>NC_090292.1:8959112-10268464 GCF_037392515.1 Haliotis asinina
CTGAACTGTCTGGTCCAGACTCACATACTTGCTCTCATGATATAGGTAGATAAATTACTGAGTGCAGAAAACAAACAACCATGCAGAGAAACAAACATTCATTGTTATTCCAATACAAACTAAGTTGAAAGAAGTGTTAAGGTAACTGAATAGAGGCTGAAATTTCAGTCTTGGGTGTTTTGAATACACCATCTTTTGTGTATATATATAAGTGAAACCTGCTGATCAAATCGACATCAAAGTTCACTTAAGATTATTTTGTGATTTGAAACTATGATTGTTTGATAAACAACTTTTATCCAAAGTTGAATACAATTCTGAGATTTAAATGTTCAGTGGGCAAGGTAAAAATATGAGCATTCGCAATCCTAATTTTACTTTTTTCCATTTACTTCATGGCTTAAAGTTAAATTTATCGGTACATAACAATTTCACTGCAAACAGACTATGAGATGATGTTTGTACTATATGTATGATACGGTTGCCATGTGGTCGGTCAGTAGATGATTATCTTGGGAATTATCATTGTGTTTAGGTGAAGAATATTCGACGGGCAGCATGATCAGAACTGATCTTCTCCAACCCATGCTTGTCGTAAGAGACTACTAATGGGGTCGAGTGGTCAGGCTCACTCACTTGGTTGACACATGTCATCGGTTCCCAGTTGCGTATACGTGATCGATGAGTATGCTCTTGATCACTGGATTGTTTTACAGACCACCGCCATATAGCTGGAATATTGCCATGTGCGGCAAAATTACTCTCACTCACTCACTATTTCAGGCAATAGCCGACATCGTGAAGAAGCAGCTGTCCTCCCCGCAGCTGTCACTACGTTGCTTATTTTATAATAAAGAAGCTGCATATCCATAGGACTGTCCCCACTGTTCAGCACACCGACTGCTAAATACCTCTCGAAGTTCACTATGGTTAGTTAGCTCAGCGTTTAACTGCGTAGTGTATACTGTATATTTTCAGGCTTGACTGGACGAACGTTGGACTGCATCCTTTTGCCTAGGTCAGATTACTGTCTGTGGAATGGTTCTGTTTCTACATTTAGGTACCAATTTAAGGTGCTTTACTGTCAAGCGCGCCTCTTCGTTTCTTGGGTAGGAGCGATTTAGATAGGATTCATAAAGGTGAAGATCGTCAGTGAATAAATTTTATCATCTTGAAGAAATCAAAGAACGTACAGCTGTAATTTTTGATAACCATGAAAAACATAAATAGTTCCAGCTTCTTTTATTATTGCTACGAGCGACGTTAATCGAATCTCACTCACTTAATGGGATTGTTGCTTCAGCTAGGATTATTTGACGAAGGAATGGCATTTGTTCCTGTTGTGGATGGGTACTTCCTCCCTGATGACCCCAAAACTCTATTGTCCACTGGTTCCATCAAACAAACCAGTGTATTGCATGGTTTTACTAAAGATGAGACAACAATGGTTTCTGCAATGACACTGAAGCAGATATCAACATTACCGGAAACACTGATTTTAAGTCGTCAAGAATATGACAGCTTTCTTTCATTTGACATGCTCCCTGGAACAGCCATTGAAGAGCCTATCCGTTTGTTTTATGAAAGTCAGAAAACCCCTCTAAAGAAAAATTGATTACCTAAATGTCGTGACTCGTGTACCTTCGGACAGGAGGTTTAAGTGTCCTCATCTTAAGTTTGACAGATTGTACTCTCCAACCTACCCTACATATGTCTACAGTTTTAATCACCGACTATCAGTTAGTAAGACTCCGCAGTGGATGTGAGCAGCCCATTGGTACGAGCTTGACTTTGTGTTTGGTTGGGTCCTGGAAAAGTTTCTGGGATGTACAGAGGAGGAAGTGGAACTCTGCAGGACCATCATGACGGACTGGACCAACTTGCCAAGTCAGGGTGAGTGAGTGAATGAGAGAGTGAAATTTACTTTAAATGACAAAGGCTGTTATTTCCTCACCCTTCAATAAATTATACCACATATCAGTCTGTTTCAAATAATCAAGATTTCTTGGAGATTTTCGTATCTTTGTCCAGGGATCCAAATGCTCCGGTCCCCGCCATGGTGAAATGGCCTGTTTCTGACAACACTGATCTCTCCTACATGACCCTTGACGTGGGCAGCAAGTTAGCAGTAGGACAAGATGTAGTCCTCCACGAATGTGTCTTCATCAACAGGATTCTACCCATGATTTCTAAAGGTAATATTATGTGTTAAATGATGAAACATGGGCTGCTGGTACACATGGTTAAATGTTCTTAGCAGTTACTTGGATACTTCTTTTGTTTGGTTGAATATTTACAATGATAAGTAATGCTGTTTCGTTGGTTCAATTTACACAGTTGAATGGTTGAAACAGACCTATTTATAAGCGTAGTTGTTGACTAGCAGGCGGAAACTAGATAGTTAATCAAGAATCCCTCTGGGAGAGGATTATGTGTGAAATCAAGAAGCAAAAAAGACATATGATTAAATTAACAATTGTATTCTAAACTTCACATGTAAAGTCTCAAATCAATACACTTTCTAGAAAGATTTCACTTTGAATGTGTGATTGATTGACTTTAGTTTTACGCCGCATTCAGCAATGTATCAGAACGCAGTACAAATTCTGAGGTACATGATATAAGACAGTGATTGAAACAGGAATAAAGACTTGGTAGAAAGTGCCAGGCAGGGAGAGTCCAAAGTTTAAAGTGACCACACCCACAACGGGTCTGCATTTCATTTCCTCAGAAACAAAATCGTAAACTGTATTTGGGGGAACTTTCCATTTCAAACAAATGTGAAGGTTTATTTCCAACAAAAATGACCCCAAACTGCTGTGATTTCCAGAGATTCGCATAACTGGGATGCAGCCTAAGAAGATTTGGCACTTTAGTTCTGGCACTGTCTAGTAAGTGAATGAGTTCTTAAATTGAGCACTGGCCACTAGCTGGGTCTTCTTGTGACTCGAAATGAAAAGTGAGGTGAAAGGCAATAGCTAGGACTGAATGTACAGGTACAATGTGTCCCTTGTAACTTTGTTGCAAAACGTTTGACACTGCCTCATGGCAATATGTTCATGCCGATATTTTTCTATGTATAGATTCATGTTAAGACGTTAAACAATGTTTCCGAGGCAAAGTGTCTATGTCTGCATGTGCCCTTCGATTGTTCATATGCCGGTGTGTTGTTGCTGATGTGAAGTCCTTCGTTAAAATGCTGACTCTGTGCAGAGTTTGTGATGCCAGAAACATAGGATGTCAATTTTAACCCAAACTATAACCATTAAAAAAAGTAGAGGATATTGGATTTACAAGATTCATAAAATGCAAAGGAGGAAGAGGGTGAGGAAGAAAAATTAAGGGAAAATGTGACACTGGATTCCATTACTTGGGAAACGTTCATCCGTATGGATATACAGTAGAACACGGATATAACGAAC
Organism: Haliotis asinina; assembly: GCF_037392515.1. Taxonomy (NCBI): domain Eukaryota; kingdom Metazoa; phylum Mollusca; class Gastropoda; order Lepetellida; family Haliotidae; genus Haliotis; species Haliotis asinina. The sequence goes on from NC_090292.1 coordinate 8,962,535, forward strand.
TCCAAGGGACCAAGGGATTTAGTTCGCTATATCCGTTGTTCATTATTTACGTTTGACCACCATACTGGCTTATAGAGATGAAGAGACACGTATATTCCTTTTCCTCATATGCATTGGCACTGGCTAGTGGTATGATTGCAAAATGGAATATCCCCTACTTTGTAATAGGATATTATATTTGCAAGCTGAGTACAGCTCGATCACCAGCCAATACAACTGATTTTGAAAGATGACAAAAGTCCCTGTCTGTGTCAAAAGGATCTCTGAATGATTCTAAAGTGCAGCTATGGAAACAATGAATTCACTGTTATATTTCAGACCCACCGGAAGGCCAGGAGTATTGCACAAGAGGATGAAAGGAGAGTGTCATAATGATCAGACCCACCAGTCACAGTCACATCCACAATCACCCAACCTCAGCCTGTGTGCCTATCAAAGGCATCGTGGAATAATTATCATATTCCTCATTGTTTCATGTTAACTTCCTCTTTAGTATAGTAAACCAAGTCAACCTGAAAAAAAACCAGTTTGTGTATGTAAATAAATTAATATATTCAAAGGCAAACATTATTGTGATTGACTTGACGTCAGAAGGTGAATTAACAACTAATGTATTTGTATATTCTTTTAACGAGTTTCATACTCGGCCTGAAGTTTGTCTTAACTCTGGGCATTCTTGATCCTGTCTTGAGCTTGCATTTCCTCCACAAGATGTCAATAACTCCTCCCTTTTGTAACTTGACTGATCCGTCCATCATTTTTTACCTTGCCACGTTTCAGATGAAGTGTATTACATTTGTCGAGTCCACATGTCATGCCAATATCTTTAGGAAAGGATTCGACAAGGAGAAAGATGTTCTTTCAAACTGGCATCTCATTTGGCAAGAAGCTCGGTGTCATCCGTGAAAGGAGACAAATCGCGGAGGTCGCGGTAGCTGGGCGTGTTAGGCGGCTGACATGTGTGTTGGCGTGTAGGTGCCTCGCTCTGAGGGTGCGGGTTCGAATCTCAGATAGGGCATTCCATGATGTTTGTCGGCCTGATCTCCCGCTTGTGAGAAATTCATAAGACATTAAAATGGAGTATTCAGTTATTAAATCCATATACAATCATATAACTTCATTCCCACATACCCAAAATGAAATATTCTCTACTTTTTTGACTGCACATGTAAATAACGGGTAACTGAGTTCATGGAAACAGGTATTTTGAGTGTAGCGGTAGCTCGACTTGAGTTTGAGAATCTGTAAGTCGTCTGGTCAGGCCTTCAGCCTGATTACGACATGTGCAAAGCAGACTCACTGGGAGTTTGGCCATGCAGTGTTAGCAATGGGGGTAGAATGGCACCATCCGAAGCCGTCATGAAGCCAGACAGACGCGCTATGTTGGTTTCTACAACACATATTCCATATGTGGATCTTACTCAATCATACAACCTCGTCCCTACAGCACCAAAATGTGAAATATCCCCTTCTTTTTCAAAATGACATATAAATCAGAGATAACTAAGAAATATTGAACAACTGAGTGAGTGGATGAGTGAGTGAGTGACTTTGGGCTATAATGATGAGCGTCATATAGTGTGTTGGATTTACTTATGAACGCTTTGAATCACTGACTCAAAAAATACTTCCCGATTGAACAGACATTCCGAACTCACCTATACTGTTCAAAGAAAATAGGGAAATCTGAACTTTCAATTTGGATAGGAAGCACGAGCGTTAACTAACTTTTTTTGTCAAAGATAGACATCTAAAAAATGCACAAGATTTGTAATTAACACCACCCCTAAACAGAACTCATGGGATGCACGTGCACAACGCAGTACATAGGGTCTCATTCTTTTCATTTTGGCGGTTTTCATTTCATAAATCACTGCCGACCTTTTATATATACAATCATTTTGCATCACCCAGATGTTAGTGTTTGTTTCTAGCCTGGATTTATTTTTCGCACACAAATTTCACGTCATGCTCCAATCGTCTTACAAGAGCCAGTACTCTACTAATACCTATGGTCTTGAGGAAGTGCAAGTGGTGGCGCATTTGAAACAGTCAGTATTATCATATCAGCATGGGTTAAGTCTTCCAGTGTTTTTTTTTTCTTGAGGAGCATACTGAGGAGATTGTGCAGGTCATGCTATCCAGGTCATATCACCGGTTTAACAGCATCGATGTGTACACCCCAGTGCAGTGTCCTCAGTGCAAGTGTCGAGGAAGGTATAAGGTGAGTGCGTGTTGAACAAATGCGCTCTGTTTTCCATCAAATACCATTGTCGCGTAGGACTGTCGAAATATAGGTAATGACTACCAGTATCATTAGTCCAACAGCTTATCTTTGATGATTTAGTATACAACGGGATATATATATATATAAGTGCAGGTAATATATATATATATATATATATATATATAAGCGTCTGCCCCTGTTTGATGAGGTCGGAAAATGGGTCTGTATTTTAACCACTCTGACCCGGTGACCTGTTGTTTACCAGCAATCGTACCCATTGAGGGTAATGTTGTTACTTTTATCATTTTAAGTTGAAAATGTTATTTACATTTGATCGCATGACGATGTTTACCATTATCCTCCTAGGGCCAACGGGATATATATATATATATATATATGGGTAGCCTAGTGCTTAAAGTATTTGTTCATCACGCTGAAGACCCGGGTTTAATTGCCTACATGAGTATTATATGTGAAACCTATTTCTGATGTCACGAGCAATGCTGGAAGACTGATAAAAAGTGGTTTAACCCCCACCCCCACCCCCAATCTCACTCTCTCTCCACATACACTCCATCACTCACCTTTATTATGCTACTAGTAAATAACAGTAACAATATGAAGGCAGCAATACCTGATGGTATTGCAACACTACAGACTGGTGGCTGCAAATTGTAGTGAATGTACAGTGTTGATGAGTATGGTTTAACGCCTCTTTTGACAATATTCCAGCAATATTACCGCGGTAGACATCAGAAATTTGTTTCGCACATTGTATGCGTTTGGAAAATCGAACCCAGGTCTACAGAGTGACGAGCAAAGGCTTTACCCATGAAGCTACCCCGCCACGCTATTAATGACGGACCGCCGTCATATTGCTAGAGTATGTGGCAATACGTGACAGACAAGAATGGAAAATGAGCAACGGTAAATCAAATAGAGTGAAACCGAGATTCCTCATAATTTTACCTTGCCAATTGCACATTTAAATCTTAGAATTCTATTCAACATAGCATAAAGGTTTATCAACAAACGGTCATGGTTCCAAATGGTAATTATTGGTTAGTATTACAAGGGAGTAAGCACAGAAGTTGGAACAGTGAAACAAATGTATGATGAGTGTTAACTTAGACCTACCCGCCCTGTTCTCGGTGTTTCATTTGTGTGCGTATAGTCTATAGGCTACAGTCTATAGAATTGTTCGGTTACGGGTGAACTGTGTATGTTATGACATCATGAATGAATCGATACTTTCCGTATGTGTGGGATTATGTATGAACAGACAGATGACCAAACTAGGGTATGACGAATTAGCAGTTATTTAAAAGTCGATAAATAGACATTACAAAACGAGTTAGTGTTGAATGTGGAAAACATTCCAATGAGATATTTTTCAACGGTTTTATGTATTCACGAGTAAAAGCGAAAGAGTAAATAGAAACGCATAAAAACATAGAGTTGGAATATTTACCATATCCATTTTTCAGGTGTTTTGTGATCTATATATTACACACATGACAGGAAGACAGTGGAACTAATGAAGCAGATGACAAATGAAGCAGACGATGTCGGATGTGAAGAAAACAAAAGGGAGATAACTCTGTCACGACTACTTTACAGATGAAAATAATCAATAACAAAATAGTCAGTTGAAAAATAATACTAATCCCAGGACACCGAAATTTGATCGTTTAATTATCAAGGAGCCTAACGTTATGCTTGGAGGACACTATTAGTCACAAACCGTTTGAATGGAATCATAATCTTAACTTAAAATCGAGGTGGGAACAGAAGTTCGGAAAAGTCCTCGCAAAACCCTGTGCACCCTTTGACATTTTGCAACAAATCAGTCATCGGTACTGTACTGATGTCATGTGTAAACATTGTTGCACATATTAAGTAACTTCTTCTAAAGTGAAGGTCGGTTGAACAAGAGTAAACACAATCGCCCTATTATTCCGATCACACTTTCAGTATTATGATTTAACTTTGGCGCATCGTTAATATTGTTGATGTATACTTGACACGATAAAATAGTAAAATCAGTTATGTTTTGTCTAAAGAATGTCGCATTCTGACATAGAAGCCGAGAAAATTCTACAACGCATAAACACGCCTGATACAATTCGGTCTGTCAAGGTCGAAACTCAAGGTGAAAGAAACCCGCCATTTGCCAACACGAATATGTAAAAACGTATAACGTGGCGCATCTGATCTTGAAAACATATTGTAAAAAACAGCGCAAATGCACAATAACATGTTCTTACAACATGTAACTTGGCACGGTGCAGTTTCTGCTGCTACTTTCAGTCTACAATATAGTCTTTGAAGCACCCAGTCTGGTGCTTTCCTTTCGTACCTGAATTCTCTGGTGAAAACGTAAATTCCGAGGACAGTGAGGATTCTTGAACATTGTGAGTCGGTGATGTTGAGCATCGTCTTGACTGTGTGTCGCTGAGTGAAGTGATGGGGTCATATTGTGGTTTAAAAGTGTAATGTATGTTTAAATGAGCGTAATTGAGTAAAGCAGCATTAAGTGTAAAATACAGGTAACAGAATAATGTTTTAAGTAAGTGAGCAATGAAGCTCTGAAGAAGCGAAAGAGATTTTTTATGAAGAGAGAAGAGCAGCGCTGGGGAAGTGAAAGAGTGGTACTGTTTCAACTTAGTTAGCTATCTTTGTTCAGCATTGCATGGCCATTAGTAAGTGCACACTGGGTGAGCGAGTTATGTTTTATTTCAGCTGCGCGAAAGTAAGAGAGTAAGTAATACTTTGTTGTAAGTAAATGAGTAATTCTGTTTGAGCGCATCAGTATGATAGTGTTACAAAGTACGTAAATAATGCATCGATACAGAAAAGAGTGATTGTATCTGTTTACAATATGTTAGTGTTACAAAAAAGTGGGTAAGACCTGGTGTCATAACTGTGATTCATCACCTGGTGTCATAACTGTGACCTGCTGTCTTCACTGTGATTCATCACGTGTTGTCCTCACTGTGATTCATCACCTTGTGTCCCCACTGTGATTCATCACCTGGCGTCCCCACTGTGAGTCATCACCTTGTGTCCCCTCTGTGAGTCATCACCTGCTGCCCCCCACTGTGATTCATCACCTTGTGTCCCCACTGTGAGTCATCACCTTGTGTCCCCTCTGTGAGTCATCACCTGCTGTCCACACTGTGATTCATTGCCCGGTGTCTTCACTGTGATTCATCACCCGGTGTCTTCACTGTGATTCATCACCCGGTGTCTTCACTGTGATTCATCACCTGGTGTCCCCACTGTGATTTATCACTTTGTGTCCCCATTGTGATTCATCATCTGCTGTCCCCACTGATTCATCACCCAGTGTCCTGACTGTGAGTCATCACCTTGTGTCTCCACTATGAGTCATCACCTGCTGTCCCCTCGCTGTGAGTCACCTCATTGTGTGCCAACTGTGATTCATCACATGGTGCCCCCACTGTGAGTCATTACCTTGTGTCCCCACTGTGATTCATCACCCGGTGTCTTCTTTATCTGCAAGCAAACATTCCTCATAAATAACTAATGAGGGGCAGGATCTGATGTCTGAGGAGATGTATATGAATCTGAAGTGTCAATGGTCCAAGAACTGGTCTGTGTTTGAGGACCTCTGCATAGTGACCTGACCTGTTCAGATGGAACAGACTGTGAATAGTGTACCGTCCCAGTCTCGTCTACTGAACGTGAGGTACTGTTTTCACCTAGCCAGACATGTGTGGAGGTAAAGTGCACACAACATTGGACATATCCCTGGATGTAGGTGCCAGATGTTGCGTTCCATCAACCGCTGGTGTACATCTCTCCCCGCTTGGCTATTTTGTTGTGTTCACATGTCGACACTCTCCCTACTGCGTGTATTACTTTGCTCACGTCTCCAGAGATGTTCTTGCCTGTCGATGATCAAACTTGTTGTGTGCTATTCCAGTAAGCATGCTCATGGCATTCCAGAACGTTGTTTGAAAGCAATCTGTGCCACCGTTATAAATGTATAATGCATAAATATATAGTGCTGTATCTATGCATTAAATCCCTAAGACACACAAAACCAAGTTTTGTGTTGTTTCAAATTACGGCATTTCAGACGTGGCGTCTTCACTTAATACGTGTTCTATAACATAATACACAACAGAGACACTGCAATAGTGAGTGAGTGAGTAGTATTTAACGTCACATCGGCAATATTTCCGCCATATTGTGACGAGACATTGTAAGATGACACGAAACATGTATGCTGGAAGCAGAGATGCACGATATATCCTGTAAAATAACAAGTATTTTCAGTTGTAAAATAGCACGAAGCATGTGTGTTATGACTTATCATAAAAATTAGAGTGGCCATATCTGAGGTTTTCTTCCGCTTCATGACCGTGGCATTCAAGTTTGGATGTGCAGTTCAGCATTTCCATCTAGTTGGGAGCAAGGTCTACACACACTACTGGTGTAGAGGGTGGTTCCCCGAGCTGGCGTTGTTCCAGACACTTCAGTCGAGCTATATACAAGCCGGTTACCGAGCGGCGAGGCAGTTGCCTTCCTGGCTGCGTGGTGTTCTGTTGGAACAATGGAGCTATCAACAGTTGTAATACTGAGTCTTGTATTGTGCGGTATGGGAGATGTACATGCTGGTGACAGTTTGGAAAATTTGACTATACGTGTGGAGGTGGTTGAACAAGACCTTAGCCTTTGGAAATTTTCAAGTACTAAAACTGTGACTAAACTGACGAACAAATTTAAAGTTTGGAAGGAGTCACTGAAACAAGAACTGACTTCAACAATCCTTCCTTCATTGCTAAAACCTCTCATAGAAAAAGAGATTACAAACATCCTGACTGAAGATGATATTGGGCATCGGATCACCGGACAAGTTCGCGATGAAGTTCACACCTTAAAGGATAATGTGCAATACATAAAGACACAACTTCGAGCAATAACACGAGATTTAAGGCATGTTGAGCAGGAAAGAGACACCTACAAAAAAAGTGTCAGAAAAGAACGTAGCGAGTTGACCAAAGACATCCGGGCTCTACATATCCAGGTGAATCAGACAGTAGTTCGTGCAACCTCATGTGCACGGATGCTGACATCACTACTCAGTCAGACCGTTGGTGACCACCTTGAGACAAACCAGACACTCTCCGGCCTCAAACAGGACTTTAGGACGCTGAATACCAGTTTTGTGGTGACGGAAAAAGAAATAAAATCATACCGGGAGGGCTTGCAGGAAATGAAGAGAAACGTTTCCTCAGATATACAGAGTTTAAACATTCAACTGAATCAGAGCATTGGTGACCAGTTTTACATAAACCAGACACTCGCTGGCCTCACACAGCACTTCAGAACGCTGAATACCAGTTTTGTGGTGACGGAGAGAGAAATAATATCATACCGGGAGAGCTTGCAGGAAATGCGGAGAAACGTATCCTCAGATATACAGAGTTTAAACAGTCAACTGAATCAGAGCATTAGTGACCTGCTTGACACAAACCAGACACTCGCTGGCCTCACACAGGACTTCACGACGCTGAATACCAGTTGCTGTGGGATGAGGAAAGAGATCAAGGAGCCTTCAACCACGACGTATCCTGGAACAACAGAAGGTGAGACTTTTAGCAGAGATGTGTTACTTAATTAACATTCTATTTGGATATGGCAACCGAAATATATAAGAAAAACATTAATTTGGTTGCCAGCCTAGGGTTCACATGACAGAGCAACGTAGGATTAGGTTGGGATGGCAGCAAAAGGTTTAGTGTACACGTCAACATGGAGTTTGTGCATGAATAAATGAGCTTTATTTGATAACCTGGGCTTACAATGTATGTAAACGTTGGATTAGCATGCAACGTACCTACGTTAGTCAAACTAGGACTTACAAGGCCTGTAAGCCTTAATATAGCAGGTATAGACAACCTCGGGCTTACAAGACATATTAACGTGGAGTTAGCAGGCATGAACCAGTGTATGTAAGAGCTTACAAGGCATATTTATGTGGAGGCAGCAGTGAAGACGCGGTGTATATAAGAGCTCCCAAGGCATATTTATGTGGAGTCAGCAGTCAAAACCCAGTGTTTATAAGAGCTTACAAAGCATATTTATGTGGAGTCAGCAGTCAAGACCCTGTCTATATAAGAGCTTACATGTCTGTTTGAAAGCAAAGTAACACCAAACATCAAGATCAGCCAGTGTGTCAAGATCATTGACCGCCCTGTATATCTACTCCACCCAGCTTGACTGCTGTTGCTCCAGTCTGACTAGTTTTATGCCAGGCATTATTTCTATTAGTAATTCTCTCGTATTTAACGCTGATGTTGTAAGGGTAGTCTCTACATATTTGGGTGAACTTACTGATTCAATTAGGAACTGGACATCAGATTAGACGACCAACGTTTTACCCTATTCTGAATATTGAACTTGCTTTGAATACATTCGCCCGCTCCCCACTTGACAAGAAGACCTGGTGTTGTCAGGTCAGAACATTTAGGTCAAACCTGTCCAACACAGCCCCGGTCAGTTAAACACAGCTCGTTTAATGTTTGAGATATTAGATATTATGACCTGACAACTGAAAGCAGTCTCAGTATGGCAGCAATTTGAACTTCATACTGAATTAAACCCTACGCCTGATTATGTCTTTGCTTGTCCGTGAATGCTAACATTTTTAGAATGCCCTGGTAGAACTTAGTTCAGGATTACCCTTTAATGATTGACACCACACCAAGTAGTTCTGTAAGAGTAGGAGGAGGTTACCCTGGGGAGTCGGGCTGTGCAAGACTACAAAGTAGGCCGTTAAATTACTTCACTAATACCTCTGACTGCAGCGGTAAATTTGTCATGTAAATGATGAAATAAATCACCAGGTTATTACAACTGGGTGATGCCATGACAAGCGCTGTGCATAGATAGAAACCCATGGTTTACTTTCATTTATTTTTGTAGTACACAATAATCATGACATGAAATTAACAGGCGACTAACTACGACCATGGTATTTTGAATAGGCGGACGACTTATGGCTACTGAACATACATGTACTATATACTGGTTATTTTGCCACCGTTTGCAGAGGAGAAATTTAATCCATGGCGCAATATAACCACATAAGACAGTTAGAGACCCTCTGGCGCATGTACACTCGCACATAAATACAACATACATGATAATTATGTGCCCTCATTCTTGGTATGTACTTCACACCTAGACCCTAGATGCCGAGATCTTAACTTTCTTCAAAGAAATTGTCTTATATGTGAAATGGCGGCTTCACAGACAAGGTGACATATTATTTGCGAGGACTCAGTGACCGTGTGTACATAAATATGAGATATAAGTAATCAGAATGGTTCAGACGATTTGTGTATTTATATACATTTTCATCGTTTTCATTGTGAGTTAAATAAGAAGCCATAAATGCTGATAATTACTGTTGTTCTTCTGCGTGATATTGCGTCTGTCATGGCGTCACGTTGGACGGAAACTTTGATGATTTCTTTTGAATTTAACTGACGTAACATTTGGGATTCCACTTTCTCAGTAAAGTACAGATTCTAGTACTCTTTTGGTTGAGCCATATTATCTATGAAATTTCTTATAAGATATATAAATGCATAAACGTATCTTCATAGAATAATTGTGGGGTCAAATTCGAATGTATGTCATCTAAAACATATATTTGATGTTAAATTCATTTTCTGATATTACACCCATAACCTAAAGATTCTTTCAGAACTATTGAATGAAAAACAGAATACGTAATATACAAATTTAGATAATATATGGTGTGTCATGGGAAACATTTGTCAACTTAATGTTACCAAACCAAGAAACACATGTGTAATTATATGTTGTTCATTGAGACAATTGAGGTGTATGGCTTTTGCTTAACTAATTTACATATACAAACATACAGTAGTGTCAAAATTTAAAATCAAATGAGGAACTGCTTCTCAGAACGTAATTTATAGATTTACAACTAACTGTTACATTCTATACGGATTTTCTCCATTTGTAAAGGATGTGTCATAATCACAGACCTTCCAGGGATCGATTCAGTATTCATTGGTTGGAGTTGTATCGCCAATTTTGTTTCTTACATTGAGATCGGTAGTAGTATGGGAACTATTTTTAAGATTTGAATGCGGCAATAGTTAAAGAATTACCGTTGGAAATAACTGAAGGGTTGATGACTTATACAAAGAATTTCATAGATGCTACGACTTGCACTAAGTTGAACTAGCACTCCCACGGGTTCTGTCGTAGGAAATGCCGTGACAATATAACCAATTATCCATGGCGTTTTCAGTCTTTATTTATATCGTGCCAAGTGGCACTGCACTTGGAAATTAAACAAACCACGCTTTTCTCAAGTAAAAATCAAAGCAAAACATGTGTCAGTTAATGACTTTTTGTCGTGAACGATAGGGATTTTTTTCAATGAAGGTGGATGACCAGGGCAACGTGTAAAGGTGGTTCTGTCTGTACAGCAAGTTCTCGCAGTGCACATTGAGTCGGGAACAAGACAAGAAGCAAGAAGTTTGACCATGGCTCATATATCATTTCAAAAGGAGAGTTATTTTCAGAAAGTGCCTTTTCAGACTTTTTTCAGAATGTGACATTCGAATTTCAAGCAGATACGTGATTTTGTAAATACTATCCAAGATAGCGGAAAACGCACTTCGGCGTTCGTGTTTTTCCGAAAACATCTGGGTTCATCGGCAACGACAGTAGTGATTTCATGAAAACCTGATATGCGACTTTTTAAATCCAATTCACCCGGTAATTATCCTGTTTTCACATTTCGCAAAACAGCAAATAACCCCGCGAATCAGGATGCTGTACTGTGTCAAAGAGCGATATTTACGATGAAGCCTGTTTTGAAAGGTAAATTTAATCACTTTGTCTGAGATAATAGTGAATGGTATCACAAAACAGGAAATTACCCACCGAATTGAAAAGTGTGTAATATATGTGTGTGCTTGATATATTTAGGGTTTTTTTTTAAATTTAAACTGAGGATTGAAGTGGAACGACATATATGTTCCTGTGGCATCCGGGGGGCTAGACTGAGGTGGGAATGTCTGCCTACACGTAGGACAACATACATGAAAACCAGCATACACTAAATCTGGGTATCTTTTTTTTCACACTAGACTGAGATGCGGAAAAGAATCTATACTAAACGTAACAGGCTCAGAGAACCAGTTAGTCTTTCAAGGTTATACTTAGGGGTATTTGCCCAATTCAAGTACCTCAATGTCCTTGTTTGACAGAGTGACCGCAACTATTTACACCTAAGTCTTTCAGGTCTACTAAGATCCACGTATGACCTATTTTGAAAGTGAACTTTTATATTTTTAAACAAATAAATTAAGAATTAAGCCATACAAACAGTCGGTGAATTACACCAAGTTAAGAACTGTCCGATATGCTAATATACAATTGTCCATGTCATGCCACAGGCAACGCGAACTGTATCATAAAACGAAAACATAACTAGAGAGCAAACATGGGACGATTGGAAATATTTCCATATAGAGATGGTGTTCAGTCCAAGTAGTCGAGCGCCAAAGGTTGTCGTGCTCCTAACCTAACACGTCACAATGACGTCATAGCTGGCAGCTCTGCTTCGTGGCGTCGCCAGTCAAAACATTTCTCAACTAGCAGAGAGATGTATAGCTCGTGTTAGGACGTACGTTATTGGTGGGTAAGTTCTCAGCTTTTGATTTTAAACCGATTTGTGGAATTAGATGAAATAGTGCAATTGTATATTTTAAACCAAAAGTTACTGTGTTCTGTAATCTGATTGGTTGAAAAACATGATTAAATGGTATTAGATTCCCGGAAACTGAAAGACTATTCACCGCGTATTGACACGTAAACAATTGTTTTGTTGTGTCATCAACAGTGGTGACGTCATTCAAATCATATTGTGAAGTAAAGTTAGAATGACGTCACAAATGAGCACCTCCACATGCTACCATGAGAACCAGCTGAAACGGCCAGCTGATGACACTTCACTACTGTGTCCGTATTCGATGTGAACGAGTGCAGACACCAAAACCCCTTTGGTTTACTTTTGTGTTTACAATGTCGATAAACATCATGTGTTGGCCAATTTCCGGGTGCTATTGAGTATTTGAAGCACGGGAATATTTCATTTGAAACCTCCGGCTGACGCCGTCGGTTCCAAATGCATTCCCGTGCTTCAAATACTTTATAACACCCGGAAATTGGCCAACACATGATGTTTATCTCCTATTTGTATGACTGCAGTAAAGCAGTATGAATCGTGTAGGAACCAAGTGTTTGCTTCACACAGTGTTTACACCCAGACCTGTTAGAACCTGTTAGGACATCTAGGAAAGGCAATTTTAATATTCCACCCACGGTTTTTGAATTCAAACTAAAACGGTTATCATTCCAACGCGTGCAGACACTAAAACCCCTTTGGTTTACTTTTGTACTCGTTGACATCGAGTATGAGTACAGCAGTAAAGTGTCATCAGCTCGCCGTTTCAGCTGGTTCCCATGGTAACGTCTGGAGTTGCTCATTTGTGACGTCATTCTAACTTTACGTCACAGTATGATTTGAATGACGTCACCACTGTTGATGACACAACAAAACAATTGTTTACGTGTAAATACGCAGTGAATAGTCTTCCAGTTTCCGGGAATCTAATACCATTTGATCATGTTTTTCAACCAATCAGATTACAGAACACAGTGACTTTTGGTTTACAATTAGAGTTTAATCATACATAATATTGAAAGGCAAACCGTATCAGGAAAGGCGAAAACAGATCAGCAGTAGAAATGCTTATGTGCTATGTATAGTGTTCTGAACACCATATTCCCTGTTTCAGCCCCCACGACTGACGAGAGTGAGGGTCTGACACCCACCAAGACGGTGGAACCGGCGCCAGTGACGACACAAGACTCTGATACACACGGTAGGTTGGAAAACACAGCACCAACAGTTGTACTGGCTTTATCAACTCGTAAAATTCAACAGACATCAACACTTTCAAGTCACAAAATAATGCAGAACTTCTGACTCTAACAGAAAGTTATATATTAAACACGCTTTCGTTAATTCCAGAAACCACATGTTGACATTCCCGTCATGTTGGATTGTTGTCAGATATAGCAATGTCCGAGTCACGTATCAACCTGTGTTCCGTTGTAAACATTGTTGATGTGTGACAAAGATGTCTGGTGTACACAGTTTACTTTGTGTTACAGCGACTCCATCACCAGCAGCAGGCCGCGACCTCTACTACGCCAGCAGACGCGGTGACCTGGAGAGAGTGAAGCGGATCCTGGCCGAGGGTGACGTTGACATCAACTATAGAAGAGACAGCTGGACACCGGTGATGTGGGCGGCACGGAATGGACACAGGGATGTGGTGGAGTTCCTGGTGGGTAGAGGGGCTGATGTGTCACTGGTGGACAGTGACGGTAACAACATCCTTCACTGGGCCTGTAGAGAAGGACACCTGGAGACGGTGAAGCTGATACTGTCCCTGAACGTGGTGGACATCAACAGTAGAGGATGGTACAGCAGGACACCGGTGATGTGGGCAGCAGAAAATAGACACAGTGACGTGGTGAAGTTCCTGGTGGATAGAGGGACTGATGTGTCACTGGTGGACAGGGGCGGTAACAACGTCCTTCACTTGGCCTGTAGAGGTGGGGACCTGGAGACGGTGAAGCTGATACTGTCCCTGAACGTGGTGAACATCAACGCCAGGAACAACTACGGGGAGACAGCGGCCGACGTAGCGAGAGTCTATAGACGTCAGCGAGTGGTGGATCTCCTGGTGTCACGTGGTGCACACTGAAGTCGGTGTCGGTGTAGACAGAGACGGAGCACGTGTCGTTACTGACGCGGTGTGGTGTGTGCCGTTCACGTAGTCGTGGGTCACGATTCAGGTGGCTTTCTTTTTTCTTTTTGAATATAAATAAAAGTTGTTGAATGTATTTTCAGACATTTTGTCATGTTTTGTCTTTGGAACCTCACATGATCAGGTAGGAAAATTGTAAACTGAGTATAAACATAAACGGTGAGTGATTGTACATAAATGTCGCCCGTCTTAACGTAATTCTGTGTTTATTTATCAATTTTAATAATTGTGTTCTGAGAATATCGCGAATCGTGAAACAATAATTTCTTTGTTTACATGTCGCTGCACTCTGTGACCTCAGACTAAGCCGAGGTTCACCCAGGTGACGTGGCGCCATTTGTACAGTGACAGTGACGTCACACTGCTGATGACGTCACAAACATACAGAGGTGCTGGGTCGTCTTCTCAGCCGGCTGCCTCACAACACAAGCAGTGTTACTCAAATACCATGTCGTCGCTTCTGCTTAACAAAGGGAGAATGGTAATCTGTAGCTGATTACTGTTGGATTTAACCAGTTCTCTTATTTGACTAAACATATAATATACAAAAATATACTGAAAACAATTATCACCAGACACATCCCAGTTTCATTTATTCATGGATGCCAGAAGGACAAATACATCCACCCACTGGATCTCTGCTTCTCAATCTAACATTCTGTTTTCAGGTAAAATACAATTATTGCTGAAATGACCGCCGTTTTGACATATGACGAATTCGTCATTCGCGTCATCGTTTACTGTATGTATGCCTGTAAATGTGAATCTTGCATATTTATACATAGAACTCAATTTTGAGTGAGTGAGTTTAGTTTTACGCCGCGCTCTATGGCGGTGGTCTCTAAATAATCGAGTCTGGACCAGACAGCCCAGTGATCAACCAATTGAGCATCGATCTGCACAATTGGGAAGCGATGACATGTGTTAACCAAGTCAGCGAGCCTGACCACCCAATCCCGTTAGTCGGCTCTTACGACAAGCATAATCGCCTTTTATGGCAAGCATGGGTTGCTGGAGGCCTATTCTACCCTGGGCCCTTCACGGGTCGAACTCAGTTTTGAAAACAGCTATTTAGTGAGCAGTGTCATGTGTGTTTTGTCAGTGATTATGCTGAAGTCCCATTCATAAACAAGGGATAAGCCTTTAAATCGTCTCGGTGGCAGGCAAACAGAGACGCCAAAATGAGCTTTACGTTGTACAGGTGTATTTGATAGTGTGAGTGAGTGAGTTAGCTTAGATTTACGCCGCTTTGAGCAACATTCCAGCAATACCCTGGCGGGGGACATCAAATCGGCCTTGTTGAGTCAACCTCGACCAGCAACAACCTTGACTTCACCTGTCCTGCGGTGTTTCTTTCACGTACTTGCTGATGACGCTGTGACAGACGTCAACAACAAACAAGCAAACAAATAGTTAGGAAAGGAAGAGTCTGATTACTTTACTTCACTTTACTCCTGAATCAAGGCATGATTCTTCAATAAGCAACCCATGCTTGTGTAAAAGGCGACTAACGGGATCGAGTGATCATGTTCGCCGACTTGCTTGACACATGTCATCGTATCCCAGTTGCGTAGATCAGTACTGATGCTATTGATCACTGGATTGTCTGTTCCAGGCCCGAATATTTACAGATCACTGTCATAGCTGGAATATAGACGAGTGTGGCTTTAAATAACCAAACAAGCAAATCTTACTCAGGGATTTGTGTACTTTGAAGCAGTAATTTCAGAGTGTACCAGAATGAATTGGAACGAAGTTGGCATATCCAAATTATTCTAAATCACTGCTGTCTAACTGAAGAAAATGAAATAGTTATGTATATATTTGTATCGTATTTACATAGCGGCAGTAATAACATCTTGGAAAATATTTGTGGCAGAAATTCCACTTTTATGTGAAACATGAAGTCAATCCATTATATTTGACAAACAAAGAATAACAAAACGGTTCTGTTGTCTTTGATATCGTAATTATTGATAATTGTAAGATTGGGCTTGTTAAAACGGAAAAGCAACTTTAACCTATAAAACTGATTTATCAGGGCGTTCTTGGTAAATTTGATGGCATGCATTTTTCAGATATCACGAATTTACGAAGTGAAGTTATAAATAGCTCCCAGGACCCCACTCCTCAAAGCCCTCGTTGCTCTACGACAGTCGTAAATCTTACGCTGAAGTATGGGAGTCTTAGCGACTAACGGGATCGGGTGATCAGGCCCGCTGACTTGGTTGAGACATTGTATCCCAGTTACGTAGATCGATGCTCATGCTATTGATCACTGGATTGTCTGGTCCAGTTTCGTTTATGTACTGAACGCGGGCATACAGCTAAAGTGTGGCTGAATTTGGCGTTAAACACAAAACAAAGAAGAATTTCCAGATATTTTAAAAATACACAGACATACATTGATTATCTTTTGTGATAGATTTGCGTGTATTTGTTGTTATCACCCTTTAATATAGACCGCATCCATGGTGTAGTGGTTAGAGCGCCCGCCCGGAGAGCGGAAGGTAGATGGTACCGTCCGTGGCCGCGTCATACCAAAACATGTTTAATGTATGGTATTTATTGGTCCCTGTCTGGCATTAATTTGGCAACGTTTCCTGGGAGAAGTGGTTGTGTGGGCTGCATGTAGAGGAGGGAAGGACCCTAAGCTGATAAGCATTACCAGCCTGACTGTGCCAAGATCCCCCGAACCCTTTCTGCTGCATATTTATGTTAATCTGTAAAACAGAATAATGATGGCTATTTACGTTAAAAGGGGTCTCTACCTCTGACGCGTGCATGCTCAAAGGGCTGACACATGATTACTCCAGATAACCCAAACTGCCTGTTAGACACTGGAAGGTTATAGTAACATGACATCCCACCGGGTACCCATCATAATTGACCCTTGTCATGGATTTTTGCGTGGAAAGTACTGTCTTACATGACCTCTTCTGATTAGAAGTGTTTTGAATTTACTAAGGATATGTCCAAGCTTCAACATCTTGTCTCTCTACGGGATATGAGATTAAACCTTCCCTGCCTTCTTTGTAGTTAGATAGAAGTTACAGGGACACCCTGACAACAGGATTTGATAAATATATAATGTCAGCATCGGTAGCATATTTGTTTAGTATTAGAGTTGCATTGAAAAGTGTAGCAACTTTCGCACTCAGCTATAATCCAGCTATGTGACAGCAAATAATGCCTGTAAATAATTGGGTCAGACAGTCCAGTGATCAACAGCATGAGCATCGATCTGTACAACTGGGAACCGATTATACGTGCCGACCAAGTCAGCGAGCCTGACCACACGATCCATTTCACTTCACTTCATGATCACCTTTGCCACAAGCATGGGTTACTGAATATCAACACAATGTAGTTATGTAGTTAATATGAGAGAGTGTAAAACATCTGTGAAACTTCAGTCTAACTTCAGTCTCATTCTTAGGGAAAAGGACTCGTAGAAAACTGTCTTTACTGAGGAGGGATTAGTGCAGAAGTGAATCCAAAACGAGTTATTTGGAACAGAACATGACTTCATGCAATTTAATGTGATGAAATTATTTAATGCGAGGACATACTGAAACTATTTAGCTACCATGGAGTCTAACCATCACTATAGAAAGAAGCAAGTAGGAGGGGATGTCTCAAAAGCAAACCCAGGACTGATGTCGCGGACGGTGCCTTGAGGTCGGCCCGGGGATATCCACCCACCAATCTAACCCCCCACCCCGACACCTGTTTGAATAAATGGATGTCCTACAAAATAAACTAGATTTCACATTTTTTTATTTGTATCGCAATTATTGTATTCGAAAATATGAATTCTTCTGATGTAAACTTGCATCTTCCCTTTCTGTGGATGACATATCACGATATTTCCTTTTTAGAACTAAAACGTCGGTATAAACAGACATTTGCATTGTTATCGTTACGTGATCAAATTTGAAACAATTTTGAAAGAAATTACAATATTTGAACATGTTAATATCACGATGGGCAGTTTTTCTAAGCTAGCATATGCACGATTTTTTTTTAAAACCTGTCGTATTTTAGGTTTGTTTCATAAAATAAGCGGTCTTCGTTTTTCTAACTGTTATGACATATGCTCAGTTCCTATATGGGTATTCTGGGTAATACACGCACTGTGACGCACATGTCCTAAATTGAGCGAGTGAGTTTAGTTTTACGCCGCCTTTAATAATACTTCACACCCGCAACAGCAAAATTCTTACAGTGTGGGAAACTGAAACCGGGTCTTCAACTTGAGGAGCGAACGCTTTAATCGCTAGGCTACACCGCTTCCCGCATTAAAGTGCAAAGGGAGTCTTGATTTTGACAGTAACGGGTACTGCTACGAGATGGTTCAGATTTGAGCAATGTTTGTGAGAGGATGCTATAAAACGGAAGCCGCCAGGAACCTCTATGTGCTATAAGTGTCAACTGTGACAATAAAGATAGATATGTGATATTCGTCGACATCCAGACAAAGAGTTATGAATTACCGATCTGAGCCGCACAAGTACAGGATAACATACCAATAAGACCGCATGATATAGCAGATTTTGTAAGACTATTGTTTGCAAGTTTAGACCGGACTTTTCGCTGTTGGTGCCCGGATGTGGGTCGAAACATTACAAACACATGCTCATGGAGACGAATTCCTTGTAATGTCATATTTATTTCCATGAGTATATAATCCCATTTCACATTTGTGTTTCATTTAATTTTTGTTTCTTCTGATTGGAAGTAGTAGCTGGAGTAAGTGAGTGAGTGAGTGAGTAGAGTTTCACGCCGCACTCAGCAGTATCCCAGCTATGTGGCTGCTGTCTGTAAATAATCGGATCTTGACCAGACAATCGATCTGCACAATTTGGAACCGATATGTGTCAGCCAAGTCAGCGAGCCTGACAACCCGATCCTATTAGTCGCCTCTTACGACAAGCGTAGTCGCCTTTCAGACAAGCATGGGTTGCTGGAGGCCTATTCTACCCTTCCGGCCTTCACAGGTCTCTGTCCGGGACACTTGTATATCTTAGTTAAAGATGCGTGGATCAAATATCGTTATAAAGCCTATTCTACCCCGGACAAAAAAATCATGTATTTGGATGATGAATACAATACTGCGATGCTTACACTGATACAATGTCTGTAGCCCATTGCTGGTGTTCCCCGCCGTGATGATTCTGGAATGTTGCTAAAATGATAAACACTGCTGTGAAAGAGCAAGATCAAAAGTGCTTCGTGCTAATGTATTATGTATTCATTGTAAGGATCTAGGTGCCAGTTCCTTGTAGCAATCTCTGTTTTGATGACCGTGACAAGAAAACTGCCAAAGGTGAATTAGGAATTAGTGAAATGTGGGCGGTTTTCGTTAATTTTTAGCTCTCAACTCGTCAGCAATACTTTCACCTTCACCGTAACGTCCCACTTTTCACCTTTTACCGTCGCCTGTATCGTAACCTCTCACCTTTCATGTTTATTGGTAGAATCTGGGAGCCAATGCATTGTAGCAATCTTTGCCTTGATGATCGTAACAGGAAGACTGCCAAATGTGAGTTGAGAAATAAATGACATTTACGAGAATGTCGTGAATTTTCACCTCTTAACACGCCAGCAATTCTCTGTGGACCTTAATATCAGCCTTTCCAATAGAAGTTTAATAGTGGACGAGGCCTAATTCATGTTTGTGAAAATATTTCCCATTAGCCAATCAAATGCAAAGGTACCATGCAATATATTTATAATAACATACATTTATAAGTACGGCATGCTCCGAGAGTCACAGTAACACCACCACGTCAACACCGTCTTCCAATCACCGTTCTACCATACCTCTATTCCGTTGAGCTCCAGCCTAACATCTACGCTACAAATGACTGTATGTTTGATTTCAACGGGTCGGTGGCAATACACACAGTTGCGCAGTCCGCCTCTGACTCTATTGTCCTCCATGTCACCCAACGCTGGTGATCGACACGGCGTCAGTGACGGTGCTCAACGTCAACACAAGTGCCGGCATCGCCGTGGACGTGACGTATGAGGAACTGCGGCACTTCGTTACTATTCATCTTGGTGAAGTGACGGAGGTTGGTAATCATTACACGATCGGGATGACCTTCAGAGGCCCTCTGACCCAGGACGGAACTGCGCTTTATCTCAGCTTCTACGAAGAAAGTAATGAAAAAAATGAAAGATACATTTTAAACATTTCTCGTATTCAAGCCCACACGAAATTATGCCCATGGATTTAAAACGGGATTGTTTCCACCCGTTATTAAGACCATGGGCTTAAATGCAGATTTCAAATTTTATTGTTGAGAGTGACGCCCTTTTGCAAAAGCACATGGCGAACGTCAGCAAATAGATCTATAACGTTTGTAGTAATGTTAGAGGGTGGCAGTTAGAAGGATTCAACACAATATATTCCAAGGTATGCTAATAGTTTAAATATTTTGCTTTCGTCTACCTATATATTCTCGTGAATCTGGTAAATCGGAAATCTCCAAATTCAGTCAGTATTCATCCAGACAATTCATGTATACTGGGTAAGGTCACTGTGTCTAGTTTTACACGTTTATGCCAGTCATCTGACTGTAAATGACTGAGTGAGTGAGTGAGTTAAGTTTTACGCCGCACCATCCCAACATTCCGGATATATGGTGGCGGTCTGTAAATAATCGAGTCTTGGTCTGACAATCCAGTGACCAACAACCTGAGCATCAGCCTGCGCAATTCAGTACCGATGACACGTCAGCGGGTTAGACCACCCGATCCCGGATCTCCTCGAGTCAAGTGAGTGAGTTCGATTTAAAGCCAGTTTGAACAGGAGTGCTAGTTTGATGTGGAAGTGAATTTTTTTTACGCCACATGTGAGTGGGTTGGGGAGAGGGATTTAAGATGTTTCCTACAATGCTTAAACCCAATGGCACTGTGACACCATCATGAAGCTACCTGTCATATCCGGTTCAGCAAGGCATTTGTGTTTCAAATAATTTATAAGTGCATAAATAATTTCACACACTGTTTATTTGTAGCTATTTGGCAACCACCCAGTTCCAAGCGCCCCTCTCGAGAAAGGCGTTCCCATGTTTTGACGAACCTGCTCTAAATTCCCAGTTTGACATCGCTCTGGTTGTGCAGGAGGACACCGGCAGAAACCACACCGCCCTGTCTAACAACAAGCTTAAAACCATGGAACCGACAGGGTAAAGTAGTTACAGTCGAACCCCAATGGCTTCAATTCGGTTGAGACGAATTCTCGGTTGCGTCGAACTTACCTCCTGATCCCTGTATGTTTCTTATCATTATTCGATGCTGACGGATGTGTCAAACACTCGGATAAATCGAACGTTTACCTTGGTCCCCACGAGTTTGACACAGCGGTGTTACACTGTACATTTATCGAATTCCGTAGTTGCTATGTTAAGCGTATCCACCACTCCCAGCTCAATTGATGTACTGAAAGGCGAGAGAAGCGTGGTAATACTGGACGTGGCAGTTATGTATCAATAGAGTTTTTGAACCTGTTTTTATATAAACAGCGGAAGTAAAGTTATAGCCTGTTTTGACAAATAAAGTATTGTCTGAGATTGAGGTTAGAAATGTATTTGCTTGTGGAAAGGGAAGAGTTCGCACACATCGAAATCGAGATGCAAGTGTATTATGCATGCATTCAGGCATAAATTGCCGGCTTGAAAGGAAATCGTTCACTTATTTCCAGAACTGAGAAGCTATGGCTAGGGTAATGAGATATCAACGGTAACAAGCCATTGGATGTCTGCACAATCTTCAGCGACGTTTCTTTTGCCTTTCAGTATATTTTAACTTGACGTGTTTATCGGATAGTTTACGATTGTGTAACTAGTGATACTCCGTATATTTTAAGTCAGTAATCATAGTGCTTAAGGAAGAATGAGGACAATGTTATTGATGTACAACTTCTTTATTCTGGGCGACGTTAAAAAACTGTCCTCTTTCTTCATCTCCTCAACTTCTAGAAAGCCAATCAAGGAGGTATTGAACTTATTGACAAAAGATGTGGGTTGGTGTGTGTGTATGTGCGTGCGTCGTGCGTGTGTGTGAATCATTTCGAGAATTTTTTCTCCTCTTCATTCTTCTCTGAAACCGATCACACGCTGTAGTTTGTTTTGTTTAGGTATAGGTTGTCTTTTGTTTGTTTGTCTGTTTATTGATGCAGGAATTATTTAAACATAATCCTGCTCCAGATTTGCTTGACGTGGCATTGTGATAGTTCATAGTTCAGTTCACATCGTGACATCGTATGGAGGGTTATGCCATTAGAGTAGTTTCCGTCACTCCTCTGTGAACTTCGTTAAATATACCGTAGTATAAGAAGACGGAGCCCAGTTTGTGTCATTTGTTCACGTGATAGTCAAATAATCGTCACTTTGGCAATATTCAGAGTCCATATGGATAAATATGACCAATCATGGCACCAGTTGACACGTCATGGGAATCTAACTTATAAATAGATAAAAAAGATAGAAAAGTAAACGCAAAATCACTCTTGAATATTTTACGTATTCCTCATAGCCCAATATAAAGATTACACATTAATAGTATGGATACTTGAATCTATAGTTTAAAGTAATCTCTTCAAGTAATCTTGAAAGGATTGGCAAGCATAATCATGTATATCAGTGCCACTCCATACCA
This sequence comes from Haliotis asinina, assembly GCF_037392515.1. NCBI lineage: Eukaryota > Metazoa > Mollusca > Gastropoda > Lepetellida > Haliotidae > Haliotis > Haliotis asinina. The sequence goes on from NC_090292.1 coordinate 8,985,353, forward strand.
ATAATATAATTACATAACATCCACGATAACTACACTTCATGTCCCTCACGTCAAACGTCAGAATAAATTTACAATTATCAAAGCAGACTCACTCGCTGGGCCCTTAGCCGTCAAAAAACAAAACAAAACAAAACAAATAAATCAATAAATCTAAACAAACAGATGAAATGCTAAAGAACACCAAAATATGCTCGCCCCAGGCAGGGATACTCTACAACTCTATATAGGCTCCCTGCCCCAGGTTATAAGGTAGAGTGCAAAAGTAGCAAAACCGGTAAGATATGCCAAGATTCAAACTCCAAACTATACAATCGTATTTTACTCGATAAATCAGAATGGTCTCAATGTTCTTAATGTGGGTAGTTACACAATCAAAGCAATATATTTTACATGTTTATGTACGATTTATTTAGTCAAGCCAGAAGAATCCCCGACAAACACGGCAGCTTCTCCCCAGTCGTTTGGTTTGTGAGAGTGAGGATACTCCCTACAAGGCTCACTTCCGTTAGTGAACAGGGTGTCCTCCCATTTTATGTATGTTTTATTCGATAGATACGGAAAATTAATTAGGTGATGTGGGTTGATTTCTCGGGATTAGGTGAATTGGGTATGGGAGAGTCCATATACTATGATCAGAGGGGATTTAGCGACCGTATTGGAGTGAAAGAATGACAAAACTCAGTGATAGATTAATGAGTGTCTATTTATGCATTATGAAAATGGTAATGGTAAATTATCACAAAATGCCCAATACCCGTCCAGCATGTGATACATATATGCATTATAAAATGATAATTTATCAACTGACTAATACCTAAAAATAACTTTCATGATATGTATAACATCACATTTGAGTTTGCATGTTTAGTTAGATGTTTTAAAGATTAATGGAAAAGGTAGAGAAGGACACCCGCACTTGGGAACTTTGCCTGCTCCAATGAGTCGCCACGGTTCAGTTGTTACAGATATTCGGTCTTCTGTGCTTATTGTACTAAGGATGGTGATGTAGATGAAGATTACGCAGGAAAATTAGGTGAGGTGGGTATACTACGTCAACAGGCAGCTGTGCAGTCAATCAGATAGTTTGTTGTTTAAACCTGTCTGAAAATTGTTATGTCTGACAAGGGAGACTGTAATCAGCTGATTTTAACACATGTGATCTAACGATAGTTTTGCGTTCTTTAGCATGTTTAGGAAGGGATGGCCGTGGTGTATCTTTTATTTTTTCATTCATTCACATATGTACTTCTTTCTTTTATTCTTTCTTTCATTCATTCACATATACATCTTGCTCTTAATTCTTATCATTCATAACCATATTTTAACCATATCCTTGAAAATAAAGAAAACAAGCAAATGAAAATATTTTCGTCGAAGAGCGAGGTTAGTCGAATTAAGACAGGAGTGATACTTATAAACACACCTTCATTCATTTACAACCTCCAAAACAATAAAAAAACACTATGCATTAGGAGTGGAAGTGTAGATTCTTGTAGTTAGCGGAACTTAAGTCAAAATAAGTTGAATTTTGTGCCGTGATATTCATAAAGCCACTTTCATTCATTTACATCCTTCAAAACATTGGAAAAGATGTATTTGGAGTGAAAGGAAATATTCTCACCCATGGGCCAAATGTTTTTCGCCCATGGGTGAGATTGTTATGAAATCGCTCTAAATTTGCGGAATTAAGTCAAAATGAGTTGGATGTCGTGTCATGACACTCATAAATATGCTTGCATTCATTTACAAACTGCAAAACATGGAAAAAAGATCTATTTTGAGTGAAAAAATTATATTTCGCCCATGGGTTTTAAAAATCGCACTCAATTAGCAGAATTTAGTCAAATGAGTTGAAATTTCTGTCATGATGCTCATAAATGTACTTTCATTCATTTACATCCTCCAAAACATGTGAAAAAATATATTTTGAGTAAAAGGCAATATTCTCGCCCATGGGCCAAAATGTTTTTTTACCTATGAGTGAGATTTTAAAAAATCGCTGTAAATTAACGGAATTAAGTCAAAATAAGTTGAAATTTGTATTATTATACTTATGAACATACCTGCACCCATTTACAACCTCCAAAACATGGGAAAAGATGTAATTTGAGTAAAAGTGAATATTCTCACCCATGGGCCAAATAATATTTTTTAAATCGCTCTAAAGCAGAATTAAGTCAAAATAAGCTGATTTTCGTGTCATGGCACTAATAAATATACTTTCATTTATTTAAAAACAAAAACTGAAAAACATGCCAAAAAAACATGTATTTTCAGTGAAAGTAAATATTCTCGTCCATGGGCCAATATGTTTTTCACCCATGGGCGAGATTTTTCAAAATCGCTGTCAGTTAGCGGAGTCAAGTCACATCGAGCTGAAATTTGTGTCATTGTACTTATTAACATTTTTTCATCCATTTACAAACCCCAAAACATTCAGTCTGGACGAAATTAAACACTCTCGCCCATGGGCCTGCCTATCGCCCACTGTTCGCCCATGGGTACGCCCATGGGCGAGTGAGTTTAAATTTTGAGTTTTCGAAAAAATTGTTTTTAATTTTTTCATCCTTAGCACATATTCATAACAGCTGCATGTTTATGTTTGCCAAATCTCTTGTGAGGGAGTGGCCACAGTGCGGAGAGTTTCTAGACTTTTGTGAGTCCAGAATTAAATTGTGACGTGTTTATGTATTTTGCACTGAATCCACTAGTAATTATTCCAGAAAACACAATCATATACGTCGTATGTAGAATTCATATTCAGATATGGGCAGGCTTTATCGAACCACATAACAAACAGCACACTGCGCACGTAAAATCTTTAAGATAAGGGAAGTAACTCGCGGCATGACAATTTGTCATTCCATAAAGTTTGCCAGCCACTAAAGTTGTTTACTTTTCTGCCTTGCCTTGGAGGGTGGAGAGAAGGGGGATTGAGGTTGACAATATGTTGATTGTCCTGGTATACATTTTACAGTCAGATTAGAAAATCAGTCGTATCGTGAACTGATTTAAAATCAGTCATTTCGTGAAATGAGTAAGAGGGTCAGCCATTTCGGATCATTTTGCGAAACAAAAATCTATACCTTTCAAACATTTCTTGAAAATTCACTTAATAACTCAATTTACAAAAGTGGATGACAAAACTATTGTGGCTTCGACTGTTGCAATTTCTGCTTGGCTTTGAAGCCTTTACAGCCGTTCTTTGACACCTGATGTGTCCGGAGTAGCTATACCTCAAATCCCTGTCTACCACAAATGCATGATATGACTAGAGTATATTGATTCCTGTTACACAAAATGACGTCAGAAGGCTGATCTCCTAGTCATTTCACGAGGTAGCTGAAATATTGAGACATTTCACGAAGTGACTGACTTCACAATCTGACAATAACATAATACCATATAGTCCTAGGCCGACTTCTTGAAGGGTCTCTCAACAGGAGTAAAAGTGTTGTCCAGTAATTAGTATGACTTCTCCCACCCTCCAGAGATTATTGTTGATATATTTGTTTCAGATATGTATGATGGACTTAAACAGGGAGTAGAAGATGCGGTATAGAATAGGTCTTCAGCAACCAATGCTTGCCATGAAAAGGCGACTATGCTTGTCGTAAGAGGCGACTAACAGGATTGGGTGATCAGACTCGCTGACTTGGTTGATTGTCATCAGTTCCCAACTGCACATATCGATGCTTATGTTGTTGATCACTGGGTTGTCTGGTCCAGACTCGATTATTTACAGACCGCCGCCATATGGCTGGAATATTGCTGAGTGCGGCGTAAAACTAAACTCACTCACTCACTCACCTTAGTGATTTACGCTAACCTCAATGCCTTGTGAAAGGAGGCCCGGGTCTGACCTGATGCAACTACTCAGTTCAACTGTGGGCTCATACAGCCTGCTCTGTTGTGATTGTTGGAATATTGTTAAAAGCGGCGTAAAACTAAACTCGCTCACTTACTCACTTGCTCTGTTGTGAAAACACAGAAGTATATAGAGAAGTGCAAGGGGTGAAAACCATTCATTATCATGTCAACATCTCACAATGTTTGCAATTGTCATTTAAATGATGAAGTTTTCTCTTACATTTTTTGAAGAGCAGATATATCATCTTGCGATCATAATATATCATTCTGTTTTTGAAAAAGGGCTTTAAATATTGAACAAATATTACTAGATGGGGGAATTTCGAAGAAAGAAAATAACAACCCAAAAACAAATGTCAGAATCCAGCAAATTACTGTCACCGAAGGCTGTCTGCGAAATTTGGATGCGTCTTCAACGCCACAAATATTTTAACGTGAATTCGAAAAATATTAGATGCCGTGGAGTGATTTAGTTTTAAAGCATTGGCACGTCGCACCGAAGACCTGGGTTCAATTTCCCACAAGGGTATTACTCACTCACTCACTCACTCACTCACTCACTCACTCACTCACTCACTCTTACAAATTAAACAAGATGAATGTACATACATTTTCTTTGGTAAACGCTGAATAGAACCCTCGTTGTACTGACATTTTTGGTACTGATTGGCTATTGATGTTTCCGGTAAATCATTGCTGCTTTTTCTTTGAATAGTGAAACGTTCTACATAGTTTCTGACCTGTAAACCCGCGGGCTCAACCGATCAAAGTTCCAGACCAAAAACTGTTTTCATTCTCCACAAACACTTGAACCTTATGACCAGATTTGAAATATTGGTGTACAGTATTACCATCTGTAACTGCCTGGATTCTAAACAGCATGAAACACTTAGCCCCATGTCGCAACTTTTCTGTAAAAGTTGTATCATTTTCCAGTGTGTGAAACCAACGTGAGGAACACATTCCTCGTAACGGATAGGAGATAGTTATGTATATTTCACACCAAACACTTACAGGTGATGTTCTTGAATAGAACACCCCTGTAGTGATAGGAGGAACTCGACATGGGAACAAAATATTTCATTAGATGTTTATAGTAGACAGTCTTCAGGCTGACTCCCTGACTGACCTGATAGCCTTAAGTTCACCACTGGCAAATCACTTCCACTCAAGCGAGACTTCCAAAGACGCTATTAATCACTGGTTTAGAACTGTACTCTGCTTGGATTCTGCTTGTGTTGTGCATGAACTACAGCTCTGTACTAAATTTTATAATTCTCAATGACATCGCTCATAAGATGTCTGTCTATAAAAGGTTTGTTCATGCTTATATAAATTCATATTAACCAAGTTAAAAGTTCACCCTACATCCTTAAGAGTATGTGCGCGTTTTGCGCACATCACATTGAAACCATCAACAAACAAACGAACACCCGGAAAGCTGGCATCGCTGTCTGTAGAAAGCATTGTCGAAGGCACTGTCACTGTCCTGTTCCTGAACCGTTACAATGAAGGAGACGACCTAAGAATAGGAAATCCCACTCCATGATAATCGGCAGACCATCCTGAACTGGAACTGACAGATCACTCCAATTACCGCCCATTTTCTGCAAAATGATGTTTCTGTAAAATGATGGTGGGCAAATACAATAGTTTGGTATTTGGAAATCAATAATCCTATATTACAAATACTCAATGACGTTTGGAAGACATTAAGTATCAGGGATCATTTAGTACGTCCAGAATCATTCTGAAAAATAATTCTGTTCGATACTGAGGAAAGCTATTAGAAACCATTTTGCACTACTTATTGGCGGATGCAGAAGGTTGGGGAGGAGGGGTGTGGGATGTGCAGTGGGGCGCACTCCACTTTTGTCCTAGATGTTTATTACATGACTGTTGAAGTGTGCACCATCTCCTCTTACGACAAATATGAGTTACTGAAGATCAGTTCTACCTCGGATCTTCAGGGATGAAGTGAGGGGAAGCCTTGACTGGATGCTGGTATGCTTGACTTACGTTTTAGAATTTGATGATTAATAACAAAAGAGTTATACTGTGGGTTAGTGAAACTCACTTGTAACCCGGATCTAAGATACATGAGACCATTTGTATACATTTCTGAAGAGTATATAGTTTGTGTCTTTCTTTGTTGTTTAACACCACACTCGGCACTAGTCCAGTAAATGTAATGGCGGCGAAGAAATTACTGACAGCCCAAGGTCCAGGAACTACCTGGTTCACCTGTTAAAAGTAGGTGAAAAGAGTTGTTGGGGCATATTTTCGATTGTCACCTGACAGTTTTGCTTCATATGACATAGTTCAATCAAGGTATCTAAGAGTACTAGTAGAGAAAGGATCACGCCTCATCAAATATCACGCCTCATCAAGACCAAAGCCAGCATCGATGTCACCTTCTCCAGTGGCAAGACCATCAAGACCTACCTAAAAGCCAACGGTAAAGGACCCAGCTGTGAACACCCTAACCCGAGAGGATGCAACTACCAGATCCCTTGCAATTGTGGCGACCTATACATTGGAGAAACGCTGAGACCAATCAACACCAGAATGAAGGAACATCAGACCTCAGTCAGCAAACTCGACCAGAAATCGGCCATCTCTGAACACATTCTCAAGAACCCTGGATACTCAATTCGATGGGAAGACACTAGGATACTATCTACCAACAACAACAACTGGCGCCAAAGGAAACTGCAAGAGGCCATCGAGATCCGGAGACAGAAACCAGCCATCAACCGCGACCAAGGAGTGTACCTACCAAGTGCCTGGGACTTATTGATAAATTAATCTCATCTATCTGTGTACATTCTATCTATGTAATTCATGTATAGCCCATCTACCCGAGTACATCCTTACCTACTTGTGTTTGTACATCATCAACCCTCATGTAAACATGCTCACCCCCTATCGTGTGTTATGTACATCATCCTATCATGCGTAATGTATCATGTACATCGTCCTTACCCCGTATCTGTGTTATGTAAACATATCCAATCAACTGTAATGCATTACCATTGGCTTCCATCATTGTTATCATAACTATCGGCTTCCTGTCAGTGCTTGTTTATACTGGCTTCCAGCTTTCGTTAACTCATTCCACTTGTTACTTTGTTATTGTTTTACCTGTACATATAAATACACCTCTGTGTCCCTTTCTCAATCACCTGATGAAGGAGTAAGCATTAACTCCGAAACGTTGTGTTCTCACATAAAGAAGTTGATATCCATAAAAATCTTCATTCTTATGTATTTTCACTTCTAAATGACATTCAAAGAATTGATTGCACCCATGTTGAGAATTGAAATGTTTGGGCATGACTAGCAAATGCTTTAATCGCTAGGCTACGCAACACGCCCTCACAAATGTACATAGTTTGACATATTATCCACAGATACATAACATTTAGCATCAATACATAATGTTAAGTTAATCTCAACATCTCTTCGTTGGATAAACATCTATTGTCGTATATGAGCATAAGTATCAATTATTGATGCAGGTCATGATACTCTACTTGACTTTATATCAACACCAATATGATCACTGTTACGATAAATGCCAAGCTTGGAACTGATGCTGTCTACTGGCATAGCAGGTTTTTTGTGTGAGAAGGTAAGATGTTGTTCTTTTCCTAAATTAAGCTTTGTCCATAAAGTTTATCTAGTAAACGTAAAATTGATAACACATTTTGTCAGAGAGAAACCTTCATCGACTTCAACTGTTCTCCTGGTATATTGTTCTTCTGAAAATATAAGTGATAACACTTTTGTCAGACAAGTCACTGACGTTCACGTTTTCTCATTGTGAAGTGGACCCGTGAAGGTCCCGGGGTAGAATAGGCCTTCAGCAACCCAAGCTTGCCATAAAAGGCGACTCAGCTTGTCGTAAGAGGCGACTAACGGGATCGGGTGGTCAGGCTCGCTGACTTGGTTGACACATGTCATCGGTTCCCAATTGTGCAGATCGATGCTCATGTTGTTGATCACTGGATAGTCTGGTCCAGACTCGATTATTTACAGACCGCCGCCATATAGCTGGAATATTGCTGAGTGCGGCGTAAAACTAAACTCACTCACTCACTCATTGTGAAGTGTATTTCTAAAATAAAAAGTGATAACACTTTTTGTCAGACAAGTCATTGGCGTTCAGCTTTTCTCTTTGTGAAGTGTATTTCTAAAAACAAAAGTGATAACACTTTTTTGACAAGAGAATTCATTGACGTTCAACCTTTCTGCGTGTATTGTTCTTCTTAGAGTAAAAGTGCCATACCTTCATCGACCTTCAACCGTTCTCTATTGTTCTTTCTAGATGTAAACAAAATGTGTTTGATACTCATGCTAAATGTTGGAAAGTACAACGTCCAAAGCTTTAGAAAGTCTACATTTAAGCAGTATGATTTGCCCTAGGATGTGTTAAAGAATGTTTTGATATGTGCAATACAAACCACTTTGTTGTTGAAATAATGTTCGAAATCCAGTTTGGGCTTAGTATATGTTTATATCGAAACAATTACTAGTATGTATTGCCCATAATATACTGGATAAAATAGTTAGGGATCTATGCAAACTTTTAAAACTATGAATAATGATCTGTCTACTCATTGAGACACCCATTGACAATTAGACATAAAGATAACAATACCCCTAACTTATTTTGTTTAGTAAACATGTTAATACTTTCATTAAGACACCCAGGGTAGTGGGTAGGTCTAGGAGCTTTTGTATTTAAAATGCACTTGTTCCCAATACATTGTGTTTCTTATATTATGTTTCAGACCCGCAGTTGAGAACCTTTGTAAATATAACAAAACATGGCTCTCCAAATTCCATAATGTATTGCCCGAGACTGAATGCTTGTCTGTGTCTATGGTATGATAACTAGTAGTATTGCAGTGGTTGTTAGCTGGATAGGGCCCCGTTCCTCAAAGCGATCGTAGAGGTAAGACATACCTTTTGTGACATAGACTTACAGTCTCTTTGAGTCACTGGCCCCTGGACTTCCATTTATCAGTTTCCTCTTTATTTAGTTTTCCCTTTGTTTTGGCTTCCTTTGACCTACGGCTTCCCTTTCTTTCGCTTCCTTTGACCTGAGGCGTCCTTGGATGTAAGGCTTCCTTCCCCTGGTTTCCTTTGACCTAAGGCTTCCTTGACGTAAGGCGACCCTTTACTTGGTTTCCTTCGACCTAAGGCTCCCTTTCTTTTGTCTTCGTTTGATGTAAGGCTTCATTTTCATGTAAGGCTACCCTTCCCTTGGTCACCTTTGACATAAGACTTCCCTTGATCTGCACTTCGTGTGACCTGAGGTTCCATTCACTTGGCTTTGATTGACCCAAGGCTTCCCTTGACCTGAGCTTTCTTTGAGCTAAGCTTCAGTTGACCTGGACTTCCTTTGACCTCAGACATCCCTTCACTTGGCTTCCTTTGATGTGAGGCTTCCCTTGACCTGGCATTCCTTCTACCTGGGATTATTTGACCTGGGCATCCCTTCCTTTGCGATCCTGTGGTTCGATCCCCTACATAAGTACAATGTGTGAAACCCATTTTGGGGCATAAAAATTATGATATTGTTGGGATAGTGCTAAAAATCTAAAACATCATTTAGTTGTAACTCTAAACTTACTCACTCGCTCCAAATTACAGCTGGGTAAATTGCTTTGGGCGACACAACGCTTTTTGATATTTGTGTTTTGGGTGTGTAAATATATTTGTGTTGTACAATGTATACAGACTTTGGAAATACATGTTGAATCTAGGCCAATGTAGGTATCTGGTGACATTATAAAATAGAATATTTGAATAAGAAGTGATATTGATGGAAATTTGCGTAAAAAGTCGTAAACCAAACTCACTCACTCACTCACTCACTCAGTCAATCCACTCACCCATCCACACACACACTTCCTCAGCGGGGGCTATGTGTACTACCCGTCAGAAGTTTAGACTCCTTCAAAGCACTCACCACATGTTGTGCATGCATATGGTTACATCGAAGATGAATTTCTCCCTAACTTGGGGGGACCAACTGCACAGCTCATGCAGATGAACATACATCCTGCATGTGAACAGGTGCGTTTTAATGTAAAGTTATGTTAAAGGTCACAAGCAACCTAAAAATCGACCATGATTAAAATACATTCATCTCTTATTCATGACATATAATATACATTGCTGCTTTTAAAAAAAAACATAAACAAAATTATAAGAGTCATAACGGGTGGATGTGCACTCAAATGTAACGACGGCTTCTGATTGGCTGGTTCATTTGCTGACACGCTGAGGGCTCATTGTGTGTACAGAAAGATGAACTGTTTGATGGGCATTTTAGAAGTATGGGGAGTCACAAGAAAGTAAGATTCTTTATGAATAACAACTTCTTTTTTGTGTACTTGATGCGTTGTTTCAGCATGGATTCATATTCTGTTGTCAAACAAAATCATATACACTAAAAGAAGTTGTTATCCATGAAGAATATATGTAGAGATGTTAGGTACATGTTCTCTGAATTTGCGCTCGATCCAATAAAAACTCATGTCAGTAGAGATGGTAAACTACTGCGTGGAGGGAATCTGTCATTCGTCCAAGTACAAAACAGGACTTGAAACTGACAAGAGTTTGCACCAGTTTTCTTCAGATCCAGTTATCCGAAAAAACTAGATGTAGTTTGTTTGCAATCCACAGGCATAGAAACATGTCATGTGTATCACACGTGCCTAATTACATAACGTGGCAGAGACGGGACTAGAGTCATAAATCAATTTATTTTCTTTATGTCGTATAGTCTGATAAGTGTCAAGTTTAAATTGGATGTGGTCAGTGTACTGCATGTTGTGTTTAGCAGACAGGCAGTCAGACATGTAGGTGTGAATAAACCAGACCCTGTGACAGAGACTGCTTACCACAATCAACAACTTTTTTGACGTAACGAGTAGATTATTTACCTGTTTGTGTACACAACCAAAATTAGACTACTGCTCACGACCTCTGGGCATGCATACTCTTTCAAGCTCCGCAAACCTATTCACTGCATATGCGTTATGGACGCAGCGCAGCACAGCTGTTGAAACCAGTTTTCCCCAGCTCTGGGCGAAATTTAGTGTAACGTTTGAGCTCCGATTTCGCGGGCGTTTTTCATCGCGTTTTTCCAACTTTATAGGTTGAATTGGCATTCCTGATTATTTGTTTTGGTAAGTGCATACCGAAAGGTTGTGTCTTATGTTGCATGTGATATTTAAGAATTTACCAGTTTTAACTGAGTTTCATAACACTAGCTTATAACGAAATTCTTTTCAACCTTACGAATTTGTTACAAGACATCATGATCAGTTCATGTGTAAAGAGTATCTGTAAAAGAATTGAATGTTTTGCATAATCTAGTAATCTAGTTTAGAATATTTAACTGAGGTAAGTGGCTACATTTAAACTAGTTTGTCTGAACTTTTAATGGGTAACATATATGTAATTGCAGACTATTATATTTACGCACGATGGCCTATATACCCCGAAACCTATTGCTCTTGTTGGAGAATACATCATGACCACAACACCTCAATGTGTTGCAGAAAACACGATGTCTGCGGGTGCAGCAGGCGTGCTTACTCAAACGGCCATTCTACTGCTGGTTTGCTATGAGGTGCAGTGTTTGGGTGTCATCAACCATCACTTCTTAACAGACGGCAGGAAAGTTACATTTCCAAACATTAAAGTGGCAAGAGTTTGCCATTCCCACAAGCTACGTTGCTTCCTCCACTACGGCCAAGACGCTGGATGTGGCCACGTTGGAGTATCTCCTGCCGGGGAAGTTGTATTATTGGGAGACCCCATCACACCATCTCCAGACGAGTCTGTGACTGAAGGCTTCCTCTACACTCGTGTATCAGGCAAATCAATGAAAGAAGTATAGAGTTCATTCTACGATTCGTAAATCCTTCTCAAAAGGAGAAGGGAATTACGAAATACTACTAGTTTTTGATGAGTGAGAGAGTTTAGTTTTACGCTGCTTTTTGGCAATAGTCCAGCAATATCACGGCAGGAACACGAGAAATTGGCTTCACACATTGTACCCATGTGGGCAATCAAAGCCCGGTCGTTGGTGTGACGAGTGAACGCATTTACTACAAGGCTACCCCCCACCGCTCTGATAAATGCTGAAGATAAACGTCCTTTGTAATTATAAATATTCACGAGCAACCAGGCTTGAAATCCCATCGAGTCCATTTAGTGTCACGATTTATGTAAGTAAAACCTGAACAGGTTCATGGGTCGACAACAGACCTGCGTTAACACACTGTATGTCTGTACATACGGTTGAAGCATTTGCTCGTCATGTCAACGTCCTGTGTTCCAATCGACACGTGGGTACATTGTGTGAATGGACACCAAACACTTCAATATTACGAGCACTGGTACAGAGGAGAAAATTAGACACCAGGACGGGCAAGGTCACCAAGCATCCCAGTACTGCAGACACTGGCAAAGCCAACGGACACATAGACTTCAGAACGGGCAAAGTGACCAACACACCAACTGCTGCAGGTATTGTTTGAATGTCTGATCTTGAACTGCAGTGTTATGCAAAATTAGCACAACAGCACACTTTCAACGGTGTTATTGCACGCCACATGCAACAGTTGACCTTGCAGATTATTAGTGTTCAGGTAAGCGACTATAAAATGGGTTGTATGTATAAATGGGTTGTGTATTGGCAATAAACTGTATTGCAGTATGTTACGATTCAGATACCATTATTACGATGCACATTGTGTCTCATAGTCCTTGAACCACGTTATTCTTCCTACAGCCTAGCCCTCCACACACTGCTAAAGCTCTAAATATAGCAAGTCAAGATTTCCCAAGGCTCAGTCTATGGTCACCCTTGGGTTCCTTTTCAATTTAAATAGGTTTGTTTGTTAAAATCCAATTTTTATATTCAGAGACTAAGCATTAGTCTGCCTACTGTGAAACATTAGCGTTTGACAGAAAGTGACACTGTACATGTCGATCCTATTTGCCACACATATTTCCCTAAACATATGCCATAGTTCTTACAACAGCATTTTCAAAATTATTTTGAATAGTCATGGATGCTGTTTTTTATACAGTTCATAGTATTACGATATGAAGGAAGACGAAAACTTTGATTCGAATGAAAGTAATTTAAATCTAAACCATAAAGATACTCACAAAAACTTCATATGTCTTCTTTATTAAATGTACGGGCTCTCAGAAGAATATTGCAATAAGTATAGTTTGAAAAAGTGTAATGCGATATACCTGTAACACTGTGCATTCCCAATCAATAATAAAAAGAGTCGGAGATTTTCGAAGCACTCTTAGCCCTTAGATTGCCGTAAGTTAACGTTAGTGCATGTCACTTACGACTGACATAGCTCTAAGGGAACTTCGAAAATCTGGGCCCTGCGATAATGGCTCCACGACTGGCGTAAGTCTATGTTAAAGCATGGGAGTTACGACCATCTTCGCGCTACGATCGCTTTGAGGAACGAAGCCTTGAAGAATGTTCTCATAGATTTGCTTGTTTGTGTATTGTTTAAATCCGTACTTAGGAATATTCTAGTAAAGTGACGTCGGTCTGTAAATAATGGTTGTTTAGACCAGACATCACACCATTACAGAGGAACACTAACAAGCAACGTTCTTATCATGTTGGTTAGTCAGTAATATTCCACCGAATATCAGTAATATTCCATTACAGTCTATACACAATCAAGTCTGGAACAATACGTATTGTCATGAGCATCTACCTACGCAGTTGTAATTCAGTATGTCGTTTGACACTGGACAGCTATACAAAAAGTACATTTAAATGAAGGTAATGGGGACAATAACTTGAGTTTGTTATTAACGAACGTTATAAACGTATTTCATTTTAATCGTATTGTTTTGGTGTGATTTTTACTAGTCCGAAATGTATGCTTCCTGCTTTTAGTACACCTCGTGCTACCTCTGGCGTAACCTTATGTTTATGTATGAGAATTATGAGCACCTGAGTGCGTAAGCTTATGTTAATGTATGGGAGTTACGATCACCTCAGTGCTACGACTGTCGTAAGCTTATGTTAATGTGTGAGAATTATGAGCACCTGAGTGCGTAAGCTTATGTTAATGTGTGGGAGTTACGATCACCTCAGTGCTACGACTGTCGTAAACTTATGTTAATGTGTGGGAGTTACGACCAACTCAGTGCTAAGACTGGCGTAAGGTTATGTTAATGTATGGGAGTTACGATCACCCCAGTGCTACGACTGTCTTAAGCTTATGTTAATGTATGGGAGTTACGATCACCTCAGTGCTACGACTGTCGTAAGCTTATGTAAACGTATGGGAGTTACGATCACCTCAGTGCTACGACTGTCGTAAGCTTATGTAAACGTATGGCAGTTACGATCACCTCAGTGCTAAGACTGTCGTAAGCTTATGTTAATGTATGGGAGTTACGATCACCTCAGTGCTACGACTGTCATAAGCTTATGTAAACGTATGGGAGTTACGACCAACTCAGTGCTAAGATTGTCGTAAGCTTATGTTAATGTATGGGAGTTACGATCACCTCAGTGCTACGACTGTCGTAAGCTTATGTAAACGTATGGGAGTTACGATCACCTCAGTGCTACGACTGTCGTAAGCTTATGTAAACGTATGGCAGTTATGATCACCTCAGTGCTACGACTGTCGTAAGCTTATGTAAACGTATGGGAGTTACGATCACCTCAGTGCTACGACTGTCGTAAGCTTATGTAAACGTATGGCAGTTATGATCACCTCAGTGCTACGACTGTCGTAAGCTTATGTAAACGTATGGGAGTTACGATCACCTCAGTGCTACGACTGTCGTAAGCTTATGTAAACGTATGGCAGTTATGATCACCTCAGTGCTACGACTGTCGTAAGCTTATGTAAACGTATGGGAGTTACGATCACCTCAGTGCTACGACTGTCGTAAGCTTATGTAAACGTATGGCAGTTATGATCACCTCAGTGCTACGACTGTCGTAAGCTTATGTAAACGTATGGGAGTTACGATCACCTCAGTGCTACGACTGTCGTAAGCTTATGTAAACGTATGGGAGTTACGATCACCTCAGTGCTATGACTGTCGTAAGCTTATGTAAACGTATGGGAGTTACGATCACCTCAGTGCTACGACTGTCGTAAGCTTATGTAAACGTATGGGAGTTACGATCACCTCAGTGCTACGACTGTCGTAAGCTTATGTAAACGTATGGGAGTTACGATCACCTCAGTGCTACGACTGTCGTAAGCTTATGTAAACGTATTGGAGTTACGATCACCTCAGTGCTACGACTGTCGTAAGCTTATGTAAACGTATGGGAGTTACGATCACCTCAGTGCTACGACTGTCGTAAGCTTATGTAAACGTATGGGAGTTACGATCACCTCAGTGCTACGACTGTCGTAAGCTTATGTAAACGTATGGCAGTTACGATCACCTCAGTGCTACGACTGTCGTAAGCTTATGTAAACGTATGGCAGTTACGATCACCTCAGTGCTACGACTGTCGTAAGCTTATGTAAACGTATGGGAGTTACGATCACCTCAGTGCTACGACTGTCGTAAGCTTATGTAAACGTATGGGAGTTACGATCACCTCAGTGCTACGACTGTCGTAAGCTTATGTAAACGTATGGCAGTTACGATCACCTCAGTGCTACGACTGTCGTAAGCTTATGTAAACGTATGGGAGTTACGATCACCTCAGTGCTACGACTGTCGTAAGCTTATGTAAACGTATGGCAGTTATGATCACCTCAGTGCTACGACTGTCGTAAGCTTATGTAAACGTATGGCAGTTACGATCACCTCAGTGCTAAGACTGTCGTAAGCTTATGTAAACGTATGGCAGTTATGATCACCTCAGTGCTAAGACTGTCGTAAGCTTATGTAAACGTATGGCAGTTATGATCACCTCAGTGCTACGACTGTCGTAAGCTTATGTAAACGTATGGCAGTTACGATCACCTCAGTGCTAAGACTGTCGTAAGCTTATGTAAACGTATGGCAGTTATGATCACCTCAGTGCTACGACTGTCGTAAGCTTATGTAAACGTATGGCAGTTATGATCACCTCAGTGCTACGACTGTCGTAAGCTTATGTAAACGTATGGCAGTTACGATCACCTCAGTGCTAAGACTGTCGTAAGCTTATGTAAACGTATGGGAGTTACGATCACCTCAGTGCTACGACTGTCGTAAGCTTATGTAAACGTATGGGAGTTACGATCACCTCAGTGCTACGACTGTCGTAAGCTTATGTAAACGTATGGCAGTTACGATCACCTCAGTGCTAAGACTGTCGTAAGCTTATGTAAACGTATGGGAGTTACGATCACCTCAGTGCTACGACTGTCGTAAGCTTATGTAAACGTATGGGAGTTACGATCACCTCAGTGCTACGACTGTCGTAAGCTTATGTTAATGTATGGGAGTTACGATCACCTCAGTGCTACGACTGTCGTAAGCTTATGTAAACGTATGGCAGTTACGATCACCTCAGTACTACGTCTGATGATTATTATGGGTCACATTCCGTATCACAAATGTTCAGTGGTATTAGTATTTTAACGGCAGACGTTGAAGGTAAACACGAGACTTCTACTCTGTTCTGAAGCATTCCACGTTAGTGTCGATGGTCATACGTGCTCGGACTTTCAGGAAATTATGTTCTTATTCTCTTCGATCAAATGAATATAAATTATTTATTTAGGTACAACAAAATAATTTTCACATGGCTAATGCCTACTGGAGCTCGAAATTGAAAGACAGGGCAAAGAAACGAGAACTATTTATTACAGCCCGTGAAATTTATAAGCCTAACATAGAAGTCCCACTCAACAGCTCTTTTATGTCATCTTCAACATATCTGTCTTTCGCCGTATCAGAAGCTCAGCGGCCATGTCTCTTAAACAAACGATCAGGTACACCAGCATTCGCTGCAGCTTTTGCTCCTCCAGCAAACTGTGCAAACCAGAACCGTTCACATCTGTTCCTATTTCATGACATTTTCCCTGAAAATCCCTCTTGTTCTCGTGTGAGAGATTGGCTTGTTACCTCTGAGAAAAAAATGCCTTTCTTTGCACAGTAATTCACTTGTCTGAACGAGAACTCATGCGCATCTTCTTTAATATTTGCTAATGACGTATAACTGTGGAAAATTGGGCAGAGTTCAGAATCGGATGCTGTAACTACAACAAATCTACCATCTGTGTACGCGTCTATTTTACTCTTTTCTATGACAATACGAACATATCCTTCATGAAAGGACATATCCGACCGCCTAATGAAGGAGAAAATCTGAAAAAGCCAGCATATGAAAGAATGGACATAGTTAGAAACCTTCATCTACAAGCGAACAATCCTCTTTGCCAAATCTAACAACTAACCTTTCTAAACTAGCAACATCTATAGGCTCTTTCTTCTTGAGAGGTTCACTGTAACATCTCCTTGCTGCCTCTGTAATATTCTTAATCAGGTCATGTTGACATGGATCTGGTAAACCCGCTCCGTCATGTGCCAATCTTATACCGTGAACAGCATCCATAATAATAGGAGACCTTTTACCCGACTGAATCAATGACGTAAAGTACAAACCTAAATGAAAAGAATATCCAGGCAAAACACTTATTTCTTTAAACCATGAGGCCCATTTTGCAGCCACTCAAATGAATCATTTCTGTAATGAAATTTCTGGGTTGGCCTTCCAGGAACAACAACGGCCAATGTGGAACGGAGGGTCACATAGGCACCACCAATGTAGTAGCAGCATTGCATGCTAAGATGAAATGTACAGTTTTACACACCAAATATACTTGAGGAACTGCCCAATGGTTCTCCCCATACCATGCATCAACTGCTGTAAATGCATCAACTGCCTCTGTATGTGGTACCCACGACCTGGAATTACACCTTTTTAACTTGGTGTCTAAATGGTTTGCAAAACGATCTACAGACTGTGGCACCCATCTTCCATCTAAAACAATTGAAAACTTTATCTGTAACTCTCCAGTCATCCGAGTCTTCAAATCTACGTATACTCAGAGCATTTTCATTTTCTGATCTGGGAATCCACCTGAACTTTAACGTCATGTTGTACTGACAAAAATGGAGGTGGCAACTTGTTGTAGATGCTGTTTAGAACTACCACATGAAGCTACATGGTTTGCTGTCTGTAAACCTCTTTACAGTTTTCCCTTTAGAACCCTGGTAAACACATTGAGAACTAATTTTATGGCCTTCAGGTTTCTCCACGTGGAACTACAAAGTTTCTCTGAGAGTCCCAGACATATTGAAACACATGATCAGAATCCGCAACATAACCTCCACAACCTACGTCACTTGCATGTGAAAACACTGGTAGCATAGGTTGGATAACAGTAGACAACACTTTTGTGTTAGACAACGCAGGTTGTCTCTCCAAAACAGCAATTCATATACATAATGACAATTTTCTAACCTAAGAAATCTATCCCAGGAAGAGACCTTTGGTTTTACGAATATATATGCCTTGTGAAACGTTTACAAAAATAACCAAATCCGGGAGTAAGAGATATGACCTTACCTCCTAAAGCAGCTTAACTCCTTGCTGTGAACCTGGCTAAAGCAGAACTGACTGCTGAAAAACTAGACGCTATATCTTGTTTTCTTCACAGGAATAGAAAGAATACTAGAATCCAAATTCCACTTGAATCCAAGCCACTCTAACTCTGTAACAAGGTGTCATACTGACGTTTCAATATTAGCAAGAAAACCTGATTGTTCTAGAGTGTCTCTAACAGTGTTCGAATGACTAGAACCCAAATCCTTGGAACTCTCATAACCAGAACCATCGTCAAGGTAGACTACAATATGTAACTAGTCTTTGAAGGGCATTTAGAAGTGAAATACGTAAGAATGAAGATTTGTATGGATATCAACTTCTTTATTATGAGAACACATCGTTTTGGAGTTAATGCTTACTCCTTCATCAGGTGATATCCATAAAAATATGTAACTAGATGACGAATACACTTGGTAAAGATGTGAGGTGCAGATGTTAACCCAACCATAACTGTGAAACAACAGTGCCTAATAATACCATTAGCATTCCAACCAAGACCTATGTACTATTGTTGACTATAGTGTGATGTCAATGTGTCAATGTGATGATAACCAGATTTTAAATCAAACTTAAACATGAAATCTGAATCTTGCACAAAATACAACGCTGTTTTATAGCCCTCAAAGACAATCTTTCTTTTGTAAACAAACTGATTGACAAACCTAAGTTCAAGGATAAGCCTCTTCTTGCCTGTATGGCTACCAACCGGTGATTATCAAGCTCGATGATACAAGAGTTTCTTAACAGTTCTTCAATAGCCTGTACAATAAAGTACCATTTCTCAAAGTGGATTTGTTACTTTTATAAAAAGATGGAGGAGGACTGTCAACAAAAGGATTGAAATAACCATCGGTTAAAGTACTGATCACAAACTGAGGAGCTTCAATTTTAACCAAAAGGGAAACATATTTTTTTAAATTACCTTTCACAGCACACAAAGATTTGGATTCAAACTCGTAACACCTTAGCTGTATGCACTCAGAAGCTATGCCATTACCTCCTAAGCCTGCAGAACTATCAATGTCACGACCTGGAGAAAGGTAACAACCCTCTGTAGTGTCTTGGTTTTCTTGACTGATGGCATTTGAACATCAGAACTGCAACTTCCTACAGAAACTCGGTCTAAAACAGGTTTTAAGAATATTCTCAGGAACGAGACAAACTATTCAACTGACTAAAGAAGTAACTTCTTTTATTAAAGAAACGTGACATCTTTACGTCTTGACCACTTCAACTTGACTGGACTGGACTGAATCGGAGCTGGCTGACTGGGCCGCAAGTAATAAAGCTACCGCTGGACAGGCGACCCTCCAGTGGCCGAACCTGCCACAGAAATAACACTGCTGGTTGGGAGTTGGACCTTGTTTGACCATGGAACAAAAAGGCTGGCTCTGACCGGCTGTAGATTCCCTAGAAGCATCGACCATGCTAGCAGATGACACAGTAGCACTAGGTGCAAGATGGTTAGGTCTACCTCTGGTCCGGAATGAGAACGCAAGTCTCTTGCTCAGGTCTTTGTTCTCAGCTTTCTCCAATCTACGTTCTTCCTTGGATCTAGAGGCTATATCATCTCCCTCTAGTTCAGCTACAACAGCCCAACCAGATGGTGACTGATTCGCTAAATGGACATACTTATTCCTCCTAGAAATGTCTGAAGAAAGATCTTGGAGAATAACCACACAATCAGAATACTTACTACTCTTAATATATCTGAAAGCAGTGTCAGTCTTGTCCAAACAACCACCATTAAATTTATACTACAATTGGTTGCCTTGAAACCAAAAACATGGAATCTCTGAAGCTTTATGAGACCTCTTGAACGCTGAAAATGATCTTCCTTCACTCTCTTCAATAATGTCACGTTTAAATGTCTTATTTTGCAATATAATCTTTAAATAATTGAAATGTTTTGTAACCCTCTATGGATTCTTTCTGCTTATTCGTCTTAGATGCACCAGAGTCTTCCGAATCGTGTGAAGGTGAAACTGAATACTGATTCATAGCAGAGTGTAGATTGAAGAAAGCTGCTCGCCGCGTTGTGTGAAGACATCGAATGACCCAACTCATGCTAAGTCTCACCACGTCACCTTCGTCATGTGGCTCATGCACAAATCTTCACGTGCACACCTCTGTAGTAGACAAGCTCTACCGTATTTCTACCGTATTTCACCCAAAATAAATTAATAGACTGAATATATACATGAATGCTAGTTGCCGTGTTGTCGACACGGAAATGCACACAGTATATATTCCAGCCTCCGTCAATGCCTGATCTTCATAACCGCTTCCTGACTGCTCGCTGTGTTACATTCTGCATAACTGTTTTTTTTCACTCTCACATCAAGACTTTGGTGAGTTGACATTATTTGTGGCCCATTAGCCATTACTTTAGAACTGACTCAGTAGTATTGTACATGAAACCTCTCTTGTGAATCTGTATATTTTTGCCTTTGTTTTGCTCAATATAAAGTATCATTGAAAATAGCAGACTAGTCAGTGTTATATTTTGCTGGTTCTGAGGAGATTTCTTACACTTTTTGTCACGGCAATTTTTAACCGTAACAACAGTCGTTAGCTTATGCTAATGTATTGAAGTTTTGATCAACTCAGTGCTACGTCTGGCGTAACGTTATGTTAATGTATGAGAGTTATGATCACGTCAGTGCCACGACTGGCGTAACCTTATGTTAATGTATGGGAGTTACACACATCTGAATAAATTCTGAAAGAGATTTCCAACAAAACTAAACAATGCCTATCAAGTAACATAAGATTCATTGTGGACAATGCAGTGTTTATGACCTTTCAGGCGAAGCGCACATCAACAGCACATACACCATCGTGACCCAAACTGGTGCTGAAAAAAACAGTGCACGTGGTACCGATTGCTATGTCCATTTGGATTTATATGGACAGCAAGGCCTGAAGGAAGCGCTGAATCTCGATAACATCTGGACGAATGAAATGGCTGATGGTGCTAATGACACATTTAAAGTAAGTCCTTGTCTATTTAAAAAAATAATAATCCTAATAAAAAAGAACCACCCTGCAATAAATACGCATCTAATTTGGAAGGGGAAATATTTGTCTTGTGTAAATATATATGGTCAGATTCAACAGTTTTTGTTTGTTTATGTGGTTATTTATCGTTTACTCCCTCACTCACTCGCCAATATGTCAGATAAATGAGTTGGGTTGTAAATAGTCTGGACAAGGGAATGCAGCGATTAGCGGCATGATCACCTGTCTAGGCAACTGGGTTTCGATGACATGTGTCAGCCAAGTCAGCAGGCCTGACCAACCAATCCCGTTAGTCATGGTTGGGCCCCACGGGGTGCCGAAGATCAATAGAAATTATAACTGATAGAGTTACACATATTATTACTTTCAAAATCGAATGTTGATGTACTTGATATCAACACATGAGGAGTAGATTCTGTTTATCATAAAATATCACTCTGTCTCTCTGAACACACTCTGCTATTAGACGTGCAGGGCAGCGATGTCATAGCATTACGACGTCATCAAGTTTATGACGTTATATCATTGTGAGTCAAGTTTTTGATGATGTCAGGGTATTGTAAAATATCTGCTGATATCGTTTGGTCTCACACAGCAATACAAGTGGATGTCAATAAGTTTTGAGCCTTGCTTACAAAAACACAAAATACTGGTATGAACCACATTTATTTTTCAACACAGTCCCCTTGTGAGTCAAGACACTTGTTCCATCTTTTCTGCGTGTCGCTGATGCCATCTCTGTAGAAGGCGCCATTTTGGTCCTCAAACCAAGCAATAAGCTCATTATCATCCTGAAATTTACGACCACGCAAGTGTTTCTTGAGATTTGGGAACAGATGGTAATCACTTGGTGCCAGGCGTGGAGAGTAGTGGGGATGCGGCAAGATTTCGTACCTGCATTCCTGGACAGCAGCGGCTGCAATGCAAGAGGGGTGTACTGGAGCATTTGTCTTGATGTAGAAGAATACCACGTTTGATCTTGCCCCGGCGCTTCTCCTTGATTGACTGTCGCACTTGCCTCAACAAGTTAGCGTAATATTCCCCATTCATTGTTCTTTAGGTAAGTAATTTATGTTAATGACGCCTTTGCTATCCCAGAAAACTGTCGCCATTACCTTCTGCACTTATCTGGAGGCTTTGAACTTTTTGTTCCTGGGAGAAGTGACATGTTTCCATTCCATGGATTCTTGTTTGCTCTCAGGATCATAGTGGTGGATCCAGGTTTCATCACAGGTTACAAGCCTAAATGAAAATCTTCTGGATTCTTGTTGTATCTGGTTAGCATGGAGTTGCTTATGGTGACCCTTGTTTGCTTCATTTCATTTGTAAGCATTCTTGGCACCCATCTTGCTCACACCTTAGACATGACGAGATGTTCATGTAGAATTGTCTCGATGGATCCGTGTGAAATGGCTGTGGTCTCCTCTAACTCGTGCAGTGTGATTCGACGATTTTCCAGCACAAGTCTATGCACACTTTCAATGTTTGTCCTGACTAGTGCTTGTTGTTGGGCGACCTGGACGGCTGTCATCTCCAAGACTCTCTCTACCATGTTTAAATTCATTGACCCATCGTTTGATAGTAGCAGATGAAGGGGAAGACGTCCCATAAACTGCTTAAAGCCTTTCTTCAATGTTCTTCGCCGCGTTTCCTTCAAGAACTAAAAACTTAATTACTGCTCTATACTCTATAATATTCATTTTCACTGCCGTGAGTTTTTTTTCTGTCAATGTGAGCTGTTCAATAACTTCTGAGAGTAGGATGCCAAAACTTATATATGACATCAGCTACAACCCAAGGTTCAGTGTCGTACCATAGGCTGTGACACCTGGGTATGAAAAATGCTCAAGGCTCAATACGTATTGACATCCCCTCGTATCTTCAGTGGGACACACTTTTCGTTGATAAATATAAACTCTCACGAAAACGTCTTCTGATATCAAACAACGGGCGCTGATTTAAGTTAGAGTGGTGTCGGGTATTACCCAACAAGCGGCTAATAACAGAATCGGAAGCTTGCAAGGGTAATGGGGGCGAAGAACGATCTGAGTATCACGAGTGGCGCTTAAAATGTTGACTAAAACATATTTCACGTGAGTAATCATTTGGGTAAAAAATGTGAGCGCAAAGCCAAGTGAGGACATAGGTCTACACCTTTGATTGTGCCGATATTTTATTTTGGCATGCAACATATTTTTCGAACTGCTGCAAGGGAAGTGCGTTGCCAACCTGTGCTTGCTTCGCTCGCATATATCTGGTCATATTCTCTGTGTTGCGCTAACCCATTTGCGCTACAGTTTACCCGTGGCCTACCCCAACAGGTAGTCAATAACATTCTCAATCTGTGAATAACTATTCCACAATTTCAGAGGTACAGCATCGCCAATACAACAATTCTTTTACGAAGTCTCTGGAACACTGAAACTGACTTTTTTTTAGCCTTGACCTTTACTTTTTGTCATGTTTCCAGCCGTCCAAAATCGGTGTTGTTTCACGCCTGCATCCACTGGTTAATAAGACTGACAAGTCAATGTCGTCCGATTTTGTGCATACCTCTTTGCAGGTCCTCTCTATAGGGGTGTCTTGCATATTGGTTCGGTCTTGATGTGACCGAACGCAACTATCTCGACTACTCGTCAAATGACGAATAGTTGCTTTTATAAAAAAATAACATGAATAAAAATAACATTGATAAAAATAACATTAATTCTGTCATATCATGTTTATATTACAGTTGTCAACAAAATTTCACATTCGTTTCGTATGCGTCATAATACACAAATCCCAGTGTAATAATCTCTATATCTCACACGAGCTCATATCTACTGTGGGAGTTTGGATGATAAATTTGGACCTTCACGGGTTTGTTTATGGCACTAACTCAATGTTGGAGGTGTGCATTTCACAAAGACTATGATATTTAGCATCCCTTTTCTAACCCTCAAGCTATTTCCACACAGATTCTGAAAAATGTGGTCTTTTAAATTTTAGCACATTCTTTGTCTTCAGCAGATATTAGTAATGTTTATGCGTTAAAGACTTTTAGCATGCTAGCGTTTGTTACCCAACACAGTTAAGAAAACAATGCGACGGTC
This sequence comes from Haliotis asinina, assembly GCF_037392515.1. Taxonomy (NCBI): domain Eukaryota; kingdom Metazoa; phylum Mollusca; class Gastropoda; order Lepetellida; family Haliotidae; genus Haliotis; species Haliotis asinina. The sequence goes on from NC_090292.1 coordinate 9,009,992, forward strand.
AATACAAAGAGTATATTGACAATTACCCTGCTTTGATTTGTTTGCTTATTTATTATTTTACGGGCAGCATTAAGTAATGTTCCTGATATTTATCAGCCGTCTGTAAATACCAGAGTCTGCACCAGACTATCCTGACTAGCTGTGAGGATCTGTCTACATAGGATACGATGAACCACGTCAACCAAGTGAACAATACAACTAGATTGGTTAATGTTTTTGCAGTTCATACGGTTAACCGTACCAACACAAATGGTACTGAGGGTTGCCGAATTTGGTGTAGGACCTGAGTGGTTACTGATTGGGGTGAGCGTTACTTTCAATAATTTGACGCTGTAATTGGAATGAATAATTTAGCTCCCTTTGGCTCCGCGTTCAAGTGAGCATAGCTTCTTTACTTTGATACTGAGCTTAAGTTCATTTAGGCTCTTACTTTGCAACGGAATCCGAAAGATGATGAAATGGCATACTTGTGTGTATACAAGTTTCCTTGAACTGACTGTAGACAGCCATGTGTAATTTGACGTTCCACATCCTTTTTTTTGAAGATGCAAAACCATAATTGTTTTCAATTAACATTGAGCTTTGATATTGCTGTGATATTTTGTTAACAGGCAGAGCCTTTGTTAAAATTAACACTTCTTTCGGCACTTTATTTTTCCATTACCTGCTTAAGAGGTTGGATGGGACAGCCTAGTGGGTACAGCGTTCGCTTGTCACGCCGAAGACCCGAGCTCGACTACCCACATGTTCGCAAAGTGTGAAGCCCATTTCTGGTCTCCTCAGCATCATATTGTTGGAATATTGCTAAAATCAGCCTAAAACTAAACTCACTCACTCGCTCACAGCTGCGAGAGAAAGGATGAAGAGAATTATTTATCGCCGATACTGCCAACACTCTCTCTTCGATTTGCATCCCTTTCTGACAGATGCTTAAATTCTAATAGCGTCATAATTGATCTTTACCCACGCTTGTCATAACATACGACCAACGTCAATGGGTGATCAACATCGATGACGTGGTTGATGCATGTTATCGAAAGCAAAAAGGGACGATGCGAGACCATACCTTGTTTAGTACTTCAGGCGACAAGCAACGTTTGACAGCAATGACGAAAGCAATGACACCTGGCCAGTTGTACCGGGACTCGAACGCCGATCGAACGCTTTCAACAGTGGTCTTCCCTATCGCTCAATTTCGACTGAAATATACAGAAAGTGTTAAAAAGGTTAAAGGAAAAAGGAAGTTAAAGGAAGTTACGATCATCTTTGAGTTACGACTGCCGTGAGACTATGTTAAAGTGTGAGAGTTACGATCGTCTTTGAGTTATGACTGTCGTGAGACTATGTTAAAGTGTGAGAGTTACGATCGTCTTTGGGTTACGACTGCGGTGAGACTATGTTAAAGTGTGAGAGGTACGATCATCTTTCAGTTACGACTGTCGTGAGACTATGTTAAAGTGTGAGAGTTACGATCGTCTTTGGGTTACGACTGCGGTGAGACTATGTTAAAGTGTGAGAGTTACGATCGTCTTTGGGTTACGACTGCGGTGAGACTATGTTAAAGTGTGAGAGTTACGATCATGTTTGAGTTACGACTGTCGTGAGACTATGTTAAAGTGTGAGAGTTACGATCGTCTTTGAGTTATGACTGTCGTGAGACTATGTTAAAGTGTGAGAGTTACGATCGTCTTTGGGTTACGACTGTCGTGAGACTATGTTAAAGTGTGAGAGTTACGATCATCTTTGAGTTACGACTGTCGTGAGACTATGTTAAAGTGTGAGAGTTACGATCATGTTTGAGTTACGACTGTCGTGAGACTATGTTAAAGTGTGAGAGTTACGATCATCTTTGAGTTATGACTGTCGTGAGACTCTGTTAAAGTGTGAGAGTTACGATCATCTTTGAGTTACGACTGTCGTGAGACTATGTTAAAGTGTGAGAGTTACGATCATCTTTGAGTTACGACTGTCGTGAGACTATGTTAAAGTGTGAGAGTTACGATCATCTTTGAGTTATGAGGCACCCGTGGCGAGCCACCTGCTCCTGGTGGGTGCTGGGTAATGCTAAGAGCTCGCCGACACCCCCGTAGTGAACCCGGGGGGATATTTGATCCACCAACCCGTTTGCCGTGGGTTGCGTCCCTGTGTCGGCGGAGGAGGGGATCCTGGTGGTTGAGGGCAATAGGGACCTGTAACCGTGTTCCTGTTGCTCAATACACCACTTTGGCCCTGACTTCTCCTAGACGGGTGGTCGAATGGGCCCGGTTCGACCAATCGGCTGGTCATGCGAAGCCCTGTGCATGAAGTACTTTTTACATTTATCAATGCACACATGTCATTTGGAATTGTTGTAACTTTGGACTTGGTTTTTTTATCTAGAACATTTATTTATTTTGAAATATGTTGTTCTGTAATTTGCCTAGAGTCCTATGCCAGAAGGCGGTGGCTCATGGGCCAATCTGGTGGAATTATTAATCTTTTAATTCTTCTGCTGGAGTATATCATCCGGGTATCCTTGGTGCTGCAAGCTGGAGGCCCGCTTTTTTTTAGCATTGTCCTTGTGATACTCCGTGGTGGGTGGGGAGCTCGGATGATGAACCAAAATAAACTAACCATGGCTTATGAAAATCCAACAAAAAAAACAAAACGTCCACTTGATATTGACCCTGTTGATAGTGACCATAGACCGTCTGCATCGATTGAGTATTGGCCGCGTTTCATCGTGATTGAGACTCCAGACAAGACACCGTTGAAGTTGAACCCCTTTGCTGTGTCCAAGGGTATTCAGGGTATTGCAGGGGACGTGAAGAACATAAGACGCTTACGTTCAGGTGGCCTACTAGTAGAGTGCGGGAAAAAGCAACAAGCAACTAATTTGCTTAACATCAAATCTTTCGTGGGCATTCCGGTCACGGTCTCTGCACACAAAACCTTGAACTCCAGCAAAGGTATCGTTAGAGATCGCGACCGATTGTTTGATGATATGTCAGAACTTGATATAGGATCTGAAATGAAGGATCAAGCGCTTTTCAACTCGCAGAAACAAAGAAACCATCAAAACGAACACGTACCTGTTTACCTTTTCATGTCCTAATGCTCCCAAATCAGTGAAGGCAGGCTACTGTAATATTCCAGTTGATACCTACATCCCCAACCCGTTAAGATGTTTTAAATGTCAGAAATATGGACACGGTGTGAATACTTGCACATTGTCTGTTGTGTGTGCTCACTGTGGTGAGAAGACACACACAACAGAAGATTGTGACAGTGATTATAAAAAATGCACCAATTGCTCAGGCGATCATTCTTCATTTTCTAAACAGTGTCCAATTTGGAAAGAACAAATGGAAATCAATAAAATAAAATTCACACACAATATCTCTTTTTCTGAGGCCAAAAAACTGGTAAAGAGATCTGATCTTCCAGAAAGTTATGCTACAATAGCAAAAACATCACCGGGTTCTAGCTCTAAAACAACATCAACCACAGGCTGCCAAACTACCTTGACTTGGGTAAACTGTGATTCTCCACAGCCTTTGTACCCTGCTATATCATCACAGACTGAGGAATCAAAGTCGTCTTCTGATCACAAATCATCATCATCTCAGTCACATTCAAAGTCTCAATCAACAGCTGATAGTCAACAAACGGTGAAAAGTAAACCGAAGCCAAAGCCTGATGCTTCAAAACAACAAAGTGGCAGATATCCTAAAGGGTCACAAAATAAAGTTCAATTGTTTAATAAGTATGGGTCTCTTGAAGACATGGACGTTTCTGAAAACGTCCATTCTAGGGCACATAGCTTGTCGCCCTCCAAAAGAGTGCGGGGTAGATCCCCAATAAATCCCCCCAAAAGATAGTTTATTCCAATAATATTGTACAGTGGAACTGCAGAGGATTAAGGACTAATGTACATGAATTACAGCTATTATTCCAAGATTTCACACTTCAGCGATATGTCTCCAAGAGACATATTTAAAACAAACAGATACATTTGACCTTCGTCATTTTAATGCATATCATTTTTTTTCACCTCCAGGTGATAGGGCCACTGGCGGATCATCCATTCTAGTCAGACAAAACGTTATTCAAAGACCTGTTCCACTTAATACTAATATGCAGGCTGTTGCTGTGAGAATTACTTTACATGTAGCGTTTACACTATGCTCTCTTTATATTTCACCATCTTCGGCTTTTGCCAAAACCGATCTTCAAGCTCTATATGATCAGCTCCCGAAACCCTGTATTATAATGGGAGATTTAAATGGACACAACCCACTCTGGGGCAGTGTAAATACAAACACTAAAGGTAAATTGTTGGAGGACTTTTGTTCTGACAATGATTTATGTATTTATAATGATGGTTCCAACACATATTTACACCCTGGAACAGGGACCTATTCTGCTCTTGACTTGTCATTGACAAATTCAGAACTACTAAATGAATTTGAATGGTCAGTCCACGATGACCTCTGTGGAAGTGACCATTTTCCTACTGTATTAAAAGCTGTAACTCCATCCGATGTTCCTCCATCATCAAGACGAAATTTTAAAAAGGCTAACTGGGCTTTGTATGAAACACTGTGTTCTGAAAAACTTAAACCTGAACGTTTTATTGACGTTCCCGATGCCATTAAATGCTTTTCTGATGAACTGAATTCCATAGCTGATGAGTGTATACCAAAGTCCTCTGTAGTTCCACACATAAGAAAACCATGGTTCAACGATGACTGCAAACAAGCTAGGAAGGCAAGGAAAAAAGCAGAACATTATTTCCGTCGCCATCCCATGGTGCATAATTTAAATAAATTTAAAATTTTAAATGCTAAAGCACGGCGTACTTTTAAACAGAACAAACGCCAATCTTGGCAAAATTATGTATCCAAAATTAATTCTCGGACACCCATGTCCAAGGTGTGGAACATGGTCCAGAAAATAAAAGGTAAAGGTACTAAATCTACGGTCCATCATCTTAAACATGGAGATCAATTACTTACTGATAAATCAGATATTGCGAATAAACTGGGCGAAACTCTTGCTAAACATTCTTCCTCTTCTAATTATATACCTAAATTTCAGCAATATCAAAAACAACATGAAAAGAAAACTATTAATTTCAATTCTGATAATGGGGAAGATTATAATGAAACATTTTCTATTCATGAACTCCATACTGCTCTTGATCAAGCTCATGATACTGCTACTGGAGCTGATAACATACATTATCAACTCCTGAAGCACTTACCAGAATCCTGTCTTATCAATATTTGATGATATTTGGACTTTTCCTTCTTCATGGCGTGATGCCATAGTAGTACCAGTACCTAAACCTGGACGTGATCATACGGATCCATCCAATTATCGTCCGATTTCATTAACTAGCTGTGTTTGCAAGACCATGGAACGCATGATAAATAATCGACTTGTTTGGTACTTGGAAACTAATAATCTTATCACAGATATACAATGTGGTTTCCGGAAAAACAGAAGTACTGTCGATCACTTAGTGCGTTTAGAATCATTTGTGAAAAACGCACTGATTAATAAACAACATGCTGTGTCTATCTTTTTTGATCTTGAGAAGGCATATGACACAACCTGGAAATATGGCATTTTGAGAGATTTACATGACTTCGGTTTGCGAGGTCGTTTGCCTGAATTCATTGCTAAATTTTTAAATAACAGGCAATTTCAAGTGCGTGTGGGTTCTACCCTGTCTGATCATTATAATCAGGATCAGGGTGTTCCACAAGGCAGTATTTTGTCTGTCACTCTTTTTAGCGTCAAGATCAACAGTTTATCTAAAGTTTTAAACGATTTAATCGATGGATATTTATTTGTGGATGATTTTAATATTTCTTGCCGCGGTAAGAATATGTATACTATTGAACGGCAACTGCAGCTGTGTTTAAACAAAATTGATAAATGGTGTCTTGAAAACGGCTTTAAATTTTCTAAATCAAAAACTAATTGTATACACTTCTGTCGTAAATACAAACCCCATAAAGAACCAGAACTATTTCTCAGTGGTACCCCAATCAAAGTCGTCAAGGAGGCCAAGTTCTTGGGACTTATTTTCGACTCACATTTGACCTTTTTGCCGCATATTAAATTCCTTAAAGCCAAATGCCTGAAGGCACTCGATTTATTAAAGGTAGTTTCAAATTCAAAATGGGGAGGGGATCAATCTACCCTTCTCCACTTATATAGATCACTGATCCGATCTAAACTTGATTACGGCTCCATCGTCTATGGTGGCGCTTGTCAAAGCAACCTAAAACTACTTGATCCTGTGCACCACCAAGGCCTAAGACTTTGTCTTGGTTCTTTTAGAACCTCTCCTATCGATAGTATATATGTCGAAGCTGATGAGCCTTCTCTCAACTTACGTCGTATCAAACTATCTTTACAATACATTACAAAATTAGCTTCTAATGAGTTTAACCCCGCATTTAATTGTGTTTTTAATCCTCCCTATGAAGATTTGTATAACAAAAAGTCTTCCCTTCTTCCGCCTCTTGGGGTCAGAATTAAGCCATTTCTTGCTGCCTCTAACGGGATCGAATGGTCAGGCTCGCTGACTTGGTTGACACATGTCATCGGTTCCCAATTGCGCAGATCGATGCTCATGATGTTGATCACTGGATTGTCTGGTCCAGACTCGATTATTTACAGACCGCCGCCATATAGCTGGAATATTGCTGAGTGCGGCGTAAAACTAAACTCACTCACTCACTCTAACATTGAGCTGGACCATATAGCTCCTTCCCGTCTTCTTTCTTCTCCTCCTTGGCAGTTGGTTAGGCCACAAGTTGACTTAACTTAAAAAATCAGAAACGAATGAATTACAGTATAAACAAGAATATAATCAACTGAAACATAAATATAGCAATTATAAATCCTTATTTACAGATGGCTCCAAGGACGGTGGCGCAGTAGCTTGTGCCACTGTCATTGGATCCAGAACAATATCTTCTAGATTACCCGATAATAGTTCTATTTTTACAGCTGAAGCTAACGCCATATTAACAGCTCTTAAATATATCCAAAGACACCCGAAACGTAAACAATATATAATCTATTCTGATTCTCTTTCTTGCCTCCACGCTATTAAAAATTTGTCATGTAAACATCCACTTTTAATTGATATTATTCAATTGTATAATAGTCTTGCTACTGGCCAGTACGTCTTCTGTTGGTTACCAAGCCACGTAGGCATTTCTGGTAACACAACGGCTGATCTTGCTGCCAAGGCAGCACTCAACAAATCTGTGACACCACTTCTTATTTCTTACAGTGATTACAAAGCCACCATTAGATCTTATATCCGTGATCTGATGCAGAAGAAGTGGGACACCCAAGTAGGTATAAATAAATTACATGAAATAAAACCGTATATTGGTTAAACCTACTTGGGTTGTCAGTCCAGATTTGAAGAGGTTATTTTAAGACGATGTCGTATTGGCCATACTAGATATACTCATTCATACCTTTTAAAAGGTGAGGATCCTCCATTTTGTATCCCTTGTGATGACAGAGTTACAGTCAAGCATATCCTGCTTGACTGTGTTGAATTCTCCATCACAAGGGATAAGTATTTTACAGTTAAAACAATTAAGGATCTTTTTACCAGCGTTAGGTCTCATTTAATTATTGATTTTTTAAAAGAAATTGATTTTTTGGTTGAAATTTGAAACCATGTTGTGTAAATAGATGTATTTTAATTATTGGAAGTTTTGATTGGTAACTTGAATTGTTGGTGGCTGTACCCTCAAAGGGGGTTGAAGTATTGTAAAATTATTGTCCTCCTGAGAGGGTACGTAAGTCCAAAAACATTCACAGTAAATTTAAACTTTCCACTGTTCTTAGCCGTAGTATATCTGTATTTTTAATTTTAGATACAGATATGTCTAAATTGCTAACAGCTGAGGGGATGATGTAAATCCGACTAGGCTCCATGCAGGTAGCAAAGGCACTGTAAGTCCCCATGGTCCCTAGTATGGTGATCTACCTTCAGTTGCTGGCAACCTATAGCCTGATTTTATACTGTATTGTCCGAATAGTGATATTATTTTAAAACTTTCCACACTAGTTTTAATCTCATTTGTGATATTCTAGTTGTTTTACTGTCCTTCCCTGACAGGTTTTTATACGATACATGTATTTCATTTCAGTATTAAATGTTCTCGTCACGATATGGCTGAGACATTGCCGATGTGACGTTAAATATTAACTCACTCACTCACTTGAGTTATGACTGTCGTGAGACTATGTTAAAGTGTGAGAGTTACGATCGTCTTTGGGTTACGACTGCGGTGAGACTCTGTTAAAGTGTGACAGTTACGATCATCTTTGAGTTATGACTGTCGTGAGACTCTGTTAAAGTGTGAGAGTTACGATCATCTTTGAGTTACGACTGCCGTTAGACTATGTTAAAGTGTGAGAATTACGATTCTCTTTGAGTTATGACTGTCGTGAGACTATGTTAAAGTGTGAGAGTTACGATCGTCTTAAGGTTAAAACCGCCTTAGGGAACGCTGTCCATTGACTAAAAGCAGCTTTATTACATCCCTCCATTCATTGTAAGCGTGTTCGTTAAAAGCGGAGTGGTCTTTATGTATCTTTACAGGTGGAGGTTAGACGCAAACGTACCTACGAGCGACACACGATCACAGAGACATTCTACACTTACATCAACAAGTGGTTCCAAAAGCCGGATGGTTTGAATCTTTTGGAAGAAGAAAAATATATAATGCCTTACAAATTGGTGTCTAGAGTCACCACATGACACAAACAGGCTTTAATACAATCTACGTTATTGAGAGATATGTGCTGGACACCAATAGAAACGAGTGTTTCGAAACTTAATGAAATCTCTTAAAAGTAAGCGTTCATGTTTATGTTTTCAATTTAAACACTTAACCCAAAAGACAGAGTTGCATATCCTTTGCTGTTCAGTACAGATATAGGTTTACGATTAGGTGGGGATGTTTTATTTCTAGATAAAAAGGAATATATTTGTACGTGTTACCATAGGCATTTTATCGTTGTGTTATTTGCAAATTGTAATTCCTCACCATAAATATACTCTTCAAAAAAATAATTTTACATGGGAAAATTCGAATTTTAAGAAAATATTTGGCACAAACCAATCCATGCTGAAGCCCAACATATGGGGGAATGGTTGGCGATGACAAAATGTTCGAAAAAAGAAATGTTGAACAAAAACGTAACGTTACATTCAGTGAATCGCTGAAACGAACCCTACATGAGACGCACGGGCGATTATCGTAGCTGTTTTGGATATACAGGTGTTATGGATGTTATAGATATATGTTATATAGATGTTATAGATATATGTTATATACATGTTATAGATATATGTTATATACATGTTATAGATATATGTTATAGATGTTATAGGTATATATATGTCGTAGTGATTTTATAGATATATGAATTATTATGTACTTGGTATAAATATAAATGAAACGTGGTGGAAGAAAGTAGGGAACGTAGAATTAAGAACTCAGTGCATGTGTAGACTAGAAATATTATATTACTGTACAATGTATGTACGTATAAGGAAGGCTGAGGTGCGCTGAGCTCTCCGGACCCCCGGGATGACCGGCTGATGACCCGCGAGGGTAAGCGGCGAGGGACATCCCGGGAGGTCCGAACGAAGTTCGGCAGTTGGGCGCTGGCCATGAAATAAACACGAAGCTACATCCCCCGTGTTATCGTATATATAGAACAATACGATACAATCATGAAATTGTGTATCACCTTGAGTTGAAGTATGTGACTGTAGACTTTAGTAAGCCACATCAATGGTACTCCAAATGCAATGTTTTAAGCCACTATAGACGTCAAGAAAATGAAAAGACATACAAAATCTCCACGACACAACGCCATTGGCCGTTAACAAGGGCGGGCATCGCAACATGAGGTTCAGTGTGTCCAAACAGACCATTTCAAACCTATGGACCCGATACAACAATGCTGGAAGTGTTCATGACAGATTCAGGTCAGAGTTCCAACCGCCGCTCTGCATTGCTACATCCTGTTGAGGCATCTTTGTTCAAATACCACGGCCGCGTCATCGACAATAATTTGGATCCAGAGAATGCACCGAAACCTGCGACCAGGCAGCAATGTTCAGGTGTTGCCTTGACATTCTCAATCACACGAATAATTTTCTAGCATGATAATGCTCGATCTCACCTTTCTGTCAGGACTTCCTCCTGCAAGGCACTGCACAGGCGTTACCTTGACCTTCTGGATCACACGATTCTCCTTTCTTGTGTGGGTCATTGCTGGAAACCTGTTATCGAAGCTCATGGCGGTCATACTAAATAATGACATTTTACTCTGAGTAAATGCCTCTAATAGCACTCTGTGGTTTTTGCAAAAACTTTCTCGATAATCATGTTTTCGAAATTTGTCAAGCGATGGCTTTACTAAAATTGAGCAATGATTGAATCAATTATATGCACTCGGTAAGTTACTGTAATTAAGCAATGATTGAATCAACGATATGCACTTGGTAAGTTACAGTAATTGAGCAATGATTGAATCAATTATATGCACTTGGTAAGTTACTGTAATTGAGCAATGATTGAATCAATTATATCTACTCGGTAAGTTACTGTTATTAAGCAATCAATTGCATGCACTCGGTAAGTTACTGTAATTGAGCAATGAATGAATCAATTATATGCACTCGGTAAGTTACTGTAATTTAGCAATGATTGAATGAATTATACACACTCAGTAAGTTACTTTAATTGAGCAATGATTGAGTCAATTATATACACTCAGTAAGTTACTGTAATTGAGTGAGTGAGTTTAGTTTTACGCCGCTTTTAGCAATATTCCAGCAATATCACGGCGGGGGACACCAGAAAATGGGCTTCACACATTGTACCCATGTGGGGAATCGAACGCGGGTCTTCGGCGTGACGAGCGAACGCTTTAACCACACGGCTACCCCACCGCCCGTTACTTGAACAATGATTGAATCAATTATATGTATTCAGTAAGTTAACTCCAAAACAGCACGGCAAGTTTCTTTTATTGTTTTGAAGAGTATAAAATAGACATGTAAAGTATATTTGCAGAGTTTTATAAAACAGTGGTTTATGTGACGATTTTGATATTAGCGTAAGTTTTAGCGTATTTGTGAAGTTTTGTAACGGTGATGATATTTGGCGTTTCCTGACTTTGTATGTCCGACGTTGATTGGTTCCATGGCATCATTGTGTCATATGCGGCCATATCTGTGACTGCATTAGACTTGCATACCAGGCAATATAAGTAATACGTCAAGCTTATCCGGAGCATACATTAGTCAAAGCGAACGTAACAATACGACGATCGTAATTCACTTAATTCAACGTGGGCCAACGCTACGATTGCTGTGTGAAATGATGCCCTGATATTCAGTTCTCCACAGGTCAGACAGATGACTGATCCACCGCGTGTGTTAAACACCTGGTGTTCCACATACCACACAATTCACTGGTCCACTTCTATAGTTTAAACACCAAGTGCCCCATACTCCACACTCTACAAAATACTGCCAACTGTAGAGGTTAAACACGAGGTGTTTCATACTCGACAGTCTACACAGTACACTAATCCACTGTACTCGGTAAACACCAGGTCAAACACCAGGAGTTTCATATTCGACAGTCTACACAGTACACCAATCCATTATACTCTGTAAACACCAGGTCAAACACCAGGAGTTTCATATTCGACAGTCTACACAGTACACTAATCCACTGTGCAGGAAAAACACCAGGTCAAGCACCAGGTGTTTCATACTCGACAGTCAACACAGTACACTAATCCACTGTACAGGATAAACGCCAGGTCAAACACAGGTGTTTCATATTCGACAGTCTACACAGTACACTAATGCGCTGTACTCGGTAAACACCAGGTCATGACAGTCTACACAGTACACTAATCCACACTAAAACACCAGGTGCTCCATACTCTGGAGTCTACTAGTCCAGTGTATAGCTTCAACAGCAGCATTTCCATACTCTACTGTTCACTAGTCCACTGTACAGGTTAAACACCAGGTGCTCCATACTTCACAATGTATAGAATTCAGTAATGCACTGTACAGGTTCAAAACCAGGTGCTCCATACTCCACAATCTATGGAATACAGTAATACACAATACAGGTTAAACACCAGGTGCTCCATACTCCACAGTTCACACACTATAGTGATCCACTGCACAGTTTTCCTATCTAATCAAGTTCACACTCGTCTATCCGTGAAGATCTGTGTTAGAACTGGTCTTCAGCAACCCATGCTTGTCACAGAAGGCAACTAACCGCATCTGCTGATCAGGTTCGCTGATTTGGTTGACACGTGAGATCGTATCCCAGCTGCTTAGAACGGTGATCATGATGTCGATCACTGGATTGTCTGGTCTAAACTCGAGTATGTACAGACCGGTGAGATATAGCGTTAATGTTGGAGAGTGCGGCGTAAAACAACTAACCCTAACCCTGTCACACCTATCGATGAAACCGCAACATGAGTCTTATTAACCAATTCAGACAATGACTGGGCCGTAAAACTCACTCACTCACTCACTCACTCACTCACTCACTCACTCACTCACTCACTCACTCACTCACTCACTCACTCACTCACTCACTCACTCACTCACTCACTCACTCACTCACTCACCTTTATGGCACGGTGTGTGAGCTTCATCTGGATGGTACCCAAGAAGATCCAGGTAATAACAGTGCCCCGTTCCTCAAGCGATCGAACCGCTATGACTGTCGTCGGTCTATCTTACAGTATGGCAGTTTCGACCTTCCCAGGGATACGATCGTTTGAGGAACGGAGCAGATTCTCGAAGCTCTCTTAGTACTAAGATAGTCGTAAGATCATGTTGATGTATGGCACATACGACTAAGTTAGCTCTAAGAGAGCGTGGGATATCTAGTCTCAGGTCCATAGTAACGCATGCTTGTCATAAGAGGCGGCTAACGGGATCGGGTGGTTCCAGACACTTGTCCATCGTCGTGGTCACCACACAGAAATACTGAAGTATATTAGCCAAGTGTCAAATAGGTGAAGATGACATAGAGGAGCTATCGTCGGTTTCTGTGTATGATACATTTTTCAAACTCACGGTCTATTAATTATTGAAATATTCTATACATTAATAGCTGCTTTAGCCCATTTCATTTTATTAATGTCCATTGATTATTACATAACACTAGTTCTTTTATTGTGTTTTGCAGACCGATTTCATAATCACACAATGCATGATGTATCATTGTGTAAACTCAGACTTAAACTTTTTGCGAAAACTGTGTCTAATCACTATTTAACTTTAAATGTGTTTTAAATAATTAAACCTTTTGTTAGCAGCTATGTATGGCTGACTTGAACACTCACTCACTCACTCACAATCTCACAATCTAGCTTGGACATAGTCTTCACTCTTCAACAATTTGCGTTTGACTTACGAGACGACTTCCATATACCCAGAACAAACAGTCAGCGTATTTCAAAAGTAAGATGTTATGCTGTGGAAATGTTAGACTGAAATGATTGGGAAGACCCATCCATATTTAGTGAAAGTTTATCTGGTAGCTGATTTCGGGATGTCATAATGATTTGTATTTACAATTAAAGGAAATATTGTTAATGATATGATGGTACTGTTTTATGAAGCAAAATAAGTATTCTTATTGTTCTTATACAACTGTATTTACCTTAGGTAACTCTTGTCAAAATTGACAATTATATGGTCATATAATAGTCATTTCTGATTTTCACTTTACAAAAGAAGGTAACTTTATCGACGAATATAAAATGCTTGTTTCCCAACTGCATACTTGAAGTTTATTTATTTCCTGTCGGGAATGTTGCCTATCCAACAACCTATATTGACAACATGTACTGTCTGAAGCTTAACATATTTTCCTAAGTGCATAATATGAATGGTCAGCCTCCCTAGTGTGACAGGTGCGCGCCATATTATTTAGGTTTGATGGACTATTTCGTGCACTTTCTAAACTGTCTTCATATGTAACTATATGGATGCAAAACAAATCTTATTTTGTCAGGAACAGCATGAAGTTGGAAAACGAATAATAAATTCAAACTATTATTGCTTTATGGTGCATTTTATTTGTTTGCCAAGTCAATGACGAGATAATACTTGTTTGGAGGCTATTTCCAGTGTCTGTATGAGGAACTTCATGTGGGATTACCGCTTATCTTTTATAAGATAAATCTTCTTTAGAGCCGAATGGTATAATATGTCATTTCGATACGTTCATTTCACCGTGACAGCTCCAACCGACGCGACTTAAATATCTACTCAGAGCCAAGAAAGTGATAAATGACTGTATGGAAGTACAAAGATCGTTTATATTATTTGCTTTAAGTTTTATGTAAGAGAAATAAATAACAAAGTATAGGTTTTCAGTACATAAATGTCTTCATCAAATGTCAATGAATGTAATTAAACAAAGTATAAGACAGTGATGGTTTTCAAAGTATTTTCAGTGCTCCGTGACTGTCTCAGAGAAGATTCTGTTCAGCGCCATCGTATGTGTGCTGTGTCAGTGTTTGCTGCTGTGCTGTAACACATTAGGTGCACACGTAAACGATGGTATTGTCATCAGTTTTGGAAAGAATATCATACCTGCAAAGATTGAGGACAAGGACAGAGTCGTCTTTGCCCCGTCATCATCAAGACTTCGTTGCTTTGCCAAGTGCGCCCGTGATCCTCACTGTTCAAAATGCGTCCGTTACACAGATGATGGGACTGAGGAAGAAGTTGTGAACAAGGTACAGCATGACGGGCAACCTCACGCTGACGATTATGTTCTTAACTGTGGTAAGTTGTTGAATGGCTATCTGTTAGAATGTTTTTGCATCTTGTAGCAGTATTACAGCAATATGGTGGAGGACACATTGTATTCATGCTGGGAATCGAACTCGGGTCTTCGGCGTGACGTGCGATAGCTTTAACCACTAGGCTACCACACACCCCTGCGATATGTTAGAGTTTAGAAGGTCCATGATGCAATACAATATGTTTTTATGACCCGTATGATCCTTGGACAAAATGATTGGAATCCACGTTGACTTTTTATGATAATTGCTCATTGTAGCAAAAGGCAGATTTTAACAGAAGACCGTGTCTCTGTATGGCAATGGAATTTTCACGATTCAAGGTCAATTCCGAGTGTACACTCCATGTGACCGTATGACAGCCAGCACGCTCCTCTTCATACCCGTGTCAGCCTCCTGATCCTATGTCAGGGCGGTCTACACCATTCCTCGTATAATGCAGCTTCCAGCTGGGCTAGGTTCTGTTTAGGAGAATCCCTTTGTTGCACATGACGACCAGCCTTACCCCAATAGTTTCAACAGAGATGTATATTCAGGGGGTGCTTCACTAAGCATTTGCTTGTCTAGTCATAGACTGGGTTCGATTCCCACATATTCACTCGCTGACTCCTTCTGAGGATCTACTAGACGTATTACATATTTCTGCATGTTAATCTTCATTATGCCTTACTATCTGTGAACACAAGCCTGGGATTGTCGTCGGTAAATTTGTGGAATGGTCCAGTCTGTGCTGTCAAAGTCGCCAGACTTATGATTTTCAGAATATTCCGCTTGTCAGAGCGATTAACAATTTCCTTTTTTGAAAACCTTGGAACAATATTTTGACACTATTCCCATTAATAAATTGTTTGAAGTACATAAAAAGCACAACCATGAGTAAATACCGAATATGTCTTGTCTTGCATCAACAGTAATGGGGACGACTGGGAGGACTAGTGACACTGACAGGGGTGGTAGTGAAACATCTTCATCCCCATCATCCGTACAGGACGTCATCGACAAATCTACACCACTGATGGAGAATGTTAACCATATTCCACCATCGACACAAGATATCAAGAACCCGTCACCACCCTCATGTGACATCGACAAATCTACTCCACTGATGCAGAATATTAACCAGATTTCCCAATCGACACAACATATCGAGAAACCTTCACCACCCTCACATGACATCGACAAATCTACTTCACTGATGCAGAATGTTA
The DNA here is from genome assembly GCF_037392515.1 of Haliotis asinina. Taxonomy (NCBI): domain Eukaryota; kingdom Metazoa; phylum Mollusca; class Gastropoda; order Lepetellida; family Haliotidae; genus Haliotis; species Haliotis asinina. The sequence continues at coordinate 9,026,107 of NC_090292.1, forward strand.
ACCAGATTTCCCAATCGACACAACATATCGAGAAACCTTCACCACCCTCACATGACATCGACAAATCTACTTCACTGATGCAGAATATTAACCAGATTTCCCAATCGACACAACATATCGAGAAACCTTCACCACCCTCACGTGACATCGACAAATCTACTTCACTGATGCAGAATATTAACCAGATTTCCCAATCGACACAAGATATCGAGAACCCGTCACCACCCTCACGTGACATCGACAAATCTATTCCACTGATGCAGAATATTAACCAGATTTCCCAATCGACACAACATATCGAGAAACCTTCACCACCCTCACGTGACATCGACAAATCTACTTCACTGATGCAGAATATTAACCAGATTTCCCAATCGACACAACATATCGAGAAACCTTCACCACCCTCACATGACATCGACAAATCTACTCCACAGATGCCATCTTAACTCTCAGTCACTGTTCAAAATCAAATGCGAAATATTGACCTTAAGTATTGCGTAGGGTGGGGGTGTGTGTGTCAATGCTTGTACTCGCTTTCGTTTATTGTCTTGTTTGGTTGGGACCCATTATCAGCTTTGGGTCGTGTGAAACAAAGCTATAGATCCAAGATGTCTAAATGAAATGCTATAAAATGCTGAGATGGAAGATGGTGGTTATTCTCCTGACATCGTGTCTGCTTGTTCTCATTTTAGCTGGAAGTTGAACGTCGCCGTCAGTATACAAGTTACACCGTCGTTGAGATGTATTCATCCTTGTTAAACCGATGGTTGCCGCGTTAAATTGGTGAAGGCTGGAATTATGAAACTCCCCAGGACATATCTTTCAGCCTGACAAAACAATCAACACATCCAAATTAGGACTCCATGCCTAAAACGCATCAAACCAGCAGTGGTGTTCGATTTCTTATACTTGATTATTATATTTCACTGCATAAAATTAATCTCCAGCAGGGACGGTTCAAGTTATCCGAACACAGTCAGGCTAGTAAGGATCCTTATCAGCACAGGACCATTGTCCTTGAAAACTCAGCCAATAGCACGGTGTCTTGTCCAAGCCACCGGCAACTTTCTGCTCTTCTCCATTGTGTGTCAAACTTTGAGCTACTGTATCGATCGGTTTAATCATAGCTTCCAAGTCGGCGTAGATAATATATGGTACTGGCATTTGATTTCTGTGATTGATAAATTCCAAGATATTGTAGTTTTCTCTTGGCACATCTATTCGTACGGCTGTCTCCTTTACATATAGGCATCCTCCCTGTGCGAATCGAGAAGATCTGACCTAGAAAACCAGTGAAGGTTCTTTTCACAAAAATGTTTCTTTTCCCTGTGAGTGAGCTCATACAAACCAGTTGTTGATAGATTAAATGAATTTCTACAAACCAGTGGTTGATTGATTGACTGAGCTTCTACAAACCGGTCTGGTGGTTAAGAGAATGGCTGAGCTTCAACAGACCATGATATGTTCATAGGCAACAGGTGCGACGACCACAAAGACCCATAGTATTACCATTCTGAACATACTGACATATTTCCCAATGTGAAGAATGTATTGTTCATATTATTATTCTAATTCGACTGGTACTGGCTCAGTCATTCCTGTGTGAGTGTAACACTGAAACAAGTTGTTGTGCAGTGATTAACAAACCTTAATTAAACAAATTTCAATATCTTGGCATTTTCTTCACACACAAATGTCCCAAGCAAGACAGAGTAAGTACACACAGAGGTGAATGCACTGAAATGGTCCGAATGACTGACGACTCATACAGGGTTTCTTTTGCTGTTCAGTATAATTCTCTCAATAACGTCGATTGTATTGCATTAGATTGTTCCGTGGTAACTCTAGACACCAGTTTGTAAGACATATTATATTTCTCGTCATCACGGTAAAAACAAATGCAGACCATCCCGCCTTTGGAACCACCTGTTGATGTAACTGTAGAATGTCTCTGTAAATGTGTGCCGCTCGTAAGTACGTTTACGTCGAACCCCCACCTGTAAAGATACATAGAGACCAGTCCGCCTTTAAGGAATAGAGGGATGTAACGAACCTGAGTTAGTCATAGGTCCCGTTCCTCAAAGCGGTTTTAACGTTAAGACGATCATAACATTCATACTTTAACATTGACTTACGACAGTCATAACATAAAGATGATCGTAACTCCAATACTTTAACATTGACTTACGACAGTCATAACATAAAGATGATCGTAACTCCAACACTTTAACATTGACTTACGACAGCCATAACATAAAGATGATCGTAACTCCAACACTTTAACATTGACTTACGACAGTCATAACATAAAGATGATCGTAACTCCAACACTTTAACATTGACTTACGACAGTCATAACATAAAGATGATCGTAACTCCAACACTTTAACATAGTCTAACGATAGTCGTAACCCAAAGCTGATCGTAACTCCCATATTTTAGCAATGACCTACGAAGTCCTGGACACTTTCTGCGTATTTTCGTTGAAATGGGACCGATGGGGAAGACACACTGACAACAACGTAAGGTCTCGCATAGTCCCGTCACCTCTTTACGACCCTATTTGCTTTCCATAACCTGCATCAACCAGGTCAGCGAGGTTGATCACCCATTGACGTTGGTTGTATATTACGATCATATATGACCCTATTAGAATTTAAACATCTGTCAGAAAAGGTTGTAAATCGAAAAAAGAGTGTTTTCGTTCGATAAAGAATTCTCTTCAACCTTTCTCTCACAGCTGTGAGCAAGTGAGTGAGTTTAGTTATAGCAATATTCCAACATTATCATGCTGAGGAGACCAGAAATGGGCTTCACACTTTGAGCGAATGTGGAGAATCAAACTCGGGGAATCAAACTCGGGTCTTCGGCGTGACGAGAGAAGACTTTATTCACTAGGCTATCCCATCCAACCTCCTAGGTAGTCAATACAAAAATAAAGTGCCAAAAGAAATGTTAAAGATAACAAAGGCTCTGGCTGTGAACAAAATGTCATGGCCATATTAAAGCTCACCGTTAAATGAAAACAAATATGGTTTTGCATCTTCACAAAAGGATGTGGAACGTCCATTCAACTTACACAGTGCAGTCTACAGTCAGTTCAAAGAAAACATACATACACACAAGTATGCCATTTCATCATCATTCGGATTCCGTTAGTAACTTAGCGCCTAAATGGACTTATCCCCAGCATCAAAGTAAAGACGGTATGCTCACTTGAATGTGGAGCCAAAGAGAGATAAAGCGGTTCCATCGTGTAATACAGTTTCAAATTATGAAAGTATCACTCACCCCAATCAGTAACCATCCAGGTCCTACACCGAATGCTTTCACCCTCAGTACCATTCGTGTGATGTTTCCAAGATCCATTAACTGTGTGAACTGCAAAAACATTAACCATTCCAGTTGCATTGTTCAGTTGGATGATGCGGATTATCATATCCTGTTGTGCAGACTGATGCTCACAACGCTAGTCACAGGATAGTCTGGTTCAGACTCTGGTATTCACAGACGGCCGATAAATATCTTGAATATTGCTGAATACCGCGTAAAACAATAAACAAGCAAACAAATCAGAGCAGGTAAATTAGTAATATACTCTTTCCATTGATTTTCGCATTTTTTTTGACTAGGCTCGGTAACAAACGCTAGCATGCTAAAAAGTCTTTCACGCATAAACATTACTTCTATCTGCTGAAGACAAAGCCGAGCATACGCTAGGATTCGTAAGACATTTTTCAGAATCTGTGTGGAAATCGCATGAGGGTTAGAAAAAGTATGCTAAATACCACAGACGTTGTGAAATGCCCATCCCCAACACTGACTAGATGTTGTGAAATGCCCATTCCCAACATTGACTAGACGTTGTGATATGCCCATCCCCAACATTGACTAGACGTCGTGAAATGCCCATCCCCAACATTGACTAGACGTTGTGAAATGCCCATCCCCAACATTGACTAGACGTTGTGAAATGCCCATCCCCAACATTGACTAGACGTTGTGAAATGCCCATCACTAACACTGACTAGACGTTGTGAAATGCCCATCCCCAACATTGACTAGACGTTGTGAAATGCCCATCCTCAACACTGACTAGACGTTGTGAAATGCCCATCCCCAACACTGACTAGACGTTGTGAAATGCCCATCCCCAACATTGACTAGACGTTGTGAAATGCCCATCCCCAACATTGACTAGACGTTGTGAAATGCCCATCCCCAACATTGACTAGACGTTGTGAAATGCCCATCCCAACATTGACTAGACGTTGTGAAATGCCCATCCCTAACATTGACTAGACGTTGTGAAATGCCCATCCCCAACATTGACTACACGTTGTGAAATGCCCATCCCCAACATTGACTAGACGTTGTGAAATGCCCATCCCCAACATTGACTAGACGTTGTGAAATGCCCATCCCCAACATTGACTAGACGTTGTGAAATGCCCATCCCTAACATTGACTACACGTTGTGAAATGCCCATCCCCAACATTGACTACACGTTGTGAAATGCCCATCCCCAACATTGACTAGACGTTGTGAAATGCCCATCCCCAACATTGACTAGACGTTGTGAAATGCCCATCCCCAACATTGACTACAGGTTGTGAAATGCCCATCCCCAACATTGACAACAGGTTGTGAAATGCCCATCCCCAACATTGACTAGACGTTGTGAAATGCCCATCCCTAACATTGACTACACGTTGTGAAATGCCCATCCCCAACATTGGCTAGACGTTGTGAAATGCCCATCCCTAACATTGACTACACGTTGTGAAATGCCCATCCCTAACATTGACTACACGTTGTGAAATGCCCATCCCCAACATTGACTATACGTTGTGAAATGCCCATCCCCAACATTGACTAGACGTTGTGAAATGCCCATCCCCAACATTGACTAGACGTTGTGAAATGCCCATCCCCAACATTGGCTAGACGTTGTGAAATGCCCATCCCCAACATTGACTAGACGTTGTGAAATGCCCATCCCTAACATTGACTAGACGTTGTGAAATGCCCATCCCCAACATTGACTAGACGTTGTGAAATGCCCATCCCCAACATTGACTACAGGTTGTGAAATGCCCATCCCCAACATTGACAACAGGTTGTGAAATGCCCATTCCCAACATTGACTAGACGTTGTGAAATGCCCATCCCCAACATTGACTAGACGTCGGCAAGGCTCGCTAAATACAATGTTTATTCCCATGCAAGATATTAACCATCCCGAAACACACTCGCGTGATAACTTATATTTATTGACCTAAATTCCCGCAGTAGATAAGTATGAGATGTAGATATTATTACACTGGGATATGTGTCTTATGATGTATACGAAACGAGTGTGAAATTTTGCATTGCGCCAGTTGACAAATGTAACAAGAATATGATATGAATGAAGTATTATTTGTCATAAAGACATCTCGTATTCGGATGAGCAGTGAAGAGAACGTTGGATCATGCGACATCGACACCGAACCAATATTTAAGACACCCCCATAGATAGGACCTGCAAACAGGGTATGCACAACATCGGACATTGACTTGCCAGTCTTCATACCCAATGAATACAGTCGTGAAACAACACTGCTTTTGGGTTGATTAGACACAGGACAGAAAGAGAAGGTCAAAGCTAAAGAGCGATCGGTTTCAGTATTCCAATGTGACTTCGTCACACAATTGCAGTATTGGCCATGCTATGCCTCTGAAATTGTGGAATGATTATTGACAGGTTGAGAATGTTATTGATTACCTGCTGAGGTAGGCCTAGGACTACTTCAGTTTGTCAGGTGTGGGGACAAAACTCCAGCAATTTGCTCAATTGTCCCTACTTCCGAACAAGTTGCTGTATATTATCAGTAACTACAGTCATAGTTCTCCATCTAGTTTCACGAGAAAGATCACAGGTATAGGAGAACATCTTTCGAAATTGTACAACTCAAATGTACAAAGAATATCTGCTAATAAAATGAAAGAAACCCGTATATGTTTTCGTTGCTTTTATTTAGTGTAATTTTAAAGATATGAAATATGTTTTCAACGTTTGTCTTTCATGTAGATAATCTCGTGTCATCGTGATCAAGAATGATGAATGAATTTTACGCTGAAGATGCAGTGGAAAAAATATGAATTACTTAATCCATCATTCCACTCACTGGTCCAAAAGGTAATATTTCTACCAATATGCTATGGCTAAAGTGATGTGTGCACATGTGCCCCTAGTTAACTAGCTTATTTTATTATGACCAACCAATCACTGAAACGTGCAGGTCCTGTGCAATTTCGTCTTACTCGACGTTATGGGTAAAATAAATTCAGGCAGTTTCGCTTGCTTTTCTGGAAGTGTTTGTTCTGAATAAAGAATAAACGTCATTATATTGTAATTTTAGAAAGAAATGAAATTAAAATAAAAAGACGTACTGTTTATAGTGATGCGGTCTTACCTTAATATTCAAAAGTGTCTTCACTCAATATACTGATATACCAGGTACGCGTCCTCTAACGTTGTAGTGTAGTAGTGTAAGCACGAATTATTTTCACTCGACATTATTGGTTAAAGGAATTCATGTACATTTGCTTGCTGTTTCTGGAAAGGTGTGTTCCGAATGAGGAATAAAGGTCATTATATTGTAATTTTGGAACGAAATTAAATTAAAATAGAAAGACTACGTACTGTCTGTAGTCTTACCTTAATATTCAAGAGTGTCTTCACTCAATATACTGACATTGTAGGTACACGCCCTATAACTGCATGGTCTAATAGTGTAAGCATAACTCATATATTATACATGCACTAGAGGTCAGATATGTTATTGTTTGATGTGTTATCTCAACATCCAGTTAATGATGATAACACCCTCACGTAACTATGCAAGTAAAACAAGTCACGTATGTACCATTCAAATACCGCCATGAACGCATCATATGAAATTATTTATGCCGGTATTTTTACGGAATTTGCGCATATGATCATGAGGTCACGTGGTATAAAAGGTATTTATCAGGTGTGTCACTGAGCAGCTACATGCCAGGTACTTTCATGTGTACGTACAGCAGAGTGATTTTTCTAGTTCTGTGTGGAACAAAGTTGGCATGAATGATTTATCACATGACAGTTCCATCAACAACTTTGAAATACACTGGTTATAGCCATTCCAACCAAAGTTAGGCCATATTGCTGTGGATTATGGGGTCACCAGTTGTTGACAAACACAAAAATCCTTTGAGTATTGAATTTAACCATCTGATTATAACAAGTCTTGTCAGGCAATGATCAATACACTATACTGAAATACACTATATTATTTGAAAGAGCGGTAACTTCCCTCTGTGGCACCTGCCTCCGCCACACATCACTGATTTCATAGGCCAAATAGGTAAGTAGAGGCCATGTGCAACAGAGGGACATGTAACCGGTTTCAATTAACGAGGTGGTAACGGCTTATTAGCCAGCTGTTAACGGAGTATACTCAGTTAATGGTTAAATTACTACTGATGGTATTGTGGTATTCTCTTCTGCTCACCTGCCGAAAGATCAATATGAAAGAACAACAAACTATAAATCAGATCATATCGAGTCTCCTTGAAGAAATATGGTGAGCAAAGCCAGGTAACGAGTAGCACGATAACCAACGAAACACATGTCATTCCACTTACGTATAATTTAACGATGTCAGTTAAGTAATTTGACATACATCAGGCCTAATGAAACACAGGTCTAACGAAGAAATATTCCTTCATTTCTGTTCAGAATATAGAATTTTGAAGGTACGCATTCACTATTACAAAATTCAACAGAAGAAACTCAAAAGAAAAGTCCAGGAAAAGAAGTATTGCATTGACGCTATCACTTGATCGATCTTCTGTTGAAAATGCAGTGCTTATAGTCACTTGTTAATTAAATAGCTGCGAGTAATCAAACAGGTATTCCCGAACAGTGTCTCTGTACACACATGTTCCAGTATGTATGGTCTGTTTATCAGGTTTTTCAAATGCAGATCAATTAAAGTACCATAGTGTGTCATAATGTTTACTTTAATAAAGTATCCAGTTGATATATGTCTGGTCACTTATTGAAACATTATTTCAGTAAATGTATATTATGGAGAAAACTGAACTGTTTTGTATGCAAATCGACTTGATCACAATTCACACCGCGTCGGTGACACGTGCTATTGTTTCATATCTGAATACAAAAAATGTGGTGGACGGAACATGAGAATGCAGAAAAATGCCTTACTGAAATTCTTACTTTTGAATACATGATTAACGTGTATGTATTTTATGGTATGTGGACGTACTTTATGAAAGGCAAAATTAACTGGCCACATGAAGTAATGGAATTGCAAATTTCAACAGGGACATGGGTGAAAGTAACTAAATAACGTGCAAGGTGCCCGTGAGTCAGTAATGGATCACAGTCTAAGGGAAACCACTCTCTACAACTTCGTGAAATTACCTGCCTTTGTTATTCCTACAACGTCACGGTCGAATATTTCTTCTTCTTCTCGGCTATTCCCTAGACTAATGTTTGGAGTTATTGTTGATTTACTAAGATTTGACTTGGAAGAACGCTATAGCGTATACAATAAAACCCATCCTTAATGAAACAATCATGATGTTTTTGTGTTTTTATTTTTAAGCAGGGCTTGTTTCCAAAGTTAACGATTATTTATATACACAGGACAAGTAAAATTCTAACACCTTCGAATAGTGGCATGCATTATTATGGTGTTTTGTGTTTGTTTCGACGGTTTCTAAACCACATGTATGAATTATTACCGTTTGTTTTATTGTCAACAAATAGATGACACAAACGACAGCACATAGTAGCGAAAATTGCTGAGGTCAATGACACTTGTTCGGTAGTGGACGACAGGGTCAATGACGCTTGTTCGGTAGTGGACGACAGGTCAATGACGCTTGTTCGGTAGTGGACGACAGGGCTGTATAACCCGTATATGGCCCAAAAAGCCTCAAATTACGTTTTGGAACTGTGCAATTTTACTAAACTAGACATGGTCCATTGTTTAGAAAGGGGTATCCACGATTTGAGTAAGACTTAATGGTTAATATAGGCACCATGTTTATAGATGTTTTTTCGTCAGTTTTGTTCTCTGTGTGTTTTAAGTCTATATAAGGAGCAGACGATCGTTCTTCCGGTAAAGGAAGTTTCCTTTTCATGGCATGCTCATAAAAGTTGCTATCGAGATAGGCAACTCGAAAAAACAATGCGGAATGCACTTTTGTTCGGTAATAGCCGCGTGTTTGGGAATACCGATAACTTTCAATCAGTTCCCGGCGATATGTTTGGCATCAGAGGACGTTTGTGTGAGATTTTTTATATTTGTGATATCAGAGATATCTCCTAGGAGACAGTAGATTTTTAACAATGCTCTGACATCAACCATAACATGACCTATCATGATATGACGTCATAAACTCGACGACGTCACAATTTTATGACATCTCTTCCCTGCACGTCTAGAGGTAGAGATTCTTCAGAGATAACGAGAGATTTTATTATGATGAAATGATTCTCATCCTCATGTTTTTGATGTCAAGTACATCAGCACTCGTTGAGGTCTATTTATTTACTTACTATAAATGTGTCGTTGGCGCCATCAGCCATTTCATCCACCCACTTGTTATTGAGATACAGTGTTTCTTTCAGGCTTTGCTGTCCATAAACATCTAAATGGACATAGCAATCGGTACCACTGTCTTTTCCGGTACCAGTTTGGGTCACGATGGTAAATATACTTCTGATGTACGCTTCACCTGAAAAGTCATAAACGATGCAATTTCCTCAATGTATCTTATGTTACACAGTAGGCATTGCTTGGTTTTGTTGGAAATCTCTTTCAAACTTTATTCGGGTGAACTGTCGTAATATGCAGAACTGGGTTGTCAGGGTCCCAATCTACAAAACCATGAATTAACAAAAGTTTACGACAGTCCTGACACTGGGGTGATCGTAACTCCCATACATTAGCATGATTTTACGCCAGACGTAGCACTGAGGTGCTCGAAGTTTCCATACCTTAACATAAGTTTACGCGAGGCGTAGAACTGAGGTGATCGTTACTCCATACAATAACATAGGTTTACCAGGGTTGTAATGATGGGATCATTTTTTGGAACATGGTTTATGTCCCGATCCACAAAGAGGTCTTAGACCTACGATATCCGTAAGCCTACAATAAGACATGGACTAACGAATGGTCGTAACGTTACGAACGCTTTATGGAACAGGGTCCAGGGTCTTCTTCCTTGCTGACTTATAATTCTCTAAAGTTGAGGACCGTTGTTGAGAACATCGATGACTTCACATATGACTAAGTGATACGTTAAGGACACGAAGAACACTCTATCATAATGGCAAAATGTCAGATTGCCAAACGTGGTACCATGCAGTCAGTACATTCTGGACTAGTAAAATCCACACAAAAAGAATACCATTAAAATAAAATACCACGCTTCTGACCAAGTACGGTAATAATAAACTCAAATTAGTTTCCCCACTGCCTTCATTAAACTGTAGTGTATAGCTGTCCAGTGTCAAGCGACAGACTGACTTAATTACAACTGCGTAGTTCGATGCTCATGATGTTAAGCTCCTGATTGTCTGTTCCTGACTCGACTGTGGAATATTACTCGGTGGAATATTACTGACTAACCAACGTCATAAGAACGTCTCATATCCGTTGCTTGTTAGTGTTCCTCTGTAATGATGTGATGGTCTGGTCTAAAAAAAGCCCAACATCATTTACAGACCGACGTCTTTTAACTGGAATATTCCTACGTACGGCATTAAACAATACACAAAAACAAACCCATGAGGACAGTGTATGTGACGTCAGGAGTGGCATCTTCAGGGCTCAGTTCCTCAAAGCTATTATAGCGCTAAGATGCTCGTAACTCCCATGCTTTAACATAGACTTACGACTGTAGTGGAGCCATGATCACTTTGAGGAACGGGACCCAGGGCCAAGTTCTTTTAGCGCTATGATTGTGGTAAATGACATGCATTACCATTAACCTGCGACAATCTTACCACTAAGAGAGTTTCCAAAATCCAGGCCTTAGTAATTATTGATTGGGACTGCACAGTGCTACCGTTATATCGCAATATACTTTTCAAATGATACGTATTGTAATATTTTTCTGAGAGCCCGTACATTTTGTAAAGAACGTCTACGATTTTTTTGTAAGTATCCTGGTGGTTTAACTTAAATTACTTCCATTCACATCAAAGTTTTCATTTCCCTTCATACTGCAATACTATGAACTGTATAAAAAACAATGTCCGTGACTATTCAACCTAACTTTGGAATTTGCTGTTGTAAGAACTATAACATTGTTTTAGGAAATATATGGGTCGCAACCCACGGCAAACGATTTGGTGAACAAATATGCTCCCGGGTCCACAACAGGGGTGTCCGCGAGCTCTTAGCGTTACCCAGCACCCACCACGAGGAGGTGGCTCACAGATCAAACCAATAAAGGACCCAATAAAGAAAAGCAAGCTGCCACTATTTTCAAGATGGAAGACTCTTCATGAAAAGAAGACTCATGTTCAAGGGCGACTGTGCTCTGTTTTCTAAGTTGCACATAGCATGTCGGTCAAGGGAAGGAAACCTTGACGGCCACGGCCACCTTCATTGTCCAAGAGTGTAGAAATAGATTGCGATACTTGATGGTCCTATGATTGTGCAGATGCTTCATCCCAGAACATCCGTAACCATTTCAAGACTATATCTAGAACGTATTTCTGCCATACGTTTTCCAGTATCTTGACCTGACATTGTTTGGGACACTTACAAAACAGACAGCCTTAAAGCATTCACTAGAGAAAAACGTGGCAAGGGTCTAGGAAGAAGAGTCAAACCACTTGTGTCAGGTAACTGGCAAAGCCTCCGCGAGTTGATGAGAACAAAACTGAGCTTTATGCGTTACTAGCTGAACAGGTTAATGCAACAAAACTAGAAGGGAAACAAATTTACAGCACCTTTGAGTCAAGAGTTGGAACCTCTCCAGAAACAGTTGACAGAAGACGTCTGGAGGAGTGCTCAGATGAAGAAGTTGACACTCGCCTGGCATTACACCTTGCTGCTGTTTCACATAGTGATCAGAAGAAGGTCATGATTAGGACTTCCGCCACAGATGTTGTTGTCATAACATTAACAAACATCCAGAAGATACCAGCTGATGAAGTATAGATATCATTTGGTGTTGGCAAGCACTGCAGCTACATAGCTACACATGAAATAACAAATACCCATGGTCCATTGATATCAAAGGCATTGTCACTATTTTATGCCTTCACCGGATGTGATGTCACTTCTTCTTTTTGTTTGCTGGGATAGGGAAGAAAACTGCTTGGGGTATTTGGAATGCATATCCAGAAGTCACCACTGCATTCCTGTCACTTGCAGATGCCCTAGCAGATATTTCTCACAACACAATAAGGCTCCTTGAGCGTTTTGTCATTGTTATGAATGACAGAACCAGTGTGGCCTCTGACGTCAAGCATCTTTTTCAAGACGGTCTAGGCCCGTTGAGAGCATTCCACCTACACAGGCAGCCCTAAAACAACACGTAATGCAACCTTCCCGGGGGTACATGTATGGGGTCAGGTGCTTGACAAGTGTCCAGCCCTGCCGAGTCCTTCAGACTGGGGTTGGAAGATGGCATGCAATAATACATGCAAACCAAAATGGACAACACTTGGTAAGGCACGTGAACAGTGTTATGAACGAATACACTGCACCTGCAAGAAGTCTTGTACCGGCCTTTGTAAATGTTACAAAGCCAGTCTGTCTGAAGTGCACTGCTTTGTGCCAGTGTGAAGGAGAGTGTTTCAAGTGACTGATCATGAACTGTAGAAAGAAACTGGTCAGATCTCAAGGAATGTAAGATGGCCCTCTTGGGTTCATACATAAAAGTGCACGGGTATATGCATTCTATAGTTATTGCTGTTTACAATGTCTCCTCTGCAATATTAGATTTATCCAAATCAACTTATCTAAAGCAAAATGTTGATAACTTACAAATTGATATCAAAATATGCAGTACAAGGCAAATTCTGAAAATTTAGGTATTTGGGCGGCGATCTTGGATTTTTATCACCACCAGGTGGCACTGCATATTAGCTTAGAACACTGATAATTATACTCCTGAAAGAAAACAATGAATGTGACAAGATAATTTATGATATATTGAGCATAAACTGACATCATTAGAGATTTCAGTAAAATTGGCGTCCATCTTGAATTTTCTGCTGAGGTGCATTCATATCCACAATTGTTCAGAATGGTTCAACATAAGTGTGCCAGGTTTGGTGCTTTTAGCCCCAAAGTGCACAATTTTGACAAAATCCTGGCCTTAAGCGCTCCAGTAGATAGATAGATTGCAGCTATATGGTGAATGTGTACAAATAATCGAGTCTGGACCAGACAACACAGTGATCAACAGTGAGTGAGTGAGTGAGTGAGTTAATATTTAACGTCACATTGGCAATATTGCAGCCATATCGTGACGAGAACATACATGACAAAAAAGAATATATATGCATATTATGAAGATGTCTGTCTACGAAGGACAGTAAAACCACTGGACTATCACAGTTAGTATTAAAACTAGCTTGGACTTTATCACTATTCGGACAGTACAATATAAAAACAGGCCATGGATCGCCAACAACTGAGGGTAGATCACTATACCAGGGACCATGGGGACTTACAGTACCTCTGCTACCTGCATGGTCCCTGGCTGGATTTACACCATCCCCTCAGCTGTTGGCGACTGTATGCAAGATTAGCCACAAATTAAATTGACACATATTCTATGATTACAAAGTGGAAGATTAAATCTGACTTAAATCGTTTTGGGACTTACGTACCCTCTCAGGAGGACAATAATTTTACGGTACTTCAACCCCCTTCGAGGATTCAACCACTAACAATCTTAGCTGCTAATTCAACTTCCAATCAAAAGATACTTATTTATTTACATGTCAGTCAATAAGTTCAATTCTTTTAAAAATGCAATAATTAAATGAGAACTTACGTTACTAAAAAGGTCCTTCGTAGTTCTTGATTTAAAATAATTGTCCCTTGTGATGGAATATTCAACACAGTCAAGCAAGACATGCTTGACCGTGATTATTTCATCACAAGGGATGCAGAACGGAGGATCCTCACCTTTCAAAAGATATTCATGCGTATACCTAGTGTGGCCAATACGACATCGTCGTACAATGACCTCTTCATATCTGGACCGACAACCCAAGTAGGTGTAACCAACAAATGGTTTTATTGCATGTAATTTATTGATACCTACCTGGGTGTCCCACTTCTTCTGCATCAGATCACGGATGTAAGATCTAATGGTAGCTTTATAATCAGTGTATGGAATAAGAAGAGGTGTCACAGATTTGTTGTGTGCTGCCTTGGCAGTAAGATCAGCCATTTTGTTACCAGAAATGCCGACATGGCTGGGTAACCAACAGAAGACGATGTCGTATTGGCCAGTGGCAAGATAATTATATAGTTCAATAATTTCTATTAAAAGTGGATGTTTACAAGAAATATTTTTAATAGCCTGAAGACAAGAAAGAGAGTCTGAATAGATGATTATGTATTGTTTATGTTTAGGGTGTCTTTGAATGTATTTAAGAACCGTTAATATGGCGTTTGCTAGTGTAGTAAAAAGAGAGCTGTTTTCTGATATTTTAGCAGCTATTGTTCTGGATCCAATGACAGAGGCTCCAGCCACTGTGCCCCGTTCTTGGATCCATCTGTACATAAGGTTTTGTAATTGCTATATTTAGTTTTAATTGATTACATCCTTGTTTATATTGCAATTCGTTCGTTTCTAATTTTTAATTGTAGTTAATGTTGTGGCCTAACTAATTACCAGGGAGGAAAAGAAAGAAGTCGGAAAGGAGCTATATTTTCCAGCTCAATGCGAGCAACAGCAATAAATGGCTTTATTCTGAGGCCAAGAGGCGGAACAAGAGACGACTTTTTGTTATACAAGTCCTCATGGAGAGGATTGAAAAGACAGTTATATGCAAAGTTAGATTCGTTAGCGTATAATTTTGTGATATGCTGTCAGGCTAATTTTATTCGGCGTTGTGTAAGAGATGGTTTATCTACCTTGCCGTAGAGACTGTCAACAGGAGATGTTCTAAAGGATCCAAGACAAAATCTTAGACCTTGGTGGTGAACAGAATCTAACAGCTTTAGGTTGCTGTTACAGGCACGACAATAGACGATGGAGCCATAATCAAGTTTGAGCGGACTAGTAATCGATACAGATGAAGGAGGGAAGCTTGAACACCTCTCCCTTCAGAATTTGAGACAAGCTTTAACAAATCGAATGCCTTCAGGCATTTAGATTTAAGGGATTTAATATGAGACAAAAAGGTCAAATGTGAATCGAAAATAAGTCCAAGAACTTGGTCGCCTTGACAACTTTGATCGCGGTGCCACTTAGAAACAGTTCTGGGTCTTTTTGGGGTTTGTATTTATGGCAGAAGTATATACAACTGGTTTTTGATTTAGAAAATATAAAGCCGTTTTCAACACCAGTCTTCTCCACTCCGAGTTTCTGTGTGCAATGAAACTCGTTTATCCGCACTTTCCATCTGTGTCAACGAATATGTTCTAGCTCCTTACATTGCTGTAAGACGTCAGGCTTGAATAAAGCAGTGCACTGAGTTTGACAATATATGCCATGTTTCTTGACGGTAACTTCCGAACAAGGAATAGTGATTACGAACAGACGGAAGAAAGAGAAGGGGTCTACATGGGCGACAGCTTCAGCCATTCCTCAACACGTTACACATATCCATGTCTAATCTATGATTCACAGACCAATGAAATGCTTTGTGCAGATTGTCCTGAAGAACCTGCACATGCTGGCCAAACAGACTTTATTGATGGTTATTCAAATCTATCTACCTGTCAGTCTCTCTGTTGGTGGGATGTCATTATATTTGTAGCACATTGATATGCTTACACTTGAAACCTTACAGAAGATAGAGCCCTTAATGAGTGGACAACTCACTCACTCTATCAACCACTGGTTTGTCAAGGCCAGATTTAATTGCAGGGGATCGTGACGTTGTTACCCCTTGGTGCAGATCAAAGGTGACTCACTGACAATAGGGCATCGCATAAATTTGGACTTTGGGGCTGCCTAGTGGTTAAAGCGTTCGCTCGTCGGGCCGAGAACCTGGGGTTGATTCCACACATGGGTACAATGTGTGAAGGCCATTTGTGGTGTCCCCCACCGTGCCATTGCTGGAATATTGCTGAAAGCGGATTGAAACCTCATTCAGTCCTTATTTTTTAAATCAATGTCCATTGTTTATGCAAAATGTCAAACATTTTTCCAGATATACAAAGTGGGCAAGAATTAACCATACACTCACTCACCCGCATTGCATAAATCATACTGAAAGCATACATTACCAGAACATATCACTCACTCACTCATTCACTCACTCTCACTATCAACCACAGGTTTGGTATTCGAAATGAACGTATCTTAACTAGGTGACGGAAACCGAGTTTTCAACAAGTTCCCGAAAGAACACAGCGAGAAGTGTATGAGGAAGCACAAAGAAAGGGCCATAACTCCGCCTGGCTTCACACAAAGCAATTTGTGTGGTTTGGTAACACGGCTCGTTATCTAAAAACAGTTGGCAATATATAAATAACTGTATTTGAGACTTAAATCCAGTGGGTGCATTGCATTTACGTGAATGTGTAATTGTGCTTGCATGGGAAATTTAGAGAGCTCTAGTCTCACACTCTAGTGTTACGGAAGAAATCATGAAGACAATGCGAAATATATTTATTAAACGTTAGAGCGCAGATTGAGGGGGTTGCACAGGGGGGTAGTGTTTCCTGTAATGCATATATACACATGATATTTATGTCACATCTGGTTGGATGATACCAGCACATGTTTGTCAGGTTCGTATGCACTATATCAACGTGTCCGCAGTCTCCAAACCATCTGGAAACAGACATGTTCAGGCCATTTTGACGACATTTCGTCCAATACGTGCTTGAACCCCTGACAGGCACCATGGACTATTATGTGTCATTGCACAAATTTGATTTGGAATTGTTGTGAATTTCGGTCTTGGCACTACTGTTGATCTGTAACTTGTTCGATTGTGAATTATCCAAATTATGATCATATGAACTTTGCCTAGAGTCTTGTGCCAGAAGGCGATGGCTCATGGACCATGACATGACCGAACTTGATATAGCATCAGAGATGAAAGATCAAGGTGTGCTGTATGTGAAGCGCATTTCAACCCGGAAAAAAATGAAACCATCCAAACAAATACCTATCTGTTATCTTTTTCATCGCCAAATGCTCCCAAATCAATTAAGACAGGTTACTGCAACATCCAAGTTGAAACCCACATCCCCAACCCACTCAGGTGTTTTAAAAGGTAGAAATATGGACACGGTGTAATTACGTGCACATTGTCTGTTGTGTGTGCTCACTGTGGTGACCATTCTTCTTCTTCGAAACAGTGTCAAATCTGGAAAGAGCAAATGGCAATAAACAGACTAAAGTTTACCCAAGACATCTCTTTTTCTGAGGCAAAAAAACTGGTGAAGAGATGTGACCTAACAGAAAGTTATGCTACAGTAGCAAAAACATCATCTGTGCGCAGCTCTAAAATAACAAAATCATCTACAAGCTGCCAAGCTACCTTGACTTGGGTCAATTGCGACTCTCCACAACTTCTATATCCAGCTATGTCATCACAGACTGAGGAATCACTTCCTGGAACATTAAAGTCTTCTACTGATCATAAATCATCTTCGCAGTCACGCACTGAATTTCGATCGACAGCTGATAGACAACAAACTGCTAAAGGTAAACCTAAGCCAAAGCCTGATGCTTCAAAACAACAAAGTCGCAGAACTCCTAAAGGGTCACAAAATAAAATTCAATTGCTCAATAAATATGGGTCTCTTGAAGACATGGACGTTTCTGAAAACGTCCATTCTAGGGCACATAGCTTGTCGCCCTCCAAAAGAGTAGATCCCCAATAAATCCCCCCAAGAGATAGTTTATTCCAATAATATTGTACAGTGGAACTGAAGAGGTCTGAAGATTAATTTACATGAATAACAGCTATTAGTCCAAGATTTTACACCTTCAGCAATATGTCTCCAAGAGGCATATATAAAACAAACAGATACATCTGCATATCATTGTTTTTCACCTCAGGGTAATAGGGCCACTGGCGGATCATCCAGTCTAGTCAGACAAAACGTTATTCAAAGCCCTGTTCCACTTATTACTAATATGCAGGCTGTTGCTGTGAGAATTACTTTACATGTAGCGTTTACGTTATGCTCACTCTATATTTCGCCGTCTTCGACTTTTGCCAAAACTTATCTTCAAGCTCTATATGACCAACTCCCGAAGCCCTGTATTGTAATCGGAGATTTAAATGGGCACAAACCACTCTATGGTAGTGTAAATGCAAACACTAAAGGTAAATTGCTGGGGACTTTTGTTCTGACAAGGACTTATGTATTTATAATGATGGTTCCAACACATATTTACACCTTGTACAGGGACTTATTCTGCTCTCGACTTGTCACTCACAAATTCAGAACTACTAAATGAATTCGAATGGTCAGTCCACGATGACCTCTGTGGAAGTGACCATTTTCCTACTATATTAAAAGGTGTAACTCCATCTGATGTTCCTCCATCATCAAGGCGGAAATTTAAAAAGGCTAACTGGGTTTTATATGAAACACTGTGTTCTGAAAAACTTAAACCTGAACGTTTTATTGACGTTCCTGATGCTATTAAATGTTTTTCTGAGGAACTGAATTCCATAGCTGATGAGTGTATACCAAATTCCTCTGCAGTTTCACATATTTGTACGACAAGAAGTCTTCTCTTGTTGTACCTCTATGAAACAGAATTAAGCCCTTTCTTTCTTCGGCCGGCATTGAGCTGCAAAACATAGCTCCCTCCCGTCTTCTTTCTTCTCCTCCTTGGCAGTTGGTTCTGCCACAAGTTGACCTAACATTAACTACATTTAAAAAATCAGAAACGAATGGATTACAGTATAAACAAGAATATAATCAACTGAAACATAAATATAGCAGTTACAAACCCTTATTTACAGATGGGTACAAGGACAGTGGTGCAGTGGCTTGTGCCACTGTCATTGCATCCAGAACAATATTTTCTACGTTACCAGATAATAGTTCTATTTTTATAGCTGAAGCTAACGCCATATTAACAGTTCTTAAATATATTCAAAGACACCCTAAACGTAAACCATATATAGTCTATTCAGACTCTCTTTCTTGTCTTCAGACTATTAAAGATGTATCATGTAAACATCCACTTTTAATTGACATTATTGAATTGTATAATAATCTTGCTACTGGCCAATACGACATCGTCTTCTGTTGGTTACCCAGCCATGTAGGCATTTCAGGTAACACAATATCCGATCGTGCTGCCAAGGCAGCACTCAACAAATCTGTGACACCACTTCTTATTCCATACTCTGATTACAAACCGAGCATTATATAAGTGATCTTATGCAGAAGAAGTGGGACACTCAAGTAGGTATACATAAATTACATGAAATAAAACCGTATATTGGTTACACCTACTTGGGCTGTCAGTCCGGAATTTAAATGGTTATTTTACGATGATGCCGTATTGGCCATACTAGATATATCCTCCATTCTGTATCCCTTGTGATGAGAGAGTCACTGTCAAGCAGATTCTGCTTGACTGTGTTGAATTTTCCATCACAAGGGATAAATATTTCAATGTCAAAACTGTTAAGGATCTTTTTACAAACGTTAATTCTCATTTAATTTTTTTAAAAAAGAAATTGATTTTATGGTTGAATTTTGAATAATGTGTTCTGTAAATAGATGTATTGTAATTATTGGTAGTTTGGATTTGTAACTAGTGGCTGTACTCTCAAAGGGGGTTGAAGTATTGAAAAATTATTTTCCTCCTGAGAGGGTACTTAAGTCCACAAACATTCAAAGTAAATTCTAAATTTTCAGGTTTTCAATCGTAGAATAATTGTCTTTTTATTGTATGGCTAGATTTCCTAAATTGCTGACGGCTGAGGGGATGATGAAAATCCAGCTAGGGTCCATGCAGGTAGCAAAAGTACTGTAAGTCCCCATGGTCCCTAGTATAGTCTACATCCAGCTTTGGGCGACATGTAGCCTGTTTTTGTTATTGTGTTGTCTTCAATAATAAAAATGTTCAAGACTGACACTTTTAACCACCATCAGAGATACTCTAGTTATCACAGTCTTTTTGGTGACAGGAGTTTTAATTTTCAAGGAGTGATATCACCCGTTCGGTTACTGGTTACTGTAGCCAAATGTATCATTTAAAGTTACAAATATATTCGTCTAAAAGACTTAAGTTCGCTTTGAATATTTTAAGACGTAAGGACCCACCATGTGGCAGGGCAGTCGACTATGTGGATGATTCCCATTCGGTGGATCAATAGTAAAGTATATGGTCTGCTCAAGGACAGACGGACAGATTATTTGCAGATGGACATCAAACTGGGTTTATCTGTATACGTAGTTAAACGACAAGCCGAATATTATTAATCAAATATTTGATTTGTCATGAAATTTGTAAATAGACTATTGACCATTCAGCAGTGAGCATTAGTCATAGTCAAGTGTAAGTACACAATATGTGATGAAAGGACGCTGTTGTATTGACATTGTATTCAAGGCGTCCAGAAGCACGTCATTGCTATCAGAGACGTCGACAATGGAGGCTTTTCACTCATTGTGGCGTTCTGAATTTAGAACAAACGAGACGTTATTGGTGGATGGAAGGGAGGGATATGATATTTGTGGGGAGGGGGAGTGAGTTTTGTTTAGTGAGTGAGTTTACGCCGCACTCAGCTTAATATTCCAGCTAATTGGTGGCGGTCTGTAAATAATCGAGTCTGTACCAGACAATCCAGTGATCAATAGCAATTGGGACCCGATGACATGTCAGCAAGCCTAACCACCTGATCCCGGTAGTCGCCTCTTACGACAAGCAGAGTCGCCTTTTATGACAAACATGGGTTGCTGCAAAAGGACATTCAATCTAGTATATTGCTTGTACTCTTGGATCAAATTTCGGAAACGTTCGCTACATAAATCTACCTCACTTAGGCTTTCAATGCTGTAACCAGATCAAACTGCATTTTAACAGCAATAGCGTTATACAGAATCAAAAGCAAATATACCCAGAACATGAATCAGTTCTAGATTACAATAGTCTCTGAAAATTAAGAAGTCTCAATGCTCCTTATATTATGTTAAATATCTACTTTTGAAGCCATTTTCTTCTGTTACCTATGTTCGTATGAGAGAATACTTCTTAGTCTGGGTATGGTGTTGTGATATAAAAAAATAGTCGTGTGAACGATTGCACCTCAAACGGAGGGACCCAGCTAATGTCCAGTTTGAAGCACAACAGTCAGCCACCGGGCAGCGTTTTTTGACCGTTAAGCAATTCAGTTGGAATGTAAACAACAAATGTGATTATGTTCAACTGCCAAAGAACAGTGAAATAACTTGTATATCACAGTGAGAGATTTAAAACTGCATTATGAAGCTAAAATTACGTACTATTTAGTACATTACACCACGAAAAGGGGGCTATAGACTGCCAACAACTCACAGCAGATCACCATACTAGGGACCATAGGGACTTACATTGTCATTGCAACCTGCATGGGCGCTTGTTGACCTTAGACTATTCCTTCAGCTGCTGGCGACTGTAGCAAAACATTGCCGGAATTTAAAAGAACGAAAATGGTAGGGTTGAAAATCTGGTAGGAATAAATTTACTTTGAAAGTTTTGGGACTTCCGTAACCCCGCCTCTATCTCCAATGTGTCACTTGTCACAAAATGTCTCTTGGGACATATAAAACAAGTATTTAGAGCTGAACAGTTTTAATACTAAATGCATATCTTGGCTGCCGACTTACATTTTGAATTATTTTTACACATCACGAAAACATGTTACACTAACCTACGTGCCTGGCAAGAGAAAAATGTGTTTTCCGAAACTCAAGTACAGATTCACAAAACGCGCTCCATAACCATAGCCAAGTTCTCCTTCAAGGCAAATCTGATCATGAGCAACTCACAAAAATAGTGTTCTTGACCTTTTACACCCTTGCAAGTGGCAGTCACAAGTGCTGTTGTCGGCTTGAGTAGTCCGGATCACTTTACTGCCGACAGGGAACAAATGAGTATTTTCTTTATTTGCAGTGCACTGACGTTTTGTAGACGCAATGTCGAGTATGATAGTTACATTCACGACAATATGTTTCCCCGTTTTGATTTCAGTCGGAAGGTGGACGAAAGCGTCAGTATGCAAACTACACCAGTGTGGAGGTGCATTCCTCTTAATTCCAACCCACGCTTGCCAGACAAGACAACTATGCTAACGGTCAGGCTCGGTGACCCTTTTTCAAATTATTTCGTTTCGTTTCAGTTCGGTTGATGTGCACATGTAACACTTGTCAATGCAGAGCATGTAAGATAAAGTCTCATAAAGTGTTGGATATGTCAGGTAAATGATTATATCTATAATGCATTGTTCAAAGGTTTCCACTGGGAACGAAATTTGGGCAAAACATTGTTCTTACAAGAAATAATTCTTTTTAATTTGTACACATATTTGACGATATTTTACAAAACAGTTAGTTCATTTATATTGTGTTTTACACTTGAAGTATAAATATCACTCGCTGACTTGGTTGACACAGGTCATCAGTTCCCAACTGTACAGGTCAATGCTCATGCGTTTGATCACACGATTGTCTGATCCAGATTCGATTATTTACAGACCGCCCCATATACTTGTATGTGGATTATTGCTTGGTGCGGCGTAAAACTAAACTCACTTACTCATTCCTCATTATAAAAATGATTTCGAGAGACACGTGTGATTTTGAGAGATCTCATAGAATACGTTACAACCTGACGAAAAACCCTCCAGAGAGCCTGTTTTCCTCTGTAACACTAGGGCATGGTGCGCCGACACAGCACACTAACTGACACATTTGGTAAGATAAAGGATTTGATTCTTCAAAGGCATTTAGAAGTTGGTGTAGTAATATAGAAGTTTATGGATAGCAACTTGTTGAGTTTATTTTATATTTTATATATTTTATTTAGCCCCGAAACGTCTTAAAATAAACTCAAGAAGCTGCTACCCATAAATTGTGTCCTGTAGAAGATAAAACATTAATAACATCACTTCACTCATCGAGTTTGTTCTCCTTCAGAAAAGAACATGTTTGAATTATGTTTCCAGTTTAAATTATTCGATTGGTCAAAATTCAATTTGAATTCGGATATTGCTGAAATACTGTCGATGTTACTTAATATTTAAACTCACTGTCTATGGCGGCATTTGTTATTTGCGAAATGAGCAGTGTATCAGACATTTTTCGAACTCCGATCAACAAATGGACAGAATACAATATACTGGCAATCAAGTTGTGAACCAACCTGACTCGATATTTTGAAAAACATTTGAGCCATGGAATTTCAAGTTTTAACTGTAGGATGTCGGCCAAAGTATTTTCCCCTACACTTTCTGGTCTGTTTATAAACATAGTTTACGAATATCTGGAAGTGCATAAGACTTTGGTAGATTTCCATCAGTAATATTCTTCAGTTTATCAGAGAATACCTCAGATCTAAATCATTCTCAAAGCCGTCATATTTCAAGTGGTCAGTACACGACGTCTGAAGTAATGTTCGGTTGGCCTTATTTAAATTCTACCTTGTTGGTCGTGGGTCCCCCGTCCCCGGCCCCCAGGTCCCCAACACAGCAAACAACGGGTGGTGCACTTAATGATGCTCTTTTTATTCGATGCACGCCCTCAGAGTAATGACAGACTGTTGTTATATTTGTAAAATGCTTACAGTTGTTGACGTAGGTTCCATATCTAGATACATACAGTCTATGAAACTACCGTTACCTAATCCTTATAAAAACATTCCTCAGCTCTTACATAAGGTCATCTAAAATATCATTCAAACCATCGATAAGAAACGCAGATGCAATGCAGACAGACAATGCAACGTATACAGACAGATTATACCTTACTGGTCGAGACATGAACTATTTACCATAGTAAATATTGACTTACCATTCAGTCACGGTCTATGCAACAATTTACTGTTTAGAGAACCAATATCAAACAGGTAGATCAACGTGTTCTTTGTAGGGGCAGCTGTTGGTTATACTGCATAACAAACACTTCCTTATGGACTTTCAAACGGACATTGTCTGCGCGATTTGCACACTAACATATAACATAGTATCTCGTCACTCAAAAGTCAGACAGATCAATCAACTCTTTTGAGTTAAAAGCTATCGCCAAATACTTTTTTGGTATGGTGTTCTGGAGCCTCATCGAAATGCACTGTGGTGAAAACACTTATGTTACAATTTGTTCTAAGTCAAATGTTACTTTGCCTGGACTATACCATGATGCGTGTGAAGGAAGCTGACCACCATCCTACTGGCTACCTCTCGGACAAACATTGGTTACTAAAGACTAAGCCGGATGTCCACGAATCCTAAATGAAGTTTATATAACTCCAGTTAGCAAGAACAGTAAAATATCCAGCGTAGCACGAATGTTGTTGTAAACTGCTATGTAATCATGAAATAGTACATCTCCATACACAATAGCTGAATGTATGACCACAGGTCGTCAGAACGTAAAGGTAGATCAACCAATTAATGTCAGCCGGATTTACTTAATCGCTTTAGCTGCTGGCGATTGTATGAAATATCACGAATATAGAACTATTAAAATGAAGTAGGGATTGCAATTCCTCACAGCGGGACAATAATTGTAAACTACTTCAAGACCTTGTAAATTAAACGCGATTGGTATAAAAATAACTATTTACATAATGACAACATTTATTAATCAGTTCAGTTTGTTTTTCAACTGTTATATGATTATATAGCACACATATACATACAACGATAGATTGCTCAAGGCGCTGGTATTTGTTTCACTCGATCATTGGATGTCTGTGACATCGTATTATGAATCTCAACTCCCTGGGTAGTTGCATAAAACCCTTGCTGTCACTAGGCACAACGAGTGTTTTGTTTTTGTTTATTGTGGCTCTCTCATCCTAACAAGGTACCCAATCACAGCTGGGTGGACTGGGAAAGATAGTCACAGTACTTTTTCCATGTTTACTGCACGTTGTTCTACCCGCAACTAGGTGTTTGCACGTATTCGTGTGGCCACCATCTGGTCATCTACCAACGGATTCGTGGGTTCTTTTAAGTGCACAGGGTTGTGTACTCCACACTGAGGATTGATAAACGTAATGTTTCCATAGTAACAGAGCGATGCAACAGCAAGGCAAGAAATGCAATTCATCGCAGTAGTATACTATGGGAGGCTGTACGACGCGATGTATCGTCGCCTGGGTTACACTGTAACGTAATGCAAAAGTGTTCGATTACTAGGGGGCAGATTAGAATGGCACATTGACGCCAACACATTGTGACGTAATGCGAAAAGTGCATATTATCGTCTGATATCATGTCGACGCCTTTGATCTTTCATCGAAGCATCTGAGAAATGTGCCGAAATAATGGCGATTGGACAGTTGGCGGTGTTTTAACTCACTCACTGTCTGTGGTAACATAGCAGTCTGAATATTGTATTAAGGTCCAAACTCCTGCGGGATCAACGTTGATATTTTTCGTGCAGATAAAGTTATTCCCTTCAGTATCACATTTTGACATTAAACCCTTAAATGTTTTCATTATTATCCTTTTCTGGGAACTAAAACGACTTTGTGTCCAAGGCTTGCATGAATGCGAGGCTAACAATCCAAGTTGGTGTAATTACCACTGATAAATATTGAAAATAAGTATAATTCATGTGTATGATTGCTGTTTGTGGGGTCTTGAAAAGACGGATAGACATCCAGATCAGTGATGCTCGTCACGCCAAGCCCCGGGTTCGATTTATTTGGGTGTGCATTTTCTAAAAGTAGCGTGTAGCCAAGTTCACTCACTCACTCACTGACTGACTCCAAACGAACAGGAAATACCCGGTGGCACCTGTACACACACTCATCCACTCACTCCAAACTAGCAGGAAATATCCCGTGGCACCTCGACGCAACAAGAATAGCAATATTTGCAGAAGAGGACGATAGCTGGAGACCAGGTGTTTGTTTTCCGAAACATGGCAATACTTGAAAGTACAGATCAATGTCTGATGGAAGCTTGGAAACAAGTCAAGACGTGGGGACCAGTTGCTGCTGTGGTGGCGCCACGGACCCTTCAGCATCCCAATACGGACAGAAATGGCTTGCTCGTCGGTAATCCTGTGGTGGCTGGTATCTATCATATCTACATCTGTCATGTCGCTGCGCACGAGGCACGTGTCTGTCAGAAAGATCGCTGACCCTTCTGTCTTGGTAACTAAAGACACATTCAGTTACGGGAGTTCTATACAGTGTTGGAAGGCGTGTGTGGAAGATGAGAAGTGTTTCTCAACATTTTTCTGGAGAAATGAAAGGAAGTGTGCCATTAACCACTCGGCATATACAGACCTGTTGAGTTCTTCTAATGGACCAGCAGAATGGATGGTTCTCATTGATGTAAGTTGTCAGGCTCCAACAATATTTTAGATAAATATTCGAAACAAATATCATTTCATTTCAGTTGGTCGCTTAGGTGTCATTTCGTTCATCAGACCAACATGGCATAACATCAAGCAAGGATTTGCCATAGGCCACCCTGACACTTGTAAACTTTTGTGAAGTTTACATAAAGAGTGCGGGACTGCTTGGTCCAGTGCGCAAATAAAATTTTGAAATATGGTACGCATAATCTTCGTGCCACTTGCGTGAACAAAAGATGTACCCCCCCACACACACACACACACAACACACGCGCGCAAAATGGGAAAAGACACAAATACTGTAAATGATGAAAGTTTCATAAACAGCATTTCGTATTTTGTGCTAAACATTATGCAATTGTTTTCTAGAATGAGTGAATGAGTGAGTGAGTGAGTGATTGAGTGAGTTTAGTTTTACGCCACACTCAGCAATATTCCAGCTATATGGCGGTGATCTGTAAATAATCGAGTGTGGACCAGACAATCCAGTGATCAGCTACATGAGCATCGATCTGCGCAGTTGGGAACCGACCCCTCATTCACTGTTGTATGTTCTTTCCTGTCATTCTCATTAGTAGGGAAAGTTATATTTTTCCTGATCCTTTCGAAGTATTGTAAACTTATTGTCCTCTTCAGAGGGTGCGTAAGTCCCTACAATTCGAGGTCACGTTTGCTCTACCATCCTTTGACAGCATATCTGTTGTTTATTAGCTTAAACGCAGCAAAATCGCCAGCAGCTGAGGGGATGATGTACCTTCAGTTGTTGGTGATCTACAGCCCGTGTTTTTGTACAGTGTTGTCTTCTTTATCTGCAATGTTTTACTTGTTTAATTGCCATTCTAGAGGTTGATAGGTCAAAAATGAAACAAACAGCTCCATTGATCCCTTCTTTCCCCAATTCTCACTGAACTCTACATGACCCATTTTGGAGAAAAAACCCTGGCCTCCTCCCCTATCCATCCTGTCTGCTGGTATAGGGAGGTGGATGATACCTTTGTTATCATCAGGAAAGACAAAGATCCCACCTCACTACTCCAGCACATCAACACCCAACACCCCAGTATTAAGTTCACCATGGAGACAGAAACAACACACTGCCCTTCCTAGATGTCCCTGTATCCAGAGACCCCTGCAACCACAAGATCAAAATCACAGTCTACAGAAACCCTACCCACTCTGACCAGTACATACATTTCAACCCCAACCACCCATTTAAAATCAAGGCTGGTGTCATCCCAAACCTGACAAGACGCGCCAAGAATATTTGCTCCAGTAGCGATGACCTAGAACAGCCTCTTACATCATGTCTTCATCTAACCATCTCCACCACGCTCCAGGACAACCCCAAACTGAGCAAGCAAGAATCCGCCCCCATTGGAATTACCCTTCCTTATTTTCGCAAGACCTCCCATCAAATCAGCACGCTCCTAAAACAACAATCAGGCATCGACACCATCTTCCCTGGCTCTCCAACCCTCAGAACCATCCTCCAAGCCAATGGCCGTAACCCACCCTCCAGCATGCAGCCCCCAAAAAGAGTGAATTACAAGATCAACCGTGACACTCGCATAAAAGAACACAAATCCTCTGTTGCCAAGGCCGACAGCAAATCAACCCTCCCAGACCAACGAATTCGACGAATTCGAAGTCCTGTCAACCAAAGGCCAGGACTTCTTAAAAAGAAAATCGTTGGAAGTCATCGAAATCCGCCGCCACAAACCTTTGATCAATAGAGACCAAGGATACTACATACCATCGGCCTATGAAGAACTAATCAAACCATAGACTATCTAAGTATCGTGTCTGTTTGTTGGTACTACTTAATCCCCACTTAATTGGCTTCATCACTAGTGCTCTTTGTTGCCTACTGGCCTCATTCAATCATGTACCACTTGTTTATCCTATCACGTGCAGTTGTTAATGTTGATGCTGCTTGTCACAACACGTATACATCAACATTTAGCTTGATAAGAATCTAAATCAACGCAGTAACAAGAAGTTGTAATCCATAAAGATGTATGTTTCATTTTCTACAATGTTTTAGTTTCACATGCTGATTTTTTATTCATATTTGTGATTCTCTAGTATTTTTCTGTCCATCGTCAACATGTTGTAATCGTCCAATTGTTTTCAGTTTTTATTCTGTAATTTTTTTTTCGGTGTGCTTTTTTAATGTGTAATTTGTTTTCGTCACTATATGGCTGAGATATTGCCGATGTGACGTTAAACATTAACTCACTCAATCACTCCTGATCGTTTCATCATCCTACCCATGAAGGTTACAATCGGTGTTCAGTAACCCACGCGTGTTGTAAGAGGCGACTAACGGGATAGTGAGGTCAGGCCCGCTGACTTGGTTGACACATGTCATCGCATCACAGTTGCGTAGATCGATGCTCATGCTGTTAATTACTGGTTCGTCTGGTAAAGATTCCATTATTTACAGACCGCCGAAACATGGCTTGAGTATTGCTGGGTACGGTGTCAATCAGGCAAGCAAGCAATCAACCAACCTACAAATTATTGTTAATGTTCCCCTGCTGCTCACCATTACATAATGAGTAAAAATACACCACAGCACTTAGTTGACGTCACTTTCAGCTTGATAAGGGCGTTGGGATCTCCATCGAAACGTCACTCTTAATCATAAACAAGACGTGGTCATTCATAAAGTTGCATGCTTGATTATTGATCCACCGACTTCCAAAATACAGATCAAACATTTACATTCAGTCAATGATCAATCACATCGATATCAGTGTCCGCTGTCGTGGTGAGGATGTTGTTTTACGTGGATGTCGAATATGACATTCCCAGATTACCCTTTCAAACACCAGCAAGGTTCGTCGTTTTCCAAATAAGAGGGAAGAGTTTAACGCCGCTGTTAGGCACAATGCCAGTTAAATTTCACTCATTTGAACACTACGTCAGTTTTATTGTGACTGACCGGTGAAGGTCCCGGAGTAGAATAGGCCTTCAGCAACCCATGCTTGCCATGAACGGCGACTATGCTGTGTCATAACAGGTGACTAATGGGATCGGGTGGTCAGGCTCGCTGACTTGGTTGACACATGTCATCGGTTCCCAGTTGTGCAGATCGATGCTCATGCTATTGATCACTGGATTGTCTGGCCCATACTTGATTATTTACAGACTGCTCACTAACTCACTCACTCACTGAGATGGGTATTCATGCTTAACTACGGCATGGTATGATGGTGGCTGATTTGGGCTATCGCTTTCTCGCCTCCAAATTTTAAGGCGAGAAATCGATATCACAAGACGAGAAAGCGATAATGCGAGACGAGAAAGCGATAACACGAGACGAGAAAGCGATAACTCAAGATGAGAAGCGATAACACGAGACGAGCAGGCGGTAACGCGAGACGAGAAAGTGATAGCACTAGACGAGTAGGCGATAATGCGAGACGAGAAAGTGATAGCACTAGACGAGAAAGCGATAACACAAGATGAGAAAGCGATAACGCAAGAGGAGAAAGCGATAACACGAGACGAGAAAGCGATAACTCAAGATGAAAAAATGATAGCACTAGACGAGCAGGCGATAATGCGAGACGAGAAAGTGATAGCACTAGACAAAGCGTTAAAGCGAGAGCAAGAAAGTGATAGCGCGAGAAAGCGATAAAAGAAGGTGAGAAAGCGTGAAAGCGATAAAGCGTGAAAGCGATATAATGTGAGAAAGCCGTACAGCCAGTCGAGACAGTGATAAAGCGGTATTTACTTTAATTCTGCCATGTCTGCGCATGTCGTCTTGCCTGCTTATGACGTAATCCAACTGGAAGCTGAATCACCCTTTGTTTTAGTCGCATAGATGCATATGCTTTCAAATTCTATGGCAATTTTGTAATTAATCTGTGTCTAGTCAATAATCCAACATTAAATCAAGAAACCGAGGGTGTTTTTGTTGAAATAAATGAGTGTTTTGAAAGCCTGTGAAAAGTTTAACAAGGCCCGGATTGATTCCTGGCTTACATTTCTCTATTGTCATTTCCCTTGTTAAATGCCACCATTGTTGTCTCATCACTCATGCCTGGATGAACAATCTCTGGCTCATTAAGCGCGAGAGCCACTTCACTGCTTAACACCTGGAACCCCGCGCTAATTGCCTGGCTGGCTGTGGCAAGGGTAATTAGGGCTATTCACGCCTGATAGCTCTGACAGGTTTCGGAGATTACAGGAAACAGTCTCGTCATACGAGCACGTCCTGATTGTTTAATTGTTTCATTGTATTGTAAAGATATATATTGAAAGAATGCAGGTATGACTATCAGAGGCATGGAATTATGATTATTATGATAATAGCGAATCATGGGCGAGGAATTATTATTGTGGTTATAATATTTAGATCTAGGAATGATGTTATTAATAATAAGTGATCAAGGGGTACTAATAGTATATTTAGAATGGGAAATAGTAGATAAAGGCCTGTGAGGTAGAAAACATATACAATGTAGGAGAGGTAGGTAATCGGCTGCGGATGAAATAAGCATGAAAGTAGGTCGTCAGAACTTAGTGGGGGCAAGGCGAGATGACTCATAGATTAGGTAAAAGGATAGGGACGGTACTATCAAGATGGAGCAACTTGTCCGGGGACCTCGGCAGCAGTTCGTAGTATTCCACAGGACATATATGGTTAGGAGGTAGATACCTTGAGTTTCTTGGAATCCACCTCACAGCTTTACAAATATGGTATTGGGGGTACGGAATAAGGATGGGGGAGTGAAAAGGTATGCAGGGTTAGGGGTTTTTGACCAATGGGCAAAAAAGAAGAGGGTGTTGGCTGTGACGTAGGGACCCAGCTTTAAGCGGTAGCAAAGCCCAGGGGCGGGAGTCTGGTGCGCTCCCACTCTTGGTGTTTGGTCACAATGAATCGTCGGAAAACTATCTTAAAAGGCACCAGCATTTGGCTTAAGACGGAAGCTTTGCGGCTGAAGTCTTATAGAGTGACCATAGAGTGGGTTGTCCAGCAACACTGTTCCAAATAAACTATTGAACGAAGATCATCGTCTTGTGGTTGCTGGAGGAACTACGGTAAAGCTCCAAGGGCCCCCGGGTACTGACATTGTACCTCTCGCACATCCCCTATCGTCAGGACCGAAGTACGGGGGTATACCGTAGTTCGGGCAAGGACCCGTCCATCGCAGGTACGGGATTCGACCAGGTAAACGTCATCTATCTGGCAGCTAACAGACCTGATTCCACACACCTTGGAGATGACTACATATCATATATGTGACGTTTCACGTAATTTTATTGCACTTTCTCTTCCTTTGGTGGCGTGTACAGATATATTTTCTTATCATATGTATGTATTCTTTGTATGTAAGACATGAGACATACTTAAACAAACTGTCCCTCTCATATTGTGTGAGGTTAAATTGTACAAAACCTCAATGTCAATGGCAGTAAAGAATTTACTTACATGCTTAATAATCCTCTATAAAAGATGCGTTTTGGCAGATTCGTTGCTACAGTATACTGAATATTTTAAGGGAAGTACTAATACGCTAGTCTGTGACTTAAAAAGGAGCAGATTCACAGTTTTTCGCTTTGGTTCATCTAGATTTAACGCAGAAAACATACATTATCATACGAACATACATGTATACATATTGTATAATAGTATTCCTTGCAGCTCAATACTAATAATACTATTCCTTGTAGCTCAAAGCGCTACAATACGATTATTATTACCGCGGATAACCCAATCCAACCATTGAGTAGATATAGTATTTAGCGCACACTAGTTCATCAAACGTAATGGCTTGCTGAACATTTAAATATAATTTTCACATTGTTACGAATGCAAATATAATATATAATAATTAATACATGTATTATAGAATTCAAAAAGGGACACGATCTTAATTTATCATAATGTATACATTTGCATTTGAATACCCCCAAATATTTATGAAAATGGGCATGCCTATATTTATTTTGAATGCAACCGAGGGTCATATTGATTGATTGATTGACTGCATAAAACATGATTTCCAATGATAAAACAGCGCATTAGTTTGTTTTACACTCGTCGCGGGACGAGGATGTAACTGGACATGCATTCTGCCAAAGGCTGTTCAAATATCTCATTACTACTGTCTGATTGAATGATTATACGCATGAGTATCACTATTGTAACTGATGTATTATCCTGCTTACATTGACGATGGATCAATTAAGACTTGATACACGTGGTAATTACACTGGATCAGATAATTACAGACATCAAATACAAACACCATGCTCATGTAAATTGCATTGAAAGATCACATTTCAAATCAATATTCAACAACACAAACGTTCAACAGCTCGAACGAAATTTGTATGGTTTATGTGTAATTTATGTACTATGTATTATGATGTATTAAGAGTTATCACTTCATATTCAATTGTGTAACATTATCAACTGTAGAATTATGAAAAATCAATAGTGAATTCTTTGTATGTCATAGTCATTTCACATCTTGATTTATATTTACTAGGTAGTACATGTATTTGCATTTAGAAGAAGGTTTTGTAACCTTGTCACCGTTAATTCAAACAATGTGCAGTAATAGTATTTTAGTATTCACTTCCAGTGACGAGTAACAATCACTTACCTCCTGTAACAACATCTCATATATCCCCTTTCTCGTAGACATGTGTTCCTTTACCTGTATAAGCCTATGACATTAATTGCTAGCAATTGTTATCAAAACACGTTAATACTTCTTCTGATTAACACAAAAAGTAACCTCTCTCGTAGGAAAACCTTATCTTTGATCCGTACTACTAAATTGATTGAACTAATTCGTACAGTGCGAATTTAAAACGTAAACCGCACATGTGAGTCTCTCGCTGAATGAGAGGTACTTTCTGCTGACGAACATTTCCGGCTCTCGCTGAATAAGAGATGCTTTTTCTTACCGATTGTGGCAAGAAAACCATTTTTATGGTTACACATGTGCCAAGTGAATAGCGTTAGCTTAAGGTGGCTGATTTCCTAAAGATGCATCGCCGTATCGCTATTTATCCAGTTTTAAATAGATACAATTTCAAATCTACGTTTGAGTAAAGTTGCGAATGTTTGTGAACCTTGGCAAAGTATGGGCAGTATATGTGTAATGTGTGATATTCTATTTGTCTGTATTAATATAATATACTGGGAACTTCAGTATGGCAACTTCATTCATAATTTACAATTGGAACACTTGGGAGAAATGTCCGTGTCAATCAATGTTCATATGATATTGAATGCTTTGAGAGTGGACCACCACTTGCACTTCCGTATGACCATAGTTGTTTGTACAATAATAGTTCTTGAAAGATAATGGTGTATGACGTGAATTTTGCATGCTTTCGATTTTCAATTTAAAACAACAAAATGTTATTAAAAAAGAACAACACGGGTAGAAATTTCCACTAACAATAATTATTGTGTGATGCAAGATGATCGTCAAAATTGTTGGTATTCAGTGAAGTATGGCTGTGTGTACACGAGATGTCTTCCTTTGAAGATTTCTTCCAGCAATTACATATATTTGCAAATAGGTGATTGAAGCATGTGTATAAGCGATATATATAAACTCGAATATATATATATATATATATATATATATATATATATATATATATATATATATATATATATATATATATATATATATATATATATATATATATATCTGTGTGTGTGTGTGTGTGTGTGTGTGTATATATATATATATATAATGGATGAGCCCAGAAATGTCCTCTTGCGAACACTCCTTTACGTTTCCACAAGAACGTTTGTGGTTCAACGGCTCTTCAGGCGGTCAATGAAAAATAAGAGTCGTCATAGGCGACGCACCACTGTAATAGAAATGTTGGATGGATATATATAGTTTAAGTTCGTGTATATTGATACAAAACTTTCAAAGTCACGGTATCGTTGATATACTGTCGAACTGACTTAACGTTTTAACTCACCCACTCTGCTTATTCTGTTATACATTTTGCTTGTTTACTTTGATCAGCCTTTGGCCTACACATACTACGACGAGGCTGGGACATGGGTTGCGCTGCGAACTGGTTCCAAGTCATGGCCCAATGGAAAAGAGGCTTGTGTAGGAGAAGGAGCCCAGCTGTTTAAGCCCAGCAATGCACAGAGACAGGCCTTGGCAGTCAAGTTGGCAGCAAACGCCGGTATGTCATTTGGAGGGTGTGAACTGTGTGCGTGCGTTGGTACATGCAATTTAATACCTAGTCTTGGCAAAACAATATCAATGTCATGACAAAAATATGTATACCTCGACATCAACTTCGACAGGTCGCCAAACAAGGGTCTATGAGTGTTTTACAATTTTGTTTTTATCACATGCCTGGACTTTATTTGGATTTACGTCATACCATCAGGTCTTTGAGAATATTTTTAATTTTACCCATGTTTGTAGGGAACATATACTCTGCGTTTTCTTTGATAAAAAAAGACAGGGTCGGAATATTTGAAGCCTATCCCTCAAATTCTCCCATCATGTATTGTTTAACAAATGTTCGACAGTACATGCATAGTAAGAGTCCTGCCTTGCAAACACGTCTCTTATCTCAGTGGCCTCGTGAAGATCGGCGTCAGAATTGGTCTTCACGAACCTGTTCTTGTCCATACGGACGACTAATGGGATCGGGTGCTCTAACTCGCAGAAACTGCTGACACTTCATATTTCATAACCGTGGAACAATGCTCATGATGTTCACTAGATTGTCTGGTTCAGACTCGAATATTTACAGGCCCATGTTAAAAAGCTGGAAGATTTCTGAGTATGGCATTCAACAATAAACAAAAAGCGACAGTTTTATCACTTTGACTAGCTATCTTTAACAGACAACTGAATCTGTGTCGGCAGGTACTCTTGAAACAGTACTCACTAATCATGCTATGAAAGAACCTGTGGAGTAGCTTAGTGGTTAAAGCGTTCGCACGTCACGCTGTTCAGTTACCTAAATGTTTGTTTACATTTCTGGAGTCCCCGGTCGTGATATTGTTTGAATATTGCTAAAGGAGCGTAAAATTACGCTCGCTGACTCACGTGATGTAATTCTATTTCCCAGGGCTACCCTATGTGCACATCGGAGTATATGTCAAATTTGGATTACCCCCAAAATGGAAGTACATCGATGGATCTAGTGTCACCTATTCGCAATGGTCTCCTTTGGAACCAAAGTTTCTGACATTTGGATCACTTGCAAGACGCACCCAGTTCCAGTGGGTGGCTGCCGACGTGCTATTAGCGGTAGGGGGCTGGATATGCGAGAAGGGATCCCTGTGATATCACAGAAAGACACAAATCGGTTCTTTTCTATTCGTAAGCTACGGAAAAGGTGTTCAGTTGCAGTAGGGGGTAACGCAACTAAGGCACTAAGCCATTCGTAAGCTTCTGGTAAAGCATAGAGTTAAAATAGGTCTTAAAGCTACTAACCCACTACGCCCTTCGAATGCTCCAGGTAAGGTGTACAGTTGGGCGTTGTCTCTCCAATGTAAACTGTACTTGGCAACTGTTCGTGGAAATCCCCATAGTGACCTTCCGTTCTTGTGCCACATTTCGCTACGCGCCCATTAGCCACTCTCTATATGTATGAATGGGAACCCTCGATCACATCGTTCCCGACGTGTGACAGTTCTCCAACAACGCTGTAACCAAACGTCCATGGCCTGCTATGAGCCTGATTCTGAACCTATTGGAGCAGGTTTGGGGAATTCAGGAGTGAGAGCAGCTGCCTCTGGAGCCGATCCAAAGATTCAAGGCAAGCATGAGAAAGAGGATCAAAGCTGTCATCTGTAGCTAGGCAGGCTATTTTGTTCATGTGATTTGCTGTCTGACGATGTCCGAGAACCGTTTCAGATTGAGACGCTCACCTTTCCCATTTTGGAACTCTGCAGCCGCATAGTTTAACATTGATACATCGTTGTGGCTTTCATTTCATTTTGTGAACTAAAATATAGTATATTTCCATGCTTGTGTTGTTACTGTTTAGTGCAAAGTCTCAACTATCTGGAAACAATGGCGTTTAAACTTTCTGGTTCTTATGCTAATGATAATGGTTGTTTAGTTTCATGGCAATGTGACAACATCGGCGGGTGATTAAGTTCCATGTGTTAAAAGCCCGTCGTTGATGGACAGTAAACTACTAGAATATAACAGCTAGTAATAGGCTATTTATACAGCGCCTTTCCACGTCACAAGGATATGCTCAAAGCGCTTCCTGAGCCCCAGTTGAAATATTCACAGCTGGCAGGTACAAATGGTCATACGCCACGTGTAACAGAGAAATAAATGAGTCGTGAGTCGTGATTTGAATGTACTTATGGAAGATGATTTTACCTCAACTGGGAGAGATTCCAACTCAACTGGGAGACAGTTCCACAGAGGCGCTGCTGCATATGAAAAGGTTCCTGAGCCGAACGATTTTAGATTATATCTTGGGACAGCAAATAATAATAAGTTGGTGTGATAAGCGCAGGGTTCTCTCTGGAGAGTAATGTGTCAGGAAGTCTTGAAGATAGGAAAGTCCTCAGTTATAGAAAGACTGATAGGGGAGGCAGAGCATGGTCAAGTCAACCCTTTCATGAATATGGAGTCAGTGTAGAGAGAAGTGACACCGAGGACTGGTGAGAGTGAAAATGCGTGCAGTTGTGTTCCTGATTTTCTGAAGACAATGGAGTTGACACGAGGAGATGGCAAACAGTAGGCTGTTGCAGTAATCCAGGCAGGATAAAATCAATGGCAGTGGCCATCTTTTGTCAGAACTTTGCATATGCTGCCGATGTTCGTCAGATGGTAGTGGCAGGTATTTACTAGATGATTTATCTGCTTGTCATCGGTTCCCCATTGCGCAGACTGATGCGCATGTTCTTGATCACTGGATTGTCTGGTCCAGACTCGATTATTTACAAACCGCCCCCATATAGCTGGAATATTGTTGAGTGTAAAACTAAACTCACTCACTCACTATCGTGGAGATGTTGATGATGTTGTTATTCAGTGTCAGATTTACCCTTTCCTTCAACTCCAAAAAGCGTGTCATCCAGCACGAGATAAGACAAGATAATGCATCCAAATTACACCTCGAAAACACCCATACATGTGTCAAATATCACTAAAATATATATAGCCAAATATATTAGGTAAAGATACATGAAGAACAGATCATAATATATTTCAAATTCAGAGCTAATTTTGCTGAGGACTGTCAGCATTAAGTGTATATCAATATAACAGTTTGAAACAACTGATAAAGTATTTTGCATATGTTAAATTAATTCATTTAAAAACTGTGATGCTCTCTGGGATGGAAGGACTTCCAGCCCTATTTGTTCTGAACATCAGCGTGCTTTCCTTCTAATTTCCTGCTCGCTATATTGCCGATATCGTGCATCTTGAGTCCTGAAGTGCTATGTAAATAATTTTGAAAAGTTTATATCGATTTTGAACAGAGAGAGCCATACCAGCAATATACATTAAAAATATATTGAATAACGACACCATGGTTGTGTCAATCGTAAAATAACGAAGACGAAGAAAAATGATTGTGTTGTATATGTGGTCACGTATACTGTTCCTGGTAAGCTCAGAATCTATCGCTGCGCCAAGATACTTTCTGAACACTATCTATGATTTCGTTATCAATTGCAGTTGGTATCAGATCACTATTACTCTTTTGAAAGTCAATAAACATCAGTTATGTATTCTTAACATTTAATTTCAGGAAGCTGATTTTTCAGGACTCAAATCATTTTGGCCCAGCCGTGCAGGCAACCTGAAGAGGGTCGGGAATGTGCAGTTTCTTGCAGGAACAAACGCTTTACATTTTTTTCCAAACACATCATGTGATCCTTTTCTTCTATCTGTCCACTAGCCCTTCCCACAACCCGGCGGTGCGGTCATTCTTCGAGAGCCAGCGTGTCCGGCGATAGCAGCAGATTTTACAGTTACACATGATGAAAATCTACTGATGCAGTCATTGGTATATAAAATAGATAAAACCGGAGAAAGAACACAACCTTGAGGGGCACCAGTGGCTTCTTATTCTTGCTGACTTGGAGGTAGTAACAGTTACAAAGTGAAAGGATAGAAAAGATCCTATCCATTTTATAACACGTGGGTTGTCTGACATATGACCTAGCTCTTGCATTAAAATATGAGACTGGGTGGCACTGACAGTTCACGAAAAGTCACAGTTCGTACATAGGAAGGGGATAGTTTTCAGTGCTTGTGAAAATTTTTAAAAAGTGATGGTAGCGTCATCGACATCTCGCCCAGCCCTGTAGGCAGACTGAATAGGGTCGACAAGGTGCTCTGTTTCTTGGAGGAGCACACACATTACAATTCTTTCTAAACACTTCATGTGACCCGACCTGTCCACTCTGCACTCTCACAACCACGCCGATGACCGGGGCTAGATTCCACATATGGGTTGAATGTGTGAAGCCAGTTTCTAGTATTGCTGGAATAGTGCTGAAATCGGTGTAACACTAAACTCGTTCACTCATTGACATTTGTTCGGGTTTTGTTTGTTTGTTTGTTTTGTTTTTGTTTGTTTGTGTGTTGGTCTTTTTTTGTTTGTTTTGCGTCTTTTTTCTTTCTTTTTTGCCTTTTGTT
This sequence comes from Haliotis asinina, assembly GCF_037392515.1. Lineage (NCBI taxonomy): Eukaryota > Metazoa > Mollusca > Gastropoda > Lepetellida > Haliotidae > Haliotis > Haliotis asinina. The sequence continues at coordinate 9,065,514 of NC_090292.1, forward strand.
TGTTCGTATGTACTGGTGCACCTGTCGTCAATGAGTTGGATATCTCGTCCATACTTGAAGGACACAAGTGGTAACATGAATTCACGGGCCTGACAATCCTTCGTTTCTGTGGACATTCCGTACTTGACACTAATTGTTTATATTGATTATTGCATTTATTTGTGGAGCAGGACTGTTTACTCTGTCATTTATCACCTTGACTATGCAAGCGTTGTACACACCGTTTTCATTAAATAACCAATACATCGCATAATTCGTATACACTTAGCATCTAGCAAACATATCTTCCTGCTACTCAACAAAAAGTACATGACATATATCTGTAGTCATACCGAAACATGGGTCTCATTACACCCGTGAAGGTCCGCGGTAGAATAGGCCTTCAGCAACCCATGCTTGCCATAAAAGGCGACTATGCTTGTCATAAGAGGCGATAAAACGGGATCGGGTGGTCATGTTCACTGACTTGGTTGACACATGTCATCGGTTCCCAGTTGCAAAGATCGATGCTCATGCTGTTGATCACTGGATTGTCTGGTCCAGACTCGATTATTTACAGACCGCCGCCATACAGTTGTAATAGTGCTGAATGCGGCGTAAAACTCAACTCACTTATTCACTCAAGACAATGATTACACAACAGTGTCGTCTCTTGAAGATCGTTTTACTGATCACATCATAGCTGGACTATTGCTAAGTGGCCACAGGCCTGAGTCAGATAAACTACCAAGGACTTCTTCCACTGAGTCGTGAAGGCGAAATGTCACCAAAAGGCATATGCTGTTGGAAAAGACTTATCAAGCTAATCTTACTCACCCGTATGTTTTTCAGGCTTAATCTTTTAAGCTTCAGAAGTGGAGAACCTTTGTGCTCAGGTCATCTTCCATCTCCCAAAGTTTCCGAAGTTCCCAAAGTTCCCGAAAGAACAGAAGTCTTTATCGAGGATTGAACATAACACCCAGGCATAACACGTTCCATTCCAGGCTTGTGCCCAACCCCAGGCTGGCGGCAGGAACACTGGTCATAGATGGGTGGAGTGCTCTTGTGTGGGGTTGGTTGGTGCACCTACATCCTGCACCACATTCCAAACACTACTATGCCATACTTAAGCACGACGAAGCCAGAGTATTAAATTTCTAAAATGTACCATATATAAAACACACATACGCGCACTCACTCGCGCACACACACATACAATGGCGAACTTAGGAACACACCAATTGTTTAATACAAGCAAATGTTGGGACCCATAAGGTAAAACACGCCGCTAGAACGGCGGCATTTTCCAACAGATGTATGGTCCTGATGCAGCTAAGCTAAAGTCCCAAGTCGTATGACATTTTATCAGTGGGGGAGAATCAAACACTTTAGTAGCATGACCAGGTAATGTGATTGGCAAGATTCAGAAAAGCCTTGCCAATGTACAGCCCTCGCTTATGATATGTCATCCATGCACTGATTGTACCAAGTTGTCTGAATATCAATTAATTGTTCTCGGTGCCTAAAATCCCGTATTGAGAGAGTACTAAGGTAAGCTGACACTCTGAATGACACACATGGTCATTCAGCTCTTCCTGTAAGATGTACATTTTGCTGTCTGATCTGTGAGTAGAATAGGCACATGTTTCCTGGGCTACAGCAGAGCTTAACGGGTCTCACTTAGAATCAGCCGACCCCTTTGACATATTTTTGTCTGCTTGATGTGAAAATGAATATAGCCCTGACGACCACCTGTCTGGGTAAGTTATATCCCCACATCTGATTATGTTTCCTAACGGTACATCCGGGAGGCAATGTGTTTGACAAGATTCAGGAAAGTCTGGCCAATGTACAGACCTCCCTTGCATCGCATGTACCGAGTTGTTCGAATATCAGGTGATTGTTCTTGGTGCCTTAAATCCCATATCTCCCAACCCATTGCCTGACACTTGAGTGGCCAGGTAAGCTGATACACTGAGAAATGCAGAACAGTACCGTGGGCCATGTACATTCTCCAAACGTTTGCTGGGATCGACGAGGCAGCTCTCCCTGGGAGATGTACAACTCGCTGTCTAAACTGTGTGTGGAACAGGCATGGGCTGCCATGGGTGCTGTGCTGACGATTAGCTCAACGGGTCTGTCTCAGAAGCAACCGACCCCTTTCTCATATTTCCATTTGCTTTGATGTGTAAATGAATATAGCCCTGGTGACCACCTCTCTGGGTAAATTGTACCCCCAAATGATTCCTTTCTCTAACTGTACACGTAACCAGGTATCTTCTCGTGTCCAAGTTGGAACAATAGGTACTCTCGATTTATACAAACTGACAAACTGACTCCACAAAATTCGCAAATTTATTTTTTGACCAACTTCAAACAGATAAAAACAGCAAATGTTTTCCATACTTATAAACTTGAACTTTTCTCAAGGTAAACCAACTCGACGAATTAAATTCTGTGGTTGTGTCATCTCCATTCTGTCTCTTTACAGAGTTGTGGTCCCCATACTTTACTGTTATAACGTAATTTCAGGTTTTGTAAAATGTTTTCGTCAGGTTGAAAGATATACTACGAGGTATGTTATAACGCAAACGATATTGTCTTCTAGGCCCTGGAAACCATCGGTTTACTGAAGAGGAATAAACATCTACCTTAGTGTAGTTTGTATATCGACTTTGTCGCTCTACTTCCAGCTGAAATGAAAACAAAATCACATCGTACAAGTCAGCACCAAAACAATCAAGTCATTACATGTCCATAAGCTAACAATATGTATGAAAATAATATGCTGTTTTCTTTAGTTATATAACTGGGGTCCATATCCATAAAGGGTTTGTAACGCTACGACATTCCTCTTATCACAGACGTAGTAATGTTGAAGAGCTTAGACCGTTTTATGGATTTTCAACATGTTATTCACCTACATCCATAACATCAACAATTCAAAAACGTTTGCAGAATTTTCCGTTGAAAACGACTGCATGAAATACTACAGACATATACACCAGGCAGACGTGTGGGCAATGTAGTTGATCTCTCGGAAAAGAGAGTGCCAGGAAGAAAGAGTTAGTACAACGGAGGTGGCAATTGATGATAAAATGCACAATGAAAACAAACAAACAAACAAAATGAACAAATGTGAAAGTACTGGTACACAGAGGTACCCTCGATCCACATGGGCACGCGTGGCGAGCCACGGGTGGTCGAATAGGCCCGGTTCGACCAATCGGCTGGTCACGCCAAGCCCTGTGCTACATTTGTTTAATTTTTAAGAAAATTACGAAATTATAATATGTCTAAAGACTTGGCGAATGTTTTGACCTTATGAATGTTGTTTGTTTTTGCCTAGAGTCGTATGCCAGACGGCGGTGGTTCATGGGCCAATCTGGTGAAACTATTAATCTTTTAATTTTTCTGCTGGAGTATATCATCCGGGTATCCTTGGTGCTGCAAGCTGGAGATCCGCTTGTTTTTAGCATTGTCCTTGTGATACTCCGTGGTGGGTGGGGAGCTCGGATGATGAAATCGCAACCCTAAATATGGCTTATGAAATCCCCACAAAAAAAACCAAACGTTCTCTTGAAAATGATGTTGATGATGATGACCTTCGACCGTCCAGAGTTTTGGCCACGCTTTCTTGTGACTGAATCTGTTGATAAAACACCTCTAAAATTGAACCCGTTTGCAGTTGCCAAAGGTAATCAAGGTATTGCCGGGGAAGTTAAGAACATTAAACGGTTACGTTCAGGTGCACTGCAGATTGAGTGTGGGAAACGGCAGCAGTCAGTCAATTTGTTGAGCATAGAATCGTTTGTTGGAATTACGGTTACTCACAAAACGTTAAACACGAGCATAGGGATCATCAGAGACCGTGATCGGTTGTTTTCTGACATGACAGAACTTGACATCATGACTGAAATGAAAGATCAAGGTGTGCTCGACGTCAAACGCTTTTCAATCCTTAAAAACAATGAAAGTGTTCCAACCAATACTTGTTCTCCTTTTCATCACCGACAGCTCCAAAATCATTGAAGGCTAGTTACTGCAACATCAAGGTTGACCTGTACATTCCGAACCCGCTCAGATGTTTTAAATGCCAGAAGTACGGCCATGGTGTAAATACTTGTACAGTGTCCGTTGTGTGTGCTCACTGTGGTGAGAAGACACACACAACAGAAGAATGTACTAGTGATTTTAAAAAATGCACCAACTGCTCAGGCGACCATTCCTCATTTTCTAAACAATGTCCTGTTAGGAATGAGCAAATGGAAATAAACAAAGTCCAATTCACTCAAAATATCTCTTTTTCTGAGGCAAAAAATCTGGTAAAAAGATCTGATCTTCTAGAAAGTTATGCTGCAGTAGCAAAATCAACATCGGAATCACGCTCTAAAATAACGAAATCATCCACAGGCTGCCAAACTACTTTGACTTGGATAAACTCCGATTCTCCACAGTTTTTATCCCCTACTATATCATCTGGGACTGAGGAATCACTTCCTAATACCTCAAAGGCGTCTTCTGATTACAAATCATCATCATCTCAGTCACATTCAAGGTCTCAATCAACAGCTGATCTTCAGGCCCTGTATGACCAATTCCCGAAGCCCTGTACTATAATGGGAGATTTAAATGGGCACAACCCACTCTGGGGTAGTGTAACTACAAACACTAAAGGGAAATTGTTGGAGGACTTTTGTTATGACAATGATTTATGTATTTATAATGATGGTTCCAACACATATTTACACCCTGGCACAGGGACCTATTCTGCTCTTGACTTGTCACTCACAAATTCAGAACTACTAAATGAATTTGAATGGTCAGTCCACGATGACCTCCGTGGAAGTGACCATCTTCCTACTGTATTAAAAGCTGTAACTCCATCCGATGTTCCTCCATCATCAAGACGAAATTTTAAAAAGGCTAACTGGCCTTTATATGAAACACTGTGTTCTGAAAAACTTAAACCTGAACGTTTTATTGACGTTCCCGATGCTATTAAATGCTTTTCTGATCAACTGAACTCCATAGATGATGAGTGTATACCAAAGTCCTCTGTAGTCCCACACATAAGAAAACCATGGTTCAAAGATGAGTGCAAACAAGCTAGGAAGGCAAGGAAAAAGGCAGAACATTATTTCCGTCGCCATCCCATGGTGCATAATTTAAATAAATTCAAAATTTTAAATGCTAAAGCGCGGCGTAAAGGTAAAGGTACTAAATCTACTGTCCATCATCTTAAACATGGAGATCAATTGCTTACTGATAAATCAGATATTGCTAATAAACTGGGTGAAACCCTTGCTAAACATCCTTCCTCTTCAAATTATGTACCACAATTCCAGCAATATCAAAAATAACAAGAAAAGAAAACTGTTAATTTCAATTCTGATAATGGGGAAGATTATAATGGAACTTTTTCTATTCATGAACTCCATACTGCTCTTGATCAAGCTCATGATACTGCTACAGGAGCTGATAACATACATTATCAACTCCTGAAGCATTTACTAGAATCCTGCCTAGAAACTCTTCTAAATAAGTTTGATGATATTTGAACATCGGGTAACTTTCCTCCCTCATGGCGTGACGCCATAGTAGTACCAATACCTAAACCTGGACGTGATCATACGGATCCATCCAATTATCGGCCGATTTCATTAACTAGCTGCGTTTGCAAGACCATTGAACGCATGATAAATAATCGACTTGTTTGGTACTTGGAAACAAATAACCTTATAACTGATATACAGTGTGGTTTCCGCAAAAACAGAAGTACTGTCGATCACTTAGTGCGTTTAGAATTATTTGTTACAAATGCACTAATTAATAAACAACACGCTGTCTCTATCTTTTTTGATCTAGAAAAAGCAAATGACACTACCTGGAAATATGGTATTTTAAGAGACTTACATGACTTCGGCTTGCGAGCTCGATTACCTCAATTAATAGTCAACTTTTTAAATGACAGACAGTTTCAAGTTCGAGTGGGTTCTACCCTGTCTGACCATTATAATCAGGATCAGGGTGTTCCACAAGGCAGTATTTTGTCTGTAACACTTTTTAGTATCAAGATCGACAGTCTATCGAAGGTTTTAAGTGCCTCAATTGATGGATCACTTTTTGTTTCTTGTCGTGGGAACAATATGCATACTATTGAACGGCAACTTCAGCTGTGCTTGAACAAAATAAATAAATGGTGTCTTGAAAACAGCTTTAAATTGTCTAAATACAAAACTAACTGTATACATTTTTGCAGAAAATATAAGCCACATAAAGACCCAGAACTATCTCTGGATAGCACTGCCATCAAAGTTGTGAAGGAGGCCAAGTTCTTGGGTCTAATCTTTGACTCACACTTAACATTTCGGTCTCATATTAAATCCCTTAAAAACTGCCTGAAGGCTCTCGACTTGTTGAAAGTTGTTTCCAACTCAAGGTGGGGAGGGGATCAAGGGACCCTCTTACGTCTATATCGATCACTGGTCCGTTCAAAACTTAACTATGGCTCCATCGTATATGGAGGAGCCTGCAAAAGCAACCTTAAACTTCCCGATTCTGTTCATCACCAAGGTTTAAGACTTATTCTTTCAAAACGTCACCTATTGAAAGTCTCTACATTGAGGCTGGTGAACCATCCCTTGAGCAGCGCCGTGTAAAATTAGCTTTACAGTACGTTACTAAATTATACTCTAATGAATCTATCCCTGCCTATAACTGTGTTTTCAATCCTCATTATGAGGATTTATACAACAAGAAATCGTCTCTTGTTCCGCCTCTCGGCCACAGAATTAAACCATTTATTTTTTCTGCCAGCATTGAGCTGGAAAATATAGCTCCTTTCCGTCTTCTTTCTTCTCCCCCTTGGTAGTTGGTTAGGCCACAAGTTGACCTAACGTTAACATCTTTTAAGAAATCAGAAACTAATGAATTACAATATAAACAAGAATATAATCAATTAAAACATAAATATAGCAATTACAAATTCTTATTTACAGATGGGCCCAAGGACGGTGGCGCAGTGGCTTGTGCCACTGTCATTGGATCCAGAACAATATCTTCTAGATTACCAGGCAACTGTTTTATTTTTACAGCTGAAGCTAACGCCATATTAACGGCTCTTAAATATATTGAAAGACACCCTAAACATAAACAGTATATAATTTATTCCGACTCTCGTTCTTGCCTTCAGGCTATAAAATGTATTTCTTGTAAACATCCACTTTTAATTGAGATTATTGAAATGTATAATGATCTTGCTACCGGCCAGTACGACATCGTCTTTTGTTGGTTACCCAGCCACGTTGGCATTTCAGGGAATACGCTGGCTGATCTTGCTGCCAAGGCAGCACTCAACAAATCTGTGACACCACTTCTTATTCCATACTCTGATTATAAAGCTACAATTAGATCGTATATCCGTGATCTGATGCAAAAGCAGTGGGACACCCAAGTAGGTATAAATAAATTACATTAAATAAATCCCTATATTGGTTACACCTACTTGGGCTGTCAGTCCAGATTTGAAGAGGTTATCATGCGCTGATGTCGCACTGGCCACACAAGGTACACAAATGAATATCTACTAAAAGGTGAGGATCCTCCGTTCTGCATCCCTTGTGATGAAATATCTTACTTGACTGTGTTGAGTATTCCATCACAAGGGACAACCATTTCAAATCAAGAACTATGAAGGACCTTTTTAACAATACTAGTTCTCATTTAATTATTGCATTTTTAAAAGAATTAGATCTGTTAACTGATTTGTAAGTAGATAGGTATTTTATGATTTGAAGTTTAAATTAGTAACTCAATTTGTTAATGGCCGTACCCTCAAAGGGGGTTAAAGTACCGTAAAATTATTGTCCTCCTGAGAGGGTACATAAGTCCCGCAACACTTGATGTAAATTTAAGTTTTCCAGGTTTTTTAATCGTAGTATTTTTGAGATTTTAATGTATGGCTAATTCTCCGCATAAAAGCCAATGGCTGAAGGGATGGTGTAAATCCAACGAAGGTCCATGTAGGTAGCAAAAGTAATGTAAGTCCCCATGGTCCTTAGTATGGTGATCTACCTTCAGTTGCTGGCAATCTATAGCCCATTTTTATCTTGTATTGTCCTCTGTAGTTGAAATGTTTTAGACCTACAGCCTAGTTTTATATTTTCTGTGATATTCTAGTTGGTTTTACTGTCCTTCATTGACAGATTTGTATAATGTGCCATTGATTAATGTGTAGTTTTGTAATTAATCGTTCTCGTCACGATATGGCTGGAATATTTGCCGATGGGACGATAAATTTTAACTCACTCACTCACTCGATCCACATGCTACAGGACAACTCCGGAACATGAAACCATATACCCTAAGGCTCGGACGTGTCCAAATTTCTACCCAGGTACCCTACCCTCTTTTCCCTATCATGTTAATTTGTGACAAATTTGCAAGGAATGGCGATATATTTTTCAGCCACGAGGTTACAATTTCGAATTTTTCAATCTCTTTACCATGTATTATATTCAAAAGAAGTGACTGTCTAAATCTTCAAAGAAAATACATTCTACTTTCCATCATGACAAAATTGCATGTTAAATTGTTTCATCATTAGTCACATGTCCATATCGGGTATGACTATTGAGACGGGTCCAACGCAGAACATTCGTATGTCCAGTTCCACCAGAACAGAACCAAGGCCATAACGAATGTGCATTATCATGCTATAGAGACGCACCATGACATGGGCCTCCGCATATCCCTTAACCAGCAGAGGTATCTTGCACTAGTGACCAGCCACGTTCACTTGGTCCTTGATGTCCATGTCTTGAGTGAGGGAGACGACCTAAGTAAAGGTCAGCTGACTGGAGCCTAATTGAAGGAGCGAAGCCAGAATGAGGGAAAGTCACCACTACGGCATTCTTCTCCACAGCCACAGCAAAGTCCACTGACCTTCTATATGAGTGTGACGTAAATCTTCATCACGTGTGGAAGAATCCATAATTCAGTGGTCAGCATCATACTTTCGCCACAAGGTCTTCCACAAAAGTCTAAGCGTGACTGGCTCCACATAAATTTGCAATCATCTGGATCTCCTCTGAAGATGAAGAAGAATCCAGATATTCAAGAAGCACGATCCAGGGAGGTGCCAAGCTGAGCTGCGACAGATAGACGACCAACGGGAAGATGCATAGTAGACGAAGACGATATTTAGGTGGCCTCGACAAGGAACACACACAGCGGTGTCAAACTGTAAACCGTCCATCCAAAATGGTAAAATCTATAAAATATCTCTTGAAGTCTGGTGGTGACTGGTGATGACTGGCGCCAAGTCCTTTGGTCTTCCTTTGGTTTAGACCTTGAATGGTAGAGTCCAGTAAGCCCAAGATCTCCTAAGTTTTCTCATAGCCATTGAACCTCCTATAATGTAACGGATGCTACGAGAAAAGTTACGAGATCTTAAGCTTACGATAGCTTTGTGAAATGGGGCCCAGAACTGGACAATGGCAACAGTGGACAGTGATGTCTGACACTACAAAATCTGTCGTCTGACCTGCACCAATCATCTTATCTGTGAGATCAACGGGAACTGAATGTATGTGACCACACTAGACACAATGGAGAGATACAGAACATTTACTACCTGTATGAATGAGTTTAGATTTACGCCACACTCAGCAAATAGTCCAACTATGTGATGGTGGTCAGTAAATAACGAGTATGGACCAGACAATCCAGCGATTCACCACAAGTGAACACGTATGGAGACGAGTGACATTCTTTACAAATCCCAGAGATACCTTTTGAAATCACAAACAGATTTAGTTTAATCGGCAGAAAGTCAATAACTAGGAACCAGCCCATGAGATGCTAGCAGTGTTTGCGGAAATATTCCCGTTAAAGTGATCTCATCCATTTTTAAGGTGCTCATTTTCATTAGAAGATGAACCAATTTGTGGGGATGCCACAAGTGAACACGTATGGAGATGAGTGACTGAGTACGGTTGAAACACAATCTTCTTATGTGTTTAACTTTGTGCTAGCAAGTATTCTAATTTCATGATGTTTCTTTCCTTTACGGTTCAATTTGCAGGCAACAAATTTAAACACCGATCCAACTTTTCCTGTCACAACAGCCACTATTTCAAGTCCTAACACCACCGGCGCGACTACGACTGTTGTCAGCAGCCCAACTCCTGCTGCTCCTAATCCCATACTAGTTGCCATTAGGGTGGTATCAGCGCCATCTAGTTTATTTCACATATCTGTTTCAACGGAAATCCGTCTACACTTCCTTTTATATTTCCTTCTTCATCTACGGCTGGACACAGTCCCATTCTGTTTGTCTATAATATAGTTTATAAATTAGTTTTTAATTATCTGTCATATAATTTTTGATTTTTAATTTTAAGCCTATAACATTTAAATTATCATACAGGGAAACGCCTACGAGAGAAATATCTCCAACAACTATAATACGAACCCCATCGAAGCATGTTGATGGTGGATAGCCTTTTCTTATTACGATTTGACAACGTTTATTATCATGTATTTTATCCCCAAATATTTCAAGACCCCTTAAAAGTAATCTTGATCTTGGAAAGACAATACTATTTGCGAGGTATATGTCTATAGTGTTGTGTGTGGTTTTATAGAATAAAATGGGCCCGAAAAATAATCCTTTTGTAAGTATCACCGCTGCAAATGTCTGTACAAATAACTTCTCTGGTTCCAACACTGCAAACCTTTATTCTGTTCATAATTCTGTGTACACTGTGTCCCTGTTGTTGCCGGTTCAAACGCTGAATTCTGACTGACACTGTCACTTGCGCCAACCTCCCAAAACTGCATAGCACCGCATGCCACTGCCCCAATTTATCTTCCCTTTTACAGTCATGTGACTTACCACAGATCACATGATCCTAGTGTACCTATAAATAGGGCATTTGACCGCAACCGTAAGAACAAATAGTCTATGTCTAAAATGGCATCCTGGCCTACTGGGGCTAACATGTTGCCACTGTGACCTGGTATTCGTAACACTTGTGTAGGTTTATCATTGTATGGTTTAAAGGATGTGAAAAGGATGCCATTGTTAGTAATTTTCTTGACTTAAAATGATGTAAGGGTTTGTTTAATTACCCATTCAAGCTCTGTAAAATCTGCTAGTGGCATTCGTGTACTCTATATTTAAAGTATAAGATGTACGGGGTGCCTTCCTCACCGGGTAAATAACGTACAACGTACAGAAACAATTCGTGACTAACATTGAGGATGTCATGGTATCACCAGTAACTGCCTAGTGCTATAAAATGATAGCAGGTCAACAGTCGAGTCTGTGTTCGGTGTGGGATTGCATATGGCTCCTACCGTCTGAGAATCAATAAAATAATGGGTAACAACAATGAAATTATGACAGCCGACAACTGGGTCTTACTGCTGACATAAATGTTGGGGTAACCCCCACTCCCCCAGGGGTGAGACTGGTATAGTAGTATCTCCACCAGAGCCAATGATACAGAAATTGACTGACCGGCAGGTTCACATCCCCCCCCCCCCCCCCCCCATTGTTCAGGCAGCCAACCAGCAATATATCGATCATGAAACGACACTTGTGGTTGGAGGTGTCGTGACGATGAATGTCCACAGATTTTGACCAAGCGAAATGGCAATTTTACTTAGCATTCTAAACAGCCACGGCATGATACTTCCTATGATACCGGGCAGGGCTTTTGCAGCCTCACCAGCGAGTTCAGCCAGGGCCTCTCCAAGCGATTGTAGACGTTTCTTTTTTATCCAGTCTCTGACGTCACCACGACTCGGGGGTGTGGTTCCACCACTAGGGAAGCCACCACGGAACCTCCCGTCAGTGATACGACCAGAGTTGATATGATGAACCCCATTGCTGTCAGAACACTGGCAATGGTGATGCCTTGCTTACAGAACAATGTTCAGATCCTGTCGGCTAAGGTTGTATCCTCGTTCAGTATTCTATGGATTGTTCCCTGAATGCGGCTGAAATGGGATCGCAGCTGTTCACGATTCGAGGAAGCACTTTCCAATCATGTGTGTCTCTGATCTACTAAATCGCGTCGTCGTTCCTTGATGTGACGTTTCAGATCCTGATCTTCCGTGTTTCAAGGCTTCGTCTAGGCCATACAATTCCTTCATTGGAAATTCAAACCCTGGTAATGGTTTATCCCTACTCAACAGTTTTTGAACGTTGTCCGATAATTCTCTAGCATGCTGTGTAATGTCAGTGGGGTCGTCCGCAGGACCCACAAGTTCTGATCATGTGGTTTGCAGATCTTGAACTACCTTGGGGGGTAAGGGGTGTGGGGCTTGCCCCACCTTTAGTTATCCGTCATGTTTAGTTTTTCACATGTAAATTCAGTACCATGCCGACAGGCTACAGTTGGCAAGTCGAGTGGTTTTCTAGTACTTTTGTTAAGAAGGCTCAATCATCCGGTAAATTGCATTTATATTTATATGTAATTGTGGATGCGTAGCTTAATATAGACAATGGCAGATTCGTGCAAGCCATCTACACCACCGATAACTGCAGGACTATCCCACAGTCCACACTGCGCTATCATATGACGGGTTGTGGTAAGACCGTTTTCGTACTGGATTTGTTGGAGGGATATTATAAGGAAGTATTATTTTGTGTCCTACTACAAATATGAACAAGACTCACAGGGAAAGAGCTTGGGGACGTACACAGAGTCGACCCGGCGTCATGGTTGCAAGAGTATTTAACCTTGTATCACAAATGATTTAAAGGAATACTTACGATGTTCATCCTGGATGATTGTAGGCCTAGCAGAGAGATAAGTGAGTGAGTTAATATTTAACGTCACATCGGCAATATTTCAGCCATATCGTGACGAGAACATTAAACAGGAAATGGAATACATTTATATCATAAAAACCTGTCAACAAAGGACAGTAAAACAACTAGAATATCACAGAGAATGTAAAACTAGTAATTAGATCTAAAACAGTTCAACTATAAGAGGACAATACAATATAAAAATGTGCTATAGATCGCCAACAACAGAAGGTAGGTCACCACACTAGGGACCATGGGGACTTACATTACTTTTGCTACCTACATGGACCCTAGCTGGATTTACACCATCCCTTCAGTCAGCGGCATTTATGCGGAGAATTGGCCATACATTAAAATGACAAAAATACTGCGATTAAAAACCTGGAAACCTTAAATTTACATCAAATGTTTCGGGACTTACGTACCCTCTTAGGAGGACAATACTTTTACAGTACTTTAACCCCCTTTGAGGGTACAGCCACTAACATATTGAGTTACTAATTTAAACTTCCAGTTATAAAATATATATCTATTTACAAATCAGTTAACAGATCTAATTCTTTTAAAAATCCTATGATTAAATGAGCACTAGTATTGTTAAAAAGATCCTTCATTGTTCTTGATTTGAAATAAGTGTCCCTTGTGATGGAATACTCAACACAGTCAAGCAAGATATGCTTGACTGTGATTCTTTCATCACAAGGGATACAAAACGGAGGATCCTCACCTTTTAGTATATATTCGTGCGTGTATCTTGTGTGGCCAATCCGACTTCGTCGCATAATGACCTCTTCAAATCTCGTCTGACAACCCAAGTAGGTGTAACCAATAGAGGGTTTTATCGCATGTAATTTGTTTATGCCTACTTGGGTGTCCCACTTCTTTTGCATCAGATCACGGATGTAAGATCTAATGGTGGCTTTGTAATCGCTGTAAGGAATAAGAAGTGGTGTCACAGATTTGTTGAGTGCTGCTTTAGCAGCTAGATCGGCCATTGTGTTACCAGAAATGCCCAAGTGGCTGGGTAACCAACAGAAGACGATGTCGTATTGGCCAGTAGCAAGATCATTATGCAATTCAATAATTTCAATTAAAAGTGGATGTTTGCGAGAAATATTTTTAATAGCCTGAAGGCAAGAAAGAGAGTCCGAATAGATTACATACTGTTTATGCTTGGGGTGTCTTTGAACATATTTAAGAGCCATTAGTATGGCGTTTGCTTCAGCTGTGAAAATGGAGCTGCAATCTGGTAATCTAGCAGATATTGTTCTGGATCCAATGACAGTGGCACAAGCTACTGCGCCATCGTCCTTGGACCCATCGGTAAATATGGGTTTGTAATTGCTATATTTATGTTTTAATTGATGATATTCTTGTTTGTATTGTAATTGATTAGTTTCTGACTTCTTAAACTGTGTAAGAGTTACATCAACTTTTGGCCGCACTAGTTGCCAAGGAGGAGAAGAAAGTAAACGCGAAGGATGTATAATCTCCAGCTCAATGCCAGCATCAGAAAGGAATGGTTTAACTCTATGCCCAAGAGGTGGAACAAGGGAAGATTTCTTAGTATATAAATCCCCATAGAGGGGATTAAAGACACAGTTAAAGGCAGGGTTAGACTTGTTAGAAAAAAGTTTTGTAATATATTGTACGGATAATTTTATACGGCGTTGTGAAAGAGATGGTTCATCTGCTTCGAGGTAAAGACTGTCCACACGAGAAGTTCTGAAGGATCCGAGACAAAGTCTAAGACCTTGGTGGTGGACAGAATCCAGTAGTCTTAAGCTGCTTTTACAGGCTCCCCCATATACGATGGACCCATAATCAAGCTTTGAGCGGACCAGTGATCTATATAGGTGAAGGAGGGTAGCTTGATCCCCTCCCCATTTTGAATTGGAAACAACTTTTAGTAAATCCAGAGCCTTCCAGCATTTATTTTTTAGATATTTAATGTGTGGAAGAAAAGTTAAATGGGAGTCGAAAATTATACCCAAGAACTTGGCCTCCTTGACCACTTTAATGGGAGTGCCATTTAAAAAGAGTTCTGGGTCCTTATGTGGCTTATATTTTCTACAGAAGTGTAGACAATTAGTTTATGACTGAGAAAATTTAAATCCATTTTCGAGACACCATTTATTTATTTTGTTTAAACACAACTGCAGTTGCCGTTCAATAGTATGCATATTTTTAGCGCGGCAAGAAATATTAAAATCATCCACGAAAAGCGATCCATCGATGGAATCGTTTAAAACCTTGGACAAACTGTTAATCTTAATACCAAACAGTGTGACAGACAAAATACTGCCTTGTGGAACACCCTGATCCTGATTGTAATGATCAGACAGGGTTGAACCCACTCGGACCTGAAATTTTCTGTCATTTAAAAAGTTGGATATAAATTGAGGTAAACGACCTCGTAATCCAAAGTCATGTAAATCTTTTAAAATTCCATGTTTCCATGTCGTGTCATACGCTTTTTCTAAATCGAAAAAGATTGACACTGCATGTTGTTTATTAATTCAGGCATTTTTAACAAAAGATTCTAAACGCACTAAATGATCGACAGTACTTCTGTTTTTACGGAAACCGCATTGTATATCTGTTATGAGGTTATTGGTTTCCAAGTACCAAACAAGTCGATTATTTATCATGCGTTCCATGGTCTTGCAAACACAGCTAGTTAGTGAAATGGGCCTATAATTAGAAGGATTAGTATGATCACGTCCAGGTTTAGGGATGGGAACAATAATAGCATCACGCCACGAGGAAGGGAATTTTCCACTTGTCCAAATGTTATCAAAAATATATAATAGTGTCTCCAAACATGAGTCTGGCAAGTGTTTCAGGAGTTGATAATGTATACCATCAGCTCCAGAAGCAGTATCGTGAGCCTGATCAAGAGCAGTGTGAAGTTCATGTATCGAAAATGTTTCATTGTAGTCTTCTCCATTATCTGAATTAATAGGTGTCCTTTCCTGCTGTTTTTGATATTTTTGGAATTCAGGTACATAATTAGATGAGGAAGAGTGTTTGGCCAACGTTTCACCAAGTTTATTTGCAATATCTGATTTACTAGTCAATAATTGGTTCCCATCTTTCAGATGACTGACGCTAACTTTCGATCCCTTACCCTTGATTTTCTGGATCATATTCCACACCTTTGATATCGGCGTGCGCGAATTAATTTTTGAGACATAGGTTTGACAAGAGTGGCGTTTACTCTGCTTGAAAGCACGCCGAGCTTTGGCGTTCAAAATTTTTAATTCATCTAAATTGTGGACCATAGGATGGCGACGGAAATAATGTTCGGCTTTCTTCCGTGCCTTCCTAGCCTGTTTGCATTTATCTGTAAACCATGGTTTTCGTATGTGAGGAATTGAAGAGGACTTTGGGATACATTCGTCAGCTATGGTATTAAGCTTATCTGAGAAACATTTAATGGCATCAGGAATATCATTAAAAAGTTCAGGTTTAAGTTGTTCAGCGCAGAGAATTTCATACAGAGGCCAGTTAGCCTTTTTAAAATTCCATCTTGATGATGGCGCAACGTCAGATGGATTCACAGGCTTTAGCATTGTTGGGAAATGGTCACTTCCACAAAGGTCGTCATGGACTGACCATTCAAATTCATTGAATAGGCTGGAGTCAGTAAAAGACAAATCAAGAGATGAATATGTTCCAGTGCCAGGGTGTAAATACGTATTTGAACCGTCATTACAAATGCATAGATCATTATTTGAAATGAATTCCTCCAGTAATTTACCTTTAGTGTTTGTATTACGACTGCCCCAGAGTGGATTGTGTCCATTTAAATCACCCATGATTATACAGGGCTTAGGGAGTTCATCATACAGAGCCTGAAGATCAGTTTGCTGAACGGATGAGGAAGGCGAAACATACAAAGAGCAAAGAGTAACTGCAACATGCAAAGTAAGTCTTACTGCAACAGCCTGAAGACTTGTTTTAAGTAGAACAGGACTGTGGATTACATCATTCCGAACAAGGATTGAAGATCCTCCAGTGGCTTTTCCACCCGGAGGAGAAAAACAATGATAAGCATTATATTGACGTAATTCAAAAAGATCAGTCTGCTTGAGATATGTCTCTTGTAAACAGAATGCTGACGGTTTAAAATCTTGGACTAACAGATGTAAATCGTTTAAATTTGTCCTGAGTCCTCTACAGTTCCATTGTATTAGAGGTGAAGAAACAATCTCTATGGGGGATGAACAGGAGATCGACCCCTCACCTTCCTGGCTGGAGACAAGCTATGTGCCCTTCCATGGTTGTGGTCGGACATATCCATGTCTTCGAGTGATCCAAATTTGTTAAATATTTGGACCTGATTATTGGCCCCTTTCGGCGTTCTACCACTTTGATTCTTTCTATTTGTTTCAGCTCTAGTTTTGGATTTGATTTTTTCAAGCTGTATCTCATTTTTCTCTGATTTTGATTTTTGAGATTAGGTCGTATTTTGAGAAGAGGACGAATCCTTATCGCTAGATGGCATAGATTGATTTAGGGTTTGAGAACTAGATGTTTGTGTACAATTCTCTTTATTTGCGGTAGGGATCAAGGTTGGAGGTGAAGATTTTGCCCAAGTGTATTCGGTCTGGCAAGCTACCGATTTACATGGAAGAGATCTTGGAGTTGTAGCAGAAGCCACAGGAGAAGCAGCTGCGGCAGCATAAGATAGGCCGGTAGATTCCTGAGCAATGACGTATTTCTTAGCCTCAGAATAGGTGATATTTCGTTCATGTTTGACACGAGAAATTTTTGATTGGAATTTCCATGACGGGCATTCTCTGGAAGACGAGGGATGACTCCCAGAACAATTGACGCAAACACATGGGTTATTGCACAGTGTACTGTCTTCACATTTCCCTCCACATCGGTTGCAGGCAGCTGGATTATGGCAAGAGTTGGAACCATGGCCATACTTTTGGCAATTGTAACATCTTAGGGGATTTGGAATGTAGGCATCTACCCTTAGTTGACAATAACCAGCTTTAAGTGAGCTTGGGCGGGACGGAAGACAGAAAGTAAACAAGTACGTATTGCTTTTTACAATTTCATTTTCTCTTTTGAATGTAAATCGTTTGACAGCAGTGACTCCTTGAGAGTGTAACTCGGAAACAATGTCTGTTTCAGTCATGTCAGATAGGCAGCGTCCAGTATCACGGACGATGCCTTTGCTATTGTTGAGTGTCCTGTGAGACGACACCTTAACGGGAACATTGGCCAGAGATTTAGTTGAAAGCAGAATTTGTGACTGCATTTGTTTCTTACATTCAATAAGGAGAGATCCTGATCGTAGTTTTTTAACTTCTTTGACTTCACCAGCCAGACCTTCTATGCCTTTCACAATAGCAAAAGGATTCAATTTAAGAGGACCATCATTTGGATCAGACATGACAAGAAAGCGAGACCAACGTGCAGGATTTGAGAGAGCTGTAGTATCTTCGTCCTCTGACGAGAATGAATCATCTGATTCATGCGAACGTTTTTTAAGTGGGGGTGCCATGATTGTATTAAATTGGATTCACTCTCCTAGCTCCCCACCCACCATGGAGTGTCAACAAGGACGATGCCTTTTGTCTGTGGATCTCCGTCAGACGGCACCAAGGATACTAGGAGAGTATACTCAAGCAGGAAAATGCCTAAAAAGGATAGATCCCACCAGATTGGCCCATGAGCCACCGCCTTCTGGCATAGGACTCTAGGCAAATTGTAAAAACAAGACTTTTAGCAAATATGAAATAGCCAAGACCACACAATAATTTTTGAAAAGTCAAAAGTGTGCAAAAATAAGTACTATGCACAGGGCTTGGCGTGACCAGCCGATTGGTCGAACCGGGCCCATTCGACCACCCGTCTAGGTGAAGTCAGGGCCAAAGTGGTGTGTTGAGCAACAGGAACACAGTTGCAGGCCCCTATTGCCCTCAACCACCAGGATCCCCTCCTCCACCGACACAGGGCTGCAACCCACGGCCAACAGGTTGGTGGACCAAATATGCCCCCGGGTCCACAACGGGGGGTTGGCGAGCACTTTGCGTTACCCAGCACCCACCACGAGGAGGTGGCTCGCCATGGGTGCCAGCAGAGAGATAACAAAAAAGACAGACATGTTGTCGTTTTTAGACGTCTCAGGTCAGCACACAAATGTGCAAGGTACGAGACACAACTCTGGGCTGAGATGACAAAAGTCATAGGTTCTACTATTACCCAGATTTACTCCGGCATAGCATAGCACTGTTTACCAATCCCACCCAATTGTCATTTCTATTTGTTGTAGGACTTAGAGAAGGAACCATTTATCGATAATGCCTTGAGTTATATCAGTTGTGCTTTGTATCATAAGTACGGTATGTATGATGACGGCAGCGATCATCATGGCAAAGAATTGTAAATTCAATAAAACAAAAATTAATAATAGTAATGTACAATATGGAAGGTCCTGTGGACAGCCCCATGGTGAGGACACCCCACACCCCGACTGACAGCCAAGTGGTCGAGAGTCCTGTGGTGGGGGCACCCCACACCCCAAAAAAGAGTTGAAGCTGGTGGGAAAAATGCCTTGCTAAGACAAAATAGACATAATTGGGGACCTGCAATTTCCATGCCCATGTTGATGGCTGTAGGTAGTGTAGTAGCCGCTTCATTATGTATGCTATGTAGGCGACTTACAATTCCCATGCCAGTGGGGTCCCCCCACACCCTGGGGCCGACTGTGGGGATATGGTATGGCACCCCCCAACACCCCTTAAGCACGTTGTAGTAGAAGTCATCAGGTGTTTAGACAGGTCTAGAATACTCATGCCAACATAGACAGGTCGATTAAGTTTAATGTGGCTCTTTTTCATATGTATGGCTGCCAAGTCATCATCGAATATAATACTTCTATTGTACGCCGGGCTGGCTATCAGTTCACCTTCCAGCTGACACGTTTTCGTAAATTCTCCATCGTTTTACCGAATACGGAGTTGTTCATGAGTTTGTACAGATTTCTCTCGAAATCATTGGTGGCCAGCTTTCTCAAGTCCGTGTTCATCCTGATGTAGGGTTCCATCCATGGGCTTTCACCTATACTTTGTTTTGTTCATCAAATTCGGAACCACTTTTTCAACATTTACTATCGGTCTATTCATCAGGTTATGTTGGTACTCAGACATCCATTCTTGGTTAACCCTCAACCGTTCTGATGAGGGGGTAACTGTTATGAGACTGATGTAATTCCTTTGGATATTCTAAGTCCACTTCAAGTATATAACCTTTATCAGAATCAGGTGCAATACTCATAACATCCCGGTGTGGTACACCACACCATTTGAATCCACCCGTTGGTAGATATTGACTCGTAGCCCAGCTGTATAGGTTGTAAGCATCGAGACAGAGTAGGTGATTTGTAGGTTTTTTAGGGTTATAGCTGTTCACATACTTGTTGTTAGCTTTAGCATAATGTTGTGATGCCATGGAAATACCCCCGAGTAACCCTTTCATAACAAACAGATGCATATCGTAATCTGTGAATAATTCTAACACACCTGTTTACTTCGGTGAGGCATCTCACCATAGCCCAGGACTCGAATAATACAATACTTCTGCCAGCAACAACACAGTCATTTACAAATATGAATTGTGGTAATCACCTAGATTCTTACAGTCTAGTTTTTCCCATACATTTTTCGCGTGTTCATAATCCTCTTGTGAGACAGATGCGTCTGACAGGTTGCTATAGAAGCAGTCAATGGGAGGTAACTCTGTTTCATTAAACCTTGACCAGTCATCCATATATTCATACGGGTAAATACCCTTACATAGCAGCAAGGTGTTAGTTTTCTCCTCTGTGTGTCGATTAGTTACAGCCAAGTATCTGCGTTATTTGCTTTGGCCAAACTGTCTAGAGACGACAACAGAAACTGAACACTATGAATCTCAACCAGTTTAGCGAAAAGGATATATATCTCTCCATATTGTTTGGGATACAGGATATGTTGCCTTCTACCTTTGAAATAACTTGCTCAGTCAAGTGTGAATCTATCCATGTAAATTGTGAAACACCACTTGAATATGAATAAGCTTGGGGTTTTTAGCTTTAAGTTTCAGTCGTGAGCCGCACCTCTGTATTTGCCTGCCATGTGGCAGTGGTCTCGCACTGAATCACCATTCAGAGGTTTACAACGCGCATGACAATGCATGCTTTTGATGTAGCCTTCCCTATCTGCTATGGACATACACAATGGGATTATACTGTGTAATTTTCTCTTGATCTCTCTCTCCTCATGTTGTAAGCATATAAGAAATTTCTCAGCCACGTCTGGGCCTCTGTAAATAACAGAAGGGTTAGTTTGGTCATCACAACGAACGACCACATACCCAAACACACACGCATTGTGTTCTTGATTTTTTGGTGTGAAACTTTTATCTGGAGATGGAGCCACCATATTGCTTGGTTTAATGATAGCTTTGAAGTTGCCGTAGATACTGTATGGTGCTGGCATCTGATTTTGTGGTTGATAAACTTCAAGATATTGTTGTTTTCTCTCGGCATATCTACCCATATAGCTGAAACCAAGCATCAAATTGGCCAGCACCTGCTCTCTCGACCATTACGGACAAAGGGACTGGGCTCCTGTCCACATCTGCAGAATTTCTTCACCCTAAAATGTGAGGAGGCCCGATGCCCATCACATGCCATTATTTAAATATATCCATGGTATTCCTTATCTGAGTGTAACAAAATATCCCAGCAGTGTAGATTTCTTACTGATGCATGGATGGTATAGTGACTGATCCAATTTGATCCTAATTCTGTTATTTTTACCTCGATATTTAATCATGTCATGTGAAAATATGATGTCTACATACACGTAGCAAGCCATTTGTTTCATATAAGTCCGAAAGATTGCAAAGCTTTATATTTAGATAGTTTTCAGGGTTGGTCCAGCTGTCATAGCAAACATCATATGTAAATTGTGGTAGCTACAACTCTGGTCTATTATCTATTATACAAGAAACACACAGTTCATTTATCTGAATTCGTAAACTGATAACAATGACTTTGCCACTGGTACAGAAATCCGCAATTTTTTGGAAAAAAAAATGATCATACCCATTTACCCAAGTACACAGCAATTGCCTATGTGCATTTCTTATGTAACAACGAAGTTCTGTTGGTATCCTCAAAATAGTTGTATATTTTACTCCTAATAAAGTTAATAATTCACACTTTCTCATACGAGAGTACCCCCACACACCACTGTCATGTGCCAGCCTTCTCAATTCACGTACTGTTATCGTGTCACAGGATTCATACTATATGTGAATCGTTTCTATAACTGGTTGTCACTTTATCAGTCGCTCGCCCTGTGTGTGACCCAGTTCTCAGTATCTATCCATTTACATTTAGACATTTGTTTAGTCTAGTGAATAGGCCAACCCACAGCAGCAGGCCTACCTGCTGTGGATTTGTGTGAATGCAGACGGGTTGTGTCTGTGTTATGGAATATGTGAAAATGGGAATCTAGAACATGTTATTGATAACTGATTTAGAACCTCTATTACTTATACTACTCAATTCAGTCACCTTTTACGAGGAGTGGTTAGGTGCTGTGGACCTATTCTGCCCGGGAGAAGAGCCATTACAGTTACCCAGCACAATAAGGCTATTCAAGAGTGTCTGAATTACCTGATAGTATTGTGAAACGTCTACTCACCCTAACACAAAACCATGTTATGATTGTGAACAGATATTTCTCCATTCGTATGGCCATTTTTGTTATCATTCCCAGATCTTTTTTCTTGTAGAACTGAAAGTACAGATACATAAATTGTTATGAACAAATAATACCAGGGTCTTCAAATATTTTAGTGTGTGTTTTATGTGTAAATCCTCACTCTCCACCATTTATATTTAATAGATATGACACGCAAAAATTTGCTGAGGGCTACTGTAAAAAAAATCTAGGAAGAACAAAGACGAGAAGCTTGCAGTTGATTTTGTTTTATTTGAGTGTGTGCTTTAGCATAATCAGTCATATTGCTCAGCTGGGTGACACACTCGGCTGACAAACATATAAATATTTTAAAGTCAGTTAATGAGTGAGTGAGTTTAGTTTTATACTACTCAGCAATATTCCAGCTATATGGCCGCGGGCTGTAAATAATCGAGTCTGGACCAGACAATCCAGTGACCATCAACATGAGCATTGATGTGCACAACTGGGAACCGATGACATGTGTCAGTGAAGTCAGCGAGCCTGACCACCCGAACCCGTTAGTCGCCTCTTACAACAAGCACAGTCGCCTTTTATGGCAAGCTTGGGTTGCTGAAGGCCTATTCTACATCGGGACCTTCACGGGGCTTTTGTAATTGATTAAAAGTGACTGTAATTATTTTCTTTCCAGTAATGGTGACTTAAAGACATCTATAGACACGATGCAGTGTCCGAATATGACTCGTACAAGTCTGTAACACCCGCTTGTGATCATCTGTTAACCGTCTCAATTAACCAAATCCAAAACAACAGCCTAGTTGGTTACAAATTAGTTCATTTGTTTAAGTAAGTTGGTCAATGAGGACGAATATCTTTGGCCTTCTCATCCGCCACTCTTACCATCTTTTGTAGGATAGCCCTCTTGGTGTTGTGTTGGTGAACAGTTCGTCTATACAAGTGTTTTAAACCATGGAAACTTCATGACATAATATGTAGTTATGATTGTAAGACCTTAAGGGAATTTGTTACTAACCATAACTTCTCCATACAAAAACTACCTTCATCCTTTATGTGATACTGTACCATGCCATATGACTCCTACATGTATAAAGTGCACTTTGCCATGCTTTGACGTCATGACGTAGAGGGTACATCAATATTGTGAGCACAGGATCTACGTTATGTAACACAGACATATATCTTAGGGCTAAAAAATCTAGGTCCAATGTGTCATCAGTTTATGTAATACTGTCAACATACAACTTCAGTGTTGATTAGTCTTTTCTGTCTTGTCTTTGCTTGGTGCAAACTGAAATTCATGTCAACAGGCAGCTGATTCAAAGTTATTCAGGTTACACAAGCCAAGAACACGTATTCTATTTCTACGTTCAGGAAAGATCCTAAAATCGACTGAAAATACAACAAAATCTCGAATTACTAACTTACATGAAACGTATCAACCGTCCCAATGCACATTTTGCCACCTTCAGTATTGAGATAGAGCTCATCTGTATCGTTGACACCATACAAGACGAGATACAAGTAGGAACTAGTGCCACTGTTGTCCATTTTTCCAGTCTCTGTCACAACCTTATAATCCACGGATACAGCCCCTTGAACACAAAATTTCAGTATTAGAAATAATTCAGCATTATTCCTGGTCAAGGTTTAATGTGGTGTGGTTGTTCTTTTACGCCAAAGTGAGTGAGTGAGTGAGTGAGTGAGTGAGTGAGTGAGTGAGTGAAACAGTAAAACATACTGGTATCACAATCTGAATCAAAAGCCTAACCATTTCAAATGTTAAAAGTTTTATTCCATATAAGGATCAATATTAATACAATTGAAATACCACCACCTACATATCACCAGACACGAAACACAGAGCTCCTTATTGGGGATCATGAGGACTTACAGTACTTCCACTTCCTGCATGGTTCATACTGTTCAATATGTTCAATAAACTCACTCACTTCCTCATAGAATGTTTCGGAACTTTCTTAAATGACGGCACCCGTGAACGGCCATTTCCTCATGGTGGGTGCTGGGTAACGGTAACAGCCGTTCACCCCCGTTGTGGACCCGGGGGCATATTTGGTCCACCAACTCGTTTGCCGTGGGTTGCGGCCCTGTGTGGGTGAAGGAAGGGATCCTGGTGGTTGAGGGCCTGGAACCGTGTTCCTATTGCTGAACACACCACTTTGGCTCTGATCTCACCTAGACGGGTGGTTGAATGGGCCCAGTTTAACCAATCAGCTGATAACGCCAAGCCCTGTGCAATGTATGTTGTTTTGCACACGTTTGATTTATATAACTTGCTGTTTTCTGGACTTGGTTAAAATTGTATTCACCTTCATCACTTGTTTATTGTAAGCATATACAAAATCACTTGCCTGGAGTTTAACATGCCCAGAAGGCGGTGGCTCATGGGCCAATCTGGTAGAAAATCTTCTTGATGATTCTACTTGAGTATACCCTCCTGGTATCACCTGTCGGAGACCCATAGGTATATGACATCGTCCTTGTTGACACTCCATGGCGGGTGGGGAACTAGGAGGGTGAATCATACATGAATGAAACATGGCACCCCCACTATGAAAATGTTCTTATGAATCCAATGATTCGTTTTCTTCGGAGTATGAGACTTCTGAAGTTGTCACTAACCCGGGTGACTGGCCTCGTTTCCTAGTTATGTCAGCACCAGATGGTGGAGCTCTTAAGCTCAATCCTTTTGCTGTAGCCAAAGGCATCGAAGGTTTAGCAAGTGATGTCAAGGAAACAAAAAACTATGGTCTGGTTCACTGCTCATTGAATGGCGAAAACGGATCCAATCTCAGATTCTGCAATCATCTAAATTTTTAACAAATGTTCCTGTGGAGGTGTCCCCTCACTGGACATTGAATAGCAGTAAAGGTATCCTCCGTGATGTTGGACGTGCGCCTTTCAGACATGAGCGAACATGAGATTCCTACAGAATTGCACTCATAAGGCTTCACTGCCAAAATGAACAATGAAACCTTCCAAACAAACACATATTTGTTCACGTTTTGTCTACCTAAACACCTACAATACAATACAAGAAACCTATCTGAAACAGACACCTAATTTTGACCTACAATTCAATGCAATGCATAAAAGTATTTTTCTCCACCTGGTGATAGAGCTACTGGTGGAGCTTCAATCCTATTGCGACAAAATGTTATCCATAGCCTAGTTACACTCGCAACAAATCTCCAAGCCGTTGCAGTGCTCTTTATACATTTCTCCATCATCAGCTGTTCAACTGAGCGATCTGCAGGTTCTTTATGATAAATTACCTAAACCTTGTTTAATCATGGGCGATTTAAATGGCCACAATCCACTCTGGGGTGGCATAAATACAAACACTAAAGGTAAGTTACTGGGGAGATTGATTTCAAACATCGATTTATGCATTTATAACAATGGCTCAAACACGAATCATCCTGGCACAGAAACTTATTCAGCTCTTGATTTGTCACTTACTGACTCTAACTTATTGAGTGAATTTGAATGGTCTGTCCGCGATGACCTCTGTGGAAGTGATCATTTCCCAACATCGCTACAACCTGTAAATCCATCTGATGTTCCTCCATCGTCAAGACTGAATTTTAATAAGGCTAACTGGACTTTATATAAAACTCTTAGTCGTGAGAACCTTAAACTTGAACTTTTTCATAATATTTATGATGCCATAAAATGTCTTTTCATATAAATTAAATACCATAGCTGCCAAGTGTATTCTTAAGACCTCTGCAACTACTCATGTCTGAAAACCATGGTTTAGCGATGATTGCAAACAGGCTAGAAAGGCACGGAAGAAAGCTGAGCATTATTTTCGTCGCCATCCTATGGTCCACAACTCAAACAAATGTGAAAGTTTAAATGCGAAAGCAAGGTGTACTTTCCAGCAAAATAAACGCCACTCTTGGCGAAATTATGTATCAAAAATTAGTTCGCATACGACGATATCAAAGGTGTGGAATATGATCCAGAAAATTAAGGGTAAGTGTTCTATATCTAGCATCCACCATCTAAAAGATGGGACCCTGTTACTAACTAATAATGAAGATATTGCAAATAAACTTGGTGAGACGTTGACCAACATTCTTCCTCATCTAATTATGTTCCTGAATTTAAAAAAAAGCAAGAAAAGAAATCAATTAATTTTAATTCAGATAATGGGGAAGACTACAATGAAACCTTTTCGATCCATGAGCTTGATACTGCTCTTGATCAGGCTCACAATACTGCTCCTGGGGCTGATAACATACCTTATCAACTCTTGAGTCTTTTGCTTTAGTCCTGTTTGGAGACACTCTTGCATATTCTTGACGATATTTGGACATCTGGAACTTTCCTCCATCCTGACATGATGCTATAATTGATCCCATTCCGAAAGCTGGGCGTGATCATACAGACCCTTCCAATTATAGGTCCATTACCAGAATCCTGCTTAGAAACTCTTCTCAATATTTATGATGATATTTGGACATTGGGTAACTTTCCTCCCTCATGGCGTGACGCCATAGTAGTACCAATACCTAAACCTGGACGTGATCATACGGATGCATCCAATTATCGTCCGATTTCATTTACTAGCTGCGTTTGCAAGACCATGGAAAGCATGATCAATAATCGACTTGTTTGGCACATGGAAACCAATAATTTAATAACAGATATTCAAAGTGGTTTCCGAAAAAAACAGAAATACTGTCGATCATTTGGTGTGTTTAGAATCTTTTGTGAAGAATGCCATGATTAATAAACAACATGCAGTGTCAATCTTTTTTTATTCAGAAAAAGCGTACGACGTAACATGGAAACATGGAATTTTAAAAGATTTACATGACTTTGGATTACGAGGCCGTTTGCCACAATTTATATCCGACTTTTTAAATGACAGGCCATTTCAGATCCGAGAGGGTTCTTCCCTGTCTGATTATTACTTTCAAGATCAGGGTGTCCCTCAAAGGAGTATTTTGTCTGTCAAATTGTTTAGTATCAAGATCAACAGTTTATCAAAGGTTTTAACCGATTCAATTGATGGATCACTTTTTGTGGATGATTTTAATATTTCTTGTCGTGGTAAGAATATGCATACTATTAAATGACAGCTGTGTTTGCGTTTAAACAAAATACATAAATGGTGTCTTGGAAACGGCTTTGAATTTTCTAAATCCAAAACAAATTGTATACATTTGTGCTGTAAATACAAACCGCATAAAGACCCTGAACTATCTCTAAATGGTACACCCATCACGGTTGTAAAGGAAACCAAGTTTTTGGGTGTTATTTTCGATTCGCATTTAACCTTTCTGCCACATATCAAATCACTCAAAGCTAAATGCCTGAAGGCACTTGATCTGCTAAAAGTTGTTTTCAACTCCACTCTTACACTTATACCGATCAGAAATCCGTTCAAAACCTGATTATGGCTCCATTGTATATGGTGGGGCCCTTCAAAGGCATCCTACAATTATTAGATTCTGTCCACCATCAAGGTCTAAGACATTGTCTTGGGTCTTTCAGAACTTCTCCTGTTGACAGTCTCTACTTCGAGGCTGATGAACCGTCTCTTACATAACGTCGAGTAAAGTTAGCATTACAATATATTATAAAACTATGCTCGAACGAATCTAACCTTGCACATAATTGTATCTTCAATCCTCTCTATGAGGATCTGTACGACAAAAACGGTTGTCTTGTTCGGCCTCTAGGCCTCAGAATTAAGCCATTTATGTCTGCTGCTGGCATTGACCTGGAAAATATAGCTCCTTCCAGACAACTTTTTTTTCCTCCTTGGCAATTGGTCAGGCCACAAGTTGACATAACTTTAACGACATTTAAAAAATCAGAAACAAATTAATTACAAGATAAACAAGAATATAATCAATTAAAGAATAAATATAGCAATTACAATTCCTTATTTACAGATGGGTCCAAGGACGGTGGCGCACTGGATCCAGAACAATATCTTCAAGATTTACTCGTAACAGCTCTATTTTCACTGCTAAAGCAAACGCCATATTAACGGCTCTTAAATATATTGAAAACCACGATAAACATAAACAATATATAATCTATTCAGACTCTCTTTCTTGCCTTCAGACTATTAAAAATATTTCTTGTCAACATCCCCTTTTAATTGAAATAATTGAATTATATAATGATCTTGCTACTGGCCAATACTACATCGTCTTTTGTTGGTTACCAAGCCCGTAGGCATTTCTGGGAATATGATGGCCGATCTTGCTGACAAGGCGACACTCAACAAATCTGTGACACCACTTCTTATTACATACTCAGATTTTAAAGCTACTATTAGATCTTATATCCGTGATCTGATGCAGAAGAAGTGGGAAACTCATGTAGGTATAAATATATTACATGATAAAAAACTGTATATTGGTTACACCTACTTGGGTTGTCAGTCCAGATTTGAAGAGGTCATTATGCTGCGATGCCCTGGCCACACCAGACATACACAAGAATACCTGTTGAAAGGTGAGGATCTTCCGTTCTGCATCGATTTGTGATGAAAGAATCACAGTCAAGCAAATTTTGCTTCAGTCACGAATTATGAAGGATCTTTTTAGTAATGTAAGTTCTCATTTAATCATTGCATTTTTAAAAGAAATAGGTTTGTTGAATGACTTGTAAATAATTAAATATTTTATTATTGGTAGTCTAGATTAGTAACTAAGATTGTTAGTGGCTGTACCCTCAAAGGGGGTTGAAGTAATGTAAAATTATTGCCCTCCTGAGAGGGTACGTACGTCCCAAAACATTCTATGTAAAAATTTAGTATGGCCAGACTTTTAATCATAGTGTCTTTGTTGTTTTTAATAATGGCTGATTTTCAGTATAACCGCTAATTCAGCTAGGGTCCATGCAGGTAGCAAAGGTTATGTAAGTCCCCATGTACACTATTATGGTGATCTACCTTCAGTTGTTGGCAGTGTCTAGCCCATGTTTTATATAACATTGTCATCTTTAATTACAATATTTTAGTTTTCAATGCTAGTTTTATGTCCATATCTGTGATAGGCTAATATTTTTGCTGCCCTTCGATAACATATTTTTAGGTTTTCAATTTATTGATTTTAAAACTGATACGAATTAAATTAAATTGTTCTCGTCACGATATGGCTGCAATATTGCCGATGTGACGATAAATTCTAGCTCACTCAATTCTGAAATGACAATTGTTGTTACTCCTGTTTCTGCCCATACTCGACATCTCCTTGGATGTCATTGTGTTTCTGATTTCAGCTTGCGTAGAACTGGATCCTTGTGCTTTCAGTTCCTTGTCGATAGCCTGTTTGGTTGGAGGAGATAGCTCGATGACATGTGGCTGCAACAGGTGCCTGTCACTACCATTCCTTCCACCCTTCACGTGCACTGCTGATACAAGTCACAGCAGAGTTATGCATTTACCAAGTAAACCAGATGTTTCACACGCCTTTAAGAGTCTAGTGTTGGCAACTACAAAGGTCATGGGCAAAGATAATAATGCAAAAAAGTAAGAACATGATACTACTCATCAAAATTTAGCAACATGAAGATAGAAACGGTTTCGGGATTGGGGATTCGATTATGTATGTATGTATGTATGTATGTATGTATGTATGTATGTATGTATGTATGTGTGTGTGTGTGTGTGTGTGTGTGTGTGTGTGTGTGTGTGGACGGACGGACGGACGGACGGACGTGCATACATTCAAACAGAATGCAATGCTGAATCTAGAAAAGAAAAATGATTAATATGAAAAGAATTTCAAATTCAGGATTTAAAAAATACATTCAGATTCGGGATTCGAATCCCTAATGGCGAAACCGTTTCTCACTTAATGTTCCTTCAAAACTTCAGACTCACTTAAGGCACTCACTATATATGTCTATATATCGTTACGAAGATGAAGTTCTCCACAAACATGGGAAAACAACTGCAAACCTTTTACAAATAGCTTGCACGAGGATCATGCATCAAATTGCTGAAAAGCATATTCAGATATTATGTATGTGACAAGCTACGTTTTGGCGAACACTTTTGATAAGAATTCACCATGTTTCACAGAGTTTCATCATTTATTGAACACTTGACAATATCCTTTTCAAACTTACGAATTTGTTTTATATTACATCCGTTCATTAATTAACTGTGCCTTGAAACAGCATGGATTGTTTCGCAAAATCTAGTTTAGAGCTGTTGACTGACATAAATAGCTACATTTACACGAGTGAGTCTAAACTTTTGATGGGTAGTATACATGTTTTTGTTGCAATCTAAATGTTTGAGCTTTGAACAGATAGCCACATATCAACTTACCACATTTGAGAACATAACCGTCAGCGTGAGGTTGCCAGTCATACAACACTTTGTTCACAGCTTCTTTCTCAATCCCATCATCGTTGTAACGGACGCACTTTGAACAGTGAGGATCACGGGCGCACTTAGCAAAACAGCGAAGTCTTGAGGATAGCGGGGCAAGGACGACTCTGTCCTTGTCTTCAATCCGTGCTGCTCTAACATTCTTTCCAAAACTGATGACAATACCATCGTTCATATGTGCAGCTAATGTGTTACCACACAGTAACAAACACTGACAGAACACAATGCCGCTGAACAGCATTGTCTCTGAGAAGACAAGACAGCAATGACTATACTCTGAGGAACATGACAGTATTAGGGATATATTTCACACCATCAAATATGCTAGTGTCATTACCAGAGCTCTTCTGGATAATATATATAAACTGCATGTCACCTCTGCCTTATCATTTCAAAGCAAACTGGCACATAGCCTTTCCACTATCATGCAACCATGAATCATTTACTTGGCACTCAGTCTAAATGTTATTCATGTTAATATGTTAAATAACAACTCATTACCAACTTCAAAGTAGACTAGATATCACTACTTGCAGTACCTCATACAGAATTATTCTACATATTATATTCAGGCATCAGGATCTCATGCAAAATGAACAAAATTCAGAGTAGCTTACACATTGGGATATTGCATGAAGTATACTGGACAGCAAAAGACACGCAACTGTTTGGGTTTTTTTGGTCAAGCTTTTAGAGTGGAGGTAGAAACATGAATGATTTCTTTTATGAGAGTTGATTTTGTTTCTTGTGTTTCTTTTGCTATTCTATATAGTTCAACTGTTTGGATGTACACTATTTCTTATGCTGTCTTAAATTTGTTCAATGTCTTAGACAGAATGATTTATGTAATATATCAGTTTCATGCCTAAGGGTCTTAAAAGAAAGAAAGGGCAATTTCCGAAACTATACTTAAACATTTTGTCATATATACAGAATTCGCATGTATTAACACTAGGGCATTAAAGGACAAGGGCGATTAAAGTGTTATTTTATGTAATTTGTGTCATCATTGATTAAGTGATAGTTATCACATTTGGTCAAAATGTTTAGTGTTTTGAGTTTGAGTTGTGGATCACATGTCGTATCACGGCAATAGTATCTTTAGCATCAGGACATTTTAGATAGCACCTTAGAGTGCTATTCTCGACTGTGTGTCAGATATATATAAAGGCTGGTTGTCGTGTTGTGTGAGACGGAAGATTACAGACGGACTTACAGTCAGGATTATACTGGAGTTGTGTACCTCGGCCTATCAACGCCTAATTGTCAACAACATCATCTACATCACCATCGTTGACAGAAGCACCATGTCATTTGTGCACTCACAAACTTGGACTTTTCAAGTGGATTATTGTACAAGTTTGATTCTACAAAGTTTGATCATATTCCACATGGCCTTTTTCCAGTTTTTTGAGACTCTGGGGTCTGAGATGTGGATTTTGTGTATAATTTTCTCACTAATTAAGGTTGATTTTATTGTCAGCTTGAGTTCCCCACCAATCAAGAGTGTAGCCGAGGCCTTCAGACACAAGGTGACTCGGTCAGTGTAACAATGACCAGTCAGTCAACAACAGCCTACAGTAGGGAGACTGCTCGCAACTGGGGAAAAGTGTTCAAGTGCACATCTTGGAACAACTGCCAAAGAGCCTAACTCTGAACTACTTTAACATCTGAATGATCTTAGAGTTTCATTAAGAAAGTGAACCAGAAGCGGATGTAGTGCTGACAGAAAGATACCAAAACTGATTAAAGTGATTGAAGGAGTATTTGAGAGTGAGGATGGAACGAAGAGGTCAGGTGTTAACCTTAACAACTTCGTTCGAATTTGTCCTAGAAGATTTTCAGATACAATCAATGTCTCCTTGATAAACGTTCAGTCATGCAAAAATGTAGCACTACATTGAGGGTTCTGGACCACGTGCCCTTAAGGGATAGGCTTAATTCCGGTCCCACCACCAACTGAAAGCCATCGAGGAAGTGTAACAATAGATCCAACGATGTGTCCACTAAAAGGTAGTTGTAATATTCATCTCAGCCTAGACCTGAGTTCCAAGCACTGTGTGAATAAACCTTGAATAAGCTCGTCTGTGTGTTGGTTAGACTGGCAATTCAGTGCTGCGGCGTTCGAGACGGGGTAATGACGAAACCTTTTGTGAGGCGAGGAGACACCAGGAGGTACAACAAGATGACAGGAGCTTGCTGTGATTGCCGGTCACGGTGTTAGGCGGTCATGTTGTTGATTGACCAAGATATCTGAGGAGCTAAGGTTGGGGGGGTGGGGGGTCGATGTTGTTGACAGACAAGATTGTGGAGGAGCTTAGAAACGCTGTGATTGCGGGTCACGGCATTTGCTACGTTGGGCAGCCATGTTGTTTGGCCTAGCAACGGCTTTGGAGCGAGTTTGTACCATTGTTTCAAATGTAGCCGTAACGCGTCTGGGCCAGACAATCCGGTGATCAACATGAGCATCGTGCTGGGTGTTATAAACAGTTATAAATTGGGGTCTATTTATATTTACATATTACAAAGCTTTTGCATTAACATATGAGACCGAGTGGTACGAAAAGCTGACAAAATTCCAACAAACACAATTCTGCGCTGATCATTGTTGGCATAATGAAGAGAGTCCAGAAGGCGCTCTGTTTCTTGGAGGAGCAAACGCTTCACTGTTCTTTCTAAACGCTTCGTGAGAATCGCCTCTACGATCTGTCCATTCTACATTCTCACAGCCACCCCGAAGAAATGGCCTCGAGTCCTCACATGAGTTGAATCCCGTGTGGACCCGGGACAGAATGTGTCCACAGCACCCCATTGCTGGTCGTAAGAGGCGATCAAATTGGGCAACCTGTTGGCCGTGTTGCGTCCCTGTGTCAGTGGAGGACACAAACCACTTTGGCCCTTACTTCACCTAGACGGGTGGTAGAATGGGCCCGGTTCTATCAATCGGCTGGTCACGCCAGGCTCTGTAGCCTCTTGGTGTTAGTCTGCTGGAAATCCGCTGACGTTTACCATCGCTCTATTGGCGCTCCATGGTCTGCGGGGAGCAGGATTGATGAACCATATTCTTATCATCATGGCACCCAAAAGGAACTCTAAAAAGGCGAAAAGAACACACTCTGACTCAGATAGTGAACTTGACTCCTCAGATGATGAAATTGTCGGCCGACTGTGTTATTCAGAGCGAGACACCTGGCCCAAGTTGATTGTCCTTAAAGCACCAGGAGACCATAAACTGACATCATGTTCTCCTTTTCTGTTACCAAAAGCCATTAAAAGTAAAGTTGGAAACGTATCTGATGTGAAAAAGCTGAAGTTTGGCGCTCTACTGATTGAATGAAGTCACGTAAACAGGCCGTAACACTTCTGGAATCAACTAAATTTGCTGATATCAAGATCAAAAGCTACGCTCTTAAATCCCTTAACTTTAGCAAAGGGATCATCCGCCATCGTGATCACAGTTTACTTGAACTCTCTGTGGAGGAAATTGTTTCTGAACTCAGGGATCAAGGTGTCCTGGAAGCTAAACGTTTTACATTTGGGAACGATGGTAAAGTCTTACCATCTAATACGTACTTACTGACGTTTGATACACCAAACCTACCAGAGCATTTAAAAGTAGGTTGTTTTGCTATGAGGTTGATAGGTTTGTACCTCGTCCAATCCGCTGCTTCAAATGCCAAAAGTTCGGCCACGGTCAAAATGCCTGCAGAAAACATGTTGTCTGCTATCGATGTGGAGAGCGAGAACATGAAGGCTCTATGTGTAATGCCACAGTAAAGAGTTCTAACTGTGGCGAACCTCACATGGCATCCTCTTCTGAGTGTCTGCTTTTTAGATTTGAGACAGCAGTGCAACGAGTCAAAACAGAGCAAAACATTGGCTACACTCATGCACGCAAACTAGTTGCTGGTACACATTCTGCAGGAACAGTTAAGAAAATTTATGCGGCTGCAATAAAACCTATGACAAGTTCTGTTTCTTGTCAAACGGATTACACATGGGTAACAAAAGATACGCCTACGTATCTTTCTCGGACCCCACAACAGTCATCTAATGCACCCCCAGTTTCAGTTCAGACATCCCCTACAAAAGTCCAGCATGTAACAGATGATTCAAAATCTGAGAAGAAAAAGAACGCAAATGTGAATTACATGAAACAGGTTAAACATTCAGACCGTCTACCAAAAGCTCAGAGAAATCCTGCAATTCTGTTCAATAACTTTGGAGTAGAAGATATGGATGTTTCCACACCACAAACCACTCGTTCAAGGAGTCATTCTCCAAAAAAAGAAAGACACAGAACGCTCACACATAACTCCACCATAAATGACTCACCATACATTAATGCAATGGAACTGCTGAAGTTTTAGGGCTAATTATGATGAATTGAAACTTCTTGCACATGATTATGATCCTGTAGCATTATGTCTCCAAGAAACGTATTTGAAGAAAAATGATCAACTTACCTTACGTCATTATAACATGTATAACGTGTATGCAAAGACCAATAATGGTAAAGCATCTGGTGGATCCTGCATTTGTGTTAAACAGGGGACACTCCACAGTCCTGTGTCATTAAATACGACCCTACAGGCTGTGGCTGTCCGTCTAACTCTCCACATTGCTATAACACTTTGTTCGTTGTATGTTTCCCCATCGTCAACACTTACGGTTAAGGAACTTGATAATTTGACTGATCAAGTCCCAAAGCCCTTTATACTCGTCGGTGATTTTAAATGGACATAATCCTTTATGGGGTTCATCCAGTTATAATGATAAAGGTAAAGATCCAGAAGATTTTCTTGGTAAACAGAATCTTTGCATATTTAACAATGGTACTAATACGTATTTACACCCAGCAACGGGAACGTATTCGTCGTTGGATTTATCGGTGACTGACCCTTCCCTGTATAATGAATTTGCATGGTCCGTCCATAGTGATTTATCATTTCCCCACAATACTTAAGACCATCAGTCCTTCACAGGATGTACCCACATCAAAATAGAAATTTACAAAAGCTGATTGGCAGACTTTTAATACTCTATGCCGTGTACATTTGAATGCTGAAACGTTTGTTAATAAAATGGATGAGATTCAAACACTGCTTACTATTGCTACCAAAAGTATCCCTAAGACCTCAATTAATCCACGAGTTAACACACCATGGTTCAATGACGATTGCAGAAAGACCAGGAAAACGAGGAAAAAAACTGAGAGAATATTCAACAAATATCCCTCCCCGGATAAGGCTCGTCGATGCATAAAGCAATGTAAACGAACGAGCTGGAAATAATTTGTTTCTAAAATAAATACTCGTACTCCGCTTAACAAAGTGTGGAATATGATACGCAAAGTCAAAGGTAAAGTTTCCGGTAACACTGTACAACATCTCAAGATAGATGGCAGTGTAGTAACTTCTGAAAAGATCATTGCTAATACATTGGGCGGAACGATCAGTCAGAATTCTTCTTCTTCTAATTACGATCCTGCCTTTCAAATATACCAGAAGCAGCAGGAGAAGAGATATCTGAGTTATAAATCTGATAATTCAAAAGGTTATAATGAACATTTTTCCCATAGTGAATTACTAGAAGCTCTTCAGAAAGCTCATGATACAGCATCAGGACCTGATGATATACATTACCAATTACTGAAACACCTACCTGATGAATCTCTCATCACGTTATTAAATATTTTCAATAATATCTGGGAAACTGGAATTTTTCGCCCTTCCTGGCATGAAGCAATGATTATACCAGTGCCAAAACCAGGCGAGGATCATACAAATCCTACTAATTACCGCCCTATAGCTCTAACTAGCTGTGTTTGTAAGACCATGGAACGTATGATAAATGCTCGACTCGTCTGGTATCTAGAATCAAATCACCTTATTACAGACATTCAGAATATGACACTGCTTGGAAATATGGTATTTTGAAAGGTCTCCATATGAATGGCCTCCGTTGTCGCATGACAGATTTTATTTCACGTTTTTAGACGATAGACAATTCAAGGTAAGAGTTGGATCCACCCTTTCTGACATCTATGATCAGGAAATGGGAGCTCCACAAGGAAAACATTTACCTGTCACTCTTGTAGCATCAAAATCAATAGTCTGGCTAGAGTTCTCAATGGCAATGTCGATGGCTCTCCATTCGAT
This sequence comes from Haliotis asinina, assembly GCF_037392515.1. NCBI lineage: Eukaryota > Metazoa > Mollusca > Gastropoda > Lepetellida > Haliotidae > Haliotis > Haliotis asinina. Next base: position 9,102,606 of record NC_090292.1, read on the forward strand.
TTCAACGAAATGTCATGTCGGGGTTCCAGCATGAATAGTATTGAAAGACAATTGCAACTTTGTTTAAACAAGGTACATAGATGGTCACTGGAAAACGGTTTTAAGTTTTCAAAAACTAAGACATGTTGCATTCATATTTGTAACAAACGTAAAATGCATAAAGATCCTGAGTTATTCCTTAATACCACTCCCATAAAAATTGTCAGAGAAGCTAAATATCTGGGCATTACGTTTGATCATAAATTATCTTTTATCCCCCCACATTAAAAATCTCAAAACAAAGTGTTTAAAGGCTCTTGACATTCTGAAAGATGTTTCCAATATCAAAAGATCAACTTACACTATTTCACCTCTGTAGATCATTGATCAGATCCAAACTTGACTATGGCTGCTTTATCTATGGTTCAGATCGCAAATTGTATCTGAGAGAGCTCGATGCCATTTATAATCAAGATACCAGATTGTGTTTGGGAGCCATCAGAACTTCCCCGATCGAGAGTATGTTGGTTGAAGCAAACGAACCATGCTTAAAGTTACGGAGAATCACACTCGCGCTTCAGTATACTGCTAAGCTTCACTAAAGTCCATCTAAGCCCGCTTTCATCTGTGTATTCAATCACTGTTTTTGCGGAAACCTGATGGATACTGGGTAATGTAGGTTTCCGCTAGGTTTCCGTTTCAGCAAACGCACAATGAGAGTTTCCGCATAGTTTCCACAACTGAAACTAACAAGTCTTGGTTTTCGTCATGTTTCCGTCACCTGAAACTGTAGTTGGGAGTTTCCACTTAGTTTCAGTTCACTTAAACATTTATAGCTAGAATAAGTAACGTTATGGTCTTGCGGAAACCTTGTGGATCCTGGATAATAGGTTAATAGGTTTCCGCTAGGTTTCTGTACAGGGGCATGACAATGAGCATGAGGGTCCCACTTAGTTGTATTATCAGTTATATTTATTACACATTTATTCGAAGAAAAAAACTAACCCTGGAAATGTTATGATTCAACTGTTTCATTTCTTAGAACAGTTCACATTTTAATGCAACAGGGCAGCTGCAGTAGTACACAATTCTGACGCATTCTGAAACAGAATTCTCTCCACACAGGCATGGCTCAATAGGTAGGCACACTGAATGAAGACGATCGACTTCCCAGCGAAACACTGCACAAAGTGCTTTGTTCTTCTGCAGATGTTTGTTGGTGTATGCGAGTCCTGGTTGATATCTGGCAAAACATCTGAATCCAAATCAATCAGGCTCTCGGTCACACTTTGTGGTGGTGTTAACTCACAAACCTTGAATGCGTTGCTAATATCTTGGTCAGTGTCTGGAAAAGAAAAACACATTCAATTTGAATCATCAACTCAACTGAGAAAAAAATCTCTGAAAAAAAGCTTGCAAAATCTAATATTTCCAGTGAATGAAACATAATTCACAGCAATATATATGATAACGTAGACAATATGTATTTAAAAATATCAAATACATATTACAGCTTGACTAACCTGATGAAAAATTGTCATCCATCCAGAACCTCTTTGCAGACGGATAAACATCATGTTACGGAGATTGAGATAGCGTGCTTTTCTTGAAACAAACGTCTGGCAGAGAGGACAGAAAATTTACAATATATGAATACGTATTACCTTGAATCCTTGAATCCATGTACAGTTACATTTTGAGTGAGGTCAAAAAGGTGTATTCTATGTATTTACACATTGTTTGCTTCATTGTAAAGGTTATATGAATAATAGTGTTATAAAAAAGATATCACAGATAATATAGTGTAAATTATAAATACCAATGAAGGCCTCTTGTCATTCTCCAAGTTTGTTGGTCCACAATCCATATCTGTAGATCAAATAACTGACACAATAATTCTTTCAGAAATATGAAACGTGAGGTGTGATGATAATGTCAATGTATTGTAGGGCTAGCACATGCAACATGTAATGATGGACAAGGTTTTAACGGTTGTAAAATAAATATTAAATCATCAAAATGATTAACTGGTATAACTGAATAAACATAAGATACTAGAATAAAACATAAGATACTAGACGATTAGATAATGTTGTGAATTTATAATGTGACTTGAAACATTTCTGGAGTACAGATTGTATGAATAGATATAAGGATGTCATCATAAGGAATATTTCTGGGTACCCATGTGAAAAGAATATTGAAGAAACCAACCATATTTCCTAACTTTTTCCTTGTGATTGTAGGCTGTCATTCTTGAAAATTACTTGTCCCTGCAGCAGAAAGTGGCACGAATAATCTACAGAAATTATGAATGCTTGCATGTACAAATCATAGCCAAAGGTCAGTACAATTGTCCTTTGTGCTTCATTCTTCATTCACATTGACAAATGAATTAAGGTTTGAAAGATATTATTACACATCACAAAAATATATTAGTAATAATAATGACAACAATATTTTTTGTTATCCATTCAGTTAAAGGGTTGATAGGGATAGTAGATTTGGGTGTATAACTGAAACGAAACACATTAATATTTCTAATCCACTTGCATGTTTTGCGTAAATTACTTACATCATGGGGAGTTCAGTCCAGCAGAAATATTTCCGAACATTGCCTTCTCCTGACAGGGTTTAGAAAATAACGTATTTGCCACAAACGCAGGTTTCTCATGAGTGCTAAATGAGTAGGACTCATGACACTCGGGCCTGTTATTATGGTGTTAAAGTAAGGTGAACATGTTTTCAAAATTAATCACTGTTAATAATCGCAAGGCCTACATATTGATGCTTGACACTGAGGAAAAGCAATAAGTGACGATAATGCGATGAAAATACCGCTAAGATGATAACTGCCCACTGTTGTCACTTTGAGTACTTACATTCAATCCGCTGAATTCCACTTTTCACACTCCCCTTTGATGTCGACAATGTAAACAAATAAAGAAATGGCGACAGGATCACGTCCATGCGAGACACTCTAACTTGTTACAAAAACAACTCACAACTGGGTCAACCTTCCTCTTTTGTTGTATAACCAGGAAATCTACTGTCAAATGGTCATATTAGATTTATATTTTATAAAAACACAGTAACAAAACTGTGCACTTCCCTTGAGTGTTGGGAAGACGCCATCTTGTTCGGGCGGTAGGAACAAAGTTTCTGACAAGTTTGTTTTCCTAGCAATTACTCTGAAAACGTCAAAAGCATTAGACGGCTACGTAGTGTTATATTTCATATAAACTTTGCAAAAGAACTCGGAATACCTCAGCCGTGTCAGGTGAGATCAACGATTTTTGTTCTCAGATAACGTTTAAAGAATTATTGCGTTAAGGACGGAAATCCTTGCGAATGTATATTTTTGCTCGTATTATTTTAAAAGGTTATGGGAAAAATTATAATCCATTTCAATAGATCTACATGGTATAGAATAGAGTCTTTATACGGAGCATAAGCCAGTATTTGTATCTAAATCTCTCAGTACTACTCACATGTATTTATCTTAAGCTTAAAGGTGCAGACGTTTTAACTTTGCAAATCGGTAAACACTTACTTTGCGTAGAATACGTTTGAAATTGTTTGTATTTTTTCAGTAATGTAATACATATGAGTTGAATTATAATTATATAATATATCTGTTATATTTCACGTATTTGATTTAATCTTATAGGCTGTTGTGAAAAAAATCTTAACACGAGTGAGTGAGTGAGTTTAGTTTTACGCCGCACTCAGCAATATTCAAGCTATATGGCGGCGGTCTGTAAATAGTCGAGTCTGGACCAGACAATTCAGTGATCAACAACATGAGCATCGATCTGCGCAATTGGGAACCAATGACATGTGTCAACCAAGTCAGCGAACCTCACCACCCGATTCCGTTAGTCGCCTCTTACGACAAGCATAGTCGCCTTTCATGGCGAGCATTGGTTGCTGAAGGCCTATTCTACCCCGGGACCTTCACGGGTCCTTGCCTATCGAAGGTATGTGTTTATGGTACTAGGTTACACAGACATTTTGAATATTTCGTTAATCCACTTCCCTACATACATGTACACAAAATGAAAAATACTATAGTAACATTTGCGAATGGATTTGAATAGCCGGTAAGCTAATTCAGCTCAACTTTACGCCTGTGTGAAATTGCAACCAGACTGACCCCTTGATTTTACAATGCATAATTGCTGTAAGGTTATGTCATGTGATGTAACTAAACTTCATTTATCAGGATCCCTATGTCAAACTGTTCAGGTTGCGTAACTTTGGCAAACAGGATGTACATACCATGGCACGAAATAACATAAAGGATGGTTAGTCTGTTTGGAAGTCATTTAACTTCAAAATTGTAAACTATAAGAACAATATATGTATTCAGAGTGACTGAGTTTAGCTTTACGCCGCATTCAGCAATATTACAGCTATATGGCGGCGGTCTGGAAGTAATCAAGTCTGGACCAGACAATCCAGTGACCAACAACATGAGCATCGATCTGCCCAATTGGGAACTGATAACATATGTCAACCAAGTCAGCGAGTCTGACCACCCGATCCAGTTAGTCGCCTCTTACGACAAGCATAGTCGCCTTCTTATGGCAAGCATGGGTTGCTGAAGTCCTATTCTACCCCGGGACCTTCACGGGTCATTCAGAGTGATACTGTAGTTTGTTTGGATATATAATTTTCACTGACGATCTTTTCTTTTAGTTAGAGGTTCTGTTGAATGAATGAATGAATGAATGAAGTGCAAGGAAAATGACATTTGTTTTTATTTCAGGAAAACCGATGACGAGGACTCTATGAACATAGTAGTCAAAGAAACAAGTGACTATATCATGACCAAGGATGGTCAGTAGGAACATGTGAAGGTAATTGTTACTCACCTGCCTGTCATTATGAATAGTTAATGAGTTAATTAATAGGCAGATTTAGAGGAAAACGACCTTCAGTAACCAAGTCAGCATGGATTATGTGAATACCTTTGCTTAACTAATGAACGAAAAGGTGTGAAACATGTTGTATAGTACTTTAAACATTTATTTACAGAAGCGTTTTGGGGAGTGTGGCGAACAGGCGTGTCAAGAAACTGGAAAGAAGGCGTGTATTGTCTGTATATTTTTGCTATTAATTAAGTAATAATTATTATTGGGTCACAACATTTAGTGTTTTGAATATTAAATATGATGGGTCACACTTCCTTTTAATAGCTGGTCAACACTTTTAGCATTCTGGTTTTCCGGAATTTATCTCCTCCTACTTATTTGAGGGCATTCTACAGTGTTGACGATGTTCGTTTGTGTCAGAACTTTCGGGAAATGGCTAAATATATATAAATAGGCTAAATAAATAGGCTTCGGACATTTCTGGAGTTTAGATCATCTGCATCCGTCAGATTTTGAAAATTGTGTTAAATCACTATATTGATGAGGGAAGTTTTGAAAATGATGTTTTGGAAATGGTGCCAGAGGAATGCTCAGACGTGTTGGAAATGAAAAAGAATGGAAAAGGTTGGAAATAGGAAAAGAAAAAGAGTTGGAAATGAAAAGGTTTGAGATGGAGAAGGAAATAGAAAGGGAAAGGGAAAGAGACAGAAAGAAATTAGAATTGAAGAAATTCGAAATTGACAAAGAAATTGCTTTGAAAAAACTTGAAAACCCTTCTCAGACCTCAGATTCTTCCACTTTTGACATTGTAAGGCATGCTAGACTTGTACCCCCTTTTAATGAGAAGGAAGTAGACAAATATTTTCTACATTTAGAGAGAGTTGATGAAAATCTCAAGTGGCCTAGGGAGTCATGGACTATGCTATTGCAAACAGGTTTGAAGGGTAAAAACCAGGATGCTTATTCAGCAAAAGCTCAGATTATGATCTTGTCAAGAAAACAATTTTGAAAGCTCATGATTTAGTGCCTGAGGCTTATCGTCAGAAATTCAGAAATGCTCACAAAAGGGACAATGAGATGTTTGTAGAGTTTGGTAGAGAAAGGGAAACATTGTTTGATAGGTGGTGTGGGTCTAAGGAATTCACAGATTTTCATAGTTTGAGACAGTTAGTGTTGATGGAAGATTTCAAGCGGAGTGTTCATGATGACCTTAAGACTTATTTGGATGAACAAAAGGTTGATGACTTACATAATGTTGGCAGATGATTATTGTTTGTCTCACAAGAGCTCTTTCAAGTCTCCGGGTAATACAAAGTTTTCTGGCCAAAAGGGCTTTTCCCCGGTTAGAACTTCAAGACATGCAGGTTACAGTGGTGTTAGAACAGGTCCAAGTTCTAGTGGCAAGCAGTCACATACTTTTTAGTCTAAGCCTAAGACTACCAGTAGTTCTAATCATGTTTGTGCGTATTGTAAGAAGCCAGGACATTTGATTTCTCCATGTTACAAACTCCAGTTTAAAAATCAGGCTACAGGGTCCCCAAACCCTTATTTTCAGGTGGTTCTGAGGAGAGTTTTGTTTGTGAGAGTAAGTCTCCAGATTCTGTAGTTCGGAAGGAGTTGTTGTCCTTTGTGTATAAGGTTTCTGTGTCACTTATGGGAGATAATTCTACCCCACGGCCCGTTATTATCTTGAGGGATACTGGAGCTCTTCAGTCTCTGATTTTGAAGGATATTTTGCCTTTTTCTGATGAGTCTTCAGCTAACACAGATGTTTTGCTTCAGGTATAGGTGGTAATTCTTCTGTTCCTCCCCATTTTGTCAATTTGACCTCAGATCTGATTTCCGGTGAGGTGAAAATTTGTGTTTTTGACTCTCTCCCAGTTCCAGGTGTGGATTTGTTGATCGGTAATGATCTTATGGGGGTTAAAGTTAGCGCTGATCCAATTTGTCACTGTTTTGCCGGAGAGTTCAGATAGTACACAATAGATGGAGGATGAATTTCCAGGTATTTTTGCCTCTTGTGCAGTGACTTGTTCAATGTCGAAAGGCATTTCTTCCAACGATTCTTTGCAGAATGATGCCATTTATGATTTGTCAGGTACATTCATGGATCATTCTTTGTGTGAGGTGGAGACAGAGGGCTTATCTTCAAAGAGTAATAGCTCTTCAGGACTTCTTCATTAGATAGTTTGTCAGGTGGTGAACACATTGTTTCCAGAGAGCAGCTTATTAGTGCACAGGATGTGGGTGTTGAAGTGCAGAAGTTGGCTAGTTAGGTTGTTTCTTTTGAGGAGGTTAGCAAGGTTCCAATTTGTATTTCGAAAGTATTTCGAAAACGTACTTTCACTGGCCCACGGCAGGTCATTTGGGTGTAAACAAGACTTGTGAGAAAATTCTGGCACATTTCCTTTGGCCCAGTTTGAGACAAGATGTGGCTGAATTTTGTAAGACCTGTCATGTAGACCAAATTGTTCGATAACCAAATCAGAAAATTCCTTCCGCTCACTTGAAACCTATACCGGCTTTTGAGGAACCTTTCTGTTGAGGTATTATTGATTATTGACTAAGTCTGGTAATCAGTATTTGCTCACATTTATGTGTGCTTCTACCAGATTTCCTGAAGCAATTCCGCTTCGTAGGATTGTTGCTCCTGTGATTGTCAAGGCTTTGATCAAGTTTTTCACCTTAGCTGGTTTGCCAGATGTTCAGATTTGATTCATGAGTTCTCTCAGCTTATTTTTTGATGTGCCTGGTCGAACTGATGCTGTTAGTCATGATATAGATGTAGGTGGTGCTGTGCCTGTAAAACAACACCCATATCGGATGAATCCAATGGAGCGTGAAATTCTACGGAAGGAGGTGAAATACATGCTGGCCAATGACATTATTGAACCCAGTGAGTCCGTGGAGTTCACCATGTGTTCTTGTGCCGAAGAGTGGAGGTGGACGGCGCTGCTGTGCTGACATGAAAGCTGTCAATGCACTCTCACAAACTGATTCGTATCCTATTTCGAGGGTGGATTAGATTCAGATTCAGATTCAGTTTATTCGGTATAAAAGCCAACGGCCCATATACAACATAATGCAAAAAAAAATATCATCATAATGACAGATCGGGATTCCTGAGTAAAAGAGCCTCCTTAATGTATCTTGCAATGTTCAACATAATGTTTATGTTATTACATGTTAAAAGAGTTTTAAACTTGAACATCGTGGATGGATTACAATGATATCCTGGTATGTATTTTGATCTGGATGGTCATACAATGGACATTTTAGAAGGAAGTGGTATTCATCTTCTATACAACCTGCCGCACAAGACGTACATAATCTATTACCGCGGACGATGCCGTCCCGTCTACCAACATTGACCATTAAAGGGAGCTCACATATACGTAATAATCATAAAAGCCTTCTGTATTCTCTTTCTGGGATAGCATACAAATAATATTCAACTGACAACAGAGATTTATATTCTTCATAATTACATAATTTACTGGAATCACAAATTCTAGAATACCAATTTTGTTGATGACAGTCTTTAAGTCTCTGGACGAAAGCATTTTTGAAACATGTTTTATCGCCCACTTCGTGTGTGATCCACACTAAACCGAAGCCATAACAAAATAGTAGGCCTTTCATCTTTGATGCCCAAGTGATACGATTACATCCATCTAATGATTTACATAATAAATAACATTGTTTTGGATATTTAACACATGGCATTGCTGACAATTGTAACCAACGCCTAATACATCGTTTATGGTAGTCAATAAACAGACCATGTCTACCACATTCACCCAAAGCAGCAGCATTTGGGACGTAATACCCAACACCTAAAACATGTTTACAAAATTTAATGTGGAAACGTTCAACACACTCAATTTTGGAGAAATCCTATATTTCACTGGAATAAAGTAAAATTTGTTTTATCTGTGTGCCAAAGATCTTAAACAAAACAGTAGGAGAGATGTGCTTTAACTTATACTGTAGGTGCTTGACTGAAAATAACGCACTTATTGGCTTTCTGAACAAGCACATTGATTGCCTTCGACCAGCATAGTCTGTTAGAAAATACAGTTCCTGGATAATTATAGTAGGTTGATATTTTTAACCTGATCACTTCCAAACATCCATTTTTGTTCCCCTCAGCTTACCCCTTTTTCTAAACACTAACATCTCTGTCTTATCGAAATTAACATTCAATCCTCATTTAATACTCTACTGTTTAAGTACATCTGGTTTTCTCTGCAAGCCAACAACACTGTCATCAAAAAGACACAAGTCATCAGCGTAAAATACCAATAATATATCCATAAATTCTTGACCAACAAAACTAACCCTAACATTAGATTCATACAACATATTTTCAAGTTCTACCACAAATGAGAAAATAATGAGAAAAGCAAAGGACTGAGCACACATCCCTCTTTCAAGCCGCTCAGTGTATCAAAATAACTGGATATTGAAGAACTTGTTATTTTAACAGCAGACTTTACATTTGAATACATACCAAACAAGACATTGACTATTTTACCATGAATGCCTCTTTTCAATACAGAGTACCATAGTAATTTTCTATTGACAGAATCAAACGCATTTTTTAAATCAACAAAGAGGCAGTAAAAACGACCATTGGTGTTTGTAAGATACGTTTGTACTAAGCATTGTAGAACAAATATGTTGTCCAAAGTGCTGTAACCAGCTCTAAACCCTGCTTGTGATTCAGGCACCTGTTCATACAAAGAACAAAACAGTTTGATGTGTAAAGTAATATATCCCCGTCGAACACCTATCTGTGTAAATTGTACCCCAAAAATGATTCTTTTCTCTAACTGTACACGTAACCAGGTATCTTCTCGTGTCCAGGTTGGAACAAGTTCTCCCGATTTATGGAGATGTACAGGTGATTACGAAAACAACAACAACAACAACAACAACAACAACAACAACAACAACAACAATAACACCAACATAAATTTGCTTCGAAAAATTATCAAATGTAATTTTTGACCAGTTTAAAAATTAGAAACATGAAAATAGCAAATGTTTTCCAAACTTATAAACTTGTACTTTTCTCAAGGTAAACCAACTTGACGGGTGAAATGATTTTGGTAATCCTTTGCTTTTTGTCACTCCCCTTCTGTCTCTGTACACAGCTGTGTAAACAAACTTAACTGTTACAAAGTTATTTCAATCTTTGTAAAATGTTTTCATCAGGTTGAAAGATATGCTATGGGGTGTGTGAAAAGGTAACTCCCATGTCTGTTCACCCTCAGGAAACCATCGGTTTAGTGATGAGGAGTACACACCTACCTTGGTGTAGTTTGTATACCGACTTTGTCGCTTTACTTCCAACTGAAATGGAAGCAAAGACACATTATACAACACGTCAGTACAAAAACGATCAAGTCATTCCATGTGTCCATAAGTTAACAATATCTATGAAAATAATGTCCCGTTTTCTTTAGTTATATAAGTTATATAACCGGGGTCCATATCCACAAAGGGTTTGTAATGCTACGACCTTCCACTTATTAGCGCTACGAACGTTTTGTGGATTTTGAACATGACCCGTCCTCATCATCACCAATACAAAACCTTTTACATTATATTTACATTGGAAACGGTAACAGACGATATAACAGACATATGCAATATGCAATTGTGTGGGTGATGCAGTTCATCACCGAGCCACGAGGAGATTAATAGTACACCGGATGTGGAGTTACTGAAAATGATGGTACGAGCGTGTGTTTTCTGTAATTTATGCTATCATTGATAGAGCGATACTTGTCATTGGGTCACAATGTTTAGAGTTTTGAGTGTGAACTGTGGGTCACTTTTCACATTCTGTATGCTATTGCAATAGTATTTTAGTGGAAGGCCTTCATAGCGCTCGAGTTACCTGCCATTGGCAATCCACTGTTTACTTCCGGTTCAAGAACATTCGATAACGAGTGAATGGCGATGTGGCTGCGATGTGCTCGAATGTTCCTGATACTATGCCAATGTATATATCAAAGCTGGTTGCTGTGTTGATGCACGCATTGTCTTACTCTAGGAATATTATCGGAGTTGTGTGCCTCTGCCTGTCAACACCTGTTTGTCCACATCTACATCATTATCGTTTGACACAGTAGGCCTGATTATTGACTTCGTAATCATGCTCCATCTAGTATTTCTGCTTTCTGTAATACCAAGATTCTGGTGAGTTAATATTTTATATTTCTGACTTTTATAAAATATTGTTTTGGGATAAACACTTAGACTTGGGATAAACACTTTGGCTTAGACTTGGGTTAAACACTTAGACTTAGACTTGTGACTCAGTTGCATTGTACTAGAAATCTGTATTTTGATTCTTGTCATACCAACGACCCGTCTCTACAGGAAAGTTCTACAAGGCAATAAAGGGTATGTCAGTGAAGTTGGGGGTAACAGATAATTATCGGAGGATGGGATAGTTTTGAAGACTCTGCAGCAGCTAGCTTTTGTGCTGTTTTCAGGTTCACTACACCAGGATTGCATAAATAGAGCCCCACTGGCCATCGTACATCTTGGCGTTTTTTAATATACGTGTTAGTCCACGGTTGTTTAGAATATATATAATAAACGTTGGCCAAGTGTTTTGGAATACGTTTCTGTCCAAATTTAGTTTCACGTAGTTATACATCAAATATGTAAGAAATATACATTTTTCAAAGAAGCAGAAATTTCGAATTTTTCAGTATCATTACCATCTATTATATTCAAAAGAAATCATTATCTAAATTGTAAATTTTGTCTAAATCTTCAAAGACAATACTTCTACCTTTTCATCCTGAAAGATTAACTTATTACATTGTGTAATCTATTAACTGTATTATCATAATGGGTCCGGCTATGGAGACTGTCTTAAAACAGATATCCTTACAAAGCTTGTCAGTATCTCAGGAGAGTGTTCAGATTAGTCTGAACAGAACATAACAGGACAGAACCTGAACAGAACAAGTGTGCATTATCATGTCAGAGAGACCCACCAGAGCATGGACTTCCTCGCACCACTTCACCAGCAGAGATTCTGGAATCCTGCGCTTGTGACCAGCAACATTCGCTAGGTCCTTGATGTTTATGTCTACAGTGAGGGACACTATGTAAGTTTCTGCAATGGGAACTCTCCTCCTGTCCAGAGCCGTAATTGAAGGAGCGAAACCAGAATGAGGAAAAGTTAAATCTACAACCTTCTTCTACAACCTCCACAGTTAACTTCACTGATCTTATACAAGGAGATAGGGTAAATCTGCATGCACCACATGTAGAATATTTCATAATCCCGTGGTCAGCATCATATATTCGCCGTAAGGTCTTCTACAAAACTCTAAGCGTGACTGGCTCTGCTTTTGATTTGCAATGATCTGCATTTCCTCTGAAGACGGAGTAGAATTCAGATCCAGACAAGTGCCAAGCCGCACCGAGACAAACGGACGGCCAACTGGAAGATGCATATTTTCATCCTTATCTTCAGAACTGGGAGCCGAAGAAGAACCAGTACACGAAAACAAGGCTTAGATGGTGCCAGCAAGGAAGATATTTGCGCTCTTGTGGTGTCCAACTGCGTCTGAAAACCGGCAAACCGTCCATCCAGATTCGTCAAATTCTGTCAAATATCTCTCAAAGTCTGGCAGATCATGGTTGACGACTTGGGAAGTAGGAACAGGTGACAAGTGACAGGTGACGACAGGCGGGAAGGGAACTCCTTTGGTCTAGACCTTGAATGGTTAAGGCTAGAACTGAACAATGGCGACTGGCACCTAATATGTGAATGGCGCCTGTCACTACAATGCCTGGCGCCTGACCTGCGCCAACTGTCTGATCTGTGAGAACAACCACCATCATCAGCAACTAAATGTAGGTTAACACACTAGACACTGTGGAGGCGTATTAAACTTATACTACCTTGAACTCCGCTTGATTTCCACCATCACTTCAATAACTGTATTTGGATATATAGTCATAAATTAAAATCACAGATATACCATTTGAATTGTGGTAGGGATATGCTATGAAGTTTTAGGGACTCACATACCTTCTCTGAGTGATATTTTTACAAATCCCAGGGATAGCTTTTGAACAAGTTTAGTTTTATATGCAGAAGCTCTATAGCTTTAATAACTACGCACCGAACACATGGTTCAATGTTTGTGGAGTTATTCCCATTAAAGTGATCTCATTCGTTCAGACATTGCTCATTACAATTTGTGTGGATGCCGTGATTAAAGACAAATATGTCTCCCTACCCACCATGGAGTGTCATCAAGGACGATGTCAAATAATTTAGCAGCACCAGATATCCACGATGCTGACAAAAGGGGTACGTTTATGTTCTATTTCAGTGAGTATAACGCAAATAGCAATATCTGTATACCAGATCATATGGTCCTACACAAACTGGACGCATACTTAACATCACCAGATTAGCCCATGAGCCAGCGCCTTGTGGCAGTTAAAGGTGAAGTTACGGTCAAAGTGTGGTGGTGGTTCAAAGGAACTTTGTTTCTGGAGTTAGTGCCCTCGACCATCAGAATGCCTTCCTCCACCGACGCGGGTGCAATCCACGGCAAACAGGTTGCTCAATTCAGTCACCTTTTACAAGGAGCAAAGGGGTGCTGTGGACCTATTCTTCCCCGGAGAAGAGCCATTGGCGTTACCCTGCACAAGATGTTCAAGAGTGGCCATGCTTTAGAAGAAAGAGTCCGAATTAAAAGACAGTATGTTGAAACTTCTACTCACCCTAACACAAAACTAGGGTAGACCTATAAAGAGGAACTTCTCCATTCGTATCTCCATTTTGGTTATCACTCCCAGGTCTTTTTTTCTTGTAGAACTGAAAGTACAGGTATATGTATGGTTATAAACAAATTGTATATTGTGATATCAGGGACTTAAAAAATAGCGTGTGTTTTACATTTAAATCCTCACCCAGCAAAACATTTCCACCATGTATAATTAGTAGAGATGAAAGGTGCTGAGGGCTAGTTTAAACAATCTTCGAAGAACAAAAACAAGCTTGGAGTCGACATGCATACTTAAAAAAAGAAATGAATTTAATGATTTGAGAATACTGGCTTCTCGTAGCTGCGAGTACAACACAAATATACTGTTTCTTTCCCACACGTCATCTTTGTAAAACTGTAAAATAACTTAATGTCAGTTAATCAAAAATGTGTCGGTAATTATTTTCTTGCCAGGAATAGTGGTCTAAGGCATCTATCGACGTGACGCACGCGAGAGACGCTCAAGCCGTTCAGTTAGGAAACTCCACATACAGTATGCGTCACGGTCAGCTATCTTGCAAATGCTAACAGTGAGTGAGTTTAGTTTTACGGCACACTCAGCAATATTCCAGCTATATGGCGGCGGTCTGTAAATAATCGAGTCTGGATCAGACAATCCAGTGATCAACAACATCAGCATCGATCTGTGCAATTGGGAACCCATGACATTTTGTCAACCAAGTCAGCGAACCTGACCACCCGATCCCGTTAGTCGCCTTTCATGGCAAGCATGGGTTGCTGAAGGCCTATTCTACCCTGGGACCTTCACGGGTCGCAAATGCTAACAGCTGACAGATGAAGGCGATGAACGTGTACGTCGATGTCAACCATGCCTCAGAAAATGTTAGTGTCTGAAATGACTTCTACGATCTAGCCAGCATTTGTCTACAGGGTACCGAGTGGTAATTGCTGACAATGGTGACCATACAAAGTCTGAATTTTGGCGTCTTTCACTTTGTGGACTCAGTTAAACGGAAACTCAACACTGAACGTTGGTGTTGTGTTGGAAAAGAACTAAATGTCTACTAACGTGTTAATTTTCCCTTTTTCACCATTGGAATTACTTGAAATAGTATCTTGTACAATATCTCAGATTTTACCATATGACTCCTACCTGTAAACAGCGTAATTTGTCATGCATACCGTAGACATCAGGATAACGTGCACAGGATCTACATTACGTTACGGTTTTGACCAGTGTGTCATCAGTTTATGTAACGCTGTCCACATACAACTTCAGTGTTGATTAGTCTTTTCATATTGATTTTGTTTGGTGTGGTGCAAATTGAATTCTTGTCAACAAGCATCTGATTCAAAGTTATTCAGGTTCCTCAAGCCAAGAATAGGTTTTCAATTTCTATGTGCAGGAAAAAAATCCTACAGGAGACTCAAACCAGAACAAAATCTCAAATTACTAAATTACATGTCCCAATGTCCATTTCCTGATCAACATTATTGAGATACAGCTCACCAGTATCTTTGGCACCGTGTAGTACGAGATACACAGCGCAATCAGTGCCACTGCGGCTAGTTTTCCCAGTCTCTGTCACAACCTTATAGTCCACAGACACGGCTACTTGAACACACAAAATTTCAACATTATAAATATTTCAGAGTTATTCCTGGTCAAGGTTTAGTTCGGTTTGATTATTGTACGCTTCATTCAGAGAGTAAGTGAGTTAAGAATTACGCGACATAGGCAATTTGTCTGCAAATATAGTGACGAGAAACGCTTGGTTTAACTTTTCGAAATATCTGTCACAAAGGACAATAAGACACATGTAAGTTATCACAATCTGAACCTAAAACCTAACTATTTCAAATCATGAAAGACTTTATTCAGCACAAAGATCATTATGACGTGTAATATCACTGAAATACCACCGGCTATGTATCACCAGTCACCAAAGGCGGACCACCTCACTAAAGATCAACGGACAAGCATTACCTCGGCTTCTTGCACGAACCGCACCAGAATTGAAGCCATTACTTTGACCGCTTACAGTTGTAAGAAAACCTTGTCATAAATGAAAACATGTCAGAATATGTGAGCATAAAATACTCATTATCTGCAAAGTACTATACCACCACTTAGACTAACATGCTTTGATCAAAGAACAATCTTTTTACAATATTTTAAGCCCATTGAATAACACTGGTATGATAGTATTAGATATCAATTGTATCATCCATAGTTATAATACAGTCATTCAAAAGCTACTGTACAATCCAATTTCTTTTGCAAAACTTAGAAGTAAATGATAATTTTAATGCTAAAAACATCCTGTAAGTTTGACACTTGGTAATAAGTTTCTCATTCAGCACTACGTAAGAGGCGATCAACCGGACCAGACAAACCAGTGATCAGCCATCATGAGCAATTATCTACGCAACTGAGATACGAAGACATGTGTCAACCAGGTCAGTCTGAACGGGTAGCCTGACCACCCAATCCCGCTAGTCGCCTCTTATCACAAGCAAGGGTTTCTGAAGGTCAGTGTTCGAACCTGGCTCTTCACTGGGAACACGTGATAATAGAAATTGTCATATATTTCCAGCATGTTTTTGTTGCACTCGTGGTGCAATTCACAACAGAAACGATACTTGCACGTGTTACCTGATCCGGTTAGAATATAAACGTGCATTCCTTGGCATACGTACTAAAACATACATTTTGCATTTGGATGTTACGAGAAAGGGCGAGCAGTTCTGAATGGTTGATACTGCTTAGTGCGGCGTAACACTAACTTCACTCCCTGAATGAATATTTCGCAACTTTCTATTGTAGTTATTGCTGTTTGTGCACGTACCTGCTTCAGACGGGACACTGAGTATATCCGCGATCGAAATCTCCTTGGAAGTCATTGTGTTTCTGACTCTACCTATAGGCCTTCAGTAACCCATGCTGTCCATCAAATGCAACTGTGGCTGTTGTAAGAGGCGACTAACGGGATCGGGTGGTCAGGTTCGCTGACTTGGTTGACACACATCATCGGTTCCCAATTGCGCAAATCTATGTTCATGTTGTTGATCACTGGACTGTCTGGTACAGACTCGATTTTTTACAGTCAGCAGCCAGACGGTTGGAATATTGCTGACTGTGGCGTAAAACTATACTCACTCGCTCACTCACTCACTTTACCTCGCTTGGAACTGGTTCCGTGGTGTGTTTTCAGTTTCTTGTTGGAAGGACTGGGCTCCTTTGTGGGGGATGCTGACGTGCTGGTTTCTTTTGTGGGAGACGGAAAATTGTTGGTATTCTGCATGGTTGACGGTGATTTAACTATACCCTTTTTGACAGATGGCGATTGGTCATTATCCTTTTTGGTTGGTGGAGAATTGTTGATATCGAATATGATTGGTTGAGACCTGTCGATAACCGGTTTGATTGGTGGATGTTTCTCAATATTTTTTTCAGTTGGTGGAGATTGTCCAATATCCTTCTTAATTGGGGGAGGTTTCTGGATGTCCAGTTGGTAGGTTGGCGCTGATGTGGTGATAACCTGTTTGGTTGGAGGAGATATCTCGGTGACATGTGGGTGTAACAGGTGCCTGTCGCTACGATTCGTTCCATGCTTGACATTCACTGTTGATACAAGACAGATCTCTACATATACCAAGTAAACCAGATACGCCTTTAAAACGTAAGAACAAGATACTACCCATCAAAAGTTTAGACTCACTTAAGGCACTCACTGTATATTATGTGTGTGTGAGAGAGGGGGAGAGGGAACAACTGCAAACCTTATGCAGATGACTTGCACGAGGTTCATGCATTTAGCCAGCTGCGTTTTGGTGAATACCGTTGATAGGAATTAGCCATTTTTCACCGAGTTTTCATTTATTGAACGCTTGACAGTAACCTTTTCAGCGTTACGAATTTGTTTTACAATACATCAATTCATGTATAAACTGCACCATGAAACGGTATGGACTGCTTCACAAAATGTAGCTTAAAACTGTTGCCTGAAGTAAGTAGCTACATTTACACTGTTGATGGAGTAGTATATACAATGGGGGTTTTAAAACACTTTCAAGAAAAGTCTCTACAAAGCCTTATTTACTAGATAAGGCTTTGGTTGGGCCCTTAGCTCTTGCTACTATTACCCATACTACTTAACGTGTGTTGGAGGTAACACTGTGCCGTACGGTACGATCAATAATTCTTCTCTTACAAACCCCCTACCCGGCCCATCCCTCAAGTAGTACAAGTTAGGTTCGTTGGCTTTTATATCCACTTTATCTATGTTGTAAGTTTTGACTGACCATATAGGATCGGTGGCCCGCTTACGGCTATCACCCTCGTGTTCCCCCGGCTGGTATAGATACCTTACTAGGGCCCTATCTGGTATCTGTTTCTCCTTCCCACGCAATGGAGCGGCCGACTCTGCAACTATTGATTTTAGTTTGATAGCGTCTGCCGGTTTCTGACCTTTGTATCGTGTTTGGCTAGCAGTTGTGACACGGCACCCATGAACTCCCGTCCGGGGTCAACTTGCAGCTCTGTTGGCCACGTCAGCGGGCTGCGTTTGTATATGCGTTCGAATCCTCTGGCTACCTGGGCCGAATCTTTCGTGGTCAAGGGTTCGGCTTCCTTGTAACGACTGGCTACGTCCACTACGGTTAAGGCATACTTGTACCTCTTGTCGTGGGGTAGGAACAGTAGGTCTGCCTGGTGAACGCTATTAGGTATGTTAATACCGAACCTCCTTCTAGGCACGTAGCGTGGTGCCGGCAAATAGATCTGCCACAGGGCTTGTTTTTCAAGCCACGCTTTGGCTTCCTCCGGGGGTACTCGCGCTATTTTAGCTAGCTTATCTACTGCGCTAGCTCCTTTCCAGTACCCACGCGGGCTGTAGTAAATAGCCTCAAATTTTTTCATGTCCATACGCGTATGTGTTTATCCCATCAATAGCTATCCAACGTTTCGTGTCCATAGGCGACAGGGACGTCTTGTTTATAGTCAGTCCGTATATCTTATGTCCATCACTTCTAAGTGTGTTCATTTTATGCCTAAAGGTACGGGTCTTGAACAGGGCTTCCTTGAATCTGGCGTGTTTGATGTGTTGTTTCACCACATACTTCTTAACCCCCTTAGCCTTCCGGATCTCACTATTGTCGGCTTTCAGTATGGAGTACATCTTAGGTCTCAAACCTATGTACTCGGCTATGGGCGTGCCAACACACTCGTCCTTCATCTTACCTAGGACCTTTTTATTTACCGTACTGTGTATGGCATGGGTCTTAGGGTAGTCGCTGGTGTCGTATAAATCGAGGTGTTTTTTCATGTCCTCGTACACGTCCTCGGTTCGAATCTCCATCAGCAGGGAAACCGTGTCAGTGTACAGCACTTCACACCTGTCGCCGTACTGTTTCTTGAGCTCGTTGTAGTAAAAGTCGTACATCAGGTGTTTGGATAAATCGAGGATGCTCATCCCCACGTAAACAGGCCGGTTGAATTTTATGTGGCTTTTCTTCATGTGTAGGGCAACCAGGTTGTCTGTGAATATCTTACTACGGTTGAATGCCGGACTGGCTATCAATCTCCTGAGCTTGTCTTCCTCACTTGACCGAACCAGCTTCACGGTCACGCGTTTCCTCAGGTTCTCCATAGTCTTACCAAACACCGAGTTGTTCATGAGCTTGTAGAGATTTTTCTCAAAATCACTGGTGGCTTTTTTTCGTAGGTCTGTGTTCATTCTGATGTAGGGCTCCATCCATGGGCTCTGGTCGAACATGAGCACCCTGTGTATTTTGGTCAGCCTCATACCCAACGACAGGTACAGCTGTAGGTTGCGATAGTGAACGATGTACTTGGTCTTATTCATTAAGTTAGGAACGAGTTTTTCAACGTCTGTCACACGCCCACCTAACAAGTTATGTTGGTACTCAGACATCCAGTCTGGGTTAACCCTCATACGTTCGGGGGCCAGGGGGTAGCTGTTGTGTGATGTGTGTAATTCCTTGGTATACTCTAAGTCAACCTCGAGGATATACCCTTTGTTCGAATCTGGTGCAACCCCCATAACATCAACGTGGGGTACCCATTCGAATCCCCCTGTAGGTAGATACTGGCTCATGGCCCAGCCGTACAGGTTGTTTGCGTCGAGGTAGAGAATGTGATTGGTTGGCTTGTTAGGATCGTAACCTTTCACGTATTGATTATTTGCTTTCGCGTATCGTTTGGATGCCATGGAAATCCCACCTCGCAAGCCTTTCTCAATGAATAGGTGCATGTCGTAATCTGTGAGCAATTCCAAATTAACTCCGGTCTTTTTAAGCAAGGCGTCCCACGACAGACCTGGGCTGGTGTAATACCTTGCGGGGTCGAGTTTATACTGCTTGAAACACGTCCGCCTAAACGTCTCAAACACGTCGGCTAACAGCAGTACATCTGTCCTCGAGTACAGGTCGTGATAATCACCCAGGTTCTTACAACCCAGTTTATTCCATACGTTAGTCGCGTGCGAGTAATCATCTCGTGAGACGGACGCCTCATTCAGCTTGCTATAAAAGCAGTCAATAGGGGGTAGTCTGGTCTCGGTGAACTTGACCCAACTATCCATGTACTCATAGGGGTACACACCCTTCCTCATAAGCAGGGGTCTAGTCTCGGCGTCTGTGTATCGATCGGTGATAGGGAAGGTATTGTTGGCCTTGACCAGACTGTCGAGTGACGACAGGAGGAACTGAAACGAGTCAATGAACCTAAGTCCGTTTAAGCTGAAGGAGATGGATCTCTCCATGTTGTTGGGGATGCACGTTATATTACCATCGATTTTCGCGATGGCCTGCATGATCAAGTGTGAGTCGTACCCTCTCAAGTTGTGAAAGACAACGGGGATGTTTATTGTCTTAGGGTTGATTTTAAGCTTGGGGATGTTTATTGTCTTAGGGTTGATTTTAAGCTTGAGGTTGCACGCGCTGTGAGCGGCACCTCTATACTTACCAGTTATGTGGCAGTGATCTCTCACCTAATCACCGTTAAGTGGTGAGTCACACACGTGACAGTTAGTGCTACTAGCGTGAGCTAGCCTGTCGGCTCGGGTCATACGCATGGGGGCGATTCTATACAATGCATTCCTAATAATTTTTTCTTCCTCCTGCAAACACTTTAGAAACCTTTCAGCCGCGTCAGGGCCCCTATACACTACCGGAGCTTTCGTGTCCCCGTCACAACGGACGACAATGTATCCAAACCCACAGGCTTTATGCTCGTGTGTTTTGTGGGTAAAGCTACCGGCGGCACCACTGGGGGTATCCCTCACAACTAAGGCTTCGAAGTCGGCGTATATGATATAAGGCACAGACATTTGGTTCTTGTGGTTACCGAATTTTAGGATATTATCACCTTCCTTAGGCATGTCGACTCATATGGCCGTCTGCCCCACACCTTGACAATCATCCCGGTGGGATTCTAATAAATCAGCTCGTGTGAAGCCATGTAGGCATCGTTCACAGAAGTGGGTCTTTTCTCTGTGTGCCGATTGGTCATACAACAGCCTGCTAAAGTGTTTTATCCATGTGTAGTGATACTTGTCACCTCGCTGGATCATGAATATATTGATAACTTGGCGATCCTTCACTTCGCTGACCCTGTGTACTATTGTTGTGATACCTTCGTGCCCAAAGACATTTATAGCCAGATTATTCTGTTTTTCTACTTTAGTGATCTGGGATATGGGGGTGGGTTCATCTATACCATCCCAGTGGAGCCCATCATCCTGAGGATAATTAGAAGACCTGTTCGGATTAGTGTCAGCTGGAAATAAGGCTGACCTGATAGCTAACCTCAGGCAATCGTTTCCTCTATTCTTAACGTTTACTATGGCATGTTTGTTCCTATAGTAGGGGGGCAAGGCTAGGTATGACCCGCCTCTGAACGGCACGTAGTTAGCTATGTGTAGATAGACATTATCGATTTTATCTACAGCCCACCCGGACCCCAAGTGTGTGTAGCGTTCTAGGTATTCTCGTATCTGCTGAAAACTGGTATCGATTGATGCGTCAATGGTCTCTGTATGTGTGACAACCTCTTGTTTACCTCGGAAGTAAGGCTGAACATATTCAGTGGCCCCTGTGGGGCCCCCAACCTGCTTATCGAGCGACATTTTCCCTGTGATCTGAAACTTGATACTTCCTAGGTTATTTAGTTCCTGGTTGACCTTATCAGCTATCAGAGGCTTGATATCTGTAATGTCTATGTTTCTATCAACGTGCATGCGCCAACCTCTCAAATAGTTGCCTACAGCGCGCTCAGTGCGCACGAACTGTAGGTCAATAGCTCTATTCTGTCGTAATAATTCTACAAGCTGTGGTTTTCTCATACGGGAATACCCAGCTAAACCCAAATCGCGTGCCTCGGCTTTCAGTTGTTTTACTGTAGGCACCACCACTGGGGTATGTGATAACAATGCGACTAACCCGGCTCTCCCCAGGTTTGAATAACCCGTGTATCCAAGCTGTTTTGCTTGAGCTTTTAATTGTGTTACCGTAGGAGGGGCTTCTAAACCTAGTAATCTCAACAA
The DNA here is from genome assembly GCF_037392515.1 of Haliotis asinina. Lineage (NCBI taxonomy): Eukaryota > Metazoa > Mollusca > Gastropoda > Lepetellida > Haliotidae > Haliotis > Haliotis asinina. The sequence goes on from NC_090292.1 coordinate 9,124,806, forward strand.
TGCTGACTTCCGCATTCTAGAATACCCGATCACACCTCTCTGTTTTGCGACCCGCTTGAGCTCGCGCACAGTAGTCATAGTGTTTACACCTAACATAACCAATGTCTAATTGGGTCACAGTAAAGGGAAAACATTTATTTGGAGTCTATCTTGAGCAGTCGCCTACGTTCTTTTATATAGTCCTTTTTATTCTCGTAGATGAGTTGATGTCTGACTACGTTCGCTCCGTGAGCTTTACATAGACAGTAGTGTCCTTTAACCCTGATACCACACACAGAACACGTGTAGTTAGGACTTCCCATATGGAAACAACAGAACCCCTGATTCCTGCATTTCCTACCACAGGCCTCGGTCTTCCCCATAAGTATGTATTCGCATCAGTATGGAGCGGGTCTCATGTTTACTTATATAGGTATTTAATTTAATTGCTTCGCAACCAACGCAGTAGCTGCTATACCCAACACTATGAAGCCCAGTTCACGATTCATTTGTCCCTTGGATGGTGTGTAGTACTGAGCGAGTGTGGGTTTATTGAGCGGTTCCAATCGTTTACCAGTTAGTAGGTAGTATTCTTTCATTGCTTCATCGACATCGTTGAATGTTTGAACGGCATGGTTTTCACGCTAGAGTTGTTCGTTAATAAAATCGATCCTCTGGAGGCGTTTTTTAGCGTACTCGGCCTGTGCCTTTTGTAAGTTCTCAGTAGCGAGATCGTGCCGCTTCCTTTCTTCCTGTATTTCAGCCGCGTGATCATCTCGTAGTTTCGAGAAGAGGAAATTACTCCCGGAAAATGCCAGGGCATTCACTAACGCCCCACCGACCATCATAGCTATCGTGGCCATCCTATATTTATTTCATTATATTATCAGGTATTATCCCTTGTTTTACTAGGATGTCTTTTGTGGCCATCGCCATACCGAGGTTCATTATGAGCATACCCATATCCTGCAGGTTGAAATCTAGCTTGATAGTTGGTTGTTTAAGCACCATTTTAGTCAACCGAGCGTACCCTACTGCTAGACTGGCGACCACTGTGGCGTGGTATGCGTCGTTGACGAAAGTTTTCCCCTCAGACATTATGTATATATAAAAATATTTTTAAATTATAACATGATACGCGGGTCGACCTCTAATTGTGTTGGGGTGGGGGGTACCACCTCACGGTGAGGGTTTCCCTCACTATATAACTACGAGATAGCCAAGGCAGCAGTTACGCCTACAACCAACAACAGTCGGGGGTTGGTCACTGTAATAATTTTATGTTGGTTACACCACCGTTTTTTACCGGCAGCTACTCTCTTAGGATTCTTCTGCCTGGTTACTGTTGGGGTCACTTCCCTCACTGTGGGGGTTTCCTCCAGTGGAGTTTCCCTCACTGTTGGGGGTGTGGGGGGTACCCCCACTGGGGTTTCCCTCACCGTCACCTCGGGAGCAGTATCCATCTATACTATTATTATTATTTTTTTCTCTCTCAAATTGACAATGCTTTGCCGTGATAATCGCCGCCGTCACTGGAGCCAACAACATGCCATATTTGTGGTACAGCCCGCAGCTGATAGAACTCACGGCGTGTTCGATAAAAGGGTCTTTCTCGAGGTCCTCCCACAGGTAAAGTCGGCGCTCTGGTGGAATGGGAAGGAAGTATGATACAATACCGGTGTATATCTGGGTCATAGCCGATCCTATTGTCTTTGTCATTTCTGCTCCGAGCCGGGACTCGTATCTAGCGTACAGCTTATCGATTTCTTTGGCTGACATTTTGTGAATTTTATCCGGAGTGTAGTCTCCAAAGTAATGTTTGGCTTTGCCGCCAACAGCCAACGCCACCAGTTTCACTCGCTTATCATCAGTGGGGGAGACCCCCACACCCCCAGACAATTGTTCGAGCAATTCCTCACACTCCATCTTATAATATAACAAGTAAGATTTAGTTTTAACTATATAATACCCGATACAGACAAAACACAGAGAAATGAATGTTAAGTTGCACACGACAAACACTTCAAATATCATAGCTATACTTAGCATTTGCTTAGCTTTAGCTTAGCTTTGCTTAGCTTTGCTTAGCTTTGCTTAGCTTTGCTTAGCTTTAGCACACCCTATATGCTACTGGTTGGTCGGTCTTGAGCACGAGCTTAGCGTGTTTAGTTTCAGCGAGCTGTTTCTTCACCCGTTCCCGTTCTAATTTGCTCATCACATCGTTCTCTCTCAAACACTCCTCGAACGAATCCCTGTCCTTGCAGTGAAATAAGGCCACCCATCGCGTCTGCTCCCTGAGGTCTTTCAACACCGAGTTGAACTTCTGCGTTAGCACCCAGACGCTGTGATTTGCATGCCGGCCGGAGAAGGCCAGGTACGATAGCATGTCTCTCTTTTTTGTTATCTCGCGATTAGCGCTGCAGTCGTCCAGTATGAACAGCGTCGGTTCCCCTTTAAATTTCTCGTGAAGAGCTTTCAACCAGTCCTGCAGGCGTGTTCCAGGGTCGATTTTGTGTACGTCCGGGTCCGTCATCACCCAAGGTCGCGCGTACGTTTTGTTCATGCTCAGAGTAGGGCACATGATAACGATGTTATCGAACACATCCTTGTAGTAACCCTCCAACATATCCAACACGAAAACGGTCTTCCCACAGCCAGTCTGCCCGCACACTATAGCGCAGTGTGGGTCAGTGGGCAGTGGGGGGTACCCCCCATCAGTAGATGGCTTGCACGAATCTCCCATTGTCTATATTAAGTTGCGCGTCCATAATAACGTACAGATATAATTTCAACTTACCAGCGGGTTGAGCCTTCTTAGTAATCTGGATGGTTATCCCTTCGCTGCTGTTATCTATACGGCGCCCGTTACCGTGCAGTTTATCATCATCCGTGGATCGCATGTCCAACCATAGGGCGTACTTGGTGGTCAGGTATTCACCGATCTGCACGGAGCCGAGGTCCAGGTCCTTTGTTATATAATGTTGGGTCCCCACTGGTAGCTTTTTTATCTCATCCCACTGTTGGTGTGGTCTCATACCATGACTGAACAGCTGGTTGGGCACGCCCTCGATGGTCACTTCCACCTTTTCAATCTCGGGGTTGAAAAACTTCTCGCTGTCCCTCCGGAATGGCTCGTAATCCTCCACGGGGACGACCAGGATACCTTTCATCGATCGCGCCGGCACGTTCAGGTTGATATTCCACACAGTGTCGCTCTTATCTCGCACGACTGATCTATGCCTCAGTACGCGATCGTACAGGATAGCCATCTTCCCAGAGTACTGGCTTCGAACCTGCCTGGCCAGCTCCGGGCTAGTGACCATGTCGAACTCCAGAGAGATGTTGTCTATGGTATAACTGGCCTCATCACCGTTCGGCGTACGCACTACTTTGCTATAGTCGTTAAACGTGAGCTCGTATTCGAGCCTATCACCCAGCGCGGCCTGGTAAAACGGCGCGTGTCCCGTGAGCAACTCGAGCGGCACGCAGAATCGATTCCCGTATGCTCGAGCGATGGCCTTTTCACCGTCCGATAGCTTGTCTAGCTGGTCTTGCGTGAAGGCATACCCTATGCGCGACCGGGTTGATTTGCTGATACCCTGGTACACATCATTGACTCGTTCTCCCTCGCTTTTCCAGAGATCCTTGTAGCAGTGAAACACGTCGCTGTCGTCGATGCTCAGCACCTCGTTACCGCTGATCTTGACGGTCGTTTTCTTGATGATAGCTCGACCCACGTTCCGCACTAGCTCGCGTTTGTCGTTGTCGGAGGTCAACGTGATATTGAACGCCAGTCGAACAGTGCCTGGTACAATGAGGTCATTCTCACCAAGGTTTGGAAATCTAACCAGCAGAGTTTGATTCTGGTCTATCTTGCTGGGATTGTTGGTGATGGTCACCGACTGGCGCACGGCTCTGGCTCCTAATGGCTCTCTCAATCTTCTGAAAGGATCTAATTTTCTGCCGTACATTGTTATATAAATGAAATATATTTTTAATACTAATGGATGAAGACATAGATATGACGGAGATGCCGGGCGATAGTGCCCAGGCATTCGATGATGACCAGGAGACCTCATTCTCGCTAGATGACAAACTCATTAAGGACGCCGTCGACAGTTATTACAACGCAGTTGAAAATAGAGACAACATCAAGGCGCCGGGAAGGTACTATGACAAGTTTTTTGTTGATACGGGTGGCCCGCTGCATTTGAAGGCTCGCCCGGAGGCCGATCTCGTGCATAAAAGCACGGGAAAACCGCTTGCCTTATCAACATTGGCCAGAAAATATGGGATTGACTTTATCCGCGATGAACTAGGCTTAGAATATTACGGTGGCGCGCGACCTAAGATTCCTCCGAAGTTAGTTCAAAGTCTGGAAGGTATCAGGGACGCCACATCGGATCAAAACATGACTTATGATATTGAAAAGGTGTTTGAGAACGAGCCCTTCCCGGGGCTCAAAAATACCTTTCGGGAACTGCGAGTGAATTCTTTCAATGTTTTTGAGATCATTTTAGTCCAGGCTGTGGCTGCATCAGGATTGGTTTGCTTTATACAGCTGACATGGATCTTTTCATTCGTTGTGGGGCCTGTAAATGTATGACGGTTTGGGTTGTATGAACCATCTTTAGAACCGGCCTGATATGTTCCGGACCTGTAGAAGTACACGAGAACTATACCGAGACCATGGTTCACACCAGGAAGGCGAAAGTCTTTATTCGTTGGAATCTCAAACTCCCCACAAACACGTTCATAAGCGCGTTTATCATAGGGGTTATTCGTCATACTCCACGCTTTATCTTGGGGAAGAGGAGCACTTATTTCCTTCAATATTCGTCTCGTTTGATAATAAATATGAAACAAAATGACTGCCTTACTCAGTTCGTCTATACCGTAGTCTAGTGTCACACCCGACCCTGTCGTCGCACACCACACAGCAAAGTTGAGTTGGTTCTGCCAAAACTGCATTGGGTTTTGATTCCAGTTTACCACCGCCTGCGCGTTATTAACGGACACAATACAGTTTTCAAAGATATCAATAAAGGTTGTTTTAAACCCCGTACTACCTGCCACCACGATTTTCAAGTGTGCTAAATCCATATTATAATATATAAATTATATATTATAATATGTACATAACACTTCCAGGAATAACGAGCGGTGAGGCCGTTCAGCTGACGCACGCGATCGATAACACGTCAGGTCAACTCGAAGTCGCACTCTGCGATATCACCTACCTACCGCAATGGACTAACATCAACGCCAGCAACAATAAGCTGTTCGTCAGTGGGGCTCGCAGTCAGATAACTGACGGCTACAACAGCGTGTGCTCTCTAAACGACGAGGTCTTCAAACCCCTGGGAGCCGAACTCAAGATGAACGACTCAAACGGCACAGTGGTGTTAATCAACAACGGAAGAACCTCCTTGAGGCTCGGCCGACCATTAGCGAGGATACTCGGTATGTCTCCTGACGAGATAAAACCAACAACAACCGTCACAGGCACGAAGTTACCCGACCTAGTACCGTACCGAGAGCTGTACATTCATCTCGGTCAGGTGAGCACAACGTACAACATTCAAGGAGGTCACCCTTCCACTATACTGAGAGCAGTGCCGGTGAAAACTGAGAAATACAACGACGGTAGAACCGAGTCGTTTTCACCACGGCAGTATAAGAGATTAACCCAGGGCAACATATCTAAGCTGATAATATCGGTGTTAGATATAAATCATAATCCTGTAAATATAGGATACCTCAGCTTAACGCTTCATGTAAAATGACCAGCGCACAAGGGCCCGGAGTGAAAAAATGCGTCAATATCGGGATCTCCGACCTTGGAGACACGCGCGGTTTCGACGCTCCCGGAGTAGATGGTAAATCGTACGCCTTGCAACTGAAAAACAACATTTACAAACGCGTTGAAGTCTCCGGTGGAACCCTAAGTGATATAGTAGATACCACAAGAGCAACAGTCAACACTAAGTACGCCCTTGTCAACACCGGTGATAACTGGATAATATACCCATCGTTCGGGGGTAAACTGTTCGACTTAGATGATGTTGAGAGCACTACCGTCGCCCGAAACAAGCCATATATGCTCGTCTTCACCGAAGATGACAAGTGGGTGTTGTTACCCGATAACGACTGGTTTCTCAATATTAGGCTCGGCTCCCCTTACGTGTTTACTGATAACAAAGACAACTACCTAAACAAAGTCGTGAACAATGGAACCCTGCTCGTGGCTTATGTCCCAACTCAGAGACGTAGCGTAGTCGTCAGCCCACTCAACACTATGGCAGCCCACATGCTATCGAGTAAACTGACCATACAAAACGTGACATTGCAGTTGGTGTCTGAATTCGAAGGCGTGGTCAAGATACTAGAGAGTCTACCAGCAAACTCAACACTGATCATCAAAGTCTACCTAGGGGAACCATCGGGGAATGATGTCGAGATCGTGAAGGGGATCAAACTCGGGTGGGTGAAACGACACCAGTATCAAGTTTGCAACGTTTACGTGCGGGTGGGTGTTGGAGCCGACACCAGTCTGGAGGGGGTCAACGTGATCGTGGAAAACAAGATATCACTAACCAAGATCTTCCTGCCTGACAACATACACTTCATGGGTATGAAGTTAACCCCTGAATTATTATCAAAAAACCAGTTGGAAATTATATCGTAATAGTATAATAATGGCCAGTCATCGTCCCAACACTACGCTTAACGACCTAGGAGATACGGAGGGATTCGATCAGCCTGGTGAGGAAGATGAATTATATATCCTGCACTTCAAAGACAACGTGTACAGACTGGTGCCGTTATCAGATTTAAAAGAGCCCAAATGGCTGATCAACTTAACACTCGCCTCACCTTATATCACAATAGAAGCAGATACAGGGGGATATATCTCTAAGATTAGGAACAACGGTATCTGGACCGGGGATTTCATTCCGGAGAGTATATTCATAGCAACTACTGAGACCGAAAAAAATAGGTTAAAGACTTTACAAAAAAGTAAATTAGCATTTATCAATTATACTTCTAACATAAGTCTTGATATATTCTCCCCTTTCACACTCATCATAGAAGTCTTCTTTCATTCATACAATGAAAACACCTCAAGAGTACACCAAATTTTACCCGGGGTGTCAATACACTGGTTTGACGAACACCATGGCCAAAATTGTCGTATTGTTATACAACGGGATACCCACGGGGGTCCTATAAACCGCTTAATAAACCTCAGTGGGGTTTTTATTACAACAGGAAATTCTATTAGCCTCTCACCTATTACCCTGACTACTAGAATAGAACTTGTAGACTTCAAATTAATTTATAGAGTATTAACTGAAACCCAATTAAAATATCTTTCAAAATATATATTATAGGATGGGTCTGTACCCAGTCGTAGAGGAAGTAGCGAAGACGCTGGAAACCGTAGATGGGTTCCGCTTGAGGCAGTTATGTGATGTGAAACGTCAACTAGAACAAGACCGTGACACGCGGAAAGCACTATGTAAGAAGTACAATAGAGCTTTCAATATCGTGGACGGGGTTGACACTACCCTTATGGCAACCAGCATGGGACTAGGGGCGGCAGGCGTTGGGTTGTTGGCTACCATCGTGGCCGCACCTATAGTGCTAGGTATTGAAATAACAGCTGGGGTGGCAGGGTTGGCAGGGTTGGCAGGGTTGGCGCTTAAGTTAGTATCACGCAGACTTAATCGTAAGGCATTGAAACACGACGAGATCAGGGTTCTGGCCGAAGCAAAGCTGAACACAGTGAGTGAGCGTATTTCCACGGCACTCTCTGATAGTAAGATCTCAGAAGAGGAGTTTCGTTCAATCCTCTCTGAACTCACAAAATATAACGGAATGAAACAAGATATTCGGTCCAAGTCTCGTAAGTCTGCTATCAGTGAGGACGAGAAAAAAAAGTACATAGAACAGGGGATACAAAAAGCCCAACAAGCCTTTATTATGAACACCAAAGAGATCATAGGCGGTTCACGTTAAACTGTTTCATCGATATAAACGTGACATAGGCCGCCAACTTTTTTGTAGTAAGGGTAATAGTAGCAAGAGCTAAGGAGCCAACCAAAGCCTTAGTTAGTAAATAAGGCGTTGTAGAGACTTTTTTGAAAGTGGTCCAGGAGTTCATGGGTGCCGTGTCACAACTGCTAGCCAAACACGATACAAAGGTCAGAAACCGGCAGACGCTATCAAACTAAAATCAATAGTTGCAGAGTCGGCCGCTCCATTGCGTGGGAAGGAGAAACAGATACCAGATAGGGCCCTAGTAAGGTATCTATACCAGCCGGGGGAACACGAGGGTGATAGCCGTAAGCGGGCCACCGATCCTATATGGTCAGTCAAAACTTACAACATAGATAAAGTGGATATAAAAGCCAACGAACCTAACTTGTACTACTTGAGGGATGGGCCGGGTAGGGGGTTTGTAAGAGAAGAATTATTGATCGTACCGTACGGCACAGTGTTACCTCCAACACACGTTAAGTAGTAGGGGTAATAGTAGCAAGAGCTAAGGGCCCAACCAAAGCCTTATTTAGTAAATAAGGCTTTGTAGAGACTTTTCTTGAAAGTGTTTTAAAACCCCCATTGTATATACTACTGATGGATAGGAGATATGTTTATGTGGGAATCTAAATGTCTGAGCTTTGAACAGATAGTCACATATCAACTTACCACATTTGAGAACATAACCGTCAGCGTGAGGTTGCCAGTCATACAACACTTTGTTCACAGCTTCTTTCTCAATCCCATCATCGTTGTAACGGGCGCACTTTGAACAGTGAGGATCACTAGCACATTTAGCAAAACAGCGAAGTCTTGAGGATAGCGGGGCAAGGACGACTCTGTCCTTGTCTTCAATCCGTGCTGCTCTAACATTTTTTCCAAAACTGATGACAATACCATCGTTCATATGTGCAGCTAATGTGTTACCACACAGTAGCAAACACTGACAGAACACAATGCCGCTGAACAGCATTGTCTCTGAGAAGACAAGACAGCAATGACTATACTCTGAGGAACATAACAGTCTTATGGATGTATTTGAGCAGCAAGGACTATAGTCTGAGATTCTTATGCATATATACTATCCCCAAAAAGAAACGCACAGGCGATTTATATTTTTAAAAAATCTATTAATTATCTATTGTGTTCAAACAATCTTCAAAATGTGCAATATAAGTGTTGATACATGATTTTGCACGATTGCACACCTAAAAGAAAGATTTTACCTGAAAAGTTTGATTTTCATGAGATTTGTTAGAAGGATTAGAAAGGCATCATCACAACGCAACAGAGATCACCTTCCAATTGAAATTGTGCAGCAAAGAGCATGCACTGTCTGGTAATGAAAATACAGATTACAGAAAATGGCATTTTTTGTGAAGGAGTTTCAAGGTCAAATCACTACGCATGTCGTTGGATAGCGGGACCCTGGCGCGTCATGGAGAATTTTTACGTTTGTTTTCTTGGCAAATTTATAGCCGTGCAATTAAGGTTTCTGTGATTTTAGGCCGTCTGAATTTCTTCCACAGAAGCCTCCGGTGGAAGTCGCTCGCGCCATTTTACCTTGTGATATCTATGCGTGTTATACATGGTTGGAAACCCGAGGCAACGCTCTCTCCAAAAATGTAAACGTGATTCTAATGCTGCCCCTGGTAACCAGTCCAGATTGAATCTCCGACATGATGGTTTGTGTAATTTTGTTGAACTTCAATTCTTCTCTATCACAGCAGTCATCATGCCACCATAGTCCGGTCATGATGTAATGGCAACCACGCTTACGATTCACCTTAGAAAATGCATTTCTATACTGCGTTTGAAAGCCATTTAAAGCGTGTGTCAAACAGTGTATAAAACGCACACGTTGCGCGTTTAGTGGTAGAGCTATATGGGTATTAATATGCGAAATGCAACAAATACCGCAGGTGATATAGATTGGCGGAATTTAGATGAATCTGTTCACCGGCTATACCGGCGTCGTTAATATTTACAACCATAAAGCATTTGCAAAATGATTCATGTGGGATTCTGGAAATATGTAACATGCTGGTGTGCAACATTAGGCATTCTCGCTACACAGGAATCAATATACGTGACAGAGCTAAAGTTGCAATGAAGTGGAATAAATCCATAAATCAATGCCTGTAGTCTTAATATATAAACTTTTACTGAGGTGGAAAGCCCTTGAAAGTGCGGTTCTGCCAAGGTGTAATGTGCATCCGAGTCGCGTCTGAGAGTCAAGCAATACGCGCCAATATGTAAATGCATTTGCGCTAATGGCGGGTAAAGTAGTCTGGGATCCGCTTCGCGTCTCCCGTCAGTGTTACGACAGCTATAATTTCACAATCCACCATCCAAAATTTAATGTTTAATATGCATCTGTAAGGCCTTGAAAGTGCGGCTCTGCCAAATTATAATGGACATTCGGGGAACGTGAGATAATCAGGCAATGCGCGTCATTACGTAACTGTTCTTGTGTGACTGGTAGGTAAAAAACGGGGATCTGGCGCGTACCTTCCGTCAGCTATTATTTCATTATCCTTCATCCAAAATGAAAGATTTAAGATGCTCCAGAAAGTCCTTGAAAGTGCTGTTTTGGCAAGCTGTAATGTGCATTCGTGTCACCTCAGACAGTCAAGCAAAAAAAAGTCATTATGCAACTGCACTTGCGCTAGTGGCGTGTAAAGTCGGGGGTCTGGCGCACGTCTCCCGTCAGTGTTACGACTGCTATAATTTCACGATCCATCATAAAAAAATTAATGTTTAAAATGCATCTGAAAGCCCTTGAAAGTGCAGCTATGCCAAGTTATAATATGCATTCGAGGGACGTCTGATAATCAGGCAATGCGCGGCATTATGTAACTGTACTTGTGCGTGTGGCTGGTAGATATAGGGATCTGGCGCGCATCTTTCGTCAGCTGTTACTTCAATATCCACCATCAGAAAACAAAGGTGTAAAATGGGTCGGTAATGCCTTGAAAACGTTATTAAACTTAAACTTATCATCATTATTTTCATAAGTTCTTTCGGATCTGTCCGCATGGACTGATTGTATATACATGTACTTCTTTACCATCCTGTAAACTTAATTATTACCTGATTAGCTGTATATCACTCGTCTGTGTTCACATCTCCGTACCCTGGAGATGCTACTAATCAGCAAATGTAATTTCGTCACCTGCCTTGCTCTCTTATGGTTATAATCAACCAGCTTGGGTCACTTCCTTTTGACATGCCGCTACTTTGTGATTTTAAACATCGTCGCCCCACTGACTTCAACTTTATGTATAAAATGCTTGAATTTCTTTGGCATGGGCAATTCACACCTTTTGGCATGCTCATGCCCCTCCAAATGGACATCACGCATGGAATGGAGATGGGCAATTTACAGTTTCCTCCTACCCCGTAGAAACATCCGGCTTGGCCACGTGAAATTCATCTAAACAATTCCATTGGTTGTCTGACAGCGACGTGGTAATATAAGGGAATGCATTTCATTGCAATTTCATCATCACAGACCAAGTATCATAGTGGATGACTACCAGTCAGGGTTGCCAATCACCATAGGCAAGTCAACTTTACTTTTATTTCTTCTCGTTTGTTCTTAACTTCTGTATTTTTCAGTCATTTACGTTGCTCACTTTATCAAAATAGGCATGTCCGCATGTAATGTCGCATGTTAGTTCCGTCGCAACGGTGCCGTTAGCGAAAGTAGACTTTCGTTCTAATTTCGTTATCCCTCTTTGGATTTTTAATATCCATGATTCATTTGAAAGGTCTTTCCATGGGATTTCTGACGATGCATAACATGCACATCTGCAATGCTGTGCATAGTTGCAAACGTCTGTATATAGTGCCGCTTTTCTATCCCGCTTGACTTCCGCCGCCGACTTAAGTCGACCGCGCCAATACCTCCTTATAATTTCTCTTTCCTTTGGGGGATCCTTAACATCTATAGTGCATATGAAAGCCCACTGAAATGGGCTTCAAGACGATGTATAACATGCCCATGTGCACTGGCATATCAAGCTGCAAACATCTGCGTATCATGCCGCATGTCCTGTGCGTCGCCAACACTATCAGCTCATGATTTGTTGGTTAATCATGTCTACATACCTGATGCGACTTATCTTATATTCCCTAGAAGGAGCATTTCAAATCGCCTCTGGCGGTCTATGGCATGTGCATGTGCGACGTTGAGCAAAGATGCTAGGCATGTCCGTAGGTAATACCGCATGTTAGTTCCGTCGCAATGGGCACCATTAGCGGAAGTAGACTTTCGTTCTAATTTCGTTATCCCTCTTTGGATGTTTAATAGCTATGATTCATTTGAAAGGTCTTTCCATCCACATCTACAATGTCGTGCATAGCTGTCCGTATGTAATGTTGCAATACGGCAATTGTATGGATATTGCATTCGTGAGCTGCTGTTATCATGGTGCATGTGAAATTGAAAGAACAAGCTAACACCGTTAACCTCAAATCAAAATAACATAAAATTAAAACGTGAAGACTACGTCCTTGGGTAGGTGATGCTAACCCTTGACACATGTGAAATGCTATACTTGCATCAAGATCTACAAAGTCAGTCGGTCGGCCGAGACATTGACACTCCTTGTGATATCAAATAAGGTGTTTTGCATCCCACCGCACGCACAGGCTTTGGCTCTGGGTGGCTTTAAGGGTGGGAAAACATGACGGCAGCCACATGTGTCGCACATGACACAGGGCTTCCGACCCATGTCAAAGACAAAACCCTGGGGTCGAGGTACATGACAAGTACCTAAATCGGGATAGAAGATTTAAAGCGCCCCAGCGTCGAACCCGGTAAAGACTCATCACTTCTGATGATACCACCTGATAGCCGATGTGAAACATGTGAAGAGGATGTGAATATTCAACGTTCGAGTGACGCTTAAACGATGCTCCCCGAGCAAGGTTTTTTTTTCTTTGTAAAGTTACATGTCTATAAAGATGGCAAAGTGGGCGTCGACGCCCAACCAGGTGTCCCATGTCGACCCCGTGATAACCCCAGGTGCTTCATGCGCGTGGCCACATTTTCATGTATGATATGTGTGCAGCATGTCTCTTTCTCCCGGGGGAGACACTTAGTGAACGCTGGATGTATTGATCAAACCCAACTGATATCAAATCTGAGCTGTTTTGGCTCCCGTCTTGGCTCCCGTCACACGCACGGGGCTTAGCTTTGGGTGGCTTTCTTACCATTCTTCTGTTGCCAAGAGTCTGAATTTTAGGCTGAGCAAAATATCATGGTTGCAGCTCGTTGCAACCAAGGAGGTTTAACAAATGACCCTCCCTGTACAGACAGACCTCCAGTTACCACTGCAGACCAAGGTCGCACATCCGAATACTAAAGTTGCGTGATCATACTGCCACGGGTGAGAGGAAAGCAGCCTGTTCGGTCAAACGGTACAGAACAGGTTGAAAGCGACTGGGCTTAGAGCCAGGAAAACCGACGTCGGATCCTGCTACGTCGTCACCATCAAGCTCAACGTCTAGAATTATCCACTTGATTGCAGAGACATTACCCTCTTCTTCTACCTTCCTGGTGTGTGCATTGGGGTAGCCAAAAGCGGCGTAAAACTAAAATTCACTCACTCACTCCAAACTGGTGTACATTTGTAGACCAGTTATACATGTTTGAAAATACAGTTTCGCAACAGATTTCTCGTATATGCGGTGCTTTTTTTGCTTTGTTTTGTTTCTTTATTTTTTTGTTTCGATAGTATATTTCGTATCATTAGATATGATGTCATTGCTAGATAATGTTTATGGAGTGAATGTCAGCTCTACCCTCTCATTTCTCCTTATGAAACAAAACCTGCATAGTCCGTGCACTATCATGCAGCCATGAATCATTTCGTCTTTGAAGGGCATTTAGAAGTGAAATACATAAGAATGAAGATTTTATGGATATCAACTTCTTTATATGAGAACACAACATTTCGGAGTTAATGCTTACTCCGAATTTCCGGTGTCCCCCGCTCATCCACTCACTCTAAATTAAAATGAAACATTCGCCAACTAAACGGAGATACAACTGTCATTGTACAATACTTTCGTAGATGGGTGATTCTGGGCCCAGCTACTTTAAGCATTTACAGACCTCTCTTTCTAAATGTAAAACCAGTCTGAAAAAAACCGGATACTGCCCCTAAATAGGTACAACGCAGCAATACTGCACCAAGTAGCAGTACCGTAGCGCCACTAACTGTATTATTTACAGTACTACAAGAACTTTTATAGCACCTCATTCACATCACTGAAGGTCACAGTCTATTATTACTCCGGATAACCTAAGGTGCCTGTTAGACGCAAGAAGACAATAATCACATGACTTATCCCACCAGGTGCCCATTTTCTGGATGTACAGAGACACTTTTAGGAAAAATCATTTGCCTTAGATGGCTTCGCTGTGTGACAGGCCTGAAATCCTAGAAATTCAAGCTGCAGAACACGGTCACCCATCCAAGGATTCTCAGGATCCATTGTTCAACTGATATGTGACCTGAGCTCTGTAAACAGTGCCTTACACCATCACAACGCTAGTAATAAACCCCAGCAATGCATGCAATGTACCAATGCAGTTATAATAATTACCAACATTGTCGCCAAAATAGCAAGAACAACGCCATAACATTAACCTCAGTTAAACATAATCAGTACTTACTTAATCATAACATGCTATTTTGTAGATAACATGCCAATTATTCGGGTGATAACGTTAGCAATGGCATGCACAATCGCTGTGCCATTACTTGAATACAATAAGTACATACATCTTAATCTTAATTAACTTAATTGTATCTGTTAACTAGAACCATGGCGATAAAGTGTTCTGTGAATAGTCAAGTGCTCCGATAAACTAATAAACATCGGTGGCTAAGTGATCTCGGTAATCATGTACGGTGTTTCACTAGTTGAATAATTAAATTGTGATCGACTATTACTCAGTCTCTAACACAATTCGTCTATTTTAAGGGGTGGCGATAAGAAACATTACTGTTCTATGTAGAAATATTAATGCCACTTCCCCCTCGTCCTATAATATAATACTCCCACTGTCACAGAAAGGAAGACTTCCCCAAGGAAGACTTCCCCTTCGCCCTATAATGTAATACTCCCACTGTCACAGAAAGGAAGACTCCCCCCCTCGCCCTATAACATAATACTCCCACTGCCATAGAAAACTACCGCAACGTCCTGTACTTCATGACAACCCAATGTCGAAAGTATATGATCGCGACAAGACATTTGCAAGCTTCGTGAGGGATAAGCCAGGAAGAACATGTATGCGGTAAATATATTAAAATCTACTCTTGTTTGACTTTGCCGAGAGTGATCTTAAGCAAAGTGCAATCGAATCTTTTGGGAACACAATAAGAACACAAACACGTTTGCGGTTAAGACAAACATCAGTGAATGTAAACAGGAATGAATTTTGTGTCTAACGTACAATGTACCTCTAAACACACCGATTACGTTATATCTGAAAGGTTTCAATGAAGTAGCACAACGGTTTAATTGTGTGCACACTGCCTTCGCCACGCCGACGGCAACTGAGATGATTGTTTGGTAGATTTAACTGGGCAAGTTAAGATCATCAAGGGATGGTGGGGATGGATGAAGCGTCGACGTCATGCTGAAGACTCGGGTACCACGCCCCTCTTAGGTATAATAGATGAAATCTCTGGTGTCTATAGCTAGAAATATTGCTAAAGGCGGTGCAAAAGTATACACACTCACCCTGGAAGTTTTTGAAATCTGTATCACCGCATACAGGCAGATATTTCTTCAAAGCAACATTTAAACGAACAAATGAAAAGCAACCGAACCATCGCCTAACAGGATATGTATCGACTAGTTCTAGTCACATCTCCGATCCTCGATGGTTTAGGCGAGTGAGCGAGTTTAGATTTACACCGCACTCAGCAATATTCCAGCTATATGGCGGCGATGGTTTAGGTATAACGTGCAACCTGAGATAAATGTTGGACGCCTTAAAACTTTCTGTTCGTTTCCAAGTCACTGCCACAATCTTATACTTTCTCTGGATGAATTTCCCTCCTAAAGACAGAATTTCGATTTTACAATCTGTAAATCCCCTTTTTAATCGCCGAATACATCTGCATAATGGCTAGATAGTCCAAATTGCCCACTTCTGAAGGGATGATGTCAGTCCAGCTTGGCACCATGCAGATAGCAAAAGTACTGTAAGTCCCCATATTCTGTTGAGAGGTGATCTTATCGTCAGTTGCTTCCGGTTTAGGCCCCGGTGTGTTTTTTTGGTTGTTTGTTTGTTTGTTTGTTTGTTTGTCTTTTTTTAAATGTTATGTTCTGGTAGAAATATTGAAAAAAAAGAGGTAAATGTTACTTTATAAATTTGATTTTGTGATAAGCGAATGGTTCTTAACTGTAATTTGTTGACATGCTTTCATAATTCAAATGATCTCGTTGGTGTAGTGGTTAGAGCTTCCGCGTGGATGGTCGCGGGTTCGATCCCCGGCCTCATCAAACCAAAATAGGTTGGAATGTTGTACTTGTTGGTCCCTGCCTTGCGCTCTGCATTATTAGGTACAACAGGACTGGTGGGCTCGGATTTAGTATAGAGGCGTGAGAGATGTTTAGATGTGGCGTGAGAGGGGTGTTTATGCTAACGTGTGGCATGGTATCTCAGTGACCTTGCACTATAAAACCAGCTTAAGTTCGCTGACTTAGTTGACACATTCCGTCGTATTTCAATTAAGATCAAAGCATGTACGACGATAATAAAGATGTGGAACATGATTCAGAAAATCAAGGGTAAGGGTACTACTACTATTTTAAGTGTAACTCATAGCTAGTTCCGTTTCGCGGCAATCTGTAAGTGTTAGGAAAATCGAGCGGATACTTTTTTCCCTTTACTGTGTTATGAAATCGTGTGAAGAGCAGTTGGATACCAGATATGGCTACCAGATATGGTACATCGGAAACTTTGCTGACAAATATCGCACTTATCTACAGAATGCTAAAACACATCCAGATTACAAGTTTGTACAAGATATTTGCACTTTTGTAAATATGAGATCTACAAAGCATTTCAAATTTTGCATGTTTTCGCAAAGGTAAAGAATAGGTATGTTATGTTTTTTTGGTTTTTTGTATGTGAAAAGAAAAGTATTTTCCACCTTGCTTTGGTAATGTATATCATCCATATAAGAGTCACATTGTCTTAGGCCTTCAGCAACCCAGGCTTGATATAAAAGGCGATTATGCTTGTCGTAAGAGGCGACTAACGCGATGGGGTAGTCAGGCTCGCTGCCATCGGTTCCCGACTGCGCAGATCGATGCTCATATTGTTTATCACTGGATTGTCTGGTCCAGACTCGATTATTTACAGACCGAATCCATATAGCTTGAATATTGCTGAGTGCGGCGTAAAACTAAAGTCAATCACTCACATTGTCTTAGGGGATGACTCCCTTTGCAATGATATTGGTAGGTAATGATGTAGTGTCTGTACCTTCCCTCACGTGTCACGAAGAATGTTGGTAGACTTTTCCGTCAAGGGTGAGGCTGCACATAAGCCCTGGCATGGATATTACAATATCTGCCGTTGAAATTGGTTTGTGCTGAGCTGTTGGGTTGTTCCAAGATCATACATACGAGCTTTAGACCCGGGTTAGAATTAGGGTTAGGTCTTCTGCAGACCATGCTTGTAGGAGGCGACTGAAAATGGACCCGGGTGGTACAAGCTTGCTGCATTGTAACCATATCCAGAATGCATAGCTCGATGCCCATGATGTTCATCACTGGATTGTCTGGTCTGGACTCGTATATTTACAGACTGCCGCCATATAGTAGGAATATTGCTGAGTGGAGCGACAAACAAATTGTGAACTATAAGTAATAAAAGATTCACAGCTACATGCTATATTACTATAAGTAAACATTTCAGACTAACTACAGAATATTTTTTTAAAAATACGTCTCTACAAACAGAACAAACACAGGTTTTATTCTCGTTTTTTATGTATTTTATTGCTTTGAATCAAAGTTTTTAGAAGCGTAATTGAAACATTGTTACAGTTCATCAAGAATCAAAAAGCAAGTACGTCATCCCGTGCGCAAATTTCTCAAAACGCCCGTGTGCTTCCAAGAGACATCATCATCCTGAAAACAACATTTCAACAACAATTGACAACAATGTTTCAATAATACAATTGTAATTAAACAATGGCCGAACTAACATAGAAACAACATTTCAACAACAATTGACAACAATGTTTCAATAATACAATTGTAATTAAACAATGGCCGAACTAACATAGAAACAACATTGTTGCAAACAATTTCACAGCAGATTACCCTGTTACAATTCTAATAACAATGTAACGAGGACGTAACAATACCAATAACTCTATCACAGGCGAGGTTTTTTGCTGTCTTGACAGGGAACTGCATGCACTGAACCTTTTGGAAATAGCTGCAGCAAAGGGTCAAAGCGGTAACTTTTGTAGCTGGTTGAAGTTGTTTGGAATACGCCTGAAGTGGAGACGTCATGTCTGGAATCTGCCACTGGCATGCTGAATGTCTGCCTCAAGACTTACTTAGCACAAAACGTCTACAAATCCAAACGTGCCTCAAGGACTTAAGGCGTTTACAGGTAACTGGCATCTCTTGTTGAAGGTTTAGAAATGATTGAATACTTACTTGCTCCTCCGAAAAATGGCGACATACCTGCAAAGAAGATTGGAAAGTAGATCTTAGATTGTGTGGGCCTCATCAGTCTGGTATATAAATTCAGTTATGTTACCAGTCCTATGAAGATCAGCATTATGTCTGGAACCCCCGCTACTCCCAATACCTGTGTTATCTTCATGGCGAGACAGTTATAGGACTAGTTATGAAAGGAAAGGTGATTGAGTGAGTTTAGGTTTAGCAATATTCCAGCAATATCCTAAGGGGGACACCGGAAATGGGCTTCGCACATTGTGCCCATTTAGGGTTTCAAACCCGGGTTTTCGGTGTGACGAGAACACGTTTTAACCACTGGGCTACTAAACAGCCCCCTTAACATTAGCGGTAATGGGTGGTTTAATGGTATCTTTGTGTTGTGACACAAACTTCATATATAGAAAAACTGATGTTTGCACCAACATGCTTTTGCCTTAACTGAAAACTTGACAGTATTGATGTGTTCAGATCTAATATTCAAGATGAGAGCTTATAAATGAAAAAGGGTTGGTTGGATTGCTGGGTGTAGTTTTTGTTGGGGTGACACGTAGAATTGTTGGTATCCGCTATTATCAAACACAATGAAGGAAAAACGTATGGGATCACAAAAATGAATAAGCGTTTCTTTACCAAGGTTTCTTTACAAGATTTACCATATAGCTTGTGAAGGAACCTGGAAACAAATAACGGAACGCGTGTGCTTTCATGAAACCCCTGATTTTTCCCCCAGTATAGGTACCAGTTGTGGTTTTATATTATATACATCCCAGGTATTGTTGTGGTTACCTACCCGCAGATGATTGGAAGCTCTGGAGGAATTGCTGCATTTGTGCATCTGGAATAAAACAGTTCATGACGAATGACCTGAAGCAGGCATGATTCTCTGGACACAAAGGATAAAAGAATCGTTTCAGGTTATATTAAGTGTGAATCTTATAATCCAACTCCCATCTAAACATCCGCTCTTTCCCCACAGTAATCAAAAGCTGTAGTGATGTTTACATTTGGCGCACAAAGTATCGAACTGAACTCAATGGTTGGGCATGATTTTCTTAACCCGAGCCCAACATGTTTTGTTTGTTGTTTGTGTGTGCGCCATGTCTAATGTACAGCAAGTGACGGATGAGCTCAGGTAATGACGACTGGCTGGTTCTTTTACGCCGCACACAGCAATATTCCAGCCACATGGCGGCGGTACATACTCTAGCCTGGACCAGACAATCCTGTGATCAACAACATCAGCATCTATCTGGGAAGTTGGAATACGATAACATGTGTCAACAAAGTCAGTAAGTCTGAATCGCCTCTTACGACAAGCATGGATTGCAGAAGATGAAGTCTAAAACGGATTTTCACGCCTGTATGACCAAAGCCTACAATGTTTTTAATAACGATAAATCCTGAAATTTGTCAATTTAACACTGTGAACCCAGGTTCTGTTCATAGTACCCATATCAAATATATCGAACCAGCTTTGGTTTGTTTCATTATAATGTATCGTCAAATGTGAGTGAATGAGTTTGGTTGAAGGCCTATTTTTGCAATACTCCATCAATATCCACCTGGGACACCAGAAACAGACTTTACATGCTCTACTAATGTGAGTCATCCCACCCGAATCTTCGGTCTAGCGGACGCTTTGAGCACTAGGCTCCCCATCCATCAAACATGAGTATATTGTTTACCCTAACAATCGAATGCTAATACATGGTATTTAGGATATAAGGAACACCCAATGACTTTTGTAACAGGTTACAGATAGCACATTTTGTCAGGCGGTTGCTAGATGCAGGTTGTGTAGACGTCATGATGCTCTAGACGTTGCCGTGACGTCATGTAGACCCTGACGCCAGAGTACCATGGTATTGAGAATAGTTACCAGCTGCTGGACTCGGTGGGAACATATCTGGCATCGGTGCTGAAACAGAATTACGTACATTAGCATTCAATCATGCATTACCGATGACTGATTCCACTGTGTGTGTGTGATTTACTTATCACGGTTTTGATAGAGTTAGTGATTTGCTGTTGACTGTTTTGAAGGAGTGAGTGAGTGATTTGCTTTTGACTGTTTTGATGGAGTGAGTGATTTGCTGTTGACCGTTTTGATGGAGTGAGTGAGTGATTTGCTGTTGACTGTTTTGATGAAGCGAGTGAGTGATTTGCTGTTGACTGTTTGAATGGCAGTGTGATTTACTCATGACTATAGAGTGACTGAGTGACTTGGGTTACATACAGAAATGTTCTTGCAATGGCGAGAACGGGGATACAGGGATTGTATTATGTATGTTAGATGTCCCAAGATTACGTCAAAATATCAGTCGTTAATGTATGATGGGGTCATTCCTCCCTTAAAATATTACTGTGCTCTCCTAATTGGTAATACTATGATAGATAGTATGGCCTTTGCAAACATCATCTGTATACAACACATTATCTCGAAGTATTTCAATATGTATGTTAGATAATCTAGCTCTTTAATGCGATACGTTGTTTATTTTACAGTCGATGGCTGGTTATCTAACCACTTGTACTCATCGTGAATGTACAACCCTTATGGTCACTATATAGCTGAAATACCGACATGTATATATTATGTACTCTATCTGTGATGTACATGTACTTGAATACTTACAATGCAGCAATGACTGTGAGGCAGCGCCTAAAAACAGAACGTAAATAAACTACGTGAAATATACTAAAATCGTCAATTATAAACAAGGTTGTTCTTTTATAGTTTTCTTTTAAATTTGTTTGCTTGTTTAACGATGCACTCAGTAACAGCCCAGCTTAATCTAGACCGGGCCAGACAATTCAGTGACAGACATCATGGGAATCTAACTAGTCGCTTTTGATTGGATAGCGGAGTGAGTGAGTGAATTGAGTTTTACACCGCACTCAGCCATATTCCAGTTATATAATTGTCTGGACCAGACAATTCGGTGATGAACAACACGAACATCGATCTGCACAATTAGGAACCGATGACCTCAACCAAGTCAGCGAGCCTGATCACCCGATCCTGTTTGTCGACTCTTACGACAGGTATAGTCGACTTTTATGGCAAGCATGGGTTGCTGAAGGCCTGTTCTACCCCGGGTAGACCTTCACGGGTCGATACGATAGCAGAACGGTGGTGACGTTTTCGAAACTTGCAAGTAGGCACTTGAAGGCTTTAACACAGTATCGTAGACGCTAGAACATATTGCTTAATGCTAAGAGGTCGAGATCGCCGACTCGCTGTGCTGGCAATCATGTGCCTTACCCCGAGAGTGTGGGTTCGAATCCCGTATGGGACTCAGCCTACCAAAATCAGCAGAATCTCTAATTTCCTGAGAAAGTGTAATCCCAAAATAGCATAGGCTACATCTGCCTTTCTAAATGGAGTATTTATTTCTATTTGTGTCTCTATAATACATACAGATACACACTGGACAGCATTATTGCACCTGTGTGCCGTCAGTTTGCTAGTAATCGAGACTGGAAACTGAAATAATTGATAATTTGAAAAACGATCCACACGGTCGTGTTAGGGTGGCAAGATATCAACCCAGTTACTGCACCTACCATCCAAACAACGTAACAGATCGATGCTCGTGCTGTTGATCACTGATTGTCCAGTCCATTTACAGACCGCCACTGCATTGCTAGAATATTACTGAGTGCGGCATTAAACGACACTCAAACAACCCATGCAAAGCAAGGTTTCCAAAAAATCCCATTGCCCGACCGTCGGGACAAGTAACTTTTCATTTTCGGCACTCAAATAATGGAATCCTACTTTTCCGTGGGCTGCTAGATAATTTACACTTATGGTTTCAAACTGCAATGAACATGGATTTCATTTCATATCTGCTCAAAATGTAGCCACCAAATATCGCACTGATAATACAATAAAGTTACCTTTCTTTTCGATAAACAGTCTTTTTGATAAACAGTCCAGTAATTTGATATATACATCATCATGATTATGTCATAAAATCAGTGGAAAATTAGTCAAGACAAGGTACTTTGCTAAAGTCACTTCGTCTGCGGCAAGTGGCTTCCTAACTCATAAACAGTGCACCCCTGCTTAGTGATAGTCTCTTATGCTTCTAAATAGTGTGCAGCTTACCTGGGAAGAAGGCGCCAGGTAGGCTGGGCATCGACGATGACCCGGAGGCTGCTGTCATAATAAAGTCGTTAAACTTCACTGTTTGAGGTACAATCGTTAACACGAACATCTCTGACATAGCGACACCATACTCAAACTAACATCAGTTCTGTAAGTGTGCATATTTTAAAGAAAAGGGGCTCCTAAATTAGATATGTAACGTAAAGAAAGGAGCCCAGGGACTTTCCTCATTTTGTGAAATTGTGGTTATGTACACTTCCCTCATATTCTGTATTTTCTGTATTGGGTATATTTGTGTCAGGATCTGTATGACACAAAGTCATACTTTGTTTGATCAGGAACACAACATTCAGAGGCTTGATTGATACAGAAGATGTGATACGAGTGCCCATGGCATATCATGTTTACGTCTCCAGTGTCTAAATGTTGGAAGTACCGATCGTTAGGCACTCGTGTCGTGAACATTGCATGCTATGTTCACGAATATAATATTCTGTTTATTGTCGCAGTCGTAAGATCGAGGAAAATAGACCCAAATCTACTTTCAACATAATCGCCGTCGCCGCCGTGGGCAGAGAAGAAGCGTGATGTCATAGCATTGTTCATGACGTCACGCCACCACAACAAAGTGATAGTTTGCCCTGGGCATGTCTTACATTTTACATAGCAATGCATCTGTCATGACTGACAATTAATTTCATTACTTCAATTGTGAAATTCAGCAATAGCATGTTCACAATAACACACCAATGTTATGTAACCTACGTATTATCTCAAATCAAGTTGGTTGAAACCGCTCTTTCCATACTTGAACTGTTCAAAACAAACAATCTTTCCAATCGGGGCAAGAGCGTGGAATTAGCGCTTGGAGTCAGTGCCAATTCATAACCAAAATTGGATTTTTTTTCCCAAATTCCAGTCTAATCACATTGTCAGTCACAGAATTAACTGTCTCCGATTGAGTTACATTTGGCATAAGATACCTACCACTAGATGGCGCTGTTTGGCTGCTTGGCCCTGTGCCTGGGAAAACTGCAAGAAAGATGATATATAGTCTGGTTCATAATTATTGAGAATTTTTCTTCTTACTTTGAGCTATCCTAACACCTCAACTGATTCACTGATAGTTAAAACTAAGTAATGGTATAAGGGAGGTAACTCATCTTGGCCTACTGAGTAAAGTACAATTAGAGTTACCTCCCCTGAATTTGTAGCAGACGTCATTTTCCTCAGCACTGTCAACAATGTCTGCTGAAGATAAAAGAAGGTTGTTTTTTGAGTTGTGTAATCAAGGAATTGATGATGTAAATACATTGGCAGAGAGAACAGGAACTCCTCTTTCTACTGTGTATAGGATTAGGAAGAATTTTAAAGAGGGAAAGGATTTTGGGCACCAGAAAGGAGCAGGGAGACCCAGAAAATTGGACTTCTCAGATCGCGTCCGGCTGGGAATTTTAGCGTCTAAAAAGCAAAGGGCAAGCATCTCCAACATCAGGTATGAAATGATAGAAAGGGGATCAACAGTTGTATCAAAATCTACAGTTAGAAGAAATTTGATTGATCTTGGATAGGAGAAAAAGACTGGAATTCCTTCTCCTCTCATGAAACAAGAACATAAAGACAGGCGTGTTGAGTGGTGTTTGGCACATGAAAACTTTGACTGGGAAAATGTGATTTTTACTGATGAAAGCTCAATATGGGTATATCCCAATAATGTGAAAATATGGACAAAGTCTGCGTCAGCACCGTTGTATCGACGACCTAAATACAGCCCAAAGTTTCATGTATGGGGAGGGATATCCTTATTAGGAACGACCCCGCTGTGTGTGTTTGAGGGAAATCTGACAAGTCAACGCTACACTAACATATTAGATAATTTTCTCCTTCCAAGTGCACATGTGTTTTATGGAAATGACTGGATTTTGCAGCAAGATAATGATCCTAAACACACCGCAAAACATGCCAAGCAGTGGTTTCAGGAGAAAAATGTGACTGCATTACCATTTCCTGCATATAGTCCTGACTTAAATCCCATAGAGAACATTTGGGGGATGATGAAGGAATGTGTGAATCAAAAGGGGTTGACAAAAATTGAAGACATGAAGAGAGAAGTGGTCCGATACTGGGACAGCATAACTCACGAGACACTAACCTCTCTGATAGGAAGTATGCCTACCCGTCTTAGACTATTCCGTGAAGCTCAAGGAGACTTGATAAAATATTAAATTGTTACCTACACAACATGAAAAGGTCAGTTCACTTTCACAATACATTCAATTTTATCTGATTTGTTCTCGTTTAATAATATGAAATGCTTTAGCTATTCTCAATAATTTTGAACCATACTGTATTGTTGCATCTCACAGAGGTAGCGTCTGTGGCAATGTTAGATTTAACGATTGTTCAGTTCATCCAGGCTGTTGAAAATTAAATAGATACATATTGTATCTTTTTGTATTATTACTTATAGCACGAAAAGTATATCTACATTTTGGATAGACGCTAGGAATATCCATTACAAATACCAATGAAAGCAATGGTGTGATACTGTATCATGGGACTATCAGAACTGAGTAGTGCATACAATACAGTACATTACAACACAGCCAGGCATTGTATGTAACATTTGCTGCGTTCAATACCACACGCACACTGTATTGTAATGATATTGTATCGCGACTCTCATTGAAATCCATGTCTGAGAGCAACACGTTCCGGAACGTGGAGTGAAAACTCATCCGAATGCGATATAAAACAAATGTCAGCGGTGTACAGCTGCATACCAACACGTCAAGTTAGAGCACACTGAATAGCGCGGCACACTCACCACTGTTGCCGCCATTCATAGGATCCATAGGTCCCATTGCAGGTCCACTGGATGGTCCTGGAACAAAGCCGTGTTACCCCATAAGATAACAGTCACTATTCTCAAGTTCATTCACCGTCGTGAGTGTGACCCTTGCCAACTATAAGGGATGAGATGGTCTTGAACAGTTTCAAACAAAGATAGTAAACGATTTCGTGTCAATAGTCTGGTATTGTCTTTATCTTCTAATTTTATCATTTTTTGTAGTTGTTTCTTTTAATTTTATTTTATTTTTATTTTATTTTTTTTTATAGTTGTTTCTTTTCTTTTTTTTTTTTTGGTTCAGAGCACGAGTCCTGATGGAAACTGTATAATTGATATCTGTATAATTTGATTTGATCATAGTTATTTGAATACACATTGATGGTGTTGGACCAGTGGAACACCATATTCACTCATTGTCTGAACTCTACCGGTGAAAATCCGGATACAGTTCATCTCAGCCACCCATGTCTGTCGTAAGAGGCGACTGACGGGAAAGGGCGGTCGGGCTCGCTGACTTTGCTGACGTATGTCATCGTGTCCTAATTACATAAATCGGTGCTCATGCTGTTGATCCCTGGATTGTTTGCTCCAGACTCGATTAATTAACCAATTAACTATCCAACATCAGCTGTACTCACCTGTCATTTGCTGTATCAAGGACATAGTGGCAGCTGTGAAAATAAAACAAAAAGTACATGCGTGCACACATAATATTCTCCACAACATGGAGTTCAATGACAAAGCGATGGTCCCTAGTATGATGTCACATGTACCATCTGTTCTTGGCAGTCTATAGCCTGTTTTTCACATTGTCTTGCCAGTTCTAGTTGACGTGTTCTGGACTTAATTACAAGATATCTGTGATACACTGGTGGTTTTACTCCTCTTCAACAGGTTTTATTTTATAATTGTACTAATATATGATATTAGTATCAACTGTTCTCGTCACGATATGACTGAAATATTGCCAATATTGGCAATGTAGCGATAATATGCACTCACTCACTCACTCACTAACAAGGTCAGAAACTATTTGGGAACTCGGGTATTCAGTCGGGTACTTGCACGTATTCCAACGTCCTGTCAGTGTCGTTGACGTCACAAAAACATGACGATGTTCTCAGTTATTCAAACAAGGACGGCGTTACGCCCTTGAAGCTTGTGAAAATGGGTTGAAGGAGATCAAAGAGTCTACACCACAATAACCAGATGTTAGCTCAACATTGACAATCTTCATGGATATTGTCTTCGCTTATTCCGCCAGTGCGAGGTTTCCACATATAATGTTGTATGGATTTATCGAACGTCGCGCTCACGAAACAAACATAGTTATCATCCATAAAGTGTGTCATTGTACGTCCGTACTTCTAAAATGCCAGTCAACGAGTACTCGTTACATGTTTTCAAATGAGACAAAAGCCTCAAATTAAACACGAGGAATGTTTGAGATAGATCACCGACATGTTATACGTACCCAGTTTCCTTGCATTATCTGAAAACATACAGGAAACATTGTGTTAATTTCAACACAAAATGCATGCGAAGGTTATTGTTATAATAATAATAAGAGTATAATAACGTGCCATTTTGAGGCTAGATATCGTGTTCAAGGAGCTGAATCTGATCAGTATTACCCGGAATGACCCAATCTGCCTGTTAGGTGCCGGGTGGTTAATGGCCTCACGACTTATTCCACTAACAGAGACAATATTTAACTCACCTAAGGTGAGAAGGTGAGACCACATGTATCACATGTGCTCCATCTCGTGGAAACTATCAGTAGCCAAGCTGCCAAACTCGGCCACCCATCCAAGACCTCTCCGCGCCCAACTTTACTTAACTGATGTATAACTGAGATCTATGCACAGGACCGCGCATTTCTATTACAGTATGTTCTACCTTATTATCATTTACCTGACAATTGTACCTGTCATTCACATATCGGACGAATACAACACAGCGGATACCAGCAGCCAGACATGGCCCGCCTTTACTTGTCATCGTATTTAAACTCTGAACGATTAAAATCGATTTAAGCCACAACGAATGTTTTCGTCACTCTGTCAAGTCAGTATCCGCTCAACCTATCAAAAGTTATAACCACAGGCCAGTGATCCGAAACTAAAACTATGAAGCTAAAAACAATCACTTTGATTGACGGTTGACATCTTGTCAACAGGCCACTCATAACATTACCCCCTGTCCAACCTCTAGTGTAAGCATTACGAATGTCGTAGCCTGGAAAACGTTTCCTGGACCGGGAACACAGGCTACCTATTCTCGAAACGTTAGTAGCCCTAAGAACGTCTTAAGCTTGTCCATTCTTAACACGTTGGGTACGATCAAAGTTAAGAATTCTTAGAGCTGGGAACGTCTCGAGAATAAGGGTCCAGGCCACTGAGCATGATATCTTGTGCCAGGTGAGCGTCCGGGATTTCAAGCAGTGTCCATGTATACTTACGTACATACGGGTGTATGTGTGTACCCGGATATGTTGTTTGTCTTGCTGTGTGTACTTACTTGCGTTTCTCATCACTGAAAGCAGAGAGAACCACTTAAATCGTATACAATGGTAATACAAGCTTGTGTCTGGGATAGACAGCTTAAGGTATTCTACTTTATCTTATAGCCTGTGTGGCTCAAAGGCGGACTGATGAATTGTAATCTAGCTCGAAAACTAATAAAATATAAAACCTCGATGAAACGCTGATCATAATCAAAACATCATACCACTTCTGTGAGGTTTTTTCAGATTTTTTGTCCAAAAATAAAAAGAGTTGATTAACAAACTATCATTTAAACACTTGTTGACAGTCTGTTACCAGGACGGAGTGCCGAGAAAGAGACAAGCAGGTGTTCCAGAAGCACGTGCACAAGTGATTTATTCATTAACCTTTGCCTTGCTGTCTCCATCCTTTCTCGCATACCTAAACTGTGTCAACATCTTAATGATAGGCTTTTATTTTTTGCTTGTTCTTTTGCTTTTAGGACAAAGATTCTGAAATATGCTCAAAGAGTCGGTATGATTTTTTCAATATGATTTCATTGAGTTTTGTATGTTTACTAGTTTTCGAGTTTTCGGTCCTCTTTCGAGCCAAGTGGAGTTTTCAGCCATATTGCTTACCATGAATGACCTATTGTTTTACGTGTTGACAATACACAAGCAGCTTAATGGCTGACCGTTAAACCAATAATGGCATAAAACAGAGACCATCACGCAGTAAGGAAGTGGCACTTTAATTTTTGTACTTTCTTGAACCTGATTCAGCAATCTATTTCAGTGGCTTTCGTATTTCGTTATTTCAGCTAATACGTTTGGCTGGCTGGTGTATTTACTTACTGTCCTCTTGTCGCTCTATCATTGGTTCAAGAATATCCCTTGCTGAAACACAAAAAATCCAAAGCAATGTAAGTTGTTTAAAGAATATATAAACAAGAGTTTATATGAGCCAAATACGAGTCCCCACGAGTACATTCAGGGGCGGATACAGCTTTATGAGAGAAGGGGGTGGGGCACTATTTAGAAAAGGTGTGTGTGTGTGCGTGCGTGGGTGCGTGGGTGCGTGCGTACGTGTGTGTGTGTGTGTGTGTGTGTGTGTGTAGTTGGGGGGAAGGGGGTGATGGGGGAGGGTTGTGCACATTTGATTATCCTCCGAGTTTCAATGTTCATTTAACAGAATTTCAGGAAAAGAAGTTGGGGTGCGCACCCCTGCACACCCCGACACCTCCTTTGGATCCTCCTACGAAATGTGTGAAGACATATCTGTTGTCCGCCGCAGTGATCGTACTGGGATATTGCTACAAGCGGCGTAAAACCACACTCACTCACTGATATAAAGACAAGGTATTACCCCGTGGTCCAAGGGATGCGGTTCCTGGCAATCCTGGCAGAGCTGCGGCACCTTGTAATCCTGGAAAGCACAAGGTTCTGGTACTTATAGTAATCTGATGTTAGGATACAGTATTTAGAATTGTGACTGTTAAACGTCGACATGCTACGTTGGTATATTCGTCAACAAACTATTGAAACGTATGTCTGTGTTGACTGACGCCAACAATTGCTGCCTAAAATGATCACGTGTACTCAATTCAGAATTGAACGGTTTTACTCGTACATCAGAGATTTAATGTGATTTGATCCAATCTGAAGTGTTCTGGTCTTTGTGCTGGTGTCATGTGCATTGTAAACAGTTCTCGGAGATCACATATGGGTCTGTGTTTGTATGAACCTTGCGTTTGTATGAGTGCGCGTGCGTGCGTGCGTGCGTCTCAATTTTGTATGGGGGTTTGGTACAGAACTCAAAACGACGAGCCATAATTCGATGTAAGCATTTCGACTTAGACGTAGAGCAAGTGTGCTAAATATCGGTCTTATACATTCGTCGATGTGTTCGCTTTAAGCCATTTTAAGTATCGATAACTGAGTGAAAAGGCGTGCTATTTGTCATTATATACTGTCATAAAGATATCATCTTTCGTGAACAATATATTCAACTTTGCAGATCCTTTAGGTATCTTCGATAATATACTATTTCATGAAGACTGTATGGTGCATGCTCATACCTACCTCCTGGGCTCTGAAGTGCATTGATATCAGCCGCAGTCAAACCTTGCAAAATAGATAAATTGATTGTTAGAATTCCACCGACACCTTACATGAGGTTTATCTTTGCTTGCTGTGGTATACTCAGATCAACAATATTCCAGCTTTTAAAGAACTTTAATCAACAGGAACATCAATGCTGACCCAATAAACATTTAAGTCGCCTCTGAGAAGCAGCGCGTGTCCGGGGATCCGTTTGTTTTTTGCTGAAAGCCACACAAAATTTAGTGATCAACAGTATGAGCATCGATCTACGCCTTTGTCATGTGTCAGGTAGGCTAAACACCTGAACCTGTTATTCGCCTCTTCCGGCAAGAAAGACTTGCTGAAAATCAATTCTAACCCGGATTTTTAAAGGTTATAAGATACTGCACATATATACACACGATGTTTTGTCAAAAAAGGAGTGCATGTATTTATGTGTTCTGTGTTCTTTTTTTTCTTTTTTATTTCTTTTTAACTGACGAATAATTACCTTGTGCCGAGGAGATGAGTGACGACAGTGGAGACGTGTTACCTGTTGACAAGTCTCATGTTATGATCAGCCAAATTGGATTGTAGTGTATAATAAGCCTTTTGACTTCGGATTATCTCTAGCATTCCTCCTTCTCTCTTAAAAATATTATCTGAACACACTAATACTGTATATGTTGACACGTACAAAACAGTGAGCACGTAGCCACTATAGCGCAATTATTAGATGAATAACAACCCTTACTTATACGATGACTAAACCAGAAACTGGCTTCACTAAAACAGAACATATTCCAGCTGCAAATGCTCTGCTTGTGTATCTTTCTTACCGGAAGCTGAGGACCCAATCCCGGCCAAGTCAAATGGGTTATTCATACTGCTGAGAGCTGGAACATAAAGGCCATGGCTGATGCATTTGGGAACATGCTGACACAGCAGAATACCAGGCAGTTATGCAATCGTTAATAACATAATGGGTTAAATGTGACGAAATGCTTAAAGGACTTATTCTGACCTGTTGGAGAAGGAAACAACTTTATTTATTTATTTATTTATTTATTTATTTATTTATTTATTTATTTATTTATTTATTTATTTATTTATTTATTTATTTATTTATTTATTTATTTATTTATTTATTTATTTATTTATTTATTACTACATACTTGCATCAAAACACTACCGTAGACAACAATACAATTGGATGAACTACACATTCGCCTTACAACACTACTGTAGACAGCAATACAGTTGGATGAACTACATACTCGCCTCACACCACTACCTTAGACAGCAATACAGTTGGATGAACTACATACTCGCCTCACACCACTACCTTAGACAGCAATACGGTTGGATGAAGTACATACTCGCCTCACACCACTACTGTAGACAGCAATACAGTTGGATGAACTACAAATTCGCCTCACACCACTACCTTAGACAGCAATACAGTTGGATGAACTACATACTCGCCTCACACCACTACCGTAGACAGCAATACAGTTGGATGAACTACATACTCGCCTCACACCACTACCTTAGACAGCAATACAGTTGGATGAACTACATACTCGCCTCACACCACTACTGTAGACAGCAATACAGTTGGATGAAGTACATACTCGCCTCACACCACTACCTTAGACAGCAATACAGTTGGATGAACTACAAATTCGCCTCACACCACTACCTTAGACAGCAATACAGTTGGATGAACTACATACTCGCTTCACACCACATATAGTCTACTGTAGACAGCAATACAGTTGGATGAACTACATACTCGCCTCACACCACTACTGTAGACAGCAATACAGTTGGATGAACTACAAATTCGCCTCACACCACTACCTTAGACAGCAATACAGTTGGATGAACTACATACTCGCCTCACACCACATATAGTCTACTGTAGACAGCAATACAGTTGGATGAACTACATACTCGCTTCACACCACATATAGTCTACTGTAGACAGCAATACAGTTGGATGAACTACACATTCGCCTTACACCACTACTGTAGACAGCAATACAGTTGGATGAACTACATACTCGCCTCACACCACTACCTTAGACAGCAATACAGTTGGATGAACTACATACTCGCCTCACACCACTACCGTAGACAGCAATGCAGTTGGATGAAGTACATACTCGCCTCACACCACTACCGTAGACAGCAATACATTTGGATGAACTACATACTCGCCTCACACCACATATAGTCTACTGTAGACAGCAATACAGTTGGATGAACTACATACTCGCTTCACACCACATATAGTCTACTGTAGACAGCAATACAGTTGGATGAACTACACATTCGCCTTACACCACTACTGTAGACAGCAATACAGTTGGATGAACTACATACTCGCCTCACACCACTACCTTAGACAGCAATACAGTTGGATGAACTACATACTCGCCTCACACCACTACCTTAGACAGCAATACAGTTGGATGAACTACATACTCGCCTCACACCACTACCGTAGACAGCAATGCAGTTGGATGAACTACATACTCGCCTCACACCACTACCGTAGACAGCAATACATTTGGATGAAGTACATACTCGCCTCACACCACTACCTTAGACAGCAATACATTTGGATGAACTACATACTCGCCTCACACCACTACCTTAGACAGCAATACAGTTGGATGAACTACATACTCGCCTCACACCACTACTGTAGACAGCAATACAGTTGGATGAACTACATACTCGCCTCACACCAGTACCTTAGACAGCAATACAGTTGGATGAACTACATACTCGCTTCACACCACATATGGTCTACTGTAGACAGCAATACAGTTGGATGAACTACATACACGCCTCACACCACTACTGTAGACAGCAATACAGTTGGATGAACTACAAATTCGCCTCACACCACTACCTTAGACAGCAATACAGTTGGATGAACTACATACTCGCCTCACACCACATATAGTCTACTGTAGACAGCAATACAGTTGGATGAACTACATACTCGCCTCACACCACATATAGTCTACTGTAGACAGCAATGCAATTGGATGAGCTACATGTCCCAGTCACACCACTACTCTACACGACACTAGACTAGGCAAAAGTACAACAACAAGGGCTGTGTGAAAAGTCTTACCCTTTCTTGAATTCATGGCGGTATTTCCCACAGACAATTCTAAAACAATGCAACTTCATTCAGCTTATATTTACCAGAAGAGTGCTTCTCACTAGGCATTAGACATGGGGTCTTTTCCCGGAATAAGCACATTTGAGGTGTGTTGGTCACGGGTTTTACTTTAGAAAGTAAGACCTATATCCCGGCAATACGTTTTGTCAGTTAGACCTATCTCCTGGTTTTCCTTTTTGAAGGTAAGACCTACGCACAGGATTTGCTGTTTCCTAACTCTTTATCAACATCAGCATTTACATTCAGATGCTTGAAATGGATTGAAAAGCACCATCAACGAGTTTAAAGTGCATGTGTTTCCTCAAGAGGGAATGGAGCATTTGTAAAGTTAGTGAAAGGACGCTCTACCTCGTGTCCACCAAGTCGACAAAGATTTCGAGGTTGAATTGTTTATTTATTTAGTCTGTGTTATAGACTATAATACATCCACTTATCTCATCAAAACGATCTGCTGAGTTCCTCACAAGCGACAGAAAGGGAGTTGTACTCACGGCTGGGACTGTTTGATCCACTTGGTACAGGACTTGATGATACTGTAGGACAAAAATTGGTCATTTTCAAATTCCATTAAGTAAAGTATCCAGTTTTCTTCCCTGAAAATATCATTCCATTTCTATATGCGCATGAGTGGATTCCGCGTCAACTGTTTGCGAACGACAGAGACTGGCATATAATTACGATAATAATCTGCATTGCTGCGTGGAAGGTCGTCGTGTTTGCGAATTCTTCTTGAATTCCAAGTTCATTGCTCCAAGTTCTTGGTCGTCGTTCTTTTAGAATATTCACGATTGTTTTTCGTATGCTTAAGCATTCTTACGTTTGCTTACTAAGCAGATTTTTTGGGAAGTTGATTTACATTCATGTCCCTGTACAAATTCAAAAACGTAAGGCCCACGTATATTATTAACATCACACCATTAGGTGACCACGGTATAAACACTGATGTCATATATGAACCATGGTAATAGAGAGCTGCACGTTTGAAACCTTCATGAAACCCTGCATTGTTAATGGTACGATAACCTATACCGAAATGTCTAGGCATTTCATAAGAAAGAAGTTGTTATCCATAACTGATCTTACTTTTCTTATTAGTCACAACTTCTAAACTACCAATCAAACAGAACAGCTCTTCACACACGCCTGGCCTCAGCTTTTCAAATTCATCCCCCTAACCCATACCTACCCCTAAACGCTTACACACAGACTGTAGAACTGTGACGACAGGGCTTAGAACGGATATGCAGTAATCCATGCATGTCGGCATCGGATGGTCAGGCTTTCTGACTTGGTTGACCTATGTCATCGGTTTCCAGTAGCTAGGATCGATGCTCATGCTGTTGATCACTGGATTGTCTGGTCCAGACTTCGATTATTCACAGACCACCATATAGATAGAATGTTGCGGTGTGCGACGTAAGACTAAACTCATTAACTGGCCTGGTGCGTTTAGAATCTATCACTCTGCTTAGATACTTATATTCCTCAACTTTATATATGACCTCGCAGACTTGGTTGACACGTCATCGTATCCCAGTTGCGGAAATCAGTCACTGGATTCTCTGGTCCAGACCCGACGGCCGCTGTATTGGGGGAATATTGCTTAGTGCTGTGTAACATTAAACTCACTCACTCAAAACTGACTTCGCCTTTTACGATCTCCACCCGACCCAAGCTATCATCCCATTTCAACACAACACACAATCGCACTCACCTGCGGCTAACACACAATTGCACTCACCTGCGGCTAACACACAATCGCACTCACCTGCGGCTGCTCTCTTGGCAGCTTTGAGATTCTTCTGGAGTACATCATACTCTGCCACCAGCTGCGCAGTCAGTGTTGGATCTACAACACCATAGTCATTTTAAAGCAGAAATCGAACAATATCCCACAAATGAAATACCTCAAATACCACAAACCCAAGGAATTCCCCATCTGCACAAGATATCGTTATTGTGTAACCTGGACCATATTTAATGACTAAATCCGAACGTGAGCATAAAACACATATGAACGCCCAAGTTAAGCATATAAGCAGAACCTGGAGTGAACTTTGAATGACTGCTTTGGTCACTGACAGCACTGCCGTTAACATTACACTGATACACATTCAGCTAAATTTAAATGATTTCTAAAGAACAATCAAATTAACAACTGATACAAAAAACTTAAACAGATTTTTCAGAAAAGCAGTTCATGTAAGATCTACATGTAGTGGATCACAATCCCTCAGTTCCATCATGTACAGTTAATGAAAAACATGCCAACAAGCACAATTTCATCGCAACAGAAAAGTAAAAGTTTGTGATCTCACTATGGTTCGTGTACGCACCTGGCATTGTGTACACACCAGGGTTTGCGTACTCACCCTGGTTTGTGTACTCACCCTGGTTTGTGTTCTCACCAGGGTTTGTGTTCTCACTTGGGTTTGTGTTCTCACTTGGGTTTGTGTTCTCACCTGGGTTTGGGTTTTTGAAGTGAGTCATGAGACGGCTTTCCAGCGCCATGACCTGTGTCTCAATAGCGGGTATCGAATCAGGGCCCATGGAAGCGGAGGCTGGCAAATAAAATATTACAGTCACTGGGAAATAACTGTAAACTATCTTTTTCATACACAAGTAAACCTCAGTCACTGAGAAATAACAGTCAACTGTAATTACTGGGAAGTAACAAGACACTATAGTCGGTGGGAAATAACAGTGAACAATAGTCACTGAGGAAACAACAGTAAACTATTGTCACTGAGGAATAACAATGAACCATAGTCATTGAGAAATAACAGTAAACTATAGTCATTGGGAAATAACAGTAAACTATTCTCACTGGGAAATAACAGTAAACTATTGTCACTGAGGAATAACAATGAGCTATAGTCATTGGGAAATAACAGTAAAGTACAGTCATTGGGAAATAACAGTAAACTATTGTCACTGAGGAATAACAATGAACCATAGTCATTGGGAAATAACAGTAAAGTATAGTCATTGGGAAATAACAGTAAACTATTCTCACTGGGAAATAACAATGAAGTATAGTCATTGGGAAATAACAGTAAAGTATAGTCATTGGGAAATAACAGTAAAGTATAGTCATTGGGAAATAACAGTAAACTATTCTCACTGGGAAATAACAGTAAAACTATTGTCACTGAGGAATAACAATGAGCTATAGTCATTGGGAAATAACAGTAAAGTATAGTCATTGGGAAATAACAGTAAACTATTGTCACTGAGGAATAACAATGAACCATAGTCATTGGGAAATAACAGTAAACTGTAGTCATTGGGAAATAACAGTAAACTATTCTCACTGGGAAATAACAGTAAACTATTGTCACTGAGGAATAACAATGAACTATAGTCATTGGGAAATAACAGTAAAGTATAGTCATTGAGAAATAACAGTAAACTATTGCCACTGAGGAATAACAATAAACCATAGTCATTGGGAAATAACAGTAAAGTATAGTCATTGGGAAATAACAGTAAACTATTCTCACTGGGAAATAACAATGAAGTATAGTCATTGGGAAATAACAGTAAAGTATAGTCATTGGGAAATAACAGTAAAGTATAGTCATTGGGAAATAACAGTAAACTATTCTCACTGGGAAATAACAGTAAAACTATTGTCACTGAGGAATAACAATGAGCTATAGTCATTGGGAAATAACAGTAAAGTATAGTCATTGGGAAATAACAGTAAACTATTGTCACTGAGGAATAACAATGAACCATAGTCATTGGGAAATAACAGTAAACTGTAGTCATTGGGAAATAACAGTAAACTATTCTCACTGGGAAATAACAATAAACCATAGTCATTGGGAAATAACAGTAAAGTATAGTCATTGGGAAATAACAGTAAACTATTCTCACTGGGAAATAACAATGAAGTATAGTCATTGGGAAATAACAGTAAAGTATAGTCATTGGGAAATAACAGTAAACTATTCTCACTGGGAAATAACAATGAAGTATAGTCATTGGGAAATAACAGTAAAGTATAGTCATTGGGAAATAACAGTAAAGCATAGTCATTGGGAAATAACAGTAAACTATTCTCACTGGGAAATAACAGTAAACTATTGTCACTGAGGAATAACAGTGAGCTATAGTCATTGGGAAATAACAGTAAAGTATAGTCATTGGGAAATAACAGTAAACTATTGTCACTGAGGAATAATAATGAACCATAGTCATTGGGAAATAACAGTAAACCATAGTTATTGGGAAATAACAGTAAACTATTCTCACTGGGAAATAACAATGAAGTATAGTCATTGAGAAATAACGGTAAAGTATAGTCATTGGGAAATAACAGTAAAGTATAGTCATTGGGAAATAACAGTAAACTATTCTCACTGGGAAATAACAGTAAACTATTGTCACTGAGGAATAACAATGAGCTATAGTCACTGGGAAATAACAGTAAAGTATAGTCATTGAGAAATAACAGTAAACTATTGCCACTGAGGAATAACAATAAACCATAGTCATTGGGAAATAACAGTAAAGTATAGTCATTGGGAAATAACAGTAAACTATTCTCACTGGGAAATAACAATGAAGTATAGTCATTGGGAAATAACAGTAAAGTATAGTCATTGGGAAATAACAGTAAAGTATAGTCATTGGGAAATAACAGTAAACTATTCTCACTGGGAAATAACAATGAAGTATAGTCATTGGGAAATAACAGTAAACTATTGTCTCTGATGAATAAGAATGAACCATAGTCATTGGGAAATAACAGTAAACTATAGTCATTGGGAAGCAACAGTAAACTATTGTCACTGATGAATAATGATGAACCATAGTCATTGGGAAATAACAGTAAACTACTCTCACTGGGAAATAACAGTAAACTATTGTCACTGAGGAATAACAATGAAGTATAGTCATTGGGAAATAACAGTAAACTACTCTCACTGGGAAATAACAGTAAACTATTGTCACTGAGGAATAACAATGAAGTATAGTCATTGGGAAATAACAGTAAAGTATAGTCACTGGGAAATAACAGTAAAGTATAGTCATTGGGAAATAACAGTAAACTATTGTCACTGAGGAATAACAATGAGCTATAGTCATTGGGAAATAACAGTAAAGTATAGTCATTGAGAAATAACAGTAAGCTATTGTCACTGATGAATAAGATTGAACCATAGTCATTGGGAAATAACAGTAAACTATAGTCATTGGGAAGCAACAGTAAACTATTGTCACTGATGAATAATAATGAACCATAGTCATTGGGAAATAACAGTAAACTACTCTCACTGGGAAATAACAGTAAACTATTGTCACTGAGGAATAACAATGAAGTATAGTCATTGGGAAATAACAGTAAACTACTCTCACTGGGAAATAACAGTAAACTATTGTCACTGGGGAATAACAATGAAGTATAGTCATTGGGAAATAACAGTAAAGTATAGTCACTGGGAAATAACAGTAAACTATTGTGATTGAGGAATAACAATAAAGTATAGTCATTGGGAAATAACAGTAAACTATTCTCACTGGGAAATAACAGTAAACTATTGTCACTGAGGAATAACAATGAGCTATAGTCATTGTGAAATAACAGTAAACTATAGTCATTGAGGAATAACAATGAACTATAGTCACTGGGAAATAACGGTGAACTACAGTTGCTGGGGAAGAACCGTACACTACAGACACAAAGAAGAAAAAACAGGAAAACACCTCTCTACCAATATATCTGA
Organism: Haliotis asinina; assembly: GCF_037392515.1. Taxonomy (NCBI): domain Eukaryota; kingdom Metazoa; phylum Mollusca; class Gastropoda; order Lepetellida; family Haliotidae; genus Haliotis; species Haliotis asinina. The sequence continues at coordinate 9,164,031 of NC_090292.1, forward strand.
ATTGCTAAACCGATTCCGCACTGTATCTGAATTGAGCTGAATTTGACTTTCTGGGGATTTCGATGACTGAACTGTTGGCGCTGTTTGGGGTAGCATGTGCGCGATCGGAATGCACAAGCACTTTTGTTGGTAGGGAGAGCGCCCAGTCACTGTAGTCAGAAGTTTCATTGACAATGGAAGTTAAGTCATATAAACAACAAACAAACAGAACAGCAATATGAGTCTTAGGGTTTTGCACGTGGATCTTAGTCCATACTTACGGTCTAATGGCATTCCTGGCACCCCTGGGATTGCTGGCATCCCCGACATATCTGGCATTCCCGCCATCCCCGCTATCCCCGCCATTGCGGACATGTCTGGCGTCAAAGACGATGAGGCCGAAGCTAAAACGGTACACAAAGGAATATGACTCTGGCGTATGAAGACATTATTGTTGCCTATGACGAAATTATTGTTGCATCTCAGTTTCACAACCTTTTAGGAATGTGTGCGTACGTATTTACGTGCGCATGTGTGTGCGCCTTGTAGTTAAATAGCTTACAATCCACGATGAGGTCTGCAAGGCTGTAGAGAAATCGTTTGTGACGTATTCGAAAACGATGCTAGCACCTACACCAAAATCCCGCACGTATTGTAACAAAGGACATATTCAAACTGTCACTAAAAGAAGTCAGATTCTGTTACCGCCGTCATAGCTGTACTATTGCTGAGACCGGTGGTACACAACATTCTGGTGATGTACATGACAGCTATAGACAGCGAGACGTGTTCCCACCTGGATTATTGGCCATCTCCATCTGTCTCTCCAGCTGTTGGAACTGCGACATCACCGACTGTAGCTGTGCTGCACGGATATAGAAGACAAAAACATTGTATCACCGTTGACGACATCACTGTTTAATATCACGTCAATGCTATTGTACGTCGCGAGCTGCCGGAACTATTTGCACTCGGTCACCTGACGTGATCAAACGTGATCAAAACAAAATGTCGACTGTCATTCGCATAGATGCAATATTCCACAGTCCTGAGATAGGTCTTTGCTAATGTTGAGTGAGAGATAAATAAAATACAATAAACAATGTCCCGTGTAAACTTATATTTATGAAACTCGTTTTCGCTCTGTAGATTCCAAACCGTTCACAAGTTTCATAGATATGGTATCACACGGTACATGGTTTGGTATTCTGTATGTTTTCACTGGAAAGAAAAGATCGTATTATTTAGAGGTGTGGGGAGTGTCATAGTGGTATTGTATGGTCCAGACTCGGTTATTTACATACTGCCGCCATATAGCTGGGATATTGCTGAGTGCGGAGTAAAACTAAACTCACTTACTCACTGATATAGCTTTGGTTTGTCAAGTTTTCAAGTGTACCTGGTGTTGGGTTCTGCATGGAGGAGAGCTTGTTGTCAAGAGCAGCGAACTGCTGGAGAAGTTGAGCTTGTGTTGGGTTTGATGTTGGACCTCCTAAGCCCGCACCTAAAATAAAAGTTTTGGGTAAAAAGTACGAATTTGAAGGATACAATATCGGGACGCTGTTATAATGCTTACTACATGTCCAGTGAATGTGTATGAGAAGAATGGTAGGTCAGTGCGAAGTGGGCACTTGCAGCAACCCTTGTCCATCTGTTTGAATCGACAAAGCTAGCTTTACCCCGTGAAGTAATTTTATACGAAATAATTGTAGTACATGAAAAAGCAAGGTAAGCATCTATATCATCATCTGAACTGTCATTTCACGCCAATCAAGAGTTCTCAATACAGAATGAAAGGTTTCGCACATTCAAGCAATAATATTTACCGGGCGGGACAAGGGCGCTTAATACAAAAATAAGCTTTGCGAGTTTTAAGCACTTGTATTTACCGGGCGGGACATTCCACGCAAGAGCTCTGAATAGAAATGAAAGGTTTTGCGAGTTCAAGCACTTATATTTACTGGACGGGACATCTCACGCCTAACAAGAGCCCTCAATACAAAAGAAAGGTTTCGCACCTTTAAGCACTTGTATTTACAGGGCGGGACATTTCACGACAAACAAGAGCTCTTAATACAAAGTGAAACGTTTTTGCACCTTTAAGCACTTGTATTTACCTGATTGTTGGCGAGCCATGCCTGACATGAAAGGAGAAGTAGGAGGAGACTGGTGCTGGTTCAGGAAGTGGGAATGTGTTGACAGAGGTTGACTGGAGAAGGCGGAAGTCGGCTGTTGGGCGAAGTGGGAGCCTGACGCTGACTGCCCTTGCTGTCCGAATGGCGAACTTTGTGGCAGTTGTGGTGCTGGTTGCTGTTGCAAAAACTGCAGGTATTGTTGTTCCAGTGACATCTGCGGTTGCTGTTGCTGGTTGTTCATGTTAAACATCGATGCGTCTGCTTGGCCGTTCATACCTGTCGAAACAATATCAGAGGTGTTAATCTTTAGATTTACGCAGCATTCAACAATATTCCAGTAATATCACTGCCGGTGACACCAGAAATAGGCTTCATATATTGTACCCGTGTGGGGGTTAAAAACCTTTGGGGTTACGAGTTAGAAGGAAATGGCTATTTTGATCACAACTTTAGCATAATTATTCAAGAATGGCATAATCAAGGGATACTTTCAGATGTAAATAAATGTCATGTACCAAATTTCCCGCGACGGCATCCTACAAATGCCATAGACCAGAATATCCGGTGACTGCATAAGCGTCATTATAAGCATTGATGTACGTATATCGGATTGGATGCAAACAAACATCACGAAAAACCGACAATGTCCAAATATAATCCTCTTAATCTCATCAATGTTCTATATGGGGCCCGTTCAACAAAGCCTCCATAGTCGTAGGTCACTTGCAAATCTATGATAAACGATATATTTACCACAGCTAGTAACTATACGACAGCTTTCTGGATCGGAGCCCTGTTTTTCAGGCAATTGCACAATTACGTGGCAATGCTTATTCCATACCTGTTACAAACAATATCTACCATGCATGTTACCCATCCTAGTGGCGTCAGCTTATTCCATTCCTGTTACAAACAATATCTACCATGCATGTTACCCATCCTGGTGGCATTAGCTTATTCCATACCTGTTACAAACAATATCTACCATGCATGTTACCCACCCTAGCGGCGGTAGCTTATTCCATACCTGTTACAAACAATATTTACCATGCATGTTACTCATCCTAGCGGCGTCAGCCAGCGCTGGAGTTGGAGCCTGCATCCTTCCTGAAAGCAACAAATCGACGGTACATTGTTTCTTACTTAACGTCACACCCGGGAAGATCCGAGTAACATTGGTCTTCAACAGTCCATTCTTGTGAAAGGTGACACAGGTCTTCCGGCTGGCCGACTTCTTGTCATTGTGCCAGATCGAAATCGTTTAGGTCCACAATCAAGACTATGCGTTCTTTTGCAATGACAATTCATATATACGGATTATTCATTAGTGCTGTAATGTTTGATATTTAAAGGATTATTATAAAAACAAACTTTTTATATTATAGGATTTACAATATAGGCAAACCATATGTATAACACATTCCGTATTGCGTGAACAGTGAGTCAACTGCTTGAAAATGGGTACAGGAATCTGTATAGAAACGTCGCAGGCACGAAACATACAAGTGGTTACCGATAAAATATGTCTATATTGTACTTTTAAACTTCTAAAATACCCCTCAAAACGTTTAACGAATTTATTGAGCAATACACTGATAGTTATATTTATAGGATTATTGACGTGGACCCACCATTCATGTGTCCCATTGCGTAAAGTTGCTGATTCTGCATGTTAGTCGGTTCGGAAAATCCTTGGTTGCCAGCGCTTTGACTTTGCTGACCCTGTGGCCAAGTTGAACTGGATTGATGGGCCTGAATTGGCATATCTTGCCTGCCGAATGCAGTCATCTGATGCTGTGGCCATTGGTGGCTTGTTGGACGATTGTTTGGAAGAGGCATCTGACGATCTGCGAAAGGTCCTTGTTGTTGACTTCTTTGTCCCAGCATCTGAGCTTCAACCTGTGACATCATTTGTTGAGCTCTGAGGGCAGCTTCTTGAGGGTTTGTCGCTGCTGCAGGACCGGCTACAGGTGCAGATGGAACTGGCTGGGATGGCTGAACCGGTTGAACCGGCTGAACTGGCTGAGCTGGTTGAGTTGGTTGAACTGACTGAGGTGGCTGAGTTGGTTGAGCTGGCTGAGTTGGTTGAGTTGGCTGAGTTGGTGGAACCGGCTGTGTTGGTTCACTTGGTTGATTCGTCTGACTTGACTGTCCGGATTGATCTGGAGTATATTCTTGTTGGTTTGGCGGTTGGGAAGTTGGCATCGGAACTGTTAGGAACAAGACCAATAAGAATTTTAAAATACTGCAGAGATCAGTTATGTTATTTAACATAAATGCATCTATTATGAAATGTTCTGTCCTGTTTCAAACAACATAGTCTAGGTCCAATACTGTTTCACCAGTAGTGGGATATATGTCTGTGCAATTTTGAAGATTTGTAAAAATCCTTGTTCGAACCCATTTACCAGCGGAACCTGAAATTAATATAGGATGCGAATGTGCGCTGCTAAATTAGTTGGCATGCAACTTTAGACGACTATGTCAATAGGCTGATCTAATTTTTCGTCAAAAGGAGTGTGTTACAATTAAAAATTGTTTTTAGAAATTCTGTACCTGCATCGGTTATAGGTTCCTTAGAATTTTGCACGTGAAACCCGAACCAGTCTAACATTGCAACGAGGGTATATAACGTATGCAGAAAATGAGTTACCGGTAAGTCATGGCATGTTAAGTGTGAGATTGGTGAGCAAACATGCTTGTTGACTATGATATTCAGGTGGTTCCAGGGACCTTGGGACAGAAACGGAGTTGAGGGTACAGTTCCTAGGGTATATCGTGTATCGGGGTTGGGGAGGGGAGGGGGAAGGGTTGGGGGGGTGGGGGGTGGTGGGGGGGGGTGGGGGGTTTGTGGAAGGAGCGGAGTTACGGGTAGCGAGAGTGTCTTCGGTGAGGAGCGTAGTTGAGGGTAGGGTGGTAGGACCATGGGACAGACACAAGTAGAGTTAAGGGTAGGGTGGTAGGAGTTGTGGGTGGAGTGGCAGGGATTGTGGGATGGGAACCTGGATTGTGGTATGGTGGTAAGTGTATGTGTGTGTTTGTGTGTTTTTGTCGAGGAAGGGGCGGGGGTAGGGTGTGTGTGTCTTAATGCAAGATCAGGGTTTAGGGATCAGGAGGGTAGAGGTAAAGTTGTCGGGGTTAATGGTTGGGTGACGGGAGTTCAGGATACATGTTCAGGTTTCAGGGTGGGATACAAGAGTCTGTGGGTTTAATACTGATACCTGGGAATCCAAACGGAAAGTATCCTCCCGATAGTGAGTTTACTGTCAGAAATAAAGTGAAGTAAAATTGTTCGTAACAGGCAAAAATTTACAATTTACAAAATTTACAATTTCAGTCTCAAATCAAGGTCCAGTAAAATGCACTACAGAACACACCTGAGAGTATATACGGTTCATGTCGACATGAGAACTGTGGCTAAACAATTCATTTCAGAAACTTCTGGTGTCCAAAGATGCGGTTGGAACAAGTAATTACCCTTTCCTTCTTGATGGTACTAATTGTATAGATTCTTGACGAAATGTGTGTCTTAGCACATCAAGGCTTTACTTGTATACCTGTTTACTTGTCTACTGTATCATCGGATATTGAATAGGGGTTATTGCCTGGTGTTTAATCTACCTTATCATATATTTCACTTGCATCTGGTCAATGTTCATGTTGAGAATTATTGTGAGTTTACGACTCTTTGACACGAATTTCTTGCTGGGGGATGACGGGAATTTCATCACACTCGTGGTAGTCTATTTACAATGCACAGTGAGTTGTAGCAGTATAGGAGAAAATATACACTGGCAATATGACGTCAATAGGTGTGACTTCTTCACAAACTACGACTTAACAACAACAATATGTTTTTATAAGGCCACATTAAAATTTGTCTTTCCTGGCAATGTGAATGAAATCATACACTTATTTTATTTACACACACTCCGTATTTTGAACAAAAATATGTGGTATATGTTTTCTTTTCTGTCGATAAGAATGCGTACCCAGTTCTTGGTTTGTACCTGTTGGTGATGTCCCCTGTACTGGGCTGGTTGGTGCTGGATTCGAGCCTTGAGATGCGCTGGTACTAGGGCTACTGGAACCAGTGTTAACTGTGGGTTGGGCAGTGAAAGTCACATCCGGTGAGGATGACGATGGACTCATGGTGCTGAATGTTGTATGTGTGTTGAATTGACCTGCTTGTTGAGATGGCGATCCACCTTCATAGGGAAATTAATAGTTGACTGTTACCAGCTATTGTAGTTATTTTTGTTTGACCCATAATGATATTTGCACCAAATTTCCCCAAACAAAATCAGTTACATGATGTATTGATTTAGTGCGTCAAGCTATTCGTAGTTTATATTTACAGAGCTTGGCGTATCTCAAAGGCCTGGGACTTTTACTGGTCTCTTGCTAAGCGTTTCGGCGTACAGGATAACCAATCGTATTCCATTTTACAGCTCGGAAACGTATCAGTCCGACTGACTGATTCAAGGACAAGTAATGATATATACTATCTGGGCGGGCTTTTTATGCGATATTTTATACTAGTCACTTCACAGATGATACTAACACATACGATATAATTAATTTCGGAAACTGCATTTTTATTACGAAAGAACGCCCTATCAAGCATATTGTCTCCCGTACCGGGTCTGTTAAGAAAACCTCTGCCTCAATATTATTTTGCTATTTTACGCCACACCCAGGAAAATTCGAGCTGTACCACTGTCTCGCATAGCTAATAATGTCCGATTTGATGTAAAGTCAGAGCAGTAAAAGGATTAATTGCATATTTAAAATGTGAGGAATTTTTGTTAAATAAATACAACTGAATATGATAGATCCTTTTTCATTGTTTTACACTGATACTTTGACATGATTAGGATTACAAACATGACATACTGAAACAGCCACACGCTAACACGCTACTGAACGCTATTCATATTCTCACCAAGGGTCGTAACTTAACACCACAATATGTCTGTCTCGGTACTGTTACGTACGATTATGATATCATATATGGAGATGAAAGTAAGTTCAAGGTGAAAGATTGTATCATCTACTGAATTGAAATTATCGACTACGCAGATGAAAGTATCGCCTACGCAGATGAAAGTATCGCCTACGCAGATGAAAGTATCGCCTACGAAGATGAAAGTATCGCCTACGAAGATGAAAGTATCGCCTACGAAGATGAAAGTATCGCCTACGAAGATGAATGTATCGCCTACGAAGATGTTAATATCAGCTGCGTAGATTCGAAATGAAAGTGTCATCTGCGTAGATGAAAGTATACCCTAATAAGTGTTAAAATCAATTACACACACTATAAATGAAAGTATGTTTTATGTAGATGAAAGTATCATCTAGGTGGCAGAAAGTATCATGTTCGCTGACGTTATTATCTCTACATTGATCTTAGTATCAGCTGCGTGGATTCGAAATAAAAGTGTCATCTGCGTAGATGAAATCCTATAGTATGAATGTTAGAATCAGTTACATAGATTATAAATAAATGTATGTTTCAAGTAGATGAACGTGTCCGCTCATGTTAATATCTCTCCATTGATGTTAGTATCAACAGCCTAGATTCTAGATGAAAGTGTCATCTACGTGGATGTTAATTTAATATCTCTACATTAATTAGTATGAACTACATTCAAGATGAAAGTGTGACCAACGTTGATGTTAATATCCGTACATTGATATTAGAATCAGCTGCATAGATTGTAGATGAAAGTGTCATCTACGTGGATGTCAATATCTCTACATTGATATTAGTATCAACAACATAGATTGTAGATGAACGTGTCATCTCTGTTGATGTCAATATCTCTACATTGGTATTAGTATCAACAACATAGATTGTAGATGAAAGAGTCATCTACGTGGAAACGGCATCAGCAACGTTGGTGTTGATATCTGTACATTGATTCCAGTATCAACTTCAAAGATTGTTGATGAAATCATCGTCAACGCACAAGGAAATATCCTCTTCTTCGAGGATAGTATCTTCCACGCACAAGATAAACAGTTTTAGGCTGGTCTTAACACACTTCGCCAATTTGCTGAACATGTGCTGCGGGGTTAATTGCTGCTTCGTCATTTTGCTTCAATCGTTTAAGTTGATATCCAGAACATATTTGACTCATGTTCATCACAATATCCATGGACGAACTTGTATAACTATGTCCCATACATACCATGTACCTGATGTAGAACTATGTCCCACACATACCCATGTACCAGATGTAGAACTATGTCCCATACATACCATGTACCTGATGTATAACTATGTCCCATACATACCATGTACCTGATGTAGAACTATGTCCCATACATACCATGTACCTGATGTAGAACTATGTCCCACACATACCCATGTACCTGATGTAGAACTATGTCCCATACATACCATGTACCTGATGTAGAACTATGTCCCATACATACCATGTACCTGATGTAGAACTATGTCCCATACATACCCATGTACCTGATGTAGAACTATGTCCCATACATACCATGTACCTGATGTAGAACTATGTCCCATACATACCCATGTACCTGATGTAGAACTATGGCCCATACATACCATGTACCTGATTTAGAACTATGTCCCATACATACCATGTACCTGATGTAGAACTATGTCCCATACATACCCATGTACCTGATGTATAACTATGTCCCATACATACCATGTACCTGATGTAGAACTATGTCCCATACATACCATGTACCTGATGTATGACTATGTCCCATACATACCATGTACCTGATGTATGAATATGTCCCATACATACCATGTACCTGATGTAGAACTATGTCCCATACATACCATGTACCTGATTTAGAACTATGTCCCATACATACCATGTACCTGATGTAGAACTATGTCCCATACATACCCATGTACCTGATGTAGAACTATGTCCCATACATACCATGTACCTGATGTAGAACTATGTCCCATACATACCATGTACCTGATTTAGAACTATGTCCCATACATACCATGTACCTGATGTAGAACTATGTCCCATACATACCCATGTACCTGATGTAGAACTATGTCCCATACATACCATGTACCTGATGTAGAACTATGTCCCATACATACCATGTACCTGATGTATAACTATGTCCCATACATACCATGTACCTGATGTAGAACTATGTCCCATACATACCCATGTACCTGATGTAGAACTATGTCCCATACATACCATGTACCTGATGTAGAACTATGTCCCATACATACCATGTACCTGATGTATAACTATGTCCCATACATACCATGTACCTGATGTAGAACTATGTCCCATACATACCCATGTACCTGATGTAGAACTATGTCCCATACATACCATGTACCTGATGTAGAACTATGTCCCATACATACCATGTACCTGATGTAGAACTATGTCCCATACATACCCATGTACCTGATGTATAACTATGTCCCATACTTACCCATGTACCTGATGTATAACTATGCCCCATACATACCCATGTACCTGATGTAGAACTATGTCCCATACATACCATGTACCTGATGTATGACTATGTCCCATACATACCATGTACCTGATGTATGACTATGTCCCATACATACCCATGGATCCTTGTAGGTGGGCTTGAATTTTGGAGTTCATGGCTGCAAGGAAGAGAAACAAGGATTGGAAATAAAACGAAATCAGATACAATATACAGTTATTTAAAGATAGTTATTTTAAAGATTACTTAGAGATACTTTCTGAAAACAGTTTCCTTGAAGTTTTAAAGAAAACAATGCAAATAATCACTTTCTATATCACAGTAGAATATGATTAAGTAAAGAATTGGTCTGAACTTCACTTTTTCTGTCAAATTAAGCTCACTTCGATATCGATGTATTGCTCCTGACAACCAAATAAGCTAATTCGAAAAGTATTTCGAAAAATACTTAGGTATTGAATTCAGCTAAAGGTAATCGAAAATACGAGAACAATAATCATGTCCATGTATTATATAAAAGCAAAAGGCCGTAACGGAAGTATCGGTTTCTCAGGTTTATGTGTTGATTTTCACCATTAAAATTAGCTCTTGCTTGTTGCATCATCGCCTCATATCGCGCTGAAACAGAAACAGTAAACTGCGTCAAGATATTTTGCCCCCAAATCGAATATTTTTTACAAACGAGAATCTCATCTTTTTGTGTTGTTTACTGCCAAGAAAGGGATTGTACTTAACTCTTATGTTTTTAAATCAAAACAATGTTTTCTGTCATTACACTGTTATGATGGTCAACTAAAAACACACGTCAAATAACCTACCACACACATTCCTAGAACACTCTATTGTATTCCATTATTTTCCATGGTTTCATGAATATGCAGTAGGTCAAGAAGGGTGGATATCTGTTTTCTGACTGTGATATCACGACACGATGTGCAGTATTGAATTCCCATCGTTTATGTCCACATTAACATAATCTCTTGGGAGGTGATAATTTTGGGAGGTGACAATTACGACATACGAAGGTATTAATTCTTATGTATGTGTTGAAGGTAAAGGACTGTAAACATCCAAATGCAATCAAAACATCCAGTGTAGAATGTTTTATTGTGTACTTGTTTCATTACTGATCAGTCAAGAGATACAATTTTTTATGGATAGACAATTTCCTTATTGCGATAACGCGAAATCTCAGTGGACATACTAAGACCGTTATTAACACCTTCTGTTAGTATCTATATCCAAACGTCGCATCTGTTGCAATACAGAAGTCTGTCCATAAGAAATGCATCATGTCAGCTTCTAAATGCCACTCTAAAATGTGCTCAGTCGATCTCACAAACCGATGTAAGATTTAGGTGTCTACACTCACCGGCTGCTTGCTGCATCATTGCCAGTTGTGCCGCTGAATCCAAACAAGATAAAAGACATCAATTGACATTACTGTCTTTACTCATTAAAACCCTTAAAGACTTGAGAAACAAACACTTAAAGGCGAAAACTAGAAGATTTATCTCCAATACACAATATCAGGACATTGGATCAATGGATCATGACAAATAAGGCACCTGTTGCAAGTCCATAGTTTGGTTTGTATCATGTGTTCTTTTGATGTTGTTGTCGTTTGGGTTTTTTCTACAGGCAGACTTGCCTTTGCGAGTGTTTGTCTCGTATGTCACAAGCGAGGCAGGATTTAAGATTTCACGAAAAGATGGGAGCATTGCTATTTGTGACTCGTATTTAGTCCCTATTCAGAAACACATGTTTATTATTTATTATATAACCACATAGTTTTTTCACATAAATATAGTACCACCTTTTTTGTTTTTGCATGACTGATATATACCAACATCAGATATTGAAATTATGGCGCCATTGGCAATGGAGAACATTTTATAGTTATACGGACAAATTAGATTATGTGACGACCTACCATCAGACTGCGGCATCATGCCAGGCTGTGCATCTGAAAGTATATATAGAGAAACACATTAAGACTTTGGTTGAATAAACCGGGAAATTATCCATGATTGTGAATATCATTTTGCTGGAAGAATGGCTCCCTCTATACACTTGATAACAAACAGCAAATCCTTTGAAAAATTATTTTTTTCAAACATGGATATATTTGGGAGCTTGTGGAGATGTGTGAATTGGCTGAAATGGTTAATTGATGAACTATAGCATCAATGTTTAAAATGACTGAATAGTCTGTCTACTCATCCATATAAACAGCAATATCCCCGCTTCCTCTGCAAGAATGAACATGTTGTTCTATCGACCAGTTACTGAGCAAGAGGAGTGCTTCAAAAGCACCGTAGTAAGGCGCGCAAGGGACAAAGCACACTGTTTTCTAAACTGTATGACTTTGTGTAAAAAGAATACTTAAAGAGAATAACATTTTTATGAAAGACACTTTTCATCATCGTTCAAATACATACGTAATACCTTTAAGAATGTGTGGTAATTATTACATTTTTACGAATACGTAAAACGTTAATTTCCGCCCACATGTAATCAGCATTCGATGTCCTTGTAATGAAGAAAAAATGTTAACACAGCCATAACGCCATAGTTCCACATTTTGGTTATATGGTTATAATGTCTCACGCTGTTGTTCTTAACTACTGACACCAAGTACATCCGTAGTAACCAGTGATAAACAATACTAAACCGCATCCCAACTCTTCCAACAGAGTGAGTAACCAATGGAGACAGGTTCCAAAGGTGAAGATCACAGATGCCTTCAATGAAATATAATGGATATTGTTTGCCTGTTTTTGGTGAGGGCTAGATGCAGGCACCTTGATAATACAGACCATGATCGTTACTCCACCGGTCAAGAGTTGAAAGTGTTATTCATTGTTTACCAAGATAAAGTTAAAATGCAACATTAACTTACCAATAGCGTATGGACATACAAAAAAATAAATTAGACAACACCCTTCCCAGGAATCTATAGTTATGGAAAGCACATCACTTAGTTACCGTAAACAATGTAAACAAAACCATAGAACCATTTCCACATCCACAAAACTGTCCCCTGGTTGGTCCCTGTTATAAAGCAATAGCACAAGTAATACCCTTCCCACAAGTAACAGCTGTGATTAATGTAAGTGCAAGAGTCGTTGCGAGGTTCACGTTCACAGTTCCCCGACTGAGACATGTCAGCTGGTACTTGTGGACAAGGGAAAGCAGCAAAGCTATTCAAGTCCGTCCCACAAGCGATGCACTACCAATGTGCTTCAACCACAGATACCCTTGGTCTTGTTCTTCTTTCCAGTTTGACTTGTTGCTTTTTCTTTCAAAACATGAAACATTGAGATTCAAAAAAAACATTTGGTATTTACAGGTGTTTGTGTGGAAGATATGTCAAATTATATATTCTAATTATATATTCTAATTTTTCAGAAAAGTACAGATTCTGGAACCATTTTGGAGTTGTGTTCTTTTTCTCTTTCAGAGAGACACCAGTACACCAAGTTAGCGATCTAACCCACTCAGCTTCTTGTAAAAGTAGTAACGTAAACGTTGCTGAAGTAAAAAGATGAAGCGTGTTAGAGACACGGTGCCCCTGGGAACATTTTTTTCAGTATTGGGGTTGTTAAGTCGTTTTGTACTTTAACATTCAGTATGTTTGGGTTAAGAGTGTGTGAGAGTGAGTAAGGTTTTATGCCGCTTTTAACAATATTCCAGCAATATCACGGCGGGGGATACCAGAAATCGGCTTCAAACATTGTTCCCATCTGGGTAATCGAACGAGCGAACCAAGGAACTGAACAAGCGAACGCTTTAACCACAAGGCTACCCCACCGTTTTTTTAAGAAGTAGAGACTCTCACTGAGTATTACACATTGTTTCGGTGAGAATAATGCATGGTTAAATTGAAATGTTCATCATTCAGTATGGAACAATCATTTACAATCTTAGATTTCCTGTCTTCATCAGATCCAGACGTACAGTAGATGCCAGCGATTTTAGAACATAAACCGTGTCAACTGCTTTGAGACTTGCACATGTGCAAAAGACTTTCTGAAACATTTATTAGCATTTAAAATCAGGATGTCTGCTTCAGGAAGTGTCCTGCAAGTCATGCAATATTCTATTTTAACGTATATTCCTTGTAGCGACCGTTGTTGAAGGTGACAAGTTCATAGACTCGTCATTAATCACTATACGTCACATACTACGGTTATGATGGATGCAGCATGACAGGGCCGCTTTGATCACGACAGAATCTTCTGCTAAAAATACTTTTGAATAGTTTCGGGGACAAATGGCGCGTGAAAAATATCATTTCACACATGTCTTCAATACTGACTTTTCCAAGAGAAATGCTGTATCTTATGATTTGTTTGTTGTTGTTTGAGGTCTTACTCTGCATTTTTCCAGCATTACAACAATATAGACAGATCAGACACCCCAGTGATCGATATTATGAGCACCTATCCTCGGCAATGGGACACCATGAGGCGTTGACGTGAGCATCCGGGTTCTAGATTGCCCTCAGCAACTTATTCACGACAAGCAGGATCGGATAGCCACGCCCTCAACCTGGTTCATATATGTCGTAGCATATCCATGTGTGTAGATTGTCCCGATGGATTGACTCGTCACGATAATGTACAATCCACTGTCATATAAAGATGGTACATCACTGTATGAGGTGATACAACCAACCTTTATAACACGCTAATAGTTCATTTACTTTTAAAATGTCCATGTACTTCGCTTCTTTCAGGCAAAGTGTGTCTGAGGCCCATATATGTTATCCTAAAGCAGACACAATTGATGACTTGAATATTTTATCTAGATTGGATTTTTCTGTTCTTTTCAGTCAACGTGATATTTACTACGACCTGAAAAGTATGACGTCTGTTGAAAGCTAAAGACATAGGTGACAACCAATCCCCATTCACTTTCATGGCGAATGCGTATTACTTTCATATACTCCAAATTATTTTTGAAGTTGCATTGCAAGTCCCGTGCAAGTGTTCATTAAAACGATTCAGGGTTGTGTGCATTTACTTGGAAAGGATACCAGTAACCCCCCAAGACATCATGTAGAAGTTTTGTGAGGAGGCTGATTCACACACTGATAATGATATGAAGGATTTTGATCCTTCTAATGTCTTGAGCCAGACAGGGTTGCTTCCTTTGGCCTGGGATGAACCTAATCATCTCTTAGATCATTAGAAGATTACCTGATTGTGTATGTGCTAGTTGTCCGGCAGGCTGCGGTGAACTGCCACCTGGAAAAATAACAGAAAACGAAATGAGTATTATCATATGCAAATGTGGAGATGTCGTGGATTGGGAATGTGTTTTGGTGTGTAAAGACCTCTTAAGGTGTGTAGAGATCTCGAAATGTATGTCGAGAACTAGGAATGCGTGTGGGAATCTAAGAATGTGTGTCGAGAACTAGGAATGTGTGTCGAGAACTGGGAATGCGTGAAGGGATCTCAGAATGTGTGACGAGAATTAGGAATGCGTGTATAGAACTGGGAATGTGTGAAGGGATCTCAGAATGTGTGACGAGAATTAGGAATGCGTGTATAGAACTGGGAATGTGTGAAGGGATCTCAGAATGTGTGACGAGAATTAGGAATGCGTGTATAGAACTGGGAATGCGTGAAGGGATCTCAGAATGTGTGACGAGAATTAGGAATGCGTGTATAGGGATCTTGGAGTATGAGTAGGGCTCTAGAAATCTGTGCGTGCGTTAAGAAATGACGGTCACTATTAGCAATTTGGGTAAATTTCAAGGAATATATGTGGGCTCGGACACGTACACACACATACACATACAATGTAGGCCAGGCTAAGCCACCATGAACCCACTTCCTCTCCGAATGGCAATGATGTGAGTATGGCTACTTCCTAGGTATCGGTGTATTCATAATGTGCATCACCGCCAGAGACGGCACATGGACGTACGATGCACTTAACGATGTATTGAGGGCACTGCTCCATTGATACTAACAGACAGGAGACCTTAAGCAGGAATACGTGTTCTTTGACATTTAATGAACAGTAGTCCAACTGCATCGTGGCTTGTCGACATGATGTTAGAATCGACAGTGATGTGTGTCTCAGATGCTTACCATCTTGATGGAACTAGGGAGTATGGCATGACACTGACAAATCTTGAAACATGACGAACCGAAATGAAATCTTACCATCACAAGTGTTAGTAACCGTTTACCTGTTGTGTCAGGTACTGTACTTACCTGTGTTGCCTCCTTGTGAAATGGCGAAAAACCCACCCGGTTGCCAGGATGTGGTCGGCATTCCCACTGCAGCAGACAAAGTCGACAGTGAGTGAATTTGAAAAACATATGTCTAGATTAATGGTACTGGACTGTCACCAGAAGGGGCACGATAAGACAACAACAAAAAAACAACGACGTGTTTTCAAATCCAGAAACGAGACTCGAACCCAAGAAAATGTTGATGTCATCTGAGCAGTAAGAAAATATGTGCACCGATCGTTAGCGACTTAGAGGCAGTTACGTCCATTTTCACAGACATTGTTACTCGCATTCTTATATGCTACAATGGCCTTAGAGGAGTCGGTTGGAACAGATACCACTGATAACATTGGACCTTGGAATATTAGACCTTGGAATAGTGCACCTTAGAAACTCCATGATGAATTCGGAAAGGGTAAGCAAGTCATGCATGGCAAATGGTATCCTGAAACTGTCTCACATTTGAAGATAGATGAAGGTAAAGCCGGTAAATTGGGTGAGGCTGACAATCGAACGAAATCTCTTGACTCTTGTGCGATGGGGTAAATTGTGACATCACCTACATCTGACGTCATATCGATAATTATGATGTACAGACAGATGAACCCGTCCATATCTATGCGTATATTTACGAGAACACCACATGAACTATCTTGATCCCATAAAGTACCCCTCTCCCAACCCCACCCCTTCCCACACGCACACACATCACCACCATCAGACAACCCTGAACACCCATATCATACCATGGTGACACAATCTGGGACTTTCCCCGTCCTAATTAATCCAGGGTGTTATATGTAAAGTTATATGAAAAGTACCCTGGAACTATTTAGATTCTGTAAAACGCGACCTCACTTGAAGGTGGTTGACGGTGCGTGGCGGACTTGAGGGCTCATTCTTCACGACATATGTAACTTACATTATCATATTGAGAGAACATGTTTTTTAACATTGTCAACATGTCAGCTATTTTTGTCGTGAATCATCAAACCAAGAAAAGGACTGATCATCTTCCTTTGTTTGATAACCTGTTAAACCATTCATTTCTTTTGCAAACAGGTATTGGAAATGGAACATGTACTTCACGGACAACACATGAACCGTACCTACATCGAACTAAAACCCGACTGTACTCTCCCTGTAGTCATGGAAAGAACAACAAATACTACTTTCATTATTGTATGACTCCTCAGTCTGTAAACAACAGATTCTACTATATCTATTTCGAATCAAAGAATTATGACGGTCGTACACTTAAAATTTGTCTCAAATATCGTACGACGCTTTCGTCAGATATGTTTTCTAAAGATAGGCCATAAATGTTCATTGAATACATTGTATTCCATATTTTCAAAGATATAATTTCTAATTCATCCTTCTCCTTAATATATCATTGAGTGCGGCGTTAAATAACAAAGCTTCAATCGATCTCTCCAATTTTCATGATATAGGCAACAAAGTCCTTAACAGAACACATCTTTGACTCAAACATAATCAATTACGAACATATTTTACGCATGCTCTTGTAAATCACCTGTGCACCTTGCTGTAAGCAGGTGTTCGCAAAATCAGCGTATCCTGACACATTGTTGCCAGCCGACACGAACACAACTGCTTCAGGGCATGTCGAATCGTCAGCTTTACCTGGTCCACAAAATGTGCAGAAGGTCGACTTCGTACCTCTATTCTATAAAATATGTCCTAATATATCTCCACACACGTCAGAACCGTTTGGCAGATAAACCGTATGTTTTCAATTTATTTTATCACTCACGTGGCTATTTTAACTCATACATTATGCATTATTATAAATGTCCTAGAAGGATTACCATGCTGTTCCACTACCACTACACGTCTTCTTTGTGACTGGAAGTCGTTCACGCATTTTTCTGTTAACAATATACGGATCATTCAAATTTGACAGAATGACATGAGAATAAGAAAGGAATTGTTCCGATATATCAGATGATTACTTAAACTGTCAGTCGTTGATCCCCCGCGATTTGCTTTTCATGACTAGCTGACATTGTTGCTTACCTTCTTAGAAGCAGAGACGAGAACACTGTCGTTTCATCATATTGTTTTTCTATCATTTATAAGCATTGAAGAATAATTTCTGATGTGAATACTGTCGGACCACGACGTTCCATTGGTCTTCATTAAGCTATACTGCACTATGATGTGAAACATCCTCATATACTGAAGTTAACAAATAAGGATACATCTTACTACTGAGTCGTGACAGAGTAGAATGCATTGCAACTTAAGACGTATACGTCACGGTATCGTGTATTCTGCCAAACAAGCCACATCCAATAGTATATCATCGTGTAGTAATATGTTTGCAAATAAGCCCACATTGAAATGAATTCAGGGATCAGTCATCAAGATTTGAGATCTGAACAGCTGATTCAGCTGAACGACGCATGACAGGTAAAGTATGTGTACAACTGTGTACTCGCATATTTCTGGATGAGCAATTTATAAATCTTGACGCTACCCTTTTCAACTTCATTTATCTTTCACTCGCGTCCAAGTAAACGTTCATATCTACATGTAAATTGACAAAACAGGATCGTCAATAATGATTAATTCTTCTCTGACTGACAGCACACTAAATAGAATGAACTACAAACAATTAAAAAATCATTTAAAAATATTGATATTTTTTTAGATTCCTCAAGTGAAAAACATGGGAAGATAAGTGACGTTTTCACCGCTTGAACACTGACTTTTATTGCCTATGTCATCATTAAAACATGTTAAAGTACAGAATCCACGAGAAGGGTTAGTCGACTACGTTATCATGTCTGTATTCAATCTCAATCAGTTACAGCTGACATATGTTCATTTTCTAACGAATCAAAGGTACGAAATATTGTCTGCGTTCTGTCACTTCACATGGCGAGTGATGAATGAGTGTTTGACACGCTCAACTGAATGAGAAATGAATGTCGTTTATGCTTCACGAGTTCTTCAAGAAAGTTGCCATGTACTGAACTTAAAAAGTCAAGATTGTCAATTTTATTCTTGACTCACAATTACACTTCACAACCTCCCATCAAACATGCCACAAACAGAGCGTTTCAATGTCAAATTTGCCTTGAGTTCAAAACATTTGAAGAAGAAAAGTAATATTTTTATGGACAGATAGCTTCTTTATGGCAAAAAGATGAGACTTTTTGGTGCAAATGCTAACACCGAAGTTCCATTAATATGCATTAAGTTCAAAACGTTTGTTATGCATGTTTTATAATATACTGTGTAACACACGCCTGAAGGACTATGATAAATAATAATATCATGTTATATATTTTGCACAGCTTTTGCCTGCGCTATTCAACGTTTTGTTAGGTACATTTTATAATATACCGTTTAACACACACCTGAATGACTTTGATCAAAACCATTATTATGTTATACGTTTGTTATTATGTTATTATTATGTTATACATATAGCGCTTGCGTGCGCTAATAAACGTTTGTTTTGTATATTATAACTCACATCTGAATGACTTTGATCAAAATCACTATTATGCGTTAAACATTTTGCACAACGTTTGCATGCGCTAACTTCTTTGATGCTCGCATGAAGGACTCACTTCATCTAAAATACTTAAATAACAACAATTTTTAACTAACCATGGTTACTAACATATCAAAGTATCTATAAAACGCGAAACTTTTAGAATGAATAATGACACCAGGTGTTCATGCAGAGGATAGGCATACGTCAACTCAACCAGTAAAACATACAACCTGCCCAGTTTGCTTACAGATGAGTTTTTTCGTGTGTTTTTTTTTACATTACAAAACATAGATGGATTTTATACCGGACGTGCCAGGCGTCATTTAGAGGCAGATTTAAGTCAGGTGGGAGCGGACATTACACACAGTGTTTGTTGTCCAAAGTAAAGGAGGAAAAAAATGTTTCCTTTTGTCTTGGCTTCTGTTTCATTCATTCTAGTCCACGAAATGCATGTGTTGATACAAACCTTGAAGGAAACATACTTCAACATTTTTTAACGTCAAGGAACATACCTTTCGACTGTAACTGAAATCCTAAATAACATGGTGACTTTGTGTCTTGGCGAGTTCTACATAATCCGTCTCGGCCGAAGTATTGTAACTTGTGACATGTTTGAAATGTAATAGTTGAACAAACGAAACAAGCAGATGATTGATAAAAACAAACAAACCAAAAATGCTTATTCGACGAATCGGATAGTTTTCTTATGAACCTTATTTTCGGAGTATTTCTGCTACCCTAATTCATGAATTATGGAAACATACCAGTGTCACTGTGTGACGGCCATTTCATCTACATGAATGATACTTCTATCTCTACAGTTGATACTGGCATATAATACTTAATACTTAAGTATGCGTGTATGATTATATGATCAATGTTGAACATCTCATCTTAAGTTTGACAATTATGGTAACCATACTTTCAACAGTAATCGACCCTGCCTGATGTACGAATATCACATACAGAGGTAAAAGTTTTGTTACTACGTATATGTTAGTAGTATTACCTATATGATGAACAAATAGACAACTAACCGAAATGGCCCAAGGGTCCAAAAGGTCCAAGAAAACACTATAATACTCCTATTACATACAGCATTGTCAAACAAACATTTTGTGTTTACTTGTTTGTTTGTTAGTTTTCTTAGCCACCATCAACGTTTTGAAAAGGTTGCTTATTTTCAGGTAGAATGCAAGTTATTACGGGTGTATTTTCCTTAGCTTGGCATTTTACCTACTTTACCGAAATGTGCCATGTTAATTCCTTGAAATAAATGTCCTGGGCAATTTTGTGGCAGCGAAGTCTTTCTTTGGAAGTTATTACGTGTATATATTTTTACATGTGTTTTTTTTTTTCTATGATTGGGTGTTTTTTTCCATGATTTTAAATGAACATGTTAAGACACTGGACTAGAATTGGCTTTCAGTTGTACATGTGTGCTATAGGGCCTGAGTGTCCAGAGTCAATCACTTAGCAGAAGACAATAACCATATTCCACATTCTCTCGTGATGTCAGTTATCGCAGTTTCCAGTCCAGTTCTATTTACCTACAGGCAGGAGTCGCATGATGTGAAGATTGTTAAATATGGCGTAAGTAACCAGGAAACAAAAAAGATTGATCTATATTTTGAACCCAGCGCTAAATAGGAGGCGGTGCTAACTTACCAATGACGTCACGGGATGCAAGAACTGCAACAGAAAAGGTTAAAACTTGAATCAATGAAGAGACGAGAATGGTTGAAACAATAAACATTCATGTTTGCCTGTCTATCCCAAGACGGAATAATCTGACACGCGCACACTTGATCAGCAACTTTAGGTTGATACACAACCAGAAATCATTGATGTTTTCATATGAACGAAAATTTTTGCAGTTTAATATATATTTTTTAAAACATGTTCGCGTAGGGCATGTGCAGTAGAACGATGCGTACATAGCTTTGGCGTCATCTAATCCTCACAATTCGCCATATATAAATGATCTTCCTTGTCATACTTCGTCGCCACTGAGATCGAATATCAGCTTGATTATGCTATTTGATTTGTCATATTTTAGGCTTTCGATCGGCATGAAGCGGTATATGGAAAGTCTGTTTTATACAGATTTTGACCCAGTAGAAAGAGTGGATACAGTCTCTCGTTATGCTATAAACAAAAAAAACACGATATCCACAGTCAAAACTGAAAGCAAACATAAATAGTGAAAATGACTTGCCAACAAATGTCAGAAAACATATCCCTTCTGAATGAAAAGTCAAGTAGAATACGTGAGTTTATTTTACGCCGCACTCAGCAATATTGCAGCTATATGGAGGCGGTCTGTAAACTAACAAGTCTAGACAATCCAATGATCAACAACATGAGCATCGATTTACTCAACTAGGACACGGTGTCATGTGTCAACAAAGTCAGCGGGCCTGGTAATCGGCGCTCGCCTCTTACGACAAACATGGTTACTGAAGATCAATTCTAAGCCGGACTTTCGAGTTTCGAAAAGTGATCTAAACACACTTGTATTAATCAATGTTCCTAACAAACACGCTTACAACGATATGAGGGCTATAATGAGCTTTTGGGGGAAAACTTCTGTAACTTCTATTTAGCAAGCAGTATATGTACCGTTGAATATTGTTGCACATACTCTCGCTGTTTGTGAATAATATTGAGGGTATTGCGTTTACTCCTTCAAATAACTGCAAACCTGCATTCATTTGAAAAGGTATCGTTGGGGCAATCTGGTCACCAACAAAATGTCCAAAGGGACATAAACAAAATTCACTCATTCTTTTCAGATGCCATAAGCAGAAGCTGAAGAGAATTGTTATAAGATCGTTAGAGTTCATCATACGTACACTAAACAGCAACATACTCCCCCTTGTAAGAAAGATTTAACATACCAATGACAAATGCGTTTTGTCCTTAAAACCATTGCGAAACCACTTCCAAAACCATAACAGGGCCTGTGTCATTCAGTTCTTGTATTTCGATCAGCACTACACGAAAATACGCAGGCTCGAGATATTTGATTAAAATGACGCTGATTCTGTTGCAGTTGGTAGCACATCTTCAAAAATGCAGATACACGTCACAAAGCTTCTGGCTTGTTTGCGTGCAGCATGATATTGCAGATATATTCCCAAACACCACTCGCTCAGTCATAAATTAATCTATATGCGTGAAGGTATCCAAATCTTACCCAAGAGAACTGTAGATACAAATAACGCCGTCATCTTGTTGAAGTCTTTCTGTGCTTATCGAAAATAGGGACGGCGAGAGTAAACCACCTTGTCTAACAAAGCCGTCCAGCGGCAGACTGAGACACACCGTGGATCAGCCAGCCTCTTGTCTCACCTTTAAGTTGATGGATTACCTAACACCTTGACAGCTACCTTCAGCGCATTGTAAGACAAGGGGGGATTGTAATTAAGTTGACGAACTGCCAACAATATCCCTGCATAAAATGTACAGCGTATGACTCAGGTCATTCTAATGGGTAAGGAAGCATTGAGACACAGTTGTGTTACTGAGCCAAATTAATGCGTTCGGGATTCAACGAAACAACACAAATAATTGTCATTTTACTTTTCATGCCTCCATTGTAGGATTTATGGAATGCATTGAATGAAGGGTTCATCCATGTCATTGATCTGCTAGTATTCACATATAATTACCAAAAAACATAGAAGTACATATGACACTGTTGAACCAACCAGAACCTGTTTGACAAAGCGCATGCAGCTTTTCTTCTAAAGCCACCATAAACTTTAGGCATTGATAAAAGCAGGAAGCAAAATTCATCCCATCACATTTAAAATAGGAATACCTCTTCACGTTAGTGAAAAGGACAATGTCAACAGTACAATACATCAAAGAGTTCAATCTGTTGACATCTTATTCGTCAGTACGTGTTGAATAGTGAATGTCGGACACAAGATGTTTGACACAGTGTCTGTTTCTTTGACACGGTGACCCCATGCTGCTAAGACCCCGTGACCTCTGTACAAGAGATCACAATAGTCATCCTGTCATGTACAGTTCATATTCAGTGCCATAGTGTACAGTTATACATGAATAAGGGGCTGATCCATTATCCTGTCTATGCTTCATTGTGGTTACCCGACAAATAACAAATCAACGAAGTCTCCCATATTTTGAAATTGGGAGTCCGCATGCATGATATTCCCACAGACATACTTTTTGAATTTGCCGATTACCATTCAGAATTGTCCGTCTGTTTTTATAAACCTTTGACTCAGTGTTTTTAAAAATATATTAATACTTCCAGATAGTAGAAGCGCTATCACGACTGGATATTGCAGCTTTTTAGGGTTACCGTAAAAGTGAGAGTTAAAAGTGAGATCGTAAACACAATACTCAAGATCCTTATAAATCAAGCATTGAAGATAAATGATATTCTTGACTGAAAAAAGTAAAGAGAATAACTACATTCGACTTGTGAATTTCATGTTCGTTACTGAATTCATTATAATGCATTATAATTACATTTGCTTTGATTGCTTTGGATTATGTTCTGATTTGTAAGCTTGAGACCAGTGAAGGTCCCGGGGTAAAACAGGCCTTCAGCATCTCATTTTTGCCATAAAAGGCGACTCAACTTGTCGTAAGAGGCGACTACCGGGATCGGGTGGTCAGGCTCGCTGGCTTGGCTGACACAGGTCATCAGTTCCCAGTTGCGCAGATCAATGCTCATGTTGTTGATCAGGCTCGATTATTTACAGACCGCCGCCGTATCGCTGGAATATTGCTGAGTGCGGCGTAAAACTAAACTCACTCACTCACTGTAAGTATGACATAGCCGAAAGAATAAGAAAAGCATTCCTGAATTATGAAGCAGTGGAGAGAGAGAGAGAGAGACCTCTGTTTAGGAAAATAGTTCATTTGGACTTTTTTGTAGTGATGTTTCTTTCATAATGTACTTACACATACACGCTCTCTCTCTCTCTCTCTCTCTCTCTTTCTCTCTCTCTCTCTCTCTCTCTCTCTCACACACACACACACACACACACTAGAGGCTAACCCATGGTTTAAGAAACTAGGTCATGTGGACTTCATGGCGGCGGTCTGTAAATAATAAAGTGATCAACAGCTTGAGCATCGTTCGAGGCAAATATTGCTGAGCGTAGCGTGAAACAACCAAGCAAAGACCATACAATCTGTCTATTACATTAAGTGTAATATGTACTTAAAAATGAACCCGCATAACACTTAATCTCAAACTGACTGTCAACATAAACCCAGCTATGGCAAAGTAGGCATGGAGCAAAAATGACATTTATCCGGCCAACTGTCTTCGTTGTACAGCTGATGGCATGAAGGACAAGAAATCCGTTTTATAAAGTGTCGTGTTTAAAATGTTCACCATGCATTTCCGTAAGATTAATAAGCACCTCGGTATACAGAAACGAAACAAAATACGAAACGTATACGGTGGGCCCCGGCATGTTTAAGTGAACTTGCAAATTTCTATTGTATAATACAGAGACTGAAGGACTAGAATTCGCCGAGAGAACATCAAAATGTTTGTCAGGAGCGTAGCTGAAATTAAGAAAACATGATTACAAGTCCTCGGTATTATCTATATGTGTTACATTGAATATGACAAATCAGTGATTTTGTAAATCTTTGCTACCTATTACAGGTTTGCTACGCGCCTGTATGCGTGCTAGATTTTGGATGAGGGGTTGTGAGGGGTGACGAGGCTACCATCTAAACATCTAAACAGGTACTTTAACACATCTAGAACCTACACATGAAAGGGACAAAGAAAGTGCACAGGTCTGTTTGTAGGACCTGAAACCATGATGAGGTTCTTGAGAGGCATATAGATGTTGGTATTCAAGTAAAAGGCAAATAGTATGGATGTCAACATCTTTATTGTATGTCACAACGGTTCTGTGCAATCTCCTATTCTGGACTAGTCCAGAAAACATGTAAAAAGGATGTTATCATCCATAATATTTTCCTTTTACTTGTTTTACGGTGTGTAAAATATTCATGAATAGTTCTTACGGTTTACAAGAAACAGACATGACCCCTTTGATTTCCCGGGTCAAAATCAATTGTGATTGCAAACTTAATCCCAGCTCTAAACAGTTCCTCACCAGACGATCACAGGTCTTGTTAAACAGTGTGCATTTTCACATTGCAGCATGAAAGGGGAAAACGGTTTAGTTTCGGGAGTAGTTTTCTTTACGTAGGTTATTAAAGTCAGTGAGATGATATATTTCTCCTTTGATGTCAGTTGGGGTGGAAAAAAGCAAAGTTGTGAAAACCAAAGCGGTGTACCATGATACATGTAAATGTAAACTTCAAACTGAGAAATAGGTTAGTTGCATTTAAGTTGATAACTAAGATATATTCAAATCCTTCTTAAGAAAAGTTTGCCCCTGGCGACGAAGCTGCACAAATTAAAGAATGTTCTATTCTTAACAGAAGTCTGTGTTAATGAAGATGTAAGATTTACACATCAACTGCCTACGGGTTTTCTCGACATGATGTCTGAGTGTTGCCCCGGGCTGTTTACAATCTTCGTGTGTAGAGAACACTGACTGAGCTAGTGTGGACATTTGTTTGTCATATATTATACATGGATCCGTGACAGACCCGTGACAGGTGACGATTGTTCGGTGGTAACCTTTTGGGGTAATTGTTGCCAGTCGTCCTGACGTGACGCATTGGATGGTGACGAAACTAAAGAGTGATTGATTTGTTTTTATGGGTACGGATGACGTCAGTTACATCCTATCTGCCTTGCTACTTGCCTTATGTCTACACAAGAACAACAACTATATATTGCCAGCATACGTTTGTGCACAAGCCCAAATTATTTAGTGATAGGAATTGTGGTTAGCAGTGGCTTGGGCTGATGACGTAATTTTAGGACTTCTCCGCAAAGAAAGAAGCTTTATGAATGCATTTCAACAAATGTTGCTCATTCTGTGGGGTGGATGCAAGTGCGTGTATTCAATTCGTTACGCATTTTGTGACAGTCAGACGTGCAAATAGAATCAGCATGTCATATCCACAAGTCCCTCATAAACATACACCTATGACCGTCATTTACTTACTCAAAGTTGTTTGTTTACCACGCGCACGATTTTGAACTGACGATATCTCAAACTACACCTGCAACCGTTTATTTCATCACCCACATATGCAGTTGTTTGTGGCAAAATAGTTATGTGGTGTCATGGTACATTTTGTTTAGCTTGATAGTCAGCAGGGGTGTTATGATACAGGTGCCTCACGATAAGATACGTATCTCGATACTGAGGTCACGATACGATACGTATTGCGATACGACATCTTCGACGTTTTGTGCTAAATAAGCAGTCATAACCGTAATGGGAAGATGTCTAATGTTGAAACCATAGTTCACTGAAAACCTCTTCACAAATAATCCAAGTCATTTATAAGTAGAGATTAACAGATAAAGGACATTTATTCACCAGCCAGGTACCCATCACTCACTCTCGACAACTCACGTTTGCTGTTTTGTGTTAAAATACAAGATACATGTATTAAGACACACAATAGCAATCGATATGAGTGAACATCACATGAATCGTGCATTGTATCTTTCAAAGTTTGCCGACGATGCACAGGTGCATCGGTGAATCCTTGCATCCCTAGGAATCATTATTTTTTGTAAATATTTATATATTCTATACTCTTAAACACAGCTATATTTAGTCTGAAAGCACTTCCACTGTGAACCGCAGAGTTTTTGTTAGATGTAATGGCAGCCAAAACAATAGCTTGTATATGAAATACTTTAGATCTGTGCTAATCTCCAGTACACATACATATTTGCCACAACATGATAAAACATAAACTTCAAGGTTGGGATTTAAATTTGTACCATTTAATAATTACGTTCGTATCTCATAAAGTTTGAGAATTTATTGTTCTATTTGCATGTCTGCATGTTAAACCAGATATCGGAATGAAGGGCTGTGGTTTCTATATTTGCGTATGTGATGTTATAACGCAGTGTAGTTTAGTGGAATACTATGAAGGTGGGCAAGTGTATGCCTCTATCAGTGACATTATTGGTTTAACTGTTCACCGTAGCCAGCGGCTGTCTGAGGCTGATCCGTTCCACCTGTACATCCAACACAGGTCTGACTTGGACGCTCGCCCACAGTCGCTGTTTAGGGCGATGGAGTAGCCTAGTGGTTACAGGGCTACGCTGAAGGTCCGGGTTCGATTCCCCACATGAATACAGTCTGTTAAGCCCATTTATGGTGTCCCAGTGCCATGATATTGCTAAAAGCGATGTAAAACACAGTCACTATAGTTACTCTGAGCATTATTTGTGCTCGTATTGTTATCTCTAGTGTTATAACCACTGCTGTTGGATCATGTACTGCCGTTGATATTGAACCCCTACTCAAATGTGTGGTCTCGTCACGATATGGCTGCAATATTACCGATGTGACGATAAATATGAACTCATTCACTCACTCACTCACTCAGATGTTGGGTACCACAGTCATTACTTTTCACTTATGTGTATTGATTGCTTGGTAAGTTATTATCTCACTTTGGAAACTGAAACGATGATTTTAATCATTTTGAATGTTTCAAAGGTCACATGCAACCAAAACATCAAACATAATTAAAACACAATTATGACCTATTCATGACATGTATAGATTGCTGAATGTTGAAAGACAAATGAACTAAATTGTAAGCGTAACATCACGAGTCACGATGTTTTCGTCCCTCGAAACAAAGGACCCGGGAGACCGAACCCGGTCAGAACATGTTGGTGTGCACTCGAGTGTGATGAAGTCGTTTCACTGGCTGGTTCATTTGCCGATACGCTGGAAGTTCATGTACAGATGATCTGTTCGTTGAGTGAGTGTGGTGAGTATGGTGAGTATGGTGAGTAATAAGAAAGTAAGATTTTTTTATGGATAACATCTTCTTTCATTGTATATGATGCGACGTTTCGGTATGGATTCATATGTCGTTGTCAAGCACGAGTGATAACGGTATAAAATCCATAGCGAAACATCGCATCACCTACAAGTTGCTGTCTGATTTTCTGTTCGATCAACAAATACTGAAATGGTGAACTACTGCATGGCTGGAAACTGGCGTCCGTGTACAAAGCAGAACGTGACAATCTGACTGCAATTTTTCACTCCGATCCAGTCATCCGGAAAAAAAAGATGCAATTTTCTTCTTCAACACACATTATAATAACGTCTCATGTGTACAAGCATCACACCTGCCTATCTGTGTAATTACATAATGTGACAGAGACAGAACCCAGGTGCACGAGCCATAAATCACTGTATTCTGTTCATGGTGTATAGCCCGAAAGGCGTTAAACAAAAGGTTCAAATTTGCTCGAAATAGTGCGTGAGTGAGTTAATATTTAACGTCACATCGGCAATATTTCAGCCATATCGTGACGAGTGCTCGAAATAGAAAATGACTATGATGTACTATATATTTGTAATGCAAAGTGTTTGAGCAGCTACTAGACACAATATCAGTCTGATTGTGTAATGGGCGAGGGCCTCCTTACTACATAAATACTATCTGTCTGTCTGGAAAGCTGGTAATGGCGTTCACTTGCATAAACAGTGTGAGGAGGGAAAAAAGGATGTATGCTCCTTAGAAGGGCAAGTCAGAAGTTGTATAGATGAAGGAAAACCAAACTCTATGGATAGTTAACTTCTTTAATGCAAAGGTGCGATGTTACGGTGTACAAAAAGTAACACTTGCTCGATAACGGAGTTAGTACCTACACAGAAACGGCGCACCCATGGCAATAAAGAAGTTGACTATCCATAGAGCTTGGTGTTCCTTAAGTTCAAATTCTATTGTTGTCAATGATTGGAGTTGTGTATTGCATATTGTCATTATCAGACAGGCAGACACATGGGTGTCAATAAAACTGAGTTTTTATCAGTGACAGAGACAGCTTGTCACAATGAATGTATCCTTCTATTTTTTACGTAGATATGAAATCATTTCAGTTTTTAAATTTTAGCAATGAAATTAGTATTTATAAAGCTACACTTTCTTAAAGACTTCGTGTGTAAATCTGCATGTACGGGACCTGTGCATATTTATTACTGCATACCCAAGATGCTTGTAATCACAAGAACTGTTCTCCAACTTCGACTGTAGCGATAATCTTTTCACGCAACACTTGCTGTGTTTGTTCGAGTCGCCTTCCAGGGTCAAGATAATCACTGCGCATGCGCTCTGGTTGCAGCGCAGCACAGCTGGTGAAACCACTTTTTCCACCAGCCCTGAGTGAAAATTAGTGAAACATTTGAACTGCGATTTCGCGGGCTTTTTTTCCCTTGCATTGTTTTTCAATTGTATAAGTTGAATAAACATTTTTTTAATGTGTTTCTGTAAGTCCATACTGAAAGGTTTCAGAATCTGCAAAGTTTTGTTTTGCGTTGCATGTGACCTTTGAATGGATAAATGAATTGCGAACAGAACATGTTTATAATTTATATATCCGAGGTGACAAAATTGAGACCAGGCCCATGAGGCTCCTTTCACAAAACAACCTTTACTAAGGTTACCTTAACACCAATTCTTTAACATCGTACTAAGGTTACCTAAGTCTAAGGGGAGTTAAGGTTAACCTTAGTAAAGCTTGTGAAAGGAGCCCCTGTTCCACAGAGTGCTCGTAGCGTTACGACCTGTCGTAACTCCATTGTGTATCATATGGCTACGTACATTGCAGCAGTGCGAACTTATCGTAGCTCAGGGCCTAGGCAAAGGTTTATGCAATGTTCACACTATCACAATTCGCGCCGCGAAACGTGGTCTGAATCGTCGACTAGTCGTGGTGATCCTATCAGATCGTATCAGATCGGAAGTTCGTGGCAATCGTGTTGATCGTAGAAAACATTTGGACCGTTCAAAACTTGTCTACGATCAGCATGATTGATGTGTCGATCACACTGGTCGCATGAGATGGTATTAAATCGTAACAAAGCGCAACATATCGCGTATATTCGTGCTTCCAAATCATGGTGATCGGAATCAGTCGCGGACTAGACGAACACCGCAGTGGTTGTGTTCAATCTGTAGAAGTTCCAGAAACAATGAAGCCCATAGTCAGTGGGGCTGTATATGTACCCGTCGGGGTCCAATCGTAGCTCAAATCGTAGTCATCTTGATCGTGATAGTGAAAAACATATCAACAACAATCCTATCGCAACAGTGCGCGTTGGTTCTTGATGAACGTATCGGAACGCAACCCGCACGTCCCAAATCGGGGACCCTGGAGTCGATAGGGACAGTCCTACCACAACGCATGAACGGGAAAGCAGATCGTGACAGTATCGCATCCATTCCTCATTCAGTCCTCATTCTGTCAGGACGTATCGACTCGTATCACCTCGTATCCAAACCTTAAATTTCAGAGACGTTCCACGAACAACCAGTTGTGGGATTCGTAACGAATCTAGTATTAGGACATGTGTGACCGGAACTTCGAAAGCCGCCTAAGTTTCAAAAGTGGCATTTGTATATTTCGTGCGTACTTAACGTATCATAGAATATTCACAGTAAATATGAAGCACGTGTTTCTGTTGTGAAGATACAGGCAGCAGTTGCTTATTTGCATAGTGACAGTACTGGTGTGCGTTAATGTATATTAATTACGGGTGTAGCGACTCATAGATATACATGTATATCGATGCATCGATTCGTAGGCCGCCGATGCAAATCAATACAGGTTTTACACTGTCGTATGCCCAGATACGATACTTCAAACTGGCCACGATAATCGATGTTTACGAGTGCCGTGTCGCGATATCTGTCATGAAAAAAAATACCTTTGTTTGATGACTAAAATTCATTTTCCCTTTAAAAGTAAACGTTTTCTCAAACTCGAACTGTGTCAGACATTGCGCTTGATATCAGCATTCACAAAGTCAGTGTATGAACATAAGTATCTCGTTTCCGAATGAACATTGAACAACGCTGGTGGACTTTGGCGAAATACTTTAAAACTGGTTTTCTTTCGATCTTATGTTGTTTTATAGTTGGTTTTTGAATCAAAGATGTCAGTATCGTAATAATCATTGTTTCACCAACCTTATGTCGGGACTCGTATCGCAGCTTCAGTGCATAACACTTCGGAATCTGTCGTCGTGCCTAACTTTATGTCATGCCAAAATCCTGGGCTAAATACATGCATCGCGTTTCCTAGCGAACTTTCAAAACAGCAGCGATTTAATTTATACGTACTTATTAATATTACAGAAGCGCATTATATGCCGATAGATAAGCCCATTGTTGTTATAGGACGTGCATTTTCTGGTAAATGTATATTCATCTTCAGTCCTCAAACTCAAATGATAAACGTGACGTTATATAAGCACTGGAATATTTTAATGTCACTTAAGTACACATATGTTCATAAGAAGGGAATACATGCACCTTCTGTGTATATGGCAAGCGGCATTCATACCAATAGAATATTTGATTTTGGCATTAGCAGATTTGAACCTTGGAGGTAAACATTTTATATACTCTTGTTAACAGGTAGTTCTAACAAATTGCCACTAAATATACAGAATGTCGTCTCTGTTTTTGAAATCTGAAAACGCGCTATGCTTAAACTTGGCACTTAGTTATAGTTTTAGTATAGGAGACGCTGGTGCAACTGTCCAAACCTACAGGCGACCAAGTTCAAATACCCTTGTTTATGTACAATAAAAATATGTTAACTTAAAAATGATATGAGAAAGATCCAGATACCTTTTGGCATTGTCTTTCCTGAAGCACTTAATGGGTGGAATGTTAGTAAGGTAAATAGGTTTCAAAAGAAACTGGATACCTAACTAGATAAACTTGATAATCCAGATGGACCCTGCGAGCCTCCCTGTTCTTTTTACGTCTACAAGAAATGTTCGCCTAGAACAGAGACGGCACTGTTGACATAGTACTTGTGTTAACATACAACCTGCGATACGATACATCACGATACTAAAATTTTATTCAGGACGATATACTGTAACATATGTCATATGTGAGATTACACTTTCTTAGTAAAGTACAAATTCTAGTACTATGTGGTTGAGTCCCATCCGGGATTCGAACCCGCACCCTGCTTACTAAGAAAGTGTAATCCCAAATATGACATACGTTACATTTGACCACTTTCTCAGGATGTACCGCCAAAGTACTGTGCGATACCATACGAATCCCGATACACGGGTGGCGATGCGACACGAATCCCGACATAAGAGTGACAATACGATAGGAATCCTGATATAAGGGTATCGATACATAGCGATACTAAAACCATTACTTCTAACACCAACTATAAAACACATTAAGATGAATAGAAAAAGATCTGAATGAAATTTTGATTTTAAAAAAATGTACTGATTTTGAAGGCGATATATCTTGAAAGATATCACGGTTCGGCTACATTCACAGTTAAACTTCGATGTATCGTAGCATATTTGAAATATCGTATCGGGATATACAGTAATCTAAAATTTTGTATCGACTCACTATAATCGCGACCGATGGATAGGTGCATCGACACATCGATGCATAACAATTAATCGTCACAGAACTACAAAAGTATAGTCTGAAAAGGTATTTTTGAATCATTATATAAATTAAGTGATACAAGGTGTTAGCGAAATGTGAGGGTATCCCGGCCCATAAATACACGTACGTACAACTGGTACAAGTCAATTGTTCACTTGAGAAACCCGGTACCTTATTGTGCAACATCCTCGGATATCTCTTTGGTATATCTCCACTATATCCTGGATGCATCTACGGCTCGGATTTATTACCTCCCTTGGCTCGCTTTTTATCCGGTGTCCACGCTGTGAAGCTGAGCGAACCAATATCTTCTAACTTTCGCTTCTTGAATTATCTAAAAGATTTGATTTGGCATCAGAAATCACGAGAGCTATTCTTAAGGAGGTAGAAGGAGTTCTTGCATATATTTGTTTAACGTTGCGGGCTTGTTAGTTTGTTTCCTCCAATCGGCTTAGCCGACTGGCTACTCTGAGAATGCTGAGCCAGCAAAGGTAATAAAATTATCGGACCCAGCCGTAAATACACCCAGGTTATAGTGAAGATTTATTAGAATCTATACCCTGGAGATATCGAGGATGATTGTACAAGTCAAAACAGGAACTTACATCGGACGTCATATTTGTCAGTGCATCAAGCCTGGAATGTGTATCATAAAACGATCACACATTGCCATAACTGATGTAAGTATTGAGGATTATTTTCGTGACGCGTTCTGATTGGTGTGTCGTACCTTACACGTGACAGTGATCGATGGTGTTACGAGTATCACTGCAGGTCACGGAAAAGGTCGAGTTGTGAAGAATGTATTACGTCACTGAGCATGGACATAGAATTGTGAGGATCTCTTAAACGTTGTAGTACACTCCTCGTCGTGGGCGATAGTGCAGATGTCGTGATGCCGATGAAGTGTACATCCTCATCTTCTCGTCAAACAGGTCGGATAGACTCATAGAATGCCCGTCAGAATGAATTTTCAGCAGCCTTATCCTACAAGAGGACTAACGGGATTTGGTGGTAAAGCTCGCTGATTTATGTTATCGTACATCTTGATTGCAACTACCTATTTACAGACCCGTCAAGTTAATAGAATATTGCTGAGTGTGACACTAAGCACGCGCGCACGCACACACGCATGTACGCGTGCACAGATAATTGCATCAGAAAAACAACACGTAAACT
The DNA here is from genome assembly GCF_037392515.1 of Haliotis asinina. Classification (NCBI taxonomy): domain Eukaryota; kingdom Metazoa; phylum Mollusca; class Gastropoda; order Lepetellida; family Haliotidae; genus Haliotis; species Haliotis asinina. Next base: position 9,198,176 of record NC_090292.1, read on the forward strand.
CAGAGTGTAACAAACACAATGTTGTGGTAATTCATACAGTTGAGAAACATGCCATATCAGCTTGAAGGTGTCTTATTGACCAGAAATATACCTGTCCTCCCGCATCCCATGACTGGATTCAAACAAAGAACTTTCTGATCCGAAGTCGTACGCCTTTTCCACATCACCAAGGAGGTGAGAGAGAGAAAGCTTCAGCCACCAACGCAGTATTCTTCCAGCGTCAACATTGGGAACACCAGGAGGACTTCTCCTCGAAACACTGTGCCCATTTCGTGAATCGAAAACTGACGCAAAAACATTTTAACCTATGGCTACCCCAAAATCCGACATGTGGTGGGCGATGGCAGGAATGCCGTGTGTGGGAGTCACCACCATGTTGCATTCCGAGGCTACGTTATCAGTGAGTGAGTGAGTTTAGTTTTACGTCGCACTTAGCAATATTCCAGCTATATGGCCACGGTCAGTAAATAATCGAGTCTGGACCAGACAATCCAGTGATCAACAACATGAGCATCGATCTGCGCAATGGGGAACCGATGACATGTGTCAACCAAGTCAGCTAGTCTGACCACCCGATCCCGTTAGTCGCCTCGTACGACAAGCATAGTCACCTGTTATGGCAAGCATGGGTTGCTGAAGGCCTATTCTACCCCGGGACCTTCACGGGTCGCTACGTTATCAACAATAGGTATAGGCTATTACATGCTACATGGACCTGATCAGTTATTGGACGCCTGGCGTTCATCGCACTGATATTCTAGAACTAGACTATGCAAATTCGTAATAACTGAATTGATAATGACATGGAATTAACTGGATTGTCTGATTCAGACTCGATTATTTATGGGCCGCCGCCGTATAGCTGCACTGTGCTGCACAACCGATTTTTTACCATCGAGAACCGAGGCTCTAGCCACTGACTATTGGGGACACACGATAGCTATTTACTATACACTGGGGTCTTAGTAACCACGGTTAACATATTTTCTTGTTTCCCGGTTGATGTCAGAATGTCCATTTCATTACCTTGGATAATAACACCCACTTCCGGGTACACGGACTGAAATAGGCAGGTCATATATGTTCTCCTGTCAACCTTTCACGAGGACGTGACTTTGACAGCAAGGTCCAAGAGCAGGGGGTGTTTATTTCAGTGCTGATCTCAGTGGATTCCACATTCCCGTTCTGGACCATCCCTGATATGTGACAGATTCTTCAGAGACCGACACCAGGCCGGCTAGTTATGAATGACAACAGATATGATTAATGGTCGTATTATTTCCGCACATATATGTGTAAATCCTTATGTCTCACCAACTGATGTCTGTTGTCATGGGCTGATCATATTAGATGACACCTGACAAAATAATATATGCCATAAAATGTTTGACACAGACAAAATGTGATGGAAACTCTGTTTTTACATCTTCGGCTCCGGAGGGAGATAATGAGTTGAATCAGTGGTATAACTTTCTGTAATGACTCAATACCAACCTCCCTGTCATGCACTGTGTACAGACCAGCCGTGTGGCAGTCCATCTACCTGCAGTCAACAGACCCGCCAAATGTCTACCTCACCACCTGCAGTCTTCTGAACCACCGAATGTCAACCCGTCCACCTGCAGTCAACAGACCCGCCAAATGTCTACCTCACCACCTGCAGTCTTCTGAACCACCGAATGTCAACCCGTCCACCTGCAGTCAACAGACCCGCCAAATGTCTACCTCACCACCTGCAGTCTTCTGAACCACCGAATGTCAACCCGTCCACCTGCAGTCAACAGACCCGCCAAATGTCTACCTCACCACCTGCAGTCTTCTGAACCACCGAATGTCAACCCGTCCACCTGCAGTCAACAGACCCGCCAAATGTCTACCTCACCACCTGCAGTCTTCTGAACCACCGAATGTCAACCCGTCCACCTGCAGTCAACAGACCCGCCAAATGTCTACCTCACCACCTGCAGTCTTCTGAACCACCGAATGTCAACCCGTCCACCTGCAGTCAACAGACCCGCCAAATGCCTACCTCACCACCTGCAGTCTTCTGAACCACCGAATGTCAACCCGTCCACCTGCAGTCAACAGACCCGCCAAATGTCTACCTCACCACCTGCAGTCTTCTGAACCACCGAATGTCAACCCGCCCACCTGCGGTCTAAAGACCAGCTGGTAGTCACCGCAACCTGTCTTTGTAGAACGTAACCACTACCCGCCTGTAATAGTCAACCGAACCATTGAAGCCACATTGTCAACCCCTACCAGAAGACCTAAACCAGAATCAGCCCCAATCAAGATATGCATTCCCTACGTTGGAAAAATATCGCAACAGATCAGCCGGCTCTTGAAACAACAAGCTAAAATTGACACAACCGTCTCAGCGTCACCCAGCCTTAACAACTTCCTCCATGCTAACGGAAGAAAACAACCCACCGTCAACAACAACAACCCGAAATGTCTTATATATAAAATAAACTGTGATTGTGGACAAAGCTACATTGGTGAAACATCACGACCCATCAAAACCCGAGTCAAAGAACATCGCACCCCTGTTACTAATTCGGACTGCAAATCAGCCATCTCGGACCACATCAAAGAAAGCCCTAATCATCAGAGTGGTCTGACATCACAATCCTAGCCAACAACCAAAAGGACTTCACCAAACGCAAGCTCAACGAAGCCATTCACATCAAACGCCACAAGCCCACCATCAACCGTGAGCAAGGATATTTCATTCCATCTGCTTATGATGCACTCCTCTACCAAGCCCAATCAACTGTACAAGCATCTCATCCTCCATTGTAATTCCTTCATTGTAACCCCCTTTATTTGTACATGTCTGGCTTCCATTCACTATCCTCACTCACTACCTGCCTGACAAAACACACATACTGATCCATGCAGTGTCTGATGTCTCAGCCTTAGGACGAAAGTACTACTGATCACCCACCCAACCTATGCCCATTCCTATCCGTGCGTGTGTTTTATGTTCACGTGACTGCATTCCAGGAACAAAGATAAATTACACTTAGCAAAGCGACATACCAACACATAATAGGAACACTTTGTTGTTTTGGAAGAAGTCATTCGATCTATTCAAATAAACCAAAAACGAATGAGTGAGTTTAGTTTTACGACGCACTCGGCAATATTCCAGCTATATGGCGGCGGTCTGTAAACAGTCAGGTCGGGGCAGGCAGTCTAGTGGTCAACAACATGAGCATTGATCTGCGCAATTGGGAACCGACATGCCAACCCAGTCAGCGAGCCCGACCACCCTATCCAGGTAGTCGCCTCTTACGACAAGCATAGTCTCTTTTTGTGGCAAGCATGGGTTGCTGAAGACCTTTTCTACCCCGTATCTTCACTGGGCCTGTCCAAATGATGTCCGACGTATCTTGATAAAACTTTGCATTTGTTTATGAGCGAATGAGTTCGGTTTGACGCCGCTTTTGCATATATTTCAGCGAATATCACGCCGCCGCACACGAGAAATGGGTTTCACGCCTTGTACCCATGTGGGGAATCGAACCCGGACCTTCAGTGTGAACGTTTTATCCAATGGGCTACCACACCGTCCCGCACTTGTACATGACGGTTGCACGTAAACGCTCACCTTTTCTGACGCCTGGCATCCTAACGTTTTTCTTGTGACCCCAACACCCCGCACACTCTTCACATGCAGAGTTTTATCGTTTCAATTAACAAAGTTAACACAAGGAAACTTTTTGGTGATCAATACACCTTTGACATGTTGATACAAGTGAAAATATCCTCTGTAACTGACGACAAGCCGTGGACATTTGTAACCTTAACTCCCCTCTATACATTTATTTTCGAGGTCACACGGGTGAGGTTTTCAGTAAACATGACTCGTCAATCAAAAATGACAACACAGATTACCCCACATGCACCGAAGGCAGTGAAACTAAGTTATCTATGTGTCAGTCTTGAAACGTATATCTGTACTCGTTGAAGGGATAGACCATTATATCATGGTTGCATTTTAACAGTAAACAGCTTTCGATTTCAAAACATGAGAAAACAACAGAAATAGTTCAGAAAATAAAAGTTTGCACTTAAACTGTACTGGTCGCAAGATGTTGGGGTCATTGAACCCGGACTAGCTGCTGACTTGATTTCCCTGACGTCTCTCAGTAGGAGATATTTTCACAACTACCGATTGGCATAGCAGCTAGTCATCAGAGCTCCCTGTGTTCCTGGTTCGAATCCCAAGCTCGCCCTCTATTTATCAGCGTCATCCTGACATATAGATAATAGTCAGAAACATTCATTTAGGCTCCGAGCAAGGTCAAGCTGATACAACTGAGGTATTCTCCGACTGACAATCACTCACTCACTCATTCATCCACTCATCTGTGCTGATCGTGAATTTACATGCTGTCTTAGTCACGATATAGCTGACGTTACAGATGTGCCGTAAAATCATCACTCACTCACTCAGTGAATGAAAAGTGTAATTGCATCAAAGCTACCCCGAACGTTGTTTGAATGGTTTTGGATGCACCATTCAGTGCATGCTGCAACCCGGTTGGCTGCCCGAAGATCCCCTCTGTGGTGAAGTGGACAACCAGAGACAACCTTTAACTCCACATCAACAGAGATCTAGGGGTTTACCTCCCTAGTGCCTGGTGCATCACCAAAATCGTAGTAAAGAGACCGACAAGGGCACCCATGGATGAACAATAACTCTATGTATTGTTAATAGTATTACTTTACATGCTATATACATGCAATACATTTATCAAAAAATCTTTGTACATGTCCAATCTTACAATTTGATATACATGTAATAATGATCTGTCATTTCCAATTTAATTCAACAACACTACTATGTATACAAAATAAGATGTATTCATTCTATAAATCATGTTTGTTGTAACCATTCACTGTTGTACTAATTCTATTATGTTGTCATAGCATTCCTGTTAGCTACTGGTATCATGTTGCCATAGCATTGTGACGTCATAAGCATTGTGAGGTCATGGGCAGAGTTAACAGTTAGCCTTACTGTTCAGTTCAGCTCAACCTGATGAGGGGGCTAGGATAGGCCCCGAAACGTAGTGAAAATAAACTCAAGAAGTTGCTATCCATTAAATTTGTCCTGTATTCCACATTGTACGGTTTAAGCTATATGTGAAATTTTCAAAACCGTTTTATACCAGCTAATTTTAGCGAATTTGAAGGATATTTTCTGTAAGATTTTAAGATTTGACTGTCTAAGATGATAATGAGGCTGTAGTTATCTTTGTCACATCAATTATATTTCATTTCAACGAGTGAGTGAGTGAGTTTAGTTTTACGCCGCACTCAGCACTATTCAGGGCATATAAATAATCAAGTCTGGACCAGACAATCCTGTGATCAACAACATCAGCATCGATCTGAATGCGAACCGATGACATGTGTCAACCAAGTCAGCGAGCCTGACCACCCGATCCCGTTAGTCGCCTCTTACGACAAGCATAGTCTCCTTTTATGGCAAGCATGGGTTACTGAAGGGCTATTCTACCCCGAGACCTTCACGGTTCTCATTTCTACAAAAACATAGTGAACTTATTTACGCACTCACTACCTTATTGTATCTTTACACACGTACATGTTATCAACAGTAGTGGTCCCCTAAGCATAAGTATCCCTATAAAACATACAGTAGCACAAACTATATATATCACAAACATATCCCGCATGAAGGGCAGCCCACTGCCAACAACCGCTTGCCGAGATCCACCAGATGGAATACCAGTCCGAGATACAGAACATCAACGCAGTAAGCTCACTTAATCCGTTGCCATGACAACACTGAAGCTGGTCCTGACTGTATATGGGATTTGCAGCTCTCAGACGCAGAATCTAGATTAAGCTCCTGTCTGTTTAAACAAGTAAACACCAAGGAAGGTAAGGTACTTTATACATGACAGCTTCTCCTTATGATAGATTCAGGGAAGGATTCTCATACCCGTTGTCATGCCGAATGAAGTACTGCAACGAAGAAAGAATGCGTTTAAGGCCGCGTTCAGCAATGTGTGACGGAGGTCAGTAACTACATAATTGAGTCTTGACCGTCACTGGATTATGTGATCTAGTCTCTGTTATGTACAGGGCATTGTCTTATAGGTTGAATATTGCACAGTGAAGAGATAACCGAACAAACGAAACAGACACGTTTATCTTAACAGGGTCATGATCCACAAAGCGTTCGTAAAGTTACGACATGTCGTAACTCTACAGTTTACCATAGGCTTACGTGTATCAGCTTCAGAGCAAGATCACCCAAGTAGTGACCAGTTCCGGTATTGGTTGGAGCGTTGGTGTAGCTTAGTGCTTAAGGGGTTACCCGTCACGACGATTACCCGGTTTCGAATCCATATGGGCTCAATGCGTGTGCATTCCTGGTGCCCCCTCTGCAGAAACAGCGTCCAAAGCGTCGTAAAACAAGTAATTTTCGAAGCGGACGTAAAATATATATTTTCAGCAAAAATTGACAGCATCCTCTAGCTCCGTATGACACAACACCTTAATGTGGGACAAATTAATGTTATCAGCTGGGTTTGGTGGTTTCTGAGTCCAATACACGTGTACGCATTTCAGTGTCACGAGATAATCATATCATCACTACCCATCAAACGTGTGGACTCACTTAAAACACTCACTGTATGTTATGCATGTATATGTGATTATATCAAAGATGAATTTCTCCATTAGCTTGGGGAAACCAACTGCAAACCTTATGCAGATGTATTGCACGAGGATCATGCATCACATTGCTGAAAAGCGCGTGCAAATAATGTGCATGTGAACAGCTGCGTTTTGGTGTAAAGATACGTCCATGTGCAAACAGTACCTGTAAACAGTATGGTATATTACGAATAATGTAGATTAGAACAGTTGACTGAAGTAAGTGGCTACATTTACACTAAACCTTTCATAGGTCGTACACAGACACGCGCGCACACACATACACACACGTACGCATGCACGCACGCACGCACACACACAAGGTACCAGGTTGTTAACCTGCTGTTTTCTGTAACTAAACGTAAATAACCTCAAAACCCCACAACAGCAGAACTAACTATATCGTGGTCAATTCTATAGTCTGTTTCCAGGATCTGTCAGCACTGCACATATCCATGGACTGAGTGAGTGAGTGAGTTTAATACTGCGCGTCAGCAATGTTGCAGCTATATGTCGGCGGTCACTAAATAATCCAGTCTGGACCAGATAATCAAGTGGTCAAAAGTATGAGCATCGATCTGCTCAACTGGGATACGATGACATGTGTCACTGAAGACATTTGAGGATCCTGAATATATACATATATATTTGGGGTATGTGTTTATAGTGAGTACAGGGCATATAAGATATTACCAGATATTTTACCTGTCCACAATGCTGTTTGTTCAATATCACCATCCTGCTCAATGTTGAGTTATCTCATTATACAACTCTAGGGATGACAGTCACGGGCATATGTCTAAAGCTGACACGTGGTCCTGTGCATAGATCTAATATGGCGAACTTACTGTTGTCTCGAAGTAAAAGCTTGGACCATGTTCGGTTGTGCCGAGCCTTGGATAATCCAACTGCGACACAACAATGTGCGGCGGTTTTCAAACCATCTGAACGTCTTACGCTGATCGAACCCATATCGAGAACTACGTGGCTTTCAGCTATAAAGCATGTCCATTATATGAATATTAAGGGGTATACAATCAATTCAACTCTTGCAGTACTGTTTCCCTCTCCTCATTTGAAGTCAATTCACTTTTGAAACAACGTCGCAGATTGCACAACTGAATCTGATTGCAACCAATCGCACCATGAAAGGGCCGTATTAGAACAAAGTTTGCCTAGGAATAGATGACTGCAGACCTTTAGGAAACAGAAACCCAGATCAAGGAAACAGTTAAAACATAAATTCAATGACGCTGCATCCAAACCATACAAAAACAAAACACCATAAACATTTAATAAAAGAAATTGTTCAGTTACATACAATATCAATAGTCACTTATACAAACAATGCATCAATAGTTTTCCTACCATCGATTAATCGCAACATATGTCATATTTGGGATTTCACTTTCTTAGTAAAGTACAAATTCTAGTACTTTTTTCGGTTGAGTCCCATCCAGGATTCGAACCCGCACCCTCAGAGTCAGGCACCTAATCGCCGGCTGAGCGGGCTAGGCGGCTGACTTTGTGTGCTGGCGATTAGGTGCCTGACTCTGAGGGTGCGGGTTCGAATCCCGGATGGGACTCAACCGAAAAAAGTACTAGAATTTGTACTTTACTAAGAAAGTGAAATCCCAAATATGACATATGTTGCATTTGACCACTTTCTAAATGGCATCGTGTAATCATAGCTTTCGGCCGTGGGAGCCGTGCCAATTTACACTCATCAGAGGGGTACACAAAGTACGCAGTCTAGACTACCAGTTGTCCGACTTTCATTGGTGGCTGAGCGGGCTAGGCGGCTGACTTTGTGTGCTGGCGATTAGGTGCCTGACTCTGAGGGTGCGGGTTCGAATCCCGGATGGGACTCAACCGAAAAAAGTACTAGAATTTGTACTCTACTAAGAAAGTGAAATCCCAAATATGACATATGTTGCATTTGACCACTTTCTAAATGACATCGTGTAATCACATCGATTAATTGTTATCTGAGATTCAGCAATAATTATTGCAATCCATCGATAGATCGATGCATCATTACAGCCCTATTCCATTACACTCACAGGTACATGTTTCGTTGTTTATAAAGCAAACAAGCTTCAAGGCACATTTTTTGTTACATAAAGTGATATATTACATTATCCATATTTTTAAATTAAGATCACAAGTGCACGCCCGCCCGCACGCACTCACATACTCCATCACTAATAAAGTGACGTGTCTTCACAGACATGGCCCGTGAAGAATTGGTTAAAACTCCTGTTCAGTAACCTACGCTTGTTGTTAAAGGCGACTAACCGTATCAAGTGGTTACAGTCACTGACCTGGCTGACTCATGCCATAGTAAGATTGATGCTGACCAGTGGATGGTCTGTTCCAGACTGTATTAAATAGCTGAAATAATGCTGATTGCGGTCTTAAACAAGAAGTCAAGGAAATCAGTATATTTTAAACCGTGGAATGATGTGTCAGTAGGCTAGCACTGCAGTCCGGAGTAGGATTCAAGCACTTATTGTTGAACCCCCAGTTCAACTCATTGAACAATCTCATTCAACACTTTCCTAGGGACATCAACTTAGTAGATATTATACGAAGCAATAAAACATAGTGCTTTTTCAACATGTACATGTGACAAGTTTTATGCGTTCTGGCCATCGTTCCATAATGGAACGTAATAGAGAACCAAGAGAGAACCTAATATTTCATGCCTGATACTTATGGCAGCTGTATTATGGTACGCCGCAAAAATCTTTAAAGTATTCCCTGTCATATATAATATAATATGTTCGGAATCTATCACGTCAAGAGAATGAAATTTGTAAATCATGTCATATAGATCAAGATTAGTATTCTTTGATGCAAACAATACAACTGGTTATAATGTTTTCTTACATGTATTACTGCTTGACACGTATTCCATGAGCCTGCGCAGTAAACGCTTTTGTGACAAGTAGGCAGGGCAGGAAATGTAGACAAATACACTTGGTTGCTACAGTTACATGAGGTAGATCGGTGATATTATGCACGTGCAATACACGTTGACCGTGGCGTGAACTCAATGCCGCTTCTGTTCAACACGTGTCCAGTAGTATGATAAAAAACAAAACCTGTTGTTCCCTCTTGTTTCAAATGGAATGTTCTGGAGGGCGTTCCCATATGTGCAAATTGGGGTCATTTGTCAGGTCATGGCTCATCTAATGCTTGTCGAGCAGAAAGAATGTTACATGTAAATCAAGGCCTCTATGTCAACATAACCTTTCATTGTTATATGTAATACCCATTGATATTCATCCCCTCGACAACAGATGTAGAATGTTGTACATACATCATGCTTAACATGAAGTGGAAATAGATACTGCATATCTTATTTGTCTCTCTGTCTGTGTGTCTGTAATGTTATGCAATGTGTAGATGTTTAACTTGGAACGGAATGTGCTAACGTATGGAAAACATCACGTATAAAACATGTATAACACGAAGTAGAAATAAAATATTTTTTTAAAAATCAACTGTGACATGGTCAACGTGGCAGCAGAGAGAAGTGTGTCCGTAAATATTTTTGCGTTGAACATCTGTGGCAGCATAGAGCAAGAAAACGGATAGGCAACATAAAATATTTGTATATGCTTTTCAATATTTGCAAAACTTACTTATTTCATGAGATTTATTACTGAGCTGACTGAAGACTTTGATTTATTTCATATTAAGATCGTGATGTTTAGCTACGGAAACAATATATTAACATGATTACTCAGTGCCATTTAGAAAGGTTACAAATGTCATATTTTGGATACACTTTCTTAGTAAAGAACACATTCTAGTACTTTTTGGTTGAGTCCCATCTGGAGTTCGAACCCGCACCCTCAGAGTCAGGCACCTAATCGCCAGCCCACACAGTCAGCCGCCTAGCCCTCTCAGCCGCCGTGACTTCCACAAAAATGGAAGTCGGACAACTGGTAGTCTTTTGTGTACCCCTGTGATAGCTGAAATAATGCTGATTGCGGTCTTAAACAAGAAGTCAAGGAAATCAGTATATTTTAAACCGTGGAATGATGTGTCAGTAGGCTAGCACTGCAGTCCGGAGTAGGATTCAAGCACTTATTGTTGAACCCCCAGTTCAACTCATTGAACAATCTCATTCAACACTTTCCTAGGGACATCAACTTAGTAGATATTATACGAAGCAATAAAACATAGTGCTTTTTCAACATGTACATGTGACAAGTTTTATGCGTTCTGGCCATCGTTCCATAATGGAACGTAATAGAGAACCAAGAGAGAACCTAATATTTCATGCCTGATACTTATGGCAGCTGTATTATGGTACGCCGCAAAAATCTTTAAAGTATTCCCTGTCATATATAATATAATATGTTCGGAATCTATCACGTCAAGAGAATGAAATTTGTAAATCATGTCATATAGATCAAGATTAGTATTCTTTGATGCAAACAATACAACTGGTTATAATGTTTTCTTACATGTATTACTGCTTGACACGTATTCCATGAGCCTGCGCAGTAAACGCTTTTGTGACAAGTAGGCAGGGCAGGAAATGTAGACAAATACACTTGGTTGCTACAGTTACATGAGGTAGATCGGTGATATTATGCACGTGCAATACACGTTGACCGTGGCGTGAACTCAATGCCGCTTCTGTTCAACACGTGTCCAGTAGTATGATAAAAAACAAAACCTGTTGTTCCCTCTTGTTTCAAATGGAATGTTCTGGAGGGCGTTCCCATATGTGCAAATTGGGGTCATTTGTCAGGTCATGGCTCATCTAATGCTTGTCGAGCAGAAAGAATGTTACATGTAAATCAAGGCCTCTATGTCAACATAACCTTTCATTGTTATATGTAATACCCATTGATATTCATCCCCTCGACAACAGATGTAGAATGTTGTACATACATCATGCTTAACATGAAGTGGAAATAGATACTGCATATCTTATTTGTCTCTCTGTCTGTGCGTCTGTAATGTTATGCAATGTGTAGATGTTTAACTTGGAACGGAATGTGCTAACGTATGGAAAACATCACGTATAAAACATGTATAACACGAAGTAGAAATAAAATATTTTTTTAAAAATCAACTGTGACATGGTCAACGTGGCAGCAGAGAGAAGTGTGTCCGTAAATATTTTTGCGTTGAACATCTGTGGCAGCATAGAGCAAGAAAACGGATAGGCAACATAAAATATTTGTATATGCTTTTCAATATTTGCAAAACTTACTTATTTCATGAGATTTATTACTGAGCTGACTGAAGACTTTGATTTATTTCATATTAAGATCGTGATGTTTAGCTACGGAAACAATATATTAACATGATTACTCAGTGCCATTTAGAAAGGTTACAAATGTCATATTTTGGATACACTTTCTTAGTAAAGAACACATTCTAGTACTTTTTGGTTGAGTCCCATCTGGAGTTCGAACCCGCACCCTCAGAGTCAGGCACCTAATCGCCAGCCCACACAGTCAGCCGCCTAGCCCTCTCAGCCGCCGTGACTTCCACAAAAATGGAAGTCGGACAACTGGTAGTCTTTTGTGTACCCCTGTGATAAGTGTAAATTGGCATGGCTCCCACGGTGCAAAGCTATGATTACACAATGCCATGTAGAAAGTGGTCAAATGTAACATATGCCGAATCTGGTATGTAATATATGGGATAATTTAAGAAAGCTCCCGGTGACCTGGTTCTTGAGGAGAGGGACAGTGTGAAAGTGCGCCATTGCATGACACTGAGGGATAAATTTAAACGACGGGAAAACTGACATAATAAAATTCGTGCTTCCTGTTCATTTCACATAGGAATGTAAACCCAACACGGGCGAGAGTCGTCAAACTGAAAACGATACGGACAGCTTCAGCATTTGGACAATGTAAGGACAAAACATTCATTATAGAATTTATTCATTAACTATCTATTTGTACGAATACATTGTTTTCCTGATTATTCTAAAGTCTGACAGGTAATCTGTATTTAACGTTTTCCACTGATTGAGCTGCCATGCCTTGCTACTGAGGTAAATATGCATTAGTTGCTGTACATCTCAAACACTAGAAGAATATCTCACCTCATGACATCTCAGCTCCAAAACAGTGAGTTTAGTTTTACGCCTCACTTGGGTTGCTGTTTGATGCCGCATTCAGCAATATTCCAGCTATATGGCGATGGTATGAAAATAATCGAGTCTGGACCAGACAATCCAGTGATCAAAAACATCAGCATCGATCTGCGCAAATGGGAACCGATGACATATGTCCACCAAGTCAGCGACCCCGTCGGTCGCCTCTTACAACAAGCTAAGTGAGAAGTATGGGCGGCTGAAGGCCCGTTCCAGCCCGGATCTTCACGGGTCAGCTCAAAAACAGAACTGAAACAACGCTATTCATACACCCGAAGAAGAATCGAAAACCCAGTTGTGTATATTTTTATATATGCCGGACTTACACATCTATTACACAAACATTGATCTAGCTTCAACGAAATGTTGAACACAATACAAAAATGTGCTGAACAGTTGATAAAACATATATTTTCCCAACCAGTGAGTGAACGAAGAACTTCGGTATTTTTCAGTCTACTGGCAATATCACGCCTGAGGACAAGACATACTTTGGTACTCAAGTCAGTCTCGGTTTCTGTACATCAAGGGCTTTCACTTTTAAACATATGAAACTATTGTCATTTTTGCTCTGAATATAGAGGCAGTGTTTGTTCTTGTACATTACAAAAGAACAATAAATAATTGTAGGTATTATGTAGATGTATGTCGCAGGTAGGAGTCTGCCTGGTGAAGATATTAACCACGTGTTCTTCACATCCACTGTGCATGATGTAAGAATCTACATCGAAACGTCGCTCAGCGTAATAAACAAGAAGTTGTAATCCATAAAGCTGCATGTTCCATTTTTGACTCACCAACTTCTAGAATGCCCATTAAAGAAGTATTCACGTATGTGTTGCCATTAGTGGCATGGAAGGCGACAGGGAATTATGGAAATGACAGTCACGTGGCCATGACAACGAATAACAGGAAGACACAAATCCACGTGATACATAGAAAATGTGTCATTGGACAAGGCGTGATATGTTATGAAAATAAATTCTATCAAAAAAATATCCATTGAAACGTCCATCCCCATAGCACCTTCACTGTCATCCACACAAACCATCGCCAACAAGGTCCACTACCAATAGACATCGGATATAATTTCCGATAACAGCGCCAAAATCAAAAGTTACTTCGAAGAAATTAAGGACTGAAGACAGCTGTGTTTGAGGAACGTAATGCAAGAAGTATGTGGCCCCGGTATGGTGGAAGCAATGTCACAATCACTATAGAGATTCTCCCTGCTATATCTGCACTGTTTGTCAGAACCATCACAGGGTATTTTCTTCCATGTCATACCCCTGATTGTCCAAGCCCTGGAGCCTGTGTCTGGTATCTGGTAACTTCTGAATGAGCTTGTCCCAAAAACAGGTGCTCGTCACTGGCAGGATTCTGTCACGCTCAACGTAATGTCTCAGACATTGGGGCAAGTTCTTTTTGTCAATAAATCCCCACGTGACCATAATCATACGATGATTTCCATTATTGCCGACGTCGTGAGCGGCAGAATGACGGAAGCATTCTAGAGCGAATCTGTTTTGTGGAAATGTGTTATTTACTATTGCTATAGTGCAATGACTCTTCTGGATGTAAAACATGGCGGTCTCACGAGACAGGATGTCATGTTTGAGAATATACAGCTTGAACTTCCGCCTTCCTTCAGTGAGTTTTGGTACCAGTGACTTCTGAATCCACCACAAACATTTGGGATCGGATGTGTCGTACAACACCACAGCGTCGTAGATACACGGATCGGTATGATGGTGCCCACTTCCGGTTCCGGTGTAGCAAATGGGCGCGAATCTCGTGTAGCATACTGCTGACACTTCCTTACGACAATACACGAGTAGGACAATAAGAGGCACGACAACTGAAACCACACAGGCAACAATCACGGCCGTCTTCAGACCATCAGGGAAGTCGTCTTCACATTCGAATCGGTCCATATCAACCCGCCGAATTTCTTCACCTTCACATAAAACGTTCCTGCGGTCGTACACCCTGTTATAGCGCCTCTCCATCCACAGGCGGAACTCCTGATTCGGACAAGAACACAATAAAGGGTTACCAGCCATTTTAATCCAGCGGAATGTGTCGAGATGATCTAGGTCTTGTAACGTCTCTGGAAGAATGTGGTGAATGTTATTGTAGCTTATGTCTATGTTTTGGAGTGCAGGAACATTTTTCAAAAGACCTTTGCTAAGGTGTGTCAAATGATTGTGTTGAAGATTAATGTCCTTTAAATACTTCAGACCTTGAAATATGGAAGTTGGTAGCGATTTTAGGTCGTTACAACTTATGTCAATGACGAATACATGACTGAAGTCTTTAAACACAACCTCTCCAAACGACACAACACCACTGTTGTTAAGGAAAATGTTTTCTGTATAGTGGAACCCCTTTGAAATTCTTTGCACGGTGTGAAAGTTGTTGCCATCAAGATACAAATATTCTGAATCGTGTGGCAGGTTTTGTGGAATGTTAGTCAAGTTGTTTCTACACACAGTCATGTATACAGATCCCCCTTCTTTGAGAACGAAACAATCACATTCAGTAGGACAGTTGGATGGAACTGGACACATGAATTCCCGGTCGGACAAATTCCGGATCGGTTTCACTATCATGGACGGGTAGGTCCTACACACGTCAACATCATAATCATACGTCGACATCTTCTCCACCGTATCCGTGTCAAGCCAGCGTTCTTCCAACCACACCATTCCACACGTACAAATGATAGGATTCCCTCTGAAGAAAAACATGGCACCGAGGCGAGCATCAAACAATGGCACGAACGTGATAGAATTATTCAAAAGCTTGACGTATTCAAGAACCCCCATATTGACGAAGGCATCACGAACTACAAATTCAATGCCACAAGATTCAAGATTGAGCCACTTCAGAGAAACTGATTCATTCCTTTTGTTTAAAGGTCTCCTGATAGCTGAGATGTTGTTGAAAGAGAGATCAAGATGTTCCACGTGTGTCATCGAGACTCCGTCCAGTAGATTGTCAATGTTCCTGATCTTGTTCCCACTGAGGTCTAGTCGGCGCATTAGCTTAGAATCATGGAACAGGTCCTTTCCAAAGTCAATAGTCAGGCCATTTCCCCTTAAGTGTACCTCCTCGAGTTTCGGAAGAGTTGAAAATAAGCCATCGCTGATAGTGGACAGACTGTTCTTGCTCATATCTATGATCTGAAGATTTGTCATGTTTATAAACCAGTCGGATGCTATGTAACTGATTGCGTTACCCTGGAGATACAGTTCCTGGAGGTTGTACAAGTCGCCTATAGATTCCATTGTACGGATTTGGTTATGGCTCAAATCTAACTTCCTCAAAGAGGAAGGATACTCTGTGTCAAGGTGAACTAGCTGATTCTGAGACAGATCCAAGACTGTGAGCTTTTCCATGTGGGAAAAGGATTCTTTCTCAATTCTACCGATGTTGTTTGACCGTAGATATAATTTGCTGACATCTCCTAAACCTTTGAACGATTCTGCACGTACTTGTTTTATATAATTATCTGTGAGATATAATTCCTTTAGAGTTGACAGTGACATGAAGCTGTTATCATACAGCTGGTGAATCTGATTTTTAGTGAAATCTAAAACTTCTAGATTTTGTAGATGTAATGATGCTTTCTGGAAAGTTTCATCGATTTTATCGATCTGGTTGTAACTCACATTCAGACACTTCAGTCGAGTCATGTCATGAAATGTTTCAGTGTCAACCCCCTCTAACCTGTTGTTGCTTAGATCAATGTACTCTAATACTGAATCATTATGTATTAATTTAAGAGGCATTTGGGAAAGTTTGTTTCCGGAAATATCGAGATGTTTTAGTGAGTCAAGACGACAAGGTGACCCAGTTATATTTGCCACCAATCCTTCTGAAACAAATAAGTATGTCAAGTTGATACATGTTTCAAATATAGAACAATTGAAAGTTTGAAGCAGGTTGTGATTGATGAACAGCTTTTGGACCTGTTCAAGACCGACACACAGGGATCTAGGCATCTGAGTAAAACGGTTTCCTGATATATCAAGAGTCTGCAGAGATGACAGCCCAAGGAATGGTTCTTCTGGAAGCGTCTCTAGTTTGTTGTATGAAATGTCAAGAAGACCAAGGTGATTTAGTGACTGAAAGTCGCCTTCCTTGAACGTTGATAATTTCGAATGGCTTATGTCAATTACTTTTAAACTTGACCGGAAATCTGAGGCACATTGAAACAGGTTCGCCGGGAAAGAGGTGAGAGGCAGATCTTGAAGAAGGAGAACCTCCAGGCTAGGCACATGGCATAGCAGACCGTCAAAGAAGTGCTCGATCTGGTTGTTACTGAGAGAAAGCAGCTTCATCTTTGCCATGTCATCGAAACAGTGCGGGGGAACACGGAACAGATGATTGTGAGCAAGGTCAAGGACTTCAAGGTTGGTAAGCGGCTGCAGCATGTCAGGGTATATTGCATCAAGTTGGCAAAACACATATGAATCTCTCTGGGTTTGTTTATGAGGATGTGCAGCCATTGTCCTGTCTTTACACACACACTCCGAATAATGGCCTGTATAGATTCTCTGAGCGCGGCAGTTCACGGCGACGTATGAGACGTTTTCCGCCTTGTACCTCCATGTTGAGGTTATTGTGTCATAAGGATGATTTTTCACGCACGTGACGAGATCACGCGTGGCGTCGTATACACAGTCGCCATGTTTTGTCCTTGGGTATGACACCTGGCGGAAAGTCCCGTCTATCCATCTGTAGTTAAATGTTTTCAGACTGACGGAAGACGCTCGCGGATATAGACACAGAAATAGTATCGCACTTGACATAATATATCCGAGTTTTCCGTGCATCTTGACAGCAGACATGACGGAGTTTTTTATCCTGTCATCTGAAAGAAACAATACAGTGAACATTATACATGTCCCTTGCAGCAATAGTTTGACGTGAAATATGAAGATTTTTATGAGAAATGCAAGCCTTATAATATACAACGGCTTATAAATTTCGTATTTTCCGGAACACCAATTCCGTTCTCGATTCTCAACCCCAAGATTGCAACAAACACACATAGGAACAGACTAACAAACAGCATTTTTCCTGAAAAGACACGAAAACCCAAAATCACCGCCAACGATCCTAAAGCTATATATCTGACTCCAGTGCAAGATGATATCTTACCGCCAACTGTGTGGGTGCGTGGGTGCATTAGTGCGAGTGCGTATGTATGTGTTATCCCTATTTTTTTAAATCCAAACCATTCACTAAATTACGAGTATTCATTTCTTTTAGTATTTTCGTCAGATATTGTTAAATCATTCTGTAGCATATGTCATATTTGGGATTTCACTTTCCAAATATGGCATATGTTACATCTGACCACCTCCTAAACGGCATTGTGTAATCATGATAAAAAATGCAGTTAGTGACCGAAGACAAGAAACATATTGGAAGAAGTTGCGTAAGTACTGGAGTGATTATAGATTCTATGACGAAACGAGCATGTAAACAAACCATCACAAAGCAGAGACATCTGTCGAAACCTCTGAAAGCTATCTCATATATATATATATATGTTTTTGGCAACTTGCCTTAAAGTGAGTGAGTTACGTTTTACGCCACTTTTAGCAATATTCAAGCAATATCGCGGTGGGGAACAGAAGAAATGGACTCCACATATTGTACCCATGTGGGAACGCAACCCGTCTGTTCTGCGCAACGAGCTAACGCTTTAAAGCTAGGCTCCCCCAACGCCCCTCATTATTACGCGACTCAGGTAGAGTCTAACGCAGACTTATGTTTTCATATTATTCATTCCAGTCAGTCCGTCCGAGGTTGTCGAGATTCCGTGACTCCTTGGCTGGTGATAAACATACAGTAATCTGCGTACGGACAGTCCGCACTGAAAATGGTTTGTAATTGAAAAATAGTCTCACGAGGTTTTCCGCAATACTTCAGCAATACTGAACCATGTGGTGAATCGAACTTTGTATACCAAGGTCAAGGTCAATGACAGTTACAGTACGATGGTTCGATTAGCCACATGTGGAAACTTTTTTCTAAAACAAACCGACAGCGCTTCTTATTCATGTAAACACACCTTACATTCTTTTCCCAACATGTAGCAAGTCTAAATAATAAAAAACTCCGATGTGTTGCTCTAAAATCTCATTCTAACAATATTATTACGTTCCGGTATTTTCAGAAGCTTTTTCACGTCTTCTGTAATGTACTCTATTTACAACATCCCATCCAGCCGTGATTACGACGTCAACCACAAACAGTCTATAAATAACTGTCATTGACCTTGACCTTGGTATACAATTATTGACCTTCACCTACTTTACCGTCACAAATGGCGGAGTTATTACAACCTAATGATACCTGAAAGACGGGAGCCTACTCCAGATTTTTCTGATGTAACAGCTGATGACAGATCACATTATCAAGTACCTGGCCACAGTGTCGAAACTTATTTGAAGACAGATCGTTCTTGTTAAATGCTTAACAGGCTGGTTAACCTCTTGATTGTGGTACGGAACATGAATGCATGTCTGAATAGCTCCCGGACACACTTGCAGTTAATCCAGAAAACCTGTAAATAAGATGTATCTTTGCTTGAAGTATCACCCGGTTGTCATGGAGATGATCGTTAGATTCAGGGGCATAGTGACTTACCTGTATGTTTATGTAAGTAGCCCATGCCATCACCATGGAAACAAATACTACATTGAGGATAGGTATCAGCTAGTTTGGTAATGTCGACCTTATTGCGTACAATTAATTACATTATAAAACTCAAAACCACGTATGCGGTGATTTTCAAAGAAATAGGGTGGGGTGGGGGAGGGCGGAGCGGTGTCTACTGGGTTTTGAGTTTGACCGTCACGCTGAACACCCAGGCTCGATTCCCCACAAGGGTACAATGTGTGAAGCCCATTTTAGCTGTCCCTCGCCGTGATATTGCTAAACGCGGCGTTGAACTAAACTCACTCACTCAACATCGATACAGCAACGTCTACAGAGCAAATGATCCGATTGGTGTGTTAAAAACACTATCCCATTAATGTTGTGTGGACTACCCTTGAAACTCGGCATGCTTTCCTGCCGTCCAAACACCGGGTGTCATTCCTGATCTGATTTTCCCATTCATGAAGTATTCATCTCTACTTATAGTCCGTATTGCTCAAAAGCGATGAATTGCAGTGTAATTCAAAAACTAATAAGCATGACATACCCAATGAAACGCTGATCATAATCAAAGTCTGTGAGGTTTTTGCAGAATGTTTGTCCTATTAGTTAAAAAAAGTTGTTTCACAGACTATCATTAAAATATTGATACAGTTCACTGGCTATTACGTGGGAGGGGTGCCGAGAAAGGCACAGCCAGGTGTTCGAGAAGCGCGTGCACAAGTGCCGAGAAACTTATATATTGAATTTCATTAACCCGTGCTATGCTGTCTCCATGGTCCCTCGCACACCTGGCTGTCCCTTCCTCTGCACTCCTCCCTCGTAACAAACAGTGAACTGTGTCAATATTTTTAATGATAGTTTCTTAAAGAACTTTTCATATTTTACGGGAAAATATTCTGCAAAAATCTCACAGAGTTGGCATGTTCTGATTATGATCAGCGTTTCATTGAGTATGTTATGTTTATAAGTTTTCGAGGTAGACTGCAATTCATCGGTCCGCTTTTAAGCGAAACGGGCTTTAACTTTTGTGACCCAAAGGAATATGTTTGCATGTTTAAGCCCGAATAATCACTGGAGCTGAATTTATCAACGCCGGCATTTTTTTTAAACAAAACGTTCCAACTTATAACACTGAGATCGAGATTCAAAGGGTGAAACAGTTTGGATTGTCAGCCCTTCCCTGTGAATAAACGAATGCATGGAAGACCCATCAAAAGCGTATTTTTGAAACAACAACCTAAAGGTCGTTATGGTTATATAACGCCGTGAATAGATCATCCGAGCACTGTGAAAAAGGACAAAATATTTATATGTGAAACATATATATCACGTACATCGCATTTTGATGGCATTTTACCTTTTTCAAACAGACCAAAAACATTTACTGTTAAGCTAAAGTACGCTGCCAGGCAGAACTACGTATGCATCTGAAAATAGGATTTAACACGAAAAATACGCATTCCATCAAAATCTCGCTAAACCGAGAACAGTCCCCGAATCGCTGACAATTTAACGCAACTTTTACACCCATTAATACCCATTCCTTGTATCTTTCATCTGAGCCAATGTCAGATGTGGGTAAGACTTTTTTGTCCAGTGGTGTACAAGTTCCTAGCATCATGCACGTGCAATAGAGTTTCAGATACACTCGAGCTCTCATGCATACGTTTATGATGTTCTTGAGCTAATGATGACAGTCCATGCCAGACTATTTATAAAACGTCGGCATTGAAGAATTACCACACTCAATTATCCACACACAAAAAATGTTTCACTTTAGAGCTTCATGTGAGCTTTCGTTAACATAACAAAATATTACGAAGTAGGTGGGTGCCTGGCTCTTGCTACACCTTGTATAAAGGGTGCTAAAGAAAGTTAAAATTGTGAGACTTACTTCAGTGGATCCTTACTAAATCCTGGCGAGCTACAACTTCTGTTCTGACCACACCAATTGTTATTTCAGTGCGAGCAAGAGTTACATAAAACTCACTGCCCCATCACTCGTAACTGTGGGGGGAAACCGATGGGCCGCACACGCGCACAAATCATATTTTCAATTAATGAAGTAACAACGCGTTCGAAATTAGATACATACATGACGTCCGTTTATTCGGATTAAAACACAGGCTATACTCAAAGTGAATGTACAATAACAAGGAAAAGAATAATTAAAATCATCAGTTATATCTCTCCAAATTGAAAGAGAGGAACGTTTTTATGATTACAGCAGATAAATACAGAATTTCAGTGATAGGATTTTTCATTACAATTCTGATATAAAGTTTAAAATGAATTAGGTCTTGGAAATATAAAGTAAAGTATAATAAATTCAGTGGGTATAAGCAGAAAATGTAATTTCGTCTCTTATGATATGTACAAGAAAAAAGACAAACTTTGACATTTTTTTCCGATCCCTGCTCACGTACATTTATCAAAACTTATCATAAGTGGTAATTTCTCATTTCTTTGAAGAATATCAGAAGAACATCTGAATTGAGTGTACTGATTTTGATACAGTCAACATTCGTAAATGAAATGCAATATGTAGGCGGCGGAGTTGCCTCGTGTTTAAAGCGTCCGCTCGTCTGACCGAAGACCCCGGTTCAATTCCCTACCTGGGTTTAGTGTGTTAAGCAAATTTCTATTGGTCCTCGTCGCGATACTTCTGAAATATTGCAATGAGTGGTGTAAAAAGACACTCACTCAGTTTCGTCCTGATCATATTTCAAATTTAGTCAGTATCATACTCATCTGTGTGGGTGTCATCAAAGCCGTGAGCCTTAAAGACCTGCCTCGATGCAGTCTTTCCTCCATATCAAACTCATAACTCGCATTATAAATGGAATCATTCTAAAAGCGACATTCGTGAAAGACCATATGTTATGATGTGGGACAAGTGGCCCCCCGCGTATGGAGCCTCCTATGGTTGACCTTTTGTCCCGCGTTGAAGAACGCCTATGTCACTTGTGACGGGTAAGACAATCTGTCAGGAAGGTAGACGGTGTGTGATATATCACCAGTATGACTCCACTACACTTAACGCCGTATGTCGACTTTAGGATCAGGTGTGCACTAACCGGAGGAATTAGCCGACAAGGCATGACTGCCTCCGAGCATCCTGCACGATTACTTTGACGGTATATTTTACATTTACACTTTTACGTGAGGCCACACGTTTCCTACTTGCAGTCTCAGCAACACACTCCAAATAGAAAAATGTGTTCATCCCATGCCACTAAAAAGCTCTGGCTAATGAGGGTTTCATTAAATTTACGTTTAGAAACACTTTTAAACACGTGTATCGTCCTTGCTGGTAGGTCGGACCAAACGGACCAAGCTTTATCCCTTGTATAAACTAACCTGGGTAGTTCTCTGCATATTGATATTCACGAACATTCACGAATGGCTTAGAACGAACTTCGCTTACAACGAACTGAAAACAACAGTCCCCTTGAGTTCGTTATAAACGAATATTACTGTATATATGCACGTGAAACTTATCATAGCAACAACATCCATACTATCAGTATGGTCTCTCTCTACTACCGAGGGGGTCTGATGTAAGACCCAATGTGTTAGTAACAGCCTCTCAGTGTCAACTCTGGGAACTCAGTGTCAAGGTCATATCATAGCAATAACTCGGTACCATGTTGACATCCCCTTGCCGCATTGAGTGAATATTCTCCGATCGTTCACCATAAAATTTGCTGTCATGCCCAAACGAGCTTTCCCGAGAAAATTTGGACTGGATTAGAGGGGCAGTGGATGAGCCGAAAATAGTTATTTGCTTTTGCGAAATGAAGTAATGCATATAGACATTATTCCTCGGGATTGGCCCTAAAATACATTAGCTCTACTAAATGAAACATGACAATGTTATTACGGTTACATATATGCCAGCGACATCGTTTTGTATTGTAATGCGTAGTCGTAAAGCCAGACTAATCGCCAAATTAGGTTTAAATTTCCATTACACGATACGTTTATGTAATGCCGTAGAATTCTGTGACGTTCTTATTTTGATGAATTAAAGAATGAGTACACTGAGGAGCAAAAGAAACTCTACAGAAATGAAATCTGATTTCGAAAAATAAGTTCAAAAATGATTTGAAATATATTTTAGAAATGATTTCGTTAACTGACATCCGTGTAAAATGATCGCTGCTAACAGATGCATTATTGTTGATGGTGCGCTATATATATAAAACATATCCTCATCAACTTACTTCAAATGACTCTCATCTAACACAAAAATTGCAGTCACGGTAGGTTTCTGAAAGAAACATCCGACAGAGGACAGACTCGGGACAGGAAGTGTTTACTGACCTGAGCGTATTCCAAGTGCTCAGTGCAGATGAACAAGACTAGATGTACAAGACTAGATGTACAAGACTAGATGTACAAGGCATAGTACATTGTCAGCTTGACGAGCAAACGCTTTGACCTCTAGGTTATCCCACCCGTCCTATCAGGAAAGAACGCTGTATCTATATCATTTGAAGGTGCAGGCGTAATGATGTGGGCATAAATATCTGATTACGTATGACAGCGCTTGTGTGAATGCTATTCGTGCAGCACAACGTTCCATTCCTACCCCTCAACATACAGCACGTTGTAAGCGCGCCACAAGTTCTGCCTCGCTCGCCATTTAAACACCTCTGGCACTAATAAAAATATTATACGAGCTCATATTACTGGTGCCTTCGAGATCATCATAACCGTAGCGTATTGCAGTTTGCATCCACGGAAAACGCCCTTAATCCTAGCCACAATGCTTTTTATGATTTCACAGAAAAACGCTGATATTATGTGAACGCTATTAAAATGCGCCCCAGTATTTTCGTCACCATATCATACATGTAGTCATTTGCGTTGTTCATACATATCCACGTGTATTTTGATGTCAGACCTGACACATGCTTTGGTGAAGTTACCTTTGCTTGTCAGTGTATGATTATATTGTTGAGATAGTATCTGGAACAACCAATGAATGAATTGGACATTGTAAGAGATTTAAGGGATTGTAAGGTTCTGATATTCCATGGGACAACAAGAACTAAGGTAGTATGTCTATATATCAACTAAGTATATATTATGGCATCATATATCAACTAAGTATATATTATGGCATCATATATCAACTAAGTATATATTATGGCATCATATATCAACTGAGAAGGTAATGTGTGTCTATTGGAAGTGAAGATATACCTTGATAGAAAATGTGCAGAAATAATGGCCTTTATTAGTTGTGTAGGTATTATATTTTTATATACACCAAGGCTATTATATAGTCCCAGAATAAAAGCTAAAGTCATATCTGCTTATCCACAGAGTGGATATGGTATATCTTCTCTCCACTGTGGTGACATTGTGTCTCTTTATTCACAACAGAGACAGTATATCTCTTTATCCACAGATGTTTGATAGGCTTTTAGAACTTGGTAGGGTAATACATGAGACCTGTTATGGATATGCAACGTCTTTTCTTATTTACACTCGACGTTTCTGGGTCAATACCTTCCCCTTTATCATTCACCTGATGGGCAAACATTAGTCCCAAAACATCATTTGTAAACAACACAGAAGTTGTACATCCATAACGAGTGTCTTGTACATGTATCCGCAGTTGATACATTATGTCTCTTTATCCACGGTGGAGACACTATATATCTTTCTCCACAGTGGATAAAATTATATCTCTTTATCCATAGCTGATCCATTCTTTCTCTTTATCCACAGTGGAGATATTCTATCTCTTTATCCATAGCTGATCCATTCTTTCTCTTCATCCACAGTGGAGACATTCTATCTCTTTATCCATAGCTGATCCATTCTGTCTCTTTGTACACATTGGAGATATTCTATCTCTTTATCCACAGCTGATCCATTCTATCTCTTTATCTATAGCTGATCCATTCTATCTCTTTATCCTCAGTGGAGACATTCCAAATGGTAATTTTAGCACAGTGGAGAAATTACCCCTACATTAACTATGGAGAACTCACATGTTTACATTCAGAATACAGGTAGAATATATGTTTGAACTACGCAGGAAGAGACGCATCCATAGTTCTATTTTGGATTGGTGCACTTATTTAATAATTACAGACATCAATCCATTCGTATTTGGCATCCCAAAGATTATTACACTGACATGCTGATTCGGGTCATTACTTCAACATACTTATGGGTATTAACTCCCCTTCATCTGCGTCTTGGAGTTAGGAACCCGTGCATGTCCGAATTAGAGTACTGACCTCCGGTAACCCTTTCTGGTCGTAAGAGGCGACTAACGGGATGGGGTGGTCAGACTCGCTGACTTGGTTGCCACATGTCA
This sequence comes from Haliotis asinina, assembly GCF_037392515.1. Lineage (NCBI taxonomy): Eukaryota > Metazoa > Mollusca > Gastropoda > Lepetellida > Haliotidae > Haliotis > Haliotis asinina. The sequence continues at coordinate 9,224,032 of NC_090292.1, forward strand.
TCGGATCCCCCATTGCGTTGATCGATGCTCATGCTGTTGATCACTGGATTATCTGGTCCAGACTCGACTATTTATAGACCGCCGCTAAATAGCCGGAATATTGCTGAGTATAGCTTAAAACTAAACTCACTCACTCATCTGGGGCTAAATGATTTGAGACAATGATGCTCAAACCGACTGTTCTCCTGCTACAGGTGTGGTGAGTGAGTGAGTAATATGTAGATGGGAATTGATCTTAATCAACTTAAGACTGACGTTAGTGACTAAGGGGTTCAACTGGACAGACGTGATGGATATATGCCGTTGTATCTCAACTGCAATGCGTATGATATCAATCAGTAGATCGTCTGATCCAGACTTTTGTTTACAGGGTGCCGTCGTATAGCAGGAATATTGCGAACTAAAGCACTAAAACACAAACAGACTGACAATGTAAGAACCAAACAAACATAATGCATATATTGCAGACACAATATCTGGAAGAAGTCAGCACGATGCAACATCTGTCCTTCATGTGCGGCATGCTCTTTATCCTGGACCACGCCATTAGTGTTGAGGACAAAGTCAGAAGCCCCACTGGTCCCAAGATGTGCAGCATGCTGTGCCGTCATACATACGGTTGTTCCGTGTTTGTCTTCTCGAGGTCTCATCTCACCTGCTGCGTTGCCTGTCAACAATTTAAACCCGGCCACGAGGGGCTAACAGTACTTGTCAACAACACTGAGGTATGTCATGGCAGTATAGCATTCCAACCTCAGAGGGTTGACAGTACTTGTCACCAATACTGATGTATGTCAGTGTAGCAATTTGACCTCAGTGGGTTGACAGTACTTGGCAACAATACTGAGGTATGTCATGTCAATATAGCAGTCCGAGTTACGAGGGTGGACAGTACATGTCAACAATACTGAGGTATGCGATGTCAATATAGCAGTCCGAGTTCCCAGGGTTGATAGTACTTGTCAACAATACTGATGTATATCATGTCAAAATAAAAGTCCGAGTTCCGAGGGCTGAAGTACTTGGCAGCAATGTTGAGGTATGTAATGTCAATAATCAATTATTTACTCACCATCGCTAAAATCACTCAGTAACTCAAACTTGAACAATCGGCCTTTATTTCTAAAATGTTGGTCATAGCGATATTTGAATTAGTCTATGACAATCTGCATCCTCCCGCCTGTTTTGCAATCTCAGTGACCTTGCTAGGGAGAAGTATTCTGTATAAGATAGTCAGTGCTTTAGAGAGAAAAGCTCAGATAAACTGATAGTATCAAGAATTGTAAAGAAACCAACAAGCTCTAGTTTGCGATCTAATGTTGTGTGTAGTAATTCGGAAAGACTAGGTAACATCTGAGGACATTTGTGAAATACTGGACTTATCTTTGTGTACTCGTCGTAGATACATCATCCACAGAACAAGAGTAGAAAGACAGATTGCCTTGGGAGAAGGTTATAACTCCGAGACACCCTCAGGTAACAGTGCTATGAAACTGTAGCTATACAGCACCTATCCAAAATGGAGAGCACCCGTTGCTTGAGGGCAGCTGTCTATGATTTAAGGCAATATACAAATGTACATCTGTTGCTTCCAGTTTCAAGACAGAGCTATTAGAGCACCATGTTATCACCTCTCTAGAATCATCTACAACAGAGCAGGAACAGTACGCTGTGCCAGGCAGCAAAATGGTAAGATGCCTTCAATAAATCGTGTCAGTTGTCTCCGTTTGTTGTAAGATTAACGATATGCGCACGCAGATGGCTCTCATGGCAGCCTCAGTGACATACAACCTACCTCAACCTAATACATTCATTTCTTCGTATACGGTATGATGTACCCTGTGTTACAGAGTACAAGCAGACTGACAAACCATCAAACAAAGAACAAACAAACGTATGGCGAATGGTAGCTTTGTACAGACGTTATCACATTCTCACAGGGGTGTTTTATTTATATGTTTTAAATTGTGATTTTATATATATTTTCAGAGGTGCCATTAATGATACAAGATGTGGAATTGCTGATAACACAGTACATGACGTCCTGGCCCAGTACCGTTTACCGTTATTCCTTGGCGCAAAGGTCATATGACGTCCACACTTCCATGACCTTTAAACTCGTCAAGGCAATGTCATACTCTGCCATAGCTCGGACGTTACTGTCTTCATCAGATCGACCACACAGAATCGTGATCACCTATGTAGACAATAGCAGTGTAAAACTAATAAAGGCCAGTGTAGACTGCAGTGCAATGACCTTGGACTCGAACAAGGGCAGATATCTACTAGCCATTGTTAAGCAAGATCTACAGATATACACATTGGCCGTAAACGGAACGTCATTCAAGCAGCTGTTGAACATTCACTCAAGAAGATTCAGAGGAAGGAACACCCCTTCAGCAATGGCACTGGACCCGACGCGCAACTTGATCTACCTGTGTCTCCCGGTCGAAATATTCTCAGTGGACTACACCGGGATAAGAACGGTAATCTTCCGAGGAAGATGTTTGCACGGCATGGCGTTTAATCCTTCAGAAAATGTACTGTACTTTGGATACAGCACATACATCAAGCGGTTGCCGTTGTTTGTGAAACAGGCGGAGACATACACAGCACTTCCGGAGCTGCTATTTAGTATTCTGTATCATGAGAACCACTTGGTGTACAGCTTACGCTACTCGCCAGTCGTCTACAGCACACGCATGACAAACACACACGGAACGTCTTCATTTAGGATAAGACAGGTACCACAAGGTCAACAGCTGGTTATGTTTCCCCTTCACTAAATGTGGGACCATCAAATTCTTCTTCAAATTATGGAGGTTGGGTGCAAAATATATAGGATATGCTAAAATTGTTTTCATTTTGTAGAAAAAATGTGTCCTAAATCTCATTATGTAAAGAAAAGTCTCCACGGCATTTGTTTGACAAGTAGTGCCCCCAACTGGTGCAGAAATTCAAAAGTAAATGTTGATTCATCCTTGAAAAAAGGATTTTACAGCCACAAGAATTTTATAAAAAGAATCTTTACAAAGTAAATTCTTACCATATTAATATTTGAAAAACAAAACAAATGTGCTAGCAGATTGTATCAGCACTATCTTCAATTAAGACACAGACTAGCTGACTTGGTTGACACATGTCATCGGTTCCCAATTGCGCAGATCGATGCTCATGTTGTTGATCACTGGATTGTCTGGTCCAGACTCGATTATTTACAGACCGTCGCCATATAGCTGGAATATTGCTAAGTGCGACGTAAAACTAAACTCACTCACTCATTCAATTAAGACAGCATACGCGAATCAAATTTGATAAGGGAGATAACTCTTGTCTTGTTATCAACACCGCCCCCGTGCTTTCACAAAACGAGATGCCCGTGAAGAAAGGGGATCGGTTGGTCAGGCTTGCTGAGCTGGTTGACACATTTACACCTCACGAGCCTGATGACTTACACAACAAACCCACTGAGAGTTTTTGTGTGATTAATACACCGTAGAGACAAACAAATGTCGTAGGATGTTTAAAAATGCTCTGTGGTAGTCTAGTGAAACACTCGTAAAAGATGTCCTTGTCCGATAAAAAATTATGCAGGATACATGCACTGCATGGTACAGTAAGGTAACTTGGTTAGCTGGGTTGTTGTTTTACGCCGCACTCAGCAATGTTTCAGCTATATGACATCGGTCTGAAAATAATGGAGTTTTGACCGGACAATCCAGTGATCAACAGCACGAGCATCGTTCAGTTAAGATACGATAACAAGCGACCCAAACCACCCAGTCCTGTTAGTCGCCTCTTACGACAAGTATGGGTTACTGAAGACCAATTCTAACACGACTCTTCACGGATACGAGTATCTCACGGATATGCCGAAGTGTGTTTGTAGTCTCAACGACTATGTATATTCGAAATACAAACTACGATTGTAACACCCCTTTGAGTTCGCCATAATGGTTTACTATAGTTCAGGTATTCTGAAATACCTACGTCAAAATCGAACGTCAGTGTCATGTCAGTGCCTTCCAAATCCCGGTGCTGAACCTGATATAGAAAATAAAAGATCGAACACGCTGAATGGAGAACAGATGATTCCATAGAACGGAATCCTGAGAGGTGAGTGAGTGAGTTTAGTTTTACGCCACACTCAGCAATATTCCATCTATATGGCTGTAAATAATTGAGTCTGAACCAGACAGTCCAGTGATCAACAGCATGAATATCTATCTGCTCAATGGGGAACCGATGACATGTGTCCAGCAAGTCAGCGAGCCTGACCACCCGATCCCGTTAGTCGCCTCTTACGACAAGCATAGTCGCCTTTTATAGCAAGCATGAGGAATCTTGAGAGGAGATGTAGTGCAGTGATAGACTACGTGTTGATAGGAACGCCCCTTTCGTAGCGTAGCTTCCATCTGTATTTTTAGTAAGGGGTACAAGATGTAGCAATTCATAAACATGCGATCATGTAACAGGTCTAATGGTAAATCTGACTCTGGTTCGGGCAGCAGTGAATGATTATGGGTTTATGACACTTTTAGTGGTGTTTTTACAATATCATGGAGGACTTATGAGCATCTTCACATACTGTTTCCATGTTGGGATACGAACCTCTATCTCGTGGGAAATGGAAACGGACGAGCCAACGCTCTAACCTCTGGCCCAACCCTACGGCCCTTTCAGTACAGAGATGCTTTGGCTGTGTGAAGGACTTTGAACATGAACATGATATCTTAAATAACGACATTCTATCGGAGTATACGTTGAATCTTACGTACGGGTGTCGCTGCGTGCATTCGTACGAACGAGCGAACGAGCGCAGGCACGCACGCACTCATGCACACACCTACATACAACTTCGAATTGAAAATTGATACACAGTGAGGACAGACAAAGCTATAAATATTCCAAACAAAAGGAAATAACAAGTGATTATGTGTTCAATTTCTTTATTAAAACATACAATATCTGTGTACAGCATTGTTATATACACAAACAAACAACATGTCAGTACCAAATACGATGAAAACATGGAGAGGCCTGAAGATACGTTGACATATGTGGTCAGAGCTTTGAATTTACTAAGAGTGTAAGTCATTTCATGCTATGTTGTGTAAAAACAATCAATATACTTCAGTCATGCCTAGAAATTTCATTCAAACATTAATCTTCAAATGTGGATAACAAGTTCAACATCACTTGCTGTCACTAACAGTTAAAACTGTTATAGCTGCGAGTGTTGCACTTCAGCTTGGCTTTGAAGCATTTACACGTGTTTGTTTGACACTTGCTGTGTCCAGAACAGCCACACCTCACCAGCCCCTGTCCAACACATACAGATGAAACGAATGAAAAACCTGAAGTATCTTCATTTCACAATATGACTGAATTTTTTTTCGAAATGACTGATTTCACAATCCGACTGTAACATATTGATTCTGAATCAATCATAAACAAACAAACAAACAAACAAACAAAAAAAAAACACAGAAAAATACCTTTCACTCCAGACAAGTCAGCATTATTGTTTTCCAACTGAACAATATAGAAACTCCGCAAACATGCTTTGATTAATACTCTAGCAAGATAGTTGTTTGTATATCGCGGAGACTCAGCGATTCTTTGAGTGAATGATCTGGACTGGCTCAGACAATCCAGTGATTGATACCATGCACACCGATTTATGCGACGCGATGACATGTTAACGAAGTCAGCGAGCCAGACCGTCCCATCCAGTTGGTCGCCTCTTACGACATGAGTTACTGGAGTCGAATTATAGCTCGGATCGCCGTTAATTTATAAACAAAGTTATTAAAGCAACTCACGCCTTCACATTGGTCAAATGAGTATATGTTTGAAACTTGAGTATTATTACTTTGTGACTCCGGAGGATATAAACGCAGCATTTTAGTGTGAGTGAATTTAGTTTTACGCCGCCTTTAGCAATATTCCAGCGATATCATGGCGGGGGACACCGGAATCCACATATTGGGGGGAATCGAACCTGTGTTTTCAGCATGACGACCGAACGTTTTAACCACGAGGCTACCCTGCCGCACCACTTCAGAGAGATATACAGTGAAATGAACACATGGGATTATGTCATTTATACAGTCTATTTAAAACTGTCTGGAAGGAAAACTCTTAAAGGCAATGTCAGTATCAAGAAAACAAAAACATAAGAGAGTTTTGACTTCATTTGGACGGTGAAAGCATGCAAGTAACATAGAGTTTAATCTTGGCTTAACGCCGCCTAGAACTGTAAGTTAGTGATAGGCTGTGTCTGCATGGTATAGGAGGAAAGGCCAATGCAGTTCTGTGAAGTTCAGCTCCATTTAGTGATCCAGGTATTGATGCGTGCGGACATAAAGACGTGGATAAACCTGAGATTCGGAGCCACCATGCGTCCCCGGATAAATACAGTGCTTTTGACGACGTAGCTGCGCGTGGCCCAGACAGTTGTTGTTGTGTCTACTGACACTGCCATATAGAGAGTGTAATTTAGTAATTTAAGGTTAAACGGCAGGAGACCGTTCCTCAATGAGATCGTAGCGCTACGACAGTCGTAAGTATATGTTAAAGTATGGGAGTTACGATCAACTTAGCGCTACGACAGTCGTAAGTCTATTGTTAAGATGTGGGAGTTACGGTCAACTTAGCGCTACGGCGGTCGCAAGTTTGTGTGAAAGTATGGGAGTTACGATCAACTTAACGCTACGATAGTCGTAAGTCTATTGTTAAGATGTGGGAGTTACGGTCAACTTAGCGCTACGACAGTCGTAAGTCTATTGTTAAGATGTGGGAGTTACGATCAACTTAGCGCTACGGCGGTCGCAAGTTTGTGTGAAAGTATGGGAGTTACGATCAACTTAGTGCTACGATAGTCGTAAGTCTATTGTTAAGATGTGGGAGTTACGATCAACTTAGCGCTACGGCGGTCGCAAGTCTGTGTTAAAGTATGGGAGTTACGATCAACTTAGCGCTACGATAGTCGTAAGTCTGTTGTTAAGATGTGGGAGTTACGATCAACTTAGCGCTACGGCGGTCGCAAGTCTGTGTGAAAGTATGGGAGTTACGATCAACTTAGCGCTACGACAGTCGTAAGTATATGTTAAACTATGGGAGTTACGATCAACTTAGCGCTACGACAGTCTTGAATCTATGTTAAACTATGGGAGTCACGATACGATCAACCTAGCGCTACGATCGCGTTAAGGAACGGGGCCCAGGACGCTACCATTTTCTTATTTTTGTTTCTGTTAGACTTGCGGGCCGCTCTTAACGTCAGTACCAGATTCCGTGTAAGGTGGGGGCTGCTCGTCCGGGCCAGGTAAACCTGAAGCAAATGTATACTAACGTACAGAAGAAAGTAAACACCAGTTGAGTTGGGATTTGCTTCCCCAAAGAGAGGTGGAGATATGCTGAAAAGTGTTTCATTTGATTCAAGAACACGTACGCAATGATTATGACTTATAAGTCACTTGATTGTCTGGTCTTGATTGTTAATAGGTTGTCTTTATATGTCTGAAAAACTGGTAAATGTGGTGTAAAAATAGCAATGTCTGGTGAATAGGAAGCATACATGTCTAGAGTCTTACCCGGATTTGGGTCGAATGCCACGTTGGAAACTCCCGGGTACCCACTGGTTGCCTGTGGTTGTTGCCGGTATCCCTGTTGCTGTTGGTATCCTTGTTGTTGCTGGTATCCCTGTTGCTGTTGGTACCCTTGATGCTGCTGATACCCCTGTTGCTGTTGGTACCCAGGGTGCCCAATAGGCATCGTCTGGTAGCTTCCCTGGTAACCCTGGGTGTATGGTGGAGGCATCATTACCTGGTTGGGTGGGTTCATCACAGGCGCACTAGGAAGAGTCGTAGCTACCACCGTCTGCCCAGTCAATGACGTGGTCACCGTCCCACCAAGTTGTCGCCGCGCCTCCTGAGCAAGCAGCTGTCGTTCGACGTATTTCCTGTTGTAATCACTGACCAATCCAGGCAAGCGACACATGTCTACAAGCCAACCAATTCCAAATAGTCCCAAAGTGAAGAAGTACAAAATTCCCCACAGAGGTCGACCGAGGTAGAAGTGATGCACTCCGCTGATGCCGCACGTGAACCAGAGGATGTACCCGTCGTCCACGTGCTTCAGTCCAGCATCTCGTTCCCCAGCATTTATCTCCCTTGCCCTTCGCACGAGACATGGCATTCGGAACAAGTCATAAAGCCACCCCACCCCCAGCAACCCCAGCGTCAACGTGTACAAAATGCCCCAAAACGGACGGTTGAGGTAGTAATGGTGGGCGCCAAGGATCCCAAGGGGAGACAACCCGAACATGTAGGCTTCGAACATGGACTTCGGTGGCTTGTATCCAGGAGGGTAGTCGTTGACCTCCTTGACGAGAAACGGTATTCGGAAGAGGTCAATGAGGAAGCCGATTCCGAAAAGGCCAAAGGTCATCAGGTACAAAATGCCTTGTCCTGGTTTCCTCAGGTAGAACAGATGGAAACCTTGTGAAGAGAAAATCATCATGAGTCAGTGAGTGAGGTGGGTGTGATGCCAGGATGTAAAACCACTTCAGGTAACATCGTTGCGAGTCCCATTAAGGTCTAGGATATTATTAGTCACTTTGCAAAACCTTCGAGTGAGTGAGTGAGTTTAGTTTTACGCCGCACTCAGCAATATTCCACCTATATGGCGGTGGTCTGTAAATAATCGAGTCTGGACCAGACAATCCAGTGATCAACAACATGAGCATCGATCTGCGCAATGGGGAACCGATGACATGCGTCAACCAAGTCAGCGAGTCTGACCACCCGATCCCGTTAGTCGCCTCTTACGACAAGCACAGTCACCTTGTTATGGCAAGCATGGGTTGCTGAAGGCCTGTTCTACCCCGGGACCTTCACGGGTCGCAAAACCTTCGAGTTTGGGGCTGAGGAACCCTAATACAGGGCAAACTACAGGATATGTATATTATGCACGTATCCACGCAACAAGTTCCTGCTCAAGCTGCCTTCACTTGTTTTCCTCGATCACTGGATGTCAATCTCAGCATCACATTGTATTATCAATCTAAACTCCCTGGGGATTATGCAACTCGTGCTGCTAGTAAGCGCACCGAGTGCCTTTCTAATCATAACGAGGTACTTGATGAGTGCGTGATTCAACCGGGATTCGAATGCCCAATTACATGTTTCAGGCACACCCAATACTGCAAGACCTCACAGTTATCACAGTTATTTACATTATCAAATCATTCAAAATACTTTAACGAAATCATAAGAAAATTCATGAGAATCGTTTACGTGAGTGAGATAATATGGAAAGCAATTTGCCAACACTATCACAGCAGAAAGTGGTCCACATATTCTGTATGTACATTATAGTGTGACGAGCAGATGCTTGAACCACTAGGCTACCCCAGAGCCCAGAAAGGTGCTTGGATATTGTTGGTAGTATAAACACCATCACAGGAATACGTCTAGCAACATCTTCAACTTTGGAAAATCTCAGCAAAGCCGTAAGCGGTACAAAGTGTTGAATTTGAGAAATAACAATGATAAATTCGCAATTGTTATTAAAAGCTGTTAGATTAGAAATACATAACCTAACAATATATTACAACTGTCACCGTTATTGTGATTGATAAAACGGCTCAATGATGCCAGTATCTCTATCAGAATGAAAATAACAGCGAACTTTATTATTAACTTAAACATCGGTGTTTCCTCAGCCGGGGCGTATCTGTCAATTGTAAATGATGTGAAAACGCAACGTATGTCATATTTTGGATTTCACTTTTCACAAGAACAAATTCTAGTACTTTTTTGGTTACGCCTCATCCGGGATTTGAACCCGCACCTTCAGAATCAGGAACCTAATAGCCAACATACAAAGTCAGCCGATGACTGAGCGGGCTAGGACTCTGAGGGTGCGGGTTCGAATCCCGGATGGGACTCAAACAAAAAAGTACTAGAATTGGTACTTTACTAAGAAGGTGAAATCCCACATATGACATATGTTGCATTTGACCACTTTCTGAATGGCATTGTGTAATCGATTTGAAATCGATTAGTTTTATCGTCGCCAGTGTAGGTTGGTTATAGACTGGAAAAAGTAAGTTAGGGAAATTGGTATTTTAATGATTGATATTTCTTCAGTGTGACAATGAATACATAGATCATTATTCATAATTTCAAAATTTACATATATCCCTGATTATTTTTGTAAAATATACATTGCGGTACAGCACCTCAAAAACGACGACGTCACTGCGAGAATACTACGGTCCACTTATACAAAACATTTGCTCCGTACGAATTATCAGTGAGTAGTAACCAAGGAGTGTCATAACTACTATCTGTATCCACCTGAACGTACATGTTGTGGGTGCGTGGTCTCTACACATACAACGTTGCCGCAACGTTGAAGGTGCATCAACGTTCCTCCAAAATGTTGCTGTACCGAAGTGTTTGATTCGCCACAAAACCTTTCCTAGCTCTCCTATATCTGGTACACGCATAGCTTGAGTGAGTGAGTGAGTGCGTTTCACAATATGCCACCTATAGCAATATTTCAACAATAGCAAGACGAGGGACTCTATAAATACTGTTTGACAAGGACTAGATGAGCCATGACGTGACAAACGACCCCAGTTTGCATGTACGGGAACATTCCATTTGAAACAAGAGGGAAACAGGTTGTCGTCTAAATATTGAATTATTCAATTCCTCGTGCGAATCGTGCCCTGATGGTGTTTTGTTGAACTAAATCCCTGTGCGAGACACGTGTTAAACAATAGCGGTATTAATTTCACGTCACGGTTAGCATGTACTGCACGTGCTTAATCGCCAATCTACCTGCAGCCATCAAGTGTATTCGTCCAGATTACTTGCTCTCCCTGCTTGTCACAAGCGCGTTCACTGCGCTGGCTCTTGTAATACTTGTCAAGCAGTAGCTTCATACGTTGAACCCAAATTTTATGGGAGGCGGGTGGTAGCCAAGTTGTACATGCTGGCTTGCTCGTCACGCTGACAGCTGGGAGCGACAGCCGAATGTCGTTTTGATGAGATTCTTGCTGACTTCGTCTGGCTCGCCTAGCAGTGCCTTGCCTTGCAGCGGCGGCGTAGCACAGTGAATTGTCTCGCCGAAGTTCGATTCCTCACATGGGCACAATCGGTGAAGCCCATTTCAGCTGGCGTGGCTCGCCGTGATACTACCGGAATATTGCTACAAGCGGTGTAAACCATACTCACTGACCAGCCCCGCCGTGATATTGTTGGAGTGTTGGTGGAAACGTAAACCATACTCACTGACCAGCCCCGCCGTGATATTGCTGGAGTATTATCAGAAACGTAGTAAAATTAAACTCACTCACTCATTGAAACACAATCTTCATTGATATTAACCAGCATACATACCCATAATCCCACATGGAAACCACAAGATGTAAGCGTCGAGGAGAGACTTCTTGTCAGCAAGGGATGGGTCCATCAGTCTCAAATTGGCCTCTCTTACGAGCGACGGGATCCGTAACAGATCGATGAGGTACCCCACCCCGAACAAGCCGAAGGTGAACAAGTAGGCCACCCCATACCAGGGGCGGCCCAGGTAGAAGTGGTGTGCTCCTAACGGCCCCAACAGGAAAGCCAGGATGTAAGCCTCGACCAGGGACTTCTCATTATGAGTCACGTGACGTAAGGTCAGACTGACCCGCGTCTGGTCGGCAGGTGCCCCTGCGTTTTTCATGGTATCTGGAAAAAAACCATGGAATATATGGTGACAAGGGCTGTTAGTTGGATATGATGGATGTCACAATACAAACACTTTTCTGAGTGTAATTTATAATTTGGTATCATGAACTCTAAGAATTTTCATTTGGAAGATAGGTCTACCCTTCTCGCGGTTCTTTACCTTTGCTTCAAGACCGCTAAATTTAATTTGAAAAAAAAAAGCCAACAAAAGAAATGTGAACATGAATCAACGATAAAGGACCGAAAAACTGAAAACGAAGTAGCTTTATCATGATTCTAGCACGACTGACAAGCCTTTTAATACTGGACTGTTTGGCGTGCAGGGACACAAAACGTGTTGGGGCCTTTTCTCTTCGAAATTGTTTGGAATCGTCCAGGTGAAGGTACAGGTTGAGTAAGGAACAAAATAAGACATTTTTAACAAACTAACTCCTTTAGGTCAGAAAGCAATTTGTAAGCAGCATAAATAAACTACCTATGGAAAGTTAGGACTCACTAAAAACAATTACCACATGTTATGTATGTATATATGGTTACATGGAAAATGAATCTCGCCACTACCTTGGGGGAACCAACCGCAGACCTAATTATGCACAGTAATTGCAGGAGGGTCATTCATCAGACTGTTGAAAAGCACGTTCAAATATCGTGCATGAGGACAGCTTCGTTTTGATAGCAAGGTTTTGATAGGAATTCGCCATTTTTCACTGAAATTCATCAATTATTGAATGCTGGAGAATAATCGTTTCAAAGTTATGAATATATTTTACAATACATCAGTTCATGTGTAAAACAGTACCTGTAAACAGTATGACTTGTTTGGCAAAATCTAGTTTAGAACAGTTGCCTGAAGTAAGTGACACCAGTAAGCCTAAACTGTCGATGGGTAGAATAGATTACGCATAATGCAGTTTATACAGTGATTCGGTACAATTATTTAACTGTTTATTGATAACCACGATGATATTCACCAGTTTGGTAAAAGCCTGACAGACCAACTATTATGTGCGGGAACATGGACATAGAACGTGGAAGGACTGGACATTGCGGCCAGGAGAGAGGCGGACAGGTTAGGGGGTGTGGTGGACGTCACGCCTGCTAGATCTAGACCCGGTTTGAAATATGACGGAATACTTCCGCTTTTGCACTACTGACGAAATTTCTGCGTCGAATTTTTTTCAGTGAAGATTAAGCTCAAGGCATGTTCTCCAACATCATTCGTTTTAACTTCAAAAACATCAAAGATGCTGCGGAGGTAGAAATCTTCGATGCCCGACGTGTTTACAAAAAAAGGACCACGATTTCACTGGTACACGGTCAGTCGACGTCATTTTGCTCTCGTGTTATGAATGGCAGTAAAGTTTAGTGATCAATGATATTCGTTTTCCATTCTTTGGTTATCACACAGAAAACCTATTCCTGCTCAAGGAGCACTCGTTCCCGCCTCCCACCTATGCATTCTAAATGAGAGCTCCGGTTCTCCTAATATAAAGAGCAATGCAAATGTTGACCAGACAGAACAGAGGTTGACATTGTGAACATATCGACAATATGTCATTATGTGTAATATGTTTACGGCAAAATTAAACAAGTTTATAGCTAAAATGGATAGAATCATCATAAAAACGACCGCTCGTTATCAGAAATGAGCGGTCCACTGTAACTTGATAACGCCCGCAAAATGCTTGACGACGGGCCATTACCAAGCCCGTTGTTAGGTGACGTCATAAGTAGCTCAGCTGTTGAAGTTCAATCACCTACGGCTCGAATAAACTTGGGTTCATTATTGACCATATATCTGGCTCACATTCGTCACATGTGCCTGTGCCATTATGCACTTTCTTGCTTGCTAGCGTTACCCTTATAGCAATACCGCTGGACGTATGACGTCATGATGTTTCACAGTTTGACGTCACAATGCTAATGCCGCGGTCGCCATGATGCTAGACCTTGCTTGACTCACGGAAAACTGGCAGTCATGACACTCTGGGCAATTTCGCAACAGTTTCTATCACTGTATGTTGGAGAGTAACAAATAGACGACTAAACTCGCTTGATACTGTTATAGTGTCGAATTCAAGGCAACCATCATCCAAATATTTCTAAACCAAACAAAAACTATGTAGCCAGGCCATATGATAATGAATTGTTATTATGTAATCTGCATTCTTGATGTTTAGCACTATCGAAGCGTACATTGTCTTGTCGGCTACCTTGTTCCTCTTTTCCCCCCTTCCATTAATTACTGTACATGACATTTATAGTCTTTATTGGTCATTCCCCTTGGCTGTGTCTGTCATCACATCAACTGTACAAGTGCTATTGTTTTTCTATCTGTCCATTGTTGAATCTTTGCCTGTCCATTGTTGATGAAAACTGTATATATATATATATGCTCATATCAATACTGGGTGACTGTGGAGTCCAGTATTCCGACTGTCTTTGTAGGGACGATCGCCAGCAGGACTATGCCGCTCGCAGGAAAGGCCCTGGGGTTGAGCTGGAAGTCCGCTCACATGATTCATGTATACTTGTTTGTCATGTCTTGTGAAACCAGCAAAAGAAGTCTGAACGACTAAACTATGCCTTCGTGTCCATCAACGTATTCATTTGTCTTCGTCAACGTAATGTTCATCAAAATCATGAGCTAGTTCTCCAGTCATCCTCTCCATGAGCCGATCCGAAGTCGACGCAACAACCATATATGAACGCGTTGACAATACAAAATCATTACCTCGTTTAATAAACGTGGTATTATGAGGAAAGTCGTTTAATATCCTCTATCTACACGGATGTATACTGACGTTCCACGGAGTCACTGATCAGATCACTTAGGCGTATCAGTTCGCGTGTCTGGAACAATCGGAACCAGAGATTCGTGCAAGGTGCTTTGAAGACATTTCAGTTATGTTGGTATGTGAGGTTATTTGGAGATTAGTATCTGAAATGACCATATCTACCACAAAACACTGCGCACAAAAATATTTATAAGATATAATAAAAAGTGGCCCTTGCTTCATTTTCCTGGAACTATGGAAACCTACACTTCCCATATATTCTAGACTTGCACAGGCTTTGTTGAATATGTCTGACGGTGTATATGACAAGGTAGGGTTTGGGGAGGACACCCTCGACAAGAACTACATCACGTGTCACCTATCAGGTACGAACACAGACTTGTCACGACAAACTGACGAAGACACGTAACCACAAGAAGGTGCTAAGCGGTTGAGATATTACTGAAATACACAAACTTTGAAACATACCGTCTGAGAGATCGCTGTGTGACTACACAAACACGGTGCCTGGGTGACTAAACATCACGGGAAGCTATATATTTCAGGCTATCATGACAGTGTATCCAGTTTTAGATATCTCGCTAATACCGGCCTCCTTGTGAACACGAAACTGTAGATAACAGTTTCGCTGATGGTGGATCTTGAGTCCAAACAGAAACAATACGAGATCAATATACAGTTGAACCTGTTTGATAAAGCTGTTCCGCGAAGTAAAGGTCGTGTCACGTGAAAGGATAAACTGCAACTATCAGATGAGTAACCTGATATGTCACGCAAACAGCAATGTATTTCCGAGGTATGTGTTCAGACGCCTCGTGTTAAACATACCCTATTAATATAAGGATGTAAATAAACAGACACATTTCCTCATCGACTCTCTATTTAAAGAGGCAACCCGGAAGATGTATTTCCGAGGTATGTGTTCGAACGTCTCGCAGTAAACATGTTTCGTGATTATGATGAACACTGCAGATAACTGTAATTATTGTTACACGCTTGTAACAAGGTGACTAATGGGATGGGTGGTCAGGCTCGTTGGCTTGGTTGAAATATGTCATCATGTCATAATTGCATGCTAATGTTATTGATCACTGGATATGTCTGGCCTAGGCTCGACTATTTCCACACACACACGAAACCTCAAACGAAAACACATCCAAGCAAACCTCTGCACACAAACACACACACATGCATGAGTGTGCGCGCCCTCACGCACACACACACTGAACTGATACGATAAGAAGAATAGGCTGACCACACCTTTTGTCTGACTGTTTCACTTCACTGATTAGATGTTCGTACATTCCACCTTCCTGCATGGCACGTATTTCCCCAATGCTGGGACAGAGCTAGATCTGCCTTATTATAATCCAGTGTTGGTTTTGTTCCAGACAGCTGTTCCTAATCTTAGGGCTCAGTTTAGTTTCACGCCGCATTTAGTAATATTCGAGAAATATCACAGAACGGGACACCAGAAATGGGCTTCACACATTGTACCCATGTGGGGATTCGAACCCAGATCTTCGGCGTAAAGAGTCAACGCTTTAACCGCTAGGCTATCCAACCGCCATTATTAACCTCGCCGCACCGTGAAGGTCTACCCGTGGTAGAATAGGCCTTCAGCAACCCATGCTTGCCATAAAAGGTGACTATGCTTGTCGTAATTGAGACTAACGGGATCGAGTGGTCAGGCTCGCTAACTTGCTTGACACATGTCATGGTTCCCTATTGCGCAAAATGTTCGTTCTAGTACCGTGCAACGATCGAGACCGTGGACCGATTGAGAAAGTTTTGGGTCGCTAGCATCAAGACAGAATGAAGAGAGGATGGAAAGGGAGATAACTCTGGACAATATATTGTTCTTCGGGACATGCGTGGTCCAGTTTAACATGGAAAAATATGCCTACGGCAAGTGACCGATTTTGAGCAATGGGTAGCCGACACTGCTATGCAAGTCGACTTAAATACCAACACATCTAATGAATCTTAATAGTGAGGTAGCCTTGTGGTTAATGAGACGACCAAGGTTCGTTTCCCCAGTTGGGTACAATTTGTAAAGCCCATTTCTCGTGTCCCAACTCTGACATTGCTTGGACATTTCGAAAAGCTCACTCATCCAGTAGAGTACGTGAATAAAGTCAAACAAATAGAAGTATATTAAGTGGGTCTTTTAGATGGGATCAGTTTCGTTTGAATTGTAATTGCAAATGTTACTAAAACGGAATGAAATGTTCATCATTATATGATAACCAATCAAAATTAACTGCCAAGTAAAGATTTTATCATCTTCTTTCTCAAAATTATACTTGGACGATGCCCAAATTAAAAATTAACCGTTAGTGAAATGACCTTCTTATCCCATTAATTTAATAGGAAGGTACCTCAGAATGTGAATGTCAGTGCTCGTTGGATTAACCTGAATACTAAGCATTTATTGTTACTTCTCAGGACAAAATATGCAAGGTGCAGAACCATCTTATTGCAACGAACATCAATCCGCACTAACAGTAAAATATATCCTGTTTTATTGTATCAACGTGATGTTGCCAAACACAGCTGTTTATGTCTGTGCTGTGCTGGTTCTGGTCAATGTCCTGTTGCTAAGCGACACAGGTGAGACGAGGTTCCTGGGACCGCTGATGTGCCGGCACAGCTGTGAGGCAACGTTGGGCTGCACCAGCTACGGGTTCTCACAGGTCCGTCTCATGTGTCGGGTACTGCAGGACCATGAGAATATAACGGATCCCTCTGGAGGTTGGACCATACGTGCCCATAGCAGGCGGGTAAGGATTATTTTCTCATCGTGTTTATATATATATATTTGAAGGGGTTAGAATAACAACAGGGTTAATTTCATTTATAGCATGTCTTCATAAATGTTGTTTTTTTGTTAAGATTTTCATATACGTATTTTTTGGACTAACCAAAAAATAACATTCTTGAACTGTTGTGCTGCAGAAAGACGCAAGGACACTTGCTGTCCTGAACAGAACCTGTGACAAGTTCTCTAGGATCTTCCACAGCAGAGCAGGGACACTGTCGTGTGGTAGGAGAGATAAAACATCTCTGAGTGAGTGTGTAAGTGAGCGCAGGAGTGGGTGAGTGAGTATATGAGGAAGGAATGGATTGAGAGAGCCAGTGAGTTGGTTAAAGAACACCCGTCCAAAGATCAACCAATGCTAAGTAATAAACCATAACACAATCCCCGCACTGTAAAAGTACTTTACTGAATCCTTTGTGTTGTGTCTAACAAACACTGGGATGTCTGGTCAAGAATCAAGAATTTACAGGTCTACAGGTCAGTGATATAGCTAAAAGTCTGTATTGCAGCGTTCTCAAGTAACAGATACTTTATATCACTGTACCTGATACCTGTGCCTCATCATGCATTCATGATTCAGCCTGTGACGGTCTTGTACTCATATTCAGTTTGACACCTGTGAATTGGTCCTTAGCAACACATGCTTTACGTTGGATTCGGATACGGATATATGTGTCGAACTGACACATATATCCTAATTGGTAAGCCGGTGCCCTTGCTGTTTATCACTGGAATTGTCTGGTACAACCTCATTAAATCACAGATCACTATAATATCACTGGAGTGCGGCGTCAAACAATAAACAAACAAGTTTGAACATGCGCCAAAGGGAGGCTAATGAGTACATTTATAAGTATGATGTAGCTAGGGGTATATCCCAAGAAGTCATCCTTCATATTTATCACAGCTAGACAGCGCCGTTGTAATTAATGCAAGATCAGATACTCCACAAGTGAGGCTTGTTTCAGTATCTCCCTTCCTATGTCTCATCCAAATTTAATACTTACTATTGTATTGAGCACGGGAATGGCGCCGTTTGACAAAGACGTATATTCAGGCCACGATCAAAGGTGTTCTTGCAGGATCAAAGGTGTTCCTGTACGATCAAAAGGTGTTCTTGCACTATCAAAGGTGATCTTGAACGATCAAACGATCAAAGATACTCTTGCACAACAAAGTGACGGAACTTGCCACCTTTCAATCGCTGCGTCCAAAAACTGGCCGCAAATGCATGTGTGATTCCAGACCAGAAACGTCTCTCCTATTTCCTACAATGTATGTCCTGCTCCTACACCTTCAGTTTTCATTTTATACAGGTTCTGAGAAGACGGTACAAACCAATAACAAAGCTGGGATGTTACTATTGACGAGGTCAATGTCAATAAGGAATCACTCACTGTTTCACTTCAACCTGCAGAAGAAGACTTTCATTGAATATCCAGATCTAACCCTAAAGGATGTAAAAGCAATGTGTTACATAGCTGCTTTGCGCAGGGTCATTCTGTCCTTAGCAGGGGAATTTAAATTGTCCTACTTCATCGTAGGCACAAACACTATGAAGGAGATCAAGAAGCATATTGTATGTACTGCTATGTCTGCGGATATGGCAAGAGGCCTCCTTGTCATTGCCATAGGACGGCCTACATCTGCTCTCTATACATTAACTCCAGACGGAGAACATTACACGTTCCTATGTAATATCAGCCAGCCAAAACAGAACGCTTTGAATTATCCGTCTGCCTTGGCTGTTGATCCCAAACGTAAGTGTGTGTATGTTTGTCTTAAAGAAAACATCCTGTCCGTAGATCTGGAGAGGAAGACAGTAGACGTGCTATTCCGCTACACATCCCTGCAAGGTATGGGGCTTGATCCTGTGGAAGACGTTCTGTACTTTGGTAGAAAACATGACCTCATGAGGACGTCCCTGAGAACCAAGACGACAACGAAAGCAGTTTCTTTCGATGGACATATCTTTAACATTTTGTCTTATGACGACTACATTTATACAAGTTTATATTTTTCAAAGTCCATCATCAGTTTGGACATTAAACGTAATACAAAAACATGGCACAAACTATCCACCAAGGGTACGACCATTTCAGTATTGATGTGTGTTATTTCATAGTAATACAAGTTACCTGCTTTGAGTGAGATAGTGAGTGAGTGGGTGAGTGAGTGAGTGAATAATTTATCGCATGATGAAGAAAAACAATAATTGAATATATTACAATATTTCAAAGTTCCTTCTGCTGATTGGAAGGTTTAATGAAGCCCTAGCGTTTCTGCAAATGATAATGCCCTATAAGACAGTTACCCCTCTAATACATGTGGGTAGAGCGAGCTGTATACTAAACGCCAAAAGAAAGGTTACCTTTCTTCCTTAACCCCCTGGATGTCCAGGGTTTTTTTTTCAGGTGCACATTTTCGTAAGGTTTGAAATGTGAACGTTGTGCGAGAATTGCGCTCACGTATTCCTGGATCTGCTTACGGCTATAAACTTGCACAGAAATGTAGAATATTTAATTTCCTATCCGTTGGTATAAATATAACTGCGACTACTTCAGGGGTTTGAGAAACAGACACTGCTAAATGTTGTCCAAAACTTTTGTTTGCGTTACAAGACAGCAAATTTCTCCGTTTTTTATCGTGCACCAATAAAAGCACTCTGCTACGACTTTTTTTTTTAATTTGGCATCTTTACGGAAAGTGTGAGCGAAGAAAACGCAGCTTGATATCTGAACGACATAAGTGTATATGAAATGGATGTATGTGCTAATGCATAACGTCATACTCATAAAATAAAAATGACCTGCAACAAATGTCAAAAATCGATTTTCTTCTATGACGTCAAACGTCGACAAAAAGGCCATGCACGTATAAAGATAAGGGGGCATAACTCCGCTATGCTTTATATTAGGTCAGTGTTACAACTCCGATCACATGGAGAGAATTTGCTGTGGATACGGACAGTATATTTTCGTTATGTCTTGTTCACAGTGAACCAAACTATTTCAATGCAAAAATTCCCAATGTGAGAGGATACCTTTCGGTAGTTTCACAATTTGTAAGAAAAGATGCCAATGTACTACATCAGAAAGCAGGTAATAGTAGTTTGGATGGCCCTATCCAATACATACTTTAGTTCTTAGATTCTCATATTCTCTTGTTTGTGCAGATGTATTTTGATTAATGTTGCGTCATTATTAAAGGAGTAACGGCCATATTTGCAAATGTAATAAAATAACTGGAAAAAATGCGACATTTTAGTTGACGTCATGGCATGTTTTGTGCATTTTGTGACGTCGGAAAAAGACGACACTGGTTTTACCACTGAAATAGTGTCCGGAATATATCAACAATTAGACAGTTTTACTACGCATCTTGTTATAAGTGTTATAAGTTGGAATTAAATCGCTTTTCATATGAAAATATGTATCCCAACGTATTGAATATTGTACATAAATGTTAACTAAAGCACATGTTGCAGTAATGGTTGCGTGTGATCTTACAACACTGGTGTAGGGGCTTAAAATGTGGCAAAATACATTTACTGAGTCAATTTCCCATGTAAATATTATTCAAACAATCAAAAGCTTTCAAAGAATAAAAACGCATACCTTATATCCACATTTGATATGATGTTCAAGGATATATGTAGATACTGAAATTAGTTTGGTGAAAAAGTATCTGAACGAAAAATATACATCGCAATACTGAAAGTGCAATCGGAATGATGCGGCCATTGTGTTTACTTTTGTCCAACCAACCTTCACCTCAAAGAAATTGCCTAATATGTGCAACAATGTTGACGTGTGACATCACTAGATCTACCGATGACCGATTTCTGTCAAAATGGCGGATTCGATGAAAAGGGTACGCAGGATTTTATGAAGACTCTTTCCTTCATTCAGGGATGTTTTGTACATAAATGTGAGATGTAAGTAATTAGAATTATCCGTGCATTGTTATATGCATTTATCGTTTGCATTGTAAATGACGGAAGAAGCCAGAAATGCAGTGTTCACTATGGTGTTTCAAAGTAACAGGACGTTGGTTTCAGATGTCTGTCTGACCCGCTGAAAATTCACAGGACCCACGGAATAAAGTTAAACAAACATTTCAGATTTGACATTTCTTGTAATTGGCATTGAACTTATTAACATTATATGATAGCATACATAAATGCTATTATTGATTTCTGAACAGCAAACAAGTGTCACATGCTGCAAGTAACAACTTCACACAAAGACATTGTGAAATATTCAGTCAGACACGGGGTTTGGTGGGTTGGTGATTTCTATCTGACCACTAGCGAATCTGCCAGATTTGTCAGAGGGTCAGACGCTATTCGTGAACACTGGAAATGCCGACAAGTACCGTTGTCGTTCTGCGTCATTTTGTGTAAGTCATGGCGTCACGCTGCACTAAAAGTTTGACAGTTTCTTATAAATAATCAAATGATTGCATTGTACCTGTTTCTAATTGGCTATTTCTTGCTATGATATTCTTCCCCTGAATATTCTAACCGTATTGAGCTATTGTAAGCAATGGCACGGCTGGATACTGGAAAATTTCCTAAAATGCTACGCAGTGTAAAATCGGATTTTTCTAAGCGCTGTCTTTCTAACACAGCGTTCGTTTTCACACCAAGTGTATTTCGTTTCGTTTAATCTAGACACTTGGTATTGGTGACAAAGACCATTTTTAATTTGATTCTAAGATGTTTGGGGAATTCAGTGATGCATTTTTCGGAGGTGACTATGAAATATACATGATGTAATATGTGTCTCAATACCGGCCTTCTCGAAACGTGATTTTGTAAACACTATCCAATATGGCGAAAGCGCACTTCGGCGTTCGTGTGTGTTTTCGAAAACATCCCAACCGATTCTGGGTTCATCAGCGACGTTTCAGAATTATCATTACTGGTAACATGAAAACTTGATATCAGTGATCATTAATATGCTATTTTTCAAATTCATTACTCCCAGTAATTATCCGGTTTTCACATTTCAAAACACAGCAAATAACGGTCTGAATCGCGATTTATGTATAGTGTGAAAAATGGCGACATTACCGATGAAGTGTATTATGAAAGGAACGTAATGACAATGAAACATTATAGCTGGTAAGTATCTTCAACTGGCGTTGTGACGTTTTGACGTCCACCTTTGGTCTGTCTCTAGTGACCCCCTTCTCTCTGTAGCGCTGAATTGTCACTTACATCCGTGTAAGAGTGTTAGCAACAACAGTGTACGTCGGCCACATCAGCATCATCCCAATGTTTTTCTCTCTTCAACTATTAATCGGGTTTATCGCTAGCACCCACCTATCATATCATGCATTGTCTCTGTTTATACCCAAAGTGAAATGGATGCAAATACTACATGAATATTACAACGTTTTGGCGATTGATAATGCTATGCGTAAACAGAGAATGGAACAATGTTACTTTGCACAGAAAATGTTAACAAAGATATTTTCAGATGCCCCTAACATTTTTTCATATTATAAAAGACAAGTTTTACATGCTTTCAATAATGCGGGGATTCTGCGGAAGTCTTTCAAAATGATTGGTAAGCGGGAAGACCCAGTTATTTTTTCGTCACGATGTGGCTGCAATATTGCCGATGTGACGTTAAATATCAACTCACTCGACAGTCATTCATACGGAGCGTCGAAAAAGGAGGCATATCCCAATGTCGTCTCATTTTGTTACTGAAAGGTCAAGGCTACCGGGAAATAGGCGACTATACATGTTGTTTAATCTTTCTTTATATGATGATTTTCTGATTACGTAAAAATGAAAATCTAAAAGAAACGGGCAAAGGGATATAATCTTACAAATGGATTAAAACAGCCGTGTTTTTTAAGCCTACTTCGCGGTTTACCTGGACATTCTAAGTGTGTAACGTGCACTTTTATTCGAAATAAACATATTTACGTTGAACTTGTATTGTTTGAAAAATCGGATAAAATTACCTTTCATGTTTAATAACAGTTGGATTAGACCTAAACATTCTAAGTGTGTAACGTGCACTTTTATTCGAAATAAACATGTTTACGTTGAACTTGTATTGTTTGAAAAATCGGATAAAATTACCTTTCATGTTTAATAACAGTTGGATTAGACCTAAAAATTCGAAATGGTGTATGACATGTAGTAGCAGCAATATTTTCCTTGATAAACGTCCGTTTCTAGCTTATATGGCTATGATTCTCATGTTTCAGGTTTTTGCATTATTTTATTCAGTCTCAAGAAAGTGCATTTTACTTAATACAGAGTGACTTTTGCCCATCTTGGGGGTCTGGCTAAATCATTTCTTTATGAGAAAATTTACAAGCGTCATTCATTAAATAGGCCATGTTATTGGCTCTTTTATTCACACACATACGTGCATTGATCATTAAAGTGTGCAATTCAAGATCATATCACGTGAGTAATGCTGATGTGCACAATAGCTCAGATTCTTTAAGCTATTTGAAATTCAACATCCTGTGCAGTATAAAGAAGTTAAAGTATATACATGGTATAGTTGGGTTGTTGGAGGTGTAGGTTAGTTTCAGTTGAATGCTAGTATGCTTTGGAAAGGACATGCAAAACCGTCTAGCCCGGAGGACCCGTTAAACCTTTTAGTTAGTGTCGCCCCTGCAAAGTTGTTTTTGTATGTGTGTTGTTGTTTTTTTTTAAAAAAATAAAGATATTTATACAGAAGAATGTTCAGGTTCTCTTTTAATGGTGCGCAAATGTAGATGGTTTTAGTCCATTATATTATGTATATTTTCGTTCTAAAAGATATGAGATTAGCAACAGTATACACAATAACTGACACTACTCACTGCACCTAATGTAACAAAGCAATGTAAATTAAATTGTAAACTAAAACTTATATATTTTTGTAATTTGGTTCACCTCAGAACCCTTTAAGGAAACACTGTTATAGTTTGTTGTGATGTAATTGTGATCTATGACGGCATAATGACATAAGGCCCCTTTTAGGGAGGATGTCTTAAGCGCAATATATTTGTAACACAAACCGCGTTTTCCTATGTCAATACATGTCCAAAAAATCAATATTGCAATGTGGACTGATTACGTATACTTGATATATAATATCACCAGAATAGCTTTAAGAACACATGTACAAATCAATTATGGATTATCCCCAACAGGACCCTAGGTGCATATAAACACAAAGGCCAAACACTCTGATTTTCTGTTATTTATGCATATATATACTGTTCTTTTTATACGATGGCATGTCAAATGCTATGAAAAATATGAAACAATTTACCACTAGGGGAGATGAGTTGAAATGGGGTTTAAGGTTGTACTTGGGAATGTACTGTGCACGTGTGGCTGTTTGTACTAGCCCCAAACTTGAGCTGATTTTACAGTGCTGGCTCACTGAGATACCTTGGCACGGTTAAGCATGAACATCCCTCTCAGTCACATTATACTGACTCGGAGCCGACCAGTTCTCGTTGCACAGCCGACGATGCCGAGGAGGAGATCCAACTCATGTCTTATTGTACAAAAAACATTTTCAAATCAAATTATATAGTGGGATGTATCATCAGTTGCAAAATATTGTAACACTGACCTTCAAGTGATATCCACTGGGTGTCGTCCTTTTGACCCAACATCTTCAAATCTTCACGTGTTTTCAAGTCATCACTGCCAGGTTGACTTCATAGGACAGGGTCATGAAGGGAGACAACTCATATCAACAGTAATCTAGTACCACTAATAAATGCTTCCATAACTGTGAAGGAAGTTCGGAATGCCAACTGTTATGTAGTTCTATTCAAGGGTTATTTTATTCATTTAAGAGAAAGTAAAAATTCGGAAACAGGATTTTAAGAAAGCAAAGTCTAAGGAGTGTAAGTAAACGCATACAATTTTTCAAATTTTTAGCGAAAAATTAAGAGTGAACACAAAGCAATGCACCGGTTTTGTCTGCACACCGCGATGGCGGACACCAAACAAACTACCCATACATGGAATGGTTACGACGATTTCGCTGTCGGAAATTATACATATGACTTTGGAGACTGGTTAATCGATGTTGGGCTTGACTAACTACTTGCGTAAATATCAGAAAAAAGGTGTTTCAAAACACAAAACAATACTTCACCGAATAATATCAAAACATCGTCTCTTTTCCAAATAATAATAGAGCGACAAAAATGTGTTTCCTTCTTGTTTGTGAAAATAGATTGAGCGATACATTGTTAAATAATTTCATGTCACATTTATTGACCAATTATTGATAAACAGGCCTGTGATCTTGATCCGGTAATGCATTAACATCTAACGTGGAACTCAAGCATTCCG
Source organism: Haliotis asinina (assembly GCF_037392515.1). Lineage (NCBI taxonomy): Eukaryota > Metazoa > Mollusca > Gastropoda > Lepetellida > Haliotidae > Haliotis > Haliotis asinina. The sequence continues at coordinate 9,249,739 of NC_090292.1, forward strand.
TTCTCACAAGAATAGACAGTGGGATAACCGGATAAATATTGCAAAATTCTCTTAAACTCGCCCAGCTTGGACAAAAGTATTTTGCTAAAGGAATAGAATCTGAATATGGTTGAAAAAACTTAATATATCCTTGTCAAGGTCCCTCTGGTCCATTACACTGTTTGATTTAAAGCAGTCTGTTGAACCGTGTTAATGCCACCCTGTACACAATTTTGTCCTGGTCAGTCCTCACAGTAGTATCCCCCTAAATACAGCTTTTTGTCAGCGGCCTCGTGAACAAACCAGCGAGTTCGGCGCCATTTGAAGCCGCAGGGTCACAACTCAATTTCCAAATTGTTGAAAATAATAGAATCGAATTTGAAAATAAGTGGTTGTGTAAGAGACGCCACTCCATAGGCGGATACAGAGGGGTGGTAGGGAGGTGGGTTTGTAAGGGCGCGCTATCCCCCCAACCAGAAACCTCCAAAACCACCCCCCACCCCCATCCCCTTTGTTCTGAAATTTTGTTGAATGGCCATTGACAGTTATTCGATACATGCTTTCAAACCAATCAGGTAATCATTTGTGATTAATACAGTGAAAAACAGAACGTTGTTAACACCGAACCTGATGTTTGTTATAGTTACGGATCACCAATGACCCCATTTGGGCCAAGACCATTTGAGACTGGAATGTGAGGCCACGTCATGTATTGATGCGTAACCAAATAAAGTGCTCTAACTGAAAGTGTTCATATAATTGTCATGGCAGCATTAGGAGATAAACCAACTGACGCCTTCGCTTTTAAATTGAAATTTAAACTACGCTCATCGGAACAAAATAGGTACTTTTCCGAAAATTGACCCATGTACCAGCGGCGAAAACAATACATTTATATTACAGCGGAAGCTGCCAAAACCGACATCTGATCAATCCGGCAAGATATCAACGCCGACATAGAATCTCAGTCCCGTCCGTGGATTGTATATTTACCATCAACTCTACAATCCGTCACATTGTCTAAACTGGATTATTCCTTCAGTCCCGATGAGTGCCGGTTTAGACAGCTTACATTGTATTTCTTTAAGAAACGTATTCTTTGAATGATTGTACATAGACACCTGAACAATACCAAAACGCGGCAATTTTAAACCTTTTCCCTTGATTTAGAACGATCTGAAAAAAATAATCGCCAGACTGTCACCAAGACATACAAAGGAAAATGCGCGTGCAAGTAAGCAGAAAGGCATCAATGTTTGCCATGGAAACTGCCAAACGCATCCCTGGTTGGAGGGGAATTTCCAAATGAAAGTGGGGAGTCGACCAAGAAGGCCCACTGTCGCCCCTGTTTTGAGAGACTACAATCAGAGCATACGCTTGCGTTGGTGCCGTAGACCGGATATGGAACCCTAGACACAGGAAACGGTTCACTGACGAATCACGATTTCTGCTTCAGTGGCTAGATGGAAAACAACGTGGTTCCCGATTGGGAAATGAATTGCATGTGACAGGTCAGCCGGTTTGGTGAGGTAGTGTCATGGTGTAACGTGCGATATCCATCGCAGAAAGATCTGATTCAGGGGAATTTGACAGCGAATCGGTACATCAAGTGATTTCTTTTACGTCCCAAGCTTATGGATCAACAACACATGACAGCATGACAACGCTACTTCACATACAGCACGCGACACTGTGCAAATTCTAACGTCAGCGTTTTGCTATGACCTTCTCAATCACCAGATCTAAACCCGACGGAAAACCTATGAGATGAACCTGATCGAAGAGCACGTCAACGCCAAAACACGCCTCAGACAGTTTGACAACTGGCCATCGCACTGCAGGAGCAGTTGGGATGAATTCCAGAAGAGCTTCCTCCCTTAATCTAATTTGTGCCAAACGGTGCCGAGTAGTAATTATTGCTGCCAATAGTGGCCATAGAAAGATCTCACTTTGACGTCATCGTGTGGACTCAAGTAGACAGGGACACAATGGAGGCTGCTACTGTGTTGGCGAACTCTGTGTCTATAGATATGGGGATTCAAGTTGTTCACCTTTTCAGCATTGAAATTACATGAACACTGAAATCTTTGAAGGGCATTTAGGAGTGGAAAGCATAAGAAAAGCCAGATGTGTAGATGTCAACTTGTTTATTGTGTTATCCACAATAAACAAGCTGACATCCATAAATATGGCTTTTCTTGTACATGACCATATATATGTCTTTTCTTGTACATGAACATATATATGTCTTTTCTTGCACATGAACATATATATGGCTTTTCGGGTGCGTGAACATATTTATGGCTTTTCTTGCACGTGAACATATATATGGCTTTTCTTGCACGTGAACATATATATGGCTTTTTTTGCACGTGAACATATATATGGCTTTCTTGCACATGAACATATATATGGCTTTTCTTGCACGTGAACATATATATGGCTTTTCTTGTTCATGAACATATATATGGCTTTTCTTGCACATGAACATATATATGGCTTTTCTTGTACATGAACATATATATGGCTTTTCTTGTACATGAACGTATATATGGCTTTTCTTGTACGTGAACATATATATGGCCTTTCTTGTACATGAACATTTGCCTTTAGACTAACGAAACAGCTGTTCTAAAAGTGACCCATGTTCTTCATTTTTTAATTGTACTAGAATTCCTTTAAACTACCTCTTTTTCCAAGCACAGCTGATTTATCTCCTTATAAGTTTCTAAATATGGAGTATATATCTTCTAATATCCCTTCATGCAAAATCCCATTGTCGAAATGATATTAATATATTAACATGTAATATGGTAATACTACAGTACGTAATACTAATAGATATGGTTATGATCATTTCTATAATAATAATGAACATTAATACGACAGACAATTACAGTCTCCACTGAGCTCGAAATCGAATTTGAAGAAAGTCTTTTACCATCGTCTTTCCAAGTGTTATCGTTCAACGATATTCCCAAATGAATTTTCCAAGTTTGGAAAAGCCGTAAGTCGATTTTGTTGAAACATAGCTGCACATGAATACCTGTGATTTCGCGTTTGTAGTGCTTTGGATGGTAAATGATGAGAGAAAAGCATCCATCTTCAAAGAACGGTGGGGGACAACCCCTTCCAGGAATATATCTTTCTTTCTCACCTATAGTTACAATGAGCCAAATGTAACCAACATTTTGGAATTTCCATTCAAAAACAGAAACAAGCTTCTGATTGCATAACATTTTTTGTCAAAAGATAAAAGTGCAGATGTCACAATTGATTGGGCATCTGTGCATGTCTGGCTTGGTGAATGCTCTGTTGGTAAGCGACACAGGTGGGACGGAATTCATGGGACCGCTGATGTGCCAGCAGAGGTGTGGGGCTACGTTAGGCTGCTCAAGGTACGGGTTTTCACAGCAACATCTCATGTGTCGGGTACTGCAGGACCATGAAAGCATAACGGATCCATCTGGAGGTTGGACCATACGTGCCCACAGCAGGCAGGTCAGGCATTTCGCTGTCACTTTTTTGTCATTATCGGTTTTGCTTTGTTGTAATCTGCACTTATGTTCTGGGTGGATTTGGTACTTAACTGGTGCATTGAAAGATCTGGATCACTGTGCGTTCTCTAATTTTGGCCGCTTTCGTAAGGTCTCTGATTTCCGTCTATTGCACAGACAAATATGGGGTTTCTGCAAATATGGGGTTTCTGCAAATATGGGGTTTGTGCATTATGTACACATCAAATGAAGTCGTACTTACCCGTTTGCAGTGGAACGTCAGCGCTGTTTCAGAATTAAACTGTACCTGTGCCAAGCACTCAAAGATCTTCTACAGCAGAGCAGGGACTATATCTTGTGGTAAGTGGCAACAGACATGGAAGCGCGCGTGCGTGTGTGCGTGCGTGCATGAGTGAAAACATTCGCCACCCCTGACCTGCTAAATACTCTCCACCTCCCGTCAATATTTCAGAAGAGAGAATGGAAAAATGTGTAAGTCGTGACTTACAGGCGCTCTGCTTTAGCATCCCATCCCATACGTTTACATCTGCCACCCATATGTTGAGCTCAACTGAAACAGTATGTCTCTTAACCGTATTGTAACCAGAGGAGTGCAGGCCACAATTTATCTTTTCTCCAACACAAAGTAATACGTTTAAACGATGTTGTGATGTACAGTGGTTGGCTATGGGATAGCCTAGTGGTTAAAGCGTTCGCTCGTCACGCTGAAGACCCGGGTTCAATTCCCAACATGGCTACGATGTGTGAAGCCCATTTCTGGTGTCTCCCCGACGCGTTGTTGCTGGAATATAAATAAAAGCGGTGTAAAATCATACTCACCACTGCTCACTCGCTATGCTGAAGTGACATCAGTTTTAGTCACCTCCTGGATACTCGCGTCCTCGATATCCCAGGGTATACGTTCCGATAAATCTCCACTATACCCTGGATGCATCTACGGCTCGGTCCGAAAATGTTATTACCTCCCTTTGCTGGTTCCACATTCTCACAGTAGCCAAGTGGCTAAACCGTCGTTACAACTGAACTTGCCAATGACAACAAAGATAGCGGTCGCAACTGCGAAGGTTTGTTCACAGAGCGACACAGACTTGGGGGAAATCATATAGACACATCGATAGGTCCGACAAATTCAAAAGGAAAAAAATATAAGAAATAACTCCTTTTGCATCTTTCAGAGAACCTGTGCACGGTTGTGTTGCCAAGTTTAATCGGTTAGAAAGTGAAAGTGAGTTGTGATTGGTTCGCTCAATTTCCCAGCGTACACACCTGATTGGATAAAAAGCCAGCCAAGGGAGGTAGAAACTTTATCGGGCTTAGCTGTGGATGCATCCAGGGTATAGTGGAGACTTATCGGAACGTATACCCTGGAGGTATCGAGGATGGGATATTCGTAGATGACATGACCTCGTCATTCTTCAACATTTATCGAATGAAACGTCTCTGATCTGGTTTCCAGGCATGTTAATTCCACCTCTCTTGTATATTTTACAGCCTCCGATACGACAGCACAAACCAAACACGAAACTGGAACTCTACTTCTTCTGCTGAAATCCAGAAAGAAACAACCCTTGTTTCAGTTCTTCCCCAAGAACAAAACTTTCACTGAATATCCAACTCCACTGCTGAACCACGTGAAAGCTATAGCCTACCTAGCGTCTTTGCGCAGGGTAGTGGTATCATACGCTGACACTTTCCGTATTGCCTACTTCACCTTGGGCACCAGTGTTATAAAGACGATCAAGTGGAATATCGTATGCATTGCAATGTCTGTGGACGTGACAGGTGGTCGTCTCGTCATCGCAATAGCGATGCCATTCTCTGCGCTTTACACAATAACACCAGACGGAGAAACTTACACATTCCTATGCAATATCAGCCAGCCGATAACGAACAATGCTAACTATCCATCTGCCTTGGCTGTGGATCCTAAACGAAAGTGTGTGTATGTTTGTCTTAAGCAAAGCATCCTGTCCGTAGATCTGGAGAGGAAGACAGTAGAAGTGCTATTCCGCTACACATCCTTACAAGGTATGGGGCTTGATCCTGTGCAAGACGTTCTGTACTTTGGTAGGAAACATGACCTCATGAGGACGTCCCTGAGAACCAAGACGACAACGAAAGCAGTTTCTTTCCAGGAAATAATATTTAACATTTCCTATGATAACGATTACATTTACGTCAGTATGTACAGAACAAAGTCAATTTTCAGTGTTTACACAAAGGACAACTCCAGAAAGAAGCACACGATGTTCATCAAGGAAACAAGTAGAGCAGTGCTGATGTGTCCGTTGCGTGGGATGTGATCCTGCCCCATCTTGGACGCCACCAAGTAAAACTCTTCAATGTGTGATTGTTTCACGTTTGTTTCGTATTATATCTCATTTGAATCAACCCGAACTATCCATATTCTGGTTTGTGATATCGTTTCATTTACGGGATAAGTGTACTGAGTTTGACGAATTGGGGATGCACGGCGGTGGTTATATATACATGTACAGCCGCAAATTTAGTTATATCGGCGACACGTAAATTTGCGGCTTTGTAACCGCCGCCATACGTCCGCGATTCGTCAAGCACAGCACAATTATCCCCATTCTAATTCAGCTTGTTTTACGCTGGTTTTTCGTAAAAATTAAATCATTATTTAAAGCAGGTCAAAGTTCCTCTTGGTCAACGGTTTATCATATCGAGTCCCCCCCCCCCCCCCCCCCCCCAACACGTATGTTATGTGCACACTGACTAAAGCTGACAGACTGAATGATGAGTATACCATAGTGTTCCACTTAAAATGAATACACATGAAACCGACCTCTGGTTATCAGCAATGAGCGGTCAGATGCAAATGATGAAGGCCCTCTGATTCCTTAACCCCCTGGATGCCACAGGGACATATATGTCCTTCCTCTACATACCTCACTTGCAAGTCCATTAAAATTCTAAATATACCACGCATATATAAACACTTCACACTTTTGAATTCTGCGGAAAATTCCCTGTTTCTTGATACCATCCACTATTATCTCAGACCAAGCTAAAGTGCTTAAAATCGCCTTTCAAAATAGGCTTCATCGCACATGTCGCCATTTTTCAAACTGTACAAAATCGAGATCCACGGCGTTATTTGCAGTATGTTTTTAAATGTGAAAATCGGATAATTACTGGGAGTAATGAACTTCTAAAATAGCATATTAATGATCACTGACATCAAGTTTTCGTGTAACCAGTAATGGTAATTCTGAAACGTCACCGATGTTCCCAGAATCGGTTGGGATGGTTTCGAAAATACACTTACACGAACGCCGAAATGCGCTTTCCCCGATATTGGATAGTGTTTACAAAATCACGTTTCGAGAAAGCCGGTATTGAGACGCCTTTTACATCATGTTTACTTCATAGTTACCTGCGACAAATGCATCATTGAATTCCCCAAGCATCTTAGAATCAAATTACAAATGGTCTTTGTCACCAATACCAACTATCTAGACAAAACGAAACGAAATATACTTGGTATGAAAACGAACGCTGTGCTCGAAAGACAGTGCTTGACTGAAATGTAAACAAAGAAAAATTCCAATTTTACACTGCATAGCATTTTCGGAAATTTTCCAATATCCAGCAGTCTAATCATTGCTTACAATGGCTCAATACGCTTAGTATATTCAGTGGAAGAGTATCGTAGCAAGAAAAAGCAAACTGAAAATAGATACAATGAAAACATTTTGTAATTCATAAGAAACTGTCAAACTTTCAGTGCAGCGAGACGCCATGACTGACGCAAACGGTACTTATCGGCATTTCTTGCTTCTTCCGTCATTTACAACGTAAACGATAAGAACATATAACAATACACGGGTAGTCAGAATAATTCTGATAATAATTCTACTTACATCTCACATTCATATACAAAAGATCCCTGAATCAAGCAAAACGTCGTCGCAAATCCTGTGTACCCTTCTCAGCGAAGCCGCCATTTTGAAAAAAGAATCGGTCATCGGTAGTGATGTCACATGTCAACATTGTTGCACATATTAGGCAGTTTCTTTGAGGTGAAGGTCGGTTGAACAAGGGTAAACACAATGCCCATACCATTCCGATTGCACTTTTAGTATTGTGATGCATATTTTGCGCATCGTTCAGATACTTTTTAATGAAACTGATTTCAGTATCTACATATATCCATGTTCAACACCACATCACGTGTGGATATAAGGTATGCGTTTTTATTCTTTGAAAGCTTTTGATTGTTTGAATAATATTTACATGGGAAATTGACCCAGTAAGTATACTATACCACATTTTAAGCCTCTACACAAGTGTTGGAAGATCACACGTAGCCATAACTGCAACATGTGCTTCAGTTCCCATGATGTGCAATATTAAATACGTTGGGACAAATATTGCAGTTTCATATGAACAGGTTATTAAACAGCGATTTAATTCCAACTTACAAGTAAAAGTGATAATATTAATGAAAATGGTTTGTACATTTTATGAAATGTAGGGGCACACATACTACTATTTAAAGGAATTGTCTTGTTCATTGTATTGGTTTGTGTCGTTTTTATAGACAAAACAATTATGAATATTAATTGATGAGGTGCGAGTCTGTCAAAAACGTTTCATGATTCATTATCATTTTTTTTCGATAATAGAGTCAATTCAAACTGGATTAAAATATATCTGATGGCAGAATATCTAACTCAAACAATATTTATACGAAAATTGTTAAAAATTTATAAACCAGGTCGTGTCTTACTTTGGACAAACCTTACGTCCATATTCTAATACTTCTGTACTGAAAAAGTGAAATAATTTCATAATCATAAGAAGAAAAGTCTATTTCCTAAATGAATTTTCAGTGAATAGTCAGGTGTTGTGAAATTTTCATTTACGCTAAATTATTTCCAGACAGGTGCGCGTGTTGCTCACAATAAGATACGTAGTAATTGTTGATATATTCAGAACACTATTTCAGTGGTAAAACCACTCATTTTATATTTTGGCTAAAAAGTGTTGAATTCTGACACAGAAGCCGAGATCTTTTACACATTGAGTGGAAATAAGGTTACATATATACTAATCAGCAACCAGAGTCGTCTTTTTTCCGACGTCACAAAATGCACAAAACATGCCGTGACGTCAACTAAAATGTCGCATTATTTTCAGTAATTTCATTACCACAACATCATCACACCAGAGAAGCAACACCATCAAAACACCTAACATCACCGTAGCAACACAACCATAACGTGGTGATGTGGTGATGTTGCCATGGTGATGTGATGATGGGTTGTGTTGTTGTTGCTGTGGTGATGTGTTGGTGTTGCCATGATGATGTGGTTGTGATGTTGCTGTGGTGATGTGTTGATGTTGCCATGGTGATGTGATGATGGGTTGGAGGCCCAACGCCGGTTGTTATCATATCAGGCCGGCAGTTTCAAATGTGTGTAGGCCCTTATGGCCTTCAGTAAATTATCTGCCAGTTATTTTTCAGCCAGAATGTTTCCCCGTTCTTCTTTGTTAACTTTCGGGAATCATCCACAATCCTTCATATTAGAATAACTTATGCTTCTGCATAGGAATGTCAAAACCAGTCTAACAAATAAAAACTCATACACATGAAATAATTGACAAACAAAGAGATTCATTGAAAAAACACATTTGTATTCATGTTTCAACACAAACACCTGATACCTATCAGCAATGTACCTCCTGTTTGGGAAGATGGTTTGCTTCTGTCAACACATCACAAATTTGGTGAATGATCCATCCTCTGTCAGCCAGGGCTTGATAACCTATCTTCCCTTGACCCACAAGACACAACGGCTTCGCTTCGGAAGTGACATCTTGGCTGTTTCTCCCATCACTGACCTTTCTAACCTACTTCTCTCGGTCACAATCTTGAACACATCAACCAGTAAAAATGCCTTTTCTTATTGCGAGTTCAGGTACGAAGAACATGGCAAACCAGAATCTTTAACAACAGCCCATGATTAGTTCATGGAATCAGTGAAGTCTTCAATATGAGGGAAACATTTTGGTTGTAGGAGATATAGTATGAATGGGGACCAGAGTGCAAAATAGTTTCCAACTTTTGCTTGCCAGTCTGGCTAATTATGCATGAAAGTTACTAGCCAACAAAATATAATTCTCATTTTGAATGTGGAAACTAAACAAAAAATTACAAAAAGGTAATATACCATCATTTATCAGCACAAAATCTTTAAAACAGGTCAGAGAGAGTGGTATATTTTAAAAAAATTAGTCAATGAAAATTCACTAGTCAGTCAGGCCTGTGAAATTTACTGGCCCGATTGTAGCTTAACTAAGCACGGACTAGTGGATCAGCGACTATTTTGCTCTCTGATGGGGACAAGTTTTGTGCATTATCATCACCATCCAATGAAAATCAGTGATCCATGTTCCAGTTGTTAAAGTTGTTCCTGTTGTGATTAACAGAAGTGACGTCAGTGTTAATCACCTACTGTATTAGCAAAATGTGCTCAACATTCTCCAACATTCATCATCAACAACAGATGACACTTGTGGATCTTCTCAACAATTCCATGATGTTCTTGCAAAAAAGTATATGACTTATGATGTAATGTTCCCACACAACTAGCTGTTTTCTGGTTCTCTGGGCTTTGACCACACCGGTGGAAATGTTGGCAGAAATCCCTCACCAGGGTCTTTCTGAATGTGAAACACGGTACCCTTCACATGAACGGTTTCCATGTTATTCACCTGAAAATGTTCACAGTCAGTATTCAGTATGGATATATGAAGACATATTCTTGATCCATTGATACAGGTAAAAGATGAACTAAATATCGGCTGACTATCAATGATATCGGACACGTAACTTTGACCAAAAATGCCAAAAATGTCAGTAAGTAATGAATAAAGTTCAAATTGGAAAAACGAGTTCTATGAACAGTCAACATCTTTATTGAATGAGTGCAGGGTTTCAGCATAGCTATTAACACCGTTATCAAACAAGTATTGGTGTTAGTACCATGCTGAAATCCACTTATTGCAATAATGATTAAAAGAAATTGATTATACAAAGAACTTGTTTTCCTTCACATAAACAAGTACTATAATGCTTCGAAGAATTGAACATGCACTGTTTAATGTCACACTCAGCAATGTCCCAGATATATGACGGTGATTTGTAAACAAATCAAGCCTGGACCAGACAATCCAGTGATCAAAAACATGAGCATCAAATTTTGGGATACAATGCCTAACCAAGTCTATGATGTGTCTATCCTACCATGTGTCTATCCTACCATGTGTTACCTGATAGCCCTTTCCTGTTGTCGCCTCTTATGACAAGCGGTGTCCGAAACAGTTTACAGATTTTGTTAGCCAGCTTTTGCAAGCTATGCCTGAAAGTTTCTATTCCACAAAATAATTCACTAGCCCAAAACTGTCAACATGACACTGATTTCACCATTAAGCTGCTGATATGATTAACATTTTTTTCACCAGGACATAATGTTGCATTATCTTAAAGTGTATTGTAACTTAACAAGTCAAAGAGAGTGATGTATTGATACATACTCTTAAAAAAAGGGTAGGGGATCTGTACTTTCAATGTACGACTGTTAACATTGGGAGAGATATGGGATTGAATCCATGTTGACACAATAATCATGGATGTCTTGAAAATCCATCACCACATGGATTTCATTCAAAGCATGCTGTTTGTTCAGTTATCCCCCTTGCTAGGTGACTGGAGTATGACATGAAAATTTCAGGTTTACAATTTTTAGTCCGTAGTGAGTGATTTGACCCTGGAATACCTGACCATGCAGAGATGCAAGAAAATTATTGGAAAAAAAATGGTCTACAGTGATTTATCAACCTGAAAAGCGTCAAGATAATGACACCCCATGCACGTGTAGGAGGCTCCCACATTGTTCACATGCTGCCATGTATTGTGTTTCCGTGTGGTGATAATGTGAAATGATGCTGCATACACAAGATGAATGTCATTGTAACGTTCCCTTATGGGTTTTGTTTCTACCAGACTTCAAAGTTCAGGTTCCTCTATTTTTTTAAGAGTATATTTACAAAATGACCCTATGAAAATTCACCAGTTAGTCAGGCCAGTGACTATGAGGATTTACTAGCCTGACTGGATTTTCACTAGCCAACAGCTAGTGGGCCTGTGGCTATTTCACACACTGATGATAAGCGTGGGCTACTGAAGACCAATTCTAACCCAGACTCTCAAAGGTTTGAGCGTAGTAACACTAGTGATTCACCGTAATGCCGATTGTGATTTCCTGTGGCTCTGTGATGGCCTCTTCAGGCATTGTCAGACAGCCCTCCTCCACCTCAACTCCCTGAAACAACAAACTCTCATTATCAGCTGTCTGAAACAAGAGAACAGAATAAACTCCCTAAAAGAACATACAAACACAATCAAATTCTGAAACAAGCAAACACAACAACCTCGTTAACCAACATGGTAACACCCAAAACAAGTTCCACAAACCGACAATCTCAAGGTGTGCTGCGTTATCAACGTCTCGAAACAAACTACGATTCCACTTCAAACCCACACATGGCGAAAATGCATGCTTTTTGCATGCTCAAGAGACTATCCATGAAGTAAGTTGTTGTCAGGTGTGTTTTTGTGTACACAAACTAAAACCTAATAACCTCTGTAGTTACCTGTGCAGTAAATTAGTACAATGACTAAACAATACATTTGTGTGAACAAATCCTTTTGTCCATGTACAAATTTAGTGTAAGCTACACATTCTGAACGCCTTGGCGTTATGCCTTCAACTGGTGAGTCCAGTCATAGCACAAATATTCAGCACTGTGATTATTTCTCATCGTAAACAAACATTGGTCTACCCTGTAATAGTTTATACACCCTCACCAGCTTCCTCAGGGCGACCTTCACATTGGTTTTGCTGAGTGTCCATGACCTCTCTCCGTTCATTGGTACACGTAAATGCAGCCAACTCAGTTGTTCCAGTGTCTGTAACGACATCGCACATCAGGGTAAACGAGTTCCAATATACCTTACATGTTTTAAGACTGAATGATTTACGAATATTTAATGCAGGTACTTTCCATGAGGAGCTTATTAGCCACTAGTATATAACGGTGAAACGTCTTGTCAGGGAAACTGGGAAACATCTGGGTTTAAAATAACTTTGTAAGTCTGTTGTTATTGCATGTATGTTTATTGTGGGAGGAAAACTCAAATCCCGTATGTGGGAGGAAAACTCAAATCCTGCAGGTCTTAATGTACCACCTGTTGACAAACATAGCAATATGATCCAGGAAAACCAGGATTCAAACCTATAATCAGAGATTTTTTTAGCCTAGGGGTGGGTATTGCAGAGGATTGCGATATACTGTGATACAAAAACACATACTGCGATATGTATTGCCATATATTGCAAGATATTTTTTTGACAAACTGCTCATAACTGAATTAATGCCTTATTTATTTAGCAAGAACACAACACAATCACAATGCTTCATTAAGCTTTACTAACAGTAAAAGATTAATTACAAAACAAAAACCCTGAATGTTTTCAACTCAAATACTGCAATCCCGAGGCCTTTGCCATAGTATTCATGGGCACCACATAAAACTGTTTTTGGATTGCCATTTTACCACAAAGGCATAACTTTGGGTGTGAAAAACAGAATTTTTCTAAGATTTCCAAGTGTTACAAAGTTTTCGAAATGCATATCAAAATACCCGTTTCCGATCAGTGTATCACAATATGTATCGGTTTCATGTCTGAACCAGTAAATAAATAAGTAAACTGGCTATATTGTACAGCCCTAGATGTGCCAATGGTATGCACTATGTTGGTGCACTCAGCCAACATCTGCATGGCCAGTCATGAATCTGGACCAACAGTTAATGGATCCCTGCAAATCTTATGCAAGGGCTACTTTAAATTCCTCGACACTACATTCCCATGACAGCCTGCTTCTCCGAAACATATGGGACAAAACAGGATGGACGTGAGACGATGTGAGGGGGCTGAATGAACAAATGTGACAGTCCATGATTGCCATGGATGCCGTGCCAGATTTTCAAACTGTTCACAAATTTACATCAGTCACGCTAATAATGAGAAACCTGGTAGGCTGTTGTAAAATGAAGGGGGGGATCTCACTGCTGGCCAGAGTGCAGATTCATACTGCTGGCTAGGGTGCAGATTCTCACAGCGACGTGGGTGCAGATTCTCACTGCTGGCCAGAGTGCAGTTTCTCACAGCAGGCTAGAGTGCAGATTTTCACTAGAGGGTAAGGTGTATAGTAGCCAATTTGTCCCATTCCAACAGGGACCATCCAGGTGATGGTTTCATTGCTGGTGAGATACGGCATGTTGCTGTTTTCTCTGGCACTGCCTGGTGCAGCTGAGGCTGCCTTCATGCAGACGAAAGGACTTGATGTATGCCCCCATCAACATGTACTTCCTTTTTGGGGTCCATGCTTCATGCTGCTCTTGTCCCTCAGGATACAATGACTGCTATTCCTCATTTGTAACTGTACGCACAAGCGTGCTCCAAACCTGGCCAGCATCTTGACTGAACACGAAAAACATTTCAAAACATAGTGTACTGGGAACAGTGTTATTCTAGTACAAAGAAAGCAACTCTACATGAGTTGAAAACTTGTAATCCTATTTCCTTGACCTCCATACAACAATTGAGTAACAAAGCACAAGAAACTAAGGTTTGGCACCATGTCTCACCTGTCTTGCTGTGGGCGTGGCTTTAGTCTCATCCACTCTCTGGAAGAAACAACATTCATCTTTATCAGGATTACCATGGTAACAGATGACTAAACAATCTGATCAAACAGCAACATCTAATCAAGGAAACTGCACATCAAGTACCTAAATCCTAAATGTGCACTGCACGTCAAAGGTTCATGTCTATTTGTCATGGGAGTGAGTGAGTGAGTGAGTTTAGTTTTATGCCTGTAGCAGCAATATTCCAGCAATATCACGACACGGGACACCAGAAAATTGGCTTCAGACATTGTACCCATGTGGGGAATTGAACCCGCGTCTTCGGTGTGATAAGCGGATGCTTTAACCACTAGGCTACCCCACCACACTGTATCTTGTCATGGGTTAACATGGGCTTGAAAAACACAAAATGTCCAATCACTTGAAGAACCAAAAGAGACGAGAGTGAAATGCCTTCCTGAATTCTGTATCAGTTAAATTGATTCAGGGTTTCCAAGGATGGTCTTTACCAGGTGCCTCCATTTAATTTGAAGCAACTGCTAGTGATGAAGACTATGAGAAGGGCGCACTTTAATCAGTTACTGGGAAGGAAATCGAAAATGAAATATTGCAATAGCAACTGGTGACACCATCATTAAGTCATAAAATATATTTGAAAAATCAGTTTTAGGGTGACAAGAATGAGTGAGAGTACTTAGCTGTACCTCACACTCAGCAATATTCCAGCTATATGGCTGCTCTCTGTAATAATTAAGTCTGGACCCGACAATCCAGTGCTCAACAGCATGAGCATCAATCTTCACAACTCAGATACAATGACACGTGACAACCAGGTGAGCAAGTGAGACTACCCAACCCTATCAGTCACCTCTTACGATAAACATGGGTTACTGAAGACCATTTCTAACCCAAACAAAAAAAAGGAAAAAGCAACAGACAGCACATAACTGATTCCATGCAGCAGCTTCCATGGTTACAAGACATTTCAGCAGACAACTTGTCTCACAGATTCTGACATTCAAAGTGAGTATGTCATAAGTCAATCTTAATCAAATGTACTTTGGCAGAAAAAATAAAAACGATTAACTAATGAAACGAAAAAGTGATTACTGAGTTAATTATTATCATAATAAGTCATCCTCTATAGTGCACATATAGTCTCTATTCACCAATTGATAGCTCACAGTGCTTAATCAGAATCTGATTATTAATACCCCAAGCTGTGTGTAGGGTGCTGAAAGGTTATAGTCACATGACTTTATCTAAACAGGTACCTATTTTCTGCTGGGTGAACAGAGGCTATTTTGAACAAACTCACTTGCCTAAGGTGAGACCACATGTGTCACTTGTGCTTTCAGGTGGCGTAGGACCCCAAGTCTAGAAGCTCTAAGGAAACAAGCTGCCAAACATGGTCACCCATCCAAGGACCTGTCCGAGCTTGACGTTGCTGAACCAAACTGATATGGGACCTGAACTGCACAGGACCACATGCCCCTACATAAACATAGTAGGCAGAAGAATATGATCTGAGGACACATACCTCATCCCCCAACTCAGCCAGGTTCTCTGGGGAGGCGTACGTTGCCTGGGTAGGGTATAGCTTGTTCCTGAACAGACTTCTGTCCACACTGATCACACTTCCCTTCACTCCAACACCTGACAGGGAGAAGTAAACATACCTTTCAACAGGTGAGTGAGTGAGTTTAGTTTTACGCAATATTCAGCAATATTCCAGATATATGGTGGTGATCTGTAAATAATTGAGCCCGCAGCAGACAATCCAGTGATCGACAGCATGAGCACTGAACTGTACAATTGCTAACCAATGACGTGTGTCAACCAAGTCAGCAAGTCTGACTACCCAATCCCATTAGTTGCCTCTTACGACAAGCATGGGTTAATAAAGGCCAATATTTTAACAACAGTTTGAAACAGTTTCAATATGTACGACAACTTTTGTTCATTTATGTATTTCTTATTTCACTATATATGACACTTAAACGAGTTCCTGCAGATTATGATTGAGAGTGCTGATTTGTAAGTGTCCGATTTGAAAATAAATACTGGGGTTCAAAAATCCCATAGGCCGATGCCCAGGACAAGTCAGTTTCAATATTGGGCAATCAATTAATGGTATCCTTACTAACATCAAACACCATCCATGTGGGAATCAAACCAAGGCCTTCGACATGATGGGCGAACGGTTTAGCCACTAGGCTACCCCCCAACCCTAAGCTACTCCCCCCAACCGACCTACCCTCCTGGGTGCAGCATAAAACAACCACAAACAGAGGCAATCACATCATGAAACTTATTTCATGATCTTGCTATAACTTCAGTCGTGTATAACAACACTCTGGGCCACTCTACTGGGGATCAAATTTTTTTGGACCTTAAGAAGTTAACTTCCCACTCACCCTGATTTTTCTGACATACTCATGATAATGAAACTACGAAAGAATAAATCAATGAAGTATGCGATGTTAATGTTTACTGGACTATTTACCAAAAAGTGATAAATAGCAGAGGAAGATAACCCTACTTTATTATTATAGCTACATTTTTTGCAGATATGAAATACAATCCAGGTTTATTTGCAATTCGAAACTATAACTGTATATTTTCTAGTAGCCGACAGACAAGAAAGATACCATTATTTGATTGCCAAAATGCCGGGGCGTCAGGCTATGGAATTTTTTAACCCCTGCTCTTTAAGTAGGTACCAACCCTTAATATCCTGCAGCAGAATACACTTGATGGGTGGAGCAGGCTTGCTGTGTACCCTTTCCTTCAGTCTGTATACACGGTGCTTGTTCTTTAGACGGGGCATCTGTCCCACCTTGCCTAGCTGCGTTGGATATACTCGCTCCACCACCACCGTTGACTGTAGCATAAACACACGACATTACTTATAACAGATGTTTGGGATTACACTGTTTAAGTAAAGTACAAATTCTAGTACTATTTTAGGTGAGTCCCATCCCGGATTGTGCAATCACAGCACTCAGAATGTTCTGTCCTATAAGGATACACCTTGAGAATGGCTGCAATTGCTTTACATTGCGAGTCATGTGGAGTGCAGCAACGTCATTTGAAAATTAAAGTGTGTGTTGCTTGGTGCATATAACCAACACTCCTGTTTATGTAAGAAATACTCAAAGATGCCAAAGCCAAAGGATCAAAACTTGTTGTTTGATCATAAAACTAGATGTGAGCTACATACTGTAAACTGTCTTATTTCCGCGCCTTTAAATTTTCAGGAGTGATGGTCACTAAACCTTTTCGCGCCTTCTTAATTTCGCTAGGTGATCTTGTTACAAGGGAGTCTCTAAATGTTTTTGCACGACATGTAGGTGCGTGACCATTGAGCTGTTATAAAATAAACAGATTTGCGAAATGATCTAACAACAGATTAATGTAATTGATTTTAGAATTAATCCTTTTTAAATAGGTGTTAGAGCAATGAAAATAGAACGTGATTGAGCCATGTTAATCCAGATTAGCCCAATGGTGACACGTGATTGAGCAATGACACCTGTATTGTTTTTGTGTCTTTGACGTGACTGAACAGCGTGTATGATATATCTATATTATCGCATGTATTTATTCTTACATCGTGAAGTCTGATGCAAAGTTCGCGAAAATTAAACGGCTGCGAAAATTTGGCTGTTTACAGTACTCAAAATCACGATGGATTCTGAGATAGATAACTAAGACACTTCAAGAATGAAGTTTTAATTTCACAAACAGCAAATCAGCGTTACATTTCTTCGTGTCATCTCTCTTTGGTGAAAACTTATTCAATTCATGAAAATATGTTTTTATCTGTCTATACGAATTCAATCAATTTTCTTCAAATTTCGTAGAATTTCTAGTGCAATCGTATTGGTGTAGTGCAATCGTATTGGCCTCTCTGAAGGCTCTGTATGTCAGTTTCCTCTATATTACATATAACTGATTCTTTACAGGCTTATGAATATCAATCACATTGAAATCAAGACACCTGGAACCAGCAGTGAAGACTTGACTTGGTCTTCTGTGGAACGTTGGGCTCATAACACAGAGTTCTACCTTTTCAGGACATTATCTTAGCTGAATAATATATTTATAAAAATTGCCTGTATAACGAAAAAGACAGTTAGCAGGCAAGTTGCACTGTTACTATGGAACTAGTGTAGTACTGTGAGTATCAGATCAGTGATTTTTTTTATAAAATCATTTCCATTATATGTAAGTTGGTTTTGATTAGGTATGACATCAGGCAGTAAATACCTGCTTAATAAACTTACTTCATGACATATACTTACGTGAGTAAAATCACTGAAATAATCACATATCTGAAAGCAGTGGGTAACAGAAAATGAATTACCCACTCAACATTCGTGATACCCACTCCAAACAAGTGGGTACAGTACCCATGTGAGCTATATCTTATCTGGAGCTCTGATTCAAACTTTATTGAGGACATTCTCCTCTGAATATATTACCCGAGTCTGTGCCACATTGAGACATGGAGCCCCTCTCACTGCTGACCTCAATAGCTGACCTGACTCTTTCACTGCCTGGAGGCTGCTCCTCAACATCTTGACCTGTAACCATTGCAACCAGCATCAACAAACTGACAAAGTCTGTTAGTAAAAGGTAAAAGGTAAAAGGTTGTAGATTGCAATGTGACCAACATTTGTTTCTCTGGGGCAAGTGGTTGGTTAGAAATCCCACCATGTCTGCGTTCATCCAGCGATGAAAAGATACAAATTAAGATAAGATGACTAGCATTAGATGGTAAATCTGCAGATAACTTCCCCTCAACACCTTTGGTTGTTTTCTCTGCATGGAGCTGAGAATGACAAATCATGTGTGATCCATAGAGCAGCATAATAACAATCCATCACTTGGAGCATCCTTGATGACCTCAAGGGTATACATTACACTAAATCTCCACTAGTACATTAGATGCATATACACAAAAGTGTATTACTTCCCTTTGCTACCATTTTATCCAATCAGATGTCTACGCTTGGAAGTTGAGCAACCAATCACAAGGCGTCTATCACAACTCACTTCTTTTATCTAATTAATTAAACTTGGCAACACAAATATTGCAGAGATACTGAGAAAGTTAGAGGTGGAAGTGCTTGCATACATCTTTCTAAGGTTTCATACTGATCAATTTGCCTGTATGATTTTTCTCCTATATCGAAGTCACACAGTGAGCAAACCTTCATGGCTGTGGTCGCTATAATTGTTGACAATGACAATTTGTGTTTTAAAGGCTGATCTGATTGGCTTCTGTGAGAAAGGAGACTCAGCTAAGAGATTATTGGGCTGAGCTGTAGATGCACCCATGTTAGAGTGAGTGAGTGAGTGAGTTTAGTTTTACGCCGCATTCAGCAATATTCCAGCTATATGGTGGCGGTCTGTAAATAATCGAGTCTGGACCAGGCAATCCAGTAACCAACAACATGAGCATCGATCTGCGCACTTGGGAACCGATGACATGTGTCAACCAAGTCAGCGAGGCTGACCACCCGATCCCGTTAGTCGCCTTTTGCGACAAGCATAGTCACCTTTTATGGCAAGCATGGGTTGCTGAAGGCCTATTCTACCCCGGGGCATTCACGGGTCGCACCAATGTTAGAAGTGGAGATTTATTGAAATGTATACCCTGGAGATCATCCAGGATGCACTAAGAGCTGTCATTGTAATACTTCTCTTGAGAATGTAATCTGCAAAATTTCCCCTTATATTTTCAAACAGAAATTTTAATGCAAATAATGTTTAAAGACGTATGTGAAGACTAACAACATGTGATACAAGTACATACCATATGGTGTTACACAGTTAGGGTTTAACAGTGTTCAAGTTTATACAAAAAGCTTCAGCCACATGTTTCACACAAATAAATGTTCATTTCATTAATGACATTTCCTATCTGCATTTTGCATTACATTTCTAAATTAGTTCCTTATTTCTCATAATACTGAAATGTCACATCGTCCATTTTGATGTGGGGATTTTAGCAAAACTTGGAATTCCACAGTCTTATAAATAGTGATCTCACTAAAATGCCATGTGAAGGTCTGGAGCAGGTGACTGAAAACAATTTTTCTGCAAGGAAAGAATAAAATAAACTAAAGTTTTCTCAGCCACTTTGACTTGCAATTGATGATAACATTTTACAACAGGGGGCTATGCCCATACCTCCCTAGAGACCAAGCCCTTAGATGCATGCACATGCAATATTTTTGGAATGCAAGGTTTTTTCCTACTGGTTTACACATTTCTGTTTATAAAAGATGAGGGGAAATTCATATGTGCTTGTTATACTTTCAATGGTAGACATTGAAAGCAAAGGGATATAGTGCTGGGGCTTGTTTTGGATTATAACATGGGAGAGACTTATCAACGCTGTCACAAAACCATCTTGGAAGGAAATCTTAACATTGCTGACATTAGATTTGGTCACTAAGTCTGATATTTTGCGTCCCGCCCTTTGACTTTAATCCTGTACAACAAAGATGGCAGTAGATTATCGTATCGTCAAGTATTCGTATCACACGGCCTAAAAACCATGGCTAATCCCGTACAACAAAGATGGTAGTAGATTATCGTATCGTCAAGTATCCGTATCACACGGCCTAAAAACAATTTCTAATCCTGTACAACAAAGATGGTAGTAGATTATCGTATCGTCAAGTATCCGTATCACACGGCCTAAAAACAATGGCTAATCCCGTACAACAAAGATGGTAGTAGATTATCGTATCGTCAAGTATCCGTATCACACGGCCTAAAAACCATGGCTAATCCTGTACAACAAAGATGGCAGTAGATTATCGTATCGCCAAGTATCCGTATCACACGGCCTAAAAACAATGGCTAATGCAGTAACAGCGCTCTCTACAGTCTACTGTCTCGCCGTCTCAGTGAGCGGTGGATGTCAGACTGTAAAAGTAGCTCTGATCACCTGATGTTTCCAAACGTGAAAGTGAAAATCCAACGCTAAGAGTTCCACAACCCCCGACTGAAATGTGTTCCATTTAATATGATTATTTCTGTGGGGTTGGGGTTAAGGTTAGACTTTATATTATGTCAGGATTTGGGTTAGGATTAGGTTCAGGATTGGCTTTCTATAAAATCATCTATTCCCAGGCATTCCATGTCTGTCTTAACTTCAATCACACAAGAACCAAATGCCGCAACGTGCCATACCAAACTGTCAACGACTTCGACTTCTTAAACCGGAAGCAAATGACATGCTGTCGTAGGACCGCAGTCAAAATTAGAGTGACTGCCCTTGATTTATTTTTGCCACCAGGCGTGCAGAGACCTAAAATTCTCATTGCAAGAGCTTGAGGAAATATATCAAGACTCAGATTATCTCCAAATTTTACTACTAGCTATGACATGCTAAATATACTAGATGAATTAATTCTCTTTTATTCAAATCAGAATGCCTTAAAGAACACACAGACCTTACTCTTCATAACATTACCGATCATTCCCCGTTATAAGTATGATTATTAATGGATTCTTACAAACAAGACCAAAATACATCTCTTTTCCTCTCTTTCTTCATTTCTAGTATTTATTTATTAAAATATTCTTGGGCTATTGTTTTCATTGACATATTCGCTGCTGGATTATATTTTCTATAAACTGGTTCTTTTATTGGTTCACGCATGCGAGCATACGAGACTAGTTTTCCTGTCTTCAAGCGCCTTCGCTTTCGATATGTTCATATATTGGTATTAGGATAGCAGACCAGTCTACAAGTTTACAAAAACCCAGTCGAACAGAGCGTCACCTAACACTCGGACGAAACCATAAACTTTGAATAATGTTAAATTTAATTTTGTGATTTCAAGAAAGATCACTATGTGTGTGAAAATAATAAGAACATAAAACGTACATTGCATGCAAATGGAGCCGCTACAATCAGAAACCATATGATAGATCTCCGCCACAACATCACAAACAACGTAAAGTTTAGATTGTCCGGTATTTAATATTACAAAGATGGTGGGTGTTGTCTGCTATTGATACGAATGCCTATTTCTTTCTCCTTTACGTTTTTCAAAATCAAAGATGGTAGGACTGTGATATGTTCATGCAACATAATTAGTTTGAAACGAATGTATAGTAGGACTGACTTTATTGCCAATGTTTTGTGAAATTAGCAAACCTTTCCAATATAACTGTTTCTCAGTGAGGTGTCACATGACTTCAGGTTTTAGTTATTGCAAGTGTTTAAAACCTTGCATCTTAAATTATGTACAGAAAGATAAATCACAGTTAAATCGTTTTCGAGAAGCATTCTTGAAGCTGCTCATCATTTTCCTAAATATTTAAAGAACCGATGTTCCAACAGTCGTGCAGCCCCTACCATGCTGATTATCACTGTCACCAGTTACCACTTAGCGTCCGGAATTCCACAAACTTTACGACCAGGATAATCTCCTTGGATTCTCAGATTGAAAGAAAAACCAAAACCTTGCCTCTAGCAAATAACTCTACCTGTAAAAGTATCTACTTCATATAAAGCAATTATATGTGCACATGGCCTTGTAACACCCCCCAAAACCCACCAAGGTATATAGTGCCACTAACAGGTTTTTTCTTTTATATAGTCCTTTTATATAGTTTTTAGTGTTACAAACCCCAGTGATTATGTGTGTAACTACACATATTGTTCTGGGAACATCCAAGCGTACGACATATTCAAAATCCAAAGGTATTACTGGGCAAAAATTAGTGCTGGTATGTAGGTGATGCTAGCTGAGCAGTGTCAAATACACTCCGTAATTATGTGTCAGGAGACTATTGATATGAGTTCTATGACACAAAACATTGATTTTCAACCCCTGTGGCACAATATGAGTCATTACTGCAAGATATACTGATGTAGGAACAGAAAATAAGAACTTGTTCAAGAACCGGTTCATGTAGAAATAGTCTAGAATTTCCTGGTTCACTATAAATCCAACATCTGTACAGTGCCAAGAAGTCTGTATGTTTCTCTCATGTAGTATCACATCTTTGGAGTCAACGACTGACTCGGGATTAAAGTTGATTTGCAATATGGGAGACAAACTTTGCTCATGTACGAGGCACTGCATCAGGATTGTAATCATACTTCATCCATGTTGCTTGGACACATATTGGGCCACGGTTTCAGCATATCAAAATGACTGTAATGTGCATGTGTTTTTGATTATCACGTATGAGCTTCAACTGAGTTTGTTATGATGAACTTCCATATACTGACACTCTTGAAGCTCCAGGTTAGAGACCCATGATGGCCTGGGGTAAATTAGGTCTTCAACAATGCATACTTGCCGTAAATGTTGACTATGGTTGTCGTAAGTAAGAGGCAACTAACAGGATCGGGTGGTCATGGTCGCAGACTTGGTTGACATGTCATCGGTTCCCAATTGCACAGATCAATCCTCATGTTGTTGATCACTGGATTGTCTGGTCCAGACTCTATTATTTACAGACCGCCGCTATATAGCTGGAATATTGCTGAGGATGGTGTAAAACTAAACTCACTCAATCACTCTCTCCGGGTTAGAACTGACCTTCAGTAATTGTCATAAGAAGCTACTAACTGGATCATGTCAGACTCGCTGACTTGCTTGACACATGTCACTGTATCCCAATTGCGAAGGTCGATGCTCATGATACTGATCATTGGATTGCCATATTGATGAGTGCAGCATTAAACAACAACCACCCAGCCAGCTACGTAACTTTTGGATTTTTTGTATTCTTCATTATTTGTATTACAGAGGTTCAGATTCTGTGGGGACCTTGACTGTCCAGACTGGGTTCTGGCAGAAATCAGCACTCTGTCCAAAATGGTGAGTTGTGTATTTTTGTGTTTTAAATGATATTGAAAACCTGTACTGCCTTATTTGGTTTAATTTAATTTTATTTTCTTGTTTGATGTTTTCTTATTTTCAGAGGGATACAATGTAAAGCGTTGAAAGCAATTTCTTTTAGTTTGTCCTGGCTATCTGCAAAGTAAGCTAAAGCTACCAGTTTAATAGCATATATTAATTCCTATTTTTCGACGTGGAATTAATTATTAATACAAGACACTATTATGGATGACAACTTCTTTAATTCTTTTAACACGACGTTTCAAGGCTAATTCTTGCCCCTTCATCAGGTGGATAATGAACATAGGTAACATAGCAGAATATATATAGGTATACATGAAGCCAGAGAGGTAAGATGTATATACAAGCACATAAATGTAATTAGGTATGTACAATCACAGAGGAGAGATGAAAGGAGGAAAGTTTTAACAGTACATAGTTGTTTACACAGCTGATAGATTGAGAGTCTATGAGTCCTTGTTAACACACCAGGCAGAGGGTAGGTACACGCCTTGATCTCTGTTGATCTGAGGTTCTAATCTTCTGATGTTGATTGCTTCCCAAAGCTTCCTTCTCCGCCAATCACTGATGTTGGAAGCCAGGATCTCGGTGTTTTTCCAGTTGATGGAGTGGTTTGGATAGTTGACAATGTGTTCAGAGAGGGCCGATTTCAGATCTAATTTTCTTACTGAAGTTTGGTGCTCTTTGAGTCTGATGTTGAATGGTCTGCAGGTTTCACCTATGTAGCTGCTGCCGCAATCACAGTTTATCTTGTAGATGCAGCCTTTGGGGTTGGGGTTGGTTTGATCACTGCCTCCTCTTCCATTTGCTCTAAGGATGTTTTTCAATGTCTTATCAGAATAAAAGGTCACATCAACACTGGCAGTTTTTCTGAGAAGTCGGCTGATTTGATGACTTATCTTTCCTTGGTATGGAATGTTGACTCGGATGGGTGCAGGCTCAGGTTTAGGGAGGCGGTCGTTCTGATGCTGGAGAGTTGTGGCTATAGTCTGGTCAACGAGTTGTTTTGGGTATCCATTGAGGGTGATGAAAGTTCTCTTGAGGTGGTCAATTTCGTCTTGGAGGTGGGCTGGGTCACAGATGGCTTTGGCACGTCTGGCTGGGGTGGAGACTATGGCTTGCTTTATTTGTGGATGGTGGTTGGATAGGTAGTGGATATACTGGTCAGTGTGGGTGGGCTTTCGATATTCATTCGGAACGATTCTTTCAGATGAGTTGTCAAGGGATACGTCTAGGAATGGCAGCTTGTGTTGGGCTTCTACTTCCATCGTGAACTGGATGCGGGCGTGTTGTTTGTTAAGGTGGTCAAGGAGTTCTGCAGGGTTCTGGTTGGGATCAAGGATAGTGAAAGTGTCATCAACTTTTCTATACCAACATAACGGTTGGAATGGCGATGTAGATAGGGCAGATTCTTCAAAGCTGGTCATGAAGATTTCAGTTATCAGCGGAGAGAGAGGTGAGCCCATGGGTAGGCCATGGATCTGCTGGTAGATGCTGTTCTGCCATGTGAAGTACGAGGTCTGGAAACAGCTAGACACAAGGTTGATGATACTGTCAATGGTGAGTTTGGTGTCAAGGGTGTCAATACAACTAGTTAACTTAGCACGGAGAAGATCAAGAGCTTCAGGTAGAGGGATGTTAGTGAACAAATCAACAACATCATAGCTGACCATACGGCCAGATAACTTAGCGTCCAAGAGTTTTTTCACAAAGGATGAGGAGTCACTGATGAAGGATTTACCTTCCTTCCCCAAAGGGGCAAGCAATCTGGCAAGGAATTGGGCAGTGTTATAGAAGACTGACCCTCTGGAACACACAAGGATTCTAGTTTTTACAGGTTGTTTGTGAATCTTAACGGTTGCACGAGCATATGGAGATTGGCAGATTATACACACTGTCATTAATCTGGTTGCTGTCATGGAGAGTTTTGAGAGTTTTCTTGTGCTGGCGTTCAAGTTTGGCGGTGGGATCTTTGGGCAGGATCTTGTAGGTCGAAGTGTCACTGAGAGTTTTATTCACAAGGTCATGGAAATCAGGAGTGTCCATAATAACGGCTGCCTTGCCCTTGTCTGCCTCGGTGATGGTGATGTTCTTGTCGTTGCGGAGCTCGTTGATGGCTTTCCATCTCTTGTGGTGACAGGTTGCTGCGTTGCTTAGGAGACTGCTTAATGAGGTCTGCTATCTGGTGCCGGAGGTAGTCAATGTTGCCGTTGGGAGCCAGTTGTTGTAGGCCGCTCTCGATGCCGGTGATGTACTCGTCAGTTTTGATGGTACTGCAGGTGGGGACGAACTTCAGGCCTTTACAGAGGAGGGATGTCTGGGCAGCGGTCAGTTGTTTGGAGCTCAGGTTGATGACAGTTTTCTTGGTGTAGGTTTCATGACTGATGGTTTTGCCGATGGGTTTGGATGCTGTCTGCTGCTGGAGGTTGTTGAACTTTGGCGTTGTTTAATCTTGTCATTGAGGGAGGCGTTGTTCATGGTAGTCAGGGACTGGACTTTCTGTAGGAGGTCAGGGCTGAGGGTGGACTCTAAGTCAGCTGAGGTCTGGCGAAGGTTACTCTCCAGGCATGCTTTCTTCCGTCTGAGTTGTTGTACTTGGACCTAATTGGAATTAATTATTGATTGTGTGTACAATCATCCTCGATATCTCCAGGGTATACGTTCCGAAAAGTCTCCACTATACCCTGGATGCATCTACGGCTCAGCCCGATAAATTTATTACCTCCCTTGGCTGGCTTTTTATCCAATCAGGTGTCTACGCTGAGAAGTTGAGCGAACCAATGACAACTCACTTTCGCTTTTTAAATTCTGTAACCGATTAAACTTGGCAAACAAACCATGCGTAGGTTCTCTGAAAGTACTGGATGGATTTCTTGCATATGTTTTAAAAAAGGTTTCGGACCTATAAAGTTGCAAGTATGATTTCCGCAAATTGTGAGTCGCACGGCGAGCAAACCTTCACAGCTGCAACTGCTACCTTTGTTGACACTGGCAAGTTCGGTTAGAACGGCGACTACTCTGATTGGCTACTGTGAGAAAGCGGAGTCAGCAACGGGAGGTGATAAAATTATCGGGCCGACCCGTAGATGCGTCCAGGGTATAGTGGAGACTTTTCGGAACGTAGACCCTGGAGATATCGAGGATGGTGTACAATAAGCCACTGTACATATCCATGAATGTCTTCAGAGGGTTTTTGACGACATGTTGTGACGTGTAATCATTCTAATATGGCATTGACATCACCATTCCCTACTCAGAGTTTTTCGTGTCCATCAAAATATACTTTTATGTACCAGTTTAATGTGTGATCAAGATATTATGTGTGTTTTATCTCCTAAGAAATTTATGCATGTCATATTTTGGAAGAACATCCCCATGTCCTTGGTACTTTATATTTTTTGATGAACTCATGAAGATCTGGCATAGAATTAGTCCTCGGTAATCTGTACATGTTTTAGAGGCGTCTGAAAGGATTGGTTGGTAAGATTTGACATGGTTGACATATTATCATGTCCGAACAGATTGATGTTCATGATGTTGATCACTGTATTGTCTGGTCCAGACTTGATTATTTACAGACTGTTGCCATATGGCTGGAATATGACT
The DNA here is from genome assembly GCF_037392515.1 of Haliotis asinina. Lineage (NCBI taxonomy): Eukaryota > Metazoa > Mollusca > Gastropoda > Lepetellida > Haliotidae > Haliotis > Haliotis asinina. Next base: position 9,277,491 of record NC_090292.1, read on the forward strand.
GAATGTGGTGTTAATGATGATGATTGCTTTCCAGACATCTGTGAAAATGAAGCTTCTATGTGCCCAGGTCATCAAGGATATTCTAGGGTCAGGGCTAGACGTAAGTACGGTATACTCCTTTCAGTAGTAATGGTTATTGGAATTAGATGATTAAAAATAACTCTTTTAAAATCAGGAGGCACTCATCAAAAGCAAGGGACACAAAATTTACAAGCATGTTGACTTTGTGAGAATCTTTTAAGTTTACAAGGTTCAGGAGAATTAATTAAGGGCATGTCACACGGTTCTTCATGTCACACGGTTCTTCATGTCACACAGTTCTTCATGTCACACGGTTCTTCATGTCACACAGTTCTTCATGTCACACGGTTCTTCATGTCACACAGTTCTTCATGTCACACGGTTCTTCATGTCACACAGTTCTTCATGTCACACGGTTCTTCATGTCACACGGTTCTTCATGTCACACAGTTCTTCATGTCACACGGTTCTTCATGTCACACAGTTCTTCATGTCACACGGTTCTTCATGTCACACGGTTCTTCATGTCACACGGTTCTTCATGTCACACAGTTCTTCATGTCACACTTGAAATGCACATGAAGTAATCACTTGAAGCATAGACTCAATGTATGTTGTGCATTTTACTAAACCAATGATAGTCACACATACTATCGATGCATCAGTAGGTTTCCATTTCTGCCATCGAGTAAATGTTATCAAAGATTTAACAATTGCAGTCCATCGATAGATAGTTTGCTGGATCGTAACAGCCCTGTAGTTATCCATGAAGTTTGTCTGGATTATACATTCAGGATGGAATAGGCCCTCAGCAGCCCATGCTTGCCATAAAAGGCGACTATGCTTGTCGTAAGAGGTGACTAACGGGATTGAGTGGTCAGGCCTGCGGACTTGGTTGACGTCATCAGTTCCCAATTGCGCAGATCGATGCTTATGTTGTTGATCACTGTTGATCGTCTAGTCCAGACTTGATTATTTACAGACCGCCACCATACAGCTGGAACATTGCTGAGTGTGGCATAAAACTCAACTCACTCACTCACTAAGTTGTTCTTAGTAGACATTAATGGAGGATACAAGACTCCTGTGTGCGTGGAATATATTGGATATATTAGATATCTGTCCACCAGTGTTTATCATTGTGTTGTTACATGCACTGCGTTTTATACACTGCAGTATGACAAAGTCTACAAGCTGACATCAGATGCAAAATTTGGTGAGATATTTCTTTTATACTGTATCTCTTCTCCTTATATGACTTTTATCATTTACTGAACTCATAGCCATAATCTTTTCAATGTTACGAATTTGTTTTACAATACATCAGTTCATGTGTAAACACTAACTTTAAACAGTACGAAATATTTTTCGAAATTTAGTTTAGATTGAAGGAAGTGGCATAGTTGGGGCATATGCACTCACATTAGCTTCATATTGATACAATAAAAGAATTTTTATCCCTTACAACTTGTCTAAAATAGATAACTAAAACTTCGAGGCGAACAGCTTCCAAACAGAGAACACTTGCTATGTAGGGAATGTAAACATTTGCTTTGTACAACTAAAACTCTCTCACATGGTGTTTTTGGTGTTTGCCGAAGTGGTTTCAACCACAAGTAACAGGATATTTGTACAGACATAGCACTATGGGATTTACTTGAAACCCAGTGTTTAGCCTGTACAGGGAACTTAGTCGATTTAAATGAAATGTTACATTAATTCTTTTGAACTTTTTATTGTAATATTGTAATGTTAATTCGTAATGTTAGGATTTTTACTAGTCACAGGCTAGAGGGCAAGTAGCTGTTTTGCACACTGGTTTCATGGGGATGTAAATCTTATGTTCATATTTGTATACCTTGTAGCCCTTGTGTTCTCCTGCCGTATGGTTTGTCAATTTTCACATGTCATCTTCACTGATGATGTTTTCCAGAGATGGGTGATGTGAAAGCCAGCATTGCAGCCCTGACGTTTATCTTGACGAGTGCGGGCAAGTACAGCGTAGATGGGGATACATTGTCTAATGAGCTTCAACAGCTTGGCCTTCCTAAAGGTAACAATCTGATCATAGTCACACGTACATATACAATCAGCTAGACTGTCATGAACAGGCTTATACTGGACAGAAAAAGAAACACAAGTTTAAAAAAATGAAATTTTACAAAAGTAAGAGTTTGTGTTTGTGTCTTCTGTTTACGAACTTGACAAAAACCAGAGGTGCATTTGTTTTGCTGTTCAGTATGACGGTTGTAAAAGTTGTTATCCCACTGGCATGTAATGCGGGGGGTTAGTCAACGCCTCGTCTGTCAGTCCGTCTGCCCGTAATCATTTTGTTTACAGAGCATAACTCAGAAAACATTCAATATTTTTAGACCAAACTTGATAGATATAATAATTTCAACCTATAGTTGTGCCTTTTGCTATTTACAGATTCTTGGCATTTTTATTTTTTTGTTTCTCCGTGGAACATTTTGGTGTTAGTCTAATGGTAGGGTGGGCTTCGTTTCCGGAGCAGAACTAAAAAAACGTTCAATATTTTTCTGCAAAACTTGGTAGATATATCAATCAGAACTCAAAGTGGTGCCTTTTGCTATTTACAACTTTTTTGGATTTACTATTTTCTTGGTTTCCATGGAAATGTTTCAGACATAGTCTCAAAAGTGAGAGGTGTATTTCGTTTCTGGAGCAGAACTCAAATACTTCTTAATATCCGTCAACAAAATTTGGTCAGTATGTGTGGCAGACCCCAAAGTGGTGCCTTTTGCTGTGTACAGATATTTGTGATTTAATATTTTCTTGGTTTCCATGGAAACATTTCAGACTGTGTCTCAAAATGGAGGGATGGGCTTTGTTTCTGGAGCTCAACTTGAAAACCATTTCATATCTTTCAACAGATCTTGGCATATATATGAGACAGATCTTGAAATGGTGACTTTTGCTGATTACAGATATGTGGCATTTATATTTTTCATGAATTCAATGGAAACAATTCAAACTTTGTCTTAAAAAACATCAAATAACTATCAGATGATTTGTCCTTTCAAACATGTGGGGGCCGGGGGGATATGTAATCTTCTGATGACTCTTTGTATTTTGAGGGGTCCTGTCCATTTATATTAGTCAAAATATGTTCCTCAAACAGTCATAAATGAGGTAAAATCTGTCAAGGTCAGGTTGTTTGACACTTTTTGTGTGTCTCCCTAATTGTCACCCCAACATAATGTGATGAAAAGTTTTCTCATCTCACTTTTCTGTAATGTGATGAACAACATGTTCTTACCATTGCACATTATGAAAACAAATCAGGTCAGTTTTTCATTTTCATAAACCAGTTGCTTCTGAAGCAAAGCAACTTCTGTCACATCATACAGTTGAATCTGTCAAATTCGGACTCTTTGTAAACCGGTTTTTCTCCATAATCAGGACAACTCTCTGCGTCTTGATAAAATGTATTCTTTATTTATCACTAAAACTTGCTTTATTACCTTGATTCTCTCTATTACAGATTACAGCAATCAGCTTGCTATGAAAGCAATGATACGTGATCTAATATGTAACAATATGTTAAATATGAACATCTCCATTGCTCCTGTTCTCAGACTGACTTGTCCTTAATAAAGAGAGGTAATTCATCATAGTGGTAATGGACAAAAGTTTACTATATCTTGACAATTAAGTCAGGCCCCGGCCAGTCTGTAATAGGCAGATTCCACTGTAATCTGATTTAAAGATTATAACCACGTGATCTAGATTTTGAAATTTCATTGAATAATTTACATACATTAAATATATCTTGGAGGTTGAAGATGACAATCACATTATAAAGTATAAATGCTTCTAGAGACATTATTAAATAGTTTATATTTCCTGATTTTAGGGACTCGTGAAGGTCCTGGGGTAGAATAGGCCTTCAGCAACCCATGCCTGGAATAAAAGGCGACTGCTTGTCGTAAGAGGTGACTAACGGGATCGGGTGGTCAGGCTCGCTGACTTGACTGCATCATGTCATCGGTTCCCAATTGCAGAAATCAATGTTCATGTTGTTGGTCACTGGATTGTCTGGACCAGACTAGATTATTTACAGACCACTGCCATATAGGTGGAATATTGCTGAGTGTGGTGTAAAACTCAACTCACTGACTCACCCTGATTTTAGGTCACTTGCTCTGTGGCAAGTTGCTTTAAAAAAATTGAAACTTTGCTAGCCAACCCAACAATCTCTGCTTGTTATGAGAAGCAGTCACAGTGATCCAGCACTTGGTTGAGTGTGTGTTGTTATACACCAGTGTGTTAGACAGTTGATAACAATCACTGGATAGCTTGGTCCAGATTATTCACTGTTTTCAGTTATACAGCTGGAATATTCTGAGAGCAGCACTGAGCGACAAACAAGGGCAAATGCAAAACAGGCTCACTTGCAAAACCAGTTTTTTCTTCTGTTTCACAGAACACGCAACCTCTCTTACCAAGTCTTACAGTGACAGCCTAGACAAGCTGCAGATACGGTTGCAGGAACAGTCTCTCCGCTGTAAGTAGTGCTGCCTTCCCACTTCAGTGAAATCAGATCTTTAACTCTGAACTGTGAGGAGTAAGAATTCAGATTGACAGCAACCTGTCTGAGAAGACAAGATAAATCAGATCACGTTTGATAAGCATTAAGAATTTGGCAGGGTAATGGGTGTGCAACTAAATGTGTCTGAGAAGACAAGATAAATCAGATCACGTTTGATAAGCATTAAGAATTTGGCAGGGTAATGCGTGTGCAACTAAATGTGTCTGAATAAGGACCAGGGTGTCTTTCTTCCCAATGCCTGGTGCATTAACTGGTTTCCTTGAACAATAGTCTTTACCCAAACATTCTATGCATGACACTCACCTATTATTGTACATCCCAATTTCTATCACTGTATACTTTACTGGTGTCATCTATGGTCATCTATGGTCATCCTTTCTATGTAAACATCTTGTACAAACATTATGTATATCCACATCCAGTCTAAGAAAACTTAGTCTCAGTGTATTTCGTTACACTCCACCACTGAGTCTAACAAAACCTAGTAGAAGGTCGCGCCAGGTAAGCTTTGAGCGGCAAATGGCCGTCCAATCAAACGCGAGACGGTTAAATACATTTAACCAATCAGACAATGGGTGCTATTCAGGGATCGGAGGGACTTAAAAAATATTCCACATACAAAAATCTGCATATAACACAGTTATTTGATGTGCATTATGTACGCGTTAGGGTTTCTGTTGATATGGTTACCATTACCTAATATTTCATCCAAGATGACATGCCAAAAGCACTATTTTCTGCGGCTGTTTACTCTCTGTTGTCATGGTTGTACGGACGCCGTGTGAATCACCCAGAAGCGATCGTACGCTAAATAGCATTCGGAATCATTCGGATACGAACCTTTTCGAGATAAAAAGTTCAAAAGGTATGGGCGAATATTGGTCAGTCTCAAAGGTTGCCTGACGCAACCTCCCATAAGGTTTTGTTAGACTCAGTAGTGGAGTGTAACAAAAAATACTAAGGATATGTTTACTTACACTGATCCCTTTTCAACTTAATTCCCTGACTAACCCATTGTAAAAGCAACACTTGTGGCTTCATGTACATACTATATATACCTCCGTAACTATTCACAGTCATTCACTTTTTGTATGGGCAGGTATTAGCCCAGAAACATTGTGTGTAAATAATAAAGAAATTGCACATCCATAACAAGTGTCTTGCATTAGATAAATTGGGGACAGGAGGGTAAATCTTGGTTTCTTGGTTGATTAAGAAACGCAGTACTCTCTACCCCCATTTGTAATGTAATAAAATGCACTTTTGCCCTCAATTATTACACTTAAAGCATGAGGATGCTAGCATCGGAGTGCTTTAATGTTATACTAGCTCAAGGCATAACTTCATAGATTATATATTTAATGCTTACTGATAATTAATCTTAGGGAGAGAACAAACAGAAAAATGACTATGAAAATCCTCATTGAAATCTAACTGATGTGATGTTCAATTGGTGTGTCTGTCCACCTATACAAACTATAGGTTACTAAAGTTTAAAATCAGTTAAAGCACTCACTATATGTTATGTATGTATGGTTACATTAAGATGAATTTCTCCGCGAACATGGAGGAGCCAACCTAATGCACATGAATTACATGAGGGTTGTGCATCAAACTGCTGAAAGGTATAGGTATTGCAGGTATAGTGCATATGAAGAAATGGGTTTTGGTGTAAAATATCGCTAAGAATTCACCAGTTATTACTGAGTTTCATTATATATTGAACTATTAACAACAATCGTATCAACATGACAATTATTTTACAATACATCAGTTCATATGTAAACAATACCTCATAACAGAATGGAATATTTTGCAAAATCTAGTTTAGAGCAGTTGACTGAAACAAGTAGCTATGTACACTAGTGTTTCAAAACTTTTGATGGGCAGTACATGCTACGACTCACATTACCACGAAAGGAACTGATTGACAGTTTGGAGACGGGTTACATCCTGGTTAGTAGTATAGGGAATGATAGTCCGAAAACACTTTTCAAAACCCCCCTCTAAAAAGCCTCATTTAGTAAATGAGGCTTTGGTGGGACTATTAGCTCTTGCTATTATTGCCCCTACTACAAAGCCACGCCATCACGTTTACCGTGACTTGGCAGGCGGTAACACTGTGCCGTACGGTACGATCAATAATTCTTCTCTTACAAATCCCCTACCCGGCCCACCCCTCAAGTAGTATAAGTTAGGTTCGTCGGCTTTCATATCCACTTTATCTATGTTGTAAGTTTTGACCGACCATATAGGATCGGTGGCTCGCTTACGACTATCGCCCTCGTGTTCCCCCGGCTGGTATAGATACCTCACTTTGGCGCCCTATGTCACGTTTATATCGATGAAACAGTTTAACGTGAACCGCCTACGATCTCTTTGGTGTTCATAATAAAGGCTTGCTGGGCTTTTTGTATTCCCTGTTCTATGTACTTTTTTTTCTCGTCCTCGCTGATAGCAGACTTACGAGACTTGGATCGAATATCTTGTTTCATTTCGTTATATTTTTTGAGTTCAGATAGGATTGAACGAAACTCCTCTTCTGAGATTTTACTGTCAGAGAGTGCCGTGGAAATACGCTCACTAACTGTGTTCAGCTTTGCTTCGGCCAGAACCCTGATCTCGTCGTGTTTCAATGCCTTACGATGCAGTCTGCGTGATACCAACTTAAGCGTCAACCCTAACACCCCCGCTATCCCAGCTGTTATTTCAAAACCTAGCACTATAGGTGCAGCCACGATGGTGGTTAACAACCCAACGCCTGCCGCCCCTAGTCCCATGCTGGTTGTAATAAGGATAGTGTCAGCCCCGTCTACGATATTGAAAGCTCTATTATATTTTTTACATAGTGCTTTCCGCGTGTCACGGTCTTGTTCTAGTTGGCGTTTCACATCACATAACTGCCTCAAACGGAACCCATCTACGGTTTCCAGCGTCTTCGCTACTTCCTCTACGACTGGGTACAGACCCATCCTATAATATATATTTTGAAAGATTTTTTAATTGGGTTTCAATTAAAAGTCTATCAATGAATTTGAAGTCTACAAGTTCTATACCACTAGTCAGGGAAATAGGTGAGAGGTAAATAAAATCTCTTGTTGTAACATAAACCCCACTGAGGCTTATTAAGTAGTTTATAGGACCCCCGTGGGTATCCTGTTGTATAACAATACGACAATATTGGTTTATGTGTTCTTTAGCCCAGTGTATTGACACCCCGGGTAAAATTTGGTGTGATATTGGGATGGTTCTATAGAAAGACGTAAAGAAGACTTCTATGATGAGGGTGGAAGGGGAGAATATCTCAAGCTGCCTTTCGTGTAAATAACTACTGCTAAATTTTAATTTATTGTCTGGATGAGCCCTTAACCCATTTTTTTCGTAACTAATAGATTCTGTGTTTACTAATGTATTCTCCGGAATGAAATCCCCGGGCCAGATACCGTTGTTCCTAATCTTAGAGATATACCCATTATTTAATATTATATTAGGTGAGGTGGGTGTTAAGTTGATCAGCCATTTAGGTTTTTTAAAATCTGGTAACGGCACCCGTCTGTACACGTTGTCTTTGAAGTGTAGGATGTAGAATTCATCTTCCTCACCAGGCTGATCGAACCCCTCTGTATCTCCCAGGTCGTTAAGTGTAGTGTTGGGATGATGACTGGTCATTATTATACTATTACGATATAATTTCCAACTGGTTTTCTGATAATAATTCAGGGGTTAACTTAATACCCATGAAGTGTATGTTGTCAGGCAGGAAGATATTGATTAGTGATATCTTGTTTTCCACGATCACGTTGACCCCCTGCAGACTGGTCTTGGAGTCGACACCCACCCGCACGTAAACGTTGCAAACTTGAAACTGGTGTCGTTTCACCCACCCGAGTTTGATCCCCTTCACGATCTCGACATCATTCACCGATGGTTCCCCTAGATAGACTTTGATGAACAGTGTTGAGTTTGCCGGTAGATCCTCTAGTATCTTGACCACGCCTTCGAATTCAGACACCAACTGCAATTTCACGTTTTGCATGGCCGGTTTACTCGATAGCATGTGGGCTGCTATAGTGTTGACTGGGCTGACGACTATGCTACGTCTCTGAGTTGGGATGTAAGCCACGAGCAGGGTTCCATTGTTCACGACTTTGTTTAGGTGGTTGTCTTTGTTATCCGTGAACACGTAAGGGGAGACGAGTCTAATATTGAGAAACCATTTGTTATCGGGTAACAACACCCACTTGTCATCTTCGGTGAAGACGAGCATATATGGTTTGTTTTTGACGACGGTAGTGCTCTCAACATCGTCTAAGTCGAACAGTTTACCTCCGAATGATGGGTATATTCTCCAGTTGTCATCACCGGTGTTGACGAGGGCGTACTTAGTGTTGGCTGTTGCTCCTGTGGTATCTATCATATCACTTAGGGTTCCACCGGAGGGGATTTCAACGCGTTTGTAAATGTTGTTTTTTAGTTGCTAGGCGTATGATTTACCATCTACTCCGGGAGCGTCGAAACCGCGTGTGTCTCCGAGGTCGGAGATCCCGATATTGACGCATTTTTTCACTCCGGGCCCTTGTGCGCTGGTCATGTTACGTGAAGCGTTAAGCTGAGGTATCCTATATTTACAGGATTATGATTTATATCTAACACCGATATTGTCAGCTCAGGTATGTTGCCCTGGGTTAATCTCTTATACTGCCGTGGTGAAAACGACTCGGTTCTACCGTCGTTGAATTTCTCAGTTTTCACCGGCACTGCTCTCAATATAGTGGAAGGGTGACCTCCTTGAATGTTATACGTTGTGCTCACCTGACCGAGATGAATGTACAGCTCTCGGTACGGTACTAGGTCGGGTAACTTCGTGCCTGTGACGGTTGTTGTTGGTTTTATCTCGTCAGGAGACATACCGAGCATCCTTGCTAATGGTCGGCCGAGCCTCAAAGGGTTTATTCCATTGTTGATTAACACCACTGTGCCGTTCGAGTCGTTCATCTTGAGTTCGGCTCCCAGGGGTTTGAAGACCTCGTCGTTTAGAGAGCACACGCTGTAGTAGCCGTCAGTTATCTGACTGCGAGTTCCACTGACGAACAGCTTATTGTTGTTGATATTAATGTTAGTCCATTGCGGTAGGTAGGTGATATCGCAGAGTGCGACTTCGAGTTGACCTGACGTGTTATCGATCGCGTGCGTCAGCTGAACGGCCTCACCGCTAGTTATTCCTGGAAGTGTTATGTACATATTATAATATATGAATTATAAATTATAATATGGATTTAGCACACTTGAAAATCGTGGTGAATGCAGATGGTACTGGGTTTAAAACAACCTTTATTGATATCTTTGAAAAGTATGTCGTGTCCGTTAATAACGCGCAGGCGGTGGTAAACTGGAATCAAAACCCAATGCAGTTTTGGCAGAACCAACTCAACTTTGCTGTGTGGTGTGCGACGACAGGGTCGGGTGTGACACCAGACTATGGTATAGACGAACTGAGTAAGGCGGTTGTTTTGTTTCATATTTATTATCAAACGAGACGAATATTGAAGGAAATAAGTGCTCCTCTTCCCCAAGATAAAGCGTGGAGTATGACGAATAACCCCTATGATAGACGCGCTTATGAACGTATTTGTGGGGAGTTTGAGATTCCAACGAATAAAGACTTTCGCCTTCCTGGTGTGAACCATGGTCTCGGTATAGTTCTCGTGTACTTCTACAGGTCCGGAAAATATTATGCTGGTTCTAAAGATGGTTCATACAACCCACACCGTCATACATTTACAGGCCCCACAACGAATGAACAGATCCATGTCAGCTGTATAAAACAAACAAGTCCTGATGCAGCCACAGCCTGGACTAAAATGATCTCAAAAACATCGAAAGGATTCACTCGTGCTGGTACAATACGCTTGAACGACTCGATTCGAACGTACGTGTGGGCGGTGTTGGGTGCGCAGTCGATGACGCGTTCTAACATCCTCGGTAAGGGAACTGCTTACGACGCTCAGACACAATTCGTTTCCAACGTTGAGGATGCTATCAATTCTCCAGTTGATCTCCCGAGGGCCATCGACCGTTACCAAAATGTGTTAGAATACGCCAGATCGAAAGTCAATTACGTGTTCGGCGTGGGGTTATACATGGCTCCGAGTGATATGCAACTGAGAATAAAAAAAGTGGTGGGTTATAACAACAAAATAGTTATAGCCACGGCGGACCAAAAATTGGGTATCAACCCCGATATTAACACCCCACATATCCCACGCACCCAACCACGTGAAAAGGGTATAGTGGCGCCACCTCCGGAGCCTAAAATTCATGTGGAGGTACCCCCTGGGGGTGTGGGGGTTTCCACCACCTATCAACAGCATATTGATAATAAAACAGCCTTAGTGATTGGTGGGGTAACTTTGGGACTTATTTGGTTAAAGATTTCTTAGCCGCTACGTACACCAGACCCGCCACGGCGACGATGGCTGCCCACATGTTTTGACTGAGCCACATGGCAGTTTTAGACAGAGCGCCCAACAACCACGAGACGATGCTACCCAGGATGCCGGGAAGGGCTTCGGCGGCTTTACCAGCCAGTTTAGCTAGGCCTTCCCCGAGTTTTTTAATCCAGTCTTTAACACCCCCACCACCGCCTGGAGTTCCCCCGCCGCCGGCAGGCCCCATAGGGGTTCCTCCCACCAGTGACACCACCAGGGTTGATATAATAAAACCCAATGCAGTCAGAATGCTGGCGATGGTGATCCCTTGCTCCCGGAACAATATCCGAATCCTGTTGGCTAAAGTTGTATCTTCGTTCAGTATTCTATCGATTGTTTCCCGAATACGGCTGATCTGGGATCGAAGATGTTCACGATTCGAGGAAGCGGCTTCCAATCGTGTACGTCTCTCGTCTTCTAAATCACGTATTCGTTCATTGATACGATTCTTCATATCATCGTCGTCAGTTTCGGTGAGTTTGGTTTTTTCCCTAGCAATGTGCTCGTCGATTTCGTTCAGTTTCCCCATGTTGTTCACGAGTTCTCCACGCACGCGTTTCACGGCTTCGTCTAAGCCGTACAGTTCCCTTACCGGAAAGTCAAACCCCGGTAACGGTTTGTCCCAGTAGGTGCTCAATAGTTTTTCTATGCTGTCCGAGGCTTCTGTAGCACGCTCTGGCGTCATTTCATCTATAGTGGTGAGGTGGGATCTGGTAGCTTGCAGATCTTCTTTAACGGTCTTAGGTATTGCACCACCGTAATCAGGCATGTTTAGATGTTCATGGATAAATTCGCCACCACCATTGCGGCTGGCTAGAGTTGACAAGGCCAGTGGTTTTTTATTGATCTTGTTAAAGAGGTTGACCTCTGGGGCAGACTTAAGACGTAGAACACCCTTTTTATCAATAAAAAAATTATTGTAGTCTCGACCCTTTGGTTCAACGTAGTTTTTATCGTTTTTTAATCCTTCGTAATAATCATTTACCGTTGTTTCTAAAAGTTGTTGGCTCAATGGCAAACTAGTAAATGAGGTCTCCTGCTCATCATCGTATACCTGGGCACTAGCGCCCCGCATATCATCCATAGGTATGTCTTCATCCATTAGTATTTAAATATATTTTATTTATATATAACAATGTACGGTAGAAAATTAGATCCTTTCAGAAAATTGAGAGAGCCATTAGGTGCCAGAGCCGTGCGACAGTCGGTGACCATCACCAACAATCCCAGCAAGATAGACCAGAACCAAACTCTGCTGGTTAGATTTCCAAACCTTGGTGAGAATGACCTCATTGTACCAGGCACTGTTCGACTGGCGTTCAATATCACGTTGACCTCCGACAACGACAAACGCGAGCTAGTGCGGAACGTGGGTCGAGCTATCATCAAGAAAACGACCGTCAAGATCAGCGGTAACGAGGTACTGAGCATCGACGACAGCGACGTGTTTCACTGCTACAAGGATCTCTGGAAAAGCGAGAGAGAACGAGTCAATGATGTGTACCAGGGTATCAGCAAATCAACCCGGGCGCGCATAGGATACGTCTTCACGCAAGACCAACAAGACAAGCTATCGGACGGTGAAAAGGCCATCGCTCTAGCATACGGGAATCGATTCTGCGTGCCGCTCGACTTCGAGTTGCTCACGGGACACGCGCCGTTTTACCAGGCCGCGCTGGGTGATAGGCTCGAATACGAGCTCACGTTTAACGACTATAGCAAAGTAGTGCGTACGCCGAACGGTGATGAGGCCAGTTATGCCATAGACAACATCTCTCTGGAGTTCGACATGGTCACTAGCCCGGAGCTGGCCAGGCAGGTTCGAAGCCAGTACTCTGGGAAGATGGCCATCCTGTACGATCGCGTACTGAGGCATAGATCAGTCGTGCGAGATAAGAGCGACACTGTGTGGAATATCAACCTGAACGTGCCGGCGCGATCGATGAAAGGTATCCTGGTCGTCCCCGTGGAGGATTATGATCCATTCCGGAGGGACAGCGAAAAGTTTTTCAACCCCGAGATTGAAAAGGTGGAAGTGACTATCGAGGGCGTGCCCAACCAGCTGTTCAGTCATGGTATGAGACCACACCAGCAGTGGGATGAGATAAAAAAGCTACCAGTGGGGGATTATATAACAAAGGACCTGGACCTCGGCTCCGTGCAGATCGGTGAATACCTGACCACCAAGTACGCCCTATGGTTGGACATGCGATCCACGGATGATGATAAACTGCACGGTAGCGGGCGTCGTATAGATAACGGTAGCGAAGGGATAACCATCCAGATTAATAAGAAGGCCCAAACCGCTGGTAAGTTGAAATTATATCTGTACGTAATTATGGACGCGCAACTTAATATAGACAATGGGAGATTCGTGCAAGCCATCTACTAGTGGGGGTCTCCCCCACCTACCCACTGACCCACACTGCGCTATCATATGCGGGCAGACTGGCTGTGGGAAGACCGTTTTCGTGTTGGATATGTTGGAGGGTTACTACAAGGATGTGTTCGATAACATCGTTATCATGTGCCCTACTCTGGGCATGAATAAAACGTACGCGCGACCTTGGGTGATGACGGACCCGGACGTACACAAAATCGACCCTGGAACACGCCTGCAGGACTGGTTGAAAGCTCTTCACGAGAAATTTAAAGGGGAACCGACGCTGTTTATACTGGACGACTGCAGCGCTAATCGCGAGATAACAAAAAAGAGAGACATGCTATCGTACCTGGCCTTCTCCGGCCGGCATGCAAATCACAGCGTCTGGGTGCTAACGCAGAAGTTCAACTCGGTGTTGAAAGACCTCAGGGAGCAGACGCGATGGGTGGCCTTATTTCACTGCAAGGATAGGGATTCGTTCGAGGAGTGTTTGAGAGAGAACGATGTGATGAGTAAATTAGAACGGGAACGGGTAAAGAAACAGCTCGCTGAAACTAAACACGCTAAGCTCGTACTAAAGACCGACCAACCAGTAGCATATATAGTTTGCTAAGCAAAGCTAAGTAAAAGCTAAGCAAAAGCTAAGCAAAGCTAAGCAAAGCTAAGCATAGCTATGATATTTGAAGTATTTGTCGTGTGCAACTTAACTTTCATTTCTCTGTGTTTTGTTTGTATTGGGTATTATATAGTTAAAACTAAATCTTACTTGTTATATTATAAGATGGAGTGTGAGGAATTGCTCGAACAATTGTCTGTGGAGGGTTCCCCAACTGGGGATTCCCCCAAGCGAGAGAAACTGGTGGCGTTGGCTGTTGGCGGCAAAGCCAAACATTACTTTGGAGACTACACTCCGGATAAAATTAACAAAATGTCAGCCGAAGAAATCGATAAGCTGTACGCTAGATACGAGTCCCGGCTCGGAGCAGAAATGACAAAGACAATAGGATCGGCTATGACCCAGATGTACACCGGTATTGTGTCACATTTCCTTCCCATTCCACCAGAGCGCCGACTTTACCTGTGGGAGGACCTCGAGAAAGACCCTTTTATCGAACACGCCGTGAGCTCTATCAGCTGCGGGCTGTACCACAAATATGGTATGTTGTTGGCTCCAGTGACGGCGGCGATTATCACAGCAAAACATTGCCAATTTGAGAGAAAGAATAATAATAATAGTATAGATGGATGCTGCACAGGAAACCCCAGTGGAGGTACCCCCAACAGTGATGGAGGAGACCCCACCCCCAACAGTGACCCCTTCAGTGGAGGTACCTCCAACAGTAACCAGGCAGAAGAATCCTAAGAGAGTAGCTGCCGGTAAAAAACGGTGGTGTAACCAACATAAAGTGACCAACCCAACCCGACTGTTGTTGGCTGTAGGCGTAACTGCTGCCGTGGTTATAACATGGTTATATACCTCCCACAGTGAGCCACAACCCAACAGTGAGAACAGTGAGGGTATGGGGGTATCCCCCATGGTAGACCCGCATATCATGTTATAATTTAAAATATTTTATATCATATACATAATGTCTGAGGGGAAAACGTTCGTCAACGACGCATACCACGCCACAGTGGTAGCCAGTTTAGCAGTAGGGTACGCTCGGTTGACTAAAATGGTGCTTAAACAACCAACTATCAAGCTAGATTTCAACCTGCAGGATATGGGTATGCTCATAATGAACCTTGGTATGGCGATGGCCACAAAAGACATCCTAGTAAAACAAGGAATAATACCTGATAATATAATGAAATAAATATAGGGATGGCCACGATAGCTATGATGGTTGGTGGGGCGTTAGTGAATGCCCTGGCATTTTCCGGGAGTAATTTCCTCTTCTCGAAACTACGAGATGATCACGCGGCTGAAATACAGGAAGAAAGGAAGCGACACGATCTCGCTACTGAGAAATTACAAAGAGCACAGGCCGAGTACGCTAAAAAACGCCTCCAGAGGCTCGATTTTATTAACGAACAACTCCAGCGTGAAAACCATGCCGTTCAAACATTCAACGATGTCGATGAAGCAATGAAAGAATACTACCTACTAACTGGTAAACGATTGGAAGCGCTCAATGAACCCACACTCGCTCAGTACTACACACCATCCAAGGGACAAATGAATCGTGAACTGGGCTTCATAGTGTTGGGTATAGCAGCTACTGCGTTGGTTGCTAAACAATTAAACTAAAATACCTATATAAGTAAACATGAGACCCGCTCCATACCGATGCGAATATATACTTATGGGGAAGACCGAGGCCTGTGGTAGGAAATGCAGGAATCAGGGGTTCTGTTGTTTCCATATGGGAAGTCCTAACTACACGTGTTCTGTGTGTGGTATCGGGGTTAAAGGGCACTACTGTTTATGTAAAGCTCACGGAGCGAACGTAGTCAGACATCAACTCATATACGAGAATAAAAAAGACTACATAAAAGAACGTAGGCGACTGCTCAAGATAAAATCCAATTAGAGATTGGTTCTCTTAGGTGTAAACATGTCTACTGTACATTCTTGAATATGGAAGCCTATCTTACGGTAAAACAATTAAAAGCTATAGCAAAACAGCTTGGATGCCGGCGTTATTCAAACCTGGGGAGAGCCGGGTTAATCGAATTGTTATCAAATAACCAAACACTGATCGATGCCTACATAGATTCACACAAGCTGTTGGAAGACTTACGAGAATTGTGGCCAACAAACCGAGTTTGGTTAATAAGTGATTACAAGAAATAAAATATTTTTTATCAAGAGTGGAGGAGTTACCTCCCCTTACTGTGAACCAATTAGACATTAGTTCTCTTAGGTGTAAACACAATGACTACTGTGCGCGAGCTCAAGAGGGTCGCAAAACAGAGAGGTGTTATCGGGTATTCTAGAATGCGGAAGCCAGCATTGTTGAGATTACTAGGTTTAGAAGTCCCTCCTACGGTAAAACAGTTAAAAGCTCAAGCGAAACAGCTTGGATACACGGGTTATTCAAAATTGGGGAAAGCCGGGTTAACCGCATTGTTATCACATACCCCAGTAGCACGTCCAACTGTAAAACAACTGAAAGCCGAGGCACACGATTTGGGTTTAGGCGGGTATTCTCGTATGAGAAAACCACAGCTTGTAGAATTATTACGACAGAATAGAGCTATTGACCTACAGTTCGTGCGCACTGAGCACGCCGTAGGCAATTATTTGAGAGGTTGGCGCATGCACATTGATAGAAACATAGACATTACAGATATTAAGCCTCTGATAGCTGATAAGGTCAACCAGGAACTAAATAATCTAGGAAGTATCAAGTTTCAGATCACAGTGAAAATGTCACTCGATAAGCAGGTTGGGAGTACCACTGAGTATGTTCAACCTTACTTCCGAGGTAAACAAGAGGTCGTCACACATGCAGAGACCATTGACACATCAATCGATAATAGTTTTCAGCAGATACGAGAATACCTAGAACGCTACACACACATGGGGTCCGGGTGGGCTGTAGATAAAATCGATAATGTCTATCTAGATATAGCTAAATACGTGCCGTTCAGAGGTGGGTCATACCTAGCCTTGCCTCCCTACTATAAGAACAAACAAGCTATAGTAAACGTTAAGAATAGAGGAAACGATTGCTTGAGGTTATCTATCAGGTCAGCCTTATTTCCAGCTGCCACTAATCCGAACAGGCCTTCTAATTATCCACAGGACGATGGGCTCAACTGGGATGGTATAGATGAACCCACCCCAATATCCCAGATCACTAAAGTAGAAAAACAGAATAATCTGGCTATAAATGTCTTTGGACACGAAGGTAATACAACAATAATACACAGGGTCAGCCCGGTGAAGGATTGTCAAGTTATTAATTTATTCATGATTCAAAAAGGTGAAACGTATCACTACACGTGGATAAAACATCTCAGCCGGTTGTTGCACGACCAGTCGAAACACGTTGGGGAAAAACACTTTTGTGTACGATGCCTACACTGTTTCAGTCGGGCTGATTTATTAGAATCCCACCTGGAGGATTGCCAAGGTGTTGGGCAGACGGCCATACGAGTCGACATGCCTAAGGAAGGTGAAAATATCCTAAAATTCGACAATCACAAGAACCAAATGTCTGTGCCTTATATAATATACGCCGACTTCGAAGCCTTAGTGGTTGGGGAATCATCCACTAGTGGGAGTTTCACACACAAAACACAAGAGCATAAAGCCTGTTCGTTTGGATACATTGTCGTCCGTTGTGACGGGGAAACGAAAGCTCCGGTAGTGTATAGGGGTCCTGACGCGGCTGAAAGGTTTCTAAAGTGCTTGCAGGAGGAAGAAAAAATTATTAGGAATGCATTGTATAAAATCGCTCCAATGCGTATGACCAGAGCCGACAAGCTAGCTCACGCCAGTAGCACTAACTGTCACGTGTGCGACTCACCACTTAACGGTGATTCGGTGAGAGATCACTGCCACATAACTGGTAAGTATAGAGGCGCCGCTCACAACGCGTGCAACCTCAAGCTTAAAATCAATCCTAAGACAATAAACATCCCCGTTGTCTTTCACAACTTGAGAGGATACGACTCTCACTTGATCATGCAGGCCATCGCGAAAATCGATGGTAATATATCGTGCATACCAAACAACATGGAGAGATACATCTCCTTCAGCTTAAACGGACTTAGGTTCATTGACTCGTTTCAATTCCTCCTGTCGTCACTCGACAGTCTGGTCAAGGCCAACAATACCTTCCCTATCACAGATCGATACACAGACGCCGAGACTAGACACCTGCTCATGAGGAAGGGCGTATACCCATATGAGTACATGGATAGCTGGGCTAAGTTCACAGAGACCAGACTACCTCCTATCGACTGCTTTTATAGCAAGCTGAATGAGGCGTCAGTCTCACGAGACGATTACTCGCACGCGATTAACGTATGGAATAAACTGGGTTGTAAGAACCTGGGCGATTATCACGATCTGTACTTGAGGACAGATGTACTGCTGTTAGCCGACGTGTTTGAAACGTTCAGGCGGACCTGTTTAAAGCAGTATAAACTCGACCCCGCATGGTATTACACCAGCCCAGGTCTGTCGTGGGACGCCTTGCTTAGAAAGACCGGAGTTAATTTAGAATTGCTTACAGATTACGACATGCACCTATTCATTGAGAAAGGCTTGCGAGGTGGGATTTCCATGGCATCCAAACGATACGCTAAAGCAAATAATCAATACGTGAAAGGTTACGATCCTAACAAACCAACCAATCACATTCTCTACCTCGACGCAAATAACCTGTACGGCTGGGCCATGAGCCAGTATCTACCTACAGGAGGATTCGAATGGGTACCAAACGTTGATGTTATGAGCATTGCATCAGATTCTAACAAAGGGTATATCCTCGAGGTTGATTTAGAGTATCCCAAGGCATTACACGCATCGCACAACAGCTATCCCCTTGCACCCGAACGTATGAAGGTTAACACAGACTGGATGTCTGAGTATCAACATAACTTGTCAGGTGGTCGTGTGGCGGACGTTGAGAAACTCGTGCCTAACTTAATGAATAAGACCAAGTACATAGTTCACTATCGCAACCTACAGCTGTACCTGTCATTGGGTATGAGGCTGACCAAAATACACAGGGTGCTCATGTTCGACCAGAGCCCATGGATGGAGCCCTACATCAGAATGAACACAGACCTACGAAAAAAAGCCACCAGTGATTTTGAGAAAAATCTCTACAAGCTCATGAACAACTCGGTGTTTGGTAAGACTATGGAAAACCTGAGGAAACGCGTAACCGTGAAACTGGTTAGATCTAGTGAGGAAGACAAGCTCAGGAAATTGATAGCCAGTCCGGCATTCAACCGTAATAAAATATTCACAGACGACCTAGTTGCCATACACATGAAGAAAAGCCACATAAAATTCAACCGACCTGTTTACGTTGGGATGAGTATCCTCGATTTATCCAAACACCTGATGTACGACTTTTACTACAACGAGCTCAAGAAACAGTACGGCGACAGGTGCGAAGTGTTGTACACTGACACGGATTCCCTGCTGATGGAGATTCGAACCGAGGACGTGTACGAGGACATGAAAAAACACATCGATTTATACGACACCAGCGACTATCCTAAGACCCATACTATACACAGCACGGTAAATAAAAAGGTCCTAGGTAAGATGAAGGACGAGTGTGCTGGCACGCCAATAGCTGAGTACATAGGTTTGAGGCCTAAGATGTACTCCATATTGAAAGCCGACAATAGTGAGATCCGAAAAGCTAAAGGGGTTAAGAAGTATGTGGTGAAACAACACATCAAACACGCCAGATTCAAGGAGGCCCTGTTCAAGACCCGTACCTTTAGGCATAAGATGAACACGCTTAGAAGTGATGGACATAAGATATACGGACTGACTATAAACAAGACGTCCCTATCACCTATGGACACGAAACGTTGGATAGCTATTGATGGTATAAACACATACGCGTATGGACATGAAAAAATTTGAGGCTATTTATTACAGCCCGCGTGGATATTGGAAAGGAGCTAGCGCAGTAGATAAGCTAGCTAAAATAGCGCGAGTATCACCAGAGAAAGCCAAAGCGTGGCTTGAAAAACAAGCCCTGTGGCAGATCTATTTGCCGGCGCCACGCTACGTACCTAGAAGGAGTTTCGGAATTAACATACCTAATAGCATTCACCAGGCAGACCTACTGTTCCTACCTCATGATAAGAGGTACAAGTATGCCTTAACCGTAGTGGACGTAGCCAGTCGTTACAAGGAAGCCGAACCCTTGACCACGAAAGATTCGGCCAAAGTAGCCAAAGGATTAGAACACATATACAAACGCAGCCCGCTGACTTGGCCAACAGAGCTGCAAGTTGATCCCGGACGGGAGTTCATGGGTGCCGTTTCACAACTGCTAGCCAAACACGATACAAAGGTCAGACGTGGCACGGCCGGAGCCCATCGCAGCCAAGCTATAGTTGAGAGATTTAATAGGACTTTGGCTGAGCGCTTGTTCGGTCATCAATATGCTAGGGAAATGACAACCACTGGAAAACGATCGACCGAATGGGTCACGAGGTTACCCAAGGTGGTGTCGGCAATCAACCATGAAGTCACCCGGCTCACTGGTAAGAAACCGGCAGACGCTATCAAACTAAAATCAGTGTTAGCAGAGTCGTCTGCTCCATTGCGTGGAAAGGAGAAACAGATACCAGATAGGGCCTTAGTTAGGTATCTATACCAGCCGGGGGAACACGAGGGCGATAGCCGTAAGCGAGCCACCGATCCTATATGGTCAGTCAAAACTTACAACATAGATAAAGTGGATATGAAAGCCGACGAACCTAACTTATACTACTTGAGGGGTGGGCCGGGTAGGGGATTTGTAAGAGAAGAATTATTGATCGTACCGTACGGCACAGTGTTACCGCCTGCCAAGTCACGGTAAACGTGATGGCGTAGCTTTGTAGTAGGGGCAATAGTAGCAAGAGCTAAGGGTCCCACCAAAGCCTCATTTAGTAAATGAGGCTTTTTAGAGGGGTTTTTGAAAAGTGTTTTCGGACTATCATTCCCTATACTACTTGGTTGAATATCTTCTCTCTATTATTTCAAGAACATCTGTGATTACATGTTGACTATATGGTAAATATAAACACTTCTACTACTAATATAAGTTTAGATCAGTACATTCAGATGGAGCTGACTAGTCATGCCCCTATTCTGAGCATTGTGGGACTGTGGACACAGACGTAGAAGATATTGTATTCAGTGTGTCATTTCTGGGTGCCTTGGAATATGGTGTTATGCGTGTTGTGTTACAGTGTCCTCCCTAGAGAATGTCAAGTGGAGGGTGGACTACATCCTCAGCTCCAGTGAACTGAAGGTCAGTGGTCAGCATGTTTGTGGTCACACAACACCAAATGTTTTCCCATACACGCCAATAGTAATCTTATGTTTTTTAGAAAAAAAATATCCAGGCTATGAACAGTTATTCTATGTGCACATGGGTGCAGTCTGGCCTTCAACCTACATTAAAATACAATTTCTGGCTAACTTGTCCAGCTAACTTTCCCAGGACAGGAAACTGAACGCATGAACTCCATTTCTGCACCAAATGTCACCTACTTAAAAATATCTATGCACACGTAAGTGTAAGTGAAGATGATAAATTACAGCACTAAATACTAAAAATTGCGGTCAGTTTTAATTTCATGATTAATGTGTTTTTAAATAAGTTAAACATCTTTTCCTATTTCATCCAATCTTAGCTGTCACATGTCTCTGTTTCTTCAGTTTTTTATATAAGGCATTCGCTCAGGGAGCATGTGGTTCTGATTTAGTGTAGTGGCTCCTTGTCTCTACCTGGATCCCCAGTACCTGAAATTGTCTCCCCTTAAATTCCTCAGGGTTTTGTCTGCTTGAGTAAAGGCCCATGATACACCCTTTCAATTGTGTAATCCATTGTTTTATTGTGAGTTATATTTTGTCAGCTTATGCTAATTCTATGTATTATGTATCATGAGATTAAATATGTGGCTAGCTTTGCAAGTATTTTGCTGATTGGCTCGATTTGGAGTAGAATGATAAATTGCTGTTGGAATTCATTTGTGAAGTTTGTGAAATATTGTTAATCAATGACAGGGTTTGGCTCGGTTCACATGGCATTTATGAGATCTTACCAAGTTTTTGATGACATTCTGTCAGTGTCTTAGAAATGAAATGAAATCCAGTTTGTTTTATGATGGATAATGAGTTGTTCTTCTCACCAGGATATCAACGAGCCTTGCGTACAAATTAGGCTTGAAATGAAGAACCCAGACACACTGTCAAGCGAACCTGTGGCATTCACTGTGTCTGCAGACAAATTCCGAGTTCTCTTGAATGGTAGGTGATATTGTGGGCAATAAGATGAAGAACCCAGACAGAATATCAACTGAATTTTGGAAATCGTATTAAGTATTAAGCACTGGTTCACCTTCAAAGTGCAAAGTGCAGCATTATGTTTATATAAATTTGCACCACCTTAACATTTTTCTGTTCAAAGAAAAGAGATTTCAGCTGGAAAACAGAATGACTAGGAACAAGCTTATAATGACTTTATGGATAGTGGAGTGGTTGCCACTGTTCATGCATTGACATTCTATGAAGTAAAATAATGTAATCTAGTTTTGCTGAAAACAGTTTTGTTTGAGTGATGTTCTAAGTCATCAGTACCAAACTTCAAGCTTTGTATTTAAGAAATACAGTTCGCTCTACCACCATGTACAGTGTAACAAAGCACACGTCTCTAAAGTATTGTAATTACATCTATGTTAAACCATATAGGGCAATATGAGCGTTGCACATCTACTACCATGTACAGCCAGATGAAGGTGACTAGTCAAAGGACATTCCACAATTGCATTGTGGGAATTTAAACATTGTGAACATTGCCATGCTGCTCTTAAATAGTGGAGACATTTTATCTCCATTGAGACATTTTATCTGAGACATTTTATCTCCATTGAGACATTTTATCTGAGACATTTTATCTGTCTGAAAACATAAATATACTGTTTCCACCTGTGATGTTAGGTGAGTGAAGCAACTGCAATCCAAGAAACGGGATGGAACAGATAAGTTTACTGTAGGAGGCAATGACAACTGTTACATTGTGACACAATGCAACATATTCAATTACGATGGGTTGATTACAATGGGGTAATGACACTAGTACATTGTGATGTAATGTAAAAAGTGCACATTATTGTCTGATAAATAACTGTCAGCACCTTTGATTTTTCACCGAAACATCTTATAAAAAATCATATATTGATATGCAGCTGAACTTGCTTGTCTGGAGCAGTGGTAGGGAATGCTGTGGCTGATAAGACGTAGAATAGACACAACGTGAACCATACTCACGTCCTTCACTGTATCTCTTGGAGTGAGTGAATCAGGTTTTACATGGATTTTGGCATGGGACCCCAGAAACGGGTTTCACACATTGTACCCATGTGGGGAATCGAACCCAACTTTTTGGCATGATGAGCGAACACTGTATCTGTTAAACATACTAGGAGGGTGTCTCTGTGGATTTTGAGTCTGTCATGACCATGCATTGAAATATCAGTGTGGATTTAGAGCAGTATAAATGGACTGATTATTACTGACCATATGAATTTCCACAATCCGTTCAGGTTTGATAATAAATAAGACCACATGGATCTGAATATAAATTAGAAAAGTAGGAGTATGTGTGGATATCTTCTTGACATGATTGACATGATTGACATGATTGAATGAGACACTGAACAAGTTGACAGTATCTACACAAGAGATGCAGCATCTGTGTGGCATTAGATAAGGTCATTTCTCATTACCGAATTGAACTCTTCCACAAATGGGACAAATTGCCTCCCTTTGTTCAGAGGACTGACAAATGCAGGCAGCATGTTCTAAATGTTCCTTATGTGTTTTGATTTGTGTTTTTCAGAGTTGAAACAGGCTGATTCAATGATGGACACTCTGGCGTCGTAGCTTCATACTCATAAATCAGCAACTACACCATGCAAGATTAGCCCTACTGGGAGTGTTCACACACGATCTTGGGCTGTCACGCAATCGTTTGAAAAGTTGTTTGTTTTCTAGCCTTTAAGCCACAGTTGTGAGTGGGAGAATTAACAAGGGGAATAGTTTAACCGAAGATCCATCTCAAGGAGATACATGACGTTTTCAGTATTCAGAGATTTAAGGACTTGCCGATCCTTAGTACTCAAAACTTATCTCCTACCCACGAAGATCCGACTTGGAATTGGTGTTCACCACCCCTTGCTTGTTGTTAGAGGTGATTTGGTGGTCAGACTCACTGACTTGGTTCACACATGTCATCATATTCTGACTGCGATGGATGCTCATGCTGTTAATCACTGGATTGTCAGGTCCACACTTGATTATTTACAGATCACTGTCATATGGCTTGAATATTTCTGAGTGTGGTGTGGAACAAACATGCTTGTCTCCCCTTGTTCACATTCCAGGACTGAGTATGTAGGGTTTTTACTACAAATGGTCAAACTGTCATTTGCTGTTGAATCTGGCCTTCACTGGTATGTTGAGAGAACATGGCCAAGTAGGGCTGGGACGGATCTAAATATTTTTCAACTGTACCCCACCCTCCATTACACAACCCTACACAGATACCCATTATGTTAATTCAAATCAAATTTGTAAGAAATGGCAGTACATTTTTCAGCTCAGAGGCTAAAATATCAATTTTTTCAATATCTATGTATATAAATGTCTAACTTTTCAAAGACAATATAACCTTTTAATCATGAAAGAATAGTATGTTACATTGTTTAATATATTCGTCACATGATCATAATGGGTGTGAGTATTGAGACAAGTACCCAGGTCCAACTCTCCATGTTGCCTGTCCCAGCCCCGATTTCCAGTTTAGGCTTAAAACAAAATGCCTGATTGTTTGATTTTGATTCAAGCATAAGATGTTTTTTGGAACCAGTTCATATCTTATGTAGATCAAATATACATAAAATGATATTATATATGCGTCATTGTACATTCGATGAAATGTATTTTAATAAATATCTTTCAGAAAATGATGTCTTTTAGTGGTTATCTAATTAATGTCCCTGTTTTATGGAGTCATCAGAAACATTTCAAGATCTGGTTTAGAATTGAGTGAGGTGGCTTAGTGGTTGAAGCTTCCTTTCATCACCCAGAAGACTGGTGTTCAATTCTCCTATGGGTACAAAGTGTGAAGTGGTGTTCCTGTGATATTGCTGGAATAATGCTAACACTCTCATGATGTCAGTCACTGGATTGCCTTGTCCAGACTATTGTGATATTGCTGAAACATTGCTTGATTATTCATGGGTCAGAACCCATGAAGGTCCAGGGTAGAATAGGCCTTATGCTGCCATAAGAGGTGACTATGCTAGTCGTAAGAGGCGACTAACAGGATCCGGTGGTCAGACTTGCCTTCTTGGTTGACACAGGTCATCAGTTCCCAATTGCGCAAATCGATGCTCATGCTGTTGATCACTGGATTGTCTGGTCCAGATTTGATTATGTCCAGACTGCCACCATATAGCTGGAATATTGCCGAGTGTGGGGTACAACTAAACTCCCTCATGGGTCAGATCCCTGATTTATTTATGTATCCCACAAGGCTTTATGAGCAGCAAATCTGATCTATGGATTTTCCAGAGTTTCCCTTTAAAGTGTCC
Organism: Haliotis asinina; assembly: GCF_037392515.1. Classification (NCBI taxonomy): domain Eukaryota; kingdom Metazoa; phylum Mollusca; class Gastropoda; order Lepetellida; family Haliotidae; genus Haliotis; species Haliotis asinina. The sequence continues at coordinate 9,303,253 of NC_090292.1, forward strand.
TAGGTGTAGGTATTGTCGCGGCCACATGGGCTTGTATTGCTGAAAATAGTATGTCCTGGGATACAGTGATATATATATATATATAACTAGACTAGACTATAACTAGACTTTCGAAGCTTTCTTATCGCTAAGATAGTCGTAAGTTAATGTTAATGTATGGCACTTACGACTATCTTAGCGCTAAGAGAGCTTCGAAAATCTAGGCCTAGGGGAGACAACTCACAGACTAACTGCATGGACCATTGACGTTTGCGGCATAAAACAATATTCTACCAATCAGTAGAACCTGGAGTAATGCCTCAGTAAGTGAGTATGGTTTTACGCCGCCCACTGCCCCAAATGATGACTAAAGACAGTAATTTACAAGGTTTATTTTATGAAATGACCAATAAGACTTTCTACAATTTATGTACAGTGGAGGTCATAAATAAACGTCCGTCTCTCAAATGTTATTAAGATAGTGATACATGTGTTCATGCATCTTTAAAACATAACAAACATTATTCACAATTGTGATGTGCTCTGTGCTCTGTTTTTCAGCAGAGAGTACAACACTGGAACTTCCAGTACTGATCAAACCAGTGTGTATTTAGCGTTAATTTGAAAGATAGAACAGTGGTGATAGTTTTTATGATATCGGCAAGACAATTACAGTTCGAAGTATCTGTGACAAAAATATTTTCCAGAAGTGGAAGAGTTTATCCCATGGTTCTTTGAGGACGGAAAACTGGTGAACGAGTGGTCCCAACCGGTGTATACGAAATAGTTGCCAAAGCTTGCTAGCCAGTCGGGCTAGCTATGCATGAAAGTTACCATCCAACAATATATTTACTAGTTCGAAATTCGAATGTAGAGATGTTTTTTTTTTGTTTTTGTTTTATGAGTATGATGAACATTTTTTATCAGGACATAATCACGCATGATTTAGAAATGTGTTATAGCGTAACAAGTCGGAGAGAGTGATATTTTCACAAAATGACCTCATGAAAATTCACCAGTGACTCTGGACATGTACTACCCCGACTGGAGTTTTACTAGCCAAGGGCTAGCGAGTCAGTGGCTGTTTCGCATGCTAGTCTCGACAGCTTAAGACTGATGCGGTTGTTGTTGCTTTAAGGATGAACAGCTTTGTGGCGCTCATTCCCAACACAGGATGAATGATCCTTGTTCATAAGCATACGTGTGTACTTTCTTGTGTGCGCTTATTAGTGAAAGTTATATACATGTAATTAGAAAGTGTCGAGCCATTGAAGCCAGTCTGCATATGTTATTTAATATGGGGATCTGGTTATGCTGAATGAATACACGTGGTGCAGTGTGACCTGATAGACACGCTATCAAGGAGGAAGCAAATACGGTTGTCTGAAGACTCAGAAAGGAAAGGGCTGATCTCCAAGACTTCTTCAAAAGGATTTTGTGTATTTATTTGTTAGTGAGGGACGGTCATGTAATATTGGTAAATGAGTCAGAAGAAATTTGGAGGCGGTTCCAAAATATTTGACAGTGTTTGGGGAAGCATCATGAAAACATTAACGTTCTGTTATAAGATATACAGTTCGTTCGCAATTTGTCATATGGATGTCACCTGGAGGTCATTCAGAACCATAACACCAAAACACAACATTGGTTAGCCAAACAAATGTCACAGAATCACTGTATTGGAATCCTTACACGCAAGGGGCATAACTTTGCACAGTCCCACCTCAGACAGATATGCAAATCTATGCACAGATATGACTTTATCATAGTCACCACGAGTTGTAGCCTCAGACAACACCAATACAATGTGAAATTCTACGAATGTTTTTCGAAAATCCATTAAAATTTGGATATGTGCAAACATATATTTCCGTCGATTAAATTAATTTTTGCCAAAGAGAGACAAGAAGAAATGTAATGCTAATAATTTTGAAATCTGCTGTTGGTTATGTGAACTTAATTGATTTGTGTCATATTATCTTTCTCAAAATCCATCATGATTTTAAGTATTTAGCGGGCTACTAATTTTGTGGTCAACCTACTAATTTTGATCCCTGAAACTACTATCTGCAGCACTTTGGGGTTGGCATTTCTGTCAGATCGCTTCACGGTAACACACCAACATAGTGTTACAGTTTTAGTAAATGTAATAGACAGATGGCTTGGTTAACCAATTAAAAAGCACGGAATCACTTAAAGAGAATATCGGCAGATCCTTACAGGTAAGGGAAATAACGCCACAGACACCCCACCACAGATCACTTTGCGACCACACTCCAACATAGAACTACAGTTACACAAACTGACGTATTGTTCATGTGGCGAAATGATACTCCTCTAGTCTCGAGATGAACATCCCACATAGCAGGTGCGCGCAGGTGCGCTCACTGTAAAGCCTGTCTCTTGATCCTCGGTATTTCTACCCCTTTGCTGCCCCTCCTAGCCCGGGACGCCGGCTTCGCCTCCTCTACCACGGGAGCGATGAGTTGGAACTGTGGATCCTTGTGGCTGAAGCAGGCGAAGATAAAACGACCAGGTCCGAATGGTGTCCTTCCTATCAGGAAGTTGGCAAAGATCTGCTCGTAGCTTGTTGCGTCCAACGGGTAGTTACCGTTCTGCAAAATGCGAAAACTGAGTCATTTCGTTTAGGCTTTGTTTGTTGTTTAATATCTATAATAAGTTTTATACATTAGATATTTTGGTGTACGGTGACATACTCACATCAGTTATCTGGTCTATGGCCTTCTTGACCTGTAGTTATTCATGCTTTACTCACATCAGTCATCTGGTCTATGGCCTTCTTGACCTGTAGTTATTCATGCTATACTCACGTCAGTCATCTGGTCTATGGCCTTCTTGACCTGTAGTTATTCATGCTATACTCACGTCAGTCATCTGGTCTATGGCCTTCTTGACCTGTAGTTATTCATGCTATACTCACATCAGTCATCGGTCTATGGCCTTCTTGACCTGTAGTTATTCATGCTATACTCACATCAGTCATCTGGTCTATGGCCTTCTTGACCTGTAGTTATTCATGCTATACTCACATCAGTCATTTGGTCTATGGCCTTCTTGACCTGTAGTTATTCATGCTTTACTCACATCAGTCATCTGGTCTATGGCCTTCTTGACCTGTAGTTATTCATGCTATACTCACATCAGTCATCTGGTCTATGGCCTTCTTGACCTGTAGTTATTCATGCTTTACTCACATCAGTCATCTGGTCTATGGCCTTCTTGACCAGTAGATATTCATGCTATACTCACATCAGTCATCTGGTCTATGGCCTTCTTGACCTGTAGTTATTCATGCTATACTCACATCAGTCATCTGGTCTATGGCCTTCTTGACCTGTAGTTATTCATGCTATGCTCACATCAGTCATCTGGTGTAAGGCCTTCTTGACCTGTAGTTATTCATGCTATACTCACATCAGTCAACTGGTCTATGGCCTTCTTGACCTGTAGTTATTCATGCTTTACTCACATCAGTCATCTGGTCTATGGCCTTCTTGGCCTGCGTCTTGGCCTCATCTGGTTCCACATCACACATTTTTTCATAGAAGTGAGCGAGCTCGTCTTCGTCAATCTCGTTATCCCCTGCAACATGCATATGATCAGAGTTAGTACAGCATATTGTCTGAGCAGGCCATGCCAGTGTCATAATATGCCAGTGATATAGTCTAGACAAAATGGGTAAAAGAGTTCAGTTTACCTGTTTTCAGCTTCTCATATTCATTTCTGTCAGTGCCCCATGGATATCGACCATTCCCTGCTGTTTAACCACACTGATGATAATGATTATGATAATGTCGTGTCAGTTCTGCTAATGTCTGCCTTAACCTCTACCGCCCCACTGATCTTACAGTCCTAGTGATGTCTGCATTCATTTCTACCACCCTACTGGTGTTAAGTTCTACAAATGTCAGCATTCATCTCTACTGTCCTACAGGTGTTCCAATTCTACTCACGTCTGCTTTCATCTCTACCTTTCAACTATGTTACAGTCCTACTACAGTGTACCTTCATCTATACCGTCCTATTAATGTTACAGTCCTACTGGAGTGTGCCTTCATCTCTAACACCATGCTGATGTTACAGTCCCTCTGCAGTCTGCCTTCATACTACCACTCTGCTGATGTTACACTCTTACTGCAGTCTGCCTTCATCACTACCGCCTTACATACACTACAATCTTACTGTAGTACTAATTTCTGCCTTGATCGTTACTGTCATCGCTGACCCTTCCTCCCTGAGGTCTCGACTCACCATTCCTGTCGATCATCCTGAAAAGAGTCTCTGGCAGCAGCCTCATCCACACCGGGAAGTTCTGCATCCCCATAGTGCACGGCAGCAACTTCTCCCACATGTTCATCCACTCCGTGAGAGTAACCTCCTCTGCATGAGCCACAACCACAACATGATCAAGATTATCCCCTGGCTCCTTCAGGGAGAGGTAAAGACTACGTACTACTGCTACTGCTACTACTACTGCTGCTGCTGCTGCTGCTGCTGCTGCTGCTACTACTACTACTACTACTACTACTACTACTACTACTGCTACTGGTGCTGCTACCACCACTACTACTACTACTACTACTACTGCTACTGCTACTGCTACTGGTGCTGCTACTACCACTACTACTACCACTACTACTACTACTGCTACTGCTACTGGTGCTGCTACCACCACTACTACTACTACTACTGCTACTGCTACTGCTACTGCTACTGGTGCTGCTACCACTACTACTACTACTGCTGCTGCTACTGCTACTGCTATTGCTGCTACCACTACTACTACTACTACTACTACTACTACTACTACTACTGCTACTGCTACTGCTACTGCTACTGCTACTGCTACTGCTACTGCTACTGCTACTGCTACTACTACTACTACTACTGCTACTGCTACTGCTACTGGTGCTGCTACCACTATTACTACTGGAACTGCTACTGCTACTGCTACTACTGGTACTGGCACTACTACTACTACTACTACTACTGCTTCGACGACGACGACTACTTTTACAACTATTTCACCTGATACTAAAACTCCTACTACCACTACTGCTGCTGCTACTACTACTCTCACTACTACCACTACTACGACTCTTTCTACTACTGTCACTACTACTACTAATGCCGCTGCTGCTGCTAAAACTGCTATTCACTACTTCACTGCCGTTAAAACTACGAAATAGAAACTCATTTCAAGAATAGTCATACTCACGCTTCGGCTCTGCAGAATCCCCTTCGACCCGCTTAAACAACACTTCGAAGAAGGCTTCGTGGACTTCAGCTGACTTCAGAGCCTGTTGAGAGTTCTCCGTCCATCCGGTGAAATCCAGGATACGCTGAAACACAGATGATAACACGATTTTACGAGCGCTTCCAATCCAGCTGATTTCGCACATGGTTTCACAAAGCCAAAACATTTCGTAAAACGTTATCACGGGGTCCCCCACAGAACGCTGACATTTTCATGGAATATGTGGTTGTGAGCTTTAGAATAGCCAATGTGTAAATATGTCGGTGACAGTTTATGGGTAATTTAGGAGACAGTTTGGCAAGGGTATTAGGTTGTTTTTGACATGTCAGTTTGTGCCGGCCAACAGTCAGTAATTTTCAAAATTGCTGGAGCACGTAAATAATACAGAATAGACACTGTATAAACCGGCAACTGTCTTTTCCGATACTGTTTTGTGGTTCCCCGAATAACTCCACACTGTATTGTGAGTGAGTGGGTTTTGTTTTACCCCGCTTTTAGCAATAACATGGCAATATCGTGACGGCGAAAACCTTAAAATGACTTCACACACTGTTCCCATGTGGGGAATTGAACCTGATTCGTGACGAGCGAACAATTTATTCTACTTGACTTTTCCCTTCCACCACCTTCATATGGGTACAGCGTGTGAAGTCTATTTCTGGTGTCCACCGGAGTGATATTGCTGCAGTATTGCTAAAAACAGAGTAAAACCATATTAATCTAGAGTGCTCACTTAGTGCCAGTATTTTGATACGGTGTATCTATCGTATGACAATTTCAAATGATAATATACATTTGACAAGAGTTATGGTTGCTCTGGCTTGCCGGTCACAAAAACAAGGACAGGGTAAAGGTACACTATACTGTTACCTTCTTGATGAACTCAAGGTCACGCAGCTCAAGTTTCCCGTTTCCATCTGCGTCTGAAAACAAGTTGAGGACACGGTCATAAACTCCTGCGTTTTGAATAATTTACTTGTGTTACTTGTGTTGAATGTTACTTATTACTTCAGAATGACATGATCACATACAGACACCTAAATCATATGATCGTGGGCTGGAATCCCGATCTGATTGTAATTTCAAATAACAGCACTACGCCCTTGCCCATAGATTTCAGAATAAAACCCGAATAAAACTCACTCACTTGCCTCTTGACGAGTAATATTTTGACAATAAAACTATAACGAACTGAGACAAGGAAGAGTGAGTGAGTGCGTTTAATTTTAAGACTCTCTCAACAATTTTCCAGCTAACTGGCAGCTATCTCTAAAAATCAAGTTTGGACCAGACAATCCAGTGATCAACAGCATGAGCATCGATCTACGCAAGTGGGATACGATGACATGTGTCAACCAAGTCTTGTACCTGCCCACCCGATCCCGCTAGTCGCCTCTTACGACAAACATGACCATAGGTTAATGAAGATCAGATCTTCACGGGAGGAATTCATCTGTAGTAGTCTCCCGTATTTACAGTCAATCAACCCGAAAGTGATAATGGGAGCCCGTTGATGAATATACTTCAGCTCTCAGACACGTATTGAAGAGTAAGTATGGTGTTACGCCGCATGTATTGATATTCCTGCAATATCACTACAGGGGACACTAGAAATGGGACGTGGACGTATTTTGAACATATAAGCTGGGTAATGGGTATTCGGGTATAGAGAATCTCACAGGCAACAGTGACAGCAGTCTTTGCCTATGCACTATAGTATCCATACTCTTGTGACTTCAATCACTGAAATATACACTGCTACTGTCCGACCAGCTGTGATGGGCAGCGGCGGTGATGTCTGCTTCTTATAAGAGTGTTCTCTTGTCACGACAAACAAGGGTTCGATTCCCGACATGGGTACAACGTGGGAAGCCCATTTCTCGTGTCCTCGAAGTGATATTGCCGGAATATTGCTAAAAGCGGCATAAAACCAGACTCGGCGTGCAGGTTGCAGTATTGGTAGTGGGTAATGTTCTCTCACCAAAAAAGTTGAAATAATACTCCAACTTCTCAATCTGGAACTGAGACAAAAACATCTTGCTGCTGTAACAGAAAAGGAAACACAGAATTACGATCATTCCATATGGAACAAGTGTATTGATACGAGGGGATGTCAATACGTTTTGAGCCTTGCATAGAAAAACACCAAATATTTGTATGAACCACATTTATTTTTCAACATAGACCCCTTGTGAGTCAAGACACTTGTTCCATCTTTTCTGCCAGTCGCTGATGCCATCTCTGTAGAAGGCTCCATTTTGGTCCTCAAACCAAGCCTGAGTAGCAGCAATAAGCTCATTATCATCCTGCAATCTACTAAGTGTTTCTTGAGATTTGGGAACAGATGGTAATCACTTGGTGCCAGGTCTGGAGAGTAGGGGGGATGCGGCAAGATTTCGTACCCGCATTCCTGGACAGCAGCGGCTGCAACGCGAGAGGTGTGTACTGGAGCATTGTCTTGATGTAGAAGAATACCACGTCTGATCTTGCCCCGGCGCTTCTCCTTGAGTGACTGTCGCACTTGCCTCAACAAGTTAGCGTAATATTCCCCATTCATTGTTCTTCCTTTTGGTAAACAATCTATGTGGATGACGCCTTTGCTATCTCAGAAGACTGTCGCCATTACCTTCTGCACTGATCTGGAGGCTTTGAACATGAAGGGGAAGACTTCCCATAAACTGCTGAAAACCTTTCTTCAATGTTCTTCGCCGAGTTTCCTTTAAGAACTAAAAACTTAATTACTTCTCTATACTCAATTTTATTCATTTTCACTGTCGTGAGAGGGATCTCTTTCTGTCAGTGTGAGCTGTTCAATAACTTCTGAGAGTAGGATACCAAAACTTATATATCACATCAGCTACACCCCAAGGTTCAATGTCGTACCATAAGGCTGTGACACCTGGGTATGAAAAATGCCCAAGGCTCAAAACTTATTGACATCCCCTCGTATATACATGTACATTGTATGCATGCATGTATGTATGTATGTATGTATGTATGTATGTATGTATGTATGTATGTATGTATGTATGTATGTATGTATGGATGGATGGATGGATGGATGGATGGATGCACGCACGCACGCACGCACGCACGTATGTATATATCGGTATGTATGTATGTACCGGTATGTATGTTTGTGTGTGTATGAGTGTTCGTTCCTGTGTGGAGTGCAATACGTGTTAGTATTGGTATCTATTTGAGTAGGTAAGTGGGTGCGTGGGTCAGAGAGTGGGTGGGTGAGTGAGTGAGTGGAGTCGTGGGGTGGGTGTGGGTGGGTGGGTCAGTGAGTGAATGACACATAGAATTACGATCACCGTATATGTATATGTTTGTGTGTGCGTGGGTACGTGCGGGCGTCCATGTTTCTGTGTGACTGTTACTGAAGTAGTGTTGTGGTTGTAGTATTGGGATGTACGGCAGTGTGAGTGAGTGTTTCTAATGTATGTTGCACACTCGTACACACATTATTCGTGTGTTTTAGAGATTGCATTCCTGGGAACAGGTCGGATGGAAACTGGAACTTTAAAGTGCATATTTTTTAAAAACTTGATGGAGGGAGCGGACATCACCAGCCCAAAACTCCCTCTACGTGTGGTTTCAAACAGTGATCAAACTATGTATTCGAATGGCGTTTATGTGAAAATACATATCCACCGAGTGTTGGTTTACTGAATGGAGTTTACTGAGTTATAGTATATTTTTTAAAAACTTTGGAGTTATAGTAACTGAGGAACCATACGTCCTATATGTCAGTCACGAATTCAGCACAGAAAGGTCGACATTTACCAACAAACAAGCAGCTGAGACAACCACGAAATATGTCGACTTATTTGAGGGCATTGAGTTACAACTACAGATCGAATTTTCCGCTGACGTCATGACAACACTACATTCTATTAACAATGAAAAGCCCCAAAACTCTTCAGTAAAGACGTGCAAGGTTCTCAGCTGGTGAAACGCATCGTGTTTCAGGTCAAGGCTGAGCAGGGGCTGATGTCACTGTCAGATCCGATCGCGTTCCCATTTTGCGTCGTGATAAGTAAGGACGCCTAAAGCTGCCACTTTTGTAGCATAAAATACTAGTTGCTGTTTCGAATATTTTGTCTGTGCTTGGGCGTTTTTTGGTGGTACATCACATCATTTCCTTGTTACTCCGAATATTTTCTCGTTACTTCGACTCTTTCTCATTTAATACTTCACGTTTCTGTCACATTTTGAAATTTCGGGTATTTACTTGTTGCTTCGGGTATTTTGTAGTAACTTCAATTATTTTGTCGCTGTCGCGGTTAATTTTGCTTTGCTTCAAGATTCTTTTAAAAATATGATTTCGTGTTTTTGAAAGAAACTATACGTAGCGAAAGAAAATATCGTAGCAACGAGAAAATGAATAAAATACCGAGAAATTACAATGATTGACAAATTTCGACGTGACAAGACTCTCGTTAAGAAATATAACGTTATTTTTAACTTATATGTTCCTGCTATGCCAAATGGTGATTTGATTGAAATCATTTCATTTTTTAAAGTATCATGGACACTTTGACTTTTTGAGTTTTCTAACATACTGAACAGCAAAAGAAACGCAACCTTGTCAAGTTTTTAAAGTGAAGACATAAGCATGAACGCTTACTTTTATGCGATTTCCTTTGTTCGAAACTTCTGTTTCTTATGATCTTCAGTACATTGCCTGAGTTGACTATATCTCTGAATAACGGTCTTGCTATCAGTACAAACGAAATAGAAACAGCTTGAACGTGACAACCATGGCTAAGAGGTCACGGCCAGTCATCTGCAGGTCAACTGGATGAATAATAACAGTTATACAATGACCGGTTGGCCACTATAGCATGATAGTGTAGAGAGGTACGGGATACTATAGACTGACCACACATCTGTCACAAAGCCACGTGTGACAGTCTGACCAGGGATCGACCTTCATGGGTCAATAGAGAATGCTTTGTGCAAGAGGACTGGACCTTCAGACAGCGTCTAGGCAGGCGGGCTGGGGATAGCCTTTGTTACCCGGCTCATGCTGCAGTCTCCTGAGGTTAACCATTTTGACGTTTATGGGGAATAATATAAAACATGTCCTCAAGGGACAGCAAAACAACCAGAATGAGAGAGTGAGTGAGGTAAACTTTAAAGTCACATCGGCAATATTTCAGCTATATCATGACTAAAACACGTTGTAAATTCTCCATAAATACATTTAAATTATGACACAAATGGGTACGAAGGACAGCTAAACCAACAAGAATATCATAGTAATTTAGAAGTATAAGTAGCATCTATATGTAAAATTTGATTTCAAATGCGGACAAAACAGTACATAAATGGGCTACAGATCGCCAACCACAGAAGGTAGATCACCATACTAGAGACTAAGGGGAGTTACAGTACATTTGCTTCTGCATGGACCCTAGTTGGATTTGCACCATCCCTTCAGCTGTTTGCAATTTAGACACATCTAGCCAGAAATTAAAATTACACATATGCTACCAGTGGTAAGTTTTTATGTACTTTAAATGTTTCCTTTTAGGAAACAACTAGAATATCAGTTATATTCAAAACTAACAGTTAATGCTATGAATGCAAAAACAGGCTACAGATCACCACCAACTGATTCCATATTTGGAGAATAGCTGGTACAGCCTAACACAATACTCTCCCGGCCTCAGTGTCGCTGTGACTATAATGACAAACCAGTGTCAATGTGAACAGGCGATAAAAAACAAATTGTTCGTTAATCACTGATACAGATATTTTCTACAAGGACACTGAATTAAACTATATATTGTGCATTTATATAATTCACATTTACTACCGTCATTACTAAAGTTCTTTAATTTCGTCTTAAAGTTTCACGAAACAAAAAAAGTCTTAAAGAGTGTCAGTGACTCGTTCTGGGAGACAATCTGCAAATTCAAAGGTACAGATAAGGGAGAATGGAATACCCTCTCTACAATACAGGCATAGCTGGACATATCACACACACCAAACACCCATTTCATGTCACACTTGCGGGACACCTACTGTGTTGTCATACGTTTGTCGTATAGGGCACAGTGACCCGTCCACACTGACCCGCTGTTTCAAATGTTACTTTGCAGGCAGTTATTCCCTACTGGTAAACCAGGGATAAACGCACACCATTCATCCAAGCTCTCTAGATAACTAACACTACATACAAGGCTCTCTTTCAGATTTCCAATGACATTAGAAGCCGTATGTATTTATGACACTGCTCTAATAAATCACAGACATACCACTGACATACCACTGACATACCACTGACATATCACTCGTCCACTAAAATATGGCATGACGCTGGTTCACGGAAATATTACATGACAATGCTCCATTAAGCTATAACTTGACATGGCTCAACCAAACATGACATGACACTGCTTTACTATACTATGACATGACAGTGTTCCACTAGATATGACATGACGCTGCTCCAATAAAATATGACATGCCTCTGCCCTACTAAAATATGACATGGTACCGGTCCACAATTAATAAAATGCGCAGACGGTGTAGTCCAGCTGTTTCGTAAGAGTATTATGAATGCATGGTAATAATTTTGTCGATTACTTCCATTGTAGGGAGTAGTGTGGTGCACTACAACAACTACACCACGGTATTGTTAAGGGGGGGCCTTAGTCTCTACACTTACAACTGCATACTGTTAAACGTGTCAATATATACAGATATATCATCAACTGGCAATGCATACTGTTGAACATCTCAGTACCCACAGATACATCATCAACTGATCAACTGGCAATGCATACTGTTAAACGTGTCAATATATACAGATATATCATCAACTGGCAATGCATACTGTTGAACATCTCAGTACCCACAGATACATCATCAACTGGCAATGCATACTGTTAAACGTCTCAGTATATACAGATATATCATCAACTGGCAATGCATACTAATAAACGTCTCAATATATACAGATATATCATCAACTGGCAATGCATACTGTTAAACGTATCACCACCTACAGATATATCATCAACTGGCAATGCATAGCATTAAACTTCTTCAAGGGTAGCCTTGGTGTGTATAATTAACTGGACACGCTTCAAATCTCGTGTCGTATCCAACATGCAGCATGAAACAGAATGTCATGTAATACAACACAGCGGGCAACAATTCATAAATACCGTGTAAAAGTCCAATGTATGGAACATAAACTGTAAGCTACAAGGTAATCAAGATATAGCTATATGACGGAATATGTACATACATTTCTTGAACGCTCGTTCTGCCTGCCTCTCTCCTTCCGGGTAGGTTGTAAATGAAAAAAATCCCCTCAGCTACCCCGGGGTTCAATGCTGTCACGTGTTACCTTCCCCATAAAGGTCAAAGGTTGGGAGAAGACAACTGACGGAGGGTGAGATAAAACTGAGATGACGGTCGAGTTCAAGTGTGTGGGGGCTGTACATGATGGCGTTTTTTGACATATGCCGGTTTTAGAGTGTTAGTCCACCCATTGGCCTTGTCGCCGATAAAGACAGGGATAAAGATGTGCACACTCATGAATGGACAAATATATAATGCCCATTAAATGTTTAGATTCAGCAGAGTAAATATCGCCACTTACGTCAAGCAACACTTCCAAACTAATAAAGCCGAATATCCCACACTGTTTATAGGTACTGTTTACACATGAACTGATGCTTTGCAAAAAGAGCGTAAAGATTGTCACGGGTTTAACAGATGGTAAAAATCGGTGAAAATTTGCGAATTGTTAATAAAACGTTACAGCCAAACGCAGCTGTTTATGCACGATATCTGTTTTCCAGCCATGATCCTCGTGTAATTCATCTGCATAAAGTTTGCAGCTGGTTGAAAAGTTAGCTGAGAAATCAGTCTACATTGTAACCACATACACAGGCCTCATAACATACTGTGAAGTTTTGAAATGAGACTAAACTTTATGAGAAATATGTAATAATTTTGACCTCGTGTACATAAGCAACCGACTTTGCTCGTTCTCGAGTTGGGTGTGCAAAGTTAAACACTGATAACGGGAGACATCTAAAAATTGAACAGTCTGAAATGGTATACACACATTGTTCATGTAACATTGTCGAAGTACCGTACCACTTCACCATTTCATGTCCATCCTTAAAGAATATTCGAAAGAAATGCATACCAAATAAATATTTAGTTGGGCCTTCAGTGCAACAAATTGTTCGCTTTTTTGCGATCACAAACTATCAAGTTTTTATTTATTATCTTAAGCTTCAAATATGCCTTCCAGAGCAGAAATGAAATGTATGTCTTGTGTTTAATTGATCCTATACTGTGCCATGTGCACTTTATGTATACGGGACTATGGCCTTCCACACAACAAACATTTGAATTTGAATAACTTACACACAACAGTCGACCAGTCAGCTTGTTATGCCTTGATAACAACCCTCGGGGAAACAACATATTTACTTTTGAAACAAGACCAGACGGGGGTGGTCACAAAGTCAGAATCTAAATTCAGAATCACAACCATCGTCACATTAGAAAACGAAATGCATTACACCAATCATTTAGAAACAAAATATTTCTTAATATACGCACTCTCTCTTTTCGCCGCTGCCCGCCCCCATTGTTAGCTGACACTGAAATCTCTTGACGTTAATAAATCCAGGCGGATGATATCATTAATATTCGCAATGCCTGGTAAAGACAGGGACTTCAGACTTGTCGTGGAGCAGTTGGTTTTATGTAGGTGTATGGCTGCGCTTGCCTTCCCGTGCATTGTGTTCACTCTGAACTGCACCAACATGACTGGATCCTTTCTGACAAATCAAAACGTGTGAAAGAAGATTATTGTGCGACCTGGTTATTGTATAAGAATAACATGAATATTAAGTCCAGAGGTTGCAAAAAGATTTCATTCAGGCGTGAAAGTCTAAAACTTGATTCCGCCGTGCAGTTCTGTTTTGGCAAACAAAGCTTTCACTGCAGAGGACCAGTTGATGTGTCTACAGGCAAACCTTTGAGAATTACTGTTCGTGACATTACACTTTTTTAAGTATGCAAATATTCATATCTTACCAACCACTGAAACGTGTCAATATTCCTGTGTGACGTTACGCACAATACGCGTACAGCTAATGTCTCCTACGTTAAAATAGCGAACCAAGATAGCGGTCGATCACTGCAGCAATGTCCTCGCTATGTGACGCCAGAACAGTGCTTTCCCTTAGCTATGAAAAGCTGCTGACGACCCAGAACCATGTTTCAGGATCCTGTTCAGAATGTTTAGACCCTAAATTATAATATGGAAACTGTGATCTTAGATTTGGGGGATGAATACCCTGTCTGCCATAAAGACCTCTAGAAAACAACATCTGTAGGTCCGACTGGTTTTCAGTCGGTTACGGGCCTAGGACCGACGTTAATTCCGAACGCTAGAACACATCACATGAGAAAATAACCCGAATATTTATGACGTTAGAATAGCGCAATCCGTCTTTCACTCTTTAATTTGTTCGATCCCATACCATTCGATCAATCTTGGAAAGTTCTGCTTGACACCCAAACAAGGCTAACACACAAATGAAGGTTATTACAATTGTAACAATCCCATAACAGCAATATTCCCGCCATGTGACCTCAGGACGTGATGACCGAAAACAGTGACCCAAGGGTGTCGTCGATCATTTTTTAAAGCTGCCTAACACGGTTAAAAGTACTAAACTATTTGTTGCGTCACTTGGCTTTTCTGCCTGGGTCCCAGTAGTGGCACTCATAAATTAGCATACTTACGTGAAGACGTAAATCAAATAAATCTCTGGGCCTAATTGTACCGCATGCTGTCTATGGACAATCACTCAACACCTTCGTGTTGTTGCTCCCACACGTTAAGGTTTGTAGACTAAACACACAGCCAGCAAGTGGTACAGTTGTAGGTTATGCAAACATTATAATCTGCACTTGGCCGTTCTGCGTGATCATGGGCTGCTGTGACACACGCTCATTTGTGTCATGACATGTAGATACTGTTGCATGTGCAAGCTTACTGCATACGTCACTAACCTGGTAAAAGAGTGAGTGAGTGAGTAGTTTTACGCCGCACTTAGCAATATGTCAGCTATATGGCATCGGTCTGTATATAATCAAGTTTGTATCAGTCAATCCAGTGATTAACAGCATGAACAACCGATGACATGTGTCTACCGATCCCGTCGCTTTTTATGGCAATCCGGTAAGGATGTAAACAATGGAGGTACGTTTAGTGAGTGAGAGAGCTTAGTTTTACGTCGCTTTTCGCAATATTCTAACATTGTCTCGGCGGGGGACTCCAGAAATGGGATTCGCGCATTGTACCTGTGGGAATCGAACCTGGGTCTTCAGCGTGACAAGCGAACGCTTTAACTACTAGGCTACCCTATCATACCTCAACATTAAAAGGAGGTAAGTATACAGAAGTGTAGTAGATTTAAACCTCATTTACCAGGGGAAACAAGTGTACAAAAGGGGGATCAGACGTAACACATCATTATTCCAGCGTGTTAAGCATACAGACATGTCAGCAATTTCTTAAATGCACCAGACAAGAGCACAAGCGTAGAAACAAGCCCTACCAGAAAATTAACAGGCGTTTTAGAGTGCATTAGAGTGCAGAAGTGGGACCAGCCGATACACTTCTGCCAGTTGAGGACTTTGGTTGTACGTCGCATTTATCAGTATTCCAGCAAAATGACGGCGGGGGAGACCAGAAACGGGCTTCACAAATTGTACCCAGTTGGGGAACAGAACCCGAATCATTGACGTATGTGCGAACGTTTTAACTACAAGAAGACCCCAAGGAGGGTCGCGAGGTGTAGGCCTACAAAACTGGGAGCATCTTTTACCCTCGGGTAGCTCAATGATTTAAGCATACAGACTTTGGACAAAGGTCTTCGTGAAATACCCAAGGGAAGTAAGAATACACAGCAATACATCTTCTCATGTTGCTGCGTCCTTGGCCCGGGTCTCCAAACGTAACAATAGTCAGCCCACGAATGGAAAGTTTTTTCTACATGCAACAGTTTCAATGTGGTGGTGGGTAGTCCTGTACACAGAACGCAGGTCAAAAATCAAACAAATTTAAGCAAAGTGAGGCCCGGACAGTCCTTTGATGGTTGACGGTGTTTAACAGGTTGATTCCTGTGTTTCTAGAACGTCAGTCCTGCCCCACAACGAAGCAGGTGGTGTGTCGTCCTGTACATAGAACTTAGGTAATAAAAACAGGTGAAGTTAAAAAGGTGCACGGAGAGTCCTTGGATGGGTGACCGTGCTTTGTAGCGCGACTCCTGAGAGTTGGGGTGTGTGTGTGTGAAGATCAGGATGTCATCAGCCGTATGCAATAGGATAATCCACACTTCATGGAAATATTACTATTATTATTAACCTCGTGTGATTCTGCACCATTAATATCATATATCATATATCATATATATATTAGGAATAACAGTGGTATTATGCCAGCCCTTGGCGTCCATGTCGCAATGGAAAATTACCGCAACGATCATCAGCGAAATGTTAACCTTGAAGGATTTGCATCGCGTGTGTAGATTTTGTGGTAGTCGATCGTGTATTGTCCTAATTTGCATATTTATCAGACTTCTTTATTGCAACGATAACATCCTCCATTATATGATAATAATAATTGATTTCAATGGTTGGGTGATATGACTGCTTCATATTACCATGGCTCGTTTAACATAATTATGTAACTGGTAACATATGGAGAGGAGATCCTCATTTCAACATACATTTACGCTTTCCTGTATAGGCTAAGCATTTGTTAACTGGGACTTCATCCACGCATTGCACCCAACTAGTAAGAGTTATTTGCTTCACAGAAAGTATAGCATTGTATGAAATAGCGTGTGCCCCGCTGCCAGTTATATAGCGGTCTTACACCTTCATTTTATGGCCGGCCCTCTGCGACTTTACATATGTTTTACAATATCACTGACTACATGAAATGTTTCGAAAATATTTTACAAATGTGGTAGTTTGACGACGTCTGTATAGTTCATGATCAATCAAACCGTAGCTTCCAGACATGCCACCCCATTTATTTCCCTGGCCTTTCCGTGACTGTCCAGAGAATGCGTCCAGCCAATGAATAATGTGGGTGACCACCGGGTTATGGTTTTATTAAATTTATTTTCGCAGATGTTTATGTTTACCTGACTACAAAGTAATTCATTGATTACATTATTTTAACACTATATGTTAATTTCCTATTTTTAATACAAGGCTGGTTACATGTTAACAGGGCCGGCAACATATTTTAGTAATTAGTCCCGTGGGATTGCTGGTCTTTTTTGAGTTTCATACACTGAGTATAGTGATATAAGATCTATTCTATGGATAGGTAACGTTAAATCATTTGTTTGATAATGGTGTTAGGATCTAAACTGTAATGGAGAAGCTGTCTGTTCATAAAAGTGGCCGTCCTCGTCATACCAGTTTCCAGATATTACGGCAAATACATGTTGATAAAACTATAATCTAAGTTTACAGTAACATGCACGGGTTATATATGGAACAAATTCTCTGATACTCTATCCACTGTGAAGTTACACCACTGGACAGTGTCCAGTTAGGACGTTTGAGTAGGTAGGGAAAACGTCCCTGATAGTTACACACACACATGCACACACACACACACACACACACACACACAGAGAGAGAGAGAGAGAGAGAGAGAGAGAGAGAGAGACAAACACACACAGACACACAGACACATACAGACACAGACACAGACACACACACACACACACACATACAGACACAAATACAGACACACACATACATGATCCGTGAGGGTACCGGGTAGAATAGGCCTTCAGCAACCCATGCGTGCCATAAAAGGCGACTCGGGTGGTCAGGCTCGCTGACTTGGTTGACACATGTCATCTTATCCAAGCTGTGCAGATGCAACTGAATATCGGACTGTATGGTCCAAACCCAACTATTTACAGGCCATGCAGCTGGACTATTGCTGAGTGTGGCGTAAATCTAACCTCAGTGACTCACACACACACACACACACACACACACACACACACACACACACACACACACACACACACACACACACACACACACACACACACGCACATACACACACACACGCACGCACACACACACACACACGCACGCACATACACGATTGCATACCTACCTACCTACCTACCTACCTACCTACCTACCTACCTACCTACCTACCTACCTACCTACCTACCTACCTACCTACCTACCTACCTACATACATACATACCTACCTACATACCTACCTACATACCTACATACCTATACATACATGCCTGCCTGCCTGCCTGCGTGTCTGCCTGCCTGCCTGCCTGCCTGCATGCATGCATCCGTCCGTCCATCCATCCACACACACACACACACACACACACACACACACACACACACACACACACACACACACACACACACACACACACACACACACACACACACACACACACACACACATACATACATACATACATACATACATACATACATACATACATACATACATGCATACATACATACATACATACATACATACAAGCAACTGCACAAGGATCATGCATCAAATTGATGTGAAGCATGTGCAAATATCACGCATGGTAACAGGTGCGTTGTGATGTATAGCTTTGTTAGAAATGAACAGTTTTCACTGAGTTGCGTCATTTAATGAACTCATGAAAATCATCTTTTCAACCTTACAAATTTTACTGACAATACATGATCGAGTTCATGTGTAAATACTATCTTTAACCAGCATGGAATAGTTTGCAAACTCTAGTTCAGAAATGCTGACTGTAGTCAGTAGCTACAGTTACATTAGTGAGTCTAAACTTTGGGTCTGGAGTTGAGATGAGAAAGTCACCTGCTGCGATCAGCAGAGCGTGTGTTCCATAATGGACAAAAGCTTCTACCTGCCCAGATCTTTGTTTAAATATGGACCAATGTTCACTGCTATGATACATGTAGACACTGAAGTCATATGACTGCATTTCATTTGGTGCTTACAACATATTTATGATGCACATTCTATAAGTTTTGTCACGGACTGTTTATTTGATGTGCACAACTTCATTTTAGGAATTTGGATATTCATGTTTTATATTGCATCGGCCAATATTCCATGTGTCTATAGTCTGTTAACCTGCATGTCAAACTGCGTCAAACTATCTGTATGATGGACGTGTGAAAAAGCAGATGTGTTTAATGTTGTTGGTTTTTTTTGTCGTTTATGGCCGCCGTTGTTTCCACGATTTCAACTTGAACTCAGCGTGGCTTATCCTTGTGTGTAAGATAAAGCTATTTTAGCAGCGGAAACCGATCATTTCGTGACAACCACAGAAGAATCTAATGCATTTGTGATGCTTGTATTATATACTGAACAGTGCGATACAAAGCTTGCGAAGAAACCTTAAACGAATAAAGGAACACCTGTTCTTTCATGTTTCCCTCGGTATATGTCCCCGTATGTTCCTGGTGACTTTGTGTATGTTTGCCACAGACAGAAATACTTCTTGACAACCAAAAACGTGGCGAATGCATTTTGGTATAGTTGCATTATATATTCTCGTGTATTTCTGATGACCCTGTGTGTGTACACACAGTGATAGTAGAGCCGAATGTGTTCACGCTGTGTGTAACACCTGTTACCACGGCTCTTGCACAACAATTTATCAGTAATCATAATGGCATTATTCTGCAATAATGGTTCCTATGTTCCATTAGCCCGCAAGTTGTTCTCTTTATTGGTGCAGTGTCGCACATCCGAATCTTAAACTTCATTGAATCATTTCTAATTAATTGAGGAAAATACTGAAAAAATGTCTGATTTTATGAAATGAGGAAAGGCTATACGCATGTGTGATGACAGGTTCGTTTATTGTATGTCTGATGTGCGCGTGCGATATTTTGTTTGGCATTATGTTCTCCAATTATCCAAGGGGTAGTGGAAGCAGGGAAAGGACAAGAGGTCGCTGTGCAAGGTCGTAATTCATTGGCACGTCTTCAGCCAGTAGTTAACCTGATTGTTTTTTTCAAAATTAGACTGACATTTAAAACAAGCATAACTGATGCGCAGGAATACACATACACATGTGGTGTGGTGTGGTGTGTGTGTGGTGTGTGGTGTGTGTGTGTGTGTGTGTGTGTGTGTGTGTGTGTGTGTGTGTGTGTGTGTGTGTGTGTGTGTGTGTGTGTGTGTGTGTGTGTGTGTGTGTGTGTGTGTGTGTGTGTGTGTGTGTGTGTGTGTGTGTGTGTGCACTGCATTTTCACCCGCCCTAGTTTCAATGGTCAGATAACAAACTTTCAGGCCTCCCAATGGAAAATTCAGTGGTCCTACATGTTTGAGCGCTGGTGATCCGTAAACATTAAACTGTTCAAATACATACTCTTAATATAAGGGATGACACGCAAATTTCTAAAGCATGAAAGCTGTAACATTTACAAATGATTCCTCATCTATTTCCTATCAAGTAAATACGATTAGAAATGTCACTATACTGTACAACTGAAAGGAATGTATTGGAAACACTCTGTAATGAAGCATTTCCTGTGGTTTCAACTTTTGAACTCACATCTGTAAATGTCAGCAAATCAGGATATCGGGTTACTTGAAAGGTGCTTGTGAATACAGGGATATACGATGGCCTTATGTTTCAAAGGTGAAGTTTCAAATGAAGTAAGCGTTCAGAGATCGATGCTCACGCTGTTGATCACTGGTCTCTCTGGTCCAGACTCGATTATTTACAGACCGCCACCATATTGCTGGAGTATTGCTGAGTGTGGCGTAAAACTCACTCACTCACTCACATATCATAACCGAATTGTATCTATACTCACAAAACGATCACAATCTACAGAGAATTAATATAATGAAAAAGACTTATGAAATGCCCGGATGCATGTATAGTACAGGCTGAAGCGAAGGAGCAATAGTAACGCAAATTACAAAATACAGTTACACTCCCCAGTGAACAGCCATTCTTCTGCATTATTGCACAGATTGTGGCAAATGGGCAACAGAAATGCATTTCTCTGAACCCTGTTACAATGTACTGTCAACAGTCACTCGATCTGCTGATGCGTTTTATTTTTTTTCAGATTTAACTGAACATTATATTCACAATGGAAATGAAGTCCTGAATACAGAACACGTCTAAACGCCTCATCTAGGCTGTCACATGATTATGGTCTAGAATGCCTCTATGGCCACCTAGACAATTCGATAAGGCTGTGGTAACAGAATACTGAAGGGGACATATGTAGTGTAGGAATTTACCTTTTTTATCTCTCAAAGCACTTAACTGCTTTCGTCACGCAGAACGTAGTCGTTGTTAGTCCTTTGCTCACAGTGTCACGTAACGCCAGTGATGAAATGTTGTCTTTACACAATGGATAACAGTGGCGATTAAAACCGCTGAGAATGTAGCTGAGTACACTCACGGGAATATATGGGACCGGATGAAACAGCTCAAGGCCATCCAAATCGTATTTTGCAGAGGGTGTGTTATATTTCAACCAATCGTTCCATGTTTCGCTCTGTTAAGCAAACGACCTTGATCCCTAGTGGAAATAAGCTGGATCTATTCATATCGCCCTGACTAAAGTCGTTCATAGCGACATTTTGGACGAATAATACCTGGCGCTCTAGTGCAGTTGCATTGATCGTCCGAAAAAGAATCAATTATTCATTCGCTGCAAACAATAAGCATCCATAGTCAGGGCTCGCTGTAAAATGTATTAATGCGGTTGTTTGTCAACGAACATAGACTACGTGCACATGTAGCATAATACGGTAAAAGACTGACCATGTGTAACTAAAAAATGCGTTGACCACTAAATAAGACATGCTGTTTTCAAACCACAACAGAGTGATACAAAACACCGAGCGACAGTTTACAGATGACACGGCCTTCAAACATACATTGACTAAAGACAAACATCTTTGAAGGGCAGTTAGAAGTAGATTTATACCTGTCAACTTCTTTACTTTTCGGAGATTGCTTTGGGCGAACTTCACTTTCCATGTGCCTTCTTTCTCGCTCCCGACAGTTTAAGTAGATGTCCCAAGTAGATCATCATAAACTGTTACATTCCATTGCACGTGATATGTATTACTCGGCTCTAACCGAACGTGACATGAGTGCATTTAGTTTGCAATGTCTGGGCTGTTGGTTTTGAGATATTTCGACCTCCATCCATCTTATACAAGCCTCACATGATGTACTTTTTCTCATGATCATTGTTTGTCTGCCAACAAAGAAGCTGATGAGCAACAATAAATCAAAATGCATCTTGAATGACAGATTATATAATGCGAAATAATAGTAATTACCATCTACAGATCACGCCTCTACTGTAATTATTATCTTCAGCACATTTTGTTCAAAAAAAATCGTGCATGACTAGTAGAACGGAGAAACTGAGTTGAAAACTTCATCATTCGTGTAGTAATATGGAGGGGATGTTTTCGGGAGGTATGTTTTCAGGGTACGCTGTCAATATAGGACGTGCCCACAGCAACATGCGTCATCTGTTCTCCGTGTTATAACATAAGAACACATCTGAATTCTCTTGATTTTTTTCACAAGACTGCAGTTTTCCTATTACCCTGGGGCGGGGGATGGGGGTGGTGTAGGAGGGGTCACGAGTGTTTGAATGGCCATTATTCAATAACCATCAGGTGAAAAGAAGGGGTGCTCACCACTGCAACCCCCTCTTGTTCCCCTCTATGAGGCCTTACGAGGTTGTTGCATAACCTCCGTGAAAACAAATTCAATAGTTCTTTTATCACCCTGGTTGCCTCGAACAGCGGAGAGAGAAACTGTATTATTCACTCGTTGAGAGTGAGCCAACGAGTTTAGTTCTACGTAACGTTCAGCAATGTTAAAGCTATATGGCAGTGGGCTGTACAGAATCGAGTCTGGACCAGAAAATCCAGTGATCGACAGCATGATCATCGATGTGCTCAAGTGGGAACCGATGTGTCAGCCAAGTCAGCGAGCCTGACCTCCCGATCCCGTTACTCACTTCTTACGACAGCATAGTCGTCGCCTTTTGTGGCAAGTATGGGATGCTAAAGGCCTATCCTGGATCTTCACGGATCTCCACACGTTGTGCTTGAGTACATATAAAAAACTGTTGTGTCGAACTTTGAATCGTCAATATTACTGTTGTTTCGAAGTAACCGTTTGTCCCGTGCAAGCTCATTATTGTGTCATAATTTTGTATCTGTGTCAACCCTCTGGTAATTCGAAGTTCATTTCAATTTCGACACAACAGCGTTGACTTGTCTGTGTCTTACACTTGTATTTATATAGTTGTACGTGTCTTCCACCGTTGCACTTTCCAACCAGATGAAACTGGTTTGCTGTTCTTCCTGTTTATCGTTTTACCTGTTTGTAAATACAAACGTAAATGATCTCGTCAGAGAAATGTTGAAAACCACAACCTCTGTCTGGAGACCGGTATAAAATACACAGTACAGCACTGCTGGGTTTGTATCCATGGGTACACATATAACGGACTTCCTACACATTTTCACATTTGACAATATTGCTGCTGTGACATGTAATTTTGCACTCACTTATGCATTCATTCATCAGGTCTAGTTTCCACTGCCTGCACACCTTTCACTACATTCTGTACTGATGCCAGTTAGTATAGACCAATACATCAGGCAGTGATGGGAAATCTGTAATTAATCCGAAAACGTTCACACGCTTAACCATATTCAACTGACTTATACAATCCAACAGTAAGTATGCTATTATCAATGCTATTGCTTTGCTGTGGTGATGTTCATCCTAATCCTGGACAAGTTAATTTACATCTAATAATAGTCCACCGGAACGTCTAAGAGACAAATCGGAAACGGAATTCCGGTAATACGACATAATATGTATTGCGGGCTGATATAGATAATAAAACTCTCCATATTCCGGGGTTTCACCCTCCAGTTAGAAAGGATAGATCAACGGGAGGAGGTGGAGTGGCAATATACGTGAAGGAAATGTAATAGTGCAACATGTGCAACAATTAGACATTGCAGGACAAGGGCTATATCGGTACTGATAAAATATAAATCACGCTCCTGTCTGATTTGGACAGTGTACAGGGCAGGCAAAAGTGATGCATATTGGGAATTCATCCTCTCCGGAAAAACACAGATAAATCGATCACTTTCAACAATTAGATGGACTTATTCAGATTACGTATATAGAACATATCAGAATTACCCAACATTCTTCTACGTTGATTGATCTGATATTTACAAACCACGAAAATATCATCTATGATTCTGGCTTCAAACACCCGATATGTAGCGATCATTGTCCAATATATGTCGTTTTAAAAGATTTGTGATTACACGCCAGTCGGCATAGACCGTATTTACAATGTCATCAATGGAATTAAAACCGATGTTTTATTTTCAAGTAAAAATGTTAATACCATTGCAGAATCACTGACAAAAATTAATCACAGACGCATGTGATACATTTACTCCCAACAAAATAGTCACAATTCGCCCCTCGAGTCTTCTGTGACAGAATAATAATATAAGATCATTCATAAGGAAGCCCAACCGACAACATAACTAGCAAGAAAGAGAAACTTAGCGAGTAATTGGGAAAAGTTCAGATCAGTTAGAAATCTAGTAATCGCAGCTGTTAGATCTGCAAAGAAGAAACACGCTCTTAACATAGAGGAGAGAATAAATAGCTCTCGCGGCACAAAGAAATGGTGGAGCCTTGTCAAAGACTATATGAAGACTGAAACATCTAGAATCACTATGTTCCCAGCAGTGTCATACAAAAACCTAATTATTGATGATACGACAGAAATAACTGATGCTTTTAACGAATATTTCACCGAACAATCGAATGTGCCGAATCCCAATCTCAGGCCAAAGGTACTCACTTTCAGATATATTCATACACCAAGGGGAAGTGGAGGACATCCTCAAATCAGTTGATATTTTTATAGCTACTGGTCCTGGTGGGATCGGTAACAAAATTCTGAAAATAACGGCTAATACCCTAACACCCATTCTAATTTCTTTAATCTTTCCTTTCAGCAAATGATATTCCGTCTTTGTGGAAGGAAGCGAATGTAATTCCTCTCCATAAGAAAGGAAGCACAAATGAATGCTCCAATACAGAACCATGGTCTTAGTGACATGGTCTGAAAAAATGTGCATTCAAGCACGTTTATAATCACTTTAGAGACAACAATTTTACTCTCCAATCTTCAGTCGGGATTCATGCCGGGCGATTCTTGTACTACATGTTAGTCCCATGATAAATGGCCTTAAAAGCTCTGAATATCGCCTGTCTAGGAAAACCTTACAGGCTATGTTCAAATCCGTCTTTTGAATATTGTTCTCAAATCTGGGACAACAGTACAGATCAGCAAGCTCTTTCTTTGGAATCAAATCATTCATCGCAGACGCAGTGAAACTCTGGAATCCACTGCCTCTCGAGTTTAGAAATTGCACGTCCCTACCTGATTTCAAAACCCTTGTCATAGAACAAGATAAATGTAATGTTAACTTTGATGTATATTATGGTAGAAGAAACTGTCAGATAATTCACAGCCGACTGAAAGTAGGATGCAGTGATCTTAACTGGGACAAATTTCAAAGATATATTTCAGAAGGCCCGGTCTACACTTGTGGCACCAAATCGAGAATTCATATACTTATTTGTTTACTTGTGCAAAATATGGTGTAATTAGACAAAAATGCCTTCTTTTAAATCCACGGATATGATTTGGAAACTGTCCTATATGGTAAGATGCGTTTAAGCAAAAATGTTCAGATGGATATATTAAAATCTGTTCATCACTTCATAAATAAAGGTTATCGATTTGTAAAGGCACGTTTCGCTGTATTTCGACTGCAAAATCTACAAAGCTAGAACTGTATGTTTACCTGCCGTCATTGCAGCATTTACCATCATATTGTACTGTTAATTTCATCTATGTTGCACTTACTTATAACACTTTATTTTATCTATGCACATATGAGTTGTCTGTTGTTTTCGTTTATTTGTAGCCGTCACGATCTTGAAATTGTCATGTTGCTGGGGCGGTATTTATCAAAACATAAAAATACTTGTTTACCAACCCAGGGTTCGGAATAAAATATGTTTAAATCACACTTGGAACAAAGTGCAACATATCACGTACTCTGTGTAATCAGTAGGCGAGGGTGTTAGCCAGTCGTAAGTAACACTATCCTTGTATGTATCACAACATGATATGTACACCACTGCAACGCACACCTCATTTCAGTATCCTTGACCTAACAGCTGCATACAGCTACAACATTTCCCTTGTGCGACCTTGGTGAAAATAGGTTTCTTCTGAAGACATCTGACACCAATGAGTCAGGGTGGATGTGTTTGATGGGTAGCTGTTGGCGTTCTTACTTTAAAAGCTTATCAGATATAAATGTGGCTTATATACTACCGTATATGTCTCCTTAAGCCTGGGTTTGTAATGTATCGTCAGTTAGAGAATGATGAGTAACGAATTGTTGATGTTTCTCTCTCCTACAAATGCTACAAAATATCAATCTAGACAATTTAGTGTTGACAATTGACTTTTTACAGGCTTGGAATCAGTCATACAGAGAAACAAAAATAAACATTTACGGGTAGCATTAAAGGCGTCCTCTAAAAAAACACAAAAACCCCAACAGTTTATGTGCGTTTGTGTTGGTTTAACGCCGCAAAATTCCACATATATGTACATAAAGGAACCAAGCTATCAAGTGACTGACATCATGAGCATTGATTTATGTAACTGGGATACGATATGTGTAAACAACTGAGCATGTCGAAGATCACTTCACGGGCCTCCACTAGCGGTGGATGGTTATCAGAACCCATGAAGATCTTAGGTAGAACTGATCTTCAGTAACCATGTTTGTTGTAAGAGGCGACTAACGGGATCGGGTGGTCAAGCTCGCTGAGTTGGTTGACACGTCATCGTATCCAAAATGCGTAGATCGATGCTGAGACTGTTGATCACTGGATTGTCTGGTTCAGACTCGGTTATTCACTGCAGGCATGCAAATAGTCAGTTTATTGAATAAAATAATTTACAGATATATCCTCATTGGATATTGTTATTAGGCATCAATTAAACATTGTTTATCAATGGATCTTAAGTAATATGAATGTAAAGAGTCTATAAATCACCGTGTCCTAACATCCAGGTAGAGGCAGCTGAGGCTAGTCCCCAATCCCACACCCCTCTATGTAAGAAACGACAATGGCTTCACATTGTTTGAACTCGTTTCCGCTTTGTTTAACTGATTTCTCTAACCAGGACCTTCACATGTTTTCTGTTTCTCACCGACTATTTGCCGCGGGGAGACATTCTGTCATGAATCTGTCATACTGTCATGAATCTGTCATACTGTCATGAATACGGTGCTGACAAAGATATAAGAAAAAGGAATTTAATGAATGAGCGAACAAACGAACTAATGAAAGAATGCCAATCCAATCCACTTACGTGATACCATGAGTGAGTGATTGTTTGTGAGGCGACCGTCTGGGGGATATAAAATTTTATTAATCCCCCCAAGTAACGCATGAAATAACACAGAAAATATTTTGATGGCCCTTGTCTACCCGACCCAGATACTATCATCATGACAGGTTGGAGAATAGAGGGCAGTGACGTCAAGGAATCTTCGCTCAGAAGTAAGTCACACAGAATGTATGTACATGTAATAACCTTTGCACGCTTGGTGGGTTGCCAAGGTGAAATAGAGTTTACCTGTTACTAATTTTATCCTGTCTCGCTGGACCCACTGGATTGTCTACCTATTTCCACCAAATAACAACCCCTCCCCTACCCCCCAACACCCCACCATATATCACCCCACCATCCAAACCCCCACCTCCCCAACCCTACCCCCATCCGCCTACCTCCCTCCACTCCACCCTGTATATTATGAATGACTGAGGTGTAATGTTGCTCTAGCCTGCAGGTGGCTTGCCACTATTTTTAAAATAAAAGAGCTAAGTACAGTTATCTCAGCTGCGCTACCAGACTTATAAATTGTCCTATGAGGAGGTCAAAGTTAAGCATATCTATTTGACCCAGGGATTCCGTTTCAAATGTACGACTCAGTCATGTCATGTGGGTGATCAGGGTACGAGACACAGTACTGAGACACGACTTATAGGTGATCGGGTACGAGACAGTGCTGAGACACGACTTATAGGTGATCAGGGTACGAGACACAGTACTGAGACACGACCTGTAGGTGTTCAAAGTACAAAGTTCTGCAAATTCTGCCTTGTGGCATGTTCAAAATTGTCGCCAGTTTCAAGATGGCAGCCAAAATCATTAAAATCACTATGCAGACAGATATTTTGTCAATAATTATACATCAAGTAAAAGCTCACCTCACAAGAATTCTAAATAAACTGATGTCACGCATTGTGGCATTTTTTAAACGACCGACAATTTCAAAATAGCCTCCGTTGTCCTTAAAATAACCAAAAATAATGTCACAAAACAATTCCTTTTTAATGAACCATACCTTGTGATACAGAAGTATACTTCCACCTTAAACATAAACATTGCTGTGGTGTACCGTGATGATGTACCATCAAATGCGTATGACAGTGATAACTACCCTGAAATCACAAACTTGATGAACGCCGCACTAAATAGTATTACTGTTGCATGTTAACGGTTTATAAATAATTAAATCTGGACCAGACGATCAAGTGATTGACAGTAGTTGTTATGTTTTTGATTGGCCCACGTTGAAAAATTAAGATTAATCTTCTACTACATCGACATGGGTTATAATAAAAAGCTGAATTCGCAAAAAACATACGAAACACGACAAAACCGGGTCCATGTAAAAAAAGAACGGAACCGAATTCAGAACATCATGTCACATCAGTAGTGATATTCTGATTAATTTAAATAATCAAGGATTGGTCGCAGTGACCAAACGAGCAAGCGATCTTTCACATTTTCTCCACATCGAACACAAAACGATTTTGCAATTCCTGTTTTAGTCTTTGAAGCATTTGACAGAGAAACATATCTTCGATGCTATTAAGGCCTGAAAACGTTAACAATATTAGTTTCTGGTGAGAAGTGGCCCATAGAATCGATACTGATTGTAAGATGGTTGTCATTGATTTAGTATGGTTTTACGCCGCTCCTAGCAATATTCCAGCAATATAACGACGGTGGACTCCAGCTTCACACGTTGTACCCACGTGGGACACGAACCGGTGTCATCACTTTAACAAATAGGCTATGTGATCACGACGCTAAAACCGTATGGGTTAAAGTAAGTTTTAAATTTACATGTTGCTTTTTTCATACAATGCAACAGGTAAATATGCCTTCACTACCTTATTAATAATTCATGACAGCTTGTGTCATTCTGGGCAAAACGAACGCGTCTTTATGTCTCTCTCGTAAATACTTTACCAACTATATCACGGAAACATACATAATGAAGACATCAAGTAGACAAAGGGGTGTGTGTGTGTGTGTGTGTGTGTGGGGGGGGGGGGGGGGTGTATCAGGTGGAATTCGATTTCTGGTGTCCCCTGCAATGTAATGGGGTCGCGCTGTGATGCGAGCACTACAGGATGTAGCATGATTGCGTGGTTTTTCAACCAGTCAGAATGTACAACAAAGTTATGTAACCCAACCGTTAGTATTTTTCTATCATATTAGAACCTTATATGAACAAACGTGTTGAATAAGCTGGTGTAATGATATATTCACGAATAGCTAATTAATAAAACCATGGAATGCTGGAATGTCATGAAACGTCACTCAGTGATGCACTCACTCACTCACTCGGTTTTGAGTTTGCAGCATTTGCCTACGTATTTATCACATTGTCGAGACGGAAATGAATAGACATGCATGTTTCTGAAAACGTCGAGTGATAATGGTTGGTTGGTTTTCAAATCAGGTTGCCATAAAATATAGTATCACGTCACAATGTTTGCTTGCATGACTAGTCCCTTTTTCCTTGGAGCAAAGATTTCCGAAGGTTGAGAACATACGCAAAGAGGCATGACCGCCAACCATCAGTGACAGCACCAATCTCATTCTGAGAGAACATCGCCGTATGATCCATTTGCATACGACAGGAGCGCTCTTTGTATGAACTGTCACGGTTCACATCTTCCATCGAGGACACAAATAATGTGCTTTCTTATCCAGCCCTGTGACATAGTAATGACCCTCCTGCCATGGAAACGAAGGTCACTGACACAGAGGGAACCTTTCCATGTGGTGTTTGATGCGCTTTATAATTGACCTTGGTGGGAGTTTAGTACAAATCACTCGCAAGCAAGCAAGCATGCACACACAATCAGATACACAAGCCCCTTAAATATGTGAAATAACACAACATTATTTGGTCCTAGACATGTAAAATAAGCAAAAGAAAAGAACATTTTACAACATTGCTGCTCTTCTGAAGAACATAAAATATGCAGCGTCATCTAAGACTGATGAGATTTACAAGAAGTGCTGCTTGAGTATTCTCCAATTATTGTACCTGTGCAGTTTATGATTACTTAACATCACACTATTATGTGATAGAGGGAATGTGTAGTTTTACGCCGACAACATCACGACGATTCCCGAAATGAGATTCACACTGGAATCGAACCTGAATACACCGTACTCTGTCGTACAGCGTGCTCTGTCGTACAGCGTGCTCTGTCGTACAGCGGGCTCTGTCGTACAGCGAGCTCTGTCGTACAGCGGGCTCTGTCGTTCACCGAGCTCTGTCGTACAGCGGGCTTTTTCAGCACACGTAAGCCAATACACTCGGAAGGGGTTGCTTCTCTATTCCACTGCAGTGGGAGTCGAACGCTTTTACCAAACTGGTTTAATATAGATGTTCCCATGTTTAAACAACTATGCTCTTGCACACGCCCATCTGAGCAACATGCGAGGTTGAAAGAAAAGGACGCAGTCTTTAACACTAAAGACGTAAACACAAGAGAAAGGGTAACATGTCTTAAAACACAAATGGATAATACTTAATGGCATGAGCATATATTTATCATCGGACTGTCAGGTACACATTTTCTTCACACAGAGGTTACTTGTCAGATCTTCCTACGAGCCTCTGTTTTAATACGGCCATAGTTCTCGGTTCTCATTAAAACTCCTAGCGGCAAAACATCGCTTCATGAACTATTTCCCTTCTTTGTACCCAATCAGAACAAGTGTTACATCACTTAGATCCAACTTGACTAATACAAGTAAATGTGGGGACACAAATATCCGTCATCAACCCGGAACATGTGTTGATGTGGCATACGGAAATTACCGAGGCCATATGAAAGATCACTTTTGAAACAACTAAATATGACTGCAACCAATCACAAATTCAGAACATGCGCACCATGAAATAATCGTATTCAAGTCAAAACATTGATTACAAAACAGTCACGGTTCCCGTTTACTGGGCTCCTGTTGAGCAACTTAGTAAGAAAACCAGTCCAGAAGTTTTAGACTAATTCATTTAAATGGACACATATATATTAAATAGTGTGATTTCATACGTCTAAGGACTTGTATATTGCAACACTACGCTCTTTCTAATTCTTGCAAACACGTCGTACACCGAGCTCTGTCGTACAGCATGCTCTGTCGTACAGCGTGCTCTGTCGTACAGCGTGCTCTGTCGTACAGCGGGCTCTGTCGTACAGCGGGCTCTGTCGTACAGCGTGCTCTGTTGTACAGCGTGCTCTGTTGTACAGCGGGCTCTGTTGTACAGCGTGCTCTGTCGTACAGCGAGCTCTGTCGTACAGCGGGCTCTGTCGTACAGCGTGCTCTGTCGTACAGCGAGCTCTGTTGTACAGCGTGCTCTGTCGTACAGAGAGCTCTGTCGTACAGCGGGCTCTGTCGTACAGCGAGCTCTGTCGTACAGCGTGCTCTGTCGTACACCGAGCTCTGTCGTACACCGAGCTCTGTCGTACAGCGTGCTCTGTTGTACAGCGTGCTCTGTCGTACAGCGTGCTCTGTCGTACAGCGTGCTCTGTCGTACAGCGTGCTCTGTCGTACAGCGGGCTCTGTCGTACACCGAGCTCTGTCGTACAGCGTGCTCTGTCGTACAGCGGGCTCTGTCGTACAGTGAGCTCTGTTGTACAGCGGGCTCTGTCGTACAGCGTGCTCTGTCATACAGAGGGCTCTGTCGTACAGCGTGCTCTGTCGTACAGCATGCTCTGTCGTACAGCGTGCTCTGTCGTACAGCATGCTCTGTCGTACAGCGGGCTCTGTCGTACACCGAGCTCTGTCGTACAGCGTGCTCTGTCGTACAGCGGGCTCTGTCGTACAGTGAGCTCTGTTGTACAGCGGGCTCTGTCGTACAGCGTGCTCTGTCATACAGCGGGCTCTGTCGTACAGCGTGCTCTGTCGTACAGCATGCTCTGTCGTACAGCGTGCTCTGTCGTACAGCGAGCTCTGTCATACAGCCTGCTCTGTCGTACAGCGAGCTCTGTCGTACACCAAGCTCTGTCGTACAGCGTGCTCTGTCGTACAGCGTGCTCTGTCGTACAGCGGGCTCTGTCGTACAGCTAGCTCTGTCGTACAGCGGGCTCTGTGGTTCACCGAGCTCTGTCGTACAGCGGGCTCTGTCGTACAGAGTGCTCTGTCGTACAGCGAGCTCTGTCATACAGCATGCTCTGTCGTACAGCGGGCTCTGTCGTTCACCGAGCTCTGTCGTACAGCGGGCTTTGTCGTACAGCGTGCTCTGTCGTACAGCGAGCTCTGTTGTACAGCGTGCTCTGTCGTACAGAGAGCTCTGTCGTACAGCGGGTTCTGTCGTACAGCGAGCTCTGTCGTACAGCGTGCTCTGTCGTACACCGAGCTCTGTCGTACACCGAGCTCTGTCGTACAGCGTGCTCTGTCGTACAGCGTGCTCTGTCGTACAGCGTGCTCTGTCGTACAGCGTGCTCTGTCGTACAGCGGGCTCTGTCGTACACCGAGCTCTGTCGTACAGCGTGCTCTGTCGTACAGCGGGCTCTGTCGTACAGTGAGCTCTGTTGTACAGCGGGCTCTGTCGTACAGCGTGCTCTGTCATACAGCGGGCTCTGTCGTACAGCGTGCTCTGTCGTACAGCATGCTCTGTCGTACAGCGGGCTCTGTCGTACAGCGAGCTCTGTCGTACAGCGTGCTCTGTCGTACAGCATGCTCTGTCGTACAGCGGGCTCTGTCGTACAGCGAGCTCTGTCTTACAGCCTGCTCTGTCGTACAGCGAGCTCTGTCGTACACCGAGCTCTGTCGTACAGCGTGCTCTGTCGTACAGCGGCCTCTGTCGTGCAGCGGGCTCTGTCGTACAGCGAGCTCTGTCGTACAGCGGGCTCTGTCGTTCACCGAGCTCTGTCGTACAGCGGGCTTTGTCGTACAGCGTGCTCTGTCGTACAGAGGCCTCTGTCGCACAGCGAGCTCTGTCGTACAGCGAGCTCTGTCGTACACCGAACTCTGTCGTACAGCGTGCTCTGTCGTACAGCGTGCTCTGTCGTACAGCGTGCTCTGTCGTACAGCGGGCTCTGTCGTACAGCGAGCTGTGTCGTACACCGAGCTCTGTCGTACACCGAGCTCTGTCGTACAGCGTGCTCTGTCGTACAGCGTGCTCTGTCGTACAGCGGGCTCTGTCGTACAGCGGGCTCTGTCGTACAGCGGGCTCTGTCGTACAGCGGGCTCTGTCGTACAGCGGGCTCTGTCGTACAGCGGGCTCTGTCGTACACCGAGCTCTGTCGTACACCGAGCTCTGTCGTACAGCGTGCTCTGTCGTACAGCGTGCTCTGTCGTACACCGAGCTCTGTCGTACAGCGGGCTCTGTCGTACAGCGAGCTCTGTCGTACAGCGGGCTCTGTCGTACAGTGAGCTCTGTCGTACAGCGGGCTCTGTTGTACAGCGTTCTCTGTCATACAGCGAGCTCTGTGGTACAGCGGGCTCTGTCGTACAGCGGGCTCTGTCGTACAGCGAGCTCTGTCGTACAGCATGCTTTGTCGTACACCGAGCTCTGTCGTACACCGAGCTCTGTCGTACAGCGTGCTCTGTCGTACAGCGGGCTTTGTCGTACAGCGTGCTCTGTCGTACAGCGGCCTCTGTCGTACAGCGTGCTCTGTTGTACAGCGAGCTCTGTCGTACAGCGAGCTCTGTTGTACAGCGTGCTCTGTCGTACAGCGTGCTCTGTCGTACAGCGGGCTCTGTCGTACAGCGGGCTCTGTCGTACAGCGAGGTCTGTCGTACACCGAGCTCTGTCGTACAGCGGGCTTTGTCGTACAGCGGGCTCTGTCGTACAGCATGCTCTGTCGTACACCGAGCTCTGTCGTACAGCGGGCTCTGTCGTACAGCGAGCTCTGTCGTACAGCGGGCTCTGTCATACAGCGGGCTCTGTCATACAGCGAGCTCGGACAAACGGAAACCTGGAAATTGTACGGAATTGCTTTTATATCGGTCTCAATGTGTGTTACAGAACTACACTGAATAAGCGGAAAAACACGTAATAGGTGTAACCAGGAAGCAAGATGCATTGTTAATCATTTTACGACCTCATCAAAGAGGGTCAGTCTGTGTTAAGTGTGTTCTTAGTTAAAGTATGCTGCCTAAACCTAGACATAAAATGTAGACATACGGTGTACCTAAAATACAAAATTCAAATATATTTGTAAATACAATTATCTTCTGAAACAGGGAATTGGAATTCAGTGTAACCAGAGTTTTGTGGTGTCTATTTTCACTTTCACACGAGAAAATTGGGATCGACTGAAAAGTAGATCATTGTCTCAATAGGTTAACGAGACCCATGTTTTGGTATTGAACAGAAGTTCGTACGTAGCTATGACAAGTAAACGGTGTATGAAGAGAATGTCGGGTGCAATACCTTTTCAGTTATCCATACAATGTAGAGGCAATTTGTGTGTGAGAATGGTTTTACGCCCCTTTTAGCAATATTCCAGGTCATTAGAAGTAAATTCATATTGGTACAATGTGTGCAGTCAATTAGGGAAATTCAGAAATTCTTGTACTAACGACATAGTCAGCAATATCCCAGGTATATGACGGCGGTTTGTGAACCATCATGTCTGGACCAGACAATCAGGTGACCAGCATCATAAGCATCGATCTACGCAACTGGGATACAATGTGTCAGCCAAGTCAGCCAGCCGTACCACCCGATGTCGTTAGTCGCGTCTTACGGCAAGCAAGGGTTGCTGAAAATGAGTTCTAAATCTGACATCTTGGGTGTCTTGTAGTTAATTATACGTTCCAGATGTAATATTGACTGCTGCAGTATCAAACAAAGCTTGAGGGTGCCAGGTTGAATGTCATTGGCTTCCCTTGTGTAAGTACCTCACTAGTTCGACAAGGATCGCGAGTCCTCCAAGTTGTTTCACGGTTGGTTGATGTTTATACTATCCGGGTAGCTACAAAAATACACAACATTCATCAGGGGATGTTTCCCAAATGATACCCGACGTCAACCGAGACCACGTAAGTGAGTGCAGTTAGTTTTACGCCGCACTCAGCAACATTCCAGCTATTTGGCGTCGTTCCATTCATAATCGAGTCTGGACCAAACAATCCCGTGACCAACAGCATGAGCATCGATCTGCGCAATTGCGATCCGATGGCGTGTGTCAGACCACCCGATCCCGTTCATCGCCTCTTACGACAAACATGGGTTACTGAAGGCTTATATTCTAACCCGGACTTTCACGGGTATCACACGAGACCAAGAATTCTTCATCCCATCCGCTTTTGATGCACCCTTCTACGAAGGCCAATCTATTGTTTATATATATTAAATGAGATTTTTGTGGCAGTGTGCAACGCAGTCGGATGTCTGTACATAGTATAGTTCTTGTGAATTATGCCAGTGAATCAAGTAGGGTGAGTATAATAATGGTGGCGTCAAACAGCAAATATACTGGACAACTAAAGTTAGGGATATATGTAAATTTTGAAAATATGAATAATGATCTATTTATTCATTAACACACTGAGGAAGTATCAATCATAAAAGTACCAATATTCCGAACTTACTTTTTCCACTATAGATACTAACATTAATGTAACCTAAGACAGACCAACACTGAAACAGTAACTTATGGTCGACTCAAGCTGGAACAGCAGCATAAGGCCGACAACACTGAAACAGTAAGTTATGGTCGACTCAAACTGGAACAGCAACTTAGGGCTGACCATACTGATATAACAACTTAATGTTGCCCGACACTGAGGCGATAACTTACGGCCGAACCACACTGAAACAGAAACTTAGGGCCAGTCCAAACTGAAACAGTTACTTTAGGCCGATCCACACTGAAAGTGTAACTCAAGGCTGACCCTCACAGGAACAGTAGGGCATCGCCGATAACATATGCGGTCATTTCTGACATGGAAATTGAAACGAAACACAGTTATTTAATGAACATGGAGTAATGGAACTGTAAGGGGTCCTAAACACAACGATGACATGAAAACTGGAACAGTAGTGAGTGAGTGAGTGCGTGAGTATGGTGTTACGTTGCTTGTAGCAATATTCTAGCAACTTCTCACACTGTACTCATGTAGACAATCGACCCCGAGTTTTCGCTGTGACGAGCGAACGCTTTAATCATTAAGCTACGCCATTGTCCCTGAAGATTGGAAACAACACAGTTACGAAATTAAAGTAGCGCCTGAACACTAATACAAGATGCATATTTGACCAAAAACACAATGTACATCAAAATCGGACCTAAACATGACGTAAGATGCTGAACACAAGTATGGCACTCCCATCAAGCATTGTTCCATACATACGGTTGCCATGCGGTTGTTCTTGGGAGTTATCTCCCCTGTTACATCTCGTCTGTATGTTCAGTACATCGGACAGTTCTGCTACAGTCTATAGGATTATTTTACTCACATCGCAGGTTTTAGTGCCATTTCTGTGACGTCACATGCTATCATCATTAACTAAACATGTAAACTATTTATAACTATCAATGAATCAGATATAATCTGAGTTCAATGAACGAACTTTGGTCATTTATAAATTATGAGGTTAAAAAGATGAATGCGAAATTCCAAATGCCATTTGAAGAAAACGGGAGCACTACTTCCCTATCACGTTTGGTCATATCTTGAGCAATTGTATATGAATAATCCACTCCACAACGACAGCCTTCACATTCCGTTGATTTAGGATGGGTTAAATATGCAGCATAACCGCCATTGTAGAACTGCTATCACAAATTATTTAAATCAATTACAACTTTGCTTTCTGTAATTGGCGTCTTGATGTCTGATGAAGCCATGACTTTGGGCTATTTTCTCATGTCGCAATATAACGAAATGTTATTTATGGAGGGAACACAAACATTTCAAACACATTTGATGAGTCCGGTTCATGGAGCCTGTATTTGCATTTAATACCAGTTCAACTTCAATACGACTACCGGACTTTAGTGAGTTTAGTTTTACGCCGCACTCACGACTACCGGAATGTGATATACTACCCATCAAAAGTTTAAACGCACTAGTGTAACTGTATCCACTTATTCTTTGGCCAGCTGTTTTATCCTAGATTTTGCAAACTATCCCATGTTGTTTAAAGATACTGTTTCCATTTGAACTGAAATAGTGTACATACCGAGGGAAGTAAATAAGGGATCGCATAATAGCACAGGTGTTCTTTCATGTTACAAGGTTTCTTCACACGCTTTGTTTTGCGTGAAAGTACACGTGTTCCCTTATTTTTTCCAAGGTTTCTTCACACGCTCAGTATCGCATAGCTTGTGAAGAAACCTGAAAAAAATAAGAGAACACTTGTGCTTTCACGTGATCCCTTATTTTTCCCTCAGTGGATAAAAGAATGTGAACACCTTTATAAATGATCGATAAAATCAAAGCAAAACCTACAATGTTTATAGGATAGTAAACGAGCTTCCCCTTTCATATCAAGTTTAAGTCCCGAGTGAAATACTTTTGGTTTGTCACGAGCTTTAACTGCCAGGAGTCATGCTGTCAAACACTGTCACCCATCCACGGATTTTTAGATCCCAACGCTGTTTAACTTCATCTGATTGTGATTTGAGCTCCATGTACACCATCACATGACACGTCTAGAACTAAAAAATAAGTTGTATAACAGAAAAATGTTTAGTCAAATTATGCCTGTTTTTGCTTCGCATCTGTATTAATAGTTAGGTCAAATGTCACACCTGTCCACTTCTGATGCAAGGGTTGACAAGATCGACTATGGGTAACATGTAGACATCTTTTATCCATATTTTGATGAAAGATTAAATATGAATGGTTTTCATTATTTACTTTTCAGAATCAATATCTATGAAATGCACAAAGGTTTCAGTAATGTTGCGTAATCGTCTGATAACTTCGAATCTTCTAATGATAATGAGGATGTTTGCCAGTCAAGCCACGTCATGTCACACACGCTTCCAAACATTTTCTGGCAATATGCAATGGCGCTGAGGCCAGAGAATAAACGTAACCTTTTACCTACCCTATAGTTTTTAGTACACCGTACTAAGAAATGTGCAGTCAGACGCAGTGTGTCGCAGGTGTTGAACAAGTTCTGTTTCCTTGCCTCCTCCACGAACTGACACGTGGGCCTATCGTAAAAGAACACCAACGGGATTGGGTGGTCAGGCTCGCTGACTTGGTTTGCACATGTAATCGTATGCCAAATACGTAGATCAATGCTCATGATGTTGATCACTGGATTATCTGATCCTTACATAATATCGGAAATACAGCTGGAAATATTACTGAGTGCGGCGTAAAACTAAACTGACTCATTACATAAATTAGCCTCTGGACTCTATGGTTTCCGCGTCAATGTAGATCTGCCCAGAGCTACTGCTTTAGGTTAGTTTGAAAATCAACATTTTTACTTAAGAATGTTACCTTTAAAGGCCGTTTTAGTATTAAATGCCGCGTTTTAGTACTGCTGAACACGCGGCAGATCGAACCATTATTTTCCATTATAAATTAGTTTTTTAAGATTAGCGTTTGTTTTGTCTTATTCTATTATTACAAAATCTGAAATTTTTAAAACATGTACACGACGTCTGAATGTTAGGTACTATTAGACAGTTCATAGATTGAACGCTACACCAGCTACGAGAGTCTGTATTTATGGGGGACGAGGTGAGGTCAGTATATCATTTTAGAGTCTAAAGTTCAAACGTTTACAAGTGCAGTCGAAAGCTTCAAAAGGTCACGTGAATTTATCGCCTGCTATTTGTTCACGAGTTAATGGGGGTGAGTGAGCATGGTTTTACGCCGCTTCTAGAAATATTCCGTCGTTATCAGCAAAAATCGGCTTTATACGTTTTTCCCCTGCAGTGAATAGCACCCGAGTATTC
Source organism: Haliotis asinina (assembly GCF_037392515.1). Taxonomy (NCBI): domain Eukaryota; kingdom Metazoa; phylum Mollusca; class Gastropoda; order Lepetellida; family Haliotidae; genus Haliotis; species Haliotis asinina. The sequence goes on from NC_090292.1 coordinate 9,342,982, forward strand.
GGAAAATGCTATCAACAGCTATCCCTTCAAAATGAAGAGTGTGAATGGGAATGAGGTTTAACAAAGGGTTCAATGCAGTTGCACATATGTTCCGGCCTGAATGTCCGTGTGTGGGTGAGTTTGTGCGTGAAGGGAGGGGAGTGACCTTTCTTTCGGTGTTTAGTGTACGTGAAGCTGTATTGCTAACTGCCAAGCTATTTAAACAAGCAGTTACTCCTCTTTCGTGTAGCACTGGAAAATATATTTAGCCGTCACATTGCAGATTCTAAGCCATTAAAAACGAATAACAATTACCCGTCAATCTGTTAGAATTTCAAACTGTGTGAATCCGTCACATTGCAGAGTGTCGGGTTTTAAAACGAAGGTCTGACATGAACTATTAACAAGTTGGACTTTCAATTACTCCTGCAATTATGTTTTATGAGCGTTAGCTTCTGACAAAGATCGTATAATGAGTCACATTCGCCATAATATTTCCGGCCTTGGATCAGTTAGACTAAGAATGTGTGTCCTTTACCCGTCATGGTTGTCAATTTTGTTTTAACGAGAAATTTGAATTCAAAAGTACATTAATTCCTACAGTATAGTATCCCATTTGGTTCCGTATCGGCATATGTGCTGATAAAAATTATGCAGGATACCGTGGAAAAAAATATCAGAAAACGTAGCAGATACGCACCCTAGAATTGGTGTACGGTTTAAGAATCATGTACAGACATATTTATCTAAAAAAGTATTGCTTTATTGTTTATTAACCTGTTTACACAAGAGTAGCAGTGTCATGGTGCATATATGAAATATTACTTACACGCAATTAAATTCCATTCAGTACTCAAACTTTTCCCAGTACTCTTATGTTAAAAAAAATACGACGTAAGTACTCCTCATGTTGAAAAAATATCTGGAACCCTGTTATCCCCATGTCTGTTATACTGTTCTCGGCTTCGAAGCGACAACCGGCCTAATATTGCTGGAACATTGCTAAAAGCGGAGTCGAACTAAACTCACTCACTCACCCAATCAGAACACCCCGACCATCGACACGCTTCTGTGGCTAGACATTGCAGGGGCGGCGGGGTAGTCTAGAAGATAAAGCATTTCCTCAACACCGAAAGCCCGGGTTTGATTTCCCACAAGGGTGTAATGTCTGAGGCACATTTTTAGTATCCTCCGACGTGATATTACTGGATTATTGTTAAAAAAATACCTAAACCCTTACTCACTCACATTCACTAGGTTTGTTGGACTTTACAGTAAAGAGATGCAGGAAACTGTCCATCCCCACATTTGAAAGAATCTGTTCTTTAAGCTATTTTCAGCTGAAGATGAACTAAATTTTACCCTTGACTGTCCACTTTATGAAGTTTTACGTTACAAGTACATCCAAGACTGTTATCTATAACTCTTACTAGTATATTAACAACTAATGATGAATCAACCCTCGTAACCTAGCTCTCTATGTTAAATATGTATTTATTCGTAGTAACGAGCACTTACAATTGATCATGTCACAATGTATCTCCCTACAACACGTATCACAACGCTGTATGTAACTCTCTTGTATGAGGACCGGTAGCCTAAAATATAATAAACGACTGTCTTGTCTTACGTTTTTGACAGCTCGGTGAAATACAGCCCCAGACCACCGTTACCCTCTGAAGTTTCACCATGACTCGGAAGGAAACAGGATGATATACTGCCTTGTATAAATGGGCTGTTCTGGACAAGAAGTAATTCCATCTTCAGCAAGCTGTCATTTGATGGACAGTGAGTGAGTGAGTGACTTGAGTTTTACGCCGCACTCAGCAATATTCCAGCTACATGGTGGCGGTCTGGCGATAACCGAGCCTGGTCCAGACAATCCAGTGATCAACAACTTGAGCATCGATTTGTGCAATTGGAAACCGATGACATTTTTCAACCAATCCAGCGAGCCTGACCACCCGATCCCGTTAGTCGCCTCTTATGACAAGCACAGTCGCCTTTTATGGCAAGCATGGGTTGCTGAAGACCTATTCTAACCCGGGACCTGCACGGGTCAAAGTAGATAGTGCTCTGGAATTTCCATGACCTTACCTGTCAGGGGATTTGTTGTATGTTGTTTAGGACCGCACTTGACAACATTCAGAATGAAATACAACTCATAAGTGAAGTCATCTGCCTTGACACCTGACCTATTTGACCTATTTGAGAACCAGGATAACATGTTCCAGATATGACTTGTTTGTTTCTTGTCACACTCAGCAATATTCCAGGTATATGGCGGCGGTCTGTAAAGAATCGAGTCTGGACCAATAATTAAGTGATTAATAGCATGAACATCTATCTACACAATTGGGATACAATGACAATGCGACAAGCATGGGTTTGCTGAAGACCATCGCTAACCTGCCGACATGAAACTGTCGTAAACAAGGCAGGCTGATATGAAAGAGAAAAACCCTAAGTACTGAAGTCTACGGTGTATTGATTGACTTACTTATCAGCTGGAGCTCAGTGTTCACGTCGATACAGTGCCGTCGAGCCATGAATGGTGAAAAGGACGTCGTGCAGTACCAGGTTAGAACACTCGCCTTCAGCAACCCATACTTGTCGTAAGAGGCAACTAACGTGATCGGGTGGTCAGGCTTGCTGGCGTGATTGACACATGTTATAGATTCCAATTTGCGAAAATCGATGTTCATGCTGTTGATTACTGGATTGTCTGATCCAGACTCGACTATTTACACATTGCAGTCGTATATCTGGAATACTGCTGAATGCAGCAGAAAACTAAACTAACTCACTCAATCACTCATTTTTCACGTGAAACCCATGACAACATCCCGTATGTAATTGTAGATGAGCTGTCCAGCAGTGGTCCATTGTGCTCTATGGTGGTGTGTTCTGATTGTCCGTGTATCTACTATCATGGAGGACAGGCGGGTGATGACACTACTTGGCCCCAGGATGTGTGAGGAACTGTGTATACACACATTTGGATGTTCGGCCTACGCGTCCTCAAGTTCTAACCTGATTTGTGAACTGACCAGCCTGGAACTTGGAAGTCCTTGGAAGTCCTTGGGAGCGAATCCTTTGACGAACAAGGTGTGTAACTGTTTCCGCTCTTTCTATGGTAACTTGCTGGTCAAGCTTAATGATTTGGTAGATGGTCTGGTTTTGTTCCAACCAGTTGTCAGTCTGAGGTTTCTGGTCAGAAGTGGCCCACACAATCTGCACGATCGTAAAAGGAGAGCCATTAAGTGAGTATGGTTTTACACCGCTTTTAGCAATATTCCAGCAATATCACGACGGTGGACTGCAGAAATGGGCTTCCCACACTATACCCATGTGGAGACTCGAACACGGTCTTGGACAATGGGAACGTTTAAACCACCACTGGTCAACCCAACAGCAACCGAAAAAAGAGCTTCATGATTGAAAAATGGGACTTGAAAGGCATAGCATCCAAATAGATAGATAGATGGTGCCAGTCATTGGATTGTCTGGTCCATTCGGCTTAAAACACCAAACAACAAAAACAGACCTTGTTGATTGTATGGTTTCATCCCATTGCATGAAGCTTTGCTCATAATATCATTGTTTCCAGACCGCATTGCTGATTTCTTTCAATATCATTTCAATTGCATAGGATTGTCTGGTCCTATTTTCATTCCGTCATCACTTACCTGGACAATTGGTGTTGCGCGGCATTAAAACACAAACAAACAAACAAACAATTAGATCGAAAAATAGTGAGTCATCCAGCTGAGTCAGTTTCAGATCTTGGAGCCTGAGTCATGTCCATTGTATTCTAAGATCATCCTCAGCCATGCGGGGAAGCTGCGTTGCAGGAGACGTGTAGGTATGTCACTGTGGGGAAAACAGTCTGATAAATTTATACAGATACCTGTATGTCCGAAAAGTATGTTTCATATGCAAGGAGTGAATTTGGTTTTTCAACGGCCACCAATTAATACTCCATGAGTGTGAGGTTCATCTATTACAGCAGCTGCCAAGTCTCATGAACGTAAAGAAATATACAAAACGTTCCACTGAAATCTCTTACAGTAATCACTCTAACTGATCTTCAGTAAACCATGTACGTCATAAGAGGAAAACAATCGGGTTGCCAGACTCGCTGACTTGGCTGACATATGTCATCGTATCCCGTAGATCACTGTTCATGATGTTGATCATTTCATTGTATTTACACTCGTCATCGAATCCTGTGGATCGATTTTTCATGCTACTGATTGATGAGTTGTTTGATCCAGACTCTCCGCCATGAAGCTGAAATATTGCTGAGTTGTTTCATCCAGACTCGCCGCCATGTAGCTGAAATATTGCTGAGGTAAACAACAAACAATCGCAACAATCCGAATGTCACTCACTTGATTATTTCTACCGTCGTAGACCTGAAACATCGGTGAGTGCGGCGTCAGACAAACAAACAAACATACCAGTCATTGAATCATTTCCTTTCAGCTTCGATACAGGACGAATCTGGTGTGAGATCGACACTTCTTGTCACAGCGTTCATGGCGTTTAAGAGACAACCAGTGTTTCAACTTTCCCTCCCCGATGTACACTTACAGAGAAGTGTGATCAGCCCCAGGAAAGTGATGTGTTTATTGTACATAGCGAATTCACGAACACTGTTGTTTTCTCTATATCTGAAGACGAACGTTGGCGTCATAGCGTCACTAATTCTCGACAACAGCACGGCAGATGTAGTCAGGACTCACCTTGAATGTACAGACATGCTGCTAGATTGGAAACGAAACGTGATTGTGCTTGTGATCAATGAGCCCAGGTCGGCCATATATGCAATGTCAACTGATGGGAAAACACTAACATTTCTCTTCCACCCAACGAGCCAAGCAGATTCCAGTTCTCAAAAAACCTCAATAGCAATGGACGTAGAGAAAGGCTTGATCTATGTGTGTGTTCCCACAAGAATACTTGTTGCCGATGCTGAAGGGAAGAACATTAAAGTTCTCTATCAGGGACAGATGCTAAGTGGTATCAGTTATGATTCTGTCATTAATGCTTTGTACTTCGGGACGGACACCTCTGTGAAAAGACTCCTACTACCACACCATCAGCCGACAACGTTGCTTTCTCTGGAAGATGGACAAATTCCTGTTCGAGTTGTGTATCATAAGAACTATGTGTATGTCGCCTGCTTAAAATCAGATGAACTGTTCAGGTATTACCTAAGATTGGGGGCAGGGAGGAACGAATCACTTCATGCGATTAGTATGAACGGTCAAGTGCGAAGCTGGGTATTTTGTATAATGTCATAATGCTCTTTCGCAAGTAACAAGAACGCTGGTCAAGTGAGTTTCGTCTGGTACGTCTCTCAGCCATATTGCAGTGACGCGAAACAGAATCGGGCTTGAATTTGTGAGTTTCGTGGACCTCGGAGAGGGTTGGGTAGCCTAGTAGTCCGGTTCCTTACATGGATACGTGTGTCCTCCTCTGGTGTCCTCCGCAGTGATTTTGCTGAAACATTGTTAAAACCGGCGTAAAACTAAACTCACTCAGTGACTCATGTCTGATGTCTCGCCTTTGATATGGTGACTCCACTCACAGCAAGACGACTGGCTGCTTCGACTGCAGTGCCATTGCCATGAGCGTTCAGTCAACATATTTTATCATCCAAAACTGTGTTGCACATGGGATATAGACTTATGTGAAATATCGTTTTGACAGTAGATTTTGCATAGTGACTTGACGTCATCATCGTGACTCACAACGCTATGACGTCATAAACTTGATGATTTTGCAGCACCTCGTTCAGAGATGTACATTTTTGAAAACAAATCGAGAGTGATCTTTTTAGCATTACTAGAATTACCCCCTCGTCTCTTCTGATATCAAATATATCAACACTGGGCAAGACTCGGATGTATTATATAAATTTATACAATTTATATAAAATTTATCAACTCATGGTGATATATTTCAATATTTCAGTATATATTTTATATTAAAAGACACTCGCGTGAGATACTCTATGTCTATAGTTTTGCATTCTAAAATAAACGGATTCAGCAAAGAGCGCTCTGTGACCCAGGCACAGTCAGACTGGGATCAGCTCAAGGCAGTGTCCCTTCTAACGACGTAAATTAGGAGATAAACATCATGTGTTGGCCAATTTCCGGGTGTTATTGAGTATTTGAAGCACGGGAATGCATTTGGAACCGACGGCGTCAGCCGGAGGTTTCAAATGAAATATTCATGATGTTTATCGACATTGTAAACACAAAAGTAAACCAAAGGGGTTTTACTGTCTGCACTCGTTTACATCGAGTATGAGTACAGCAGTAAAGTGTCATCAGCAGGCCGTTGCTGGAGTTGCTCATTTGTGACGTCATTCTAACTTTACGTCACAATATGATTTGAATGACGTCACCACTGTTGATGACACAACAAAACAATTGTTTACGTGTAAATACGCAGTGAATAGTCTTGCAGTTTCCGGGAATCTAATACCATTTGATCATGTTTTTCAACCAATCAGATTACAGAACACAGTGACTTTTGGTTTACAATTGTAAATAAAAACGCAAATTGTAATGCTTAAATTGTAATACGCAAATATTACCCTTGACGTAAATTGTAAAAAGTTTGGTTGCGGGAAAATGTAATAAATATTCTGAAGTAAATTCTAATAAACAGTCATCATTCGTAAATGCGCGTGTGTTCGTTTTACTTTGCATTTCATATATCATATAGGTTTGTTAGGGCGATAATTCAAGAAATAAATGACGGATTTTGTTCAAATTTGGTATCAAGATTCACTCATACCAATTGAATTTAATGACGTTGAGATAGTTTGCTGGGACATAGCAAAACTGGTAGTGTTGCAAGTATAAAGATTGTCAGCGGAATAACTCAAGAAAGAAATAATAGAATTTAATCCAATTAAAAATCAATGTGTATTGGTGGGATGCCCCTTGCACTAGTTAATTGGGGACCTTGACATTGTGCGCATTTTAAATTCACAAAAAAATTGTATTGTTTTGCACATGTTTAACCTTGTAGTGTGAAATCACAAGCAAGAATTGATCTATTCTGCATGAAACTAGTACCGAAACGTGTTGTGTGTATTGTCTAAACTCCATTCGAATTCTATGACTTGCGGGTAATTTTCAATGTCACAGCGAGTATTCTTGCGATAGCAGTGCAGCCTTGTTCGTATTGTTTTCTTCATCACATTACTACATATTACTGTATTTTGTATGAGTACATTTGCCAAGGATATCATGAACGGAAAGTGCCTGGTTATTCCTGTCTACTCATTTGTTGTATTTGATTTGATTCATTTGAAAAAAAAATGTAGAAACTCTAAAGAATTGCTTCAGTTTGTTTGATGGAATCGAAGTTATGTGCTCCATTATCAAGGTAAACTTTCTGTAATGTAAACAATGTTTGTTGACCCTTGATTGTTACTGGTATATTTAGGAAAATATTAGTTTAAAAGCCCAAAATACAGGAAAGAAGTCAACGGGTAAAGTTAACCTCAAAGAATGATAATGACAATGTTTATAACCTCTCAGGGGCATTTGTTTTCCTACGATGTTCATCAAGTAAAAATATCACATTCCCAGGGTGAAATGACATCATGAACAATGTTATGACATAACATTTGCTTCTAAGAAGACACATTCTCAGTGCAATGTTGACGGGAAGCCTTCCTTTGTTGGAAAGTAGATTGATAAGCAGAACATATTTTTGACCATATCATGGGTGTTAACGACCCAAATATGGACATATCTCTTGCTCTGATTCAGACCACGATGTAGGGAGTTGTGTCCTAAACATATATTACAGATATACCCGTTACAACCACAACCACAACCACAACCACCCCACCCATGTCTTTAAGTATGTGAAATATAACAGTAAGAATAACCCGTGAGATGGCATGCTTTGGGATTTTAGCAGGAAATGATTGGCATCTTCCATACGATCACCATAATGGCAAGGTTTTGAATGTCTCAAACTACTGTGTAGAATATTCACCTTCTTTTCACCAAATAGGAAACGACGGAAGCGTATTAGGGCCACGGTGAAAACCTTTTTTAGTCTCATTATCTATCACCTACGTAGGACTTACTGTCACCCTATTGTTACGCGTTGCAGTTAGTTCACTGTCACATGTAGCACTTCGTTACATTTTTCTATTGATATTTCTGGATATTTTCTGGATATTTCAGAGGTCGTTGCACATTAGTCATAATCTGCGTACACAGACGTGTCTGTCGGTGGTTCATTATGCGACGATGTCGCACCGGCCATTCGCAATATACATATGAATACTTAAGCTTATTAAAAGATGAGGATCCTCCGTTTTGTATCACTTGTGATGAAAGAATCACGTCTAGGTTGTACTGCTTGGGTGTATTGATTTTCCCCCACATAATTGATAACTATTTCAATGTAAAAATTGTTAAGGATCTTTTACTACGGTAATTTCTATTCAATTATTGTTTCTGAAAAGAAACACAAAGATTTGTAAATATAAAAATGTTCCATAATTAGAAGTTTAGATCATCAGATGGGATTGTTCAGGACTGTAGCCTCAAAGGTGTTAAAATACTGCAAAAGTAATGTCCTTCTGAGAGAGTAGGTAAGTCTCAAAATGTTCACAGTAGCTTTCATTTATGGCTTGATTTGCTCCAAATTGCTAACAGCTGAATGGATGGTGTAAAACCAGCTCGATACCATGGTCTTATGGATTCCATGTTCCCTAGTATGGTGATCTACCTTCAGTTGGTGGCAATCTATGGCCTGCAGACACAGACACATGATGTGGCATGTGGCATAACTGTATTGTCATTTATGCTTAAAATATTTGAGATTTAATTTGGCATACTTCAGTTTAGTTTCAAATGTATAGAACTGATAATCTAGCTGTTTTACTGTCCTTTGCAGATAGATAAGCGCATTCTCTATTTCTTTTTATTCCTTTATAAATTAACAACTTTCCTAGTCACGACATGGCTGAAGTGTTTTGCCATGTGACTTTACTCACTCACTCATTGCTAGGTATTCACCAAGGTGGGAAGAGAAAAAATTGCCACTTACCGTAGATATTATCCTAGCTTATAAACACGTGTGCATGTTTATGTAATCATAAACGCCAGACACTAGTGACATAAAATTTGAGTAATGTTTAAATCGCTTTTCTTGTTGCTCATGAGACTGAACCGCAATGGATCAGTGGTTCTGCTTAGAAGTACATTTTTATGTCTCGTCAATTATGACTTCTGCAGGTTTCTTTGAAACCACTGTTGACTTTAATGGTGCAGCCTCTGACTTGGCTTCGTGAACATACCTGCACAATCACTTTCATATATTAAATGACTGTCTCGACATTTTGTTATTTATCACTTGAAGTAGTTTGTAACACGAAAACATCAGACATACAGTTTTGTGTAATGTTTGTAAAGCTTTTGATGTGGCTCATGGGGCTGAACAGTAATTGATCGTCACAACAATTCGCAGTCTATTTATCTCTATGTTCAGTAGCCTACAGAGACGTCGCCCAGCTCCACCGGTAGGACATGCAACATCTTCGTCTTTGGCCCAAACTAATAACAGGGCCTATCGTGTAGAATCCCTCACCAGCAGTAAACGTGTCAGCTACAGAATCACTGTGACCCCCTCCACATTCCAGAAACTCTTGTCGCCATGGAACTAGCCACAGAATGTCCATATTGCTGACAGCCAGCAAGGTTTACCCGCAACCGTTCGTCTCCGATAGTCCACGTGTAAGATATGAGGACGTGGGCGACAAGTATTCAGATTACAAAGGGGCAGGGTTCAGAGCACGAGCTTTGACATGAACCTTAGAAAGTAATATAGTTTTGATATACATAGTGTAACATAGTGTAAGAAAACCCCTAACAGCCATGCACGGCTGATACAAATATAGTCTGCACCACGTGTACACCATGCCCACAAACGTATCGTTGTTGAAAGCGTTCGCTCGTTACGTCCTTTGTCTAAGTAAACAAAACACATGACATCTTCGGTCAACACATTTATTAAAGATCATCAAAACTGTGTCTCATGGTATATGGAACATGGTACAAACTATGTGATATTTACATTACTATTGAACTTCGCATCTCCCATTTTCTTCATATTTAATGCTGCATTCCCTTAGCTAATTTACGGTAGCTCTGATTGTTTCCGTGGTATGGTGAATTTCATTTTGACCTCCGACCATTATGCCATTCAAACAACAGGCGAAATGAGCTGATGTAATAAATTAATCTGTTAGGGACTTTGCATTATTTATGGCCAGGGGTCATGATTTGAAGGGGGTCAACGATTTTGTTCTGGGGAGATGTTGTGTGTGTGTGGGCGTGCGTGTGTGGTCAGTTTTGTACACACATGCACTGGGGCAGTGGGAGCATCAATTTAGTACATAGGAATAGTAAAAAAGATGCTTGAAAAATATGGGAAGGGAGGGTTGCCATTGAATTCCAACAATCTATGCATGCCTTGCGGGCGTCACTCAATTTGTGCATACATTTTAGGGGGGGTGGGGGGTGAGGGATGGGGGTCTTTTATGTTGCATATGCTTCTCCATATGAAACGTCATCATCCCCTACCTCCGCCCACCCCACAGCCATACATTAGGAATCCCCCATGGAGTGACAGTGTGCAGTTAAAATGGCGACTCCACGCATCACAGTGTATCGCATTCTGCTCATATTTGCCTCACCTTTGGGCGATGTGTTCATTTCATATCTTTAACGGTACTCTTGATGGCTGTTTCAAAATAAGATTTTGAAAACATTATAACTGAATTTGAAGGGTTTGTCAAGTGCAACATTACAACCATACTTCACTTTGCTGTGTATAATTTGGACATGTGAAGTAGTGATTAATGATTTTGGAGAAGGGAGCTGGTTTAACATATGTTATACTTGGGATTATACTGTTTAGTAAAGTACGGGTTCTAGTACTTTTGTTGGATATATACACGATATACATGTTGGAGCAGGTTCTTGATAAGCAGTATATACACCGTAACATTCTGCTGGGGCTGCCACTTTGCCCGAGACTGGTATCCCTTTAACGTGCCCACAGCAACACCCCTCCGTATACTGAATTTAGTAATAAATGCAAGTCGTCTGGAGTTGTACTGCGAATAGCAAACCAGATCTCGTCCCCTGCGTTGAGTTCCGTCACAGAGTTAATAACGGCCGTGTCATACCAACTGTTGGCCGACGTGAAAGCTATAGCTCCTGCAATAATTGGTCCTCGCTTGTGAAGGTGAAGGTCAAAACGTGACTCCTCGCCATACTTCATGACGTTCGCCCAGAATAGGTATGTACCGGCTACGGGCGCTGTGAATCGCCCCGTTGTGGTATCGTAACCTTTACCGGTGTTGTAGGCCACTGTGTCGAACTTCAGCGTGGTGCTGCTAGATTGTTCGATCTGCGGGAGCTGATAACGAAGATTCCGAACTTGGAATTTTATATCCGGTCTCGGGGTAGCTGTTTAGAAGAAGAATGAGTGAATGGATTAGGTTTGGGGACGGTTTTCACACTCATGCAAAAACAAAACCACATCATATTTGGTGTGGAGTATCAGAATAGGCTAATACCGGGAGATTTTATATGATGGCGACATAGCGGATGAATCTCTCTGAGAGCGGCTAAATGGACATCAATTGGTTATAACCATGGATGATACCGTTAGGACCCTATGGCCATATTGACCGGTCAAGGGTAAGTTAACACAACTGACCTGATGATACCGTTAGGACCCTATGGCCATATTGACCGGTCAAGGGTAAGTTAACACAACTGACCTGATGATACCGTTAGGATCCTATGGCAATACTGACCGGTCAAGGGTAAGTCAACACAACTGACCTTGACTCGAACGTCAGCACGTTACTGTACACTAGCTATTATAGTACACGTGGCTCCGACATACATGTAAATATACGATGTTAGTTATAAACCGTAATCATACCCAAACACTTCTTAACATTGGATGAATTTCACTGAGAATCTTTTCGAAAAAAAACAACATTAAGCTGTATGTCTGTTATACCAGACACCTTGCGGGTACAGCAATAAAAAACAGTGATCTTGGACAAAGTACTGTTACTCTGTGTCCCAGTTCACTCAGTTGTGACTGGGTACCACGTTAGGATGAAAAAGCTACAATAAATTCGCTGCGCCTAGAGCAGCGAGTTGTATACTCCCAGGGGAGTTGAGATTGATAAGATATATCTTTGAAATTGACATCCGATGATCGAGTGAAAAAATACCACTATTTGCGTGGAAATGTTCGCTATATTAATATCCTGTGATAATGCTTATAAAAACCACCAGATTAACCAAAAGCAATAATACAATATGCCGTATAACAGCGCCATTCCTTAACGATAAGAGAATCGTATGTGGGAAAACACATGGACAGCTTTCGAAATTAACCTCGGTTCTTACGTCCTGAACACCACTCGGACCCACAGGATTTGTTCTTTTTGAAACTAGTCTGTCTCACAGTCGCTTAATCACATTCCTTTCCCTACTTCCAAGCACTCTCGGCAATGCTAAAACCGAATTTCTTGTCTCCCTGGGGCTTCATTTAAATGTATATGGTTTTGTGTGTTAATATCAAAATAATATGTATACAGAGACATTTGTCCATTTCAAAACGTTCGTAGTCTTAAGAATTTTTAACTTTGTTCGTTGCTAATGTGTTAAAAATGGGCCTAAGTATCTGCAGTCTTTCAGGGTTAAGGGCAAACACTGTACACGGATGTCATTTCGAAGGTAATATCTGAATTTGATTTTTTCCGACACTTAGATTTATGATAGCTCATAGATATACTCACGCATTTTTTCTGTTAAAGTTTTTATTCCGTGAGCGTTGGTGCTGACGTTTGACGCTACCGACGTCAGGTTTCCGGCCATGACGGAGATATTAGACGCCATGTCGAGAACTTCCAAAGAGGTGGTTCGAAGCTTATTGTCAGTCGTGTTCATTCGGCCCTCAATGCCTGACAGCTCGGAGTCAACGTTCTCAAATTTCAAAGCTGACCTATTGACGCTGGATTCAATGGCCAAAATATTGGTTTGTAGAAAGCTGATTTCTTTGGCCCTGGCTCCAACGGCTGTTTGGGTCTCATTCACAGAGACGTGCAGATTCCTAAGGTCAGATTCCATTGTTCCGATGTTCTTTGTCATGGTGTTCCAGCGTTCTGGAAGATTAATGGTAGATTAGAGAGTGGGTGAGTATAGATTTATGCCGCAGTCAGCAATACTCACGTCGTATGGCGCCGGTCTGCAAATAATTGAGTCTGAAGCAGACAATACAGCATTTCACAGCAAGGACATACGATCTACCTAATGGTGATACGTGACATGTGTCAACCAAGTTAGTGAGCCTGACCACCTGATCTCGTTAGTCGTCTCTTACGACTCATGACATGCTAAAGATCAATTCTAATCCGAAAAGTCGCTGGTAATGGTTGATTTATGTCTGTAATCACGTTTTCAGTTCTGTTCTGTTCACGTAAGGGTTAGTGGGGTAGCCTAGTGGCTAAAGCGTTCCGGGTTCGACTCCCACATGAGCACTATGTGTAAAGGTTGTTTTTGGTGTCCGCCGCCGCGATATCTCTGGAATATTGGTAAAAGCGGCTTAAAACCATACTCACTCAATCCCGAAAGAATTTCGAATCAGAGATTACAAGAAACTGCCTGAACTACTTGCCTAACTCAGTGGCCAATCATAGTGTCTGCAGCAAATGGGGTGGTGCAGAGGATATCACCAGGAGTGAGTGAGTGAGTGAGTGAGTGCAGATGTTTCCTGTTTCAAAAGCACTGATAAACAATCATCGCTTACTTGAATACCGCGTCCTGAAATTGTTGAGAATGCGAGACGTCTTTAATACAGTAGGTGTGATAGAACTAACGTTCCGCCGAAGGACTGCAAGGTTCGACTGAACAGACTCAATATCCTCAAAGTTTGTTTTCACATCTGATGACGTCTTCTCGACGGTTTGTCGAACAGCCTCCAGTTCGATTCGAAACGCCCCTGTGTCCTTAGTAGCTCGGTCGCTGTCTGCTTTTATCAGTCCGAATTGGGCGCTCAGACGTCCGAGGCTGTAGTCGACGTCAGATGCCGTACTGTTGATCTTTATTAACGTCTGAGCTACGTCGTCCTTCAGTGATGCGAGATCTTTCGACATGTTGTTCCATTGGTCTGCAATATGAATGACAAGGCATCACAATAGATGCACATGGTGCAAGAATGAGTGAGTGAGTTGCGTTTTACGCCGCACTCAGCAATATTACAGCTATATGGCGGCGGTCTGGCAATAACCGAGTCTGGAGCAGACAATCCAGTGATCAACAACATGAGCATCGATCTGCGCAAATGGGAACCGATAAACATGTCTCAACCAAGTCAGCGAGTCTGACCATCCGATCCCGTTAGTCGCCTCTGACGACACGCATAGTCGCCTTTCATGGCAAGCATGGGTTGCTGAAGGCCTAATGTACCTGCTGGAAGAGGTATGGTCAATATTTTGAGGTCATGACGTGCTCTAGAATGTGACATATAAACTACTACTACGATTATAGTTTTACACCGCTTTTTTAAATTTTCCAGCTATATCATGACGGGGGATGCCGGAAATGAGCTTCACACATTGCACCATTTTGGGGGGAATCGAACCAGGGTCTTCGTGACGAACAAACGTTTTGACCATAAAGTTACCAGTTTAGTGAGCTCAAGGAGCGAAAACCTGCATGCGTTAAAGGCATTGCCAACTTCTATTTGTCATAAAACTATGATATGATGATATACGTCATAAAAATATGATTTGGGGGAATCGAACCCATTTATGCTTGAACCCTAGGCTACACCCCTGAACCCTTTCCTATATACATAACACAATCACCGCCATGGATTATCCAAGATTATTTCATGACATAATGGTGTGTTAAAGGCAAAACTGTTCTGAAATATCTTATTGTCTGTTATCACTGAAAATCAGCGATAATACCATGAATTCGCAGGGTGAGAATGTCCAGTAGGTCCCACTTTAGAATTGCTAGAATGACATTGATGCCATTCATGTGGGTGGTGGTAGGGCAGCCTTGTTTATTGCAAACTAGGGTTCGAATCCCCGCATTGGTACAATGTCAAAGTCGATTTCTGCTGATCATCGCTCAAACATTAAAATTATGCTACATATAATTATTTACATAAAGCTCCAAACACAATATCAGTCCAAAACTATGCGGGTATCCTTCTTTACATCAACCTTCCCTTTTAAATGTGTTTTTAAGGGTTCCATATATAGAAAACTGGATCGAATTTAATATGTACACATGTCCAGAGAGGAATCTTCCAGTGATATATTCAGCATCAATCACTGGATTGTGTGGTCCATTTACAGACCGATGTCATGTTGCTGGGGTGTTGTTGAACGCGCCGTAAAACAACCACCAAGCTAAGCTACGTCTTACGGTTCATATCAGCTCTAACAGTCAGAATAAGCTGCGTGTTAGCCGCTATGTTGGTGCCAGTCACGTTCATATTCTGACGAAGGGAAGACAACTCTGACTGGACTGTTTCCACGTCCTCAGCTGCTTGGGTGTAGTTTGTCCTCAAGTCGCCCAGGTCGGCCATCAAAGAGCTTATGTTACCGGCGTTAGCCTTGACCAGTGTATCGGTGACATTTGCTTTCTTATGGAGACCGGTCAGTTGAAGTTGTAAGGTGTTTAACCCTTTTGTGAGACCCTTCCATTTTCCTGAAAAAAAAAATATATATGTAGCATTGCAGAATTGAGTGGTGATATCATTCTCGTTTGACCACATGTTCATGATACAAGCGTACTCTACATTCGCAACTACTCGTGTCATTCCGGCAAGCCGGATGGCGTCTCGTACCCATCTCGTGGCCATGTTTACGACTGGGTCCGGTCTAAGCGCAAACGGACATGGAGATAAAAATTGTCTAGTATTGTAAATTGTAAGATAACTCTGAATTTCCAAACATGACTCTAACAATATCCTACATCCCGATGACATAACAACAATACCGTCAGTACTTTTACATATATCTTTTAGTGTTGATAGTTGTTCATCCATAAGCTCAAAGTTTATGTTTAAATTGTGCTTGGTATAGTTTAGCGAAGTTTCAAAGGTCATGGTTTGAAATGCGTTTTACTATGCGCGATTTGGTTGGTTTGGCACGATTCTTGGCAATGATGGCGTACGAGAGGGGTACGAGTCGCCTTGTAGGTCACGGAAAGAGACGAGTAGTTACGAGAGGGGTACGAGTCTTCTTGTAGGTCACGGAAAGAGACAAGTAGTTACGAGAGGGGCACGAGTCGCCTTCTAGGTCACGGAAAGAGACGAGTAGTTACGAGTGGGGGTACTCTAATGACTTTATATGTTTTAAAGATTCATAGAACTTTGTCTTGCGATCACTGAATGCGATCGTAAAATATCACATTATCGATAACTTCCAAAATACAGTACGATATCCGGTTTTCAGCCTGAAACCCCAGCTAGGCGGTTTTATCCACTTGGCTGCGAAGGATCGCTGTGAGATTGTTTGTCAGCATGAATCGTGTGCCATCACAAGAAGGGTAGTGCCGGCAGCGCACAAATCGTATATCATCACAAGAAGAATAGTGCGGGCAGAGCACGTGCTGAGCACGGGTAGCTCATGCGGATTGCGCGTGCAAGGTAAGGTGTCGGATGCCGGTCTCATCCTAGTTGATTTCAACAGTAAATACCAAACATTAAAATTATATCTAAAACATATCTTCAGTCGATTTGTAAGTTTGATAAACCATTAACCGTCGGGATTTTAACTCTCATGAAAACTCTCTGGCATTTTTTTAATCAAACATACATATTCATTTAAAAAGATGCAGTCCACTTTATAAGTTCGGCGTTATGAGAGTTACTCTGTGCAGCTGGGATAAGATGCATATGACACGGACTGACCACGTCCGCCAGCGTCTTCCTCCGGGAGTGGTGGGAATAGCCTTGTGGTTGAACAGTCTGCTGGTCACGCCGTTGACCCGGATTCGATTCATCACATGGCTGGGTGTGTAAAGCCATTTATGTCCCCGCCGTGATATTGCCGGAATATTGCTAAAAGTGGCGTAAAACCATACTCAGTAACTTGTTGTCCGCTACTCACGACACGCATGGCTTGCTGCAAATTCTAACCTGCACCTCAGGATGCTCAAACCGTGTGCGTGCTAGGTTTATGCAGGCTACCAGAGCTTCTTTTTCTTACCTGTAAACTCTGATTTAACGGCGTTAATTCTCTTAGTATTGGAATCAATCTCCGAGGCAGTTTCTCTCACACTCGACTGCGTGCTCTTCAATTCTGCTATAATTTCTTCCACATCAACTGAAGATTTATCGACAAGTTTCCTAATGACATTGACCTCGGAACCAACACGTTTGATGTCATAAATGTTAGTCTGGACTTCTCGAGCTGTCTCATTGAAACTCGATGCGAGGTTCCTAATACGTGAGTTCAGTGTCCTCCCAGTCTGTATCGTTCTGTTGATGCTAGCTCCGTGAACGCGAAGTTCCGACTCAACGGACTGAAGTTCATCCCTGTTTGCTTGAACAAGTATACCAGTTCTGTTAAGTCTTTCAGTCAGAGATAATACTTCTGTGTCTATTTTATCAGTATGTGATACTGTGACATTGAGTCGTGTTTGTATTTGGTGTAGATGCGAGTTTATTTGGCCTATATCCTCAGTATTGGCCTGCGTGCTCCAGCTTGTAGCGTTCAGAAGCAGGGTCACACCTGAAGAGAAAAAGTAAACTGCGTTAAGTAATCATCATGGACTTGAGACGTGTGTGTGTGAGTCAGTGTGAGAGTTGAGGTTTAGCAATATTCCACCATATTGACGTCGGAGGATACTTAATGCTTAGTGTTTGACGATGCATCCGGTACTTTCTCAATGTTATTAGTGGGTTCTGGACCAGACAATCCGGTGATTGACATGATAATTGATGTAGGCAATTAGGATACGATGACATGCATCAAACCAAGGCAGCAAAACCTTCATGCTCCCATCGGCATTCTCAAACCTTACCCTTACCCACACAGTCAAACCCTTCCCTTACCAACACAGTCTAATCCTCCCCATCACCACAGTCACACTCTTCCCCTACCAACACAGTCAAACTCTTCACCTACCAATACAGTCAAACTCTTCCCTTACCCACACAGTCTAATCCTCCCATACCAACACAGTCAAACTCTTCCCCTACCAACACAGTCAAACTCGTACCCTACCAACACAGTTAGCCCCTTCCCGTACTCACACAGTGAAACCCTCCCTTACCCACACTGTCAAACCCTTCCCTTACCCACACAATCAAATCATCCATTTATCAACACAGTCAGTCCCTTTCCTTACTCACACACTATCCTTACCCATGAAGTCAAAATTTGATTTCCCAATCCACACCTTCAGAACCCTCTCAGAGACTCGAGCTACCATCTTATCCCTGACCACACACCTCTTTTCCCACCCACACAGTCAAAGCCTTCCCGCCACTCAGACACTCAAGCCAAAGAACGTACCTTCGACATTCGACTTTATGGAGTTGATTCCCAGAGCGTTGACATTGATGTCTGCCGCGTTCTTTTTCACTCTTTGCTGGAGTCTGGAAACTCGTGATTTCACCGCACTAGCAGCTTCCTCGCTGCTGTTAATCTTCTCTCCCATCACCTTCAAGTCCGAGACAAGGCCCTGCACTTTCAACCTCGTCGCCTCACCAGTGGTGAAGGTTTTGTCCAGCAAAGTCTGACTTGTATTTACCTTAGATGTTAAGTCCATGATGTCTTTCCTCAAGGTGTACGTATCACTGCTTGTTGCATGGAAACGTTTCTCCATTGTCATCATCTCCGATCCCAGTTTACGGACAGAGTCCCTGTTACTTTCCACTGACCCCGTGGTATTTTCTAAATTGTGTTGGAGCCTTGTAAGATCCAACTTAATTTCCACTGTGTCGTTCAATAATCCATAAATTCGTCCCTTCACTACGACCTGGTCGGACATCAGATCTTTAATACTTTCTGAGTTTTCTCTGGTGTTTACGTCTGATTGGTTGAGATGGGTAAAAATGGAGGACACGTCTTTTGTTACAGATGCGATGTCTCTTGTTGTACCTGCACGACGGAAGACAGATGTCAGTACATCATTTGGTGGACAGGTCTAGGCTCGAATCTGGCAAGTCAGTGGGGCGCAACACGACAATTGCTAAACCTTCGACAAATTCACTCGCGTTCAAACAAATATTAAAGCCCATTTCTGGTGTTCAGTGTCGTGATATTGGCGAAATATTGCTAGAAGCGGCGTAAAACCTCACTCACTCATTCATTCACTCACTCACTCCTGCTAGTGTTCCGATTAACTAAAATAACCGATGATTTTTTGCAGTGACCTAACGACCAAGCAATCGATTGCATTTGCTCATAATCGAACACAAACGATTTGGAAACTATCGGTGTAGTCTTTCAAACACTTGACGATGGAACATATCTCAAAAGTTGTTAGGGCCTGACAACTCACTCACTCACTACCCCTCCCTACCCCCTCAAACAAAATAGCAGCTGATATCTATATGTACTGACCTGACAGTGTAGATTTTAGAGATTTTATGTCCACTTCGTTCGACACTGAAGTTGCCTGAACACTAATCAGACCTGAATATAGTGTTGAGATATTTAACTGGGCAGTGCGGATATCCTGGGTATGCACGTCAATATCAGATCCCATCTGCTCAAGCTGTGACTGTATATGTGATACGTCTGATTTTATCTTCTCCCCGTCAAGGATCGTGGTGTTGACACCATCGTCAACACGAACCAGTTCCAACTTCAGTGTAGCGACATCTTCACTGGTTGTTCTGATTTGACGGTGGGTCCTGTTCACTGTCTGGCGAAGTTCCGACACATCGGCTCTTGTCTCTTCAGCATCGAGTCTAGTTCTGCGCAGCTTAGTCCTCGTGGCAAGGACTTTATCATTAAGAAGGGTGACATCCTGCCTGGCAGCTCGTACATCCGACACCGTTGTATTCAGTGCCACCTGTATCGTTGCTAACTCCCCCACGACGTCTTCACTGATTCTGTTCATAGCACTAACGTTTGATGCTACACGTGTTATGTCCGTCTGCAAATTTACAATGTCCAATTCGAACTGTTTTAACTGGGACGTGGATCTGTTCACATCTGATCTCAGTTGGAACACATCCTGCTGTACGTCCGAGGTACTCTGGGCTGTGTTATTGATGTCTCTCTTTAGCATCAGAAGTTTGGACTCCAGCTGTGAGATCCCCCCTGTATTGTGTGCCACAGATGAGGCTGTCTTGTTCAGGCTACGACGAAGTGCTGACATCTCGAAGGCTAACTCCTCGGAACTGATAGCTGTGTTATTTGAAAAGTCAGCTTTGAAGGACATTAATTCCTCTGTGACGTCTTTCAATTTGTCTGTAAATAAATAGTGGACAATGTGTTAGAATTTGATGGTTTAACCAAAATTCCTAAAACACCAGCCCAGCGGAACACACGATGTGAACTTCAAACATTGCGTCCAATTGTATAGCTGAAAGTAGGGCTTTCGTTTGAAAAATAATTAAGTTTTCCTCAGTGCTACCAACCATATAAACAAAACTGAATGTTTCTCTGCTTTACAAAATACATACCTGTATTTTCTTCAAAGAAGGTGGAATTATATGACAGCAAAATGTCAGATGGTGACATGTATTCAAAATAAACTAATTACAGCTTGAAACGTCTCCACTGACTTGTGGATCAAAATATACCTTTATTCAACATTCATACCACAGGCATACGTAATAAGGACACGTATTCGGACACGTATTCGGCAGTTCGGCAGACCTAATGTAAACAGTATTTTAGTTGTAATACAACGTGTTAGTGTGGACCGCACGCTTATGACGTCACCCTAGCCAGCTTTAAGCGTATTCTTAAAGAAATCAAACTAAACCTGTCAATACAAATTTGACAAGAGGAAACAAAGTTTTACTAACGTTGTATCTAACAAAGTGAGACACACTGTTATTTGTTTTTTGAGTAAATCATACCGATGGAACACATATCTTAAGCATTAGTACTATGCATGCAATCATACATTACCTGTATCAGATTAGCATCTATTTATACATTTCATGACAATTACAAGATATCTAAAGTTAATCAGATTCCATCTTGAAAATCGCTGGGTATCATTCTTATAGAGATTGTGTTTTCGGTCATTGCTTACAAGCAG
This sequence comes from Haliotis asinina, assembly GCF_037392515.1. Classification (NCBI taxonomy): domain Eukaryota; kingdom Metazoa; phylum Mollusca; class Gastropoda; order Lepetellida; family Haliotidae; genus Haliotis; species Haliotis asinina. The sequence continues at coordinate 9,364,293 of NC_090292.1, forward strand.
GGGCAGTGGTGTACCTGAAGATTAAAGCGTTCACTGGTCACGCTGAAGACCCGAGCTCTCCCATTCAAATGGAAACAATATGTGAAGCCAATTTCTGGTGTTTCCCGCCACGATATCTCTGAAATGTTCCTAAAAGCGGCGTAAAATCACACATTCACTCGCTCAATTAAAAGCAAATGTTTCTGTGGATTTAATTCCCTGAATATGGCCCTATTCGCTAATCCTTAAGAATGTAGTCATAAGCAAATAAATGAAATGAATGTAGGCACTCACCCTCCAAGTCTCTCTCCAACTTGGCCTGTGCCCTACTCAGAGTAATGTTGACTCTTCCAAGGTCAGATTTCACCTCTAGCTGATTCATAACCGTTTCGTTCACTCTTTGCCCACTTACTAATAATGCAGATCTTAACGATTGTATGTCTTTGCCGTTTGCCTGTATGTTGCTGTTCGATGTATTGACGTCCGTACTGAGAATTAAAATCTTGTTCCCCAAACCATCTGTTCTTCTTCTAAGCTTAGTAAATCTTGTCTGGACTTGCTCTTTGAAGGTTCTAAGTTCATCATTTGTGGTGTTAACAGTTAACCGTAAAGCTGACATATCAGTCATCACTTCATCCAAATTCAGAATTGATGAGTTCAACCTCCCTTGCATTAATTCAGAATCTCGCTGCAGACTTAATATCCTTTCTGTATTCTCAGTAGCTGTTGAATCAGTTCTGTTGAGTATCACACTAAGCTTTGGTAGCTGTGACTTAACGTGTGCCGCATCCGAACGTGTCCTATGTAGGTCTGTCCTGAATACACTAAGGTCGTTCTGGAGACTCTGAACACTGTCTCTCCCTGTTTGCAAACCCGTCTGGAGGGACACACGTAAGTCAGTGACTTCGGCCTCTAGGTCCTCCATGTCCATGTCAGTCCTGTTCACGCGTGCCCGTAACGTAAGAAGGTCTGTGTGTAAACTGTGTAGACTCTGGCGATTATGCATTATGGCAGTTCCCCTCTGTTTGAACTTTTGACGCAGAGCTGAGAAATCTGACCTCAAGTCATCCGTTTTTAAAACTGTCTCATTGACTGTTTCATGAAGCGCTGACAGATCCGCCCGGACGTTCCTCGTGTCTGAGGTTGACGTATTTACAATCTCTTGAAGAGCTGTTAATTCTGATCGGAAGTCCTTATTGTCTGAGACGGTTTTGTTAACAGTCCGTCCAAGCTTTGATAATTCTGTCTGGAAGTCCATATCTCTGGAGACAGTTTTGTTAACTGTCGCTCGAAGATTTGACAGTTCTGACTGGAAATCTTTATTGTTGGATGCAGACTTGTTAACTGTCTGTTGAAGGGATGACAGTTCTGATCGGAAGTCCTTATTGTCTGAGACGGTTTCGTTAACAGTCCGTCCAAGCTTTGATAATTCTGTCTGGAGGTCCATATCTCTGGAGACAGTTTTGTTAACTGTCGCTCGAAGATTTGACAGTTCTGACTGGAAATCTTTATTGTTGGATACAGACTTGTTAACTGTCTGTTGAAGGGATGACAGTTCTGATCGGAAGTCCTTATTGTCTGAGACGGTTTCGTTAACAGTCCGTCCAAGCTTTGATAATTCTGTCTGGAAGTCCATATCTCTGGAGACAGTTTTGTTAACTGTCGCTCGAAGATTTGACAGTTCTGACTGGAAATCTTTATTGTTGGATGCAGACTTGTTAACTGTCTGTTGAAGGGATGACAGTTCTGATCGGAAGTCCTTATTGTCTGAGACGGTTTTGTTAACAGTCCGTCCAAGCTTTGATAATTCTGTCTGGAGGTCCATATCTCTGGAGACAGTTTTGTTAACTGTCGCTCGAAGATTTGACAGTTCTGACTGGAAATCTTTATTGTTGGATACAGACTTGTTAACTGTCTGTTGAAGGGATGACAGTTCTGATCGGAAGTCCTTATTGTCTGAGACGGTTTTGTTAACAGTCCGTCCAAGCTTTGATAATTCTGTCTGGAAGTCCATATCTCTGGAGACAGTTTTGTTAACTGTCGCTCGAAGATTTGACAGTTCTGACTGGAAATCTTTATTGTTGGATACAGACTTGTTAACTGTCTGTTGAAGGGATGACAGCTCTGATCGAAAGTCCTTATTGTCTGAGACGGTTCTGTTGACAGTCTGTCGAAGCTTTGATAGTTTTGACTGGAACTCCTTATTTCTTGAGACTGTTTTGCTAACTGTCAGTTGAATGGAGGATAATTTTGCTTGGAAATCCTTACTGTTTAAGACAGTTCTGTTAACTGTTCCACGAAGATTTGACAGTTCTGATCGGAACTCCTTATTGTTTGAAACAGTTCTGTTAACTGTCGCTCGAAGATTTGACAGTTCTGATCTGAAATCCTTATTGTATGAGACAGTTCTGTTAACTGTTGCTCGAAGATCTGACAGTTCTGATTGGAAATCCTTAGTGTTTGAGACAGTTCTGTTAACTGTTGCTCGAAGATTTGACAGTTCTGATCGGAAATCCGTATTGTCTATTACGGATTTGCTTACAGTCCGTCGAAGGGATGATAATTCTGCTCGGAAATCCTTATTTTCTGATACAGACTTCTTAACAGTCTGTTGGATGGATGATAATTCCGATCTGAAATCTTCATCGTTTGATGCTGTTCTGCTGACAGTCTGACGAAGTGAAGATAATTCTAACCTTAAATCCTTATTATCTGAGACAGTTTCGATGACTGTCTCTCGAAGTTTTGAAAGCTTAGACCGTAAGTTGTTAGATTTCTTATCTGTTATAGTTAAATCCTGACGTAGAGTTCTCAGTCCTGACTGGAAGGTATCTGTAGTGACGAATGTTCTATTAACATCACTGCGGAGATCTGATAATTCTAACCTTATGTCCTCAGCCTCAGATTCTGATCTGTTTATGTCATGACGAAGCGTGGAAAGTTGTAACAAAACACCATTGATATTTGAAGTTGTTGTATTCACAGATTGCTGCACTTTCATCAAGTCTGTTCTCATATCAGAGGTGTTTGACATACTCTGGTTCACAATCTGCCACAATAATGACACTCGCGACAAGGCTTTCTCGCCGTCCTGGGCTGATTTGTTAACAATCTGATGCAGGGACACGATGTGTGAGTTGACAATGGCGGATGTCCTATTGGCGGTGGTCCTCATGTCCTCCAAGCGGTTGTTGATCTTCTCTACGTCTTCCTGCATTGTTCGCACGTCAGACCCGGCTTTGTCCACACTCAGTGATATTGACGAGAGTATAGACTTTACAGAATTCACGTCTCCATCAACACGGGACCAGTTTTCTGAAACGTGAATTCATTAAATTCATTTCTAAATTTCTAAATGATGTAAAAGGAACCCAATATAAGTTAATGATTATATAACTCGTCCATCCATCCATTCATCCATCCATCCATCCATCCACCCATCCATGCATACAGACACACTTAGAAACACATGCATACATGCATGCATGCACACATGCATGCATACATACATACATACATACACACACACATACATACATACATACATACATACATACATACACACACATTCGCGCCTGTTTTCTTTATTTTACAATGGATTTGGGGCTCTGTTTAACTTATATGCGAGTGTAATACATCGGTATTGAAGAGTTGTGAAAAAAGGTCTCACTGATCCTAAAAATTTGCATGTTTCTACCCTTTACCTGTTTGAACTGGGCCTGTCAAATGGCAAAGCATGTAATGTACGTCACGATTATGATATCAAAGTAAACAAACTGTATCCAAACTTAACTTGCATGATGATTATAAACATTTATGGTCCTATCACGATATCAACATTTAGTGTTCAATCCATAACAAATTTGAACTGATATGGTGAAATTGTTTGCAGAAAGAAATGTACGTTACTGAACTGTACGCTACTAGTACATTGGGATTTTGTATTCTAACACTGTCCTGCTCAATGAGACATTTGCATACGTCACTATTTTGACCCACCCCGTGCCACCACCCTTGGTGGCAGAACTATGAATGAACATCTTCAATATCACTCAAAATATGATCAAATAATGAGTGAAACCTTCATACCAATATGTTTCTTTGTCTAACAGAATGCTAGGGAAACACAGAAACCCTTTTGTTCATATTATCCATTCCTCCGGGGTCAGTTTACTTCTGTATCTTGGTTCTGGCTGATTGTGGACAATGCTTGAAGAACGATATACGAATGTAAACTGATAGAGAAATATACGGAACACTTGGTAACGTACTTTTCACCAGAAGATCGAGTTATTCATGGATAGATAACCTAGCAATATCATGTGCTTTTCCTTGTAACCTTAACTGAGTGTCAAACGGATTGGTCTTTATATACATATGAGACTTAAGCAGTGAGCTCCTTCCTCAGAAGACGGTAGTCACTCAAGCATAAAATCCCAGCAACGCCGCAAACTACAGTGAAATCAATTGTGTCGTTCCCAGGCTGGGAAATGTGTCGTTCCCTGCTGGGAAATGTATCGTTCCCAGGCTGGGAAATGTGTCGTTCCCTGGCTGGGAAATGTGGCGTTCCCTGGCTGCTACCCTGACCTCACATTGTTAACACTGACATTTTCTGTCCGATGATCTGATGCGTCCAGCAATATGTTACAGAACGCAGTGTTAAGCATGTACCTATCATCTCGGACTGTCGGACACTGGGACGACTTGCTCGAAGTGCATATTCCAATGACACATTTTTCATTCAGATTGTCAGTATGGAAATGCACCTGCCACTTAATGTCAATGATTTGCACGTGCTAGTCGCTCTATCCATGGAAAGTGGAGGACAATACACATGCATTGATATCTTCTTTTCACAGTTGATGACTGTTCAGTTACCTGCTTGAAATCGCAGATAACAATAGGACGGGTTTTGATACTTGCTGAAAGGGGTCACGCCGTAGACCTCTTAGAACCTCGGCAGGCTACTGTCCGTTTTAACGTGAGTCACAGTGCTAGTTCTAGACTGAAGCGGAGATTTCAAGCCAATGGGTCCGTGGAATATGCACTTCGAGCAAGTCGTCCCAGTGTCCGACAGTCCGAGATGATAGGTACATTTCAACGTCCTGATGTGTTTTTCCATATTACTAAGACAGTGTTACGAGAGTGTAGTTTCTGTAAATTATATCATTAATTAAGTAATAATTATTATTGGGTAACGAGGTTTAGTGCTTTTAGTGATAATTATTATGCTTTCTCCAAAATTATTGGAAATGTGACTTCTCAGCATTATATTTTGCTGGTTCTGATCGGATTTCTTACATCTTTTGTCACGGCAGTTTTTAACAGTAAGAAAGGTTTGTAAAACATGCAGTTAATTCAAAATAGAACAAAGATTCCAACAGTTAAGAAATAGTTCTACCAATAGCTTGACCCTTCACTAATGACGCCGAGTATTTAGTACAACTCTGAAACGATTGACTGATTGCAGTTTCGTCATTGATTTGTTTGTTGTTCATTCAGTTTTAATCCATCTGTATTGAACAGCACAAGGATAGGAACTCTGTCTTTTTGTCAAAATTATTAATAGAAGACATAAACATGAACGCTTACTTTTACGAGATTTCATTTCTTTGAACTTACGTTTCTGTTGCTCTTCAGTATATATGACGGCCACCTGCATCTAATCGACGCTGAGCCAGACAATCTGATATTTAAGCGTTGCAACGACCGCGGAAATATTCATCATCTAAATTTAGTTAAGGCTCACCTGTCATTTGAAACTTCATTGCCGCGATCTCCTGCGTGTTTGCCTGCAGATCGCCTTTTGCTCGGGTCATGTTGGTTTGGAGACCAGCTACTGAAGATTGTAGTGTCCTTGCCTCTGCTGCTACGTCACGTGTGTTCCATTTCACCTCGTCCAGCTCGGACCGAATCCCCCGTATCTCTTGATGCAGCCCTGTGCCTGTTTCATTGAAGATGGTGAGGATATTCCCTATGCCCACCTTCACCGAGTTGACATCAGACACCATTTCTGGAAAAAATAGTACTTATCAATATGTATACAAGCAGGGATAATCTAAAGTTTTCTAATCTGTCATCAAACGTTTGGACTCACTTACTTCATTCCGTTTTAAGATACTCTTTACACATGAACGGATATACTGTAAACGAAATTTATAAGGTTGAAAGGATTATCGGTATGAGTTCATTTAACAATCGCAAACTGAGTGAAAATTGGTTAATTCTGAACAAAACACTAAAACGCAGCTCTTCGCAATTTTTCACATGCTTTTCAGCAATTTGTTGCATTGTCCACGTCTAATTCCGCATAAGGTTGCAGCTGGTCCTCGAAGTTAGTGGATGGTTCAATGGAACCATATTTACGCATACATATCATATAGTGAGTGCTTTAAACGAATCTGAAATTCTGATGGACAGTATATATGTTTCATAGGCGCTTTGGAGGAACCTGGAATTTGGAGCTGGTGGGGCAATTCTGCTTAGTGTTTTCGCATACTGGTGGGATTTGATTGCATCAGGTGTATACATGATAGTTGCGTTGGTGGAAGTTTGGTTTTAACAGGCAGTTGAAGATACAAGTCGACTGTTTCCGTATTTGGCCTGATTATTATATTTTGTCCTTGAATTTGGTACATGCGCCACATATGACTATGGGACGATATATGTCTCCAATCGAATGTGGTCAGGCGGTGAAGGTGTACGGGAATCGAACCCTGGTCTTCGGCATGACGAGCGAACGCTTTACCACTAGGCTATCCTCCTGTTAATCTAGACCCATGAAGATCTACCCGGGGTAGAATAGATCATCGGCAACCCATGCTTGTCATAGAAGGCGACTGTGCTTGTCGTAAGAGGTGACTAACGGGATCGGGTGGTCACTCGCTGACTTGCTTGACACAGGTCAGCGATTCCCATTTGTGCAGATCGATGGTCATGTTGTTGATCTCTGGTTTGTCTGTTCCAGATTCGATTATTTACAGACCGTCTCCATATAGCTAGAATATTGCTGAATGTGACTCAACTCTCTCACTTTTAATCCATTTCATAATGAACGAGTGAGTATGTTTTTTCACCGCTTTTAGCAATATAACTCAACAATATTACAGTATTTGGAAATGAGAATTTCGTTTATTATAATGTATGAACCTTTTACATGCTAATAAATGTATGAAATTCTGAAAACCTGATTTATCAACAGATTGCTAAACCAATAATTATAAAGCGACCCGTGAAGATCCGGGATTAGACAATGCTCAAAGCACTGACAAGTTACAATTCGATGCTCGGGGTAGATCGATGCTCATGTTGTTGATCTTTGGATTGTCTGATACAGACTCAATTATTTAAAGACCGCAGCCATACAACTGGAATACTGCTGAGTGTGGCGTAAAACTAAACTCACTCACTCACTCGCTCACGCATGGCGCAAAACTCACTCATGTATATTGCACTAGTCATAGGACTTATACCACCGGGGACCCATTCTGTGCTAGGTAAACAAAGTCAATTTTGAACAAAAGCACTTGCCAAAGGTGTGACAAAGTATGTGCTACAGTGCTTCTACCCAGGACAGGAGTCCCCCAATGCTCGGGAGTCGAGCTGTCGAGCACGGTCACACCCACCCAAGGACTCTCCGTGAACAGCGTTGCTTCACTTCATCTGGATTGTGACCTAACCTTTATACACCATATACACCTTTAACCACCATATTTACTGTAATGGGTAAAGCGATCAAAGTGGGCAGACACGTACTCCTTTTATAATGATTCACTGTATGAATAAAATGAAGATATGTATATTCAGTTAATACCCCGATTATGTCAACAGCTGACACAGAACCGGACACGCAGATTCAGAGACAACAGTTAGCAGTCCAAGGTCCTTGGCGGGTCAGCTTCCTGTCTTAAATGTAACAGAGTGACCGGATGGTCATTGGAGCTTGCGGTAAAGTGGGACTGAGTATACGGGTCTTTAAACACAGTGCTCAGCAGCCAGACAATGATTCTCTTACAGCTGGATGAGGTATTCATTGTGATAGAACCGACTGACCTATATCACTTGTTTCAATGCTTCTGGAGAGCTGACGAAGCTAATATCCCAAAGTCAATTCACCATGATGTCCTGCGATCCATGAGTGAGTGAATGAGTTTAGTTTTATGCCGCTTTTATCAATATTGCAGCAACATCACAGCCGGGGACACCAAAAATGGGCTTCAGACATTGTACCCGTGACGAGAATGGAACCCGGGTATTCGGCGTGACGAGCGGACGCTTTAACATTAGGGAAGCTGTGTGATACATGTTAGCTTTGAGCTAAAATAATTAAAGACATTTTGTAAAATAAATATTAATAAAAAAAGTGCTGCAAATATACAAGATAGATGAAACAATTGATATATACTTTCCTACTTACTGGTCAAGTGAGACTTTATGGAATCGATGTCCTTTGAATTTGCCGTGACATCTAACACTATTCCTGTGGAATTAAGAATGCTGTTCGACAGATCCAAAGTATCCTTCCCTTCAACAGAGCTTGAGTTACCACTTTCCTTCAGTTCCATAATTTCTGAATCCATTCTTTGTATCAGCTGCCGGTGTTCCGTCACGTTGGCAATTGTGGCGTCATTAACACGACTGAAGTTCGCAATTTGAGATCGCATTTTCCTCATGCCAATTTCAGCACCATCTATGCTTGTCTTCAGGATATGCCATTCCAGCTTCAGCCAGTTGAGACTCTCCGTGTTGGCGGTCAGATTGGAGGAGGCTTTGCTCATATTATAATTCAATATGGACAACGCTGATTTAATGTCCTCCGTGTCAATACTGGTCCTGTTGATCATCTTTCCCATTTTCGCCATCTCCTCTCTCACTCTTTCCAAATCTCCGCCATTGTTCCTGGAAACCGATGATCTCCTCAGCATCCGGCGTACCTTGTTATCAGTTGCGAGTAATCTCCCCCTGAATTTGCTAATCTCGATTATGTTTCCTTTAACGTGACCTTCAAGCAAGGTCAACCCGCGCTCCAGTCTATTGACCTTCTCTACGATGGCGTTATCAATGTATTTGCTGAGTGATCCTGACTGTATGAGGTCATTGATTCTGTCTTCAAGCGATGACGTCATCCAGGAATCCATTCGCGTGTGCATGTCCTTTTTGAGCCGCTGTTCCATTTGCCTAGACTCTGCATTCAGCTGTTCATTTACCCTATATTCTATAGTGTCTAGATCAGCGTCAATCTTATCCTTCACACGCGTTTCAAAGTCTGTTAGGTACACCTTTAAGTCACCGTATGTGAATATGTTTTGGTATTCATAGTCAGAATAATCTTCATAAGCCCCGTGGACATAGGTTATAATAGGCAGAAAGAAACAAATGGCCAGGGTACAGGACATATGTAGACACATCTGGAACACAACACAAGTTATGTTAGGTCAAAATACATAATAATGTTCTTCAAGGACATTTATAACGCGCTTATATCAAGCAGTTCTACATGTTCAAAGCGGTTTAACATTGTCATCGGCTCCTAATTGCGCAGATCGATGCTCATGTTGTTGATCACTGGATTGTCTGGTCCAACCTCGATTATTTACAGATATATAGCAGGAATATTGCCGAGTGCGGCGTAAAACTAAACTCACTCACTCACAGATATCATTGCTGAGTGAACGGAGCCAATTTTGAACAAACTCGCTTTTCTAAGGTGAGACCATATGTGTCCCGTATGTTTAGTTGTGGGGCAGGTTGTGTGACACTCGGGAGTCACGATGCCGTTTCTTAACTTACCCTGTGACCTGGGCGCTATTAACACGACCACACACCACCATGCACACATATATGTATATACGAGTAATCGGAACACTACCAGGAGTGAGTGAGTGAGTGAGTGAGTGAGTGCGTGAGTGAGTGAGTGAGTGAGTGAGTGAGTGAGTGAGTGAGTGAGTGAGTGAGTGAGTGAGTGAGTGAGTGAGTGCGTGCGTGAGTGCGTGCGTGAGTGAGTGAGTGAGTGAGTGCGTGAGTGAGTGAGTGAGTGAGTGAGTGAGTGAGTGAGTGAGTGAGTGAGTGAGTGAGTGAGCGAGCGAGCGAGTCCGCTCTTATCAATATTCTAGCAATGTCACAGCGGGCTGTTCTCGTACGAACTAATTACAATCATATATCTTTCTCTTTTTTCGGTATAGCCTCGGGTATAAAGCGTTTGCTCGTCACGCTGAAGATCCAGGATCGATTCCCTACATGGGTACAACGTGTCCGTCGCCGTGATGTTGCTGGAATGTTGCTAAAGGCGGAGTAAGTTTAACGCTGACATCGCACATCACAGTATACTGAATCCATGTACTGAAGCCGAACGCTTGTATATCACTTGCTGCCCTTCGGAGTGAGTGAGTGATAGTTTGTGTTACATTCCTGCAATATAACGGCGGGGAAAACCAGAAATAGGCTTCACACAATCTGCCCATGTGAGGATTATAACCCGGCCTGATGGGCGAGCACCCTAAGCAGTAGGCCACCACACCAAAATCGCTATGAGGGTATCTAACCAGCAATTCTTTGCGCTCCATCAACTACACCATGATGGCTATCTTAACGTCCTTGACAGAACATCAAGACATTTTCAACAAAATTTTCATTTTTATGTATTTTAAAGATGTTTTTAATTTTAGTGTCTATCCCTCCTTCAGGTGGAAGTGGCAGCGGGGTAGCGTAGTGGTTAACGCGTTCGCTCGTCACGCCGAAGACCCGGGTTCGATTCCCCACATGGGTACAATGTGTGAGGCCCATTTTCTGGTGTCCCCAGCCGTGATATCGGTGGAATATTGCTAAAAGCGGCGTAAAACCAAACTCACTCACTCACTCCTTCAGGTTTATTTTTACGCCGGACTCAGCAATATTTCAGATCTATGACGTCGGTCTGTAAGTTATCAAGTTCGGACTAGATACTGCAGTGATCAATAGCATGAGCTTCGATCTATGCAATTGGGATACGATGACATGTGTCAACTAAGTCAGCGAACCTGACCACCCGATCCTGTTAGTCGTTTCCTACTGACTGTATTTATGCTTGGATCTTCAAGGGTTTAAAAGACATTTTCAATGAAGTGCTCATGTTCATGAATCATTGAAGGTGTTTCTTTAGTTTCCGCCGTTATCGAGGTGGGTGTGGAGTGAATGAGTTTAGTCTTTTATCGTACTCGGGAGGGAGACTGTACAAACAGCGATGGGAAGAAATTGGGTGTTAATAACATAGATATGGTCAAGTGTAATTATTTATCGGACTTATCTCTGACATGATTCTATCATATCAGCAGTTTAACGTCGTACACGACCAGGACAAGTTGCGCCCTGTCTATCTCTTAAGTTTGGACCAGATAATCCAGTGACTGACACCTTGAACGCTATCAGGATACGATGACCTGCATCGCCAGGTAAACGGGGCCAACGAACTCATCAGTCGCCTGTTTCTTTAAGTAGCGGTTGCTGAAGTCTTAAACATAGCACATTATGTAATTGTCGAGTTCATGAAAAGACATCCACAGCGAGTCGTTATTTTTAGCAACACTAGTAAGGTTCAGCTCCATCAACGAATGTTTGAAACATGCGTTAAAAGGCTAGGTCTTACAACATGCAGTGGCGTAAGTACCTTTAAAATGAAAAGCCCGGGATTACATATCATGGTGTCCGAAAAGGCTGGGAAAGCCCGTGATACTATCTAAATATATAGCTTTGCAGTCTATGGGGTTTACACGAAAAAAATGGCTTGCTACCCACCAGACATCCGCGTTGAGCATAACGTATGACAGTGTGGTTGCAGTTCACATTCGTGATTCACCAAATTAATAGGCAAGTAGTATAATCTAACAAATATATACTAACCTTGTTTGTTGCACGAGTTACATATTCCATACCGTGTATTGTCCTACATCTAGACTGCTAACATGCGTGCTTGGCACAACCCACCATTCAGAGATCAGGACGATAAGACACTCGTGACCATTCTACTTACTTCAAGAATCAACTTCCGACAAATCTCAACCTGGATAGTTTGCTACCGCTTGTACAAGTGTCCAGGGATACAGAGATGGCCTCTTGTGTTGAAAGCCATTCGTGGCTTTTTTGTTTTTGTTTTGTTTATTGTTTAACGCCGCACACAGCAATATACCGGCTATATGACTGCAGTCTGTAAACAGTCGAGTCTAGACCAGACAATCCAGTGATCAACATTAGGAGTATTGATCTACAAAATCGGGATACGATGACACGTGTCAGCCAACACTGATCACATGATCCCGTTCGTCACCTCTTACGACATACATGGGTTGCTGCAGACCAGTTCTATTCCAGATGTTAACGGATGTTAACGGATGTTCAGTTTTGTCTTTGTCGGAGCATACACACTCAACGATTCAGCTGTAGTTCTTTGTTGTGTGACGTCGTACTCCACAGTGATTACTATGAACACTGTGTCTCCAGGTAAACACTCGAGTCTGATACAGGCACACTGGTGACTTGTGTCGTGAGCTGTTAGAGAAAGATGATTTACAATCACTCAAGTCACCGACGATGGCAACGTGAACGACAGCATGCACGTCAAGGACTCAAATGCACTCACTAAGGGCAACTCCGGAATATCCTTGACCCACGTCTTTCAGACTAGTCCATCAGATAAAACCAGATATTTAGGTGGTATCGTGTTCTGTTGTGTCCCGTTGTTATCCCCGGATAACAAGGAAATGTACTGTTATTATCCCCGGATTCTCACAAGGTGACATGAGGTATGGGCTGTTATCATCCCCGGTTACAGAGATGGTGACATGGTGTACGGATTGTTATCATTCCCGGAATCTGACAGGGTCACATGACTTAGGGGATGTTAACATCCCCGAATACTGAGAGTCTGGCATCATGTATGTACTGTTATCATCAATGGATTTTGAGTGGGTAACTTGATGTACGGGTTGTTACTATCCCCGGCTTCAGAGATATGACTGTTATCACCATATTATACTGAATCCCAGATGGGACTCAAACCACCAAAACCATTAGATTCTTTGCTTTACTGAGAATGTGCAATCCCAAGTTACTAGGCTCTCATAACTAGATGGGGTCATTTTGTACCCGGCATACATTATCATCCCCTAATTAGAAGGCGTCATGTATCCTGTGACACCAAGGGCACAGATGTATTATCATACCTCACACATGAATGTCGCTTTCTGATTGGCTAAGCGCTATTCTGTTATTTCCAACTTACCCCGCTTACAGGCGATATCGATGTATTATTTTCAATGTACACCGCTAGGGATTCCGAACTCTTCTGGTGCTTCATAGTAGTACTTTTTTGTCTCGAATAACATTGAATCACGCATCCACCACGGAAATGACCGATGTTTTGCGATTGAAAATCGAAGGAAGGGAGATAACTCTAAATCTGTTTACTTTGTGCCGTCTGCAAAATGGCGATTCGCCTCGCATTCAACAGAAGTGCTCAAAACAGTTCAAAATTAAAATTAAAGCGTTCGGTAAGATAAATACGTTGTTCACCGGTACCTCGGTGTTCTTGGGCTCATGTACCCTCGGGGTCTCTTTATGTTCCCCTCGCCCTGCGGGCCCGGGGAAGATAAATCTCGAGGGTACATGAACCCATGCCCCCCACGCGACCATTGTACAACTTATAATGTACCGTCGATGCTTGTTTATGTTCCCTGAGCCCTGAATATATACAAACATCGATAGTACATCAATCCATGGGCCCCGTGGAACCAGTGAACAACGTCTTTGTATCTTACCGAACACCTCAATGTTAATTTTGAACGGTTTTAAGCACGGATTTCAGATCGTGTTTGAATGAAACGATTCATGAATCTTGTTTTCCCGCAGATGTTGTCCTTGTAAAGTCACCGCAATGTAATTTCTCTTCTTAGCATTCACATGCACTAAAACTGAACGTTTTGTCTAAAGTTATTTACAGGAATGCGAGGCAATTCTTCACGTGTCCACCCCTAGATATTGCAGACGACACAAGAAAAAAAGAAAGATTTAGAGTAATCTCCCTTCTATCGGCATGAATTCGCAAAACATCAGCAGTTTCCGTACATCATACGTGAGTCAGTGTTATTCGAAATAAAGAAGTACAACCACGAAGTACCGAAAGAGTTGTCAATGGGAACCTGGTGCATTGCAAATGCACCTTGCTTGTAAGCAGGATACATTTAAAATAACAGGAAAGCGCTCAGCCAATCAGGAAGCAGCACTAATTATGTGTGAGGTAAAGTAACTTCATATCAATCCTGTATTTTGACAAGGATGTATGTTGCATATAGCTATTGTTACATACTGAACAACAAAAGAAACGAAACTTTCATAAGGTTTCATTTTTTCGAAACTTCATTTTCTTTTGCTGTTCAGTATACTTGGCCGCTGTTATGACTCCTGTAAACCAGACCGTGGAATGAATTATTGGACTGGCATCAAAATTCAGGGATATTGAAAGGTTCACATTTTGTATTTGTAATAATGATTCCCGGAAACTGAGAGCGTGATGTGAAAGTTGCTATTGTTATTTTGATATAATGAGAGAGGGCCTTGCTACACTTGCCTGTTACTATGATTCCTGAATACAGTGAGTGAGTGAGTTTAGTTTTACGCCGCACTCAAGAATATTCCAGCCATATGGCGGCGATCTGTAAATAGTGAGTGAGTGAGTTTAGTTTTACGCCGCACTCAGCAATATTACAGCTATATGGCGGCGGTCTGTAAATAATCGAGTCTGGACCAGACAATCCAGTGATCAACAACATGAGCATCGATCTGCACAGCTGGGAACTGATGACATATGTCAACCAAGTCAGCAAGCCTGACCACCCGATCCCGTTAGTCGCCTTTTACGACAAGCAAAGTCGCTTTTATGGCAAGCATGGTTTGCTGAAGGTCTATTCTAACCCGGATCTTCACGGGTATTCTGAACACCGAGAGGGTGGCATGCTGTATTAGGCTGTTACTATGCTGGAATATTAAGGCGAACCTTATTAAATTACTATTCTTGGATAATAAGACCGCCCTAACATAAAACCTGAATATCGCGTACACATAACTTCTTTCTCAAGATTATGTGAATGAGTGAGGGAGGGAGTGAATGTCGTTTTACGCCGCTTTCAGCAATATTGCATCAATAGCACGGTGGTGTAATACCACAAATGGGCTTCACACATTGCTACCATGTGGAGAATCGAACACGAGACTCTGGCGAACGCTTTAAACACTAGATTCCAGCTAGGTGCTTGATAACTGAAGTATATGTTCAGTATATCCACATAATCTAATCTTCATTCAGTAATAACCATTCATTGTGCCATCATTACATGTTGGTCAAGCGGGCATTGAACCGCTTACTAACAATGTATGGGGCAATGACTGGGAACTGTGTCAGACCTACTCCAGCGTGAGTGCGGCGACACTTGGAGTGTTCCTGAGATTATTCCCCTTCAGTAGCAACACTAGAGGAGGAGGAAGCGGAGCCGAGGAAGCACGTGGCGGAAGTATGTGTCGCCGTGGGGCGACTTCAGCTAAAGATAACCTAATTTATGTGTCAAGTGTTGAATATGCATAAGTCACGTGCGTGGGTTGATTTTGACCTTAGAGATGAAATTCCCGTTATCCATTCATTAGATCTAGTTCAGAAAGAAATCTCAGACTGAATCGTGTCACAGATTTCTCTATTACATTGTCGTATGAATAAAACTTAATATACACATCAAGTATGAACAAACAGACACGAAATATACTCACTTGTGAATGAGTGGATATTTTAGCGTTGGAATATTTCTGTGGAGCAAGGATGCAGGCCTCACGTTTACTACCAAAGCCTCGTGGTGCCACTTTCCTAACGCATACACAAAACTAGTGGTATTTCGAACGTTTCCGGAATTTAGGTCCAGACTTCGGATATTTGTTTCATGACTTGATTATTTCCTCAATAGTGCAGTTTGTTTCTTCTCTTACTTCTACATTATAAGATCGATTTTGTCGAACCTTTAAGCTCTTCTTGCGTTACTTCGATTGCATTCTTGTCATGTAAACCATTCCTCCTCAGAGCACGTTTTAGCGAAAATCGTATGGACGAGCTTGGTCATTTATAGTTTTAATAATAGAGTGAAGCACCGAAAAATATTCCTGATGTTTTTTCAATCAGATTTGAAAGACAGGAAACACTACGTCCCTATGTATCCATGGTAACAGTGGTCAGATTTAATGGCTCCATCACCACATGTTATCGTATCAGAAAGTCATCTATTCATACACGTCAGTAATTCTGCTGTCGGCTTGGCTGCATCATATCATCGGTTCCCTTGAGATTTATGCTCATGCTGTTGATCACTAGATTGTCTTGCCCAGAGTCGATTATTTAGAGACCGCCGCCATATGGCTGGAATATTCTTGAGTGCGGCGTAAAACTAAACTCACTCACTCACTGTATTCAGGAATCATAGTAACAGCCAAGTGCTGGAATATTGCTGAGCGAGGCGTAAAACTAAATTCACTTAACCTCTCTCCCAGCCTTAATATAGTTACAGGCTGCCGCGATATTGCTTGGTCTTGTGTTAAACAAAATCACCCAAAATAACCCAAAATAGAATCAAACATGTGACACCCTTAGTATATATGCATCACATGGCTCAGGAGCTGAAACAACATTCAGCTACCCTGGTTCCGCTTGCTTGGGAATCTGTACTTGTTTAAACATAATGCGCCATTGTTAGTGCCTGGGCTCCTGTAGTGCCCTGTGACTTTGCTTGGCAACGGCTTCCATCGTGTTCTTATCCCAGCTGACATTGGAGCCTCGGTAGCATGGAAATCGTGTTTGCGAGTGACTGACTATTCTGGCGTTGTGGAAGCGTCCAATTTAGTGAGTGAGTGAGTGAGTGAGTGAGGTTTCATGCCAGCATTATCAACGCAGGGTCTTCACCATAACAAGTGAGCGCTTTAACTTGTAGGTTTCTTATATCATATTTAGGATTTCACTTTCTTAGTAAAGTACAAATTCTAGTACTTATTTGGTTGAGTCCCATCCGGGATTTGAACCCGCATCCTCAGAGTCAGGCACCTAATCGCCAGCACACAAAGTCAGCAGCCTAGCCCGCTCAGCCACCGCGACTTCCACAAAATGAAATGAATTTCGTAAAATCTACTCAAGTGTGGAAGAAACTTTTGACTGCGTTGTGAAGAGTGGACGTTCACGTCATGGTGGACTATGGGGATCCCTGTCTGTAGCACCGCATATGTCTTATAACCATGATACGAATGCATCCAAGTTCGTTGGCAACAGCCCCCGACTCCAACTGCAGCATCCCAATATGTACCCCCACGCGCGCACACACAGACACCTGCAGTAAATTATCTCATTTTTCAAATGGAATGTTTTCCTTATTTTCTTTTCTTTATTAACGCTGTGGAAGCATCCATGATCCTTTGTGTTACAATAACATACACTTTCACTTCCTGGCATTTCAGCGTTTTGCACAAAGTGAAATCAACACCAGTCTTGAATACATAAATATGTCTCTAAACGCCATAGGATTCGTGAACTGACTTTGCAGAAACTGTACAAAGTAGTCTATTCTGTATTTAGTAGTTTGGGCCTGCAGATTTCATTCAGGGCCTGTAGATTCAAAGCCTGCCAGCGACAGCAGGCACTGAGGGCCAACTGGAAATTATAAAGTATTGCAAACACTGCTACACTGATGTACTAAGGTGATATTGACACTTTTACCGAATGATCTATGACTGATGTTTAAAGGCTTGTTTCAAAACATCTGTCTTGACAAAAACAATGTGAATGGCAATTTAGTAAGAGATGATAATAACTGACATAAAAGTCACAGAGTGAAATTTATTAAAGCGAGAAAGTTAAAGCGAGACAAAGCTAATGAGTGTTTTACTTCTCACGTGTTTTCTTTGTTGCCTCTATCGTCTCGTGAAATCTGGGTGTGGAAATATTAAACGGGACAAATGATTAAACTACAGTGGAAGCTGTCTAAACCGGCACTCAGCGGGACTTAATAAATAACCCAGTTTAGACAATGCGCCTGATTGCAGAGCTGATGATAAATGTACAAGTCTCAAATGGGACTGTGATTTTATGCCGGTGTGACAACTTGCCGGACTGGACAGATGCCGATTTTGACAGCTTCCACTGTATATGATGGTTCGAGGTGTCTGTTTTGTATGCGTATTACATTTACAAAATCTAAATGAATTACGTCTACAGAAGGTGATAAATGTCCTCAAGGCCGTCACTGCCGGAAATGACGTCATCGGGAGAACTCATACACGTCAAGCAGCTGCTGTTAGAATACCATGGGGATTGCAGTGATAGACGGCAATGCATAAGCAGATTAAAGATCTTTAAGGATATCCATGACGTTGGATTCAGAAGGTTTTATGTCCATAAAAATCCTGCTTGTAAATTTAGATCTGCTCTCTTCCCTGTGATTAGGACAAGGTGTTATGAAGTCCTCTATGTCAACATCAACGCCGGTCGTCCCCTAGACCTCTGTGTTTCCATTGGATGACTGAGACAGCACATGGGCAATATTTTAGCCATATCGTGACAAGAACAAATATTACAGTCCAAATTAAGGTATTATGTTCACAAAATAAGAAAGAAAAAACCCCTATTCATTGTAAATTTAGATCTGTACTATTTACTGTGATTAGGACAAGATGCTATAAATTCTATTACGCCAACATCAACACCGTACGCCCTTAGAGACCTATCTCTACTGATCACCCAATGCTACCAATGCTACCAATAAATAGCCACCTATATAAACCGACTGTTTGTGATTTATAAGTCTTTCGTACATTTCTCTCACACACTTAACAAGGATTTCTGTTAGATTGACTACTTACGACACCAGATAACCAACATCCTTGCCAAAGCCAGCCCTCAACCACCCAACCTAACAGCTGCCGAAAAACAAACCATCCATGACCTCCAGAATGACAAGGACATCACCATCGCCCCAGCCGACAAGGTCAAGGCCACAGTCATCCTGAAGACTCCAGACTTCCATAACATGGTCAACAAGATCCCCAATGACCCCACTACCTACCGCAAGATCAAGAAAGACGCCACCGCAAAACTCAACCACCAACACAAAGCCAGCCTCAACCAACTAAAAGATAAGTATGAAATCAGCCAGCAACTATACTACAAGCTAACAACATCCAATCCACAGCCACCGTATGGCAGAGCCACCATAAAAATCCACAAAACTCCACCCAAGGCCAGACTGCTCGTGTGTTCCAGAGACACTGTGTTCTACAGTACCGCCCAGCACCTGACAGAAATCCTTGCCCCACTCGGAAAAACAGCGGACTCCTTTATCTCCGACTCCAGTGACTTCTGTACCAAACTCCTCAAGATTACCGAAGCTGACCAAATCCTAATTTTACGTTGTGGCCGTCTTCACAAGTGTCCCAATAGATGAAACCCTACAAACCCTCCGCCGTTGCATATCTGAATTGGAAACGCCCCTTGACACCAACCTCACCATTGACTCCATCATTGCCTTGACCTCTGCCTGCATCCCCTCGACATACTTCACCTGGGGAGACGACTACTACGAACAAATCCACGGCCTGCCCATGGGCTCCCCTCTGTCCCCATTACTCACAGAAATCTATATGACCTCCTTTGAAAAGCAAGCCCTCAGCACCTCGACCATCAAACCTACTTGCTAGTACAGAAAGGTTGACGACACCTTTGTCATCCTACGTCAAGACCAAGACCCAGCTACCCTCCTGCAACACCTCAACCAACAGCACCCCCGTTTCCAGTTCACCTTAGAAACAGAAACAAATGGTCAGCTTCCCTTTCTAGATGTCCTTGTAACCAGGTCCCCACACAACAAGATAGAAACCAGTGTCTGCAGAAAGCCAACCCACTCTGACCAATACATTCATTTCGGCTCCAACCATCCCCTGAAAACCAAAACTGGGATCATCTCTACCCCCACCAGACGGGCCATAAACCTCTCCTCCAACAGTCCAAGTGCAGAAATAGAACACCTCCGCCATGTTTTCACCAAGTTCAACCACTACCCACCAAAGTTAGTTGATAAAATCATCCGATCCACGCTCCACCCAACAAGGAAAGAGGCCACCAACAAACCTGAACCAGCACCTATCCGCATCGCTTTACCCTTCATTGGAAAAACCTCCTACCACATCACCCGTCTCCTAAAGCAACAAGCAGGCATTGAAACCTACTTTACAACAGCCACCGAAAGGTGTCGTCTACAAAATCAACTGCGACTGTGGCGAGGCATATGTAGGTGAAACCTCCCGCCCTATAAACATCAGAATCAAAGAACACTTATCATCTACAACCAAATCAGATCGGAAATCTGCTATATATCCGACCACATCATCAAATGTCCCAGTCACAGCATAATTTGGGACAATGTAGAGATATTATCCAAAAACCACAAGGACTTCACTCAAAGAAAACTGGCAGAAGCAGTTCAAATCAGGAGACACAAGCCCTCAATCAACAGAGATCAGGGATATCTCATCCCAACTGCATACAATGAACTCATAAAAATAACAGATTAGAGCTCACCAGCCACCATTACTAATTACCCTATCAGCCATGTATACTTTGTCACAGCTACAGCCACTATTGGCTTCCTCTTATTGTCTCATCATTACTACCACCCATTGTTGTTGTTGCTAATCCCCTGCCTTTGATTCATACCTACATGATGTTATTACTTTATCCCTGTCCATGTATATAAGTCTGTTCTGTGATGTATACCGAAACGTCGCATCATATGTAATAAAGAAGTTGTTATCCATAAAGAATCTTACCCTCTTACCACTTACCAGCTTCTAATAATGCCAATCAAACAAATCATGACCAAAAGGAGTCAGACAAACATCTCCCCAGAGACGTGAACTATTTGCCTCGTGTTAAAGATTACAATTGATTATTTAGATAGATATGATATTATTGTTTTGAAACTCCTATCGCTTTATATCCTAAAACTACTGGAAGCATACGCACAATTGAAGAAAGCCCTCAAGATCGTGTAAAAAGCACACAGTTGCACCAATGACAGCCATTATGTCAACACATTCACATGCTTCTGAATAGAAACGGACCGATGAATTGCTAATTTTAGCATTGTACAAAATTGCCACAAAAAAATAAATAGTACAAAGGATGCCCCACGCACACCATCTGTCATATCAGATCTTGATGCCAAATTTGACCTCATTTTCTGTATGATCATTTCAGCCGATTCACTTGCATCTTCCTTTTTCAGGTTGCTTTTCTGTTTTCTTTGGTAGTCCCCTTTCAGGCAAACTAAGTGTCATCCCTTGAAACCTGTACTCTGGATGGCGCCCTCAGCAACTCCTATTCATTAACTCATGGCTTCAGTAATTCTCTCTCTATTTGTCAGCTTTTCAATAGGTCCGACTGTTTTTTTCTACATTCTCGTGTACAGAATGCAAGCCAGATTTGTCACATTGGAAATATTTGCTCAGCTTTGACATCACTCTCAGGACACTGGTCAGAAACTTAAGAACCGTGACAAACTTCAGAGACAGGAGGAAAAGAAGTATGCATCTTGTTGTTTCTTGACTGTCTTTATTTATTCATTCTGAGGATGAACAAGCAGTGCCTCATATGAACAAGAGACGGTCTTCACTTCACACTCGTGGTGACGGAGTGACATCACACAAAGTATTCTAACTGGCCTGAGAAGGTTTACATACAGTGCCTCAGCAGCTGTTTCGTCCTTGTCACAGCAGTGGCGAATACTTGTAGAACTTGTCCAAGTTCACAACCGTTTGGACAAAATCTCCCAAATAGGATATTTGCTTTTTGACATCTTTAACTGCAAGTTCCGACCGATGGGTACAGCAGTGGATTGCAACTACAAGAGGAGCTAATGTTTGCATTCTGTTTGCCACGTCTGACTTACACAGCATCATCACGACTGATCCATCAAAACACAAACCAACCAGACCACTTTCCCAGTCATACCCTGATGGATCAGGATTCTCATCTAACATTTTTCAAGGTCGACTCCTTGATGTGGAGAGCACCACCTCTTTCAGCATTATATTTTGATACACACAAACACAGGGTTGGGTCGTTCAAACTAATGTATCTCACATACACGATTTCCTGTTCCAGAACACTGCAGTCTGTTGACCCATCACAAATTATTGAAAAACGTCAGCTGCCCGAAGTTCTCCCAAAACATCCTGACAAAAAGGTACACTGATTAGGTCAATAAATTCTCATGAAATTCTTGTCATGTGTATTTCTAAACCTTTGAGCATTTTGGAGAAATTTGTAAATGGCGTTTCATTTTTGACTATTCAGTATGCCTCCATGAATAACTTCATAATATCAACTTCATTTTCCTGCAATGTAAGAACTGTTTTTTCAATGTCAAAAATGATTTATTTTTGCCCAATTGTTTTAGTTCGTAGGCCTGAGGTCTGCGCTTCTAAGGACCCGTGAATGCCGGAGTAAAATAGGTCTTAGCAACCCATTCTTGCCATAAAAGGCGACTAAGCTTGTCGTAAAAAGGTAAGTTTGGGTATTGACAATTTTCCATCCATCGTTTTCCGGTAAGAACTGATCTTCAGAAACCTGTGCTTGTGGTAAGTGGCGACTAACGGGATCGGGTGGTCAGGCTCACTGACTGGGTTGACACATATCATCGGTTCGCAGTTGTGCAGATCAATGCTCATACTGTTGATCTCTGGATTGTCTGGTCCAGACTCGATTATTTCCAGACTGCTGGAATACTGCTGAGTGCGGCGGAAAACTAAACTCACTCATTACATTTATAAGAGTGCAACACACAACGGTACTGTTTAATTTGGGATCACAATCCATCAAAAAACAACCACCACCTGACTGTATGTAATTGAATTGTCTGAACAGAATGACAATAAACAACACACAATCTTCACATATATACTACCGACAAGAAATAAGGGAACTAATGAAATAATAGCGAATTTGAAACTGCTTTAAATATCCACTAAATCAATTTTAGGCGTCAAGTTCAATATTGGGTGTGTCCACCATGCTGGGCAACACATTCACGGCACCTTGATGGCATGCTGTTAATCTATTTCCGGATGGTTGCCCGTGGTATTGCCCGCCATTCCTCATGGAGAGCTGCACCAAGCTGTTCCAGGTTGGCGGGTCCTGGGTCCCTGGCGCACACCCTTCGACCAAGAACGTCCCAGAGATGTTCAATTGGGGACAGGTCTGAGGACTTCGAGGGCCAGTCCAATGTCTGGATACCTTCTTGTCGGAGATAAGCGGAGACAATTCGGGACCGATGTGGTCTGGCATTATCATCTAGGAATACAAAATTTCGGCCGATAACTCTAGCCAATGGAGCCACAACAGGACGCAATATTTGGTCAACGTATCGCTGACCAGTCATGGCTCCGTTAATGATGACCAAATCTGATCGTCTGTCATGTGTAATCCCACCCCACACCATGACAGTACCACCTCCATATCGATCTGGCATATCGCCCCCCGCTCCGACGCCAACAACGTTTTCTGCCATCTGTGAATCGTAGGCAAAACCTTGACTCATCAGAGAACATGGTGTAACGCCAGTGGCGTATAGCCCGTCCCTGATGCTGCCTAGCCCATGCCAATCTTTGGCGCTTATGGTGAGCTGAAAGGGTCACACCCTTAAAAGGCCGTCTTGCTTTCAGACGAGCTTGATAGAGTCGGTTTTTAACGGTTGAGATTGAAATGCGTCTTCCAGTGAGTGTGCGGAATTCTCTATTGATGGCAGGGGCCGATTTAAACCTATCGCGTAGAGCAACTAACGTAATGAGACGATCCTGTCGTGGTGTCGTTGATTTTGGTCTACCACGCCCAGGTCTCGTTGCAACCCCACCCGTTTGACGGTACTTATATCATCTTCTATCATCCCCACAATTCTCCACTGCCTCGGAGGCATTTCTGTCAGTAAGTGTCAATCTCTATTGCATTAGTGATTGCGACTTCTCCAGTACATTTACAGGAGTTAACTTCTGTATGCACGTGTAGCACGTGCTGGGCATGCATTTATGCGAAATTCCATTGTCACTGGATGTTGCGTTTGGGAGATACGCCACGATAACGGACCCTGTCACAGTCAAAGTCATCTACATTCAATTTCTTGGTTCCCTTATTTTCTGTCGGTAGTATATATTTGCACTATTTTATTTCCCTGTAACCTTGTGATAATTGTATCATGTATCGCGCTAACCATTGATATGTAGCATGCATTGATATGAGCACAGGTTCTTGCATATACTATTATACATTACAACTCCTAAATTAACATATGCAAAATTCAACATTTGTGGGCTATGTACAGCATGAAATACTAAATCCAACTTTGCAGTGCTTGAATTGAAACATATACATTGAAACATTGGTCAACACTTTTAGCATTCTCGTTTTGCGGAATTTATCTGCTACTTGTTTTCTATGTGTCTACTTCCGGGAGACTTACTCTAGAGCATTCTACAGTGTTGACGATGTTCGTTTGTGCCCGAACTTTCGGGAATGACTTTTTTTATATATATATAAAGGCTGGTTGCCGTGTTGAGGGTGACACTCACACTCACACTCATTCATATTTGCCACGCTTACCCGTCAACTCCAGACCTACATTATCTCCTGTGGCACCGATCGCTGTGTTGACATTCTGCCATAGCTGTTCTCTCTCACACCAAGACTTTGGTGAATTTGCTACTATATATATCTTGTGACCCACTGACTGAGATTTTGTCTCTCGTGAATTGTATCTGTAATCAGCATTGTTATATTGACTTCTAACTGTGTATACCGTGCTCTCGTTGCATAAAAATACATAATTTGAAGGTAAACGTCTTGTCTTTGTTCTGTTTTGCTGGTTCACAGGGGATTTCTTACATTGTTGTCACGGTAAATTCTTGCCCGTAACAATGTTGTATGTTCTCGTTATCACTGTGTGTTTTTGAGAATAAAATGTGCTCTGTTCTGTTCTTTCAGTTGTAAGATTCAGTTACACCAAAACCCTTATTATCAAAGGTTAATCCATTCTATTAGAGTGTGGCGTGTTGTTTTTCTTAATTACCTACTCCACTGTCTCACAAATGGGAGTCTCACAATTTGGGGTAGACCCTTTCGAGATTGATAAATATATTACACTGAAATTACTTGTTGATTAATATTTTATTAGGAGCATATATTTGTTTTGTGCTCTGTGATGATTTATAGAGAATACTAAACGACCTTCCGTGTAATACCTATTTTATTAAACGAGTTAATGATTTGAAACTAAATCTTTAACGAGTTTAATGAAATGGTACTTCACGGAAGCGAGTTTAGTATCCTGCGAAACTGCGGCGCAGTTGCCTACAGTGTGAGGACTCAGCTTTCCGCAAGTATAATTGCGACAGCGACATTAGCATTGTGACGTCACAACTGTGATCCGTTTTCACGTCATACGTCAAGCGGTATTACACTAGTGTATTATTGCCGTAAAGATATTATTCTGCAGTATCTCCAACGGGCGAACAATGACACGCTTTCGCTCGTTTGATACCAAATCATTAACTCGTTTACTAAAAATGGTATTACACGGAAGGTCGTTTAGCATCCTCTATATCTGTTATACTCTAGCAATTGTGCTATCCACTAATTACATGATTCGCGTCTGGTTGGTTTTGACTGTATGACTTGTTCTTGTCACGATATGGCCGAAACGTTACCGTCCAGGCTGGCTATTCTCGAAACATTCGTAGCCCTACGAACTTCTTAAGCTATTCTTAACACATTGGCTATGATCAAAGTTAAGAATTCTTAGGGTTACGAACGTTTCGAGAATAATGGCCCAAGGACGTACAGCGTTAATGTTGACGAAATGGACTTTACTGTGTCATGTTCTAATCACAGGGGAGATCTTAATTTACAATGAATCGTGTTTTACTTTTTTTAATTTTTATTTTGTGAACATGAAACCTTAATTTGGACTGTATGATTTGTTCTTGTCACGATATGGCTAAAATGTTGCCGATGTGCTGTCTGAGTCATCCAATGGAGATTCAGAGGTCTAGGGACGTACGGCGTTGATGTTGACATAGTGGACTTCATAACACCTTGTCCTAATCACAGGGAAGAGAGCAGATTTTATCAATTTACAAGCAGGATTTTTATGGACATAAAACCTTCTGAATCCAATGTCATGGATATCCTTCAAGGTCTTTAATCTGCTTGTGCATTGCCGTCTATCACTGCAATCACCATGGTATTCTAGCAGCAGCTGCTTGACGTGCATGAGTTCTCCCGATGACGTCATTTCCGGCAGTGATGGCCACTCAGAGCCTTCCACATCGGCCTTGAGGACATCTATCACCTTCTGAAGATGTAAAAATGTGACCGGTGCTTAAAAATAAGTTTTATTTGTAAATCTAATATAGATATAGAACAGACACCTCGAAACACCTTGAAGAGTCAAATGCCCCTAGTTGGTTCATAAGCCAAAATGGTGAAAATGCAGTGCACTTCTCTCCACCGGATTGGATACCCCGTGTGACTACAGAGCAGCGGTACCTTAAGAGGGCCCCTGCACGATAGCTAATGACAACCGTATTTAAATGAAAGCTAAATCTTTCGTGATTGTGAAAATCGACATCCAATCCGGTTGCCAGAAGTGCACTACATTTTCAACATGTTGAGGCTCTGGGCCTAGGTTTTCGGAGCACTCGTAGTGCTAAGATAGTGCTCAGTACCATACATTAACATTAACTTATGACTATCTTAGCGCTAAGATAGCTTCGAAAATCTGGGCCCTGGCTTCTTGACCTAATAACCCAGGCAGCATGCCATCTTCGACGTAGCTGATGCTCGGCACCGTCCGTTAATATCGGCATCGTTACATAGCGCAGGGCCGACAGTGGCCGACAGCGGCCGACAGTGGCCGACACCTAGCTAACACATAATAGTTTCCAAACATTTCATAATGTTCCAAACTGGTTTATAAAAACTTATTTTCGGATTCCAAGTTAGAATTATAGAAACGCACCCAAGTAATAAAAAACAAACAAAAATCCATTACACAACCCCCCACCCCAACCCCCACCCTCAAGGTTTAGTTTAAACAATTCCACTAATTTTACTATAAATATATTTCAACATGTGACTAACTAGATTAATGTGTGTTTTGGGAGTCCAGTTCATGTAATAACTGGTTATTATGTAGAGGAACATTGTCAGTTTAATTGTAGAAACGGGAGGGAATGAGACACAAGCATTCAGGTAGATAAAACAGTGGTGAGGGTTTTTTAAGAATTACGTAGAATAATCCATGAGCTGAGAATGAGTAAACGTAAGTATCTGTATTGTATCATTGTGTATACTTGTTGATGGCGTTTGGGGTTTTTATTGCCAAACAGAATTTGTCCCTGCACTCAGTCTCTGACAAATGGGTTTGTGGCTGCTATTCAATGTGATTTGATTCTGTTACCAAATTAAGCTTGGTTTGACTTTATACACTACCTATACATAATTTCAGAAAAAAGAGATCAAGGCAAAACCAAAGAAGAAGAAGAAGAAGATTCTGAAATAATCTCGAAAAGTGTACGGTTTTTCTGAAAAACAGATGTATAAAGCGTGTTGATCACATGTCTGACATTCTTTTTTTTGTATTTGTTGTTATGTTTTCTTATTAAGAGTGGACGTATAACATTATTGTTAATGGCTAATGTTTTACTGAAAAGTCAGAATCACATCTTATATATATATATGTGTGTGTGTGTGTGTGCGCGCGCGCGTCTATATATATATATATATCGTTTTAGAACAATAATTTAGCACATTAAATTGAATGCTTTTCCGATAGCTGATCGAAAATGACGTTTACGTACTTATCGCCAGTGTATTAATTTCCAGGGACGCTGAACGGAGTCAGTTGACCATGAGCAAGTTGTAAAACACTAAGAAATTGTAATCCCCAAACATAACATGTGCTCCAATGCACTAAACTACATTTCCCATATTTCAGGTTTAAAACGACATGACAATTTTGCCAGTCTGGCAAGTGCCAAGGTAACACCGCCCAGTAAGACGACCTTGGGTAATTTCCATTCACGATGAGTACTCGGGTATACCTACCCCTGTGTGATTTAGCATTTTCTTGAAAGTCTTAAGCGTGTGCAGTTCCCATCCTCCACGGTCTGTGTCAGTCCCGCTTATTCCCATCTTTAGAAACTGGACATGGTTGGACCTCTTGTAACTGGTCTGCATCATGCTGAAACATTTCAATTGGAAGTTTACATGTTTCAAGCTATATGAAGGTGGTCTGTCCAGTCTGGACCAAACATTCAAGTGATTGACATTTTGCGGATCATTGATGGTAACTGGGACACGATGACACGCATATCCTTAGACCATTAGATCCCGTTAGTCGTCTTGTACAAAGATGGGGTGCCCAACACCTACTGAAACTCGAATCTTCACGGGAACGCAAATACCACCCTGTGGTGGTACTGCAGAATGAATGAGTGAGTGAGTTTAGTTTTACGCCGCTATCAACAAAATTCCAGCTATATGGCGTTGGTCTGTAAATAATCGAGTATGGATCAGACAATCCAGTGATCAACAGTATGAGCATCGATCTGGGCAATTGGTAACGTCACCGAGCCTGACCATCCGATCCCGTTAGTCACTTTTCACGACCAGCGTAGTCGCCTTTTATGGCAAGCCCGGGTTGCTGAAGGATTATTCTGCCCTGGGACCTTCACTGGTCAGTCCTTTATGGCAAGCATGGGTTGTTGAAGGTCTATTCTACCCCGGGTAGTCCTTGACGGGTCAGCCCTTTATGGCAAGCATGGGTTGCTGAAGGCATATTTTATCCCGGGACCTTCACTGGTCAGCCTTTTATGGCAAGCATGGGTTGTTGAAAGTCTGTTCTACCCCGGGACCTTCACTGGTCAGCCTTTTATGGCAAGCATGGGTTGTTGAAGGTCTATTCTACCCCGGGATCTTCACGGGTCAGCCTTTTATGGCAAGCATGGGTTGTTGAAGGTCTATTCTACCCCGGGACCTTCACTGGTCAGCCTTTTATGGCAAGCATGGGTTGTTGAAGGTCTATTCTACCCCGGGACCTTCACGGGTCAGCCTTTTATGGCAAGCATGGGTTGTTGAAGGTCTATTCTACCCCGGGACCTTCACGGGTCAGCCTTTTATGGCAAGCATGGGTTGTTGAAGGCCTATTCTACCCCGGGACCTTCACGGGTCAGCCTTTTATGGCAAGCATGGGTTGTTGAAGGTCTATTCTACCCCGGGACCTTCACGGGTCAGCCTTTTATGGCAAGCATGGGTTGTTGAAGGCCTCTTCTACTCCGGGTAGACCTTCACGGGTCAGCCTTTTATGGCAAGCATGGGTTGCTGAAGGCCTAGTCTACACCGGGTAGACCTTCACGGGTCGGTATTGCTGGACTACTGCTACATTACTTAACTGACTCACTCACTCACTATATGGTGACGGTCTGTACATAGTCATTGAGAGGCGATGAAGTGTCAACTAAGTCGGCGAGTGGACCATCCGATAACGTTAGGCGCCCCATAGGACATGTATGGGTTTCTGAAGGCCAGTT
Organism: Haliotis asinina; assembly: GCF_037392515.1. Taxonomy (NCBI): domain Eukaryota; kingdom Metazoa; phylum Mollusca; class Gastropoda; order Lepetellida; family Haliotidae; genus Haliotis; species Haliotis asinina. Next base: position 9,393,957 of record NC_090292.1, read on the forward strand.
CTAACCGGATCTCTCACGGGTGTGGTGCATTTGTAAACGACGCTGACGTAGAAAATAGTGTGTTGTGAAGTTGGACAGCGTGAGTGCGTATTATATCAACCATAGCGCCTTGTTAATAATCGAGTCCGGAGACACCAATAACACTGTGAAATTGTTATGAAGACACACAATAACCGAAGTCAGCGAGTGAGAAATTCAATTTCTAAAGAAGCTTTTTCGACAAACATGAATGACTGTAGATACGTTTACGTGACACAGAGGCAACTAAACATTCACGAAACATACTGGGGACTCACCTTGGATCGAACGAAAATACATCACATTCATAACTTTTGGCTGTATCGTCGTCAAATGAAAACTCATTGTTGATTCTGAAACGTAAATAATATAAAGAACCTGTCTGTCGATTCCCAAACTGAAATAGGAAAATAAGAAGTTAATCCAGAACACGTCACAATTTAATTCTGGACTCACAAAAGTCCAGAAACTCTCAGCACAGTGGCCACTCTCTCACAAGCGATTTCGCAAAATTAAACAGGCAACTGTTATGTATATGTGCTAAGGATGAATAAATGAAAATTTTTTTTTCGAAAACTCAAAATTTAAACTCGCTCGCCCATGGGTGAACAGTGGCCAATGGGTATGCCCATGGGCAGGCCCATGGGCGACAGTGTTTCATTTCATCCAGAATAAATGTTTTGGAGGTTGTAAATGAATGAAAAAATGTTGATAAGTATCATGACACAAATGTCAGCTTGTTGTGACTTGACTCTGCTAACTGACAGCGATTTTAAAAAATCTCGCCCATGGGTGAAAAACATATTGGCCCATGGACGAGAATAATTAATTTCATTGAAACTACATGTTTTGTTCCAGGCTTTGCAGCTTTTCAATGAATGAACGTGTATTTATTATTGAAATTAAGCTTCTTTGACTTAATTCGGCTAATTTAAAGTGATTTTTCAAAACACCTCGCCCATGGGCGAAAACCATTTGGCCCATGGGTGAGAAGATTTACTTTTACTCAAAATACACCTATTCCCATGGTTTGGAGGTTGTGAATGGATGAAAGTATGTTCATAAGTATCATGTCACAAAATTCAACTCATTTTGAATTAATTCCGTTAATTTAGAGCTATTTAACAAAATCTCACCCATGGGCGAAAAACATTTTGGCCCATGGGCGAGAATATTTCCTTTTACCCCAAACACATCTTTTCCAATATTTGGAGGCTGTAAATGAATGAAAGTACATTTATGAGTATCATGACAGAAATTTCAACTCATTTTGAATTAATTCCTCTAAATGAGAGCAATTTTGAAAACTCTCGCCATGGGAGAAAGACATTTTGGCCCATGGGCGAGAATATTTGCCTTCACTCAAAATACATCTTTTCCTGTGGTTTGGAGGTTGTAAATGAATGAGGATATATTTATGAGTATCATGGCACAAAATCCAACTCATTATGACTTAATTCTGCTAATTGAGACCGATTTTCAAAAACATCTCGCCCATGGGCGAAAAACATTGGGCCCATGAGCGAAAATATTTCCTTTTCACTCCAAATACATCTTTTCTAATGTTTTGGAGGATGTAAATGTATGAAAGGGCCATTGTGAGTATCCTGACACAAAATTCAACTGATTTTGACTTACTTTTGCGAATTCAGGAAGATTTTTAAAAATTATGCCAGAATAATCACTTTTACTCAAAATACATCTTTTCCTGTGTTTTTGATTTTGTAAATGAATGAGGATATATTTGTAAGTATCATGGCACAAAATTCAACTCATTCTGCTAATTTGTAACAAGTACAAGAATCTGGATTTCCACTTAGTGTTTTTTTATTGTCTTGGGAGTTGTAAATTTATGAATGAAAGTGTGTTTATAATTATCACGACAAAAAAATGAAATCATTCCGGTCTTAATTCGACTAATCTCTCTCGTGGACGAAAATATTTTCGTTTGCTTGTTTTCTTTATTTTGCAAACATATGGTTTAAAAATAGATGAAATTCTAATGACAATTCAGTTTAATTTCGTGAGTTTAGTTTTATGTCGCACTCAGTAATATCCCAGCAATATGGCGGCGGCTTGTAGATAATCGTGTTTGGATCAGACAATCCGGTGATCAACAGCATGAGCATCTACCTGCACAATTGGGAACAGCAAAAGTCAGCGAGTCTGACCACCCGATCCCGTTAGTCACCTCTTACGACAAGCATAGTCGCCTTTTATGGCAAGCATGGGTTGTTGAAGCCCTCTTCTACTCCAGATCTTCACGGGTCCCGAACACAGAGCTTTACATCCAGCAACATATACAATACACTTAGGATACTAAGCCTTGAGATTCTTTTGAATTTAGGTATTCTATAAATATACCAAAATTCAACCGATATCTATGAAGTTGAAGTTATTTGTGAAGGCACTAATCAAGAGTGACCAAACTCCAGTGACTATGCTGGGACACATTAATAAACGGTGTTGTGAGATCTTTAAACTGTATTGAAATATGTCTTGTCAATTCCACTGACATTCGCCAAATGTACCTACCTAGTAGTTTTAAGTGTACCTACCCAGTTTAGCATGTTTCGTTTTAATAGTGTGGTCTCCATTTTTAGTAATTCCCGTTTGCCCGTCTTCGTTCGAGGTTTTATGGGGTATTCTCCTATTTGTCAGACCAGAAATAATCTACAACAGGGGTAGGTCACTCGCTTGTTTTCTTTACCATTTGTACTAATTAGTATGCGCCTCCTCATGCTCCAATGCACACAGTGACCTGATTCGTCTCCATCGCAACTTAGGCTGCGTTTAACAGTACTTCAGCCAGTTTACTGTATCAGTCGAAATCTTACAATGAATGAATGAATGAATGAAGAGCAAGAAGTATATGTGAATGAATGAAAGAAATAATAAAAGAAAGAAGTACATATGTGAATGAATGAAAGAATAAATGATACACCACGGCCTTCCCTTCCAAAACATGCTAAAGAACGCAAAACTATCGTTAGATCACATGTGTTAACATCAGCTTGTCTCCCTGGTCAGACGTAACAATTGTCGGACAGGTTAAAACAACAAACTATCTGGTTGACTGCACAGCTGCCTGTTGACGTAGTATACCCACATCACCTACTTTTCCTGCGTAACCTTCATCTACATCACCCTTAATATATTGAGCAGAGAGCACAGAAGGCCTTAAAACTGTAACCACTGAACCGTGGCGTCTCTCTGCTCCCAAGTTCCCAAGTGGGGGTGTCCTTTTCTACCTATTCCATTAATCTTTAAAACATCTAACAAGCTCAACGCATGCATTTGTTACTCAAATGTGATGTTATACATATCATAAGAGTATTTTTTTATGTGTTATTCAGTTGATAAATTATTATTTCATGATATATATATGTACATTATTTTGGTTCGATTCTGTAACTACCCACATTATGACATTGAGACCATTCTGATTTATCGAGTAAAATACGATTGTATAGTTTTGAGTTTGAATCTTGGCATATTTTACCGGTTTGCCACTTTTGCACTCTACCTTTTTAAAGGGGGCGTGCATATTTTGGTGGTTCTTAGTATTCCATCTATTCATTTGGATTTATTAATTTATTTGTTTTTGTTTTGTTTTTTTACTGCTAGCGGGCCTGTTACTCTGCTTTGATAACTGTAAATTTATTCAGACGTTTGACGAGCGGAACATGAAGTGTTGTTATCATGTATGTTATGTAATTATATTATTGGTATGTTTATGCTTGCCAATCCAGTCCCCATTACTTGAGGAGATTAGTTTAAACTATGGATTAACGTATCCATACTATTAATGTGTAATCATTATATCGGGCTATGAGGAATACGTAAGGTAATCAAGATTGACTTTGCGTTTACTTTTCTATTTTTTAAATAAATTTTCACTATTTTTGCTACACTCGAACAGATTTACTTTGGCTTTCGTGATTGTGGTCTCTAAGTATTTTAGAAATTATGTTGTTGAGACAACTCGAACTGTTGATCTGCAGTCTTTCAAAATTCATTTTCACGAGATATATTCTCCCTTTTACCAGTTCTCAAAATGAACATATAGCTGTTTACACAAAGGTATCTTCCCGTAAAATAAGTAGGACGAAACGTGAAGCATAGCAGCTTTACTGAAGCCATAACTGATTGCCATAACTGAAGTTGTTAAAATGATCCTGAAAACTGTCATTTTCAACATTCACCTTGCAAGCAATTTTACCAAGAAACTAAATAACTCATTACTAATGGAAGGAGTGAACTGAAAGCCCATTTTATTAACTGAAGTCACTGATTGAACTCGCTAACATCGATTCACTTACATTCTGGTACACGTGTCTTATTCGTTCCTGAGGACACACATTTTACTTTTTTATAGAAAATCCGTGTCTAATCCCATAAAACAACACCGTTGTCACTACACCAAACGATTTTGACCTCGACCTAAAACAAAGGTTTAACTTACAGGACTACCTGTAAGATATCCCTTTCTTGATAACAAGTTTAACAGCTACACCGAAATGCTGCTTACCTTATAAGAAGTTGTATATCCATATTTTTTTCCAAATGATCATGACCTGAACAGATATTACTTTGTCAGAGACTTCATGAGTTTCAAGTTCTAATCCACACACTGATTTCCATTTTTTCATCATTTTGACTTTTATTTCAGTTTGTTGAATATCTCAGCATAACTCGCAAAGACAATGGAAACTGAGCGGAACGATGACGTTTTCTGTTTCTTCCGCGTTCACTTACGTAATTTCCGCAAAGCGCCTACGACAATTTGCGCCGAAAAAGTTATGTCTCGTCCGCTGGTCTCGTTTATTGGAGTATAACAGCTGCCGCTTTCAAGTGTATTTTACTTGTCATATACACAATTCATCCATGGATCACATTAGGTCATTAGGGGACACCAGTTTTGAAATGGACAGGTGTTCGTGAGTGTATATGGATGAAAAAGACTGATTGCGCAAGACGCGCAGCCAAAAATCTCACATTCAAAGGAAATCTCGAATTGATTGTTTTATAAGGCGTCGAGCTGACCGGTTGGTTTTGGTGTTGTGTATAAACCTCCTTTGCAAGAACTTTGTCAAACATACCTGCTTTGTCCTTTTGCAAGACCTGCACATATTAGTCTTTGAAAGACATTGACATTTATGTGCAGGTGCTCTGGAAAACCTTGTCCGGCCCGATATTCCTTCCAATTTAGTTATTGTGTGCATGCTGCATTTCAATTTTGGAAATGTGCTTAAACATATTTTGATTCTCAAAGAATGTGGTTCGTTTAGCAAGCAAAATATTGCTTTGATTAACACTTCACCAGTACTATACAATATTACAGAATACACAAAACCGGATACACAAAACGACAAATTATAGCATTGTGATTAGGGGTATATGGGGTTATAGGAGTCCCTTTTTATCCACCGAGACAAGTCCTACACGCCCTGGTGGGGTGTGGATTCGGGGAGGGGGTAACGGAGTCGATGACCAAGACACACGTACTCCATACGCTATCATGGTCTTCCTTACTGCTTGAAGATCGACATTTTCTAACTGTGGTCTATGATGACTTCGGTGAACGGAAAAGAACTTATTCACTGTGAAAACCAGAAAATAGTTGAATCCGTCCACGATTTTATCATAAAACACAAAGCTTGATTTTTAATTTTTTAACAGGAAACTAATTAACTTGTCAAAAACCTTCTCACAAATGTTCAGTGTTTCTACAAAGAGCTAGTCAGACACAACAAACCATAATTCTATTTTTCGTGTTTACTTATATGATAGATGTATTTGATGTAATGATATGTATGCATATGTTATTATATGATAGTTAATATGGATGACGACACATGCTTCATTTATATTTTGTATTATATGCTGTATGGGTGAGGTACTGTAAAGCTTGTTCACCAGTCCCAATCAGAGTTACAAAACACACAAAAATACAACAACATGGAGATGTGTGGAGAAAATAGAGACATATGGAGAACAGCAATGTCATAACTGAACAGAAATCATTCCCTCTATTGGTGAAGGCCGTGTGGGATTAGTTAAACAAAGAAATCTAGTCGACCATGCCTCCTAATCCTCTTACTCCTTAAACAAACGACTTGCCTGGGCTGTCTACAATTGAATTGAAATTTTTGTAAATTCGATGTTTCGGGTATTACGTAAGGAGGTAATCAGGTGTCAACACTATGGCGTTCGACGCTCCGGACATGAAGGAAAACCAAATACGTTATAAAGTACAGTAATGTGGTCACTATGAGCGAGGCAGACAGTCTGATGAGCACAGCTCATTACGGAAATCTCTTGTCTTTGGAGCTGCTCGTTGAGACGCTGAAGTCTTCTGTCAAGTTCTTCTTTATTCTTTATTGTGGCCACTGTGTCACAATATGCAGTTTACATTGCTCACAGACCCTCGATTCACGATGACGCCAACTTTCTTGACTACTGTTCGTGCGACGACTATCATTCAGGAATTGGTTCCACAGCTCATTCTTTCACCGAAGTCCTTGTGTATGTGTTTTAGCTCGTTAATTAGCGTAGAGACGAGTCTTCTGCTATTCTCGGGTATTCTCGGGCACAAGTTCTCCAAGGTAGTCGACGCTCCGGGTGTCATTAGAACAGTGTTGAGTACTGTCACACTCCACTGCTTTTCGACAGTCCTGTTGTGTATTTGATAAAACAATCGACAATCCGGGTGTGAACCAAAAGAGGATACCACCATTCTCATCGGTGGATGACATGGGATGAAGAAAACCCGCATACTCTTCATCACATTGCTACACCGTATTTACCATAACAAATGTTTAAATATCACTTTATGTAAATAGAGCATCAAAACAAGCTGAAACCATGTATTATATTAACATGGTACTACCTATAGTCGATTCGAACCACTGCGTTACAGTTCACTGACTGGATGCAGGCTTTTCCCACGTGGCGGGGTAAAACTTACAGGTCACATGCAACGTAAAACACAACTTTGGTACCTTTCGGTATGCACTTACTGAAACAAACCATAAAAAATGCCAATTCAACCTATAAAGTGGAAAAAAACGCGATGAAAAAAAAGCCCGCGAAATCGGAGTTCAAACGTTTCACTAAATTCCCCCCAGCGCTGGGGGGAAAACTGGTTTCAACAGCTGTGCAGCGCTGCGTCCATAACGCATGCGCAGTGAATAGGTTCGCGGAGCTTGAAACAGTATGCATGACCAAGTCTTTGAAGGGCATTTAGAAGTGAAATGCATAAGAATGAAGATTTTATGGATGTCAACTTCTTTATATGAGAACACAACGTTTCGGAGTTAATGCTTACTCCTTCATCAGGTGATTGAGAATGGGGTACAGAGCTATATTTATATGTACAGGTAAAGCAATAACAAAGTAACAAGTGGAATGACTTAACGAAAGCTGGAAGCCAGTATAAACAAGCGCTGATTGGAAACCGACAGTTATGATAACAATGATAGAAGCCAATGGTAATACATACAGATGATGGGGTATGTTTACATAACACAGGTAGGGGGTAAGGACGATGTACATGATAGGGGAAAAGGGTGGAAGCCAATGGTGGATGGTGTTTACATAACACATGGTTGGGGATAAGGATGATGTACATGACTGCATGAGGGTTGATGGGGGTAGATGATGTACAAACACAAGTAGATAAGGATGTACACGGGTAGATTGGCTATACATGGATTACATAGATACATAGATAGAATGTACACAGATAGATGAGATTAATTTATCAATAAGTCCCAGGCACTTGGTAGGTACAATCCTTGGACACGGTTGATTGCTGGTTTCTGTCTCCGGATCTCGATGGCTTCTTGCAGTTTCCTTTGGCGCCAGTTGTTGTTGTTGGTAGATAGTATCCTAGTGTCCTCCCATCGGATTGAATGTCCAGGGTTCTTGAGAATGTGTTCAGAGATGGCCGATTTCTGGTCGAGTTTGCTGACAGAGGTCTGGTGTTCCTTCATTCTGGTGTTGATTGGTCTCAGCGTTTCTCCAATGTATCGGTCGCCACAGTTGCAAGGGATCTGGTAGATGCATCCTCTCGGGTTAGGGTGTTCACAGCTGGGTCCTTTACCGTTGGCTTTTAGGTAGGTCTTGATGGTCTTGCCACTGAAGAAGGTGACATCGATGCTGGCTTTGGTCTTGATGAGGCGTGATATTTGATGACTGATGGGGCCAAGGTAGGGTATGGTTACTCTGATGGGTGATGGAGAAGGCTTGAGGCGGGGTTCTCGGTCCTTGAGGGTCTTGTTGATGGTGGCTGTGACGAGCTGGGGAGGGTAACCGTTTAGTGTGGTGAATGTCTTTCTGAGGTGGTCCAGTTCATTGTTTAGGGCATCAGGATGGCAGAGGGCTTTGGCACGTCTGGTAAGGGTGGCGATGATAGCTTGCTTGATCTGAGGATGGTGGCAGGAGTTGTAGTGGATGTACTGGTCGGTGTGCGTCGGCTTGCGGTATACTGACCCAGCTGTGAACACCCTAACCCGAGAGGATGCATCTACCAGATCCCTTGCAACTGTGGCGACCGATACATTGGAGAAACGCTGAGACCAATCAACACCAGAATGAAGGAACACCAGACCTCTGTCAGCAAACTCGACCAGAAATCGGCCATCTCTGAACACATTCTCAAGAACCCTGGACATTCAATCCGATGGGAGGACACTAGGATACTATCTACCAACAACAACAACTGGCGCCAAAGGAAACTGCAAGAAGCCATCGAGATCCGGAGACAGAAACCAGCAATCAACCGTGACCAAGGATTGTACCTACCAAGTGCCTGGGACTTATTGATAAATTAATCTCATCTATCTGTGTACATTCTATCTATGTATCTATGTAATCCATGTATAGCCAATCTACCCGTGTACATCCTTATCTACTTGTGTTTGTACATCATCAACCCCCATGTAAACATGCCCATCACCCTCATGCAGTCATGTACATCATCCTTATCCCCAACCATGTGTTATGTAAACACCATCCACCATTGGCTTCCACCCTTTTCCCCTATCATGTACATCGTCCTTACCCCCTACCTGTGTTATGTAAACATACCCCATCATCTGTAATGTATTACCATTGGCTTCTATCATTGTTATCATAACTGTCGGTTTCCAATCAGCGCTTGTTTATACTGGCTTCCAGCTTTCGTTAAGTCATTCCACTTGTTACTTTGTTATTGCTTTACCTGTACATATAAATATAGCTCTGTACCCCATTCTCAATCACCTGATGAAGGAGTAAGCATTAACTCCGAAACGTTGTGTTCTCATATAAAGAAGTTGACATCCATAAAATCTTCATTCTTATGCATGACCAGTGTCTGAGGTCGTGAGCAGTAGTCTAGTCTTGGTTGTGTACATAAACAAGTAAATAATCTTCTCGTTTACGTAAAACAACTTGTTGATTGTGGTAAGCAGTCTCTGTCTCAGAGAAAGCTCAGTGTCTGGTTTATTCACACCTATATGTCTGCCTGCCTGCCTGTCTGCTAAAGACAACATGCAATACACAGCTTTAATCATTGACCACATGCAATTTGAACTTAACACCTATCAGACTATACGACATAAAGAAAATAAGTTGATTTGCACCCGAGTCCCGTGTCTGCCACATTATGTAATTAGGCACGTGTGATACACATGACATGTTTTTATGTCTGTGGGTTGCAAACAAATTACATTCACTTTTTTCGGATGACTGGATCTGATGGAAACATGTGCAAACTCTTGTCAGTTTCAAGTCCTGCTTTGTACTTGGACGAATGACAGATTCCAGCCACGCAGTAGTTTACCATCTCTACTGACAAGATTTTTTATTGGATCGAGCGCAAATTCAAAGAACATGTATTTTCTAAACCCAACATCTGTATAAACATTCTTCATGGATAACGACTTCTTTTCGTGTATATGATTTTGTTTGACAACAGTATATGAATCCATACTGAAACGACGCATCAAGCACACAAAAAGAAGTTGTTATCCATAAAGAATCTTACTTTCTTGTGACTGGCTATACTTCTAAAATGCCCATCAAACAGATCATCTTTCTGTACACACAATCAGCCCTCAGCATATCAGCAAATGAGACAGCCAATCGGAAGCCGTCGTTACACTTGAGTGCATATCCATCCGCTATGACTGGGTTCGGTCTCCCGAGGGCTTCGTTTCGGGGGAAGTAAGCCCAAGTACAAATTATTGCACTTTTGAATCGCGATTATAATTGTGTTTATTTGTTTTTTCAAAAGCAGCAATGTATATTATATGTCATGAATAAGTGATAAATGTGTTTTAATTATGTTTGATTTTTTGGTTGCATGTGACCTTTAATGATCTATTCTCCCTCGCAAGGCCACGTGACCCAATCAGAAATGGACATTCTTAAATGGGGTAGGAGAAATGTGCCCTGTACGTTCTTATGAACCTTGATCTTTCAGGTACATTTCATCAGTTGTGTACAAATAATGGTCTAGAATAATGTTTCAAACACTTTAATACGTATTGATGCAGGGGTTCCATATATGTTCTGGTTTACGTCCCGCTCGTCAAACGTCAGAATAAATTTACAGGTATCAAAGCAGACTCACTCGCTGGGCCACTTGCAATAAAAAACCCAAACAAAGCAAAAACAGGTAAATCAGTTCATTTAAACAAATAGATGGAATACTAAAAAACACCTAAATATTAGTATGCACGCCCCATTTAAAAAGATAGAGCGCTAAAGTGGCAAGATTCAAACTCAAAACTATTCAATCGTATTTTACTCGATAAATCAAAATGGTCTCAATGTCATAATGTGGGAAGTTACAGAATCCAAGCAAAATATGTTACATGTTTATGTAAGATTTATTTAGCAAAGCCAGAAAAATCCCCGACAAACACGGCCGCTTCTCCTCAATATGTGGGTTTGTGAGAGTGAGGGTACTCCCTACAAGGCTCACTCCCATTAGTTAACAAGGCGTCCTCCCATTTTATGTATTTTTTACTCGATAGGTACGGAAAATTAATTAGGCGATGTGGGTATGTCATGACTGGTTGATTTCTCAGGATCAGGTGAATTGGGTATGGCAGAGTCGATATACTATGACCAGAGGGGATTTAGCAACCATGTTGGAGTGAAGGAATGACAAAACTCTGTAATAGATTGATGAGTGTCTTTTTTAAGCATTATGAAAATGGGAATGGTAAATTAACACAAAATGTCCTAGACCTGTCCAGCGTGTCATACATATATATATATATATCATAAAATAATAATTTATCAACTGAATAATACATAAAAATACTCATATGATTATGTATAACATCACATTTTATTAAAAAGATGCTTGCGTTGAGCTTGTTAGATGTTTTAAGATTAATGGAAGAGGTAGAGAAGGACACCCCCACTTGGGAACTTGGGAACAGAGAGACGCCACGGTTCAGTGGTTACAGCTGTAGGGCCTTCTGTGCTCTCTGCTCAATATATTAAGGGTGGTGATGTAGATGAAGGAAAAGTAGGTGATGTGGGTATACTACGTCAACAGGCAGCTGTGCAGTCAACCAGACAGTTTGTTGCTTTAACCTGTCTGACAATTGTTACGTCTGACCAGGGAGACAATAACAAGCTGATGTTAACACATGTTATCTAACGATAGTTTTGCGTTCTTTAGCATGTTTTGGAAGGGATGGCCGTGGTGTATCATTTATTCTTTCATTCATTCACATATGTACTTCTTTCTTTTATTATATCTTTCTCATTCATTCAGATATAGTCTGGTTCATAATTATTGAGAATTTTTCTTCTTACTTTGAGCTATCATAACACCTCAGCTGATTCACTGATACTTAAAACTAAGTAATGGTATAAGGGAGGTAACTCATCTTGGCCTACTGAGTATAGTACAATTAGAGTTACCTCCCCTGAATTTGTAGCAGACGTCATTTTACTCAGCACTGTCAACAATGTCTGCTGAAGATAAAAGAAGGTTGATTTATGAGTTGTGTAATCAAGGAATTGATGATGTAAATACATTGGCAGAGAGAACAGGAACTCCTCTTTCTACTGTGTATAGGATTAGGAAGAATTGTAAAGAGGGAAAGGATTTTGGGCACCAGAAAGGAGCAGGGAGATCCAGAAAATTGGACTTCTCAGATCGCGTCCGGCTGGGAATTTTAGCGTCTAAAAAGCAAAGGGCAAGCATCTCCAACATCAGGTATGAAATGATAGAAAGGGGATCAACAGTTGTATCAAAATCTACAGTTAGAAGAAATTTGATTGATCTTGGATGGGAGAAAAAGACTGGAATTCCTTCTCCTCTCATGAAACAAGAACATAAAGACAGGCGTGTTGAGTGGTGTTTGGCACATGAAAACTTTAACTGGGAAAATGTAATTTTTACTGATGAAAGCTCAATATGGGTATATCCCAATAATGTGAAAATATGGACAAAGTCTGCGTCAGCACCGTTGTATCGACGACCTAAATACAGCCCAAAGTTTCATGTATGGCGAGGGATATCCTTATTAGGAACGACCCCGCTGTGTGTGTTTGAGGGAAATCTGACAAGTCAACGCTTCACTAACATATTAGATAATTTTCTCCTTCCAAGTGCACATGTGTTTTATGGAAATGACTGGATTTTGCAGCAAGATAATGTTCCTAAACACACCGCAAAACATGCCAAGAAGTGGTTTCAGGAGAAAAATGTGACTGCATTACCATTTCCTGCATATAGTCCTGACTTAAATCCCATTGAGAACATTTGGGGGATGATGAAGGAATGTGTGAATCAAAAGGGGTTGACAAAAATTGAAGACATGAAGAGAGAAGTGGTCCGATACTGGGACAGCATAACTCACGAAACACTAACCTCTCTGATAGGAAGTATGCCTACTCGTCTTAGACTGTGCCGTGAAGCTCAAGGAGACTTGATAAAATATTAAATTGTTACCTACACAACATGAAAAGGTCAGTTCACTTTCACAATACATTCAATTTTATCTGATTTGTTCTCGTTTAATAATATGAAATGCTTTAGCTATTCTCAATAATTTTGAAACATACTGTATGTACTTCTTTCTTTTATCATTTCTTTCATTCATTCACATATACTTCTTGCTCTTCATTCATTCATTCATTCATTGTAAGATTTCGACTGATACAGTAAACTGGCTGAAGTACTGTTAAACGCAGCCTAAGTTGCGATGGAGACGAATCAGGTCACTGTGTGCATTGGAGCATGAGGAGGCGCATACTAATTAGTACAAATGGTAAAGAAAACAAGCGAGTGACCTACCCCTGTTGTAGATTATTTCTGGTCTGACAAATAGGAGAATACCCCATAAAGCCTCGAACGAAGACGGGCAAACGGGAATTACTAAAAATGGAGACCACACTATTAAAACGAAACATGCTAAAGTGGGTAGGTACACTTAAAACTACTAGGTAGGTACATTTGGTGAATGTCAGTGGAATTGGCAAGACATATTTCAATACAGTTTAAAGATCTCACAACACCGTTTATTAATGTGTCCCAGCATAGTCACTGGAGTTTGGTCACTCTTGATTAGTGCCTTCACAAATAACTTCAACTTCATAGATATCGGTTGAATTTTGGTATATTTATAGAGTACCTAAATTCAAAAGAATCGCAAGACTTAATATTCTAAGTGTACTGTATATGTTGCTGGATGTAAAGCTCTGTGTTCGGGACCCGTGAAGATCTGGAGTAGAAGAGGGCTTCAACAACCCATGCTTGCCATAAAAGGCGACTATGCTTGTCGTAAGAGGTGACTAACGGGATCGGGTGGTCAGACTCGCTGACTTTTGCTGTTCCCAATTGTGCAGGTAGATGCTCATGCTGTTGATCACTGGATTGTCTGATCCAAACACGATTATCTACAAGCCGCCGCCATATTGCTGGGATATTACTGAGTGCGACATAAAACTAAACTCACGAAATTAAACTGAATTGTCATTAGAATTTCATCTATTTTTAAACCATATGTTTGCAAAATAAAGAAAATAAGCAAACGAAAATATTTTCGTCCACGAGAGAGATTAGTCGAATTAAGACCGGAATGATTTCATTTTTTTGTCGTGATAATTATAAACACACTTTCATTCATATATTTACAACCCCCAAGACAATAAAAAAGCTATGAAAATTTAAGTGGAAGTCCAGATTCTTGTACTTGTTACAAATTAGCAGAATTAAGTCAAAATGAGTTTAATTTTGTGCCATTGATACATATGAATATATCCTCATTCATTTACAAAATCAAAAACACAGGAAGAGATGTATTTTGAGTAAAAGTGATTATTCTGGCATATTTTTAAACATCTTCCTGAATTCGCAAAATTAAGTCAAATCCAGTTGAATTTTGTGTCATGATACTCACAATGGCACTTTCATTCATTTATATCCTCCAAAACATTAGAAAAGATGTATTTGGAGTGAAAAGGAAATATTTTCGCTCATGGGCCCAATGTTTTTCGCCCATTAGGCGAGATGTTTTTGAAAATCGGTCTCAGTTAGCAGAATTAAGTCATAATGAGTTGGATTTTGTGCCATGATACTCATAAATATATCCTCATTCATTTACAACCTCCAAACCACAGGAAAAGATGTATTACAAGGTGATATTCTCGCCCATGGGCCAAAATGTCTTTCTCCCATGGCGAGAGTTTTCAAAATTGCTCTCATTTAGAGGAATTAATTCAAAATGAGTTGAAATTTCTGTCATGATACTCATAAATGTACTTTCATTCATTTACAGCCTCCAAATATTGGAAAAGATGTGTTTGGGGTAAAAGGAAATATTCTCGCCCATGGGCCAAAATGTTTTTCGCCCATGGGTGAGATTTTGTTAAATAGCTGTACATTAACGGAATTAATTCAAAATGAGTTGAATTTTGTGACATGATACTTATGAACATACTTTCATCCATTCACAACCTCCGAAACATGGAAAAAGATGTATTTTGAGTAAAGAAAATATTCTCACCCATGGGCCAAATGGTTTTCGCCCATGGGCGAGGCGTTTTGAAAAATCACTTTAAATTAGCCGAATTAAGTCAAAATAAGCTTAATTTCGTGTCAAGACACTAATAAATACACGTTCATTCATTGAAAAGCTGCAAAGCCTGGAAAAAAACATGTAGTTTCAATGAAATTAATTATTCTCGTCCATGGGCCAATATGTCTTTCACCCATGGCGAGATTTTTTAAAATCGCTGTCAGTTAGCAGAGTCAAGTCACAACAAGCTGACATTTGTGTCATGATACTTATCAACATTTTTTCATTCATTTACAACCTCCAAAACATTTATTCTGGATGAAATGAAACACTGTCGCCCATGGGCCTGCCCATGGGCATACCCATTGGCCACTGTTCGCCCATGGGCGAGCGAGTTTAAATTTTGAGTTTTCGAAATTTTGAGTTTTCATCCTTAGCACACATACATAACAGTTGCCTGTTTAATTTTGCGAAATCGCTTGTGAGAGAGTGGCCACTGTGCTGAGAGTTTCTGGACTTTTGTGAGTCCAGAATTAAATTGTGACGTGTTCCAGGGTAATAATAGAATAGTTCTAAAATTGTAACACAGCACTGGCTACGTGTACAAATCAATACACGTTATAGCAGAGTAATAATGAGTAATAATGATAATAGTATTCACATAGCAATCAAGTCCGTGATGACAGTATTCACATAGCAGTCAAGTCCATGATGACAGTATTCACATAGCAGTCAAGTTCGTGATGACAGTATTCACATAGCAGTCAAGTTCGTGATGGCAGTATTCACATAGCAGTCAAGTTCGTGATGACAGTATTCACATAGCAGTCAAGTCCGTGATGACAGTATTCACATAGCAGTCAAGTTCGTGATGACAGTATTCACATAGCAGTCAAGTCCATGATGACAGTATTCACATAGCAGTCAAGTCCATGATGACAGTATTCACATAGCAGTCAAGTTCGTGATGACAGTATTCACATAGCAGTCAAGTCCATGATGACAGTATTCACATAGCAGTCAAGTTCGTGATGACAGTATTCACATAGCAGTCACGTCCATGATGACAGTATTCACATAGCAGTCAAGTTCGTGATGACAGTATTCACATAGCAGTCAAGTTCGTGATGACAGTATTCACATAGTATACAAGTCCTTGATGGCAGTATTCACATGGCGTTCGCGTCCGTGATGATAGCATTCACACAGCAGTCAAGTTCGTGATGGTAGCAGTATTCAGAGTGGTCTTCCCAGAGTTTCTGTTTTATCTACGGTAATCACCTCATCAAATGCAGTGTCTGATACCTGACGGAATCGATTCGTCATCTGCTTGCTGTTATCAATAGATAGAAATCATGGTCCGTACCTATCTTAGACGATCACCCTTCATTCGTGCTTCATAATCGGTACCTTCACTTTGAACGAAGTACTAAGCTTCGTCAAACACTACGGTCATCAATTCTTCCAGCTTTGCCAATGGGGCAGCCATGTTTGTTTACAAGCTCGTCCGCAGAAGTCGCGACGACGTCGTCAATGAAATCTTAACGCTTAAGGATTCGCTTGGCGTGTTTGGAGTTTTGTAAAAGTAGTTCGTGGATTGACATAGTTAGCAGATTTGGATACCGAGTGTATCAGACTGCACCGATAGCACACATAGAAACAGTGAAAGTCAGTGGGTCAGGTGGGTCAAACCATGTCCATCGTAATGGGAAACTAGCGGGATCGACTGGTGAAGGTCGCTGGTGTTGTTTATGCGTGTCGATGTATCCGAGCTGCAAACATCGATGTCCATGAAGGCCGTCACTGGAATTCAGGTCAATTTCCGATTTTTACGACATCAAATTGAGATGAAGAAAGAGATTTTTTATGGTCATGCAACGTCTACACAGAAAAAATAAGTCCCATGAAATGCCTTCATTCTTCATCTCTTCAGCTTCTGGAATGCCAATCAAGGAAACAATCTGAGATGGCTAAAACAGCCGACACGACGATAGAATTGGTCTTCGCCAACCCAAACAGTGACTTTGTCTCAAGAGGAGACCAGAAGGATATGACTAGGGTTTGGGGCTCATGACGTCAAAACTGAGAGGAGACCAGCGGGATCGGCTATCCAGCTTGATGACGTGTTAGATCCATGTCTTCGTATTGCGGACGACTCATGACGTCAAGAACTGGATTGTCTGGTCCATATTCGATTATTTATACACCTACGTGTTATACCAGGAACAGCAAACAAATCATCAGGGAACAGCTCACCCAAAGGAGTACACAATGCAGGGTTTCACTGGACGGTACTGCTTATAGTCGCAAATCTCCCATCCTCCGTCTCCTATATTTCCCATCCGCAACTTCCGGTGGCATATCGTGTCGGTGTTGTCGAGGTAACTAGTGAAAAGAAATAAATCAACAGCTAATATACACGAAAGGAGAACACATTGACGCTTGTATGTTATTACTAATTTCGACAATATAAATGCTCCGTAGCTATGGCAACGGGGTCAGGGTTATGGCACGTACACGACATTTCCAATGTTTAGGTATGCAGTTTCGGGTTGGTTTGTTGTTTTATGCCACACTTGGTAATAGGCCAGTTGTATAGCCAACGTCGGTAAATAATCGGGTGTGGACAAGACTAACCAGTGATCAACCGCATGAGCATCAGTATGATGACATGTGTCAACAAAGTCAGCGAGTCTGAAGTCGCCTCTTACGACAAGCACCCAGCTAACATCACGTAAGTGGGCCGGTACTGGCATCGATCTGGCTTATGAAATATTAAGAACACTCATCCCACTATTTGTTAAGCATACCTGTGATATGTTCGAAAGGCCTCCTCGTCTGACATTCTCTCAATCTCGTACTTTGTCGGAAGGACAACCTAAACATGCCCAAAACATGAATGTAATCAAATACCAAATGGTTCCTGTCATGTGCCCAAAATTAGCACTATGTCCTGGAGGGTTTAGTGTTGAGTATGTATAGAAGTGGACTGTGACAAGAATCTGTATGAAGCTGTTCTGAGTATGCACATCACAGTGTATATTTGGTCTGGCGGTGTCACCAGTGTTTGTTTTGGGAGGTGAATGAGGAAATGTTGCTGAAAGCCGCATCAGCAATTTTTCAGATATATGCAAACAGAAAGTCAAATAATTTCCTGAATTGAAACAAGAGACGACAAAGATCACGAAAATATCGCCTGTTATCACAGTGAACAGAACCAAAGTTTAAAATCTGCATTCTATCATAAGGTTTAATTTCATTCAAAATTAAATGATTAAAACGACAACGAAACATTCAGAGGTACAGTAAGTAATAGGAGTGCAAGAAGGAGAGTTCTATGGATATACAACTTTTTAAATATAATATGATACGAGCAACGTTTCGGTGTCGCTCCTAACACGTTGTCAATCAAGTGATATACAATACATGGTAAGGTTTGAACTGTACGTGATTGATGTTTGCACAATCATGAGGTTCATGTACAAGGTTGTTGGGGGATGTTTACAAAGGAAAACAATAATTATTGTTACACAGAGTAAGCTATGGGGGATTACAAGGTGGAGGCCAGTGATAAGACGGAGAGGAGAATAATGGGATCAGGCTTGAGTTAGTTGTAGGCAGGAGAGATGTAATACCCTTGGGGTCTGTTCATGGCTGGTTGGAGTCTCGTGAGGTGAGTGGATTTTAGTAGTTTCTTGTCTTGTAGTGGTTGTGATTACTGGTGAGTACACCGATCCTGTTCCAAAGGACGTTGTCGTCTGGGTTAGCTCTGCGTAAGAGATGACGGATTTAGAATCTCTCCTCTTCACAGAGGTCTCGTCTTCTTTGATTCTTAGGAGAAGGAGTCTTAAGGTTTCGCCGAGCGTCACACTTTATGCGGTAAACTGACGGGTCTTATGTAGTTGTGGATGTTGGTAACTGGCTGGCACTTTGTATTGAAGACGTTGTACACCCATACAATTTTCGAGTTACCACTTCATTTTGATAATTCAGATCAGACCTTAGGGGTATGATAGCTTATCAATAGTAATATGACATGAATATGTTAGAAACTGGTTTGTTCCACCTTTGCTGCCACACACTGTTGACGTATTGCCAAAGTACTGCTTGACACCGATCTTTCCAGAACAGATTGAACCTCAGAATATGTCATCAAGCGGTTATCACGACGTCATATTTTCAGAGGTGATTGAGTAATTGTTGATTTTAAGCCATGTGCTATTTTCTGACAGAAAATCAAATAATTTCCTGAATGTACGATAGAGTTGATGATGAATATAACATCTTCAGTCTGTTATTACAGTAAACAGTAGAAAAAAAGTTATTTTAGATTTACTTTAATTACATAATTTAATTCCTTCAAATGTGCTAAAATTGAATTATTAAAAACGACATTGAAAAGTTCAGAAACAGTTTGAACAGTACAAAATCGTTGGCAAAAGAGTGAAAAAAAACCCTCGACAGAACAAAAGGTGACTGACAGTCAAAGACTAGCGGTTGTCGCACGTGTGTACTTGCGGTAAGATGCAACATATGTCATATTTGGGATTTCACTTTCTTAGTAAAGATGCGGTAAGATGATGGACTGGCATCATGTCGGACAACATTGAGCGGTGTTTCCTCAGCTCTGTCTCATTTTATCTATTGTCACGGAGATGAGCTTATTATTGTCGGGAGATAAACCAGTGTTGTCTGTTTGCAACCTCCTCTGGCACTTATGAAGAGAAATCTCCACGGGGTGACTTCTGGAAGGGAGACTGTATAGAGAGGAAGAACAGACTCCTCGAAAAGCCGCTGAAAGTGTGTCTCGGGTCGTTACGTAACCAGTGTTGCCAATATGGTGGCAGCGCAGTATTTTAAATTGAGCCCGGTATATTTTCAACAGCTGATTCGATTCGCTGAGAGTTGTGACAACTGCAATCCTACATGTAGACGATAAGTTAACTATTTTGTCAGTTCATTTTAAGTCAAATAATTGGCATTAATGTCAGTATTAGGACAGTAGATTTGTAGTTAAGTTTCAAGTCGGTATGTTATAGCTCACTGGCTTCTATTCTCGATTCACCACGAAGATAGACTAAATTGTGCCGATAAAAACTTAACTTCTTTCACACATTAGTTTAATTTTTAGAAGGGAAACATGCCTTGAGATGAAATTTATTTGCAACTAATAGTGATAGGTTTATGACTTAAAGAATTATTAGGGTGTATTTGAGGTGAGTGAAAAACATGACACATCGCCGATCTGCTCTGATCCGCCATTGAAATGCTACACGCCGTTGTTTGAGTGTTTCTAGTTATTTCTTCAAAACATCTTTCACATACACCTTTAGTTCTTATGAGGGGCACATACTATCAGGTGAAATGCGTTTTCAAGTAATAGTGATAGTTTCATAATCTAAAAAGGAACAATGTTAAGGTGTATTTGACTGAGGTGTGCGAAAAATATGACATATTGCCGATCTAATCTGATTCGCAATTGATGCTTGAGATGCTTGTGGATTATAGTTCCATAACTTCTTTCTTTCCTGTTGATCATATTATTTGACAAAAACTGGAAAGGTGTTTACAACGATTTGTGATAGTTTTACATCTGTTTTTGAGGTGTGTGTGACAGTATCAGTTATTTTTTGTTAATGTCCATTCCCCACATACAATAGGATGTCGGAATTAATTATTTATGTAATTATGTAAAAAAATGTCTCAAAGTAGATTTTTTAAAAGCTCATGTTAACACATGTGCTCTCGTGATACATTTGCGTTTTTTAACATGTTTTGGTAGGGAAGGCTGCGGTGTATTATTTATTCTTTCATTTATTCACATATGTACTTCTTTCTTTTATTCGTTTCTTTCTTTCATTTATTCACGTATAATTCTTGCTCTTAATTCTTACTATAATTCATTCATTCAATCATTGTAAAATTCCGACTGATGCAATAAACTCGATGAAGTTCTGTTAAACACAGTTGAAGTTGCGCTGGGAACGAGTCAAGTCACTGTGTGCGCTGAAGCATGACGAGGCACATGTGTTAATCAGTACAAATGGTAAAGAAAGAAAGCAAGTGACCTATCCCTGTTGCAGATTATCCCTGGTTCTGGGTATAGTTTGCAGTGAAAATGTACAGATGAATTTCACTTTAAACAAAAAAGTAAAATATACTGAAATTAGGATTGTGAATCCTCATAATTCTACCTTGCAAACTGAAGATTTAAATCTCAGCATTTTGTTCAACATTGCAAACAAGTTTATTTTTTAAACAAGCAATCATAGTTTCAAGTCTCTCTCTGTCTCAGAGCCTTGCCCCTCATGCAATGCTAAAACCCTGAATGAATCTCCCGTCTGACGGGGACTCCGTGTTAAGTAAAATCCGTATATTTCTTGTAACTGTGGTAATCCGTGAGTGTGTGTGTCTGTGTGCCTGTGTTTGTATGTGTGTCTGTATGTATGTCTTTGTGTGTGTGCGTGTATGTGTATCTGTGTGTGTCTCTATGTGTGTATATATGTGTCTGTGTGTGTATGTGTGTATATTTGTGTGTGTGTCTGTGAGTGTGTATGTGTGTGTCTGTGTGTGTCTGCGTGTTCACAACCAGCATGAACTGCTGCAGCAAAAAATGTTAAATACGTTTTAATATCTGCGGGTTGTGGTGAACATTGTATTGCAGAAACTGGAATGCAACTAAAGGACCGAAATTCGAGATCCGAATGAGCGATGTATAAATGTAAGCAACACATTGATGAATGCGGAAATGGCCACTTTACTATCTTTCAGTTTTATCAATTGTTTAACAATGATAAACAATTACGGATGGAACGAGAACAAATGTTTGAAAGGCTGTTTAAACCTAACGTCAATCAAAAGGTATAATTGTCCATCCTCCCTAATGTAACTCAGTATGTATTTGTGCACTGAAACCATAATACATGTTCACCACTATTGTTTCTATGACGTCACAAACGCAACCCTGCTGTTATAAATGACAACGTCTCCTTGTATTATCACCACCTGTAACGTCATACTCATGATGACGACATATCTATTACAGTTATACGTCGCCTATGACAACGCTTAGTTTTCATGAACCATCTGATGAGCCGTTGAACGGCGAAAGATCCTTGGGAGACATAAAGGAGTTTTTGCAAAACCTGGACTGATAATTTATATATACATAAAGAAAGTAATGAGAATACAGAGCGTACAGTGGTACATATATAACAAGTAGTTTCTGAAATACTTTATATACAACACGGATCTTCTCCAGCACGTTTCACTTTTATCTTCAGTGATTACAGTTCAACAGATTCTCGAAGGAATTCGTCGTAGAATGTGTTAAAAGTGTTAAATTTATTGAATTATAATTCATTCAATTTTATGGAGAACAGAATAGACAAATAGAGGGTGCAGCATCGGGAACTAAAACGGCACCCGCGTATGCTACGCCAGTTTTAGGGTATTTGCAGCGAGCTCCGGAAACAAAACTGAAAGAATACTTAGGACCTTAAGTCGCTGAATACTTCAGAACAAATTTGCGACGTTTCATGGACGAATGCTTCATGTTATGGCAATTTGTAGATGAAAACGGAACTTTTTTTCATAACATCCTAAATAACTTCAACAAACATTCATATTTAACATGCTCTCAAATTATACTCTTAAATTCCATTTGTTGGCACCCACCATGTTAAAACTACGTGAGCGTGACCTATTATAAACCTACAGATACTAAACAATAACTACATTTTTCATCTTGCCACCCGAGTCATATAAAGAGAAGCGTTCCCGATAATCTGGCTAGACGTATCTGCATGGTTGTGTCTCAAATACCGACAAAGAATATACGACTTGCAGAACTAAATCATATAAAGTCTCGTGGGTACCCAGTGATACTACGTCTTGTGAAAGATGGAATAAAGACAGCAATGAACATAGACAGAAAGACACTGTTGAAAGTTCGTGATAAAACAAATAAATAACACTGTCAGTATCAACACACAACCCAAAGAATCCGGAAAAGTTTCATAAGACAAAATGTTCCAACTGTAAATGCTGATATTAATATGACTCAAATTATGGCAAGTGTAAGTATACGAAGTAAACGTCAAACCGTTAAGTTAAAACACATACTGACACGTGTTAAATTAGCATGCACACTGTACTCTACTGCAATGACGATTCATCTCTCCCAGATAATGAAAACATTAAAAAATCAGTTCAAACTTTTATAACTGAAAGTAACCGCTTAACGGAATTTAAGTAGCAATTTTAGCATATAAAATGTATTTGTTGTCTTGTTTGTTTGTTTTTTGGGTTTTTTTGTTGTCTTTTTTTCTTTTTCTTTTTTTTTTTTTTGGGGGGGGGGGGGCTCTGTTGTTTGTTTTGTTTTTTTCTTCTTGTTGTTTGTGGTTTTTTTGTTTGTTGATTTTTATATTTTTTGTTTAGTTTGGTTAATGTGTGCTTCAGAGAATTGATTACGATCCCCCACAGGGGGAGATGAATTGATTTTTGCCTCTTGGCCTGTTTGCTTATTCTATTTCCATTATCTCATGCCATGTAGCATATAAACTGCGGACATTAATGGACAAAAATATTTTTAAAATCATACCAGCTCGGTTAAAGTGAAGCTCTTTTCCCTCTTCATACCCAGCAATCAAATCACAATCAAGTGTGTTAAGTCTCTGTTCGGCCCGACGTAGACCGGACCATCTAAACAACCAAAACCAAAACCTCACTCATGTTCCCTGACTACATATGTATATATTACTACTTATTATATATATTATTATACAGTTATATCTTCATATCATAAAGTCTCACACATGCCACGAGTCATCGGCCCAGACTGTCACATGAATCCCTGTTATCAGAATTTGTTTGTCTTACTTTCATTTTCTATGACTCCCTGGTCTCTGAGAGACGATTTGTTTTGACGATTTGCAATTTTTACCAACATTCAGCACGGAATGGTTACCAGGTTACGGGGAGACATAAGAAATTTCTGCCTAAAAAGTTTAGTATTGCAGGCTCCAGGACCACATGTTCGGTCGTGTTAATACGCATTCAGTGAGTGCGTGGTTACTGCCTTCCAATCTCGCTAATGAAAAAACAACGAAGTAAAACGATTAGTTTTAGTACAGTTACATGAAGTCATGTTACAGCAGTCACTCACAACACTACCATACAATAAAGCATTTAAAATAATTCGTTCAATCTTGCCAATCGGTAGTTTGATAGTGAAAGGATGTCTTTAACGTATATGGATTTTTTTCACAAAGTTCAGACTTCCACCTGCAACAACAAAATATTCTAGACAAAGCGATCACATGTCGTGTTTTCGTCATAGATGAGGAAATATGAATTGCTTATTGATGGATGCACTCCGGCTGTTTCATTCGCCATTTGCACAATAATACAAATATAGATTTAGACACAAAGCAAAGATACGCTTGCCAGGTTTAGGTTGTTTTTGAGAGGTCGGGCCATGCCGGGACCAAGCACTAGTTACACAGCAACTATGATGAGAATATAGGAAAGTAGGCTCAGTTAGACTCTATGAAGTGTTCAGAATGATATTTTACAATTTTGCCTTTCACGTGATCTAGTAAATAAACAGAACTATAAGAGCTGTAGCCTATACTAAACATGACATATGTACCCACTAATAGTCACCAATATCCACTTCTCATTAACGTATACATCCTGTGTTGACTGAGCATAATAAATAAAAGTTCATTGGGGAGTCCCAATATATCAGAGAAATAAATGTTCAGAACGTCACACATCACACGTCACGCTCTGAGAAAAGTGAGTAACCTTCCCACGTACACAATATCCAGGAACACGCATAGCAACAACACGGTTATTCCACGGGACTCTCGCTAGGTTAAGTCTTTGAAGGGCATTTAGAAGTGAAATACATAAGAATGAAGATTTTATGAAGTTGATATCCATAAAATCTTCATTCTTCTCGCTATGTTGTCATAATGTTCTGGTTAACAGAACAGGATTTTTGGTCTAAAAAAAGAAACACACAAAAGGTGAAACATAGAACATACAGGTATTTATAAATATAAATAAATATTTACATGATATCATTTGAAAAGGCACGGTGTTTCACATATTTGGATAATTTGAGAGTGAGTGGTTACTGAACCACATTTCCCGAGGGAAATAAATGTACAAATAGAGGGATTCACACACAAAATGATATTCGTTGTTCAACAAGTGATGGGCATATGACTAAAAACTGGAATTCGTCACATATAGCTTGACAACAAAGATTACGAAGTCGGGTTTCTTTCAAAATATTCAGAAAGCTCCCTGTTTCTATTGGTAACCTATGATTTGTTGTCCTGAATTTTGACAGTGAAATTCTACTTTGAAAGGTTACGTTAATTTAAGATAAGGTTCAGGAATTAGTGCATTTTATATATTTTATTTATACACTGAGGAATGAAATCGTCTTGATGCTTGATTATTACTTGACTTCCAAGATTGTACGAACTGGACTAACTCACTATACTGACTATACGCTCCGTATTAACTCCCAGTCAGCTCATTAACTGAATAGGGGTGCACAGCATAGCTGAGTTAATTAGTGTACTCACTGAGTCTGTCTTATGGGAGGTCTGTCTCTTGGGAGTGAACCGGTGCTGGCATTGTTATGGCTGAAATGTTATGAGCAAAGCGCCTCATTCGGAGGCACTCCAAAATTACAAGTTAAACAGGATTAACGTGAACACTAGTTGATTTTGGCAAAAAAGATGGGATGATCTTGTGACGTTGCCGATACTGAGTGACCTTGAGAGGCGTGAAGGACTGAATCACCTGTAGAAGGCCGACGGAGACCACATTCTGTTGATTCCTTGGGATTGCGACCTCGTTGTCGTAAATTTGGGGGACGGGTGCGTCGTGGCGGTCCTCGTTCAACGAATTAACTTGGACCTGAAAGCATCCACAAAATAGTGAGAGAGTGAGTTGAGGTTTACGCCGCACTCAGCAATATTCCAGCTATGTGGCGGCGGTCTGTAAATAATCGTTTCTGGACCAGACACTCCAGTGATCAACAACAAAGCCATCGATCTGTGCATTTGGGAACCGATGTCATGTGTCAACCAAGTCAGCGAGCCTGACCATTGGATCTTGTTAGTTGCCTCTTACGAGAACCAAAGTCGCCTTTTATGGCAAGCATGGGTTGTTGAAGGCCTATTGTACCCCGGGACCTTCACGGGTGTGTCCACGTTCGGTTTCCAATTGTGCAGATCGATGCTCATCACTGGACTGTCGGGTTCAGATTCGATTATTTACAGACCGCCGCCATATAGCTGGAATATTGGATATCCGAAATATACATACATATCTCCAGTATCGGTATCCAACGCCTTATCCACAATACCATGCTTCAGTGGCCAGCTGGCCATTGTCTAACTTCGATTACAGGCAGTGGACCTGCAAATGACTGTGTTGGTGGTCATGATGACAATGGTGAAGCTGTGTTGATTTTATTTCTATTGCCAGCAAGATCATCATTTAGATACATGCATTCAATGGACCAGATGACAATGGTGAAGCTGTGTTGATTTTATTTCTATTGCCAGCAAGATCATTATTTAGATATATGCATTCAATGGACCAGATGGCAATGGTGAAGCTGTGTTGATTTTATTTCTAATGCCATCAAGATCATTTTATAGATATGCAATTAATTTTCCTGACTCAAGGAATATATAAATATCCCTGATATAACCTGCGACAAAATGCCTACGATATACGTCCTTTCTGTACAGAAGGATGCCGACAATGTAGACTGTGAATGACGTAGCGATTATGGCTTGTGGTTTGTTTTTCACTGAGAAATAAGTATCTCCGGGTGTACAAGTGCATTTTATATTCAAGGATGTTATAACTACTTTATACGGTAACGGCGCATTAAATATCTTGGCAACAAATAGCGACATTCTCAACTCCGTACGCCAGTTCATTTCTACGGTTCATTCCCATTATGACTACTCCCAGTTTGACTACCCGTCCAATATACAACTTCCTCCAGTCCAGTGGTTTTTAATTGCTAGCTCTCTCCCCTCCATCAATGGTAGACTTTTTCATCGATATCTTCCCATTGTGACTACTGCAGGTTTCTCGTCAACATACTCTTACACATACGTTCCAACAGCACCATAAACAACTATAGCTGTACCGGGTTCATAAACATTTATTCAGCTAATTACATAAGTAATTATATTTAGATATATGTAGTTGTACATGATGTACCCCTAATAGTAAGTGAGTTAAGAATAATAATTGACATCTCAATGAAACTTCTGGCGTCAACATTTCTTCTTCAGTTTACAATTTGTATTTACAAAAAATGTTTTGCAACACAGCCTGCTGCCTGAAAAAATTCAACGGGCGACTTCTGTTGTCTCTGGAGCTGATCCTGCAAGCGACGGATGCGAGCATCTAAATCTCTGAACATTCTCTTCCTTGGTGGTGCAGGTGCTCCATACTCCAGCTGGGCAATTCTTCTTCTATTCGTGGCCTCGATTCTCTTGATCGCCTCGATGAATTAAAAAATGTTAGGGTGACTGCGTCTGATGCTCTGCTTGAGCGAGTAGTTGAAAACCCTCGAGGTGATTATTTGTCCGTGGACCATCTGTTTTGGAATGGTTCCACACAGCAATGGGGAAACGTGCATCGTCATCAACCCGGACACTAACAACAAAGTCCTTGAATGCTTCACATCCCTGGATGTCTGGTGCTTGGTTCATGGCTTCAAACCAGGTGCCTTGGACAAGTTCCGGAGGTAAAAAGGGAAGGGCTACCGCAGATCTAAACAGCTCAGATAAGTCATCATTCTCTTTGTACACCGTCACAAGCCCTAGGTCCTGAATTTTGCGTCACAACCACCGCGTGTAATGAAAGTAACACCCTCTAACAGACGTGTTAGGGAATTCATCAGAGATAGCCTTATGAACAGGGTCCTCTAAGGCTACCTGGATAGCAGAGGTAGAAGAGTCTACAGTAGGTAGCACGTTGACGATCAGGCATGAGACAGAAAGCCAAGGGAATCATAGTATTGCCAGTGAGAGAGTGAATCCCGTACAACTGATGCCAAAGTCTTCGACACGAATAGAAAGTTCCATCCATATAGAGGACATCAGCCTGCTGGAACGTTGAGAGTGCTTTTTCTGTAGAAAACACCAGCAATTTGTCACCATCACTGTCTTCAAGAGCGAGAAAACGACGACCTTCAGATGTAGTAGTCCATCTTCCGTCAAGGCTGACATCTCTACGATGTTCAGGCAATGCAGGATTTGTCTTCCTTCTGTGTCTATACAATGCTGACTTTACACTGGACAGAGGTTGTGCAACAGCAGCATCAACAGGCAGTTGGCGGAGCTCTTCATTGTACATTTGGGGCATTGGTGTTGCCTCATCTCTGGCTCTTTTTCACAGTGTGCTCATGAGTCTAACTGTAGCTGGATTGTCGGGTCCGTGATTGTGCTCGCCAGTAACTGCTCAGATGAACTCTCCAGTTCTTGAAAAGTTGCTTCTACACCTGGGAACAACACAGTTCGAGTAGTCAGACACATTTCCAGTAGTCAGACACACTTCCAGTAGTCAGACACATTTCCAGACTTGTTCAACTTGTACCGAAATCCAACAAGCAACACTTGTCGGGCTCCTCTCTGTTATATAACAAACTCTGCTCTCTGAATACCAGCCATAGCTTAATCAAAATACGTGTAACTGGGTTTTATATACCTATTGATAAATATGGTAGTTAAAACGTTTTATTTTTTTAATCAGATTTGAGGGATTACCTTAGCTTGGGTTGTACAGGAGTGATCTCCATATATGTCCGGTTTTCAAAACAAATGAAAGTATGGATGAAGCGTGAGTATCTATATCTTTGATCAGAGTAGAAGGATTATTATAGCTTGGGTACTTTCAAAACTATCAATATGTATTTTAAATTTTAAAAGTACCTTAGTTTGGGTTGCAGAGGAGTGACCTCCAATCTGGGAATAATCAGCTATACGGGTACAGTACATTATTAAGTGCAGGGGTGGTCAATTATATGTGTAATTAATGTTTAATTAGTAGTCATAATGGGAGTAGTCATAATGGGAATAATATAAATGTTTCTCGGGCACATTTTTTTCAACAGGTGTACACAGACGGGTGGAGGAATTCGATGCACAGGTAACTGAAAATGAAGTTAATAGTGCCATAAGAATGCTAAAATAAAATGCGTCGGCAGGATATGATGGCATAATTAATGAATTCTTGATTTTTAGTCAAAGCATTTTATCACCCATCATCACTAAACTGGTCAATGTTATACTTGAAAATGGATGCTTCCCAACTGCAATAGCCCCTGTCCATGAGAAAGGTAATAAAGACTGAAAAGTAAAGGGGGTTAAGCTTACTGTCCTGCATTAGCAAGTTGTTTGCTGAAGACAAAACCCTCCCCAAAATAATGACATGTTTAGTTACAGAAATGAAATTTATTCATATCAGTCATTCATAATCAATAACAAAAACAACCAAAATGGGAGAAACACATTTTCAGAAATACAGTTTGGTAAGTTTAACGCGTGTTAATGAGTTGTAGATTCAGTCACACTCGTTCTTGCAGACACTCATTCTTATAGTGGACAAAAGGATGATCGGGACGCGGCAAAGTCAAAATTATTTTTCTTAAATGTCTATAAAAGATGTTACGCGCACAAGTAAGAGTGGCGCGCCGGTGCCCGAGAAACATTTCACTGTTTTTATACAGCCTAAACTGACGGGCAAAGGAAAGTACAATACCAAAGGTTACCAAAGGTTACCGTTTCTCAAATTTTAAAGAAATATTTCTGTAAGTAAATTATACACTGAAACATATCGCCTCAACGTAGCAGCTGG
This sequence comes from Haliotis asinina, assembly GCF_037392515.1. Lineage (NCBI taxonomy): Eukaryota > Metazoa > Mollusca > Gastropoda > Lepetellida > Haliotidae > Haliotis > Haliotis asinina. The sequence goes on from NC_090292.1 coordinate 9,423,920, forward strand.
ATACCTGCAGTGACAGTCACGTACACGTCGTGAATACTTGAACGTGACAGAGCCATGGGTATGCCCCAGATGGGGTCGACGAACATATTTATTATCTATTTTTTTTCTTTTCAATGTTCTTTTGTTGTCACATTATTCCAGTTATGCATACACCTGTTGCAACACTGTACATAAGAGGCGTTTATATAAGCTACTAGGCATGTTCGCCTGTCCCGCCTTCTGCTCTGACGAAATAATAAATATATGTTTAAGCCATTATAAAGCACTGTCAAACTGCCAGTGGCGTGCCCATCACAGCTCTTACGAAAATGGCAAGAACAAAACGTAAAAGGAAAAGGCAAGTTAAACACTTTATTTTTATCTTGCAAATCTTATAGTACCTAAAATTTGACACTTTCGTCTCATAAAATATCAAGTCTGTTGTCCGTAACTTCTGGGGTTGAGCGCTGATCAGATTTGCTTCGAGAGAAAGTCATCGTTTTCTGTACTAAATTTAGCCGACAACACTTTTCGAGTAAATGTTGATTAGTTTTCGTATCAGAAGTACATCTAAGTAATTCATTAAATCTTACATGTCATGCAATCACTGCATGTTGATGTAAATATGTCCATGTCCCGCCCTTGAGGTCAGTGTTGTGAGGTACAGGAACTGGGTCAAGTCAGGTTGTTATTTCCTTTGTATTGACTTAAGAGGAAATTCGTTTCGAGTTGATATTATGGGGTTGCATGTTACCTTGTGACCTTATGATCGTTTTCAGTCTGTTTTTAATTGATTTATACAGAAAAGAGCCCTGCCACCCTGAAATTCCCCCTGGCGACTTCTTATGGACCAAAATTCCGGGTTGCAAAGTTATGTGGCCTATGAAAAACGTTAACCAGCATGCACGGAAAATCACGCTTTATTGTAAAAGTGATGACGCAGAGTAAGTGTTTTATATCGTGTTTAATATGTAAAACATTGGTATTTTATTTAGGATGATTTCTTAGACATATGAAGGGTTAAAGTTGCATGTGATATACACGTCATATTAATTAGATGCATGGTATCGTAACGCTTTTGTGAATGATTAATTGCTGAAATCAGAGTAAGTTTATTCACACTTGGTGTCAAATACTGTTAAAAGTAAATGTATTATCTCGTACTAGAAACCAGGGACTGTTTTTCATTATGTAGGTTTACAGTTTTGGAGTCTCAAACTACTAGCTTCCTGCCTGCCTATGAAGCCCTGAGAAATAGAGGCATTGGTACTAGACAAAACTACAGTTTTGAAAATTACAAATGTTGCAGTTTGAGTTTTGCATTTTTAAAAGAAATTTTGGCACGTGCTCTCCAAAACAGCATTGGCTGTAATGAAAGTTTTATCATGTTCATGTTTTGTTATCATATTCATGTTAATGTTGTTTTCATTGTGTTCCTTTGTCTTTGAACTCCAGAGTTATAAGTACCTTAGCTTTTACTCTCGCTCAGACCCAATTAACACCCTAAGCCCTCATGAAATGGCCATCACTATTCTCAGTCCTTATTATGTGATTGAAAGAAATTCCATGTTTTAAGGATTCTTTGAGACTTTCCTAAATAACCAAGTTTATTAAGGCTACACAATATTATCAATACAGAAGTGACACAGTATGTACACTCTGTAATCAGAAATTGTCCAAAATATCCTTTTGCCTTGACATCTTATAATAAGTGTGGAAGATGCTTAGTGAAAGTTTGAGAAACTACTGGAAGCCTAATTGTTTATAACCAATTTATGAAACACCTTTCATTCAACAATTGAAACAAACCCTGAAATGATGAGAAATGAAACATTATGTTCTCTTATTTTGTAGACATACCATGGAAATATCCGTCATCGTGTATCGCAGTATATCACAATACAGTGTGAATACTGAAATGAGTATTAATACTTGCTCCTGATATGCATATGTCCTATTTTCAGATTCTCTAAGGAAAATGACGAAAACTTTATCAGCCTTTCAGAGCGACTGTGAATGGGCAAAAGGTAAATTAGTTACATAAGTCATCTTGAGAACCGTTCTGGTTACTAGTTTCATAATTAAAGTAATGGTTAATATAAACAATGGTGTGAAAGAGCTTTTAGCCCATTTTCGTTTCTTTGTAGTGAACAGTGAAGCATATGATCCTTCCAAAACAAAGAGAGGTTAGCACAGCTTGCGGTTCAATCGTTCATTAACCCTTAGATTCAGGTTAGGAGCTCATTTATATTCCTTATTCAGGTAGAATTATTGACAAGCAGTCTTTAGTTTCAATTGAAACTCAGAAGTTTCTTAATGTTCCCTCAACTTACAAGTTGTCATCTCTGACGTATCCTGACCTAAATGACAAGCGATCTTAGTTTTCAGTTGCAAATCACAAATTAATGTAAGAAATATTTGTGCCATTGTAAGGTTTTCAAAGACAAATGAGTCCTCATTAATGTGGAGAGGTTTTGTCTTTCAGTTGCAAGTACAGAAGTGGACGCTGAACTGCTCCCAGACGAACGTGAAGAAATGTGGTCACAGAAAGAAGTCTTGCCCCCTCATAAAGACACAACTGTTATGCAACCCCAAAATATTTCTTGAATATCAACCCACAAATTGCAGTCTCTGAAATATGCTGACCTAAATGATAAGCCTGATACAGGTATTACTGTTATGCAACCCATAAATATTTGTAGAATATCAACTCACAAATTGCAGTCTCTGAAGTATTCTGACCTAAATGACAAGCGATCCTAGTTTTCAGTTGCAACTCACAAATTAATGTAAGAAATACTTGTGCCATTGTAAGGTTGGTTTTCAAAGACAAATGAGTCCTCATTAATGTGGAGAGGTTTTCTTTCAGTTGCAAGCACAGAAATGACAGCTGAACTGCTTTCAGACGAACGTGAAGAAATGTCGTGACAGAAAGAAGTCTTGCCCCCTGACAAAGGTATAACTGTTTTGCAACCCATAAATATTTGTAGAATATCAACTCACAAATTGCAGTCTCTGAAGTATTCTGACCTAAATGACAAGCGATCTTAGTTTCCAGTTGCAACTCACAAATTAATGTAAGAAATACTTGTGCCATTGTAAGGTTGGTTTTCAAAGACAAATGAGTCCTCATTAATGTGAAGAGGTTTTCTTTCAGTTGCAAGCATAGAAGTGACTGCTGAACTGCTTTCAGACGAAATGTCGTGACAGAAAGAAGTCTTGCCCCCTGACAAAGAAATAACTGTTTTGCAACCCATAAATATTTGTAAAATATCAACTCACAAATTGCAGTCTCTGACGTAATCTGACCTAAATGACAAGTGATCTTAGTTTTCAGTTGCAAATCACAAATTAGGTAAGGCATACTTGTGCCATTGTAAGGTTTTCAAAAACAAGTGAGCCATCATTACTGTGAAGAGGTTTTCTTTCAGTTGCAAATGTAGAAGTGACTACTGAACTGCTCCCAGACGAATGCGAAGAAATGCCATCACGAAAAGAAGTCTCATCCCCTGATAAAGATATAACTGGTATGCAACCCATAAATATTTGTGGAATATCAACTCACAAATTGTTGCTTCTGAACTTCTCTGACCTACATCATAGTCTTTTGTTTAATCGCAAATTGATCCAGAACGGATACGCAGGAAGCCGAAATTTTCAGAATAATTTTGTTATTACATGGAAACTAGACTGAAGTTCGTTCATTTGGGTTTGATCTCCCCTCAAAATACTGGCATGGCAGGGTATCCATGCTCAAACCTTCACGCAACTTCTCTCGAGGAACTAGGAATGCTATTTTATACATACTGTAATGGTTACAAAATAGAGATGTACTCAAACTGTATCATCGTATAGATGTAATTGTATCTGTCTAGTTTTGTTCAGATTATCAGCTAGCACGGACAATTTTTGAATATTTAAAGTAGAATATTGAAATCATTTGATTAAACAAGTACCATGTTCATAGATATTTTGAAAATGGAATCGATAGACCAATGTAAATATCTTACGTCATCATTTTACAATATAATTTGAAAGTTTCTCCCTCTTTTGAATGTCTTGCCTTTGTTTGCAGATGTATCATATGCTGGCAACAGTGTCCTTTTCATCAGTGATGATTCAGTTGATGAATTTGTCTTGGATAGCCACGATGAAAGTGACATCGGTGAGGACAGTTTTTCAGGAATAAAGAACAGTCTGAAATTGTTTGATTTTGAAGAGGATATAGCTATTGTTCCAGGAAAGTCCAACCCCAAACTGTTCATCTCTAAAGTGCTGAAACAGGACACAACAACAGAAGGAAAGCTCAAGAAATCTTCCAGGGTGTATAACAGCTACCAGTTTTGTGTACCATGCTCAAAGAAAGTTTCAAATTTCAGTCAACATATTTCTCGAGCACACAAAACAGAAAGTGACATTAAAGAAATTTGTCAAATGAGTTCTGACAGAGAGAGAAAAGGGCAACTGGCTTGCTGAGGCAAAGGTACAATCATGAACATAACATGGCTTCAATGAAGGCTGGCAAAGGTGAACTAATTCTATATAGAAGACCAACATCAGGTGTGTTTGATCTGTCTGAGTATGGCCCATGTCCAGAGTGTTTGCTGTGGGTTCAACAGAGACTACTTAAGAACCATGAGAAGTCATGCCTTAAGAATAAACGCGAAAGCTCTCCAACTCATGCAAGCTTGAAGTTGAAAAGTGATGCTCTTGTTGGGCGAAGAAACACACATGCATCAGAAAAACTTGTCAAGGAAGTCTTCAGTACAATGAGGTCAGATGTTGTTGGGAAGGTGGCGCAACAAGATCCGCTAATAATAGCACTGGGAAACCAATGTATAGAAAAGAACATTGGCAACGAACTTCTCAGATTATGAGACTGTGTGCCAAGCTTCTTATTGAACTAAGGAAAATAAAGAAACTGGATTTCAAATTTTCTGGTGCCAGACAATTTCAATGACATTGTAAATGGTGTTTTGAGAGTCTCTGCCCTCAATGAGCAGAACACAATGAATGCTCTAAGTAATGCCATAAAGATTGGGCATGACCTAAAACGGTTGATAGATCTGAAGATCGTGTTCTGTGGTATTATCGGGAAGGATGAAGGTGCCCGAAGAGAGGCAGAAGACTTAGTGAAGATGATGAAGGTTTTGTGGGGTCCCAGTATCACCAAGGCAGCCAGGGTACTACTTGACTCTCGTAAATTTCAGAACAGTTTACCACTCCCAGCAGCTGAAGATATCCAGAAACTGAATGATCATCTCCAAGAAGAGCTTCAGAAGCTTGATCTCCACCAGATTACATATGACAACTTTGTGAGAGTTGCTGAACTAGCTATCTCCAGAATTGTGTCATACAACAGAAGAAGAACGGGGGAAGTTGAGGCAGTGAGGTAAGTTGGTGACATTATTGAGTTCTGTCTCCTAAGTAATCATTGTTTTTGAATGTGTCATTCATCGTATTGAAGACTAAAGTTGATGCTTGATTATTATATTTTCAGGAATTAATGTTTAGGAAATGAACATGTCACTAAATATTTAATTTTCAGTGATTAATTTTGTATCCATTTATTGCTTATGATTCCATTGTAATTTGGTCTTTGGAACATTGCAGGGTGGAAGACTACTGTAGAAGAACAAAGGGTGTGGTCAGTGACATTTCTAAGCTGACTACTTTTGAGAAGAGACTGCTTGAAACTCAATATGTTGTGGAGGTTAGAGGAAAGGTAAGGTCTTTAGGCAGCTTATCATGTAGATTAGCAATATGTTTCCTGCTATCATATTCCTCTTTACAATAGACTGTTCCTTTAATTGTTATTATTTGTTTTTTACAGACAGGAAATACCAAATGATGTGCAGAAAGCCATGGACTACCTTGCAACTTCAGATAGAAGACAGACCTGTGGTATCAAGAGTCACTATCTGTTTGAAAGAAAAGGTACCAGATCATCTCAATATGACGTTATTGTGTTCTGGTCTCCGTAAGGGAACTAAAGTCTGTAAAAATTATGTGTGTCATGGACACAAACCAGAGACTTTTCCTTGCACAATTTTTAGTGAAAATGCTGCTCAATACCCACCTTCAAAAGCATTCTTGATTAGGTTCAAATTATTAATTGTTTGTCTACCTTGCACAATTTCAGCAATGCAGTGCGGATAAGTATTCCTTAAAGGTCACATGCAACAAAAAAATCAAACATAATTAAAACACATTTATCACTTATCCATGACATATAATATACATTGCTGCTTTAAAAAAACAAATAAACACAATTATAAGCGTACAATCGCGATTCAAAAGTGCGATATTTTGTACTTGGGCTTAGTTCCCCCGAAACGAAGCCCTCGGGAGACCGAACCCAGTCATAGCGGGTGGATCTGCACTTAAGTGTAACGACGGCTTCCGATTGGCTGTTTCATTTGCCGATATTCATTGTGTGTACCGAAAGATGATCTGTTTGATGGGCAATTTAGAAGTATAGCCAGTCTATACTAAAGTAAGATTCTTTATGGATAACAACTTCTTTTTGTGTACTTGATGCGTCGTTTCAGTATGGATTCATAAACCGTTGTCAATCAAAATCGAAAAGAAGTCGTTATCCATGAAGAATGTATATACAGATGTTGGGTTTGGAAAACATATGTTCTCTGAATTTGCGCTCGATCCAATAAAAAATCATGTCAGTAGAGATGGTAAACTACTGCGTGGCTGGAACTATCTTTGAAGTTGCCTATTACTAATTGTAACTTCAAGAACACTCTTCTTGAAACTCAGATCGATTAAAGACAAAGTAGAAGTGTTTACAATCTGTCAGATCCTGTAATGAGTAGTCTCAGAACAAGAATATTTGGTATATTTGGACTTGGTATATTACGGAACTTGGTCACTGAGAGTGGAATCTGTGATTTTTTCCACAGAAACTTTGTGATATGTCACGTTATTTTAGTATCATCAAAGGAAGGGTAGATGACCTGTATGTCTGCAAAACCAATATTACAAGAAAGCTGAATTCACATATAGTTACATTAGGTTTCCGCCAGTAACAAGTGAATACTGATAATCATGTAAAACCAGCAGGTGTCATGAAATTCATCCATTTGGATATAAAATCGATGCATTTGGATAAATGAACCCTTAACAAAGTTTTAGAATTATACAGAGTGTTCACATTAGTGTTTATCACCTTTTATCATCCATGAACTGCTTTATTAGCGATGAAACATACATATCAATATCCATGAATTGGTCTTATGTTTGATTGTGAAATTGATGTCACGGAAACTTCATTCATGGTCACAGATAATTCACAATCACAAAAAATGGAATTGAGGGGATACCATTTCTAAAGTCTTGTTCATGAATCTGATTTGGAATTTTTTAAATTATGTATCTGTTGTGTCTAAAGATCATCTGAATGTTGGAACTTATAATCCAAGGTGATTTAAACTCAGTATGTAATTTTCATATTTCATCTCTCAACTGTTCCATGTGAGGACAACTGTTAAAAAATAATGTCTCATACTTTTATTTTCACCATGAAGTGTGAATTTGGTTGAAAATCTCATTGTGTAAATATTGTTGTAAGGCAGACTTGTCATACCTTACTTTTTGGCATATTTTTCTCTATGCTTAGATTTACTTCAATATTCCGGAAATACGTAGTTCAGTAAAAACCAATATGATCATAGTATGAATCCACTGAAATAGCCATGTATCGCCGCTTGGAACAGGAGTATACAAACAATATCCTTAGAGCCTGTAGTGTTTATTCACATATTATGATATGTGAAACAGTGCTTTACATTGTGAACTGTATTTGTGATTGACAGATAGTCATCATCATGTACAACAAGCTGTAGATGACAATCATCCCCGCGTTACCTAAATTGCCTTCTGAAAATAATTGTTTTTGTACAGACTACGACTGTCCTGCAACTTGCAATTGCTTGTAGGAACTCTAAAAAATGTTAGATAGACTGTACATGATGCACACAAAATTTGAGATAATACAGAAATCATATTAACTAATGACCTGTTCATTTAGGTGACTTGAAATTACACGATGCACATCCTTTTCTTACCTAAGGAAATGTTTATATCCAACAAAAAAAGCTAGGAATTTTCCGTTACCATAATCTTTCAATATCAAATTATCTGTCACCAGTGTTAAAGACTCTTGTGACATTTCGAAAATATTATTTTATTGAAATCTATGTCAAAATATGTATATATATGTCTATATATGACACAATTTCATTATGAGGCTTGACATAATTTGCTATGAATATTGAGGGATGTTTTATTTTATTCATCATCAACATTTTCATTGCAAAATGATAAATATACTAATGCTAGATTTATGTAAGTAAATTATAAAGTTACAAGAATATCTTATGTTTTGATTTGGAAACTTAAAGTCTCTAATACTTACAGAATAACACATCACTGCAAAGAGTCTGACAATTCACGAACACCCTGTGACAGTTTCTGTCGCAAAAGTCACAAAGACTGCACTCTCACTGTAACCAGGTTCCCTACCAGTGGATATGGAATGTCTGTCAGCTTTCAAGTACTAGATTTTCATTATAGGAGATGGCCTATGATGCTGAAAACTTCAAGATCAGCAGGAATTGACGAACACTCCAGAGTAACAAGTACACAACTGAGAAAGTACGTGGCAACTATCACGCAGGTGAATGTCTCTAATTTAATGTGTCGGCCTGTTCCTCAAAGCAAATACAAGTCCTTTTGATTATAATTCCAAGTCTAAACTTTATTATGTATTTTCAACATGTTTCTCTAGAAATCTGTCAGTTGATAAGATTCTATTTTTTATGTTTGTAACAGACAATTACATACATATTTTAACTGAGATTTTCTTTGTTGTTCTTTGTGCATTTATGTATATTTCCTTTAGTTACATGATGTCCCATTATACTCAATCCTTGCTCCCTGGGTAGCAGCAACTTTTCTGTGTTCCGTATATTCAGTTTAATTGTGAAATTATGCCATAATGTTATAATCCTGATAACTAATAAGTGTCTTCTAAGGCAAGGTATAGTTTATTTGCCCTATGTTACATTAAAATATAACTCACTATATCATTAAATCTTTTCAGGTCGTAGACTTAAAGGAGAATCAGATGAACTGGGTCCTTAACCATCTTGGTCATACATTGGATGTTCATAAAATACATTATAGGGCGACAAGTGATGTCATTGAGCGGACCCAAGTTGCAAAGATCCTCTTGATACAGGACCACTCCAGGATAAAGGAGTTTGCAAATAGAAGATGAGAGGACATTCAGATGAATGAACTTGTCCAAAAGAATGCCCCGAGCAGAAATCAGCATCCAGAAGAAGGTGATTTAGCAGACATACTAGCTCATTCAGAGAGGTTGGATGCAGATTCTGAAAGTTCAGAGAAGGGCTTTGAAATGAAGAAAGCTAGGGCACATCTGACCAGAACATCTTGGTCCCAAGCCGAAGAGGATGAAATCCGAACTGAACTGAAGGAATGTTTTGAAAGCCTAAGACGTCCAAGTGTAAAAGAAGTTGAGAAATGTCTAAGCAAAAGCAAAAGAACAGGAACTGCTCTTCACCTTCGTATCAAATCAACTCTTAAGAAAAAGACTTTCAGGATGATAGACTCAGCAAGAAAAATGACGAATGACTGAGTTGACTTGCTAACATGTTAAGCAAAAAGTTCCTTCGTTTTCATATTTTACTGTTCTGTCAGATAAAGTTAGCTTTGCAACAGTTTTCTGAAGGTAAATTACGATTTAAAATGTATTTCAGACACATTACTTTATTTTCTTGTCAGATATTAGAAAACTTTTATTTTTGGAATTGTTTGGTTTTAGGGCCATAAGCCATATTGTTTCATGTTTCACAGTTCTGAGACTTCTTATAAGATTTGCTTGGATACAACAGAAATCCTGTCATAAAGTTTTCTTTTGAAGTGTAGAGCATTTTCATCTCTAGATGTTCATAGAACTGTTTTCTAAGGTTGGTCAGGTATTGAAAATTTCATGAACTATTTCAAACTATCCTTATTTTTTGAAAAGGTGTTGTTAGGATCATCAGCCATTTTTTCCAGAAGTTGTCATAAATGCTATTGTATCTTTCCTTTCGCAGTAGTGTAGTTTAATGTCACGGTCTGAAATGTTTCAGTCAAACTTTAGTTGACCACAGATCACTCATGACGTTTTGGGCTTATCTTTATCGTGTGTGTGAAGTATGCACAGTTTTGAGTTGCAACCCAGATGTACTTATTTGGGCATAATTCTAAATTTGTGGGTACTGCGAGGAATTATGGGTAATATAAATGGTGACTTCCATAAGTGACTGGTTTGATTCATCATGGGACAGTGCTGCAGTAAGAAGTTAAAATTACAGTTGCATACGTGTGAAGAGAACATTTATGGAGTGCACAGTAGGTTGCAGATCATGTCCAGACACATTGATAAACTATGTGGTGATGCAGAATGTCCTAAACATTGCTTTTATGAAGGCAGGTTGTCAATACTTGAAACTAAAGTGAAGAGAATGAAGTCGCGTCCACCACCCATCGAGCTTTCTGTTTCCTTTACTTGAAAATTTCAAAAGATCAGTGTTGCCTTGAGGCAAATAAAATTATTGCACATGAATGTTTCGTGCGTTTTGTGTTTATTCCTTTCATTTTTGTTCTGTAACTCTGGAAACATTTGAAGAGGTGGTCATGTATTGATGTTTCCAAATGAGGTGCATAGCGAGTAGTGAGTGAATCGGGCTTTGTGCGATTTTCAACAATCTTTTAGTCCAATTTCAGCGGTGTTAAGTAATGCAGTGACAAGTTTATTCGCAACTTAATGAAATTTCCAGAGACTTGAAATATTTAATATTGTGAAACTTTGGAGTTAGATTTAAGATCATATTAGCAACAAGTACCTAACAACTATTCCACTTAGGACGGTCACATTTATGGACTAGTACAGCCATTCTTCAGTGGCTACAATGTTAAAAATTTATCGATGATGTATGCATATATACACATCAATAAGAAGATAAAGTAAAATGATGTAGGGATATCTACGATGATTATGAACACATATCTTTAATTAGATATATTTCAAGTAGGTATGGAAAATAACGTTAGATCGCAAATTATTTTTCCACGGCGCTCTAACTCCTAAGTCACAATTTTACTGTAATGTTTTGCACAACTTTCGGACAAGGGACACACAGATGATGGTCCTATTTCTATTCATAGTAACACAGATAAGATTTTCGGAATGTGCACCCCGTAACGTGCAAAAGGAAATTCAACCCGTAACCGATAGCCCTACAACTTATTTGCAACTCGTGTATACGAACAGCAAAATGCACAAATTTCGGACATAATCACAAATGGGTCATGTACTGTTTATCACCCCACAAGGAATTTACCCCACAAGTGGTCTCTCGTGGGTACGTCAGTGTTTACAAAGTCCGTGTCTCTTCTGCTGCGCATGTCAGGCGGTGACAAGACGTGTTTTGAACTGCTCTCGTCAGCTACTTAGAAAATCGTCTTGTTTTATGCAAGTATTCAAAGAAAATTGTTGCTAATTTTCTGTCAGATACTTGATAGAGGCTTGATCTATACGTCAGTGTTATATTTGTGTACCACATTTGTGAAAAAATGACTGATTCATCGCTGGATGACTCCAGGGACAATGTGCAGTCAGTCATGACAGGGCCGTCAGTCACTCAACCGTCACAACGATCGGACGAGACGTCGCTAAGGTGAGAACAAGCAAGGTTCTGTAGACAATAAGATGAGACGTGATGGAGGCGATGAAATAAACGATAGAAATGAGATTATTGTTACATGTGATGCTCATTTGGGGATCAGGTGAGACGGCGAGCGAGGAAGTTGGCAGGCAGCAGGGTCCGAGTCCGGTCAGGCGGGTGGGAGAGACCGCGGGAGATGTGAAGGTAATCCAGACACAGAGATGATTCTAGCGGCGATTAAACAGTTGGAGTGTTCTTTTAACCAAAAACTTATAGCCATTGAGTCAAGAATTATTGCGGAAGTTCTCGGAAAGGTTGACTTTTAAAACAAGTGCGCACGGATTTGAAGAAAGATGTAAATAGATTAGATACAAAAACTGATAAGTTGGAGTGGAGAGTGAAAATGTGTGAAAAATATATTGAAGAGACACGATCGACGCTGAGACAAGAGATAGATTCACACAGAGACTCATGTGAAACATTGAGACAACAAACAAGTTTCACAGGGGACACATAATCAAGGCATAGAACTGAATATTGTATTACGAAATGTACCTGAGACTAGTAACGAAGATGTTCTTGCTAAATAATGTAAGTAGCATGTCTGATTTCAAGTCTACTCGTGTGTCTGACCTAGTACAAGCAGCAGGGTGTGTAGGGTGTGTCAGTGGTCAAGCCATAAACAAATTGGACCATCCGTTTCTATCCTGGAAAGTGAAGTTAAACGCAGCTTCTAGAGACAACCAAACCCAGGAAGATGTGACGGGTGCCCTACATTTAAGACAATATGATGTATCAGCAATACCGGACACTTTCATGACTTCAAGTAACTGTGTAGAGGAACTTAATGTCACTATCTGTAAACTAGAAGCTTCATTCTGATATCGATACAGCCTACCATAGTTTCACTGGAGTGCTGAGAGAGGAGATGGACCAGTACCTACCTAGCAGACAGATCACCTTCACCTAGGGACCTGACAAGAGGAGACGTCTGAGGAAGAAACCATGGTGGAACACTTCACTGGACAAGCTCTGGACAGACATGTGTAGAGCAGAGCGTGTGTGGTGTAAGTGCAGAACAGTTAGAAAACGTAGACTCCGGGAGATATATGTGCAGCGAAGGAAGATGTTTGACCAGGAGACCAGGAGGTGTAAACGGAACTACAGCAAGAAGTGTTTGAAAGAGCTAGAGGCCTTATGTCAAGATGACAAAAATGAATTCTGGAAGAAGATTGGTAAGATAGGAGTGGGATACAACAGGATTCGAACAGTACCAACACAGGTCAGACTTGAGAACGGTAGTCTGTGTGGTGACAGGGAGACTGTGCTGAACATATGCAGGGATACGTATAGTGGGCTGCAGAACGGGGAGACACCTGAGAGTGGTGAGGAGGAGTCCAGGCCCGTTATATCCGGGGTAGACGACCAGGATACAGACAAACTTTCACATACGAGGAAGTGTTAGAGGCGGTGAGATCGGCAAGCAGAAACAAGTCTCCTGGCTGCGACAACATTCCTACCGAGGTGCGGAGGAATACAAACTGTATCCGTTTTCTCCATAAGCTGTTTAATATGTGTTTTGTTAATGGAGTAATACCTACGGAGTGGACGAAAGGCATCATTAACCCTATCCCCAGATCTGCTAGCTAGCTCTGACAAGTACGATCCTTTAACATACAGAGGTATTTCACTGACGAATTCGAGTTTTAAGTTGTGCTGCTCTGTATTAAATTCCAGGCTGTACAAGTTTACAGAAAACAGAGACCTGATAGCAGACAAACAGAACGGGTTTAGAAAAGGAAGGTCGACGGTGGAACACATATCATCTCTCACCTCTATAGTGGAGTCGAGGAAAGCACACAGGAAATCAACTTTTCTAGCCTTTATAGATTTTAAGATGACCTATGACACCATCGACAGAGCTGCTTTATGGAGGAGATTATTATTATGTGGACGAATATATGTTGCTGTTCAGTCTCTATATAGAAATGTGAAGTCGTGCATCAGGATAAATGGTAATCTATCACAGTGGTTTCATGTACAGAGTGGTGTGAAGCAGGGATGTCTATTATCTCCTCTACTATTTAACATGTATATAAATGATTTGATAGTGACACTGAAAGCGTTGGATGTTGGTGTACCTATAAATGGGGAGAAATTATGTGTTCTAGCCTATGAAGACGACAGAGTGCTCCTTGGAGAGAATGAAGCGGACATAAATATCCTGTTAGACTGTTTAAGTAGCTGGTGCTGTATCAGCAAAATGTCTGTAAATCAGGAGAAGTCGAAAGTCATTCACTGTCAAAATATATCGACGCCAAGAACAGATAAGGATTTTTACTGTGGAAAGATAAAGCTTGATATAACAGACTGCTACAGGTACCTGGGACTCCTGATAACTGAGTGTTTAGACTATTCACGCATGGAGAAAGCTGTCTCAAGCTCTGCTACTCGTGCACTTGGTCTACTCTTCTCGAAGTTCAAGACGATTGGAGGTATGCATATAAGTACATTATACAAAGCTGTATGACACGATGGTATGGTCGACAATAGAGTATGGATCAGCAATATGGGGAACGAGGAACCCAACTTCAATAAGGACCGTGCAAAACAAGGCGTTGAAATTCTTTATGGGTTTGAGGAAATCTGTTCCTACCGCCGCAGAGATATGGGCTGGACACCACCGTCTGTCAGGCTGTAGGGGAGATATGGGCTGGACACCACCGTCTGTCAAGCTGTGGGGGAGATATGGGCTGGACACCACCGTCTGGCAAGCTGTGGGGGAGATATGGGCTGGACACCGCCGTCTGTCAAGCTGTGGGGGAGATATGGGCTGGACACCACCGTCTGTCAAGCTGTGGGGGAGATATGGGCTGGACACCACCGTCTGTCAAGCTGTGGGGAGTGCCATGCGAGTCTACACCAGAGTCAACAGTCTTAGCAGAGATCGCCTAACATATAGCAAGAAGAAATAAAAACAACTGGATTAAAAGGCGTCTAAATAAATTAAATTCTCTCAACCTTTTGGAATTAGGAGAAGTGTCGAACGGGTCCCACATAAAGCAGACTGTCAGTAAAGTGAAACAAGCGGTGTACGAAGAGCATGTGCAGGCCTGGAAGCAGACGATAACCTGCACTCACAGTAAGACAGGCAGGGGAGGCAATAAGCTGCGCCACTACTGCGCTTTCAAGACAGTTCGCAAAGGAGCCCTACATCACAGAGGCAGTACCCCGACGTCACAGACGTGCACTCTCCATGTTCAGGTGTGGAGTCGCCCCGCTACATGTGGAAAGAGGCCGTCATAACCACACACCCCTGGAAGGAAGACTCTGTTTAGCATGGAAGGTTACTGAAGATGAGTCACACATACTTTCACACTGCCCTGTATATAGAAATGCTACTAAAAATATGCTATATTCCTGTTATAGTTTTAATGTTAATTTTTACGAAATGTCAACTGCTGGTCAGTTAGCTTTTATTATGTCAAGCCCATATATTTTTTAAATTGTTGCCAAAACCTGCAATGATATCTTAGATGTCAGAAAATCAATTTTATACAAGAATTAATTTGTTTCTATTATTTTTATCTTTCACAAATGTCTTATCTGTGCCATGTATAGTGTATAGAGAAATTTATTTGTCTTTTAGTGTGCAATTTTACAGTCTCCCATAATTCCTTACGGGATGGCTCATCACAAGTTTTTTTTAAATTCTTAGTTGTATATATAGAGATTAATACACTCGCGAGTGTGTCATATTGTTTTTGCGAAATGAGTGTCAGAAAATCCATATTTCCCGACACGAGTTTCGTAAAAACAATATGACACACTCGCGAGTATGTTAATTTCTTTATTGTCCATTTGTATCTAACTTTTTGTTTCAAACAACAAAGTCCACGTAAAATGAAATCAGCTGTTGCCGCTTGACGTAAAGGTCAAGGTCGCGTAAGAATACAGTGATACGGCACTATGGACGTACACTCTCTGTATAATGCTACTAAGAAAAAAGCGCGACATATTGACTAGCTACTCTTGCACGAAGACAAAAAATACAAACACATTATGAATTGAAATGCAATCTTTGTCAACTTAAGTAACTGTAAGAAGTGTATAACTTGAAACATTGTTAATGGAAAATGGAAAAGTTATTCGTCGTCAGAAGAGTGAGAGGTGAGCGACCAACGGGGCGACGGTTTGTAACGTCTCGGTCTCATTCACTGCTCCCCCGTGAACAATATAGTTAGACAAGGCTTGGTTGTGTATGTGTACGACATGCATTGGGATGTTACATTTATTTCGGTGCAATTGCCGATGACGGACCGATTGAAGACGCTCGACGCGAACATGGAAACATGGCAGGCTGATTTCCGGTCGAAGACAACAGATTTCCCACATCCCCGGTGTTGTGCAGCAGAAAGTTGTGAGCAATTGTTCACACTCTGTACATTTTTATGTCCAGACACTTGCATGATTTGCGTTGGAGCTACGTTATTGTCTTGGAACTTCTGAATCAAATGTTTGCGGTCACTGTGATTAGTTAGCCGTTTGTCGCTAGTGACGCGTGCTCCACATGTCGTAAACGAGCCGAATTTATTTTTACCTTCTCTTGCAATCTTATATCAATAAACACGGTGTGTGAAACATTGTTTGTTTGTAACGTTTTGTATTTGATAGCATTTCATTGGTTTGTTCTCGTAGTAGCGAGACTGAACATTCGTAGTAAATTTGTTGTGAATAAAAAAGTAGTTCCACATTCCAGTGGGGTCATGGAGGTCATGGTCCGATAACTGACCAATGAAATTCGTTTTAGGGTTTATTACACGTGTTCAACATGTGATTGTGATGTACTTGGTTATGTTTCACTGTATGGATAGTATTTATTTTTATGTGTATGAGGTTAGACTTGAATAAAATATCTGTCTGTCTGTCTGTCAGCCATATTAAAGCACTGTCAAACTGCCAGTGGCGTGCCCATCACTGTGTTTACAAAGTCCGTGTGTTTTCTGCCCATAATTCAAAACGTACAGCACAGTAACATCTTAAGTCACTTACACATGGTAACTAAGTATACGTGTATACCTCTTCCACAACAGCCACTTATGTAATTATCTGAATGAATATTGTATAAATCTGATATAGGTATAATGATAGCTGTCATAGATGTCAGAGGAACATTGAATTTGAAGGAGGGGAAAAACTAGTAACTACAAATACAATCGACAGGAAGAGGTTGTGTTTTGGACGAGTCGTCATACTGGGAATAGTCTTAATGGGAATAGTCACACTGTAGTCATACTGGGAATAGTCTTAATGGGAATAGTCACACTGTAGTCATACTGGGAATAGTCTTAATGGGAATAGTCACACTGTAGTCATACTGGGAATAGTCTTAATGGGAATAGTCACACTGTAGTCATACTGGGAATAGTCTTAATGGGAATGAACGTAAATCAGGCTTGTTGGCCGTCGGTTTTAATCTACTGGTAAGTTTCTGAAACGTTCCCTTTTGCGGATTCCACCCGCACCAAGTTTAGCCGCCAATGCTATATAAACCAACGTGGTTTAACAAAACTCTCTCAGTCAGTCATGCTGGATGACAATCAAACTGGGGAGGGGCGGTGGGGTAGCCTATAGGGTAAAACGTTCGCTCACCACGCTAAAAAACTGTGTTCTATTCCAACATGGGTACAATGTTGTAAAGACAATTTCTGGTGTTCTCGGTCGTTATATTGCTACAATATTGCCAAAAGCGGCGTAAAAATAAACTCATATTAAAACTGGGATTCGTGTCATATTCGGGTGTTCTTACCTGCATCTGCTTGATGCCCACCTTCTGGGTTGATTGAACCATCTTGACGACGTCATTCACTGAGCTCTTCACCTACAGTTGCATAGACACAGTGTTTAATTAAAAATCGAATTCGAAATATGTTTTCCTTTTGTGGAAATTCAAATGCAAATATCACTTTGCAAATCACCGTCACTAATCTAAATACGATGTTTACTCCATAATATCCAAAAGCTATTTCACTAGCTTCATCGGACTTACGCTAGCCAGCTGACACTGAAGTGACTGCGATTTGAAATAGTGGAGCTTCACCAAGGTGACAACAGAACCATTATAAGGGTTGTTAACGATTGCAGTTTATCCAACATGATGATTACTCGGGGTCAAGGTCGGGGTTTTACTGCAGCTACAGTCCGTGCGAGTCAGAAACGGACCGACGAATTGCAAACTTTATCACTGTACAAAATTCCCACATTAATATTAATAGTACACATGTTTATTATTTACTAATACCCAACCGCTTTCTTATATTTGAACATTTTCCGGACTCCACCAAAAGCGTTGTTTAAGAAAATATCATCATTGCAAACGCAAAACTTGTTATTTGTCGCGGCGGGGTGAACCCGCAGAAACGGAACAGCCAGTCATGGTGGGGACTTCTCAAAATGTATTCCGGAACTGTAGAGTAGAACACGCAAATACAAACCAAAGGTTTCACTGTTATCAGTAGACGTGAGGTTGTTGCAGGTGACTGTGAGCGAGTCTAGTTTTATGCGTTTCGGCAATATTCCAGCAATATCACAGCGGGCAACACGGCTACTGGAACCCATCTTCGGCATGACAAGCGAACGCTTTAATCACCAGGCTACCCCTTTGTCTGTTGAGAAATACACTGACGGGGTCCTAGGAGTTTGGAGATTTTTTCCTCACCTCATTATTGACACACAAAAACCCAGTAAATATGACGCAGATCACCAAGAGAAATGTCCGTTGTCTCTGCATGTTGGTATATCTGTAACATGACAGGCATAAGTCATTTGTATCACTCGAACGGATGGAAAATGTCACAAATAGATTTCAGCCAGTTTTTTATTACTTGGACATAGCCCGTACATACGTCTCTTTAATAATATATTCAACACTATGCGCGGCGGATTCGGACACCACTATGGAACTCAACTCTGAACAGGAATTGTATGTGCCATCTTCTGTTACGTTTATAAATGAGATGTGTTGGTAATTGAACAGTCCATGATACAGGGGTCTACATGTTTCATGTCTGCAACATTGGAACGGGAAATGACAAACCTCCCCCTAATGTACACCACAGACCAATGAGGCGTGACAAACCTTTCTCGTATGTATGACGCTGGACTCAGGAGGCGTTGGCTTAACAAAACTCCCCCGTGTGTACAACACAAGACAGAGGCAACGAGGAAAACTTCCCCCAAATGTATAACACTGACTCAGAACGCGTTACAAACCTCCCCCGTGTGTACAACGCATGACAGGGGCGAAGTGACAAACCTGACCGTAATGTACAACACAGACTCAGGGGACGTGACAAACCTCACCCTTTGAGTACAACATAGACCCAGGAGGCTTGACAAACCTCCCCCAGATGTACAACACAGACTGAAGAGGCGGAACAAACCTCCCCCGTGTGTACAACACAGACCCAGGAGGCGGGACAAACCTCGCCCAAATGTACAACACAGACCCAGGAGGCGTGACAACCCCCCCCCTAATGTACAACACAGACCCAGGAGGCGTGACCTTACTAGTGTGTATAACGCTGGAGTGAGGAGGCGAAGGCTTGACAAAACTCCTCCGTGTGCACAACACAACACAGAGGCGACGAGAAAAACGTCCCCCTAATATACAACACTGACTCAGGAGGTGTGATAAACCCCTCACATGTGTACAACACAAGACAGAGAAGTGACAAACCTCCCCGCAATGTACAACACAGACCCAGGAGGCGTGACAAACCTCCCCCCTGAGAGTACAACTTACACTCAAGATATGTGGCAAATCTCCCACGTATATACAACTCAGTCCGAGATATATACTGGGCATCTGAGAACAACAGCAGGCTACAGAAAGATATTTTATGGATATATAGTGGGTATCAGGTAAAATTTCAAGACACTCACTACTGTATTAAATTTTAGCGTAATTCCATCTCCTAAATGTAGCCGGACTTTCGGTATTTTCAACGTATTTGACAAATCGTCATGTCAGGCATCTTTCCTCTAACTTTGAAGTTAGATGTTAAAAATAACAACTGAAAACATAAAACATATCTAAGGACGAATGCTAAAATACATCATTCCAATAAAACATCCTAAATTTGAAAAAGCGAAAGTCGACAAGATCACTTGCCAAAGGCATAAATCACTCACCTTTCCCACAGACACCAGTACACAACTGATACTTCTCTGAATCTGTTATACGAAGGCAAATATGTAGCTATCGCATGCAGACAAGCTGTGGCTCTCATAATCGATTATAACTCAGTATTGCTCTGTCCCTGAGACCGAGTATGTTTGAGCGTATCTGTAATGCAGATATAGACGTAAGCAACCACATCATTGGTGCTAAATTGATTTAGGTACTTCCTTCTATATTATTGGTGTCCGTCATCAAAGTGAGTGAGTGAGTTTAGTTTTACGCCGCACTCAGCAATATTCCAGCTATATGGCGGCGGTCTGCAAATAATCGCGTCTGGACCAGACAATCCACTGACCAACAACATGTGCATCGATCGCGCAATTGGGAACCGATGACATCTGTCCACCAAGTCAGCGAGCCTGACCACCTGATCCCATTAGTCGCCTCTTACGACACGCATAGTCGCCTCTTATGGCAAGCATGGGTTGCTGAAGGCCTATTGTAACCGGGGACCTTGACGGGTCGTCCAACATCAAACGTCCTTGACAGTGTTTACTCTGATCTCATGATTAAGTGCATTACACATGCTATTGGAAAAAATAGTTGAATGATAATTTTCTATGAGGAAAGCTTCAGAATATCATTGTCATGTGCAAAGCAGAAAGTTCTGCAAATCCTAACATGTGTCATTTTCAAAACGGCCGCCAATTTCGAGATGACCACCAAACTCAGTAAATGATTACACACACAGATATTTCGTCAATAATTGTGCCATGTGATATATCAAATGAAAGCTCATCTCACAGGCAAGGATTATAAATACATTGATATCATGCATTGTGGCATTTTCAAAATGGCCGTCAATTTCAAGATGGCGTCCAAAATCATTAAAATGATTATACACTCAGATATCTTGGTAAGCAAATATACCGTGTGATATATCAAATGATCTCACATCTCACAAGGATTCTAAGGATATTCCTTTTGACACCACACGTACATAAAACGATTAGAAATGGCATGGTAACAACACATTGGATGCTGGTGCTTTTGGTACCGGACTTCAAAATGGCTACTCATTGTTGATTACTCAAGACAGCTGTGGTCTCCAAATTGATGGTAAATCACTTGTACAAATATCAGTATCATATTAAGTTATCATATTAAAATTTTGCAACTCACTGTAATCACAACATCTCATTCTTCAATACTGAGTACATTGTGGCAGTTTGGCAATCCTCGAGATCCAGTGCAAAGCAGTGTGCACTCAATTCCAGCTCTGCATCGTCCGCTGCACTTAAACTGGATCCACAAGATATCATCTTCAAGACTTTGTCTAAAGCAGTTGCACAGGAACTAGGACCCCATCCTTGAATTGCCACCCCCACTCAGTAGCAGAGATAAGGAACTGCAGTCACTTTACGGGATCAGCAGCAGAGATAATGGCTTGTCAAGAGTTGCTTCAGGTGAGGTGTCGGTCTTTGCGTTACCATGACGACGTGACCTGGCAGCCCGTAGGGTACGATGTCACATTACCAGTAGAAAGATCGTTGTGAAGTTCTTAAATGTCCAGGCTGATAGGGTGACCTGAAGTAACAGTTGGAAGCGCTTGAAGCCAGGATAATGAATCTGTAAACACGATGAAGTTTTTCGAGTCGGTCTGGTTATTTATATAGGTCAAATCTGTAAAGGTAGCTTAGGCCTCGTCCGTGGAGAATGAACTGTTGTCTGGGATTCAAGATGAGACAGTTTTGGATCCAGTGACTGTAGCACTGGCAGCTTGACCATCTTCCTTGGATCCGTAGGTGAAAATTGATCCATCAGATGGCAAGAGACGTAGGGTGCAGTCACTTAATGGCCGCATGGGCGCTGCACGGCCCATTCCCATGTTGCACATCGACGTAAAGCTGGTTTCCAGGGCTATCTGGTGGTGTGATCAGAAATGACCTGTCGTCTACAGGTTCGACGTCGGGACGCTTTTAAGTCCGATGTAACTCGATTTTTGGCAGCTTTACGCTCTGCGGGTACTTGTCATGTTTCGTACATCAACCCCAGGGTTTTGATTTTACTCTGGATCGAAAGCCCCGTGTCTTGGCTTTCACGTCATGTGCGACACATGCGGCTGCAGTCATGTTTTCCCACCCTTAAAGCCACCTAAAGCTAAGCCCCGTGCGTGTGAGGGGAGCCAAAACAGCTCATTTGATATCACAAGGGTTTGATCCATGCATCCACGCCCATTTTGCCATGTGTTACAGACATGTAATTTAACTCGGAGAGCATCTTTTAAACGTCACTCGAACGTTGAATATTCACATCCTATTCACATGTTTCACATCGACGTGAAGCTGGTCCCCAGGGCTATCTGGTAGTATCATCAGGAGTGACAAGTCTTTGCCGGGTTCGACGCCGGGGCGCTTTTAAGCCCGATTTATCCTTTTTTACGGCAGTTTTTCACGCTTGTCATGTTTTGTACATCGACCCCAGGGTTTTGTCTTTGACATGGGTTGGAAGCCCTGTGTCTTGACTTTCGCGTCATGTGCGACACGTGTGGCTGCCGTCATGTTTTCCCACCCTTAAAGCCACCCAAAGCCAAAGCCTGTGCGTGCGGCGGGATGCAAAACAGCTTATTTGATATCACAAGGAGTGGATGAGTGAGTGGATGAGTGAGTGAGTGAGTGGATGAGTGAGTGAGTGAGTGGATGAGTGAGTGGGTGAGTGAGTGAGTGAGTGAGTGATTAAACATACCTACACATACACTTACGAATAGAAAGCCAGAACTGCCCATTAGCTTTTGGTGTCAGGTGTACGCCATCCTTGGCTAGCAGCGCAGGTCACATCCTCATGTGCTGGCTGTGTTCCCAAAGGGTGGCATCCAGACGGCGTCGCAACAACTTCTTCAAGCGCCGGTTCGCCTCCTCCACCTTCCGCTTGTAGGCAGAGACAGTCATGTTCCTTGGTTTTACCCTCGGGAACAGACTCCCTATCACTGCCCTGGAGCCTGGCCGTTTCCACCCAAGGTAGTCCAGAAGATCCAGCAGGTCCTCGACCAAGTCCCGAGGATCAGTAGAGGCCGACACGTCGTTCTCTCCCACTTGAAAGAAAACAATGCGCTGAAAAGTTGCATCAAGGGCATCCACCTCTGCATTACTATCAAAATGTCAGAGCCAAGCTTGTGTGTCCCACCCCAACAAGTGCTTCTGAAAACATGACACCAATCACGGCACAATTCAAGACAATGTAGTGATGTGATGTGATTGTGTTTGTCTTGTGTGAGGGTGACCTTTAGTAACACTAAGAATCACAAAGGCAGTGTCTTCGCTTTCTCTCCAGCTGGAATTGACAATACCAAGGCTTCATCCTTCCATACAACATCAAACTATCAGCAAACATGGAAACCCGGTATTAAGGATCACACCAGCTGGAATTGAAGACAATACCAAGGCTACATTTCCATACAGCATCAAACAACTTCCATACAACATCAAACTATCGGCAAACATGGAAACCCGGTATTAAGAATCACACCAGCTGGAATGAAAGACAATACCAAGGCTACATTTCCATACAACATCAAACCATCGGCAAACACGGAAACCCGTCATTACGGATCACACCAGCTAGAATTAAAGACAATACCAAGGCTACATTTCCATACAACATCAAACTATCGCCAAACATGGAAACCCGGTATTAAGGATGCCACCAGTTAGAACTGAAGACAATACCAAGGCTACAGTTCCATACAAGGCTACATTTCCATACAGCATCAAACAACTTCCATACAACATCAAACTGTCGACAAACATAGAATCCCGGTATTAAGGATCACACCAGCTGGAATTGAAGACAATACCAAGGCTACATCTCCATACAACAACAAACTATCGGCACACATGGAAACCCGGTATTAAGGATGCCACCAGTTAGAATTGAAGACAATACCAAGGCTACATTTCCAAACAGCATCAAACAACTTCCATACAACATCAAACTATCCGCAAACATGGAAACCCGGTATTAAGGATGACACCAGCTAGAATTAAAGACAATACCAAGGCTACATTTCTATACAACATCAAACTATCGGCAAACATGGAAACCCGGCATTAAGGATCACACCAGCTAGAATTGAAGACAATACCAAGGCTACATTTCCATACAGCATCAAACTATTGGCAAACATGGAAACCCGGTATTAAGGATGACACCAGTTAGAATTGAAGACAATACCAAGGATACATTTCCATACAAGGCTACATTTCCATACAGCATCAAACAACTTCCATACAACATCAAACTATCGGCAAACATGGAAACCCGGTATTAAGAATCACACCAGCTGGAATTAAAGACAATACCAAGGCTACATTTCCATACAACATCACACTATCGGCAAACATGGAAACCCGGTATTAAGGATGACACCAGCTAGAATTGAAGACAATACCAAGGCTACATTTCCATACAGCATCAAACAACTTCCATACAACATGAAACTGTCGACAAACATAGAAACCCGGTATTAAGGATCACACCAGCTGGAATTAAAGACAATACCAAGGCTACATTTCCATACAGCATCAAACAACTTCCATACAACATCAAACCATCGGCAAACATAGAAACCCAGTATTAAGGATCACACCAGCTAGAATTGAAGACAGTGCCAAGGCTACATTTCCATACAACATCAAACTATTGGCAAACATGGAAACCCGGTATTAAGGATGACACCAGTTAGAATTGAAGACAATACCAAGGCTACATTTCCATACAGCATCAAACAACTTCCATACAACATCAAACCATCGGCAAACATAGAAACCCAGTATTAAGGATCACACCAGCTAGAATTGAAGACAGTGCCAAGGCTACATTTCCATACAACATCAAACTATTGGCAAACATGGAAACCCAGTATTAAGGATGACACCAGTTAGA
This sequence comes from Haliotis asinina, assembly GCF_037392515.1. Taxonomy (NCBI): domain Eukaryota; kingdom Metazoa; phylum Mollusca; class Gastropoda; order Lepetellida; family Haliotidae; genus Haliotis; species Haliotis asinina. Next base: position 9,448,772 of record NC_090292.1, read on the forward strand.
ATTGAAGACAATACCAAGGCTACATTTCTATACAGCATCAAACAACTTCCATAGAACATCAAACTATCGGCAAACATGGAAACCCGGTATTAAGGATCACACCAGCTACAATTAAAGACAATACCAAGGCTACATGGTATTAAGGATCACACCAGCTGGAATTGAAGACAATTTTTCCGGGCCAGTTTGTAGGCATTGAAAATATGTCACCTGCACAGCATTGCAGATGTGCATGCTATGCATCGCCAGAAACCCCATGGAAAGACCTTTCAAATGAATCAGAGATATTAGAAATCCAAAGAGGGATAACGACAATAGAACGACAGTCTACGTTCGGTACCGGCGCCGTTGCGACGGAACTGACATGCGGTATTAAATACGGACATGCCTAGCATCTTTGCTCAACGTCGCACATGCACATGCCATACACCACCAGAAGTAAATTGAAATGCTCTTTTTAATGAATATAAGATATTAAAAGTCGCATTCGGCATGTAGACATTATTAACCAACGAATCATACGCTGATGGTGTTGGCGACGCACAGGACACGCGGCATAATACGCAGATGTTTGCAGCTTGGCATGTCCGTGGATTTCGTGTTTTGCATTTGAAAGCTTAGAAAATAGAGAATAGATTTAGAAAAAATATTGCTGAAAAACATATACTATATTAGACATATAAAGAATTGTATGTTTGAACCAAATATATTATGAAATAGGCTTTTGTGGAACCATTGCATTGCATTTGAAATGACTTATATAGCGCAGAACGGATATAGAAAAATATAGCTGAAAAAGACATAACACATTAGATACATAAAGAATTGTATAACTGAACCAAATATATTATGAAATAGGGAACCACCCCAACCAAACTTTTAAGAGCTATTTGTGTTAACCAGCACTCACCACGTGGAGGTTGCTCTTTTAAGAGTGCCATTTGTCTCTTCCTGCTCCATTCCCACAACAGCAAGTTCGAACAGCGAACCCCTTTACTACTGCTGTATAAACCTAATGGGTCGAAACTGACATAAGGTTATGGAATTACAGACTATAACCTACTACTTCTATCCTACGGTTTGGGCTTTATCTACTTTCCGGTCTACTTTCACCCTTCCCCCTACTTTCCATGATCTACTTGCTTCTCACCTTTTGGGCTGTATGAGCTTGCCTTTGCCTTTGCTTTTCCCTTCCCCCTACCTTCCCCAAACAGCGTTTGATGTACCCGCTGCTGTTCTGTAAGGGAGTCTTTTTAGTGTAGTACCGATTGGCAGTCTTTTGGCCATGTGCAAGATAGTGGCCAAAGTGTTTAAGTACCCTGATGTAATCAGGAATTTGATTTTTGTTGACACTGTATGTATCACAAAATGCCAATAGAGACATTGACACAAGCTGTGTAGCAGGATAGGACTCGCTACGGTGGCGATTTTGGGCGTGTATGGCGTGTAGAGCAGGAGTAGAACTACCAGGATAACATTGCGCGAGGCCTTTGTAAGATGTTCTACACTTTTGCAAGATAGTCACTGGCCATCTTACGTTTTGCAGCATCATTGGGATGCTGCCTTGCCACTTCAGTCTCCAAAGCTTTCCGAACATCCATGGCCGTAAATGTCCTCCTTTCGTTTTCTAAGTTGGTTTTAAGGAAACCTCTTGTCCTCTGATAGCGGTCCAACTCGAGACACTTCAGTGCCGTCCACTCTCCTGAAGAAAGGCGATTTTTCCGGTAGAGCATCTTCAGGCATGTTACCACGTACATATTGGCGGTAATCCCTGAACTTGTCGTAATCCTCTTTGGACAAGCTTAGGGTGACCAGGAAGCTCATGGATGTCTTGTGGTCCATGAAAGAAATTTGGTACCTCCCGGCAACACACCGTGCCTTATTGAAATCTGCCAACTTCATACAGGACGCCACAGAAGGTCTTTGGGCATGTCCAAGTTGAATTATCCCCTAAGACAAGTACCGCATCACCAGGCGCTGTTCGTCCTCAGATGGAAGTTGATCAGCCTTGGCCCGGTCCAGGATGTCCCTCACCTCTTGTCTGGTTGCAGGATCGGTATACCCATTTTGAACAACGGAAATGGGCGGCGGTTGTTTGGTTTCATCTCTGAATTCTGTAACAGATTTACGGACCTATTCGAGTTTATACTGGCTACTTACACCTGTATATGAACAATGCGTAGCACTTGTAAACATACGCAAATTATCGAAAACCCATGGGGACATTTGAACATACGTTTGACAGTAACTGAGAAAGGATTTGACAGCTGACATGAAATGTTTAATGTCACCTGTAGAAACCCCATTTAGTGAAAGGACCGTGTTAAAATAATGAATTTCATCTACGTGCTGAATTATATCAAAGTTGATACAAGCCATATTACTATTTGGGAAAACATGTTTTTGGATATGATAGAAAAACTTAGAAACGCGGGGACACGTGTCACCAGCATTACGCCCCGCTTTTTTAAGAATATTGGTTAAATATTGATAAAACCCTGAAAGTGTTGGCTCACTTTCAGGGAACCTATCGTATAAGCCAGTGTTTGTAAGATTAGCCCTGACTGTGTTTTGTTTGTAATTATACCGATGCCGCGCATTGCCTGATGAAAACACGTTCCTCGAATGCATATTATAACGTGGCATAGACGCACTTTCAAGGGCTTTCAGATGCATTTGAAACATTAAATTTTTGATGATGGATCGTGAAATTATAGGTGCCGTAACACTGACGGGAGACGTGCGCCAGACCCCCGACTTTACCCGCCATTAGCGCAAGTGCAGTTGCATAATGACGCTCATGGCTTGACTGTCTGAGGTGACACGAAACCGCACCTTCAAGGGCTTTCCGATGCATTTTAAATCTTTCATTTTGGATGAAGGATAATGAAATAATAGCTGGCGGAAGGTACGCGCCAGATCCCCGTTTTGTACCTACCAGTCGCACAAGAACAGTTACGTAATGACGCGCATTGCCTGATTATCTCATGTTCCTCGAATGTCCGTTATAATTTGGCAGAGCCGCACTTTCAAGGCCTTTCAGATGCATGTTAAACATTAAATTTTGGATGGTGGGTCGTGAAATTATAGCTGCCGTAACACTGCCGGGAGACGCGCGCCGGATCCCCGACTACTTTACCCGCCATTAGCGCAAATGCATTTGCATAATGACGCGCATTGCTTGACTCTCAGACGCGACTCGAATGCACATTACACCTTGGCAGAACCGCACTTTCAAGGGCTTTCCAGTAAAAGTTTATATATTAAGACTACAGGCATTGTTTTATGGCTTTATTCCAATTCATTGCAACTTTAGCTCTGTCACGTATATTGATTCCTGTGTAGCGCGAATGTCTAATGTTGCACACCAGCATGTTACACATTTCCAGAATCCCACATAAATCACCTTGCAAATGCTTTATAGTTGTAAATATTAACGACGCCGGTATAGCCGGTGAACAGATTCATCTAAATTCCGCCAATCTATATCACCTGCGGTATTTGTTGCATTTCGCACATTAATACCCATATAGCTCCACCACTAAACGTGTGCGTTTTATACACTGTCTGACACACGCTCTAAATGGCTTTCAAACACAGTATAGAAATGCATTTTCTGAGGTGAATCGTAAGCGTGGTTGCCATTACATCATGACCGGACTATGGTGGCATGATGACTGCAATGATATAGAAGAATTGAAGTTGAACAAAATAACACAAACCATCATGTCGGAGATTCAGTCTGGACTGGTTACCAGGGGCAGCATTAGAATCACGTTTGCATTTTGGGAGAGAGCGTTGGGTGGGGTTTCCAACCATGTATAACATGCATAGATATCACAAAGTAAAAGGCTTCCAAATTACAATGGCGCGAGCGACTTCCACCGGAGGCTGGGTGGAAGACTTGTCTTCCACCGAGACTTCTGTGGAAGAAATTCAGACGGCCTAAAATCACAGAAACCTTGATTGCTCGACTATAAATGTGCCAAAAAAGAAACGGAAAAATTCTACGTGACGCGCTAGGGTCCCGCTATCCAATGACGTGCAGGATGCGCGTGTAAGGCGGCGAATGCAGCTCCCAAGGGAGCCGTGCTGAAATAGGTGATACAATCTGGGTGGTGTTATACATGGAACGTTGGTAGTTGTATTCCTGTTGGAAGGGTTTGTTTCTGACTTTGGTGAGGGTAAGATCGATCTTTAACTCCACCCTTTGCCAGGATGGCGAAGATAGAAGCCGGTATGATGACATGATATCGAGACTGATTTTAGCTGCAGATATATATGGTTGAACTCTGATTCCAAGTAGGGGAACCCGGTTTTCCAAAAGGTTTTCATACAAAGGGTTAAAAACACAATAGTATGCTGGAATGGACTCATTTGAACGCAATTTAGTTATATACTGAGTCAAAAAAGAAACGTCACGAAATGCAATTTTTAACTATAATGAATATTTGTTCTCTGATGATACATCTATGTGTTCAAAATGGGATCCCTGTCTTTCGACTTTAGAAAAACGTTAGCAAAACCCACTCAAGCCTATCCATTCGTCATGCAAATGACGTTAGTGCCAAATCAGGTTTTGCACGTGCAGTTGATAGCGACAGTTTCTAGGCTTGTGTTTGGTGGAACAACCCTGTGGAGGATCCCTGTCAGGATAGAAGTGCCTATTAATCAGTTCTTCTTAAGTACGTTTCTTGGGTACAAAACACAGCTGGCTTAAAATCTTGGATCAATAACTACAGTTCAGTAAAAGTGTTCTTAAGTCGTCTGCAAATCCATTGAATCATGTTTTAAGGATTCATGGTGCTTCCTCTGATGATGTGTCACGTGATCGTGTGGAAGCGTTTGAGGTATTCCTATTTGTGTCAGGTGAAGACCTCCATATCCAGAGGTCCATTTATGGACCTCGATGGGGTAGGGCAGTTGCTCGGGTTGCTTTAGTTTCTGTAGTTTCCTTTTCCTCCTTTCCGCCCCTCTTGGGCACACAGTTTCGGTTACAGGCTTTGACGTTGGTGTTTGCGATTCAGAGGGTTTGAGTGCTCGCTCTGGAGATACTTTTATTTGAGATGGGCTGAGAAGATGTTACCCATGTCAGATCGATTTGGCACGAGATAATTGCAGTATTGACAGAAGGACGTGAGATCCCAGAAGAGGAGGAGGTGGTTGACGGGGTTACAGCTAAACTTGCAAAATTCTTTTCAGCTTTTCAGCTTTTTCATTATGTATAATCTTTAGAATCTCTGATTCACGTTGCCACGCTGGACAAGACTTGGAAGAGGCCATATGGTTACCACCGCAGTTTGAGCACTTCATTTCCTACGTACAGTCATTGCCTTGATGTTTGTCAGCACAACGGTGAGTGAGTGAGTTTAGTTTTACGCCGCACTCAGCATTATTCCAGCAATATGGCGGCGGTCTGTAAATAATCGAGTCTGGACCAGACAATCCAGTGAGCAACAACATGAGCATCGATCTGCGCAATTTGGAACCGATGACATGCGTTCTGACCACCCGATCCCGTTAGTCGCCTCTTACGACAAGCTGAGTCGCCTTTTATGGCAAGCATGGGTTGCTTAAGGCCTATTCTACCCCGGGACCTTCACAGGTCGTCAGCACAACGGTAGCAGACAACAGAGGAACGACTTAGATCCATGTACAAACGTTTGGCAGTTGTAGCACAGGAGGGGACTGGGGACGTACACCTCCACGCCAATGCTGCAATAACCAGCTTCAATCGAGTCAGGAATCTTTGCTCGCGCGAACATATACATAGGTGTTTGTTGGTTGAACAACACCGTCCTTCTTGAAAGTGAATCGTTTTACTCCTGTGTCCAACTGCTGTCAGAGCTCCTGGACAAATCATGTCATGTCATGGCTCTGGCTGTGTATCCCCGGGCCTTCGTTTCGAGCATAGCAGACCCAAGCACAAAATATTGCACTTTTGATTTGCGATTCTACGGTTTGATTTATTTTTTTGTGTCATTTTTTTTATAATCAGCAATGCGTATTATATGTCATGAACAAGTGTTAACTGTGTTTTAATTATGTTTCATTGTTAGGAACATGAAGTTAGAAACGGATTCGGGATTCGGGATTCGAATCCCGAATCTGAATATTTTGTTTGGATTCGGGATTCAAATCCCGAATCTGAATATTTTGTTCAGATTCGGAGTTATGAACAACAGTGTCAACATACATTATCTCACCCCTTCTAAGGTACTGGGGGCCGCTAGTAAACCTGGGTTTCGTAAACACGTGAACACCCAGACCTACATTTTCCCATATTTCAGCCTCAACTTTGACTTTTCTTTATATTCGGGTTTGAGCATTTGAATCCCGAATCTGAATATTTTGTTCAGATTCGGAGTTATGAACAACAGTGTCAATATACATTATCTCACCTTCTAACGTACTTGGTGCCGCTGGTGAACCTGGGTTTCGTAAACACATGAACACCCAGACCTACATTTTCCCATATTTCAGCCTCAACTTTGACTTTTCTTTATATTCGGGTTTCGGCATTTGAATCCCGAATCTGAATATTTTGTTCGGATTCGGGATTCGAATCCCGAATCTGAATATTTTGTTCGGATTCGGGATTCAAATCCCGAATCTGAATATTTTGTTCAGATTCGGAGTTATGAACAACAGTGTCAACATACATTATCTCACCCCTTCTAAGGTACTGGGGGCCGCTAGTAAACCTGGGTTTCGTAAACACATGAACACCCAGACCTACATTTTCCCATATTTCAGCCTCAACTTTGGTTTTTCTTCACATTCGGGTTTGAGCATTTGAATCCCGAATCTGAATATTTTGTTCAGATTCGGAGTTATGAACAACAGTGTCAATATACATTATCTCACCCCTTCTATCGTACTTGATGCCGCTGGTGAACCTGGGTTTCGTAAACACATGAACACCCAGACCTACATTTTCCCATATTTCAGCCTCAACTTTGACTTTTCTTTATATTCGGGTTTGAGCATTTGAATCCCGAATCTGAATATTTTGTTCAGATTCGGAGTTATGAACAACAGTGTCAATATACATTATCTCACCTTCTAACGTACTTGGTGCCGCTGGTGAACCTGGGTTTCGTAAACACATGAACACCCAGACCTACATTTTCCCATATTTCAGCCTCAACTTTGACTTTTCTTTATATTCGGGTTTCGGCATTTGAATCCCGAATCTGAATATTTTGTTCGGATTCGGGATTCGAATCCCGAATCTGAATATTTTGTTCGGATTCGGGATTCAAATCCCGAATCTGAATATTTTGTTCAGATTCGGAGTTATGAACAACAGTGTCAACATACATTATCTCACCCCTTCTAAGGTACTGGGGGCCGCTAGTAAACCTGGGTTTCGTAAACACATGAACACCCAGACCTACATTTTCCCATATTTCAGCCTCAACTTTGGTTTTTCTTCACATTCGGGTTTGAGCATTTGAATCCCGAATCTGAATATTTTGTTCAGATTCGGAGTTATGAACAACAGTGTCAATATACATTATCTCACCCCTTCTATCGTACTTGATGCCGCTGGTGAACCTGGGTTTCGTAAACACATGAACACCCAGACCTACATTTTCCCATATTTCAGCCTCAACTTTGACTTTTTTATATTCGGGTTTCGGCATTTGAATCCCGAATCTGAATATTTTGTTCGGATTCGGGATTCGAATCCCGAATCTGAATATTTTGTTCGGATTCGGGATTCAAATCCCGAATCTGAATATTTTGTTCAGATTCGGAGTTATGAACAACAGTGTCAACATACATTATCTCACCCCTTCTACGGTACTGGGGGCCGCTAGTAAACCTGGGTTTCGTAAACACGTGAACACCCAGACCTACATTTTCCCATATTTCAGCCTCAACTTTGACTTTTTTATATTCGGGTTTCGGCATTTGAATCCCGAATCTGAATATTTTGTTCGGATTCGGGATTCGAATCCCGAATCTGAATATTTTGTTCGGATTCGGGATTCAAATCCCGAATCTGAATATTTTGTTCAGATTCGGAGTTATGAACAACAGTGTCAACATACATTATCTCACCCCTTCTAAGGTACTGGGGGCCGCTAGTAAACCTGGGTTTCGTAAACACATGAACACCCAGACCTACATTTTCCCATATTTCAGCCTCAAATTTGGTTTTTCTTCACATTCGGGTTTGAGCATTTGAATCCCGAATCTGAATATTTTGTTCAGATTCGGGATTCAAATCTGAATATTTTGTTCGGATTCGGGATTCAAATCCCGAATCTGAATATTTTGTTCAGATTCGGAGTTATGAACAACAGTGTCAATATACATTATCTCACCTTCTAACGTACTTGGTGCCGCTGGTGAACCTGGGTTTCGTAAACACATGAACACCCAGACCTACATTTTCCCATATTTCAGCCTCAACTTTGACTTTTCTTTATATTCGGGTTTCGGCATTTGAATCCCGAATCTGAATAATTTTTTCGGATTCGGGATTCGAATCTGAATATTTTGTTTGGATTCGGGATTCAAATCCCGAATCTGAATATTTTGTTCAGATTCGGAGTTATGAACAACAGTGTCAACATACATTATCTCACCCCTTCTAAGGTACTGGGGGCCGCTAGTAAACCTGGGTTTCGTAAACACGTGAACACCCAGACCTACATTTTCCCATATTTCAGCCTCAACTTTGACTTTTCTTTATATTCGGGTTTGAGCATTTGAATCCCGAATCTGAATATTTTGTTCAGATTCGGAGTTATGAACAACAGTGTCAATATACATTATCTCACCTTCTAACGTACTTGGTGCCGCTGGTGAACCTGGGTTTCGTAAACACATGAACACCCAGACCTACATTTTCCCATATTTCAGCCTCAACTTTGACTTTTCTTTATATTCGGGTTTCGGCATTTGAATCCCGAATCTGAATATTTTGTTCGGATTCGGGATTCGAATCCCGAATCTGAATATTTTGTTCGGATTCGGGATTCAAATCCCGAATCTGAATATTTTGTTCAGATTCGGAGTTATGAACAACAGTGTCAACATACATTATCTCACCCCTTCTAAGGTACTGGGGGCCGCTAGTAAACCTGGGTTTCGTAAACACATGAACACCCAGACCTACATTTTCCCATATTTCAGCCTCAACTTTGGTTTTTCTTCACATTCGGGTTTGAGCATTTGAATCCCGAATCTGAATATTTTGTTCAGATTCGGAGTTATGAACAACAGTGTCAATATACATTATCTCACCCCTTCTATCGTACTTGATGCCGCTGGTGAACCTGGGTTTCGTAAACACATGAACACCCAGACCTACATTTTCCCATATTTCAGCCTCAACTTTGACTTTTTTATATTCGGGTTTCGGCATTTGAATCCCGAATCTGAATATTTTGTTCGGATTCGGGATTCGAATCCCGAATCTGAATATTTTGTTCGGATTCGGGATTCAAATCCCGAATCTGAATATTTTGTTCAGATTCGGAGTTATGAACAACAGTGTCAACATACATTATCTCACCCCTTCTAAGGTACTGGGGGCCGCTAGTAAACCTGGGTTTCGTAAACACGTGAACACCCAGACCTACATTTTCCCATATTTCAGCCTCAACTTTGACTTTTCTTTATATTCGGGTTTCGGCATTTGAATCCCGAATCTGAATATTTTGTTCGGATTCGGGATTCGAATCCCGAATCTGAATATTTTGTTCGGATTCGGGATTTAAATCCCGAATCTGAATATTTTGTTCAGATTCGGAGTTATGAACAACAGTGTCAACATACATTATCTCACCCCTTCTAAGGTACTGGGGGCCGCTAGTAAACCTGGGTTTCGTAAACACATGAACACCCAGACCTACATTTTCCCATATTTCAGCCTCAAATTTGGTTTTTCTTCACATTCGGGTTTGAGCATTTGAATCCCGAATCTGAATATTTTGTTCAGATTCGGAGTTATGAACAACAGTGTCAATATACATTATCTCACCCCTTCTAACGTACTTGGTGCCGCTGGTGAACCTGGGTTTCGTAAACACATGAACACCCAGACCTACATTTTCCCATATTTCAGCCTCAACTTTGACTTTTCTTTATATTCGGGTTTCGGCATTTGAATCCCGAATCTGAATAATTTGTTCGGATTCGGGATTCAAATCTGAATATTTTGTTCGGATTCGGGATTCAAATCCCGAATCTGAATATTTTGTTCAGATTCGGAGTTATGAACAACAGTGTCAACATACATTATCTCACCCCTTCTAAGGTACTGGGGGCCGCTAGTAAACCTGGGTTTCGTAAACACGTGAACACCCAGACCTACATTTTCCCATATTTCAGGATCAACTTTGACTTTTCTTTATATTCGGGTTTCGGCATTTGAATCCCGAATCTGAATATTTTGTTCGGATTCGGGATTCGAATCCCAAATCTGAATATTTTGTTCGGATTCGGGATTCAAATCCCGAATCTGAATATTTTGTTCAGATTCGGAGTTATGAACAACAGTGTCAACATACATTATCTCACCCCTTCTAAGGTACTGGGGGCCGCTAGTAAACCTGGGTTTCGTAAACACATGAACACCCAGACCTACATTTTCCCATATTTCAGCCTCAACTTTGGTTTTTCTTCACATTCGGGTTTGAGCATTTGAATCCCGAATCTGAATATTTTGTTCAGATTCGGAGTTATGAACAACAGTGTCAATATACATTATCTCACCCCTTCTATCGTACTTGGTGCCGCTGGTGAACCTGAGTTTCGTAAACACATGAACACCCAGACCTACATTTTCCCATATTTCAGCCTCAACTTTGACTTTTCTTTATATTCGGGTTTCGGCATTTGAATCCCAAATCTGAATATTTTGTTCGGATTCGGGATTCGAATCCCGAATCTGAATATTTTGTTCGGATTCGGGATTCAAATCCCGAATCTGAATATTTTGTTCAGATTCGGAGTTATGAACAACAGTGTCAACATACATTATCTCACCCCTTCTAAGGTACTGGGGGCCGCTAGTAAACCTGGGTTTCGTAAACACGTGAACACCCAGACCTACATTTTCCCATATTTCAGCCTCAACTTTGACTTTTCTTTATATTCGGGTTTCGGCATTTGAATCCCGAATCTGAATATTTTGTTCAGATTCGGAGTTATGAACAACAGTGTCAACATACATTATCTCACCCCTTCTAAGGTACTGGGGGCCGCTAGTAAACCTGGGTTTCGTAAACACGTGAACACCCAGACCTACATTTTCCCATATTTCAGCCTCAACTTTGACTTTTCTTTATATTCGGGTTTCGGCATTTGAATCCCGAATCTGAATATTTTGTTCGGATTCGGGATTCGAATCCCGAATCTGAATATTTTGTTCGGATTCGGGATTCAAATCCCGAATCTGAATATTTTGTTCAGATTCGGAGTTATGAACAACAGTGTCAACATACATTATCTCACCCCTTCTAAGGTACTGGGGGCCGCTAGTAAACCTGGGTTTCGTAAACACATGAACACCCAGACCTACATTTTCCCATATTTCAGCCTCAACTTTGGTTTTTCTTCACATTCGGGTTTGAGCATTTGAATCCCGAATCTGAATATTTTGTTCAGATTCGGAGTTATGAACAACAGTGTCAATATACATTATCTCACCCCTTCTATCGTACTTGATGCCGCTGGTGAACCTGGGTTTCGTAAACACATGAACACCCAGACCTACATTTTCCCATATTTCAGCCTCAACTTTGACTTTTTTATATTCGGGTTTCGGCATTTGAATCCCGAATCTGAATATTTTGTTCGGATTCGGGATTCGAATCCCGAATCTGAATATTTTGTTCGGATTCGGGATTCAAATCCCAAATCTGAATATTTTGTTCAGATTCGGAGTTATGAACAACAGTGTCAACATACATTATCTCACCCCTTCTATGGTACTGGGGGCCGCTAGTAAACCTGGGTTTCGTAAACACGTGAACACGCAGACCTACATTTTCCCATATTTCAGCCTCAACTTTGACTTTTCTTTATATTCGGGTTTCGGCATTTGAATCCCGAATCTGAATATTTTGTTCGGATTCGGGATTCGAATCCCGAATCTGAATATTTTGTTCGGATTCGGGATTCAAATCCCGAATCTGAATATTTTGTTCAGATTCGGAGTTATGAACAACAGTGTCAACATACATTATCTCACCCCTTCCAAGGTACTGGGGGCCGCTAGTAAACCTGGGTTTCGTAAACACATGAACACCCAGACCTACATTTTCCCATATTTCAGCCTCAAATTTGGTTTTTCTTCACATTCGGGTTTGAGCATTTGAATCCCGAATCTGAATATTTTGTTCAGATTCGGAGTTATGAACAACAGTGTCAATATACATTATCTCACCCCTTCTAACGTACTTGGTGCCGCTGGTGAACCTGGGTTTCGTAAACACATGAACACCCAGACCTACATTTTCCCATATTTCAGCCTCAACTTTGACTTTTCTTTATATTCGGGTTTCGGCATTTGAATCCCGAATCTGAATAATTTGTTCGGATTCGGGATTCAAATCTGAATATTTTGTTCGGATTCGGGATTCAAATCCCGAATCTGAATATTTTGTTCAGATTCGGAGTTATGAACAACAGTGTCAACATACATTATCTCACCCCTTCTAAGGTACTGGGGGCCGCTAGTAAACCTGGGTTTCGTAAACACGTGAACACCCAGACCTACATTTTCCCATATTTCAGGATCAACTTTGACTTTTCTTTATATTCGGGTTTCGGCATTTGAATCCCGAATCTGAATATTTTGTTCGGATTCGGGATTCGAATCCCAAATCTGAATATTTTGTTCGGATTCGGGATTCAAATCCCGAATCTGAATATTTTGTTCAGATTCGGAGTTATGAACAACAGTGTCAACATACATTATCTCACCCCTTCTAAGGTACTGGGGGCCGCTAGTAAACCTGGGTTTCGTAAACACATGAACACCCAGACCTACATTTTCCCATATTTCAGCCTCAACTTTGGTTTTTCTTCACATTCGGGTTTCGGCATTTGAATCCCGAATCTGAATATTTTGTTCAGATTCGGAGTTATGAACAACAGTGTCAACATACATTATCTCACCCCTTCTAAGGTACTGGGGGCCGCTAGTAAACCTGGGTTTCGTAAACACGTGAACACCCAGACCTACATTTTCCCATATTTCAGCCTCAACTTTGACTTTTCTTTATATTCGGGTTTCGGCATTTGAATCCCGAATCTGAATATTTTGTTCGGATTCGGAATTCGAATCCCAAATCTGAATATTTTGTTCGGATTCGGGATTCAAATCCCGAATCTGAATATTTTGTTCAGATTCGGAGTTATGAACAACAGTGTCAACATACATTATCTCACCCCTTCTAAGGTACTGGGGGCCGCTAGTAAACCTGGGTTTCGTAAACACATGAACACCCAGACCTACATTTTCCCATATTTCAGCCTCAACTTTGGTTTTTCTTCACATTCGGGTTTGAGCATTTGAATCCCGAATCTGAATATTTTGTTCAGATTCGGAGTTATGAACAACAGTGTCAATATACATTATCTCACCCCTTCTATCGTACTTGGTGCCGCTGGTGAACCTGAGTTTCGTAAACACATGAACACCCAGACCTACATTTTCCCATATTTCAGCCTCAACTTTGACTTTTCTTTATATTCGGGTTTCGGCATTTGAATCCCAAATCTGAATATTTTGTTCGGATTCGGGATTCGAATCCCGAATCTGAATATTTTGTTCGGATTCGGGATTCAAATCCCGAATCTGAATATTTTGTTCAGATTCGGAGTTATGAACAACAGTGTCAACATACATTATCTCACCCCTTCTAAGGTACTGGGGGCCGCTAGTAAACCTGGGTTTCGTAAACACGTGAACACCCAGACCTACATTTTCCCATATTTCAGCCTCAACTTTGACTTTTCTTTATATTCGGGTTTCGGCATTTGAATCCCGAATCTGAATATTTTGTTCGGATTCGAGATTCGAATCCCAAATCTGAATATTTTGTTCGGATTCGGGATTCAAATCCCGAATCTGAATATTTTGTTCAGATTCGGAGTTATGAACAACAGTGTCAACATACATTATCTCACCCCTTCTAAGGTACTGGGGGCCGCTAGTAAACCTGGGTTTCGTAAACACATGAACACCCAGACCTACATTTTCCCATATTTCAGCCTCAACTTTGGTTTTTCTTCACATTCGGGTTTGAGCATTTGAATCCCGAATCTGAATATTTTGTTCAGATTCGGAGTTATGAACAACAGTGTCAATATACATTTTCTCACCCCTTCTATCGTACTTGGTGCCGCTGGTGAACCTGAGTTTCGTAAACACATGAACACCCAGACCTACATTTTCCCATATTTCAGCCTCAACTTTGACTTTTCTTTATATTCGGGTTTCGGCATTTGAATCCCGAATCTGAATATTTTGTTCGGATTCGGGATTCGAATCCCGAATCTGAATATTTTGTTCGGATTCGGGATTCAAATCCCGAATCTGAATATTTTGTTCAGATTCGGAGTTATGAACAACAGTGTCAACATACATTATCTCACCCCTTCTAAGGTACTGGGGGCCGCTAGTAAACCTGGGTTTCGTAAACACGTGAACACCCAGACCTACATTTTCCCATATTTCAGCCTCAACTTTGACTTTTCTTTATATTCGGGTTTCGGCATTTGAATCCCGAATCTGAATATTTTGTTCGGATTCGGGATTCGAATCCCGAATCTGAATATTTTGTTCAGATTCGGAGTTATGAACAACAGTGTCAACATACATTATCTCACCCCTTCTAAGGTACTGGGGGCCGCTAGTAAACCTGGGTTTCGTAAACACATGAACACCCAGACCTACATTTTCCCATATTTCAGCCTCAAATTTGGTTTTTCTTCACATTCGGGTTTGAGCATTTGAATCCCGAATCTGAATATTTTGTTCAGATTCGGAGTTATGAACAACAGTGTCAACATACATTATCTCACCCCTTCTATGGTACTGGGGGCCGCTAGTAAACCTGGGTTTCGTAAACACATGAACACCCAGACCTACATTTTCCCATATTTCAGCCTCAAGTTTGGTTTTTCTTCACATTCGGGTTTGAGCATTTGAATCCCGAATCTGAATATTTTGTTCAGATTCGGAGTTATGAACAACAGTGTCAATATACATTATCTCACCCCTTCTAACCTACTTGGTGCCGCTGGTGAACCTGGGTTTCGTAAACACATGAACACCCAGACCTACATTTTCCCATATTTCAGCCTCAACTTTGACTTTTCTTTATATTCGGGTTTCGGCATTTGAATCCCGAATCTGAATAATTTGTTCGGATTCGGGATTCGAATCTGAATATTTTGTTCGGATTCGGGATTCAAATCCCGAATCTGAATATTTTGTTCAGATTCGGAGTTATGAACAACAGTGTCAACATACATTATCTCACCCCTTCTAAGGTACTGGGGGCCGCTAGTAAACCTGGGTTTCGTAAACACGTGAACACCCAGACCTACATTTTCCCATATTTCAGCCTCAACTTTGACTTTTCTTTATATTCGGGTTTCGACATTTGAATCCCGAATCTGAATATTTTGTTCGGATTCGGGATTCGAATCCCAAATCTGAATATTTTGTTCGGATTCGGGATTCAAATCCCGAATCTGAATATTTTGTTCAGATTCGGAGTTATGAACAACAGTGTCAACATACATTATCTCACCCCTTCTAAGGTACTGGGGGCCGCTAGTAAACCTGGGTTTCGTAAACACATGAACACCCAGACCTACATTTTCCCATATTTCAGCCTCAACTTTGGTTTTTCTTCACATTCGGGTTTGAGCATTTGAATCCCGAATCTGAATATTTTGTTCAGATTCGGAGTTATGAACAACAGTGTCAATATACATTATCTCACCCCTTCTATCGTACTTGGTGCCGCTGGTGAACCTGAGTTTCGTAAACACATGAACACCCAGACCTACATTTTCCCATATTTCAGCCTCAACTTTGACTTTTCTTTATATTCGGGTTTCGGCATTTGAATCCCAAATCTGAATATTTTGTTCGGATTCGGGATTCGAATCCCGAATCTGAATATTTTGTTCGGATTCGGGATTCAAATCCCGAATCTGAATATTTTGTTCAGATTCGGAGTTATGAAAAACAGTGTCAACATACATTATCTCACCCCTTCTAAGGTACTGGGGGCCGCTAGTAAACCTGGGTTTCGTAAACACGTGAACACCCAGACCTACATTTTCCCATATTTCAGCCTCAACTTTGACTTTTCTTTATATTCGGGTTTCGGCATTTGAATCCCGAATCTGAATATTTTGTTCAGATTCGGAGTTATGAACAACAGTGTCAACATACATTATCTCACCCCTTCTAAGGTACTGGGGGCCGCTAGTAAACCTGGGTTTCGTAAACACGTGAACACCCAGACCTACATTTTCCCATATTTCAGCCTCAACTTTGGTTTTTCTTCACATTCGGGTTTGAGCATTTGAATCCCGAATCTGAATATTTTGTTCAGATTCGGAGTTATGAACAACAGTGTCAATATACATTATCTCACCCCTTCTATCGTACTAGGTGCCGCTGGTGAACCTGAGTTTCGTAAACACATGAACACCCAGACCTACATTTTCCCATATTTCAGCCTCAACTTTGACTTTTCTTTATATTCGGGTTTCGGCATTTGAATCCCGAATCTGAATATTTTGTTCGGATTCGGGATTCGAATCCCGAATCTGAATATTCTGTTCGGATTCGGGATTCAAATCCCGAATCTGAATATTTTGTTCAGATTCGGAGTTATGAACAACAGTGTCAACATACATTATCTCACCCCTTCTAAGGTACTGGGGGCCGCTAGTAAACCTGGCTTTCGTAAACACGTGAACACCCAGACCTACATTTTCCCATATTTCAGCCTCAACTTTGACTTTTCTTTATATTCGGGTTTCGGCATTTGAATCCCGAATCTGAATATTTTGTTCAGATTCGGAGTTATGAACAACAGTGTCAACATACATTATCTCACCCCTTCTAAGGTACTGGGGGCCGCTAGTAAACCTGGGTTTCGTAAACACATGAACACCCAGACCTAGATTTTCCCATATTTCAGCCTCAACTTTGACTTTTCTTTATATTCGGGTTTCGGCATTTGAATCCCGAATCTGAATATTTTGTTCGGATTCGGGATTCGAATCCCGAATCTGAATATTTTGTTCAGATTCGGAGTTATGAAAAACAGTGTCAACATACATTATCTCACCCCTTCTAAGGTACTGGGGGCCGCTAGTAAACCTGGGTTTCGTAAACACGTGAACACCCAGACCTACATTTTCCCATGTTTCAGCCTCAACTTTGACTTTTCTTTATATTCGGGTTTCGGCATTTGAATCCCGAATCTGAATATTTTGTTCAGATTCGGAGTTATGAACAACAGTGTCATCATACATTATCTCACCCCTTCTAAGGTACTGGGGGCCGCTAGTAAACCTGGGTTTCGTAAACACATGAACACCCAGACCTACATTTTCCCATATTTCAGCCTCAACTTTGACTTTTCTTTATATTCGGGTTTCGGCATTTGAATCCCGAATCTGAATATTTTGTTCGGATTCGGGATTCAAATCCCGAATCTGAATATTTTGTTCAGATTCGGAGTTATGAACAACAGTGTCAACATACATTATCTCACCCCTTCTAAGGTACTGGGGGCCGCTAGTAAACCTGGCTTTCGTAAACACGTGAACACCCAGACCTACATTTTCCCATATTTCAGCCTCAACTTTGACTTTTCTTTATATTCGGGTTTCGGCATTTGAATCCCGAATCTGAATATTTTGTTCAGATTCGGAGTTATGAACAACAGTGTCAACATACATTATCTCACCCCTTCTAAGGTACTGGGGGCCGCTAGTAAACCTGGGTTTCGTAAACACATGAACACCCAGACCTAGATTTTCCCATATTTCAGCCTCAACTTTGACTTTTCTTTATATTCGGGTTTCGGCATTTGAATCCCGAATCTGAATATTTTGTTCGGATTCGGGATTCGAATCCCGAATCTGAATATTTTGTTCAGATTCGGAGTTATGAACAACAGTGTCAACATACATTATCTCACCCCTTCTAAGGTACTGGGGGCCGCTAGTAAACCTGGGTTTCGTAAACACGTGAACACCCAGACCTACATTTTCCCATGTTTCAGCCTCAACTTTGACTTTTCTTTATATTCGGGTTTCGGCATTTGAATCCCGAATCTGAATATTTTGTTCAGATTCGGAGTTATGAACAACAGTGTCATCATACATTATCTCACCCCTTCTAAGGTACTGGGGGCCGCTAGTAAACCTGGGTTTCGTAAACACATGAACACCCAGACCTACATTTTCCCATATTTCAGCCTCAACTTTGACTTTTCTTTATATTCGGGTTTCGGCATTTGAATCCCGAATCTGAATATTTTGTTCGGATTCGGGATTCAAATCCCGAATCTGAATATTTTGTTCAGATTCGGAGTTATGAACAACAGTGTCAACATACATTATCTCACCCCTTCTAAGGTACTGGGGGCCGCTAGTAAACCTGGGTTTCGTAAACACGTGAACACCCAGACCTACATTTTCCCATATTTCAGCCTCAACTTTGACTTTTCTTTATATTCGGGTTTCGGCATTTGAATCCCGAATCTGAATATTTTGTTCAGATTCGGAGTTATGAACAACAGTGTCAACATACATTATCTCACCCCTTCTAAGGTACTGGGGGCCGCTAGTAAACCTGGGTTTCGTAAACACATGAACACCCAGACCTACATTTTCCCATATTTCAGCCTCAACTTTGACTTTTCTTTATATTCGGGTTTCGGCATTTGAATCCCGAATCTGAATATTTTGTTCGGATTCGGGATTCGAATCCCGAATCTGAATATTTTGTTCAGATTCGGAGTTATGAACAACAGTGTCAACATACATTATCTCACCCCTTCTAAGGTACTGGGGGCCGCTAGTAAACCTGGCTTTCGTAAACACGTGAACACCCAGACCTACATTTTCCCATATTTCAGCCTCAACTTTGACTTTTCTTTATATTCGGGTTTCGGCATTTGAATCCCGAATCTGAATATTTTGTTCAGATTCGGAGTTATGAACAACAGTGTCAACATACATTATCTCACCCCTTCTAAGGTACTGGGGGCCGCTAGTAAACCTGGGTTTCGTAAACACATGAACACCCAGACCTACATTTTCCCATATTTCAGCCTCAACTTTGACTTTTCTTTATATTCGGGTTTCGGCATTTGAATCCCGAATCTGAATATTTTGTTCGGATTCGGGATTCAAATCCCGAATCTGAATATTTTGTTCAGATTCGGAGTTATGAACAACAGTGTCAACATACATTATCTCACCCCTTCTAAGGTACTGGGGGCCGCTAGTAAACCTGGGTTTCGTAAACACATGAACACCCAGACCTACATTTTCCCATATTTCAGCCTCAACTTTGGTTTTTGTTCACATTCGGGTTTGAGCATTTGAATCCCGAATCTGAATATTTTGTTCAGATTCGGAGTTATGAACAACAGTGTCAATATACATTATCTCACCCCTTCTATCGTACTTGGTGCCGCTGGTGAACCTGAGTTTCGTAAACACATGAACACCCAGACCTACATTTTCCCATATTTCAGCCTCAACTTTGACTTTTCTTTATATTCGGGTTTCGGCATTTGAATCCCCAATCTGAATATTTTGTTCGGATTCGGGATTCAAATCCCGAATCTGAATATTTTGTTCAGATTCGGAGTTATGAACAACAGTGTCAACATACATTATCTCACCCCTTCTAAGGTACTGGGGGCCGCTAGTAAACCTGGGTTTCGTAAACACGTGAACACCCAGACCTACATTTTCCCATATTTCAGCCTCAACTTTGGTTTTTCTTCACATTCGGGTTTGAGCATTTGAATCCCGAATCTGAATATTTTGTTCGGATTCGGGATTCGAATCCCGAATCTGAACATTTTGTTCGGATTCGGGATTGGAATCCCGAATCTGAATATTTTGTTCGGATTCGGGATTCAAATCCCGAATCTGAATATTTTGTTCGGATTCGGGATTCGAATCCCGAATCTGAATATTTTGTTCGGATTCGGGATTCAAATCCCGAATCTGAATATTTTGTTCAGATTCGGAGTTATGAACAACAGTGTCAACATACATTATCTCACCCCTTCTAAGGTACTGGGGGCCGCTAGTAAACCTGGGTTTCGTAAACACGTGAACACCCAGACCTACATTTTCCCATATTTCAGCCTCAACTTTGACTTTTCTTTATATTCGGGTTTCGGCATTTGAATCCCGAATCTGAATATTTTGTTCGGATTCGGGATTCGAATCCCGAATCTGAATATTTTGTTCAGATTCGGAGTTATGAACAACAGTGTCAACATACATTATCTCACCCCTTCTAAGGTACTGGGGGCCGCTAGTAAACCTGGGTTTCGTAAACACATGAACACCCAGACCTACATTTTCCCATATTTCAGCCTCAACTTTGACTTTTCTTTATATTCGGGTTTCGGCATTTGAATCCCGAATCTGAATATTTTGTTCGGATTCGGGATTCAAATCCCGAATCTGAATATTTTGTTCAGATTCGGAGTTATGAACAACAGTGTCAACATACATTATCTCACCCCTTCTATGGTACTGGGGGCCGCTAGTAAACCTGGGTTTCGTAAACACATGAACACCCAGACCTACATTTTCCCATATTTCAGTTTCAACTTTGGTTTTTCTTCACATTCGGGTTTGAGCATTTGAATCCCGAATCTGAATATTTTGTTCGGATTCGGGATTCGAATCCCGAATCTGAATATTTTGTTCGGATTCGGGATTCAAATCCCGAATCTGAATATTTTGTTCAGATTCGGAGTTATGAACAACAGTGTCAACATACATTATCTCACCCCTTCTAAGGTACTGGGGGCCGCTAGTAAACCTGGGTTTCGTAAACACGTGAACACCCAGACCTACATTTTCCCATATTTCAGCCTCAACTTTGACTTTTCTTTATATTCGGGTTTCGGCATTTGAATCCCGAATCTGAATATTTTGTTCAGATTCGGAGTTATGAACAACAGTGTCAACATACATTTTCTCACCCCTTCTAAGGTACTGGGGGCCGCTAGTAAACCTGGGTTTCGTAAACACGTGAACACCCAGACCTACATTTTCCCATATTTCAGCCTCAACTTTGGTTTTTCTTCACATTCGGGTTTCTGCAATTGAATCCCGAATCTGAATATTTTGTTCGGATTCGGGATTCGAATCCCGAATCTGAATATTTTGTTCGGATTCGGGATTCAAATCCCGAATCTGAATATTTTGTTCAGATTCGGAGTTATGAACAACAGTGTCAACATACATTATCTCACCCCTTCTAAGGTACTGGGGGCCGCTAGTAAACCTGGGTTTCGTAAACACGTGAACACCCAGACCTACATTTTCCCATATTTCAGCCTCAACTTTGACTTTTCTTTATATTCGGGTTTCTGCAATTGAATCCCGAATCTGAATATTTTGTTCGGACTCGGGATTCGAATCCCGAATCTGAATATTTTGTTCGGATTCGGGATTCAAATCCCGAATCTGAATATTTTGTTCAGATTCGGAGTTATGAACAACAGTGTCAACATACATTATCTCACCCCTTCTAAGGTACTGGGGGCCGCTAGTAAACCTGGGTTTCGTAAACACGTGAACACCCAGACCTACATTTTCCCATATTTCAGCCGCAACTTTGACTTTTCTTTATATTTGGGTTTCGGCATTTGAATCCCGAATCTGAATATTTTGTTGAGATTCGGAGTTATGAACAACAGTGTCAATATACATTTTCTCACCCCTTCTAAGGTACTGGGGGCCGTTAGTAAACATGGGTTTCGTAAACACATGAACACCCAGACCTACATTTTCCCATATTTCAGCCTCAACTTTGACTTTTCTTTATATTCGGGTTTCGGCATTTGAATCCCGAATCTGAATATTTTGTTCGGATTCGGAGTTATGAACAACAGTGTCAACATACATTATCTCACCCCTTCTAAGGTACTGGGGGCCGCTAGTAAACCTCGGTTTCGTAAACACGTGAACACCCAGACCTACATTTTCCCATATTTCAGCCTCAACTTTGGTTTTTCTTCACATTCGGGTTTGAGCATTTGAATCCCGAATCTGAATATTTTGTTCGGATTCGGGATTCGAATCCTGAATCTGAACATTTTGTTCGGATTCGGGATTGGAATCCCGAATCTGAATATTTTGTTCGGATTCGGGATTCGAATCCTGAATCTGAATATTTTGTTCGGATTCGGGACTCGAATCCCGAATCTGAATATTTTGTTCGGATTCGGGATTCAAATCCCGAATCTGAATATTTTGTTCAGATTCGGAGTTATGAACAACAGTGTCAACATACATTATCTCACCCCTTCTATGGTACTGGGGGCCGCTAGTAAACCTGGGTTTCGTAAACACATGAACACCCAGACCTACATTTTCCCATATTTCAGCCTCAACTTTGGTTTTTCTTCACATTCGGGTTTGAGCATTTGAATCCCGAATCTGAATATTTTGTTCGGATTCGGGATTCGAATCCCGAATCTGAATATTTTGTTCGGATTCGGGATTCAAATCCCGAATCTGAATATTTTGTTCAGATTCGGAGTTATGAACAACAGTGTCAACATATATTATCTCACCCCTTCTAAGGTACTGGGGGCCGCTAGTAAACCTGGGTTTCGTAAACACGTGAACACCCAGACCTACATTTTCCCATATTTCAGCCTCAACTTTGACTTTTCTTTATATTAGGGTTTCGGCATTTGAATCCCGAATCTGAATATTTTGTTCAGATTCGGAGTTATGAACAACAGTGTCAACATACATTATCTCACCCCTTCTAAGGTACTGGGGGCCGCTAGTAAACCTGGGTTTCGTAAACACGTGAACACCCAGACCTACATTTTCCCATATTTCAGCCTCAACTTTGACTTTTCTTTATATTCGGGTTTCTGCAATTGAATCCCGAATCTGAATATTTTGTTCGGATTCGGGATTCGAATCCCGAATCTGAATATTTTGTTCGGATTCGGGATTCAAATCCCGAATCTGAATATTTTGTTCAGATTCGGAGTTATGAACAACAGTGTCAACATACATTATCTCACCCCTTCTAAGGTACTGGGGGCCGCTAGTAAACCTGGGTTTCGTAAACACGTGAACACCCAGACCTACATTTTCCCATATTTCAGCCTCAACTTTGACTTTTCTTTATATTTGGGTTTCGGCATTTGAATCCCGAATCTGAATATTTTGTTCAGATTCGGAGTTATGAACAACAGTGTCAACATACATTATTTCACCCCTTCTAAGGTACTGGGGGCCGCTAGTAAACCTGGGTTTCGTAAACACGTGAACACCCAGACCTACATTTTCCCATATTTCAGCCTCAACTTTGACTTTTCTTTATATTAGGGTTTCGGCATTTGAATCCCGAATCTGAATATTTTGTTCAGATTCGGAGTTATGAACAACAGTGTCAACATACATTATCTCACCCCTTCTACGGTACTGGGGGCCGCTAGTAAACCTGGGTTTCGTAAACACGTGAACACCCAGACCTACATTTTCCCATATTTCAGCCTCAACTTTGACTTTTCTTTATATTAGGGTTTCGGCATTTGAATCCCGAATCTGAATATTTTGTTCAGATTCGGAGTTATGAACAACAGTGTCAACATACATTTTCTCACCCCTTCTAAGGTACTGGGGGCTGCTAGTAAACCTGGGTTTCGTAAACACGTGAACACCCAGACCTACATTTTCCCATATTTCAGCCTCAACTTTGGTTTTTCTTCACATTCGGGTTTCTGCAATTGAATCCCGAATCTGAATATTTTGTTCGGATTCGGGATTCGAATCCCGAATCTGAATATTTTGTTCGGATTCGGGATTCAAATCCCGAATCTGAATATTTTGTTCAGATTCGGAGTTATGAACAACAGTGTCAACATACATTATCTCACCCCTTCTAAGGTACTGGGGGCCGCTAGTAAACCTGGGTTTCGTAAACACGTGAACACCCAGACCTACATTTTCCCATATTTCAGCCTCAACTTTGACTTTTCTTTATATTCGGGTTTCTGCAATTGAATCCCGAATCTGAATATTTTGTTCGGATTCGGGATTCGAATCCCGAATCTGAATATTTTGTTCGGATTCGGGATTCAAATCCCGAATCTGAATATTTTGTTCAGATTCGGAGTTATGAACAACAGTGTCAACATACATTATCTCACCCCTTCTAAGGTACTGGGGGCCGCTAGTAAACCTGGGTTTCGTAAACACGTGAACACCCAGACCTTCATTTTCCCATATTTCAGCCTCAACTTTGACTTTTCTTTATATTTGGGTTTCGGCATTTGAATCCCGAATCTGAATATTTTGTTCAGATTCGGAGTTATGAACAACAGTGTCAACATACATTATTTCACCCCTTCTAAGGTACTGGGGGCCGCTAGTAAACCTGGGTTTCGTAAACACGTGAACACCCAGACCTACATTTTCCCATATTTCAGCCTCAACTTTGACTTTTCTTTATATTCGGGTTTCGGCATTTGAATCCCGAATCTGAATATTTTGTTCAGATTCGGAGTTATGAACAACAGTGTCAACATACATTATCTCACCCCTTCTACGGTACTGGGGGCCGCTAGTAAACCTGGGTTTCGTAAACACGTGAACACCCAGACCTACATTTTCCCATATTTCAGCCTCAACTTTGACTTTTCTTTATATTTGGGTTTCGGCATTTGAATCCCGAATCTGAATATTTTGTTCAGATTCGGAGTTATGAACAACAGTGTCAACATACATTATTTCACCCCTTCTAAGGTACTGGGGGCCGCTAGTAAACCTGGGTTTCGTAAACACGTGAACACCCAGACCTACATTTTCCCATATTTCAGCCTCAACTTTGACTTTTCTTTATATTCGGGTTTCGGCATTTGAATCCCGAATCTGAATATTTTGTTCAGATTCGGAGTTATGAACAACAGTGTCAACATACATTATCTCACCCCTTCTACGGTACTGGGGGCCGCTAGTAAACCTGGGTTTCGTAAACACGTGAACACCCAGACCTACATTTTCCCATATTTCAGCCTCAACTTTGACTTTTCTTTATATTCGGGTTTCTGCAATTGAATCCCGAATCTGAATATTTTGTTCGGACTCGGGATTCGAATCCCGAATCTGAATATTTTGTTCGGATTCGGGATTCAAATCCCGAATCTGAATATTTTGTTCAGATTCGGAGTTATGAACAACAGTGTCAACATACATTATCTCACCCCTTCTAAGGTACTGGGGGCCGCTAGTAAACCTGGGTTTCGTAAACACGTGAACACCCAGACCTACATTTTCCCATATTTCAGCCGCAACTTTGACTTTTCTTTATATTTGGGTTTCGGCATTTGAATCCCGAATCTGAATATTTTGTTGAGATTCGGAGTTATGAACAACAGTGTCAATATACATTTTCTCACCCCTTCTAAGGTACTGGGGGCCGTTAGTAAACATGGGTTTCGTAAACACATGAACACCCAGACCTACATTTTCCCATATTTCAGCCTCAACTTTGACTTTTCTTTATATTCGGGTTTCGGCATTTGAATCCCGAATCTGAATATTTTGTTCGGATTCGGAGTTATGAACAACAGTGTCAACATACATTATCTCACCCCTTCTAAGGTACTGGGGGCCGCTAGTAAACCTCGGTTTCGTAAACACGTGAACACCCAGACCTACATTTTCCCATATTTCAGCCTCAACTTTGGTTTTTCTTCACATTCGGGTTTGAGCATTTGAATCCCGAATCTGAATATTTTGTTCGGATTCGGGATTCGAATCCTGAATCTGAACATTTTGTTCGGATTCGGGATTGGAATCCCGAATCTGAATATTTTGTTCGGATTCGGGATTCGAATCCCGAATCTGAATATTTTGTTCGGATTCGGGACTCGAATCCCGAATCTGAATATTTTGTTCGGATTCGGGATTCAAATCCCGAATCTGAATATTTTGTTCAGATTCGGAGTTATGAACAACAGTGTCAACATACATTATCTCACCCCTTCTATGGTACTGGGGGGCCGCTAGTAAACCTGGGTTTCGTAAACACATGAACACCCAGACCTACATTTTCCCATATTTCAGCCTCAACTTTGGTTTTTCTTCACATTCGGGTTTGAGCATTTGAATCCCGAATCTGAATATTTTGTTCGGATTCGGGATTCGAATCCCGAATCTGAATATTTTGTTCGGATTCGGGATTCAAATCCCGAATCTGAATATTTTGTTCAGATTCGGAGTTATGAACAACAGTGTCAACATATATTATCTCACCCCTTCTAAGGTACTGGGGGCCGCTAGTAAACCTGGGTTTCGTAAACACGTGAACACCCAGACCTACATTTTCCCATATTTCAGCCTCAACTTTGACTTTTCTTTATATTAGGGTTTCGGCATTTGAATCCCGAATCTGAATATTTTGTTCAGATTCGGAGTTATGAACAACAGTGTCAACATACATTATCTCACCCCTTCTAAGGTACTGGGGGCCGCTAGTAAACCTGGGTTTCGTAAACACGTGAACACCCAGACCTACATTTTCCCATATTTCAGCCTCAACTTTGACTTTTCTTTATATTCGGGTTTCTGCAATTGAATCCCGAATCTGAATATTTTGTTCGGATTCGGGATTCGAATCCCGAATCTGAATATTTTGTTCGGATTCGGGATTCAAATCCCGAATCTGAATATTTTGTTCAGATTCGGAGTTATGAACAACAGTGTCAACATACATTATCTCACCCCTTCTAAGGTACTGGGGGCCGCTAGTAAACCTGGGTTTCGTAAACACGTGAACACCCAGACCTACATTTTCCCATATTTCAGCCTCAACTTTGACTTTTCTTTATATTTGGGTTTCGGCATTTGAATCCCGAATCTGAATATTTTGTTCAGATTCGGAGTTATGAACAACAGTGTCAACATACATTATTTCACCCCTTCTAAGGTACTGGGGGCCGCTAGTAAACCTGGGTTTCGTAAACACGTGAACACCCAGACCTACATTTTCCCATATTTCAGCCTCAACTTTGACTTTTCTTTATATTAGGGTTTCGGCATTTGAATCCCGAATCTGAATATTTTGTTCAGATTCGGAGTTATGAACAACAGTGTCAACATACATTATCTCACCCCTTCTACGGTACTGGGGGCCGCTAGTAAACCTGGGTTTCGTAAACACGTGAACACCCAGACCTACATTTTCCCATATTTCAGCCTCAACTTTGACTTTTCTTTATATTAGGGTTTCGGCATTTGAATCCCGAATCTGAATATTTTGTTCAGATTCGGAGTTATGAACAACAGTGTCAACATACATTTTCTCACCCCTTCTAAGGTACTGGGGGCTGCTAGTAAACCTGGGTTTCGTAAACACGTGAACACCCAGACCTACATTTTCCCATATT
This sequence comes from Haliotis asinina, assembly GCF_037392515.1. NCBI lineage: Eukaryota > Metazoa > Mollusca > Gastropoda > Lepetellida > Haliotidae > Haliotis > Haliotis asinina. The sequence goes on from NC_090292.1 coordinate 9,476,458, forward strand.
TCAGCCTCAACTTTGGTTTTTCTTCACATTCGGGTTTCTGCAATTGAATCCAGAATCTGAATATTTTGTTCGGATTCGGGATTCGAATCCCGAATCTGAATATTTTGTTCGGATTCGGGATTCAAATCCCGAATCTGAATATTTTGTTCAGATTCGGAGTTATGAACAACAGTGTCAACATACATTATCTCACCCCTTCTAAGGTACTGGGGGCCGCTAGTAAACCTGGGTTTCGTAAACACGTGAACACCCAGACCTACATTTTCCCATATTTCAGCCTCAACTTTGACTTTTCTTTATATTCGGGTTTCTGCAATTGAATCCCGAATCTGAATATTTTGTTCGGATTCGGGATTCGAATCCCGAATCTGAATATTTTGTTCGGATTCGGGATTCAAATCCCGAATCTGAATATTTTGTTCAGATTCGGAGTTATGAACAACAGTGTCAACATACATTATCTCACCCCTTCTAAGGTACTGGGGGCCGCTAGTAAACCTGGGTTTCGTAAACACGTGAACACCCAGACCTTCATTTTCCCATATTTCAGCCTCAACTTTGACTTTTCTTTATATTTGGGTTTCGGCATTTGAATCCCGAATCTGAATATTTTGTTCAGATTCGGAGTTATGAACAACAGTGTCAACATACATTATTTCACCCCTTCTAAGGTACTGGGGGCCGCTAGTAAACCTGGGTTTCGTAAACACGTGAACACCCAGACCTACATTTTCCCATATTTCAGCCTCAACTTTGACTTTTCTTTATATTCGGGTTTCGGCATTTGAATCCCGAATCTGAATATTTTGTTCAGATTCGGAGTTATGAACAACAGTGTCAACATACATTATCTCACCCCTTCTACGGTACTGGGGGCCGCTAGTAAACCTGGGTTTCGTAAACACGTGAACACCCAGACCTACATTTTCCCATATTTCAGCCTCAACTTTGACTTTTCTTTATATTTGGGTTTCGGCATTTGAATCCCGAATCTGAATATTTTGTTCAGATTCGGAGTTATGAACAACAGTGTCAACATACATTATTTCACCCCTTCTAAGGTACTGGGGGCCGCTAGTAAACCTGGGTTTCGTAAACACGTGAACACCCAGACCTACATTTTCCCATATTTCAGCCTCAACTTTGACTTTTCTTTATATTCGGGTTTCGGCATTTGAATCCCGAATCTGAATATTTTGTTCAGATTCGGAGTTATGAACAACAGTGTCAACATACATTATCTCACCCCTTCTACGGTACTGGGGGCCGCTAGTAAACCTGGGTTTCGTAAACACGTGAACACCCAGACCTACATTTTCCCATATTTCAGCCTCAACTTTGACTTTTCTTTATATTTGGGTTTCGGCATTTGAATCCCGAATCTGAATATTTTGTTCAGATTCGGAGTTATGAACAACAGTGTCAACATACATTATTTCACCCCTTCTAAGGTACTGGGGGCCGCTAGTAAACCTGGGTTTCGTAAACACGTGAACACCCAGACCTACATTTTCCCATATTTCAGCCTCAACTTTGACTTTTCTTTATATTCGGGTTTCGGCATTTGAATCCCGAATCTGAATATTTTGTTCAGATTCGGAGTTATGAACAACAGTGTCAACATACATTATCTCACCCCTTCTACGGTACTGGGGGCCGCTAGTAAACCTGGGTTTCGTAAACACGTGAACACCCAGACCTACATTTTCCCATATTTCAGCCTCAACTTTGGTTTTTCTTCACATTCGGGTTTGAGCATTTGAATCCCGAATCTGAATATTTTGTTCAGATTCGGAGTTTTGAACAACAGTGTCAATATACATTATCTCACCCCTTCTAACGTACTTGGTGCCGCTGGTGAACCTGGGTTTCGTAAACACATGAACACCCAGACCTACATTTTCCCATATTTCAGCCTCAACTTTGACTTTTCTTTATATTCGGGTTTCGGCATTTGAATCCCGAATCTGAATATTTTGTTCGGATTCGGGATTCGAATCCCGAATCTGAATATTTTGTTCGGATTCGGGATTCAAATCCCGAATCTGAATATTTTGTTCAGATTCGGAGTTATGAACAACAGTGTCAACATACATTATCTCACCCCTTCTAAGGTACTGGGGGCCGCTAGTAAACCTGGGTTTCGTAAACACGTGAACACCCAGACCTACATTTTCCCATATTTCAGCCTCAACTTTGACTTTTCTTTATATTCGGGTTTCGGCATTTGAATCCCGAATCTGAATATTTTGTTCGGATTCGGGATTCGAATCCCGAATCTGAATATTTTGTTCAGATTCGGAGTTATGAACAACAGTGTCAACATACATTATCTCACCCCTTCTAAGGTACTGGGGGCCGCTAGTAAACCTGGGTTTCGTAAACACATGAACACCCAGACCTACATTTTCCCATATTTCAGCCTCAACTTTGACTTTTCTTTATATTCGGGTTTCGGCATTTGAATCCCGAATCTGAATATTTTGTTCTGAATATTTTGTTCGGATTCGGGATTCAAATCCCGAATCTGAATATTTTGTTCAGATTCGGAGTTATGAACAACAGTGTCAACATGCATTATCTCACCCCTTCTAAGGTACTGGGGGCCGCTAGTAAACCTGGGTTTCGTAAACACATGAACACCCAGACCTACATTTTCCCATATTTCAGCCTCAACTTTGGTTTTTCTTCACATTCGGGTTTGAGCATTTGAATCCCGAATCTGAATATTTTGTTCAGATTCGGAGTTATGAACAACAGTGTCAACATACATTATCTCATCCCTTCTAAGGTACTGGGGGCCGCTAGTAAACCTGGGTTTCGTAAACACGTGAACACCCAGACCTACATTTTCCCATATTTCAGCCTCAACTTTGACTTTTCTTTATATTCGGGTTTCGGCATTTGAATCCCGAATCTGAATATTTTGTTCAGATTCGGAGTTATGAACAACAGTGTCAACATACATTATCTCACCCCTTCTAAGGTACTGGGGGCCGCTAGTAAACCTGGGTTTCGTAAACACGTGAACACCCCAGACCTACATTTTCCCATATTTCAGCCTCAACTTTGGTTTTTCTTCACATTCGGGTTTGAGCATTTGAATCCCGAATCTGAATATTTTGTTGAGATTCGGAGTTATGAACAACAGTGTCAATATACATTATCTCACCCCTTCTAAGGTACTAGGGGCCGTTAGTAAACATGGGTATCGTAAAAACATGGACACCCCAAACCTACATTTTTCCATATTTCAGCCAGAAATCGGGATTGGAATAATTTTTGCACGCTATCCAAAGAGTGATTAGACACAACGAGAATGGATACTGTGGCACCATTCATAAGGAACAATGCATCAGTTGTCTCAACCCACGTTATAGATGTTTTTGTGGGTATAATGAACAAATAATATTTTTATATGTCCTCTTTCATGTTTCTAAGACAGTGTAAGTGCATCTGTATTTACATTCTTCCCTTGTCAAATGTTCTACAAGTATTTAAGAAATTATACGTTATTGTGTAAGAAGTCAATGAATTTGGTAACAACATAGTATTTATTAGGTAGCCAGTTTCGCTGACGACATATGCTTCATTTGATTTTTGCATGTTGAATGGAAGTGGTGTTGATATAAATTGTAAAGCTTGTTCACTAATGCCAGTTCATTTTTATCAACAGAAATATGTTCAAACCAAATATTGACGCAAAAAATCAACTTACATTTGCTTCTTTTACGCCTTCTTTCAAGAATCATGATAGCTAAAGGAACTGTTCTGGCAGTGGATTAATGGGTGCATTCTATATTTAGTTTCTTTCTTGTTAACATGCGGTTAGTTTGGAACCAAATATCCTTTATCCTCGGTTTGACATTGACCTTAAAATGCAATATTTCTTGTAAGAAAATATCCAGCACTATGTTAACATCAATATCCCCCCCCCCCCGCTTACCCCCACCCCACCCCATCCCCAGTGACAGTACATGCCTGCATGTGTGTTTCCCATCACGTATATCTTATCCTTCTCGTTTTGTCATTCATCATGCGACACTGATTCCAAACAGTAGATGTAATAAAGTGCGATTACAATAGATGTAAACAAATAAACATATCATACTGCAAAGAAAAAAATCGTGTAGGAAAAATTTATTCGTATTTTTAACCATTGACCACTGCTCCTCAGTTTTTGCTTTTCGTTTGTCAGCGTTTGTCAGCATCGACCATTTATAGACAAAGGACTTCTAGGTTTATTAGTGCCTCCTAATTACACATGCCTAAACATGCCACTAAAGTAAAATACTTCAACGACAAAACGAATGCTTACCTAAAAATAGACCATTGGGCAAATACTACCTGTCGCTTCAGGGAAGAACAGTCCGTGAAGAGTTGGAAAACGGCGTCGTTTGTATTTAGCCACGCACACTTTCACTGGCAACATGTAATTTTATGAACACACGAAGGCGATACAAAGAAGTGAAATAAATACATAGTCCTCGCATATACTGACTTTACATCTATCACTGTATCGTTGACTAAAGCTTGGTCAGTATCACGACATACCATAATACATGCGCAAGACACAAAACCATCAGTGGCTTTCTACCACACGTATTCAATCCATGATATTTTCCTTCTTCTTCCAAACACCTTGAGCAATGGGACTGACATCTGATAGAACATTTAGGAAATATAGTGAAGATGGAGTTAACAAAATAAAGCAAACACATTTCAAAAAGTATGTCAGTGTTTTGATAGTCATCACAAATCATTGTTAACTGTCTACAAATGTGTATGAATTTAGAGTTATTTCATTAACGTTTCTAGTTTCATTTCATCACAGTTTTCACATCGGGTAATTCAGTCACTAAATTGCAATAATTTATTTTTCTTCAAACATTAGACAATGAAAGTGCAATTTAGTCATGTTTACTGGAAGCAAATAATGACAGAATGATGACTGCTCCCTTGCGAAAGACAAATGTGATATTATCTACCACACTTGCCTTTGAGAATCATTTATCTTTTGATGTACATACATCCACTGATTCGTTTTGGACGTCGTGTGCATGGTCGTCGGGTATAATTATAGATGCACTAGGACTTCAACCTGTAGTGTAGTGGCATTTGGTGTTAAATAAACCATCTACCGGAGGTACAGAAAGGTATTTGTGGTACCTTTGGAAAGCTTGGAACTCTAGTTTTCCCAAACTAATGTAGCCAGTTTGGAAATTGTCAGGCAAAATTTGGTGCGTTTCCAAGGTAACCATGATATTTTTCAGAGATCATGACAGCTATATATAAAAGGATATATTTTCAGTATAAATGGTGATTTTATCATTTTTGAGAATGCATGTGATGATCTAGGTACTACTCCACCGAAACAGGTTATGCAATAAGATCATAGATCAAGGTCATAGTAACGCCCCTTAATGCTGAAAATAGAGAGACTGAGGGTGACAATGGAGAGACTGAGGAGTGACCATGCAGAGAATGAGGAGTGGCCATTGAGAGACTGAGGGTGACCACACAGAGACTGAGGGTGACAATGGACAGACTGAAGAGTGACTATAGACAGACTGTGGAGTGACCATGGAGAGACTGAGGGGTGACCATGGAGAGACTGAAGAGTGACTATGGACAGACTGTGGAGTGACCATGGAGAGACTGAGGGTGACCATGGAGAGACTGAGAGTGACCATAGAGAGACTGAGGAGCGACTGTGGACAGACTGAGGAGAGACAACGGAGAAACTGAGAGTGATTATAGAGAGACTGAGGAGTGACCATGGAGAGACTGAGAGTGACCATGGAGAGACTGAGGAGTGACCATGGAGAGACTGAGAAGATAACATGAAGAGACTTATCAGTAGCTACGGAAAGACTGAGAGTGACCATGGGGAGAATGAGAGTGACTGAGGGCTGAACATGGAGAGACTGAGGAGTGAGTTTAGTTTAACGCCGCACTCAACAATATTCCAGCCATATGGCGGCGGTCTGTAAATAATCGAGTCTTGTCCAGACGCCCTAGTGACCATGCATAAGTGGGAATCGATGACGTGTGTCAACGAAGTAACCGGGCCTTACCACCCGATCCCGTTTGTCGCCTTTTACGACAAGTCGCCTTAATGGCAAGCATGGGTTGCTGAAGGTCTATTCTAACCCGGATCTTCACCAGTATCTTGAAAACAGAGAGGGTGGCATGTTGTATTAGGCTGTTACTGTGCTGGAATATTAAGGCGAACCTTATTAATTCACTTGTCTTGGATAATAAGACCGCCCTAACATAAAACCGGAATATCGCTTTGTGCAGTGCAAATGTACACAATGATTTGAATGACAGCGGGTACACATAACTTCTTTCTCAAGATTATGTGAATGAGTGAGTGACGGAGTGAATATCGTTTTACGCCACTTTTAGCAATATTGCATCAATAGCACGGTGGTGTAATACCACAAATGGGCTTCACACATTGTTGGGGAATGTGGGGAATGGAACACGAGACTCTGGCGAACGCTTTAAACACTAGATTCCAGCTAGATGCTTGATAACTGAAGTATATGTTCAGTATATCCACATAATCTTATCTTCATTCAGTAATAACCATTCATTGTGCCATCATTACATGCTGGTCATGCGGACATTGAACCGCTTACTAACAATGTATGGGGCAAGGACTGGGAACTGGTGTCAGACCTACTCCAGCGTGAGTGCGGCGACACTTGGAGTGTTCCTGATATTATTCCCCTTCAGTAGCAACACTAGCGGAGGAGGAAGCGGAGCCGAGGAAGCACGTGGCGGAAGTATGTGTCGCCGTGGGGCGACTTCAGCTAAAGATAACCTAATTTATGTGTCAAGTGTTGAATATGCATAAGTCACGTGCGTGGGTTGATTTTGACCTTGAGAGATGAAATTCCCATTATCCATTCATTAGATCTAGTTCATCTATATTTGTTTCATGACTTGATTATTTCCTCAATAGTGCAGTTTGTTTCTTCTTTTACTTCCACATGATAAGATCGATTTTGTCGAACCTTTAAGCTTTTCTTGCGTTACTTCGATTGCATTCTTGTCATCTAAACCATTCCTCCTCAGAGCAAATTTTAGCAAAAATCGTATGGACGAGCTTGATCATTTATAGTTTTAATAATAGAGTGGAGCACCGAAAAATATTCCCGATGTCTTTTCAAACAGATTTGAAAGACAGGAAACACTACGTCCCTATGTATCCATGGTAACAGTGGTCAGATTTAATGGCTCCATCACCACATGTTATCGTATCAGAAAGTCATCTATTCATACACGTCAGTAATTCTGCTGTCGGCTTGGCTGCATCATATCATCGGTTCCCTTGAGATTTATGCTCATGTTGTTGATCACTAGATCACTAAATTCATGTACCCTCTCTCCCAGCCTTGGTATAGTTACAGGCTGCCGCGATGTGCCTTGAATATTTTTTAGTCTTGTGTGAAACAAAATCACCCAAACAACCCAAAATTGAATCAAACATGTGACACCCTTAGTATATATGCATCACATGGCTCAGGAGCTGAAACAACTTTCAGCTACTCTGGTTTCACTGGCTTGGGAATCTGTACTTGTTTAAACAGAATGCGCCACTGTTAGTGCCTGGGCTCTTGTAGTGGCCCGTGACTTTGCTTGGCAACGGCTTCCATCGTGTTCTTATCCCAGCTGACATTGGAGCCTCGGTAGCATGGAAATCGTGTTTGCGAGTGACTGACTATTCTGGCGTTGTGGAAGCGTCCAATTTAGTGAGTGAGTGAGTGAGTGAGTGAATGAGTGAATGAGTGAGTGAGGTTTCATTCCAGCATTATCACCGCAGATTCGTCACCATAACAAGCGGACGCTTTAGCTTGTAGGTTTCTTTATCTTGCGAGAAGACAATGAGAATGTATGCAGTGGTGCAGTGGTTAGCATGCTGACCTCTCACGCCAAAGGAGACACCAAAGATTTGTGACCTGGGTTTCATACTGTCTTGTGTCCTTGGGCACGGCACTTCGTCCACATTGCACTCATTATATCCGACTGTTTAAAATTGGTACCCGAGAAGCGGATGTACAGACCTCTACGGTCCCGCTCGGTTCTCAGTAGCAGCTTTGAATTACAGTTCCGTCAGGGGACCAGAGAGCAGCACTACGTTGGATTCTAGGCGCAAAATATTAATCTTATTGCAGAAATCAGTGATAATGGCAATGCTAAGCTTCACGTGACATGAAAAAGATGAGGGTTTGTTTTTTTGTTTTCGATTTCACATTTTACGTGATGAGAAATATATTTTCAACGCGTTTATCATTGTTTACTGACATAAAATCCATTCGAAAAGATGTTATATTCATGGGTAGTAACAGATGTTCGCCAAAGAAGCTGTTGTGATATTGCATCTTGAGAGTCAGAAGACTGCAGCAAGAGTCTCTCTTAATGATGGCCAAGATGAAATTCTGGGAATCTATACACTGGAACGTCAAAAGAAACATTGTCCGCATTTCTTACTGAATTTCGTAAAATCTACTCAAGTTTGGATGAAACTTTTGACAGCGTTGTGAAGACGTCTTGGTGGACTATGGGGATCCCTGTCTGTAGCACCGCATATGTCTTATAACAATGGTACGAATGCATCCAAGGGCGGTGGCAACAGCCCTCAACTCCACATGCAGTACCTCCACGCACCCGCACAGACACGCAGACACACGCAGACACACGGGCGATCGTTTTAACCACTCGGCTACCTACCTCCAGACAATGAGCCTGGAGAAGCCAGCCTAGTGGCTGACATCATGAGCACTGATTAAGGCCAGTGGGACATGTAGTTTTTGTTCAAAGCAGCCTCTGTTCACCCATCAGTTCATGGGTACCAGGTGGGACAAGTCATAAGATCGTTCAAATATTAGTGCCTAAGAGTCAGCTTGGGTTAACTGCGTTGATAATATCTTAGAGCTTTGAATATACACAAGTGCGAGGATACAAGCGTTTTATCAACTTACACTATTTTGTACGTATTGAGATGACCATTACTTGCTGTTCTTCTCGGAAACTCTCCCTGGTTATTTCTTGTCACATTCACCTGTTTTCAACGGAACAACAACAGAGGTGACCATCTGTTCCCAAGTCAAGCATCCAATATCTATCTGAATGGATTTTATGTCACAAAATGACGAAAGACGCCTTGAACATTGCTGGCTTAATAATATTGTCACGAGAATCTGCAACACATACATTGTATTTCAATCTTCTGTATTAATACAGATCAATATGTGAGAGGAAAGGGTGCATCCTAGGTCCCTTACTGTTCATGCTTTTCATTAATGAACTTGTACAATATGTTTCAGTCATGTAATAATGGAATATTGATTGCTCCCAAAATGACAGATATATTTTTGCTTCTGTTTCCAGATGATTTTGTTTATGATACAAGGTTTGCAGAGACATCTAAATATTGTGTAACACATGAGTTGAATATGGTAAAGTGTAGTATAGTTGTCTTTAGAAACGGGATAGAGTGGTCAAATCTGAAAGGAAATCCGTCCGTCGATACAATTTGCCCCATGACATTACAACCCTCACACCACAAGCCGATAAAAGGCATCATTTTCCATTTTCTAACTTTTAAAAAGCTAATGCGTTTAGTTCATTCGATTCTGATTGCTTGCTTACTTTTGTACACGACAGTAGCACCAACTGTGTCATATGGATCTGAAATGTGGCTCACAAACTATTCCGAAGCCATCGAAAATGACTATGCATCATGTTTTAAGAGATTTCTTACAGAAGGTTAATATATTTCAAATTAATAGTATACGAATACCTGATTATCGCTATTCCCATCAAAGCTATCTATTTCTGTTATTATTTGATTATTTGGAAAACATGCACGTGCTTCAGAAGAAAGAAATATTTTATTTTCAAGCAGGCTTTCTTATGTTTGGTTAAAGCACGGTACTGGTGATACGAACACATTTTGTCAACATTTATAACTAACGAATTTAATATACATGTATATTTACATTCAGAATCGATCTGCATCCGTTTTTCCTGTTTCTTAGTTATTACTCCCAGTGCATATGAATGTTTGGACTCATAACATATCAATGTTCTTAATTATAAGTCACCTTTAAGAATTGCTTTGGTACATACCTTAAAATAGAAATAATTCAGAAAAAGTAATGATACTCGACATATTAATCATGTTCCTATTGTTATTCTGGTAAAACTGAAGGTCAGTTTGACTAACCATTAATCTTTGAGATTTTTTTCCGCCTATCGAAAGATGTATACCAACAAAACATCAAAATTATAACGCCAAATTCAAATTGTGTGTCGTGGAGTCGACGAAGACGTCACATCTTTTTCGGAATTGCAATTCTGGGTGAAAGATTTCCCAACATGCCATCATGGTAATGCGTTTTTTTTGGGGTAGCTACGGTATGTCAGAGCGCAACTCTCAGTCTCATCCTTTATACTTTGTTCAAATGCAGCAGTATTTATATTGATCTGTATTTGACTAATATCCATGTCACGCCAGCGAGTAACAGATACTGATGAAATGCAGTTCCCTGCAAGGTTGACGAGTAGTCCTGTACCAGCTGTTTGTCAGCACACCACCACAGTGGAGGTTTATTAAATTTAATGATGGTTAAGGTAGGTCTTATTTTACTCGTTTTAATTATATACTTATGTATATCATCCAGTGAACAGCAAACGTCTCTATGTTAAGTTTTGAGAGAGACACACAGAGAGACTCACACATACACACACATATACATACATACACACACATACATACACATGCGCACACGCACATAAGCACACACACATGTACACACACATACGCACATACACATACTGCACACGCTGATACACATATACATACACATATAAACGCACACGCATGCACACACTGTAAGGTAACTCAAACACAGAGGATACATCATCCAATGAACAGCAAACACCAGCATGTTTGAGAGAGAGAGAGAGAGAGAGAGAGAGAGGGGGGGGGGGGGCGGGGGGAGTTCCATGTACATTACAAACAGTATATGACCAACATGCTTTTCGTTCCAGGCAGTGAGAACATACTATGGATGCGTCCTACTTGTTGCTGCGATGAGTTTCACATGCATATATCTCAGTATGCAGACATCTACCCAGGTGTCTTCAGAAGTTAGGCCCATTGGCGCCCGACCTACCGGCGCCCGACCTACCGGCAAGGACGGCACAAGTGTCCAGGAATATGAAGCAGATGATAGTCAGACGGCACACCTTAAAGATGTTCATGAAACAAAGTCTGTTCCAAAGGTTAAAACGATCCGTCTGACCAGTCAAAGAGACGCTGAGAACGTTGCAGAGATGCTTACTATCCAAGCCTGTCCTTGGGACAGAAAGACACCCTTGCTGGCTGACAAAGAAAAGAAAAAGTACGAAATATATGACCTATTGCAAATGGTAAGATTTCCTCCTTGGACATATATGCATATATGAAACATGTTTTATTGTACCTAAAAGGGAGAGTAACATGTTGATCAACGATTATAATTCTGAATACATCATACGTTTTAGGGACTACAACTGCTGATCATTAAGTACACGACGTTTCAGAGCAAATTCTTGCTCCTTCATCAGGTGTCATGTATTGATGTTCGTTCAACTTCTAGATGTCTTTCAAAAACTTGTGTGTGAAACGTAATCGATGGTAGCTCCGAATATCAACAACAGATGTATTTAACATTACTTTTTATGCAGTTATAGCCAAAATGTATAGAAATATCATTAAAACGCCTGCACGTTATCAGAAATGTGCGGTCCATTGTAACTTGTTAATGCCGGAAAAATGTTTGACAACGGATCATTATGAGGCCCTTTCCTATGTGACGTCATAGCTAGCTCATCCGTTGAAGATCCATTACCCACAGTTCGTTTGAACTTGGATTCATTATTGACTATGTTTCCGGCTTACATTCGTCACATGTACCTCTGCCATTATGTACTTTCTTGCCGGTGCCAACCATGACAACTGTACCAGATAACAATGAAAACAACGACTGGATATCTAACATTATTGAGCACTCCAAATACTGGCGGCTGGTAGTACGGGCAAAGGTCAAAGTGGAATGCCGTCACTCTCAATGACGTCATCAGTTTTGTTCTTTGACTTGTCCATATTTATAAAAAGTGTGTCAGTGGCCTCCGTCGTTTGCAGTAAATGCTTCTAAACCGATGCCGTTGTTTTTATTCTTATTTTATTTGATAACTCTATCCATTTTAGCTATGACAAGGGCATGCTATTTTCAGGCCATTATCATTCGCAGGAGACCTCACGTTTCTGCAAATCATAAAGCCCTGAAAAATAGCAACATTTGTCATATTTGGGATTTCACTTCCTCAGTAAAGTACAAATTCTAGTACTTGTGTGATTGAGTCCCATTCGGGATTCGAACCCGCACCCTCACAGTCAGGCACCTAATCGCCAGCATACAAAGTCAGCCGCCTAACCCGCTCAGCCACCGCGACTTCCACAAAATGAAAGTCGGACAACTGGTAGTCTAGACTGCGTACTTTGTGTACCCCTCTGATAAGTGTGACTGAGGGTGCGGATTCGAATCCCGAATGGAACTCAACCAAAAAAGTACTAGAATTTGTACTTTACTGAGGAAGTGAAATCCCAAATATGACATATGTTGCATTTGACCACTTCCTAAATGGCATCGTGTAATCACTGAAAAATAGCGTTACCTTCATAGTGTCGCCATATCACAACAACGAAGAGGTTCAAGTCATATTTGTTGGCAGCGCAGGTAGGTCTGCCAAACGAAGAGTGTTGGTGATTAGATGAATATGACTATGCTAATTCGTCGATCATTATGGCGATGTCGGATTGGCCACACAAGATATCCTCATGAATATAAGGTCAAGTTGCTCCAGTGTGCACCCTCAGTGATGAAAGAATCACGGTCAAACATGTCTTGATATGGCTAATGTGACATCGTCGCATAAATGACCTCTTCAAATCTGGATTGACAGCCTAAGCTGTTGTGACTGATAGCCTTGTTATTATTTGATGTCATTTATCGAGAACTACTTGATGTATGATCTAATGGCAGCTTTGTCATCTAAGTGTAGAATGAAAGTAGTGTTACAGACTTGTGTCACAGATCCCAGAAGACAAGGACAGTTTGGAAGTCACAACTGGCGCCATATTGGCCCCAGAGCTACCGTCTTCTAGCAGAGAAATCTAGGCAAAATTAACAGCTCATGTTGTAATATTTTATTCTCGTGACGAAATAAACAAACGATTTTAACACAAGATCACATAAACGAGTAAAGAGACAAGATCTTTCGGTGACAGCGAAGAAGTCTTCGACAGAATAATATTCTGATGCGAACCTTGATGGAGAACGTGAACACTCAACTGTTGGTTTTCTGTACTACTTAAAATTCGTGTATCCTTAAATGTATCGTACAATTGCTCAGGTATCAAGTGAGTATTCTGTGTTTGAGGTTCCAGTATAGGGGAGACAGACAGATAGATTGATTCTTGTGTTTAGGAAGCTAGGAATATTACAACTGACCTTAGTATTCATTGTATCTTCCTGACGGACTACAAGTGGCCATGAACAAAATGTGTGGGTAACAAGTATGGCAAAAATGCAGATAAGTTAACTTTTGACCGTGGCATTGGTCATTTTATTCAGCATTTATACATTTCTAGATTTTGGCCTCAGAATAAAGCAATATATTTCTTCTGGGGCTGGTGAAAGAAAATTCCACTGAGCAAGTTCATCCTATGTTTGCTGCCTTTTCCATGACGATCTCCTCTCCATATTTCAGAAGGAACCTGATTTCCTACCAAATTATAAGAATCCATGTTGGAGGGAAGGAAATTCCACCAAGTTGGTCTGTCTTCCGTATTTTTTTCTTGTTGGATTTCCAAAATGCGGATCGAGTTTCACCTTTACTTCAATATGCGGTCATCCCGAGGTGATGAGTCCACTGAAGAAAGAATCAGACTGGGTGGGCAGGACAAGGTTTGATGGTACGTTAGAGAGCATGCTAGACGTCAAATAACAATCTTTACATCTTCATTGATTTTAATAACCTTCTGTCCATACTTGCTTGCAATCTGTTTTAACCTGATTTTACACATTTTAGTTAGTTTGTCTAACCCTTTCATATTATACAATGGTTATTATCCGAATGTGATTGTCATTGTTAATGGTAGTGTATTTATAAAAAAAAGAAGAAAAAAACCAAACATTACAATACATTCAAGTTGTTTTGGAAGGAAGAGGAGACAGGTCGAGAGCTAAGTCACAACTTTTAAGTCAAAGAATAGTCAAATGGACTGTATACAACCATCTTAGGAGTTTCGGTCATATTTGCAGTCATATTGCTTTGAATTCTCGAAATCCAGATGTGGTTATTTCTTGGCAGGTGTGTCTGTTGCAGATATATTTGTGTTGGTAGGACCGAGAAAGAAATGCCTAACTGAAAAAAATGTCAATAAAGCCAAGGAGGTAGTGCTTCAAAAACATCGTTACTTTGTTTAGTTTTTGTCATTAGAAGACACACTAACATAATAATCTGCTTTCAGTTGCTGTTTAATATTTGCAGGCAGAAAATGCAACACTTTCTACTGAAGTTATTGCACCTTCTTTGCGTCTGGTGCATCTTAACAATTCTGTTTGTGCTGACACATTTATTCTTGCTTGGTGTCGTTGATTTTGTTGTCGTCCTTAGTGTTGGTTCAACAGTTTATACTCAAGCACCAAAGTCATCACAGATTGTTTGTTTGTCAGGATATGAAAATGCTTCACAACACGACTATAGAAGACAAACAAGTGAAGAAGAAGCTTCCTCTTTGACCACACATCAGTCATCTGTATTGAGAGGATATTTCGGACTGAAGGGGTTGTCTAGTCGTTAAAGCATATCCCCGTCACGCCCAGTTCGGAAGTCCCGCGCCTTTATCTTGTTGAGAGATATTGCTAAAGGCGGTGCAAAACCATAGTCACTCAATAGATGATAGCTCTTTCAAGTAAGAAAATGGAGAGTGAAAACGTTTGTAGTGTTGACTGATAGACGCCAAATTATGTAAAAGCGATCACCCTCACATAGCACTTCTTGTTTGTAGGTCGTCCAGAATTGAAATGGTACTTGGAGGTGTTCTCACAAGCAAGCTCTGTAATAGACCAGAGTGCATTGACAGACTCCGATACAGGCGAAAGATACCACCCCATGGTCACAGGCAGGTATTTTTACCCCCAATTACCAAATGTTTTCCCGGCAACCCGCCTGCTGATAAGATCTGTCATCATCTAACCAAAAACTATTACGAAGTCATCGAGCAACGACAGGAGCAGGCCAATAGTTCGGACATTTTGGCCTACTCCGACTGTTTTACCTTTGGTAAGTAGATATCCTCAAGCACACCTTTTCTTTGACGAATTGTCTAGCAGAATACTGAACATCAAATGAAGCTCAAAATTCGAACAATAAGCGTCTTCTATTTAGAGACCTGAAAAAGCAACATTTTGCGTTTCTTTTGCTGTTCAGTATATAAATCCCGAGCCACCCAAACTTGTGAAATATCTCATCTCTCTTCCCAGTAAGACATTGGTTTTCAATTTCACTGATTACTGTTTAGATAATCATTGCAAATATGCAACTTCTTTATATACCCTGGGTTAGAAGTGGCCTCCAGTGGCCTGTGCTTGTCGCAAGAGGCGACGAACAAGATCGTGGAGTCAGGCTCGGTTGACACGTCATTGTATTACATTTAAGATGATCATGCTGTTGATCACTTGGTTGTCTGGTCAGACTCGATTGTTTTATTATTTTAACAGCTGTAACATAATTGAGTGAGGCGTGAAACGAGCCACCCATCCAACCATATTGTTTCGTGACCGCTAATAACAGCAAAATTGCTGATCGGGGTTAACGTAATATTTACGTATTCACTCCTTTTCTGGGCGTTAGGGTCTGGTCCTAAAGCGTTCGCTCTGCACGCCGAAGACCTGGGTTCGATTCCTGACTCGGCGTAAAACTCACTCTCATGACCACCAACCCACCCAAGCTCAGTCACCCACCCACTTATGATTCCTACAGGACTCCAACGGATTCGTTGGCGGTCGCGGTACCTAACAATTATTTGTTGAATGAAAATAAATGAGGCTATAATGCTGCACTCCTGGCACAACATTATATTCCTGCAAGGGAGAATTATGTAGTTATTGTGAGTTGCTTCCTCTGGACCACAAGGTGATGGATCCACAACGACTGTTTGGTACAACAAGCACTGGCGTAAACTCCCAGGGAACTACAACTGTTCCGAGCCTCGTATTCTCAACCAGCACTACATCTACCACATGAACCCCGCCATTAAAGTCATCATCGTCATCAGGAACCCAACCGACAGGTCAGTCCATTACCACAGGGTCATAAAACCTTCTCAACACCTCAATACTTTGTCAACACCTTCTCAATACCTTGTCAACACCTTCTCAATACCTTGTCAACACTTTCTCAATACCTTGTCAACACCTTCGCAACAATTTGTCAACACCTTCTCAACACCTTCTCAATACCTTATCAACACCTTCTCAACACCTTCTCAACACCATTTCAACACGTTGTCAGTACCTTCTCAAGACCTACTCAACACCTTGTCCACACCTTGTCAACACCTCAATACCTTGTCAACACATTCTCAATACCTTTTCAACACCTTGTCAACACCTTTTCAATACCTTGTCAACACCTTCTCAATACCTTATCTACACCTTCTCAATACCTTTGACCCGTGAAGGTCCCGGGGTAGAATAGGCCTTCAGCAACCCATGCTTGCCATAAAAGGCGACTCAGCTTGTCGTAAGAGGCGACTAACGGGATCGGGTGGTCAGGCTCGCTGACTTGGTTGACGCATGTCATCGGTTCCCAATTGCGCAGATCGATGCTCATGTTGTTGATCACTGGATTGTCTGGTCCAGACTCGATTATTTACAGACCGCCGCCATATAGCTGGAATATTGCTGAGTGCGGCGTAAAACTAAACTCACTCACTCACTCAATACCTTGTCAACAGCTTGTTAACACCTTGTCAACACCTTGTCAATACCTTATCAGCACCTTCTCAATGCCTTGTCACCACCTTGTCAAGATCTTGTCAGCACCTTCTCAATACCCTGTCAACACTTTGCCAACACCTTGTCAACACCTTCTCAATACCTTAACAACACCTTGCCAATACTTTGTCAACACCTTCTCAATACCTTGTCAACATCTTCTCAATGTAGCAGAGCGTGGAGTCATCCCAAAGCCGACATCCTTACCTTGTCAGCTTACTGATGGGGTTAACCTCTTTAGTCATGTGGACAAGGCGTCCGACTTCGGATTGGAAGGTCCGTCGTTCGAATCCCAGCACGGGACTCGGAAATTTTGTGGTCGCTACATCAATACCTTGCCAACACCTTCTCAATACCTTGCCAAAGCTTTGTCAATACCTTGTCAACACCTTCTCAATACCTTGTCAATACCGCGTCAACACCTTGTCAACACCTGATCAACACCTTGCCAACACCTTGTCAAAACCATCTCAATACCTTGTCAGCACGTTGCATGTTGTACTCAGAGGGTAACTCACGTAAGGTGTAACCTGTTTTGTTGATGTTACGGTTTAAATCCGTAAACCCGGGTTCGATTCCCCACATAGGTAGAATGTGTGAAGCCTATTCCTGGTGTCCCCCGCCGTGACATTGCAGGAATGTTCCTAAAAGGGGGGTAAAATCATTCTCACTCCAGATAGAGCAACAAATGGGAAATTGCGTTTTATATTATGTCTTTGCCATTGAAACATAATAATAAAAGGGAAAAGATATGGTATATTCCAAGAATATATTTCTCAGTGTTTCTTCTTCAGACTTATTTCCGCACACAACTACTTTTTAAGAGAACAAGCAACGTCAGACGGCTTCCATCAGCAAGTAGTAAATAACTTGAGACAGAATGAAAACTGTAGGTCCAAGTTCTCCATGAGGGCGTGTGTATACGGAACAACCACAGGGGTAGGTATTGGGGGTCGATCATGACTCACTGAGGAGTCCAGGCTATAACTGGTCACCACAACAGCCCGTCAAACGCGGTCACGAGGGATTTGGCCTCTGCTGCGAAAATAACATCACTTTGCGTATTTCAGGTCCAACTTTCAAAACACAAAAATATTTGTTTCAAAGTCATTGCTTAATTTTCAGTATTTTTGTTTTGCTAGTGGTAAAGAACAACGCATCGTTGCCAACTTACATTAGTGAATTTAGTGGGAGTGCATGAGGTATTGTAAACATTATTTGACCTCGAAGGGAGTGCTGGTTCTGTATGTATGTGTATGAGGTACTGTAAACATTTTTTTACCTCGAAGTGAGTGTGGACTGTATACATATATGTGCATGAGGTATTGTAAACATTATTTGACCTCGAAGTGAGTGTGGACTGTATATATATATGTGTATGAGGTATTGTAAACATTATTTGACCTCGAAGTGAGTGTGGACTGTGTATATATGTGCATGAGGTATTCTAAACATTATTTGACCTCAAAGAGAGTGTGGACTGTGTATGAGGTATTGTAAACATTATTTGACCACGAAGTGAGTGTGGACTATGTATATATCTGTATGAGGTATTCTAAACATACTGGGTATATATGTGCATGAGGTATTGTAAACATTATTTGACCTCGACGTGAGTGTGGACTGTGTATATATGTGTATGAAATATCCGAAACACACTGTGTATATATGTGTATGAGGTATTCTAAACATACTGGGTATATATGTGCATGAGGTATTGTAAACATTATTTGACCTCAAAGTGAGTGTGGACTGTGTATATA
This sequence comes from Haliotis asinina, assembly GCF_037392515.1. NCBI lineage: Eukaryota > Metazoa > Mollusca > Gastropoda > Lepetellida > Haliotidae > Haliotis > Haliotis asinina. The sequence goes on from NC_090292.1 coordinate 9,495,344, forward strand.
TGTGTATGAGATATCCGAAACACACTGTGTATATATGTGTATGAGGTATTGTAAACATTATTTGACCTCGAAGTGAGTGTGGAATGTGTATATATGTGTATGAGGTATTGTAAACATTATTTGACCTCGACGTGAGTGTGGACTGTGTATATATGTGTATGAGGTATTCTAAACATACTGGGTATATATGTGCATGAGGTATTGTAAACATTATTTGACCTCGGCGTGAGTGTGGACTGTGTATATATGTGTATGAAATATCCGAAACACACTGTGTATATATGTGTATGAGGTATTGTAAACATTATTTGACCTCGAAGTGAGTGTGGAATGTGTATATATGTGTATGAGGTATTGTAAACATTATTTGACCTCGACGTGAGTGTGGACTGTGTATATATGTGTATGAGGTATTCTAAACATACTGGGTATATATGTGCATGAGGTATTGTAAACATTATTTGACCTCAAAGTGAGTGTGGACTGTGTATATATGTGTATGAGATATCCGAAACACACTGTGTATATATGTGTATGAGGTATTGTAAACATTATTTGACCTCGAAGTGAGTGTGGAATGTGTATATATGTGTATGAGGTATTGTAAACATTATTTGACCTCGACGTGAGTGTGGACTGTGTATATATGTGTATGAGGTATTCTAAACATACTGGGTATATATGTGCATGAGGTATTGTAAACATTATTTGACCTTGGCGTGAGTGTGGACTGTGTATATATGTGTATGAGGTATTCTAAACATTATTTGACCTTGACGTGAGTGTGGACTGTGTATATATGTGCGTCGGTGCGAACGTGTATGCATGTTACAGTCAGTGAAATGACGAAACGTCTCGGTCAGTCCGTGAAATAACTCAGGGGGTCAGTCATTTCGCATCGTTTGATGTAACAACAATAACTTTCATTTTATGAAAATTGCACTTCATCTTTATGTGTTGGAGAGGGGTTTGTGAGGCGTTGTTGCTCTGGACACAGTAAGTATCAAACATACAGATACTTCAAAGCCAAGCTGAAGAGCAACAGTCGCTGCTATAATAATTGTAACTGTCAGTGACAATAAGTCATGTTGAAATTGTGATCCTCTTTTGTAGATTATGTTATTTAGTGAAAACGACTAAAGTATTCTGATGCAAAATGACTGACCCTTTTTGAAATATTTTGACGGCGGTTTGTAAACAATCGAGTCTGGACCAGACAATCGAGTGATCACAAAGTGATTTCCCTACTGGCTGCAGTGCGTCTACTTCATGTTTCTGTCAGTTGTCCTGGTAACTAACAACTAAGATTAAATTTGGTTACCAATTTACCGGATTAGAGTTATTAGCGCTTTACAATTTCACTGACATTTGTGAAAATCTGCACATTTGGGGAACTTTTGGTTGAAAATTTACAGTTGAATGAGTGATCAGATTCTAGGAAAACATCGCTTTTCTGATTATGGTATCTACAAAGAAACGGTTCTTACATAAATTACATAGATGTTGTATGTCCAACAAAATTTCCTTTTTGTTTAACACAACATGCCACTGAAAGTACTATTTTTTCTCATCTCTGACAGTTGGCGATGGGCATGTATCACGTTTTCATCAAAGACTGGATGAAAGTGTTTCCCCGGGATCAGATGTATATCGCTAGACTGGAAGATATTTATGAAGATCCTGTCCAGTACCTCACCGAAATATTCAAGTTTCTTGACTTAAGTAAGAGATACGTTTCATTATGTTGTAATATGGACGTGGTCAATGAATGGAAAATGTCTGGTTCTCATTTGGTAAATAGCTATATTCAAAACACAGTTAAAGTCAAAGTAAATGCTCGGCAAAAATACAAGGAAATTTAAGGCCTAGGAAGGGAAGTTTATACAGACTCCCCCCCCCCCCCCTCCCCCTCCCCTCTCTCTCTCTCACACACACAGACACACACATGCACGCACACAGTCACATTCACTCCCCCTCTTTTTCTCACTGTCTAACTTCCCCCGCCCCCCATCCCAACCCCCACCCCATCCCCTTCTCTCTCACACACACAACATAAAAAGAAAGATCAAGACAAGAGTTTCCACACCATCACCTTGTCATGAGAGGCGAATGTCGGCACGTCATTCTAATTTTGTGTGGGTTGTGAACACACGATTATACGACAATGCGTGTATGCTAATGTGCGGTGTTTATTAGAAAAAGGTCTGACGTTAATGTTTGTTGCTGTGAATTACTTCTACATGTATCCACAAATTTGCGGACGCTTGCCAAATGGAAAAAAAACAACAACAAAAATAAAAAACCCAAACAAAGAAGAAAAAAACCCCACAAAAAATGAGGTTCTTCTGGAATGTTTGTGATTGGTTCCCGTTCACAAATAAATGTGCCATGTACTGTGTTTCGTTTTGTATGAATGTGACTGTTTTACTTCAGGCCCAGTGTCGAGGTCGGAACTGGACGGAATACTCCAATACAGCAAGCAGAATAAAAGCAAAAACTGGTTTCAGGTGAAGAACGAGACAATCCGCCTTCTACAAGACTTTTACAGACCACATAACATCGAGCTCGCGAAATTGTTTCAAAACAAATTCCCTGTTTATATATAAAGATGATACTACTTTTACAAATTAACTGAATTAGTTTGACTTGACTGACAGAATTCAGCCAGAGCCAGTGGCGGAGACATTCGTTAGACTATCGGGATCGGGTGGCCGGACTCTCTGACTTGGGTGAGTGAGTGAGTTAACGTTTAACGTCACATCGGCAGTATCTCAGCCATATCGTGACGAGAACATTTAATTCTGAAATGAAATATATGCCTATTATAAAACCTGTCAACGAAGGACAGTAAAACAACTAGAATATCACAGAGTAGAATATAAAACTAGTAACTATACCTAAAACAATTTATCGATAGAGGACAACACAGTATAAAAATGGGCTATAGATTGCTAACAACTGAAGGTAGATCACCATACTAGGGACCATGGGGACTTACAGTACCTTTGCTACCTGCATGGACCCTAGCTGGATTTACATCATCCCCTCAGCCATCAGCAATTTGGGAAATCTAGCCATTCAGTAAAAAGACACTTATTCTACGATTAAAAACATGGAAAGTTTGAATTTACTTTGAATGTTTGTGGACTTACGTACCCTCTCAGGAGGACAATAGTTTTACAGTACTTCAACCCCCTTTGAGGATACAGCCACTAACAAGCACAGTTACCAATTTAAACTTCCGATAATAAAAAATTATCTATTTATAATTCATTTAATAAATCTAATTCTTTTAAAAATCCAATAATTAAATGAGAACTGATATTAGTGAAAAGGTCCTTCATACTACATGATTTAAAACAGGTATCCCTTGTGATGGAATATTCCACGCAGTCAAGCAAGATATGCTTGACCGTGATTATTTCATCACAAGGGATACAAAATGGAGGATCCTCACCTTTCAAAAGGTATTTATGCGTATATCTGGTGTGACCAATACGACATCGTCGCATAATGACCTCTTCAAATCTGGACTGACAACCCAAGTAGGTGTAACCAATATACGGTTTTATTTCATGTAATTTATTTATACCTACTTGGGTGTCCCACTTCTTTTGCATCAGATCACGTATATAAGTTCTAATGCAAGCTTTGTAATCTGAGTATGGAATAAGAAGTGGTGTCACAGATTTGTTGAGTGCTGCCTTGGCAGCAAGATCGGCCATTGTGTTACCAGAAATGCCTACATGGCTGGGTAACCAACAGAAGACGATGTCGTATTGGCCAGTAGCAAGATTATTATACAATTCAATATGTCAATTAAAAGTGGATGTTTACATGATAAATTTTTAATCGCCTGAAGACAAGAAAGAGAGTCTGAATAGATTATATATTGTTTACGTTTAGGATGCCTTTGAATATATTTAAGAGCTGTTAATATGGCGTTAGCTTCTGCTGTAAAAATAGACCTGTTATCTGGTAATCTAGAAGATATTGTTCTGGATCCAATGACAGTAGCACAAGCAACTGTGCCACCGTCCTTGGACCCATCTGTAAATAAGGATTTATAATTGTTATATTTATGTTTCAATTGATCATGTTCTTGTTTATACTGTAATTCATTCGTTTCTGATTTTTAAAATGTAGTTAATGTTAGGTCAACTTGTGGTCTAACCAACTATCAAGGGGGAGAAGAAAGAAGACGGGAGGGAGCTATACTGTCCAGCTCAATACCAGCAGCAGCAATAAACGGCTTTATTCTGAGCCCAAGAGGTGGAACAAGAGAAGACTTTTTGCTATATAAATCGTCATACAGAGGATTGAAGAAACAGTTATATGCGGGGTTAGATTCGTTAGAGTATAGTTTTGTGATATATTGTAAAGATAATTTGATACGGCGTTGTGCAAGAGATGCTTCATCGCCCTCAACGTAAAGACTGTCAATAGGTGAAGTTGTGAAGGACCCAAGACAAAGTCTTAGACCTTGGTGATTGACAGAATCAAGAAGTTTAAGATTGCTTTTGCAGGCTCCACAATAGGGGATTGAGCCATAATCGAGTTTGGAACGAACGAGTGATCAAGGACTGCCAAGGAGGAGAAGAAGTAAGACGGGAGGGAGCTATGTTTTTCAGCTGAATGCTGGCAGCAGAACGAGAGGGTTTAATTCTGTGTCCTACAGGCGGGACAAGCGAAGACTTTTTGTTGTATAAATCGTCATGAAGGGGATTGAAAACACAGTTATATGCAGGGTTAGATTGATTAGAGTATAATTTACTCATGTACTGTAAAGCTTTATACGGCGCTGCTCAAGAGATGGTTCATCAGCCTCAACATAGACACTGTCAATAGGTGAAGTTCTAAACGATCCAAGACAAAGTCTTAGACCTTGATGATGGACAGAATCAAGACGTTTAAGATTGCTTTTGCAGGCTCCACAATAGGGGATTGAGCCATAATCAAGTTTGGAACGAACGAGTGATCGATAGAGATGGAGAAGGGTAGATTGATCCCCTCTCCATTTTGAATTTGAAACAACTTTCAACAAGTCAAGTGCTTTCAGGCATTTAGTTGTAAGTGATTTAATATGTGGTAAAAACGTTAAATGTGAATCAAAGACAAGACCCAAGAACTTGGCTTCCTTCACAACTTTAATGGCCGTCCCATCTAGAGATAGTTCAGGGTCTTTATGTGGTTTGTATTTTCGACAAAAATGTATGCAGTTAGTTTTTGATTTAGGAAATTTAAAGCCGTTTTCAAGACACCATATATTTATCTTGTTTAAACACAACTGCAATTGCCGTTCAATGGTATGCATATTTTTACCACGACAAGAAATATTAAAATCATCCACAAATAACGATCCATCAATTGAATCGTTTAAAACTTTAGATAAACTGTTGATCTTGATGCTAAAAAGAGTGACAGACAAAATACTGCCTTGTGGAACACCCTGATCCTGATTGTAATGATCAGACAGGGTAGAACCCACACGGACCTGGAACTGTCTGTTATTTAAAAATTTGGCTATAAATTCAGGCAAACGACCTCGCAACCCGAAGTCATGTAAATCTCTCAAAATGCCATATTTCCAGGTTGTGTCATATGCCTTCTCAAGATCAAAAAAGACAGACACAGCATGCTGTTTATTAATCAACGCGTTTTTCACAAATGATTCTAAACGCACTAAGTGATCGACAGTACTTCTGTTTTTCCGGAAACCACATTGTATATCTGTTATGAGGTTATTTGTTTCCAAGTACCAAACAAGTCGATTATTTATCATGCGTTCAATGGTCTTGCAAACACAGCTAGTTAATGGAATCGGACGATAATTAGATGGATCCGTATGATCACGTCAAGGTTTAGATATTGGTACTACTATGGCGTCAAACCATGAAGGAGGAAAGTCACCCGATGTCCAAATACCATCAAAAATATTTATGAGAGTTTCCAGACAGGATTCTGGTAAATGTTTCAGGAGCTGATAATGTATGTAATCAGCTTCTGTAGCAGTGTCATGAGCTTGATCAAGAGCAGTATGAAGTTCATGAATAGAAAACGTTTCATTATAATCTTCCCCATTATCAGAATTGAAATTAATAGTTTTCTTTTCTTGTTGTTTTTGATATTGCTGGAATTTTGGTACATAATTTGAAGAGGAAGAGCGTTTAGCAAGGGTTTCACCCAGTTTATTAGCAATATCTGATTTATCAGTAAGCAACTTATCTCCATGTTTAAGACGATGGACAGTAGATTTAGTACCTTTACCTTTAATTTTCTGGACCATGTTCCATACTTTGGACATAGGTGCCCGAGAATTTATTTTGGATACATAATTTTGCCAAGATTGGCGTTTGCTCTGTTTAAAAGTACGCCGTGCTTTAGCATTTAAATTCTTAAATTTATTTAAATTATGCACCATAGGATGGCGACGGAAATAATGTTCTGCTTTTTTCCTTGCCCTCCTAGCTTGTTTGCACTCATCGTTGAACCATGGTTTTCTTATGTGTGGAACTACAGAGGACTTTGATATACACTCATCAGCTATGGAATTCAGTTCATCAGAAAAGCATTTAATAGCATCAGGAACGTCAACTAAACGTTCAGGTTTACGTTTTTCAGCACCCAGTTAGCATTTGATGATGGAGGAACATCGGATGGAGTTACAGCTTTTAATACAGTAGGGAAATGGTCACTTCCACAGAGGTCATCGTGGACTGACCATTCGAATTCATTTAGTAGTTCTGAATTTGTCAATGACAAGTAAAGAGCAGAATAGGTCCCTGTCCCAGGGTGTAAATGTGTGTTGGAACCATCATTATAAATACATAAATCATTGCCGGAACAAAAGTCCTCCAACAATTTACCTTTAGTGTTTGTATTTACACTACCCTAGAGTGGGTTGTGCCCATTTAAATCTCCCATTATAACACAGGGCTTCGGGAGTTGGTCATATAGAGCTTGAAGATCAGCTTTAGCAAACGTCAAAGACGGTGAAATATAAAGAGAGCATAGCGTAAACGCTACATGTAGAGTAATTCTCACTGCAACAGCCTGCATATTAGTATTAAGTGAAACGGGGCTATGGATAATGCTTTCTGTGATTAGAATGGAAGATCCTCCCGTGGCCTTATCACCTGGAGGTGAAAAGCAATGATATGCTTTGTAATGACAAAGATCCAAAGTATCTGTCTGTTTTAAATAAGTCTCCTGCAGACAGATCGCTGAAGGTGTAAAATCTTGGACTTGTAGCTGTAATTCATGTAAGTTAGTCCTCAGTCCTCTGCAGTTCCACTGTAGAATATTATATTATCTTTTTGGGGTGATTTGACTTTGAGTTGACAGTTCACAACGTTGTTCCTACCCTTTTACCATCATATAATTAAATTTTTGTTGTGTTCATTAAAATTCTGGCAATCTGATTGGTTAACTGAGAACATTTCTTTTGAGTTCATTTCCCAATGAATCTAAAAAAATAAGCCACGCCCACCGAACTGGACTACTTCCGCACCTGAGGAATGTCGGGGAATACCTTTACACAGCGAGGGAATTCCCTTGTACTCGGGTACCTTAATGAACTTTGGGCAAACATTGAAGTGATACATTGTGGTTAACATAAACAAGCAGCTCCAAATTATACGTGAACGTTAATAAAGTGTTTATGTAATAAAAAAAGTGTTTGTCATAATACATTATTTGAAAGGTTACTGTGGTTACCACGTGCAGTCAGCGAACAGTCGTCTGCAACTTGTCTTGTTTACATTCCAACGAGATGGCCGATTCCAAGTACGGAAGTTTTGATCTGGGGAATTTTGAGTCGATTTTCGAAGATCAATTTACCGGAAACGTTGCAACTCTTAGTATGGATAACATTGATTTTCCGGATGATTTAGACCTGGAAGAAATTGAAGGTTTGTTAGAGATAACAGCATCAACCAGATCTACAAATACATCGGCAAATCATGAGATGAAGAGTGCAATGCAGGTCGATGATAAGCCATCCCAAATACATCGTTTCAAACGTTTATCAAACAATGATTTACTTCGAATGGACGACTACATACAAGCAACATCCACAAAGAGGAACACAAAATGGGGTGTTAAACTATTCCAAGGTAGATATACACAATTCATATGAATATTATTTTCAAATTCCATCCTACGTATATTTTCTCAAAACGAAGCACAGTTCATCAGCACAAAGATGGTTTTTTTTATAAAATGGAACAATTATCAGAATGAGATAAAGTTATGTAGATCTAACCGAGAAAAATGATTTGCTATCAAGTTACCTAGTTCAACGTTTACAGAGATGGGTCTGTCATAGTCAGGTGTCTACATATTGCTTTAATTCTATTTATTTAGATTGGTCGTTCGAGAGAGAGGGGAGGACTGTGCATTTTTCAACAATTACACCAGAGGAACTTAACACAAAGTTGAGAGTTTTCTACACTGAGGCACAGCCTAAAAAACAGGAAACAAGATTCCAAAATATGCCGGCTGCACATGCTGCCGAGTGTCACAAGAACACTTTAAAAAATGTTCGTTCTGCCGTGAAAAGACACTTAAATGACATCGGGAGAGATATTGACATTGTAAGAGATAAGGAGTTTAAGTCTGCAAATGATATACTTGATGCTAAATTAAAGTACAATGTACAACATGGCTTGTCACGTCCCACACAACATAAATCAATTATTGAAACAAGTGATCTGATGAAAATTAGCACTTCTCTGCATTCGGCATTCAATCCTGTTAGCCTCCGGTACAAAGTGTGGTATGAGATGGCCATCCATTTTGTAAGTCGTGGTCTTGAATTTCACCAGCAGCTTACACCCACATCCTTTGAATTTGCGGTAGATGATAGCAATGTTGAATATGTCACACTGTCCCATGAAGCGAAACAAAAACAAAAAAAAACACCCAGGGTGGTCTCAGCAGCGATAAAGCGCAAAGCGACAAACGAATGTACGCGACGAATGACATAAACCAATGTCCCGTCCATGCACATCGCCAGCTCCTTGATAGAAGTGACCCAAATGCCGGATCACTTTTTTCGCACTGTAATAAAGATGCACTTTGTTCCCCAGACACACACAACATTTGGTATACAGCAACCCCAGTCAAGAAATACTAGTTCACTCGTTTCATGTCTGACATATGTCGCAATGGCCAATGTAGTAAGTCATACACTGCTCATTGCCTACGCGTCACAGCAATCCAAGCCATGAGTGACGCTTGCTTTGAACGTCGTCACAAATACACTTGCGCAAATACTGCTGCCACTAACAACCTCAGTTGCACTAACTTCATGTCATCGGGGTTCATTTCCAATTCTCACTTTTCAAACTGTGTCTTTCAGTTCGCTGGTAATAATTCAAATGTTTGAACTAGAAACTTTGCCGTTACCGGAACGCGTCACGTTGTGTTGTTTCGCTCTGAATCGCCATCCGATGTTAGCTTGGTTGATTGACAGTTGTTTGGGGGTGCTCTATGCTGATTGGCTAATGGTTTGGTACGCGTGTCATTTTATGTAAATTAGTCACCTGAGTCATGTCACGCCATTTCCGAATTATTACACCGAAAATGTCAATCGGGGTAACAAAGATATCTGTTTGGATGAATTTGATTGTGTTTAAATAAAATATTCTTGAAAGGCTTTAGTATTTGTTGTTGAATTTGATAATAAGGATTGACAGTGTATTTCTGTCGTTGCATTGAGGTATGAAACTAAAAACCAATCTGCAAACTTTTGTAAGAATCCACGTACGTAGCGGATTCTTACAAAAGTTTGCACATCAGTTTTTAGTTCCATACCTCAATGCAACGAAAGAAATACACTGTCAATCCTTAACCGAACTCATCTGAAAGCATCATTTTCCACTTTCGAAGGCACTTTGGAGAAAGCTGCAGGAATTGTGACATTCATCAGAATACAAGAAATCAGAAGATGTTAAAAAGTGGTTTCGAAGGTAAGTTGGACTTGCATTTCTTCCAGTGTCACAGGCTGACATTTGGTTTGAAGCTGTATCATCATACATCCCAAGTAACGCACAGTGTGAACTGTTCCATTCCTACTTCAGAGACACCTGGATCTATGGCCAGTACCGGGCCCACATATCGAACTTTTTTGAATTAGTGCTACTTTTTAAAGAAGAGCAGTCCAACAAGGTGGTATATATACTGCAACTAGTGGACGGACAACGACCACCAAAACGTCGCCTGGTGGAAGATGAAAATTCTCAGCTGTACAAACTGGGACTTCAGTACATGTTATGCGACAGAGCTATGATTTCGTACATCACTGGTTGTTGGCTGGCCTCTCCTAGAGAATGAATACTGATACTGAAGTGTAATAAAATACATAAATCAAAATTGTATTTTCTTATTCCTTCATGTTATCCACTGATTCAATATCGTACGATGGCCCAGTCGGTCTCTCATTAAACAGACGATGGCCCACACAAGCACGGGCTTGTAAAAAGGTGTGAACATTCGTGGCCCAGTCAGCCACGGCCCACTCCGGGCATAAACCACCTATATAGAGAGCAGCCCATCTTAACTGAATGAATTCTGGTATGACCAGCCATGACATGCACAGTAACCGGCCTTGCAAGTTGACCCATTCTGTCCTCAAATAATGCAGTTTCGGTCCTGGACAGTCAAAAGTCACTTTTTCAGGTACTTGCTGAATTTTATTGAAATTCCAATACAATTGTAATCTGTGTACATAATGTAGCTATGTAAAGAGTTGTTCATCTTAATTGAATAAATTCAGGTGTGAAAAGCCTTGACAAGGACGGTAACCTGCATTGCAAGTTGACTCATTCTGGCTTGAAATGCTACAATTTTGTTCTTCGACAGGTAAATGTTGCTGTCAGGGTAACTGATGGGTTTAGTTCAAATTTGTTTTAAAAACTGAAGCTATTTGCATGCCGTGGCAATACTGAGTGTATCCTATCTTAATTCAATCGTGGTGGGAAAGTCAAAGACAAGCACAACAACCAGCCTTGTAGGTTGACCCACTTGACAGACAAAGCACGTCTAGAATGATTTCCAAAATAAATCGTTTACCATTTACACTGCTTATCTAGACGGATGCAGGGGGTGGGGGCAGAGAGCTGTGGGTGCACAACCCATTTTGGACCTGAAAGTTTATTCAATGACCATTGAAGTGTACACTCCCTCTTTCTCAAGAGTGTGACACCATCTCCTCTTTCGATAAATATGGGTTACTTAAGGTCAGTTCTACATCGGATCTTCAGGAATGAAGGGAGGGGAAGCCTTGGCTGGATGATGGTATGTTTGACTTAGGTTTTAGAATTTGATGATTAATAACAAAAGAATTATACTTTGTGTTAGTGAAACGCAAAGATCTAAGATAACTGAGACCATCTGTATACATTTGTAAAGAGTATATAGTTTGTTTGTTTATTGTTTAACAGCACTTTGGCAATAGTCCAACCAAATGGCATCGAAGAACCTACAAACACACCAAGGACCCGGAATTATTTTTCTGGATCACCAATTAAAGTAGGTGACAAAGAAAACGTTGCTCAGTCATATTTTCGATTGTCACCTTACATTTTTGCTCCATGTGTCATAGCTCAATCAATGTATCCAGAAGCTCCAGTTGCTCCAGAAGCTCGCATTCCGTACGGCTTGAGATAGATCTAAATTAAACGTACTATTGAAATATCATCTGTTATTGATATCCATATAGTTAGTTGCGTATAGAAATTTTATAATTCTGAAGGTTACCAACTGCTTTATTGGCCTTTGAAGAGATGTAAAATTAATTGGGAGATTAATTAAAAGTGTTTTGAAATTAGAAGCAATATTAGAGCATTAACGCAACCGTGTATAACTGCACACTGAAAACGTGATTACATACCTCTAAATGTCTTTAACCAATCGCACTCAAATATTTACTGAAGTCATGGTGGAATGGATAATTACTAATGGTGTACCTGAAATATTTTAACATTCAGTCATATTGTGGCTGAAATATTGATGATGCTACAGACCAGTGCCAGTTATATTGGACCACTTGACGTAATTTCCATTGACTTAGATGATATGTCTGTGTAGCATAAATAATTTTCATAAAGTGAGTTTCGGAGGATAATTTGACAGGCACATGTGAAATCATCTCTGCCCTGCACACATAAATTCAGTTCAATTTTCCGACCACTATTAGTGGAATCACATTTATCAACCTGCATGTGGTTCCACAATGCACAATCTCATAGGCTGCCATGTTGAAGAAGCTATCAGCACTAACTTGTTTCCATTTGATAAAAACGCAACGGAAAAGTAAAGAAAAATTATTTGATTGTAGGCAAGATGACTCTTCACAAAATTTGACATTGTTCTTAAGAAAGTTAAGTTCATGAAAGTTTATTTATACTACACTAAATTGACATATGAGTCTATGGGAAGAACGTCAGGTGTCCCAATACAACTGGCAGGGTCACTTATTCATGTTTCCATTCGATATAAACGCAACGGAAGATTGAAGAGAAATTATGTGATTGTAGGCAAGATGACTCCACACAAACGTACAAAATTTGACATTGTTCTTACTGTTCCTATTGTTCTCATGAAAGTTATTTATACAACACTAACTTAACATGTGAGTCTATGGGAAGAACGTCAAGTGCCTCAACACAACTGGCAGGGGTCACTTACTCATGGCGTGGATTGCTGGCATTGCAGACATCCTCGTCCTTCTCCTCAGTCCAGTCTCCTCAGGTTTCTGTCCCTTCTGTCAATCACTGACAGGGATACTTTCCATCACAGTTTCATCCACTGTCTGGCCGGGTTGGAAATTAACGCTTTGAAGTAGCAACAACTTCCTGCCTGGTATTTTTTAGTAAAACCGCGTAAATGCATCAGTTAGCCGTCATTTTTAAAGGACAGATCTCCTCTTGACCGGAGATGTAGACTGCAGACAAATGTGATGAAAATCAAACTTGTAGACCCAGAGACCTTTAGAAGTTTTGATCCTATAAACCACTAGTGAACAGGTGGTGGGGGTCCTTCAGGAGATCTGATACAGTTACATATGGCCAAAGTCAGTAATGGGTCTGGGAATGCTGCTATCAGGGATTTCGCTACCGATTTTTAAACCAGGTAGCAAGTACTTGCTACAAGTTAAAAATTTCAATCACTGGTATTTGGAAAAGTTCTAGCTTATGGATAGTCATGGAAATTACCAATGACTCCAGGTTGTGTGAGTGGATGAATAAGAATTTTACGTCGCACCAGCATCCTTTCAGCCACATAGCAGCGAGACCAAAACTGCCTATGTACACGAACCATTATACGTGTGAGTGACTTTAGTTTTACTCCGCTTTTGGTAATATTTCAGCAATATAGTACCTTCACACATAGTACCCATGTGGGGAATCGAAACGAGTGTGCATGACCAGCAAACACTTTATTCACTAGACTACGCACTGCATCGTCATTCTAAGTACAAAGTTTGACATATTGCTTACAGATACATAACATAATTAGCATCAATACGTAATGTTAAATTAATCTCAACATCTCTTCATTGGACATGCATCTAATGTCGTTTATGAGCATAAGTATCAATTATTGATGCAAGTCATGATACTCTACTTGACCTATAATCAACACTCATATGATCATTGTTACGATAAATGCCAAGCTTGGAACTGATGCTGTCTACTGTTGAGGGTGCATAGCAGATTTACCTGCGTGAGGAGGTAAGACGTTGTTCTTTTCCGAAACTAACTTTTATCCATAAAGTTTACTGAGTAAAAGTAAAAGTGATAACACGTTTTGTCACAGAAAAACCTTCATCGCCTTCCAACTGTTCCTCTGGTATATTGTTCTTCTAAAAGTATAAGTGATAACACTTTTTGACAGAGAGAAACATCCATCGACTTCAAATTGTTCCCATAGTATATTGTTCTTCTAAAAGTAAAAGTAATAACACTTTTGGACAGACAAGTCATTGAATGTGATTGCCTTGATGAACACCCTTTTACTGGACTTCCCTTCACTGTACTTTTTCAAGCTGCTTCCATTGACTTGACTTCTTTTACTGAGGATCCTTTGATCAGGCCTATCTAAACTTGACTTCCTGTAATATTTTCTTCTCTTTGCTTGGCTTCCTCTCACCAGGGGTGCCCTTCATTTAGCTTCCTGTGACCTAAACTTCAATCGATCTGGGTTTCCTTTGACCTCCGCTTCTCTTCAGTTGGTTTCTTTTTACCTAGGCTTCCATTCCCTTGGCTTCCTTTCATCCAAGTCTTCCCTTGATGTAAGGCTTTTCTTCACTTGGCATCCCGTGATATGGGCTCCTTTGACCCGGGTTTGCCTCTACTTTAATTTCTCTCACTTGGTCTTCCCTTCACTTGCCTTCCATTGACATAGACTTTCCTTCACGTGGCTTCCTTTGACCTAAGACTTCTTTTCATCTTGTCTCCTTAGTAGTATAAAAATGGGGGTACAGGACCAGCCCATATAAGCCATTGAATGAAAGATTATTCTTCCCTTCACTTGTATTAATTTATAAAATCCCTTTGGCATACTACTGTAAAAAAAAGTACCTAACAGTCTTCCAAGTGAGATGAAGACTGTTATGTACAGCACTAGTTTATATAGGACAGGAAATCAATTTGTAATTATATCAATTTCAAACATTGACTTCAGGGAAACAGTTCTTCATCCTCTTCTTTTTCATCATTTATTAAATCATATAAATTATCTTTATATTTATCCTCGCCCTTTTCTACAATCGCCGTGTGCAATTTAAACCAAGTGAAATACCAATACTACCATGACATGAAGAACTAACATAAAAAAAACTTGAATACTTTGATCCTGTAACAGGAAGTCTATGAATATTATTCACATCAGGTTATTTCCTATTTTGCTTTAATGGATTATAACCAGATATTTTTTTCCATTCATTATTATTGGTTTACTTTTATCATAACAAATTGAGAAGACTTTAGTAATTTGTGTATATTAATTTGGAGATTAGGATTATCTAAAGAAGGACCATATTTCATGTTTTTTTTTTATAGTTGTTTGAATTTGGATGAAAATGTGGGTATAATAAATTTCGATTCCATTCCATGGTATGTCCTTATGTGTTTCATTGTGTGGAAAATATAAACTTTTATCTTTCAATATTTTTGCAATTTCTTTTTAAACTGCTTGAGAAAAATATGAAATACCTTTACCTTTCCCATGGACTCTCATCTGAATCTGGAATTGTCCATGCCTTTGTTAGTGAAATAGTTAATCCATAAGGCCTGTCTTCTTTCGACATAATTCTATTTGCTTGAATTTCATCTTTGAATCCAAGTCTAAGTAGTTTCTTTTTAAAATAAATTTTTACATAACTTGTTTCATATTTTGTTATTGCTTTATCCCAGTCAAACGTTATCAAATGACGAAAAGTTTTATTTTTTATTCCTTTTCACAAGCGGTAACAAAGTCGTCTACGTGGGTTGTCATGGTATAATAATTAAAGTTTAAATGTGAAATAAAAATTAACAAGGAGCCAAAGGTACATTATTTACTGACAAATTCATCTATCTTCGTGATTTGATAAGTGAATATGGAATATGATTTTATTCATGCCTTACATAGGCTGGTCCCATACACCCATTGTTTTTACTACTCACAATGCACAGCTGCGCGATTGTACACAATAAGCCTGCGCCTCAACCGACTGAGCTACACAGGACCGAGAGCACTAACCTCAGTTTAATGGGTATATTCTGAGATTACACAATCTTATATGTATTACATATGTTTGGAGAATTGTTTCACATATAGCATAAATATTGTGAAACATGATTACAGTACATGAATTGGAAAAGCAAGCACGTGAACGGGGTCTTCAAGGTTACTCGCGTATGATAACATCTGAGTTCATTGAATTACTAAAGGAACAAAAACCTATAGAATTACAATTCACTCTTACTGAGCATGCTGTAGGTAAATATTTGAGAGGTTGGAAGATGGAAGTTCAAAGAAACATAGGCGTTGAAGATTTAAAACAATTTGTATTTAATCAAGTAAATGAAGAACTGAAAGATTTAAGAGGTATTAAATTTCAACTCACATTAAAGATGGCACTAGAGAAACAACAGGCGAATGGAACAACTGAATGCACCAATGTTTACTTTTGAGGTAACGTTAAAAACCGAGACAGCAATAATTGTGTGAGGATAGTGATAAGATCTGCTATATTTCGCATTTGCTTGCAGAATCCATGCAGAATTTGCCACTTTTCATCAGCGGAATTAGTTCATTTTAAAACCTTAGTGAAAACTGACTTTCAGCCAAAATTAAAAGTAGAGCTATTGTCAAAAGCAGGTTTGGTTACACATAAAAAGGACTGACACATTTATTGTGACAACATTTCCAAAATAATCATGATTAAAAGATACTTCATTAATAATGCAAGCTTTAGGCATTTTTCAAATAATATTAGAAGAATTTGACACTGCAATTACATTCTCAAAATTGATCGTTTTGAAAATTGAAATTATTTCAGATTTCTATTATGTATAAAATTGTCTGCATAAAACTAGAAGTTACAACTGAGAGGAGAGACATAAGTTTCAGTGAGTGTTTAACTCTCAACCACAGAAAAAGGTGTGGGTGCTCTGTCACTCAAGATGTGATGTGTACTGTCGACATAACTTTATATGTGTGTTTAAGAATTAAACTATGAAGGCCAATTTAATGTTTTTGTTGTGGTTTCTAAATATTTTAGCTGCAGAATGTTTTGCAGAATATTGAAAAGTGGGGTGCAGAATTTGCTTAAATTTGGTGGAGAATTCTTAATGAAATTGCTTCGTAGTGACGGGCATAAGATATACGGGTTGACTTTAAATAAGACGTCTCTATCACCAATGGGTACTAAATGATGGATAGCTTCAGATGCAGTCAAAGCCTGTGCTTACAGCCATAAAAATATTCACGCGATATAGCTGATCCTAATTTCAGAAACACTGAAGGTGAAAAACAAATTTTATGGATGATCAACTTCTTTATTTTCACAATGGTGACGTTTCGGTATGGATTCGTATACCGTTTTCAAGCATATCGGAGGACAAGGTGTAACAGTTTATATACAGGTACATGAGATATTGATGAGGAGATTAACGATAACAACAACATAATTGAGGAGATGAGATAACAAAAACATCAAAGGTTATAACTAGTGTTGTTGATATAACCAGTAATTAGTGTGAAGCCAGGGATGGGGGTAGGGGATTACAGCGTTGAGGGGACCAATTAATAGAGGATTAGTGACGGAAGCCAGAGATTAATATTTCTTGATTAAAGTGTCGAATTGGTTAGGTAGAAATATACCCTGATCCCTGTTTATAGAAGGGTTGTGTCTGCGGATGTGAATCGCTTCTGCCAGTTTTCTCTGCTGGTACTCATGTTTGTTGCTGGAGAGTGTTTTGATAGTGTCCCAAATTGATTTTGTGGTCAGGAAATTTGGTGATGTGTTCCGAAATGGCTGATTTTTTTTATCTGCTTTGTTTGTTGATGTCTTGTGTTCTTTGATGCAAATGCTTAGTGGTCTGGATGTTTCCCCAATGTAGTTACTGCCACAGTTGCAACTGATGTTGTATACCACACCCTTAGGCGCTTGTTTTGTGATGGAATGTTTCCTACCATTTGCCCTGATGATGGTTTTGATGGGTGTGGCTGTGGTGAAGTATGTGTCGATGTCTGCTTGTTGCTTGAGTAGACGGCTAATGTGGTGTGATGTTTTGCCAATGTAAGGAAGTGAGATGCGAACAGGAGCTGAGTCAGACTCAGTAGCTTTGGGGTTATTTGCGGGCTTGATAGTGGAGTTGATAATACACTCAACAAGTTTAGTGGGATAGTTGTTGAGTTTGGTAAAGGCGTGCCTGAGATGATTTAGTTCAGGTTTAGGGAGAGAGAGGATAAGTTTACAGCATGGCGGGTGAGGGTGGAGATAACGTCGGTTTTAGTTCTGAAGGGGTGATTAGAATCAAAGTGGAGGTATTGATCAGTGTGGGTAGGTTTGCGATAGACAGAGGTTTGGATAGTGTTGTCAGTGGGTGACAGGGCGTCAAGAAAGGGTAGTTGTGAGTTGTTTTCAGTTTCTTGGGCATGCTTACGAGTGGACCGTTATTACGTTGGTAATGAGTGTTCAAAAACGCCAGAAAAGTGCTTAAGAATACTCTTAGACTGAACTGTGCAAGTTTTACTGGACAGCAGGTCCCAAGACTAAAGACTAAACCCCTGAAGAGTTCACCGTTCATACGAGGTAACGACCAAGTAATGTGGAAAGAAAGGTGCTCTTATTATCGACGGCAGGAAAAAAATTACAAGACAAGAGAAGAATTTACCGCATTTTGAACATGCAGCGTTAGACGTGTATGAGAGGCTCAGGAAGAAGCTGAATGATTACTTCACCCTCAAAAGAAACAAACACCATGCCAGGTATTTATTTTTAAAAATGAAACATCACTCTCAAGAAAGTTCCACATCTTATGCAGCTAGATTGTGAGAGAAAACACGGGATTGTGAATATGGAACGTTTAATCCAAACCAGTGAGAACCCAAATTGGATAGAAAGAGCAATCAACAATCGATTTAATCTTCAGTTCCTCAATGAAGCATCACAGGTTGAAGACTCAAGTCTACAAGTACAGGAAAGAGGCCTGAGAGTGCAAGTGTGTTCATGGTCAAGAATAGAGGACGGGAAGAGGATTCCAGAATCAAGGATTTCAAGGAGGGCAGTGTCAGCACTGTGGGCTGACAGGCGTACACAATCCAGGGATGAATTTTCCAGCTTTCGGGGAAACATACAAGAAGTGTGGTAGGAAAAAAACATTTCAAGAAAATGTGCAGAGCAAGCAAGACAAGTATCAAATCAAGACAAATGCAAGGTAAAAGGAACTCAAGACTGTAAAGAAAACAGAGGCTGCAGATTCTCAATTAGATTAATAATAAGAAGAATGCTTCAAGTCTCACCTGTCCATCAAGTAATCAAGAAGGTGGGAAGTACAGTAAAACGGTACCAGGTGTCATTAATGATGTGCTTGTACACATGGCACCTGACTGTGGGGCAGATGTAAACATATTGGTCGAATTTCAATTTGACAGTTTGGTAAAAGAAAGCAAAGTTCAACAGCACATGTATAGATAATCAAGTACAAGACGAGCTAACAGCTAAGGGAGAGTTCAAGGCTGCAGTTAAAATCCAACTTGTGGTATCAAGACAAAGTTCATCGTTATGAAAGGACACATCATGCCACCCCCACTGATTGGACGAAAATCTCTTGAGGAACTAGGAATGCTGCAAATCAGAGCAGATGGATCACTGAAAGCAAGTGAAAGTTGTGAAGGACAATAGAAACATGGAAAACATGTTGCAGGAATTCAAACATTTGTTCAATGGAATTGGGCAGATTCGTGATCTCCATGTGATCTCCATGTTCCTTACCAATCCAACCCGATGCTCTACCAGTGGTGCAGAAGCCACGACAGATACCATACCCTCTACAGAGAGCTTTGAAACAGATTGAGCAGGGTGATGAGAACGACATCTGTGTGTCCCCACAGACGAACCAATAGCTTGGTGTTCACCATTGGTTTTTGCGGCCAAAACCAAAGTTCAAAGGCGTAACACAGAATAAACTTTCACCAAACATGAACAGAGCCACTATTGATATGAGAGTCGCAAACAAAACTATGGGAAGAAGCAGAGTCATACAGTCATCATCTTTTACAAGCTGGATATGCGTCAGGGATACCAACAACTTGTACTGGACCAAGCCTCAAGAAGCGTCACAACATTCAGCACTCCCTACGGGTCGAAACGGCTGATATTTGGAGCTAAAGCGTCGCAAGATCTGTTTAATGAAGCAGTATGTGGGATCTTTGGAGACATTCCCAGATGCCTAAATCAACGTGATGACATTTTGATTGGAAGCAGGAACAAGGAAGAGCATTACAAAACACTGAAAACTGTTTTACAAAGAACAAGTGACTTCAGTATCACACTAAACAGGGACAAGTGTCGATTTGGAGTCCATCGAGTTCTAAGGTCACATCTTCATTGAAACCCACCGAAAATAAGGTGAAAGCTTGAAGAATTGTGAAGTACCAAAGTCAAAAGAGGAGTTGTGAAGGGATGACTGGATACCTCTCTAAATGCATTCCAAAGTATGCAATTAATACAGCTGAACTCCGAGAACCGACCCAGTTCCATTGGGGCAAAGCAGAAAAGACGGCTTTCCAAGACCTTCTCACAAATGATACAACTGTCACCTACTTTGATCCCAAAATAAAATAGTGGTTCGTGTGAAAGCAAGTTACCGTGAAGGAATAGCAGCGTTGTTATTCCAAGAAACTGACAAAGGTATGCAGCCTGTACCTGCTTGGAGTACCTAGACTCAAGATCAACACCGCACACAGACTTTTGATTCCTATGTTCAACAACGTAGGCGTCAAACTGCCACCGAAAATAGAAAGAACCACCGGATCCCGTTAGTCGCCTCTTACGGCGTACTCAGACATGACCAGCCTACTTAAAAGACTATATAATGTGGAAAATCTTTTCGGTGAGAAATTACATTAATGGTTCTGTAGTATTTAAGCCTTCTAATATCACTGAAGGACAAACTAGAAACACTTTGAAAAAAAAGAAGGAGCCAATAGACGATAACCTTACTTTTTTATTTTCATATTTTGTTTATTTTAATTGCAGATTCGAAATGATCAGTTTCAATTAATCAATGCTTCATGGGCTGAACAGAAATCAGAGACATTTATAAAGTTGGACATTTATTTCATTTAACATTAAACGTCTATGTTTTTTTTGCAGAAACAGTGGTTCCATTATTCAACCAATAATACAGGTACTTAGGTTTTAATTGATCTTCGAGAGATGTAATAACAGTGACACGCATCCTCACTCAGCGTGCAGTCTAAGGGAGGTAACTCTGAATTAAAGTCTCTCTTGTAAGCTAAGCGTTTGTCGTGCTGTCTTTGAGCGAGAGTCGTGAGCATGCTGACGAGACCGCTGGTATTACAGGTCCGATTTAGCATTGACCAACAGTTACCTATGGTTGTCGTAAAAGGCGACAAACGGGACTGAGTGGTCAGGCTCGCTGGCTTGATTGACACATGTCATCGTGTCCCGCCCCCATAAGGCTGGAATATTGACAGTGCACCTTAAACCTAAACTCGCTCCCTCTCTTATCAAACTGGCTTCATTTAACAGGGATTTCGTTAAGCGGGCTTCTTATCTCGCCTTCCCTCACGTACTCACCTCATCTCACCTAGTCACTCTCTCTTGCCACTCACTGACACACTGAATCACTCACATTCCCGCCCATCCACGGTGCAGTACTGTGGCATAGTGGTTAAAGCACTGGCTCGTCACGCCGAAGTCTCGGGTTCGATTCCCCACATGAGTACCATGTGTGAAACCCTTTTTTTGGCTTGCCCATTGTGATATTGTTGGGATATTGCTAAAAAAAGCTGAAACATCGTTTAGTTGTAACTAAACTTACAGCTGGGTAAGCAGAAAGTCGATTGTCTAGGGCGACACAACGCTTTTGACGTTTGTGTTTTGGGTGTATAAATATATTTGTGTTTTACAAAGTATGCATACCTTGGTAATGCATGTTAAATCGAGGCTAGTGTAGGTATGTAATCTCATAAACTTAGATGATTCGGTGATTGCGAAGTGATATTGCTGGAATATTCCTAAAAAGGCGTAAAACCACACTCACTCACTCACTCACTCCACCCACCCATCCTCACACATACTCTCCCAGTATACTACCCATCCAAAGTTTAGTCTTTCTTAAAGCACTCACCACGTTATGTTTATATATGGTTGCATCGAAGATGAATTTCTACTTTAACTTGGGGAAACCAGCCGCACACCTCATGTTGATAAATTGCACGAGGATTCCACATCAAAGTTGTGAAAGGCATGTTTGAATATGGTGCATGAGGACAGCTACGTTTGGGTGTAAAGTGCTGTTAAGAATTTACCAGTTATAATTGAGTTTCATAACAATAACTATTAGCAATAATGTTTCAACGTTATGAATTCGCTTCGATACATCTGTTCAGGGGCAAACTGTATCTTTATAAACAATTGTTAACTGAGTTAAGTGGCTACATTTACACTAGTTAGTCTAAACTTTTAATGGGTAGCATATATGAAAACACAGCATACCATGATACATTTCGTATTTACGCACGATAACACATATACCCTGAAACCTACAGCTGGTGTAGGAGAATATGTCATGACCACATCACCTCAATGTGTTGCAGTAAACGCGATGTCTGCGAGTGCAGCAGGTGCGCTCACTCAAACGGCCTTTATACTGCTGGTTTGCTACAAGGTGCAGTGTTTCGGTGTCATCAACCATCACTTCATAACAGACGGCAGGAAAATTCCATTTCCAAACATTAAAAAAGCAAGAGTTTGCCATTCCCACAAGCTTCGTTGCTTCATCCACTGCGCCCAAGACGCTGGATGTGGCCACGTTGGAGTATCTCCTGCCGGGAAAGTTGTATTATTGGAGGACCCCATCACACCATCCCCAGGCGAGTCTGTGACTGAAGGCTTCCTCTACACTCGTGTATCAGGCAAGTCAATGAAAGTCCTGCCACAGCAAAAGAGATATAGACTGAGTTAATTTTCCTACTCTTAAATCCGTCTCAAAAGGAGAATGGAATAAAAGTATTACTGCCACATATTTAAAACAAGAGAAGGTTTTGATGAGTGAGAGAGTTTAGTTGTACAGCTTCCTTTTAGCAATATTCCAGCAATATCACGGTGGAGACACAAGAAATCAGATTCACACTGTGTACCCATGTGGGCAATCGAACTCTGGTCTTCAGTGGGACGAGCGAACGGTTTTACTACAAGGCTACCCCACCGCTCTAAAAAATGTTGAAGACAAACGTCCTTTGTAATTATGAATGTTGACGAATAACCAGACTTGAAACTCTGTTCAGTCCATTTGGTGTCACGATTTATGTAAGTAAAACTTAAACAGGTTCATGGGTCGACAACACACTATATGTCAGTACATGCGGTTGAAGCATGTCGACGCTCCGTGTTTGCATAGATGGGTGCACTGTGTGACTCCCAATTTGGTTAACCCTGCTGTGACATTGCCGGAACATTGTTAAAAGCTGCGTCAAACCACACTCACTCACTCAGTACATACGGATGATGAGGACTTAAAGTGTCATGCCAGAGCACAGAGGACACCACTTATTGAAAACAACCAGAAAACGTTTTTTCAACTAACCAGAGTTAAAATGAGACTGCTCACCTTTTTTTATGACGTTTGTACCTTTATGTTTATCCTAATGGGATTTCATAATTTGCAGGTTTGACAAAGCAAGAAAGATTTAGCACCAATAACGATTCAAGTGTCATGTCACCAATAAGCACATCACAACAGACCCTGAGAACAACAGAGACCCTTAGCAGCAATAACAACCTGAAACGTCCTGATTCTGCCAGCAGTGCCACATCCCACCCCAGGATGACGAGCACTGACATAGAGGATGGAAAACCAGACTTCAGGAAAAGCAAGGCCACCAAACCCCTCAATATTGCGAGCGCAGAGAAGAGAAAATCAGAGACCGGGAAGGGCAAGGTCACCAAGCATTCCAGCATTGCGAGCACTGGCACAGGGAAGAGAAAACAAGACACGAGGGGGGGCAAGGTCACAAAGCACCGTAGTGTTGCAAGTACTGGCACAGGGAAGAGAAAACAAGACATCACAACTGGCAAGGTCACTAAACATCCCAGTACCGTGAGCACTGGCACAGGGAAGAGAAAAACAGACACCAGGAAGGGCAAGGCCACCATGCATCCCAGTACTGCGAGCACTGGCACAGAAAAGAGAAAACCAGACACTATTCAGGGCAAGGTCACCAAACATCCCAGTATTGCGAGCACTGGCACAGGGAAGAGAACCCCAGACATCAGGAAAGACAAGGTCATCAAACATCCCAGTATTGCGAGCACTGGCACAGGGAAGAGAACACCGGACATCAGGAAAGACAAGGTCATCAAACATCCCAGTATTGCGAGCACTGGCACAGGGAAGAGAACACCAGACATCAGGAAAGACAAGGTCATCAAACATCCCAGTATTGCGAACACTGGCAAAGCAAACGGACATCCAGACACCAGGAAGAAAAAGGTGGCCACAGACGTCCACGGCGGACAAGAAGTTCCGATGATGGCTTCCTCCAGATCAAAAACAGCAGGTATTCTTTAAGTGTCTCCTGCTGAAATGCAGTGTTATGCAAAATTAGCACAGCAGCACACTTCCAACTGTGTTACTATTACACACCACTTGCAGCAATTCACCTTGCAGATTATTAGTTTGTATTCAGAGACAAAGCATTAGTCAACGCAGTATGAAACATTAACGTTTGACAAAAATTGACATTGTACATGTCCATCCTATCTGCTACACATATTTCCCTAAACATATGCTATAGTTCTTACAACAACAATTTCAGAATAAGACGGAATAGTCAGGGATGCTGTGTTTATACAGTTCGTAATATTACTGTATGAAGGAAACCAAAAACATTGATTCGAATGGAAGTAATTTACAAGCACAAAGATAATCACAAAACTTCATATATGGTCTTTACGAAATGTACGGGCTCTCAGACAAATATTGCAATAAGTATCGTTTGAAAAGCATATTGCGATATACCCGTAACACCGTACAGTCCCGATCAATAATAACCTGGGCCTAGTTTTTCGAAGCTCTCTTAGCCCTAAGATTGACTTAAGTTAATGTTAATGCATGTCACTTACGACTCCCATAGCGCTAAGAGAACTTCCAAAATCTGGGCCCTGAGCCACGTTCCTCAAAGAGATAATGGCTCCACGACCTTCGTTAGTCTATGTTAAAGCATGGGAGTTACGACAATCATAGCCCTACGGTCGCTTTCAGGAACGAAGCCTTGAAGATGCCACTCATGACGACACAAACACTGTCCTGACTCTTCAGGTGAAGATTTGTTTGTTTGTGTATTGTTTAAATTTGCACTTAGGAATATTCGAGTTAAATGACGCTGGTGTGTAAATAATATTCTTTTTTACCCTGGACCATCACATCGTTACAGAGGAACAGTAACAAGCAACGGATATGAGACGTTCTTATCATGTTAGTTAGTCAGTAATAGTTCACCGAATGACCGCAGTCTGTACACAATCGAGTCTGGAACAGACAAACAGGAGATTAACGTCATGAGCATCGACCTACGCAGTTGTAATCAACAAAGTCACTCTGTCGTTTGACACTGGGCAGCTATACAAAAACTACAGTTTAATGAAGGGAAACAAATTTGACTTTGTGATTACCGTACTTGGTGACAAGCGTGTTAGCCGTAAACATAATAGACTTTCATGGTTATCTTTTTGTGTGTTTTGTACTAGTCCAGAATGTATGCTTCTTGCTTTTTGCCACGTTTTTTGACGTTGTGATGGAGTGTCCTTAACGTATCTCTTAGTCATATGTGAAGTAGACGTTGACACACTCTAGACACATGTCCAGAGTCATCGATGTTCTCAACAACATATGTGAAGTAGACGTTGACACACTCTAGACACATGTCCAGAGTCATCGATGTTCTCAAAAAGGGTTCTCAACTTGAGAGAATTATCAGTCTGCCCGGAGGAAGACTCTGGACCCTGTTCCATGAAGCGTTCGTAACGTTACGACCATTCGTAACTCTATGTCTTATCGTAGGCTTACGGATATCGTACGTCTAACAACGCTTTGTGGATCGGGACCCTAACCTTGTTCCCATTACTACAACCGTAAAAAACCTGTGTTAATGTATATTATTACCCACGTTGCACTTCGTAAAGGTGTTTCATAACAAAGTGTTATGACACATATGTGTCATAACACCTTCGAGTGATTTGATTGGCTAATGCGTGAACTTTGACATTACTGGTACTACTTTCATCACTCATTCCATTCATGATTTTCATTTAACTTTTCACACCTGAGAGCATGTAAAACGAAAATACTTCTATGGAATTGGATAAAATTTACTTCATTTAGTGTGGTTACTAACATTATTTTCAATTCTATGATAACTCAAGTTTCTGTAATAAAAACGAAAATAAAACAATCTATAAACAAATATGTCTAGTAGGCCTCTCATGAGTGTAAACAAATACGTCTAGTAGGCCTCTCATGAATGTAAACAAATACGTCTAGTAGGCCTCTCATGAGTGTAAACAAATACGTCTAGTAGGCCTCTCATGAGTGTAAACAAATACGTCTAGTAGGCCTCTCATGAGTGTAAACAAATACGTCTAGTAGGCCTCTCATGAGTGTAAACAAATACGTCTAGTAGGCCTCTCATGAGTGTAAACAAATACGTCTAGTAGGCCTCTCATGAATGTAAACAAATACGTCTAGTAGGCCTCTCATGAATGTAAACAAATACGTCTAGTAGGCCTCTCATGAGTGTAAACAAATACGTCTAGTAGGCCTCTCATGAGTGTAAACAAATACGTCTAGTAGGCCTCTCATGAATGTAAACAAATACGTCTAGTGGGCCTCTCATGAGTGTAAACAAATACGTCTAGTAGGCCTCTCATGAGTGTAAACAAATACGTCTAGTAGGCCTCTCATGAATATAAACAAATACGTCTAGTAGGCCTCTCATGAGTGTAAACAAATACGTCTAGTAGGCCTCTCATGAGTGTAAACAAATACGTCTAGTAGGCCTCTCATGAATGTAAACAAATACGTCTAGTAGGCCTCTCATGAGTGTAAACATATACGTCTAGTAGGCCTCTCATGAGTGTAAACAAATACGTCTAGTAGGCCTCTCATGAGTGTAAACAAATACGTCTAGTAGGCCTCTCATGAGTGTAAACAAATACGTCTAGTAGGCCTCTCATGAGTGTAAACAAATACGTCTAGTAGGCCTCTCATGGGTGTAAACAAATACGTCTAGTAGGCCTCTCATGAGTGTAAACAAATACGTCTAGTAGGCCTCTCATGAGTGTAAACAAATACGTCTAGTAGGCCTCTCATGAGTGTAAACAAATACGTCTAGTAGGCCTCTCATGAGTGTAAACAAATACGTCTAGTAGGCCTCTCATGAGTGTAAACAAATACGTCTAGTAGGCCTCTCATGAGTGTAAACAAATACGTCTAGTAGGCCTCTCATGAGTGTAAACAAATACGTCTAGTAGGCCTCTCATGAGTGTAAACAAATACGTCTAGTAGGCCTCTCATGAATGTAAACAAATATGGCGTCGCCCGTAAAAGTTATAATTGATTTCGTCAAAATTGACGTTCAATTGGTTGAAAGAGTTGTGAATGTTATTAAGAGATTGAATACCTTCTGCGTGTATGTTGTCAGGACTGCACAGTAACACACAACATCAAAAGACGAGCGGCGCTCTTGTATCTCTATCAGTGCCACTGTCAGCCGCATCCATTCGAATTTCGAGTCCTCCCGCACAAACATATTGTCACTGCCATCCCTCTCGTAGTTTCTTATGTAGGGGTCAAAAGCACTTCCCAGAATCTGAACACAATAGGCTTGAAATCGTCTACGTTCGAGGTTGTAGGCTGTGTTTTCAGACCCAATTTTCGATGGAGTCTTCAACACAAACATCGAATCTCGACAAGTGGGAATTCCAAGCCGACATGAGAAGGCTTCACTGGCATCCTGCGCAAAGCGTCGCCGAATTATTTACAGTAACTCGTCCTCCGATGAATAACATTAAGCTCAACTATTTGAGACATATAGTTCCCTGTTATTCACATTCACCTTTGCTGTTGAGTTTGAAGCGCCTAATTAAATGCCCCCTAGAATCTTCTTCTTTGTGAACACTTCTCAACATGACGACTAACCCGACAGTGAAAGGCAAGATTTAAGTCACGTAGTCAAGTTAAAAATATTCACACTTCGCAAGTGTTTTGATGAATTATATTATTGCTTTTGAAAACAAATCCTGAACTATGAAGAATTAAATTTTGATTACGACTTGATTCTGTCTCAATTTGTTTATTTTCTTGTGATTTGGCCCTGTATAGGAAATACATTGCCTCTACACAGCTTACGTTTTCCTGGAGTGGAGCGGTTCACATTCACCAATACGATGTATTAACCCGCGTTACATGGTTCTATATAGGAAAGCAAAACAGTATTTTCACGTTTTAGAACGTGGGTAATAAATATGATACAAAACTCGTTTCCCTTTCATATCAAGTTTATGTCCCTCTTGGAATTTTTTTGGTTTGTCACGAGCTTTGAGTGACAAACCAAACTTATTTCACTCGGGACATAAACTTGATATAAAAGGGGAAGCTCGTTTAATATCCTATAAGGAGTTACGATCACCTCAGTGCTAAGATTGTCGTAAGATAATGTTAATGTATGGGAGTTACGATCACCTCAGTGCTATGACTGTCGTAAACGTATTTTAATGTGTGGTTTTGTGTATTTGGACCCTGACAACCCACTTCTGCATATTATGGATCCGAATAAATTCTGAAAGGTTATATATGGGAGTTACCCCAACAAAACCAAACAATGCCTACTGTGTAACATAAGATACATTGAGGAAAATTACTTTTCAGGTGAAGTACACATCAGAAGTATATTTACCATCGTGACCCAAACTGGTACTGAAAAAGACAGTGGTACTGATAGCTATGTCTATGTAGATATATATGGACAGCAAGGTCTGAAAGAAACGCTGTATCTCGATAACAAGATGAAGGATGAAATGGCTGATGGCGCCAACGACACATTTATTGTAAGTATTTTATACAAAAAATAATAATGAAAAAAACATATCTAAGGAAATCTTAGCCTTGTAAATTTATATGATCAGATGCGACAGTTGCTGTTTGTTTATTTAGTTGTCTATCGTTTAATGCCTTATCAATGTGGCAAATACATGGCGTGGAGTTGTAAATAGTCTGGACCAGGCAATCCAGTGATTAGCGGCATGATCATCTATCTAGGCAAATGGGTTTCGATGACATGTGTCAGCCAAGTCAGCAGGCCTGACCAACCAATCCCGTTAGTCAAGGATGGGCCCCGCGGGGTGCCGAAGATCAAAAGAAATTACCAGCAACATGAACTTGAGTTGGTAAAGTTACACATATTTATAGTTTATCAACGAGTGTTGATATACTTGATATCAAACCATGAGGGTAAGAATCTGTTTGTCATTAAAAGCAAACAAAAAAAACAAAAAAAAAAAAAACCAAAAAAATCACTCTTAATTTTGAACAATCTCTGCCATTAGACATGCAGGGAAGAGATGCCATTGTACTGGGACGTCATCACGTTTATGACGTCATATCTCCTAGGAGATTTCGTTTGGTCTCACACTGCAGTATCCTCAGTGGAACCCATTTTTGGGTAATAGATATAAAATCTCACACAAACGTCTTCTGAGATCAAATCTATCAACAGGAGATGATTAGGAGATAAACATTATGTGTTAACCAGTGTACGGGTGCTTTTGAGTATTTGAAGCACGGGAATACATTTGGACCGACATTGTAAACACAAAAAGTAAACCAAAGGGTTTTACTGTCTGCATCTGCAGCTGCTCATTTGTGACGTCATTCTCACTTTACATCACAATATGATTTGAATGACGTCACCACTGTTGATGACACAACAAACAATTGTTTGCGATGTCTCTACGTGTCAATACGCAGGGAATAGTCTTGCAGTTTCCAGGTATCAAATACCATTTGATCACGTTTTTCAACCAATCAGATTACAGAACACAGTCACTTTGGGTTTACAAGTAAAGTTAGAGCGGTGTCGGGTATCACCGAACGAGCGTCTATTACCGAACATTGTTTTCTCATGTTGCCAATCGCGACAGCAACTTGTATGTGCATGCCATGAAAGGAAAACTTCCTTTGCGGGAAGAACGATCGTCTGAATGGATACCTCATATAGTGTCATGTCTGTTTTAGTAAATTACGCAGTTCCAAAACGTAATGAAAGCTTTCTTAGTTTACTTTGGAAATGAACCCTGCTGAAAAAAACATGATGATTGTTTTATTAAGAAATGGGTTTTATTGTACAAGCTATAGCGTTCTCCCAAGCCAGATATTAGTAAATCAGGCACCAACTCCAAACATTAGTCCGGGGAACAACTTACTTATACATCAGGAACATGTTTGTTGAGGTATGTCGATAAGCGCTTGAAATATTCGACCGTGACCTTATTGAAATATGAAGGGCAGTTAATTTCACAAAGTTGTTGAGAGTGGTTTCCCTTAGGGTGTGATCCATTACTGACTGGCGGACACTCTTTGCGTCATTTGATTACTTCCCCCCATGTCTCTGTTGAACTACGTACTTCCATTACTTTCCCTGGCCAGTTAATTTTGTCTTCTATAAAGTACGTCCACATACCATACAATACACACACGTTAATCATATATTTAAAAGTAAGGATTCCATGAACTTTTTTCTGCATTCTCATCTTCCTTTTGTTTCTTTTTTTTCTTTTTGGTATTCAGACATGAAATTATAGAACGTGTAATTGAGGCTGTGTGAATTAATGACCTAATGTGATCAAGTCGATTTGCATACAAAGCAGTTCAGTTTTCTCCATAATATGCATTCAGTGAAATAAGCGACCAGACATATATCAACTACTCTAATTGATCTACATTTGAAAAACTTGATAAATGAACCATATAATACTGGAACACAATTGTACAGAGACACTGTTCGGGAATACCTGTTTGATTTCTCGCAGCTATTTAATTAACAAGTGAGTATAAATACTGCGTTTTCAACACAGCATCGATCAAGTGATAGCGTCAATGCAATACTTCTTTTCCTGGACTTAATACTCAAAGGATGTTTGTGTTTGTCAATAACTGATGACCCCATACTCCACAGCGATATGGCCTAACTTTGGTGGAATGACTATAACCAGTGTATTTCAGAGTTGTAGATGGAACTGTCATGTGATGAATCGATCATGCCAACTTTGTTCCACACAGAACTAGAAAAATCACTCAGCTGTACTCGCACATGAAAGTACCTGGCATGTAGCTGCTCAGTGACACACCTGATAAGTACCTTTTATATCACGTGACCTCATGATCATATGTGCAAATTCCGTAAAAATACCGGCATAAATTATTTCATATGATGCGTGCATGGCGGTATTTGAATGGTACATACGTGACTTGTTTTACTTGCATGGTTACGTGAGGATGTTATCATCATTAACTGGATGTTGAGATAACACATCAAACAATAACATATCTGACCTCTAGTGCATGTATAATATATGAGTTATGGTTACACTATGAGACCATGCAGTTATAGGGCGTGTACCTATAATGTCAGTATATTGAGTGAAGACACTCTTGAATATTAAGGTAAGACTACAGACAGTACGTAGTCTTTCTATTTTAATTTCATTTCGTTCCAAAATTACAATATAATGACCTTTATTCCTCATTCGGAACACACCTTTCCAGAAACAGCAAGCAAATCTACATGAATTCCTTTAACCAATAATGTCGAGTGAAAATAATTCGTGCAGGACCTAGCTGCACGTTTCATTGATTGGTTGGTTGGGTTTATTTTCAATGCGGCACTCGACATTATTTCAGCTATATATAGGAACTGACTAAATTATACAAATTTCAGTAAAAACGAGATCGAGATCACAGTAGATAATATGAACGAAATGACCGCACTTGAACACAAACACTCGTCATAGAGGTCGTCAGCCCGACGAATAGCCCGGAATAGACCGGAATAGCCCGGAATAGCCCGACACGATAGTTTGGAGAGCAGAATCTGAAAGTCCGACCGTGTCAGATGTTTGCTTGAAACAGGTCTGCTGGACGGGGTTAAGTCGTCTTCACATATGAATATAATACACATTGAGAGGAATCAGATGGGATTTTGTGTTAGCTGTTCGGTAATACCTGACACCGCTCTACAAAGTTTTCTTGTATTGAACAAGTGTATATATATTGCATGTCAGAAGACAAGTGGGCGACATTTTATGTGCACTTCGGTCATCCAAAATGTTTATCAGTTATCAGTAAAAGGATGAATTCATCAGAACGCATAACTGACAATAGGCTTCTTGAGCGTTGTGACATCATCAGCTTTGAGACGTCATGGCATTGTCAGTTGTGACGTCAAAATAACTGATGATGTAATAGTAATTTGACAACAAAATTCTTGCGATATCTACAATGCTTATTATTAACCATACGGTAGAAAATATCTTAGTAAATATTTTCACTACTGGCACAAGTGCACACATCACTTTACCTATTATATAATAGCATATTGGAAGAAATACTAACTTTGGCCCCGTGAGTGAAATGATGCATTAATTTATTCATAATTTTCATTCATCATTTGTGATCACGATGAAACGAGATTATCGTCACTAGAGACAAACGCTCAATAGATATTGCCTTATCTTCAAAATTTCATTACATAAAAGCAATGAAAATATGTATGGGGTTTGTTTCATTCTATTAGAGGATATTCTTTGTACATTTTAGTTGTACAATTTCGAGAGATTCTCCTATACCTGTGATCTTTCTCGTGAAAACAGATAGAAAACTATGAGTATAGTTAGTGATCATATACAGCCACTTGTACGGAAGCAGGGAAAACGGAGCAAATTGCTGGAGTTTTGTCCCCACACCTGACAAACTGAAGTAGTCCTAGGCCTACCTCAGCAGGTAATCAATAACATTCTCAACCTGTCAATAATCATTCCACAATTTCAGAGGCATAGCATGGCCAATACTGCAATTGTGTGACGAAGTCACATTGGAATACTGAAACCGATCGCTCTTTAGCTTTGACCTTCACTTTTTGTCTGTGCTGTGTTCAGTCCACCCAAAATCAGTGTTGTTTTACGCCTTTATTCATGGGTTATGAAGACTAGCAAGTCAATGTCGTCCGATGTTGTGCATACCCTCATAGCAGGTCCTATCTATTGGGGTCTCTTACAAATCGACTTCCTCGCCTCAAGTGAAATATCGCATGATCCAAAAACTACTCGTCTAATGACGGCGAGTTGCCTTATGACATATAACTTTTCTCCATTCATATCATATATCTATTACAGTTGTCAGCTGGCGCAAAGCAAAATTTCACACTCATTTCGTATTCGTCATAATACACATATCCCGTCATAATACACATATCTCACACAACCGTTATCTACTGCGGGAATTTAGAATGATAAATGTGATAAATCCTCACGGATCCTTTTATGGCAGTTACTCAATGTTGGCGATGGGCATTTCACAACGTCTGTGATATCTAGCATTCCTTTCCTAACCCGCATGCTGTTTCCACACAGATTCTTACGAATCCAAGGATATGCTCAGCTTTGTCTTCAGCAGATAGTAAAAATGTTTATGCGTGAAAGACTTTTTAGCATACTGGTGTTTGTTACCGAGCCTAGTTAAGAAAACAAAAAATGCGAAAATCAATGCAAAGAGTATATTACCAATATACCTGCTCTGATTTGTTTGCTTGTTTATTGTTTTACGCGGTATTCAGCAATATTCCAGATATTTATTGGACGTCTCTGAATACCAGAGTCTGAACCAGACTATCCTGTGACTAGCGTTGTGAGCATCAGTCTGCACAACAGGGTACGATAACCTGCACCGTCCAACTGAACAATGCAACTGGAATGGTTTATGTTTTTGCAGTTCAAACGGTTCACGGACCTTGGAAACATCACACAAATGGTACTGAGGGTGAAAGGATATGGTGCACGACCTGGATGGTTACTGATTGGGGTGAGTGTTACTGTCACAATTTGAAACTGTATTACACTATGGAACCGCTTTATCTCTCTTTGGTTCCGTGTCTTACCTTCTTTACTGTCATACTGAGCTTAAGTCCATTTCGGCGCCAAGTTAGTAACAGAATCCGAATGATGATGAAATGTCATACTTGCGTATGAGTATACATGTTTCCTTGAACTGACTGTAGACAGCGATGTGTAATTTGAATGGGCAATCCACATCCATTTCACAGATGCAAAATCATATTTGTTTATATTAACAATGAGCCCTGAACATTTTGTTAACAGCCAGAGTCTTTATTGACATTAACATTTCTTTCGGCACTTTACTTTTCCATTACCTGCC
This sequence comes from Haliotis asinina, assembly GCF_037392515.1. NCBI lineage: Eukaryota > Metazoa > Mollusca > Gastropoda > Lepetellida > Haliotidae > Haliotis > Haliotis asinina. The sequence continues at coordinate 9,529,573 of NC_090292.1, forward strand.
TAAGAGGTTGAGTGGGATAGCCTTGTGATTAAAGTGTTCGCTTGTCACGCCGAAGACATGAGCGCTATACAAATGTGAAGCCCCTTTCTGGTCTCCCCAGCATGATATTGTTGGAATATTGCTAAAGGTGACGTACAGCTAAATTCACTCACTCGCTCACAGTTGTGAGAATAGGGGTGAAGCAACCTCTTTACAGAACATACTGCCTACACTCTCTTCATCTTAAAACCATTTCTGACAAATGTTTAAATTCTAATAGGGTCATAATTGATCGTTACCCACGCTTGTAGTGAGATTCTACCAAGTCATTGGTTGATGTGACCTGATTGATGTATGCTATCATAAGCAAATAGGGAGGTAAAGAGGTCACGGGACTCTGCGGGACCTTACGTTGTTCGGTACTTCCGGCGACAAGGAACGTTTGACAGCAATGACTACAGCAATGACACCTGGCCAGTTATACCGAGATTCGAACGCCGATCGTCAGAGTGACAAACGAGCGCTTTCAAAAGTGGTCTTCCCCATCGCCCATTTCGACCAAAATATGCAGAAAGTGTCAATGCGACTCAAGTGTCGTAAGTCAATGTTAAAATATATGAATTACGATCATCTTTGGGCTACGACAGTTGTAAGTCCGGGGCCCCATGACTAAAATCGGGTTCGTTACATCCCTGTATTCATTGTAAGCGTGTTTGTTAAAAGCGGATGTTCTGTATGTATCTTTACAGGTAGAGGTTCGACGTAGACGTACCTACGAGCGACACACGATCACGGAGACATTCTACACTTACATCAATAAGTGGTTCCAAAGGCTGAAAGGGTTCTATATATTTAACCGTGCCGAAGAAAAATATAACATGCCCTACAAATTGGTATCTAGATTCACCACGGAAAACTAACAGGTTTTAATACAATCTACGTTATGTACAGAAATATACTGAACAGAAAAAGAAACTTAAAGCAATCTCTTAAAAGTAAGCGTTCATGTTTATGTTTCTTATTTAAACACATAAACGATAAACAGAGTTGCGTGTTCTTTGCTGTTCAGTAAACAGGTTCACGAACAGGTGAGGATGTTTTATTTCCCGATAAAAAGGAATGTATTTGTACACGTGACCATATGTGTTTCATCGTTGTGTTATTTACATTTTTATCACCCGCCATAAATATACTCCTCAAGAAAGTAATTTTACACTCAGAAAATTCGAATTTTAAGAACATTTTGGACACAAACCATTCCATGCTGAATGCCAACACATGAGGGAATGGTTGCCGATGACAAGATGTTTGAAAAAAATAAATCTTGAACAAAACGTAACGTTGCACTCACGTCTGCAATAAATCGCTAAAACGCACCCTACTTGCGCGTGCATCAAATCATAAAACACTGCATCAAAGACCGTAAAAATTGACAATTTGGCTAACAATTATTTCTTGATTCATCAAGTCTGTCCAGAGTCTACTACTTATGGAGAAGTCTGTGAGACGACTATGAGCATGTCTAGGGTGTCATGGAAAACGTTGCTTTTAAATGCTTTGTTGGAGTGCAGCCATGTGCAGTCTTGGAAGAATTCCATCCTACAAACCACTCCTTTTGTGACAAGACACCGTGTTATGGGCTGAGTGTTGAGGGGCCAATGGTCCTGAGCTAATAAGGATCCTTACTAGCCTGAATGTGTTCGGATAAGTTGAACCGTCCCTACTGGATATTAATTTTATGCAATAAAATACAATAATCAAGTATGAGAAATCGAACACCACTGCTGGTTTGATGCCTTTTAGGCATGGAGTCCTAATTTGGATGTGTAAATTGTTTTGTCAGGTTGAAAGGTATGTCCCGAGGAGTTTCAAACATCCAGTCTTCACCAATTTCACGCGGCAACCATTGGTTTAAAAAGGAGGAATACATCTCAACGACGGTGTAACTTGTATACTGACGGCGACGTTCAACTTCCAGCTAAAATGAGAACAAGCAAACATGATGTCAGGAGAATAACCACCATCTACTGAAGCGAGTACAAGCGTTAACCCTCCACCCCACGCAATACTTCAGACCAATATTTAGAATTGGATTTTGAACAGTGTCTGAGAGTTAAGATTATGGTTAAATATTTAAATCACACAAAACTGTACTGGGGTTATTATAGATCATTATACCAACAATATCTCGGTGAGATATATCGCTGACAATCTGGAGTCAGTCACAAACCATGTATGAGCACAAATGAATATACAGCTTAGTCAAATCATTTCCACTCACCTTTACACAGAACCAGTTCGATTTCATCCCCATATATGCCTTCATTTGTATCTCCATTTTACGTATACCTCCAAGATCCTTGCTTCTACTGAACTGTAAATAGATACGAAAAAATGCTTTCTTTACCTATGAGAAACTTCTGCTAAAAGCAGAGTCGATTCTGTACTTGGAAAAAGCAGAGTCAATTGTGCAGTCGGTTACACCAGGTGTTACAATGAGCGAGGTTTTGTCAACTGTTCGCCTGAAATAACTGAAAAGAGTTTTTACTTTTAAAAACAGATATCTCCCCCTTCCCCACATTCGACTTTGAGGCCTCAAACAATCCATTTGATTCGTTCCCTTCTAAAATACCTAAGTATGTAAATAGGAAAAATAAAAAGATACTATTGTTGGTACTAAGTCTACAAAATTTTGGAAGGATGGATGAAATGGTTTTAGAGTTATGCTTCAAACACAAATCCTATCCTTAAAAACACAAGTCCACTTTTATTGTCATTGAAACTGAAAAAAAATATAAAAAATACCCCAAAAACAGAGCCATAAAAAACTTTAAGTTTTACAAAATATTTTATTTTGATATGAATTCTTCCGTTGTTGCAACAAAAATAAATCCCAAAACAAAGGAATCGTCAAGTTGGCACACTGCATATAGAGACAGATGGCGTAATGCTCACAATGACAATAACCAACACATATGCATATCTTGTGAAGACACAGCACCGAATATTGTCAATTTTTCAGTTAAAAAGTATAAATAAAAATGTATTTGTTGGGAAAATGCTGAAAAAACGCCAGACGTATATACGTTTCAGGCAGATTGTGTAATCAGTCATTTCATAAAATGATCACAATTTCACCAAACTAGAGACTATGGGCAGCGAGCAAATTTAATTTTACTCCGCTCTCAGCAATATTCCATCGCTGTTAGCCAATGTACTAAAAATGGTGGCCAAACTTTTGCTGATAGCGACCTGTAGTTATTCCATTTCCACATTGTTTGTTAATTGACAATCTTCTCTTTAACACGCTCTCAAACAGGTATGAAGTACAATGCGATAATCTGTCCTTCGACGACAAGATTTTATACCGTGTGAATATGGCAACCTACCCGAAAGGTATCCACAGATTCGGGGACCATCTCAGGACCTTTATGATTCAGATACAACTCTTCTGAATCGCTGACACCGTGTAGTATGAGATACACGTAGGAGGCGGTGCCACTGTCACTTTTTCTCCCAGTTTCTGTCACAACCTTATACTCCACGGAAGACACAGCTTCTGGAACACACAATGTCATTATTGCAGTATTTCAGTGTTATTGGTGATCATGTTAATTGGTTCATTGTTGTTTTACGTCGCACTCAGCAATATCCCACCTATATGGCACTGGTAGCCTATTTAAAGAGTGTTACGGTTAAGAATTTACCGTGACAACAATGTAACATTTACTATTCAAAACACTAAACATTGTGACCCAATAATAATTAATACTGAATTAATAACAATATATACAGGAAATACACACTCGTAACAGTCAGCAGTATCCCAGATATATGGCACTCGTAGCCTATTTTATATTGGATTCCCCCTAATTGTCAGACATCTTTTAAGAGGAATGCTAGGTTTGATAACTCTAAATGTGATATTCTAGATATTTTACTGTCCTTATATATTTCATATTTTAGATTGATGTCATGGCAGTGATCAGTGCCAAGCGTATCAGCAAGCCTGCCAACCTGTTAGTCACAATGTTGTTATTATAAATCCTGAAAAGTTACTCCTGATCAAGGAACGGTGGTGTAGGATAGTGATTAACGCGGAAGACCTGGATAAACCGCAGGGGTGGTGGAGATTTATGGACATCCTGTAAGGGTGGTGGAGATTTATGGACATCCTGTAAGGGTGGTGGAGATTTATGGACATCCTGTAAGGGTGGTGGGGAATTATGGTCATCCTGTAAGGGTGGTGGTGATTTATGGATGTCCTCTGATTGAGTTGGGAATTGATGGACATCCTGGTAGGGACGTGGGGATTCATGCATATCCTGTTTGTAGCGCGGAGATCCTGTCGGGTAGGTGGAGATTTATGGACATCTCGTGAGGGTGGTGGGGATGATTCATGTTTATTGCCATACTGTGCAGCTGATTGGTTGATGTCCAGAGTACCTGTTCCAGATTTGTCGATGTCACGTGAGGGTGGTGAAGGGTTTTCGGCGCCTTGTGCCGATGGTGGAATATGGTTAACGTTCTGCATCAGTGGTGTAGACTGGTCGATGTCACGTGAGGGTGATGAAGGGTTCTCGATATCTTGTGCCGATGGTGGAATATGGTTAATATTCTGCATCAGTGGTGTAGATTTGTCGATGACGTCCTGTATGGATGATGGGGATGAGGATGTTACACTGCCACCCCTGTCAGTGTCACTAGTCCTCCCAGTCGTCCCCATTACTGTTGATGCAAGACAAGACATATTCGGTATTCGCTCATGGTTGTGCTTTTTATGTACTTTAAACAGTTTATTAATGGGAATAGTGTCAACATATTGTTTCAAGGTTTTCAAAAAGGAAATTGTTAATCGCTCTGACACGCGGAATATTCTGAAAATCTTAAGTCTGGCGACTTTGACAAAGCAAACTCGACCATTCCACAAAATTAACGGCGACAATCCCAGGCTTGTGCTCACAGACAAGCAAATGCTTAGTGAAGCACCCGCTGAATATACATCTCTTTTGAATGAGCCCCGATTTGAAACTATTGGAGCAATAAAGGGATTCTCCTATACAGAACCTGGCCCAGCTGGAAGCTGCTTTATACAAGGAATGGCGTAGACTGTCCTGACATAGGATCAGGAGGCTGACACGGGATATGAAGAGGAGAGTGCTGGCTGTCATACGGTCACATGGAGGTTACATTCGGATTTGACCTTGTTTTTCTGTTAAAATATCTCTTTTACTACAAATAGCAATTATCATAAAAAGTCAACGTGGATTCCAATAATTTTGTCGTTCTATTTGGAGTCCAAGGATCATACGGGTCAGAAAAACATATTGTATTGCATCATGGACCCTCTAAACTCTAACATATCACAGAGGAGGTGTGGTAGCCTAGTGGGTAAAGCAATCGCAGAAGGTCCGGGTTCGATTCCCAGCACGGATACAATGTGTCCACCACCGTGATATTGCTGTAAAATTACTACAAGAAGCAAAAACATTCTAACAGATAGCCATTCAACAACTTACCACATTTAAGAACATAACCGTCAGTATGAGGTTGCCCGTCATGCTGTACCTTGTTCACAACAACTTCTTCCTCAGTCCCATCATCTGTGTAACGGACGCATTTTGAACAGTGAGGATCACGGGCGCACTTGGCAAAACAGCGAAGTCTTGATGATGACGGGGCAAAGACGACTCTGTCCTTGTCCTCAATCTTTGCTGGTCTGATATTCTTTCCAAAACTGATGACAATACCATCGTTTACGTGTGCACCTAGTGTGTTACAGCACAGCAGCAAACACTGACAGAGCACACAAACGATGGCGCTGCACAACATCTTCTCTGAGACAGTCACGGAGCACTGAAAATACTTTGAAAACCATCAATGTCTTATACCTTGTTTAATTACATTCATTGACATTCGATGAAGACATTGATGTACTGAAAACCTATACTTTGTTATTTATTACTCTTTCACAAAACCTAAAGCAAATAATATAAACGATCTCTCTACTTTCATACAGTCATTTATCACTTTCTTGGCTCTGAGTAGATATTTAAGTCAGTTGGAGATGTTACGGTGAAACGAACGTATCGAAATGACATATACCATTCGGCTCTAAAGAAGAGTCATCTTATAAAAGATAAGCGGTAATCCGTACATGATGTTCCTCATACAGACACTGGAAATAGCCTCCAAACAAGTATTATCTCGTCATTAACTTGGCAAACAAATAAAAGGCACCATAAAGCAATAATAGTTTGAATTTATTATTCGTTTTCCAACTTCATGTTGTTCCTGACAAAATAAGATTTTTTTGCATCCATATAGTTACATATGAAGACAGTTTAGAAAGTGCACGAAATAGTCCATCAAACCTAAATAATATGGCGTGCATCTGTCACGGTAGGAAGGCTGACCATTCCATATTATGCACTTAGAAAAATATATTAAGTGTCAGGCAGTACATTTTGCCCATATAGGTTGTCTGATAGGCAATATTCCAGAAAGGAAATGTATAAACTGCATGTACGTCCTATTGGAAAACAAGCATTTTATTTTCCTCGATAAAGTTACCTTCTTTTGAAAAGTGAAAATCAGAAATGAGTGTTAGCATAACTGTCAGTTTTGACAAGAGTTACCTTAGGTAAATACAGTTGTATAAGCACAATAGGAATAGTTATTTTGCTTCATAAAACAGTACCATCCTATCATTAACAATATTTCCCTAAATTGTAAATACAAATGATCATGACATCCCTAATTCAGCTAAATATGGATGGGTCTTCCCAATTATTTCAGTCTAACATTTCCACAGCATAACATCTTAGTTTTGAAATACGCTGACTTTTTGTTCTGGATATATGGAAGTCGCCTCGTAAGACAAGCACAAATTGTTGAAGAGTGAAGACTATGTCCTACCTAGATCATCTGAGTGACTTTGTGTGTGTGTGAGTGTGTGTGTGTGTGTGTTAGTGTGTGTGTGTGTGTGCGTGTGTGTGTGTGCGTGAGGGAGAGAGAGAGAGAGTGAGTAAGTGAATATGAGAGTGATTCAGTGAGTGAGTGAGTGAGTGAGTGAGTGCGAGAGTGAATGAGTGAGTGGGCATGTCAGCCATATATAGCTGCTAACCAAAAGTCAGTTTAATCCTTTAAAACACATTTAAAGTTAAATAGTGATTATACAAAGTTTTCGTAAAAAGTTTAAGTCTGAGTTTACACAATGATACATTATGCATTGTACGATTATGAAATCTGTCTGCAAAACACAACAAAAGAAGTAGTGTTAAGTAATAATCAATGGACATTTATAAAATGAAATGAGTTAAAGCAGTTATTAATGTATAGAATATTTCAATAATTGATAGAGCGTGTGTTTGAAAAATCATACAAAGAAACCGACGATGGCTCCTCTATGTCATCTTCACCTATTTGACACTTGGCAAATATACTTCAGTATTTCTGTGTGGTGACCACGACGATGGACAACTGTCTGGCAGCCGATCCCGTTAGCCGCCTCTTATGACAAGCATGCGTTACTATGGACTTGAGACTAGATATCCCAAGCTCTCTTAGAGCTAACTTAGTCGTATGTGCCATACATCAACATGATCTTACGACTATCTTAGTGTTAAGAAAGCTTCGAGAATCTGCTCCGTTCCTCAAACGATCGAATCCCTGGGAAGATCGTATCTGCCATACTGTAAGATAGACCTACGACAATCATAGCGTTTCGGTCGCTTTGAGGAACGGAGCGCTGTTCTTACCTGGATCTTCCCATGTATCACCCAGATAAAACTCACACAACTATAAAGTTGAGTGAGTGAGTTCGTTTTACGGCCCAGTTCACTTTCACACGAGAAAATTCGGATCGGCTGAAAAGGTCTGAATTGGTTAATAAGACTCATGTTGCGGTTTCATCGATAGGTGTGACAGGGTTAGTTGTTTTACGCCGCACTCTCCAACATTAAGGCTATATAACTCGAGTTTAGACCAGACAATCCAATGATCAACATCATAAGCATTGTTCTAAGCAACTGTGATACGATCTCACGTGTCAACCAATTCAGCGAACCTGATCAGCAGATGAGGTTAGTCGCCTTCTATGACAAGCATGGGTTGCTGAAGACCAGTTGTAACACACATCTTCACGGATACACGGGTGTGAACATGACTATAGACAGGAAAACTGTACAACGGATCACTATGTTGTGTGCACTGTGGAGTATGGATCACCTGGTGTTTAACTTGTACAGTGTATTACTGTATTCTATAGATTGTGGAGAATGGATCACCTGGTGTTTAACTTGTACAGTGTATTACTGTATTCTATAGATTGTGGAGTATGGAGCACCTGGTGTTTAACTTGTACAGTGTGTTACTGTATTCTATAGATTGTGAAGTATGGAGCACCTGGTGTTTAACTTGTACAGTGTATTACTGTATTCTATAGATTGTGAAGTATGGAGCACCTGGTGTTTAACTTGTACAGTGTATTACTGTATTCTATAGATTGTGAAGTATGGAGCACCTGGTGTTTAACTTGTACAGTGTATTACTGTATTCTATAGATTGTGAAGCATGGAGCACCTGGTGTTTAACTTGTACAGTGTATTACTGTATTCTATAGATTGTGAAGTATGGAGCACCTGGTGTTTAACTTGTACAGTGTATTACTGTATTCTATAGATTGTGGAGCATGGAGCACCTGGTGTTTACCTTGTACAGTGTATTACTGTATTTTATAGATTGTGAAGTATGGAGCACCTGGTGTTTAACTTGTACAATGTATTACTGTGTTCTATAGATTGTGGAGTATGGATCACCTGGTGTTTAACTTGTACAGTGTATTACTGTATTCTATAGATTGTGGAGTATGGAGCACCTGGTGTTTAACTTGTACAGTGTATTACTGTATTCTATAGATTGTGGAGTATGGAGCAACTGGTGTTTAACCTCTTACAGTGTATTACTGTATTCTATAGATTGTGAAGTATGGAGCACCTGGTGTTTAACTTGTACAGTGTATTACTGTATTCTATAGATTGTGGAGTATGGAGCACCTGGTGTTTAACTTGTACAGTGTATTACTGTATTCTATAGATTGTGAAGTATGGAGCACCTGGTGTTTAACTTGTACAGTGTATTACTGTATTCTATAGATTGTGAAGCATGGAGCACCTGGTGTTTAACTTGTACAGTGTATTACTGTATTCTGGTTCCAGCAAAAAGTAAACAGTAGGATCATGTGCGGCTCGGATTCTGAAATTCCGGGGGCTGGGGTCGGAAAGACTCAGTGAACAGTACTTTTAGACAGTCAGTCATCTCTGATCTCAGCTGTAATATATTTTGATTGAGACATTACTTCAAGGTAAAGACCAGCCATACGTGGACGAATTTACCTACTGTGTGAATAACAGGAAAACTACGCATAAACGTGGCAAACGCGGGTCGGGAGATGTAGGTGCACGTTTTAGAAATACACTTTTTAACGACTCTTTAATCGTAGTGCTGGATGATGAAGAAGAGGACATCAGCTGGTTTAAACTGACACACATGCGTCAAAGCCGTGCCAGTTTTTCAATAGTACTGTGCGTTTGTTACCTCCAACCATCATGTACATCTGGTTTAAACTGACACACATGCGTCAAAGCCGTGCCAGTTTTTCAATAGTACTGTGCGTTTGTTACCTCCAACCATCATGTACATCTAGTTTAAACTGACACACATGCGTCAAAGCCGTGCCAGTTTTTCAATAGTACTGTGCGTTTGTTACCTCCAACCATCATGTTCATCTGGTTTAAACTGACACACATGCGTCAAAGCTGTGCCAGTTTTTCAATAGTACTGTGCGTTTGTTACCTCCAACCATCATGTACATCTGGTTTAAACTGACACACATGCGTCAAAGCTGTGCCAGTTTTTCATTAGTACTGTGCGTTTGTTACCTCCAACCATCATGTACATCTGGTTTAAACTGACACACATGCGTCAAAGCTGTGCCAGTTTTTCAATAGTACTGTGCGTTTGTTACCTCCAACCATCATGTACATCTGGTTTAAACTGACACACATGCGTCAAAGCTGTGCCAGTTTTTCAATAGTACTGTGCGTTTGTTACCTCCCACCATCATGTACATCTGGTTTAAACTGACACACATGCGTCAAAGCTGTGCCAGTTTTTCAATAGTACTGTGCGTTTGTTACCTCCAACCATCATGTACATCTGGTTTAAACTGACACACATGCGTCAAAGCTGTGCCAGTTTTTCATTAGTACTGTGCGTTTGTTACCTCCAACCATCATGTACATCTGGTTTAAACTGACACACATGCGTCTAAGCCGTGCCAGTTTTTCAATAGTACTGTGCGTTTGTTACCTCCAACCATCATGTACATCTGGTTTAAACTGACACACATGCGTCAAAGCTGTGCCAGTTTTTCAATAGTACTGTGCGTTTGTTACCTCCCACCATCATGTACATCTGGTTTAAACTGACACACATGCGTCAAAGCCGTGCCAGTTTTTCAATAGTACTGTGCGTTTGTTACCTCCAACCATCATGTACATCTGGTTTAAACTGACACACATGCGTCAAAGCCGTGCCAGTTTTTCATTAGTACTGTGCGTATGTTACCTCCCACCATCATGTACATCTGGTTTAAACTGACACACATGCGTCAAAGCCGTGCCAGTTTTTCAATAGTACTGTGCGTTTGTTACCTCCAACCATCATGTACATCTGGTTTAAACTGACACACATGCGTCAAAGCTGTGCCAGTTTTTCATTAGTACTGTGCGTTTGTTACCTCCAACCATCATGTACATCTGGTTTAAACTGACACACATGCGTCAAAGCTGTGCCAGTTTTTCATTAGTACTGTGCGTTTGTTACCTCCAACCATCATGTACATCTGGTTTAAACTGACACACATGCGTCAAAGCCGTGCCAGTTTTTCAATAGTACTGTGCGTTTGTTACCTCCAAACATCATGTACATCTGGTTTAAACTGACACACATGCGTCAAAGCTGTGCCAGTTTTTCAATAGTACTGTGCGTTTGTTACCTCCAACCATCATGTACATCTGGTTTAAACTGACACACATGCGTCAAAGCTGTGCCAGTTTTTCATTAGTACTGTGCGTTTGTTACCTCCAACCATCATGTACATCTGGTTTAAACTGACACACATGCGTCAAAGCTGTGCCAGTTTTTCATTAGGACTGTGCGTTTGTTACCTCCAACCATCATGTACATCTGGTTTAAACTGACACACATGCGTCAAAGCCGTGCCAGTTTTTCAATAGTACTGTGCGTTTGTTACCTCCAACCATCATGTACATCTGGTTTAAACTGACACACATGCGTCAAAGCTGTGCCAGTTTTTCAATAGTACTGTGCGTTTGTTACCTCCAACCATCATGTTCATCTGGTTTAAACTGACACACATGCGTCAAAGCTGTGCCAGTTTTCAATAGTACTGTGTGTTTGTTACCTCCAACCATCATGTACATCTGGTTTAAACTGACACACATGCGTCAAAGCCGTGCCAGTTTTTCAATAGTACTGTGCGTTTGTTACCTCCAACCATCATGTTCATCTGGTTTAAACTGACACACATGCGTCAAAGCCGTGCCAGTTTTTCAATAGTACTGTGCGTTTGTTACCTCCAACCATCATGTACATCTGGTTTAAACTGACACACATGCATCAAAGCCGTGCCAGTTTTTCAATAGTACTGTGCGTTTGTTACCTCCAACCATCATGTACATCTGGTTTAAACTGACACACATGCGTCAAAGCCGTGCCAGTTTTTCAATAGTACTGTGCGTTTGTTACCTCCAACCATCATGTACATCTAGTTTAAACTGACACACATGCGTCAAAGCCGTGCCAGTTTTTCAATAGTACTGTGCGTTTGTTACCTCCAACCATCATGTACATCTGGTTTAAACTGACACACATGCGTCAAAGCCGTGCCAGTTTTTCAATAGTACTGTGCGTTTGTTACCTCCAACCATCATGTACATCTAGTTTAAACTGACACACATGCGTCAAAGCCGTGCCAGTTTTTCAATAGTACTGTGCGTTTGTTACCTCCAACCATCATGTACATCTAGTTTAAACTGACACACATTCGTCAAAGCCGTGCCAGTTTTTCAATAGTACTGTGCGTTTGTTACCTCCAACCATCATGTACATCTAGTTTAAACTGACACACATGCGTCAAAGCTGTGCCAGTTTTTCAATAGTACTGTGTGTTTGTTACCTCCAACCATCATGTACATCTGGTTTAAACTGACACACATGCGTCAAAGCTGTGCCAGTTTTTCAATAGTACTGTGCGTTTGTTACCTCCAACCATCATGTTCATCTGGTTTAAACTGACACACATGCGTCAAAGCTGTGCCAGTTTTTCAATAGTACTGTGCGTTTGTTACCTCCAACCATCATGTACATCTGGTTTAAACTGACACACATGCGTCAAAGCCGTGCCAGTTTTTCAATAGTACTGTGCGTTTGTTACCTCCAACCATCATGTACATCTAGTTTAAACTGACACACATGCGTCAAAGCCGTGCCAGTTTTTCAATAGTACTGTGCGTTTGTTACCTCCAACCATCATGTACATCTAGTTTAAACTGACACACATGCGTCAAAGCCGTGCCAGTTTTTCAATAGTACTGTGCGTTTGTTACCTCCAACCATCATGTACATCTAGTTTAAACTGACACACATGCGTCAAAGCTGTGCCAGTTTTTCAATAGTACTGTGCGTTTGTTACCTCCAACCATCATGTACATCTGGTTTAAACTGACACACATGCGTCAAAGCTGTGCCAGTTTTTCAATAGTACTGTGCGTTTGTTACCTCCAACCATCATGTTCATCTGGTTTAAACTGACACACATGCGTCAAAGCTGTGCCAGTTTTTCAATAGTACTGTGCGTTTGTTACCTCCAACCATCATGTACATCTGGTTTAAACTGACACACATGCGTCAAAGCTGTGCCAGTTTTTCAATAGTACTGTGCGTTTGTTACCTCCAACCATCATGTACATCTGGTTTAAACTGACACACATGCGTCAAAGCTGTGCCAGTTTTTCAATAGTACTGTGCGTTTGTTACCTCCAACCATCATGTACATCTGGTTTAAACTGACACACATGCGTCAAAGCTGTGCCAGTTTTTCAATAGTACTGTGCGTTTGTTACCTCCAACCATCATGTTCATCTAGGCCATAGATGCAGAATGTTTCTTTGACACCAGATTAGAGAAGATCTACATGCATCTAAACGAAGGTATTGTGTGCCTGTGTGGACACTTCAACACAAGGATTGGATCTAACCACGGCTACATCGAGGGAGTTGACTCAATTGCCGAGAGACAGGTGACCCACCACCAGGAAAATTCTCACGGCAACACTTTCATTGACTTTCTCGTTAATACAAACTTCTGCGTGTTAAATGGGCGTGTTGGCACGGATAATCATACGCATGTTAAGAATGGTTCACCTGTCGTCGACTATGTAGTTAGTGCCCATGAAACACAGAGTAACTTTTCCGACTTCAACGTGATAAGGATGTCAACTCTGGTTAACGGGGCTTATGTGCCGGACACAATTCCCGACCACTGTGTGTTGACGTGGCTGATCCGTCTTCCAACGTTAGCCATAGTACCCCAACAGTGGACACACTCAAAGCAGGCAGTGGACATACTGAACATTACAACAAAGCTAAAATTCTTGGGTCGTTTCTGCGGGGTGATGACACTGCTGCTTCAGCTGACCTCGCAATGAATGAGATCGAGTCTCGGCTGTCGATAGTGTACAATGGGAGGTTGTAGATGGTGATGTGATACATAGACACGTCTACTTGAGGTCAAAGTGACCCGCACCGGACACATGTGCGCCAGGCACTGGTTGACAAGAGCGTGTCATGTGATGTCACAGTTGACAATAGTGACCTGGACAAACCCATCTCGCTGGCAGCTGTTACACGTGCGTAACGAGGAAAGGCGTTTGGCCTGGACTCCGCTGGACCAGCTGAGTGCCTGAAGAACCAGCCGTGTATTGACATTCTGTATAGACTGTTTTCATAGTGTTATGGTATACGCTTAGACAAATTGGGATTCAGGGTAGATTTCTCCCCGCTGTTCAAACAATGTATGCTAATACTTGGTCTTGTGTCAACAACTTTCTTACAAACCCATTTCCAGTTACTTCTGGTGTCCGCCAGGGCTGCGTAATTTCACCCACGCTGTTTTCACTGTATATTAATGACTTGGTGGATGACATTAACAGTTTGTCATGTGGTATTAAGGTTGATGACCTTATGCTCAGTGTGTTACTGTACGCAGATGACATAGCTCTCCTTACACCCGACAAACTTTGTTTACAGCGACTTCTACATTGTGTGTCTGACTCTGGATAGAGGTTGTCTGTAAGCATAAGTAAAACAAAAGCTATCCATTTTCGTCCTGTGTCAATGTCTCAGTGTAAGTTTACCATTGTGATACTGTCATAGCTATAACCATGAATAGAAATAGTAGGGCCTTTAGTTCCATGAATACATCGATTGGAACTTTACAGCTAAAAGACTTGCTGCTAGCTGTGTCTTGGGCGTTATCATTTGTAAATTTAAATCCGTACGCGTTGGTGGGATGGCCTATGTGATGTTTTTAATACCTTGTTCGATAATTTAGTCCAACCTATTGTATCATATGGTTCAGCCATGTGGGGCACCTGGCAATTTAGCTGTAAAAATGCTGTTAGAAACCGTGCTTGAAGGTTCTTTTAAGGGGTTACGAGTAAGACTCCATATGTTGCAGTCAGGGGTGAAATGGGCTGGTGTTCTGCCTTTACCAAACATACCATTGAAATTGTGAGATTTTGGCATAAGTTGCATTCCAACTGTCACAGTATAATACCCAATGCCATTAACAGATGGTCTACTAAATTCAGAAAATCATGATATAATAGTGTACTGTCCTTACTTAGTTCTTTACAGCTTCCCACCACGGATATAAACAACATGTCTCAGTCTGACCTGAACTCTGTGCAGGAATGACTCTTAACGTTAGACTATAGGGAATGGCTCTCATAGTTGTGGGATGACCGGGTACAAGTTAATGGTAACAAATTACGCACATTCCACCTACTTAAGCAACATCTTTTTACAGAGACTTACGTCAGCTCTTTTGTAGACAGATCACAGTATTGTATATTTGCAAAATTTCGTTGTGGTACAGGTCGAACTAGGACAGTTTAAACGACCTAAGACTCCATTGGAAATGTAGTGACTGTAACATCAATGAAGTCGAGGACGAAGTTTATTTCTTGGTTCCCTGTAGTGTTTATTCAGATATCAGATATGATTTATGAAATGCCTTACCCGGCCTATACCCAGTATATCCCTACTGACCAAGTCACTCTCATTATGCAAGATGGCCAGTTTATTAAACAAACAACCGCTTCACTCCTACACGTTATGCCAGCTGTCCAACACACAAACTGGAAGTCGCGCAGCTGGTAGTCGAGATCACATGCTTTTTAGATCCCTCTGACAAGTGTAAACTGACACGGCTCCCACGACCAACAGCGTAGAAATCACAGTGCCAATTATAAAGTGTGACACATGATATATTTGGTGTGATACTTTCACAGAAAAAAACAGATGCTAGTACTTTTGTTACCTTTGAGTCTAGAGTACGTTATTGGGTATGTGTTAGAATACAGATAGCATATGTCGTTGTTGTAAAGCCAGATCATGGTCCTTGTAACAAAGCCAGGTCCCAGAGCATGCAGCTAGCGAATTGTCATGACCTGGGTCCATACTCAAAGACCCAGGACATCATGTCAGTAGCATGACAGGTACTTAGAGACCAGTCATCTATGCCGGTGCCATAGTATTTCGTCCAGTGGCCAAGATAATCATATCATGGTATGAAGTTCTTCGGGGCAACCACCAGGCTCTTCTTTCAAGAATGATGTATTTGTTTGGCTGATGGTAAAATTTAGCAACGGTCGTGTATTTGAACTTATGTTTTTGTTGCTGTTGTTATTTTTCTCTACACATGCGTTACTGACAACGTCTTAAGACAACATCATTTCTATGACAAGGTTCACGGAAATGATCAGCATGCATGGTGTGTTGTAGCCTGTTTGTGGTCTATGTGTCCAGTTTGGAATGAATCTGTAAATTCCACCTGACAGGTCAGCATAGGATGGTATCATGTTACCGATGACTACAAGTGCAGATGAAAACTCTCAGCGAGAAAGGGATGGTTAGACTTCCATAACAGAAGAGATCAACATACCAAGGACTCATGTCTCTCTCTCTCTCTGTGTGTGTGTGTGTGTGTGTGTGAGTGTGTGAGTGTGTGTGTGTGTGTGTGTGTGTGTGTGTGTGTGTGTGTGTGTGTGTGTGTGTGTGTGTGTGTGTGTGTGTGTGTGTGTGTGTGTGTGTGTGATAGAGACAGCTATGGAGGGGAGAGGAGACATTTGTACCTAAATCCTGGTCAATACTTAAAATGAATAAAATATCAAATAACATTTAGGACTGTTGAGTCAGTTATCGATAAACCAAGATTAGAACAGGTACTCGTATCAAAATATAGATAAGTGTGTGAGCCTTCGTTGTGAATGCATAATGCATTATTTGCAATGAAATCTCAATTAGTTTATTACTTCTATTTACAATGCCCCAAAGTGGTAGTATTAAAATTTCACCCGTGATAATGCAGGGAACGGAAAGCTGGTTCTTAAGTGCCTGAAAATATGCATGTTGAGTGAGTGAGTAATCATTTTCAATTCCATTGGCGATATGTAGGGCGTATCGTGTTGAGAACAAGATACATTATGACAGAAAGTCATTAATGGACACTACAGTCATATACACTGTTTTGTGAGACGAACTATTTCTAATGCTCAAATTTTCAATCTCCACCAGCGTGATCGATTATTGAGGCCACCTTTCAATCAATTGTAGCTATAATGTAAAAGCAATTGTCGCAGCACATGAAAACACAGGAAGTCAATGCTATGTTTCAATATGACTGTTCAAACCAAAAGTCTGTGATTCTGTAAACACATTTACAGAAAAAAAACCACAAGAATGTTTTAATCGGTTCTGAGGTTCCGGTTATGGGTATATGGCGAAGGCGACCTACAAAATGTTCATGAATCAATTATCTGATTGATCAGTACACTACATCTTAACAACTATCTACAATGCATGAACATTTTCTTAAAGAAATGATCACACTTACATATTGAAAAAATATTTACCTTCTCCATTTTCTTTATTGTTTGGGAACAAAGTCCAAAAAGACACTTGGCGAGCCATATCTTTCAACAACGACACTTGGAAAAAGACAAAAATAGGAACAGATATCATGCAAGGGGCCAGTTTCAAAGAATCAACGACACCGTTCAAAGCTGTAGGAAAGGAACTAAGACGAATCGGGTGCCCTGAGAGCAAACACTACCCACCTGTTATAGAAGCTAATATAGCGAGGCTTTACGACTACGGGTACATCTCTGGTTCCTCACTACTTCTATAGTGAACTGAAAAAACGTGCTTGAAATCGGTAGTCAGTTTAATTGTATGTGATTTTCTAAAGATTTAAAAATTGATATGCTTAATCACCAATACTTAAGGACGAATTTCAAACAATTACAAGCCAAAATGAGGAGAGATGGCGCTACAGTGCGATCCGAAATAATATAACGTTAATGGCCTCCTTGAGCATTGTCAACAATGTTGCATCGTCTATACATGGAGTGCAAAACATTAAACATTAACTGTTCATTGATACCACATGTGAACTGTCCTGCATAATTTGAACAGGTTCTGATTTATAATCACAATATAAACATAACTAAAATTATCACCATGTCGCTTCAACATCAAGCAACTCCTGAATCAGCAATGAATGCAGTACGTCTTACTTGGACACTCAAGTAGGATCTCACTCGCAGAAAAGGGCACTCAATCAAAGTTCAAGACAGGAGTGAAGCCATAAACCTTATGTCATGCAATTCATCACTGCTGTTACATCAGCAAATCTTTTCTTTGGTGAATTCTGGTTTCTTTGTGATAGCTTCAATTTTAGGAGACTCTGTGGACACAGAACTCTGCACAAATAAACGAAATGCATTGTTTCTTGCACGGATGCTGACTGCACTCCATGATTCTGTGAATGAAGTCCTGAAATCCAGGGTGTAGGCTTTTATGACTCCTAATGGACTGATGATTTAATGCTTGCCACTGCGACTCTGGATACTACTGACTTCCTGGAAAGAAGAATGACCAGGTTCATAATATTTATGTTCTGTTGATTTAACAGAATGGTGAAATGTTAAGTTCATACCATACCAAAGTTCCTGCTCTGTGCAACACAACAATCCGACCAGAGCACAAGTCATTTTGGGCAATGCTAATCATAAGAAGTTTCCAAAACTGCATTCAAGGAGCCTGTCTGCCAGTCAGTGGTCAGGCACATATTTCAGTCTTCTTCTCATTCCATATTGCACCATAAGCAGATGAATCAAGAAAACATTGTGTTGTCAAGTTATAAACACTTATTTTACGTCTGTAGAAGAAACTGGAGATATTTGCTGTGGAACTTAATATCATATTCTCAAGATCACAGCAAACCACAGCTCATGCGCTCTGTCAGTCCCTGTCCCGCTCTACTCTCGCTGCTATCTTTGATGCCGCCATTGATAATAGGGTCTGCTTCGTGAATTGAGATTATATTTTAAAGCAGGAGATAAGACAATGATGATTGAAAAAGAAGTATCATTACTGATTAACGTCACAAGGACATGGAGCAAAAGGTCCAGATAGAGAGTATGAACCTAGTATTGACCAAAAGTGGAGATAGAGCAACGTGGACAAGTGGGCACAAAGCACTGGACGTGAGAAATTGACATTATTGAAATACATAAATGCTTTGCATATGTTGTACTTCTATGGTCAAAGTAATGTCAACAAATGAGTCTGAATTACTACACATACGTGGCAAAGGCGTGAGTGGGTTACGTTTTACCCCGCACTGGATAATATTTGAAATATATTGCAGTGGTCTGTAAATAATAGGGTCTGGACCAGACACTCCAGTGATCGACAGCGTGAGCATCGATCTACGCAACTGGGAACCTTTGACCTGTGTCAAGTGACTAAAGCCTGACTACTCCATCCCGTTAGTCGCCTCCTGTGACACTAACATAGGTTACTGCAGATCAGTTCTAACTCGGATTTTCCCAGATCTTCCCGGATCTTCCAGGATTACATGCCAAAGGAGCTGGAACCAATTTAGCATCATGTATCATCTTTCTTTAATGTATTTCTTATCTGCGTATGATTGGTCCGTTAAGAACTGACTCGCCTTGAAATGATAATCTGGAACAGTTGTTGATGGCGATCTAGTATCGATCTACAGTGATGGGTTTAAAAGTGTTCTGTTGATGTCACTTCTATCTATTGTAAACATTCATACTGGATCGAGCAGCTTTCTAAAATTGAGACACCGTCATGAATCCACTGTGTACCATGACAAACAGAAGAAGCATCGTTTCAGTGTTTTCCACTGAAAACAGCATCCTGCTGATAACTGTACCCTTGCTTCTTTCACTGGTGACTGCAAATGTTCCCACATACAGATATCACAGAATTACTCACCCCGAGCTGAAAGACTCTCTTACTATTCTGCGAAGGTTCTTTCCATCGCATCTATCATGTGCAGCATATGTGTCCAAGTCTGGTTTCCATCTACATGGCTATCGAAGGGACGGTGGTCGATGTGCAACATTCGGACTGAAATCAAGTCAACGTAAATGTCGGCCTGACAAGCGTTGGCGATTCTACAGTCCTGTGTACATGAACGATGTAAGTTGCTGTACCTATAATTATCTTTCAAACATTTATTAGCGAGTCTTTAGCAAATGACATTTCTTGGATCAATTTAAAATAATAATTTAAGTAATAATTAGTACTGGTGGTCTCGTTAACACTTATATTGAACAACCTGTGAAGATTCTGGTTAGAATTGGTGCTATGTAAACCACACCTGCCATAAAAAGATATTAGTTCTTTCGATGAAGAACTGTTTTGCTGAACCATTAATGGTCCTTTTAAACCACATTATGTTTTCATTGTTTTTTTCATGTGGGTTTTTGTGGTTTTTGTACCAAACTGGTCAATTTGTTATCAAGAGTTCGATTACTTTGCAAACGTAGGTAGTACATAAGCTTGATACAGAATTTGATGCATTGATGTGACCAGATTTAGGATGGAGACAACAATAGCATCAGTCCAAGGAGTAGGGAATGTCAGAGACGTCTGTATTTTATTATTTTATTATTGCATTGTATCGGAAACGGTATCTAAACATGATACTGTTAAGTGCCCTAGGAGCTGATAATGTATGTTATCAGCTCGCTTAGGAGTATAGTCTGCTTAGTCAAAAGCCATACAGAGTTCATTCATAGAACACATTTCGTTGTAATCGTCCCCATTATCTGATTTACGTTCGGTTTTGCTGTTCTTGGCGTTTTTACCATTATTGGAGTTGAGTTCGTACTTCCATGAGGAAGAACACCTCTGTATAGCAACGATATCAGGTTTAGTAAATTCAACTTGGCGATCGTGAATTCTATATTTTGAACAAAATTAGTTGGTTTTCTGGATAATGTTCCATTCCTGAGAAATCGGCGGATGAATATTGAATGTAGATGGTAGACTGTCGTGACTCTGTACACCTTGGTTCACCATTTAAAATCTTGAATTTTATCAGAATGTAAGCAAAATTAAATAATGTTCAACCTTTCCCATAGCTTCTAAGCTTTTTTGCAACCATCGTCAGACCAGGATTTTCGTATGTGAAGAGTAGCAGCGGGATTTTTTGTTATGGCGTCAATGAAATGTTCAGATGGAAGGTTCAGCACCTTTGATAAAATGGCCAGTTAGCTTTTCGACTTTACATCTTCCTGATGAGAGGGGAACTAGTCAAAAGGGCAGAGAAGTCCAAAGTCAAATGAGCCGATGGAAAAAGTCAAAAGGGCCGATGGAAAAATCAAAAGGGCCGAAGTGAAAGGCAAAAGGGCCGAACAGAAAAAAATATGTTTAGTAAGATTTTGCATTATTTATTTACGGATATGGAACTGAAACACGTATATCATCTTATCATTAATACAACGATAATTAGAATATATAGAAAGGTTTTACATTGTTTATTGACGGATATGGCATATATTTTTACATGCATCATCATATTATTAAATTAACGAACAGTTCATATGATTTACACAAGTTCACATCCGTTCATAATCCACACAATGTAACACTCGTTCAAAATTTACACAAAAATGTAAACGTAATTTACACATTCGTTATTTTACACAAGTTAGCATTCATTTAATATTTAAAATTACACAAGTTCATAATTCGTTCATAATTTACACGTTCGTTCATTAATTACTACAGTTCACATTCGTTCAATATTTTCACAAATTCACGTCAAACAAGTTCACTCCAACATAGTAGGGGCCAAGCGAAGCCCTAAAGATCTCAGTTTGGTCATGTATATGGCGGCGGCTTGTAAATAATCGGGTCTGGACCAGACAATCCGGTGATCAACGGCATGAACATCCATCTGCGCATTTGGGAACCGATTCTACCCGTGATCTTCGCGGGTACACAACAAGATGGGAAGATGGTATGTATAACTAACTTGAGTTTAGACATACTTATTAAGTGTGCTCCAATATGGTGCATAACACTAAAGTTTACCTACAGTTTTGTTTACAGATATTAAGTTTAAGTTGAAAGAACTCTGGTTTTAGTGATTGTACGACTTAAAAAATGCAGGAATGTAATAATTTCGTTCTCATTTATAATTGTCAGATGACGCAGTGGTACTAGTCGTGAAAACAAACTAGTATAGTAGAAACTATGTATGCAAAATATTACATACAAACTCACATAAATGAACAGGTGTAGTAAAATGCAATCGTGCAACTGTCACCAAACTGATATACAAGGACGGAGATGAACAACAAGTATGTCAGACATGCCTAGGAGAGGTCAACCACGTGTGATAACTTCCAATGATGACCGCCACATCCGGACAATTCATTTCAGAAATCATTTCGTAATTGAGATGTGAACAGCAGTGACGATGCGTCGCCTTTACCGTGAAATGTACCTGACTCTTGAAATTCGGCGTCACTGCAAATGACGACTTGGTGAGCTAGACGTTGGCACGTACGTGGTTTGCGACAAAATATTTTGACTGACAAATGTATGTTTTGCCTGTATAGTAATGATAGAGGCGCCCGTCTTTACAGTTGAGTTGATGAACGTTTAATGCCTGATTACGCTTAGCAACTCCTACCATATGGAGTCGGGAGTGTGATGGAGTGGGGTGGGATCTGCGGCTATCTCAAAACTGTGCTGTGGTTAAATATGGCATACTCAGTGCTCCAATTTATAGGGTTGAAGTTATGTGACAAGTTGTATTTCCACTTCTGATAGAACACATACGGTAGGCACTACCTGGGTCGACGAGTCAGCACAACCAGCAACCCCTCCAAAACAGGAACAATGTCTCCTACAGGAATGGCAACGGATCACGCCCAACGTCTTTTGGCGCCATACGTCTTGAAGCCAATGGTCGTCAAACTCAGTTTGATGTCACATTGTGCATACAAAAACCAAACCAAAACCAAAACAACAAAAAAACAAACAAAAAAATAAAAAAAAGAAAGAAAAGAAAGTGTAAGAAACAACGAAACAAAAATCGCTAAGTTTGGTGTGACACTGTATGTATTTATTGCTCTGAGCACTAGTTTAACACATCATTAAAATGAAATTAATGTTTAATCTTTGTAAAATGTATAGTGTACTTGGTGTTGTGAGAATCATTGCAAACTTCACAGACCTTCCTGCATTATCACTCCGTCTTATAATGGCACAGTCTGATGATGACAGTGGGCAGTATGATGTGTGAACTATTCAGAACATCATAAGGCTGATGTTTAGAATCTGACACGGTCTGTCTAAACTTGATGTTATATTAATGCGTAACTCTTAATAAAAGAGTCTTGATCTGAACGCATAAGGAGTGAGTGAGTGAGTTTAGTTTTACGCCACACTCAGCAATATTCCAGCTATATGGCGCTGGTCTGTAAATAATCGAGTCTGGACCAGACAATCCAGTGATCAGCAACATGACCATCGATCTGCGCAGTTGGGAACCGATGACATGTGCCAACCAAGTCAGCGAGCCTGACCACCCGATCCCGTTAGTCGCCTCTTACGACAAGCATAGTCGCCTTTATTGGCAGATGACAGTCAGCGAGCCTGACCACCCGATCCCGTTAGTCGCCTCTTACAACAACGTGCAAGGATGTTGTCACTTTTGTTAAAGAAGATCCCAAACAATACAACGTGGCACCTCCACCCAATTACGTTCATTATAGGGTGATCCTATGGATAAGAGCAATTTCAGCTTTAGTTGTTTCGCAAATTTCTTGCGTGTTTTTTGTATTTTTACTGTGTGTTCATGTAAACTACTTTGCTTTGTAGGACTAGTATATTGCATCCGCACAGAAGTTTGGACAAGAATTTTCCATAAAAAGTTATTATGACTTTTCAAATTGAAATGAAAATGTCATTACCGCAAAGACAGCAAAATGCTGATTTTGGAAAATATAGCCATTTATTCTTTTCTGATAAACTGCTTTGAAATGGAAAGAGCTGTGACTATTTATAAGACTTAGTATATCTGTGCAATGAATCGTCAATCCTTAAATTGTTTGCATTGCTTGTTTTTTCCCCAAAGCCAATTATTCACGTCTCAAACGTTGCTTAAAGGAACAGTCAAATATGATCGAGGACGCGAAACAGCACCGAAAAAAAAATATGTATTTGTTTAAAATTTGAAAAACGTAGTTATAGTAGAATGGAGATAAACCTATTGTGTTGGTAAATCAGAGGTATATAACAAAATTATAATAGCTCTAAAGTTTGTATTTAAAACCTCACACATCACCTTCCGTTTTAAATCAAATTTAGAGCTATTATAATTTCGTTATATACCTCTGAGTTTCCAACACAGTATATTTATCTCCTAAATATACTTATGACCATGGTTTACAGGGAAACTCTACATGGCAATTTGCAGTCACCACTGATATAATGCTCAATATCTTTATTGCATGAAAACAAATACGAAGCATACTAATACCTAAATAAAAGATACTTCTTTATTCACTTAATTTGGAAAATGGCCAATCAAGTTATTTAGGTATGTCCCAAGATCCTTCGTCTTTTGGATGTCGAAATTTCAAACTTGAAGATCAAGTTTTTTTTTTGTGGGTCACTCTTAAAGAATATGTTCAAAGGTGAATTATTTCAGAAATTATGTGAATATATGAAGTAAAAGTTAAAAAAATATGTCCCTGGCGATATTGTCATCACCGAAAGAGAAAGAGAATTTGCACTGAAAATAATATGGACAGTCTTCCTTGCAACCCTATGGTCAGCTTCCATTAGACGGCATCATTGCTTGCCATGCGTTCAAAGGAGGTATGCTATTTCATTGGACCTAGAATTCACCGTTCTTCTTCATTCTTCATTATGAGTGATTGTAATGTCATTACCACAACGCTTTTAACTGTTGTACACATGAATCAAACTACGTCGTATGATTTTGTTCGGTGCTGTTTTGTGTCCTGTGAAACGTCACCCAAACAGAAACAAAAGCTAGTGATTTAGTTAACTTAGATAAGATGGTAATTGCTATGATTGCTATATGAATTAGGGCTTATTCACCTGGCAATCCCACCCATGAGGAGTGTCAATTAGGACTAGTCTTTTTCTTCATTTGTGAATGTCCAACAGATGGCACCAAGGATATCAGGAGACTCAAGCTGTGTTGGTGTGTGTGTGTGTGTGTGTGTGGGAGGGGGGGGGGGGCATAACTTCGAGAAAGGAATTAAAGGTGATAAAAATGAAATAAGTGCAGACTTCATCCACACATAAGAGGAACCATCACGTTCAGTTTTGTCATTTTATGTTCTAGGTAAAAGGGGAATCTGTGATGACCCGAAAAAGAAAAAGAAATAAGGTCTTTCAAAGTAAGTTTTCATAATATCAGAAATCACATGCGTCGTTGATCATTTCACACACGTTAAGCACATTAAATCTATTCTATTTCATTCATTACTATTCTTTTGAAATGTACTCACCAATGCAATCAATATAATTCTTAAACTGTAAGCAGTTACAATGGACTGTTCTGCTGGTAAAGATAGAACAAACTGCAAACCATGTACAAATAGGGATATAAGATTCTGTGAAGATTTCTGATTTTCTCAGGGTTTATAATAACATCGCTCATTACATTGAATAAAGTTGTGTGCTTTGATATGAGAGGGAAAGTGTATTGGTCAAGTTTCATAATATATGTATTATATTGCAGTGATTTAAATCGCTTGAATGACGGTCGCGCATTTTCGGTTCACAGAAAGACGATGGCACCCAACAATCACGCATACGCCACCTGGCACTGATATGGTTGTCACGACGACAAATGGTTATATTGCGTTTTACGATTTGGGGATAAATCAAGTTCTGTTTGAAAGGAAACTGCCCTTCACTGCTGCAACAGATTGGGAATATTCGAGTAAATTGGAGGCGTTCTATGTCATTACTGCTGGCAGGATGAGGCTCGCATCTCCTTTCACAATGAAATCAAAGGAAGTAAAAGGTTGTAAAGGTGAGTCTTGTTGGGCCAGAAAAGACTTTCTCTAACCTATTACTTTAAGACCAACCACAAGCCAGAAGTTGTGTGCTGGAGATCTCAGCGGAAATCTAATCAGGATATCAACGTTAAGTGATTGATGTTCCTGAAATGCTGAATCAGGATATCAACGTTAAGTGATTGATGTTCCTGAAATGCTGAATCAGGATATCAACGTTAAGTGATTGATGTTCCTGAAATGCTGAATCAGGATATCAACGTTAAGTGATTGATGTTCCTGAAATGCTGAATCAGGATATCAACGTTAAGTGATTGATGTTCCTGAAATGCTGAATCAGGATATCAACGTTAAGTGATTGATGTTCCTGAAATGCTGAATCAGGATATCAACGTTAAGTGATTGATGTTCCTGAAATGCTGAATCAGGATATCAACGTTAAGTGATTGATGTTCCTGAAATGTTGACTGACCTGAGTCACAAGAACTAAACTTTCAAAAAGGACTTCAGGTATGTAACTTACAGATGCAAGTATAGTCTAGACCCTCACCGTTGTTATTTAGACTGGCCCAGAACAATTTCCTAAAGAAGCAGAAATACTTAAATGTTTGTACACAACATCACAATATTAATACTTTGCACTTGTTCTCGTAGGACGTTCGCTGGTGTCAACCACGTCTAACAAGAGACTTGGCGTGGACATAAATTTGTGGAATGACACCCTGGAGATTTCGATGAAGCACAGAAACACCAAGGTTCCGGTAAAAAACGGCTTGGAGATGCATGTTTATGAATCCACCAGGTAATTCATGCTATCTTTGCTTCTATCCTGATTTGGGGGAACACTGCATGTGCTAATCGGTATCTGGCTTCACACAATCAGCCTAAACAGTTGTAGACAGGAGACACCAGAACCATATTTTCGACAGGTTGTTGTACTGTGGTACACATCAGCGATGCCACCTAATCTAAGACTGATTTGCTACACAAGTTGTGTGTCTACATACGCTTGTGTTTAAAGGACTTGCTTGTCAATGTATAGATCGTGTAAAAATCCAGTCGCACAAGCAACAACATAACACACAAGTCCCCCTCCCTAATTATGATGTTCTCCTTTGTTATGTGCAGCTATATGTTTATATGTGTGTACATGTACAAACCTTTTAATACCCATATGCCCACTGCGTCATTAATGAAGGGTCAAGCTGTTGCTAACACTGTTTCTTAAAAGTTGTAAAACCTTCGCTTTTGTTTGAAATATATGCAGCTGAATGTTTTACATTCTTTAGAGGAGGAGTAAGAGAAAACACATGGTCGTTGATACGTCATCTTTAACGTCCAATGTATTTTGTCTGAACGGGCAAATCAAATTTTCAATATGGAAATTCACTAGCCCAGGATATGCAAGTCGAGCCATTCGTGGAAAGTTGAGGGCAATACCCATGATTTGATGTTTTTTCATTGCCCTAAACTGTTCAGTTACCTTGAAACCGCAACTTGAAATTAAAGGATGACGTTTAATGTGTGCCTAAGTGCAGTCCCGTAGACTGTTCAGAGATTTCAAGTCTCAAGATTTGGTTGGAAAATACGCATCGGCATATGATTAACACTGCGTTATGTATCAGATTCGTTGATGTATCAGATCGTCAGATAGAACACTTCAATGTTAACAATGTAAGGATATTTAGGCACACCGTTCATCGATGTTTAAGGGTTGTAGGCGACCTGCATATCGCCCACACGAACATCACGTCACAGGCAGGCGCGTTTGAGATGACGTAGAGATTATGGCCGCTGGAACCAACGTCAGTGGTCCCGTATGCTGTTCACAAAAAGTAAATTTGTCCTTCCTTATTGGTCGGCATAGTCTTTATCGCCGCAATGGAGACAGAATAACAGCTGCAGGTGTATCGGCGGAGAGTCGGTCACAGTTTGGGCAGAGATGCCTCCTGCTGGACATAGTCCACTGCACGTTGTCGACGCTGATCTTAGTGAACAGGGTCGGTGAGACATTCTGGCTCCTGTAGCAGTACCGTTCCTGTAAGCTATTCATGGCTTTTCTGGTCAACCCTGTTCACTGCAAGATGACAGTGTTAGTCCCCACTGAGCCAGAATTGTCATGGACCCTCAGGCAGGATGGACAGGTCAACATGCTCGCCAGACCTCAGCCCTATTAAACATGCAGGAGATGAACTCAGTTGGCGTGTTTGTACATCACCAAGCACCAGTGGAGTTTTCGGTACACCACAGAGCTACAGTGGAGGAATAGAATGTGATTCCGCAAGGTTTCTCTCTAAACGTTATGAGGGGCATGAGGACATGTGCATCCTTGTCTATACGCGTGAGGAGTGTTGACAGGATACTGAGTGACCGACTGTTCCATGTTAGCCACGTTCATTTTGTGGGGTTGATCTATATAACCGATGTTTAGTAGTGAACTTTGTACGTACGCTCTTCAAAAAACGTAACGCAAAACCCAAATATCACTGAAACTGTGGTGTTGCTCAAGGACGTATAGATCAGCGAAAAACAAACATACACGAATGAAATTTCGTGGAGCAATGCATTGTTGTCTTGTCCATATTTCATGAGAATACCGGTCATCACAGTCATTACTGCTGCCCAACAGGTGGTGTTGAAGTACCTCGTATGACCACCAACAGCTGCTACCACTGCCCGACGCCTCCTGGCTACAGATCGAATCAGCCGTTGTTTAAATTTGTTTTCTGGAATCCTTGTCCATTCCTCCTGCAGTGGAACAACTGTTTAAGATTCTGTGGTGCATTACCATGTCGACGTACCCGCCTATCGATCTGATCCCAAAGGCGTTTGCTTGGGTTTAGATCCGAGGATATGGAAGGCCAGAGGAGGGTCTTGATGTTGATATTGGCCAGGTAGTCCACGATGGCACGTGCTGTGTGGGGTCTGGCGTTGTCCTGTTGGAAGAAGTGCCATTGACGGACAACAAGGTGAAGGATATGCAGACGGAGAATCTGATCGATTTATCGATTGGCCGTCAGGTTGCCTTGGAGAAGCACAAGTTCCGATCTGCAGGTGTATGAGGTCGTTCCCCACATCATAACACACCAAACCATAACCATCACGTCGCCGAAGGAGATGACGTAATTCATCGATAAACCACATGCAACTCCAGTTTGCCAGGTTCCGTGACAGTACCGTATTACACCATCTCACTCGTCGACGTCGATGTAGTCGTTGCAAGGATGGGGCAACTTTTAGACGTATTCCTGATTGTCTGATCGGACACTCTTCGGGCTTAAAACTGTTCTTGTGCTGTGTACCGGGTGGTACGATGGTGGTCACAGAGGTGGGTTACCCGGATGTAACGATCGTGGGCAGGTGTGGTGACACTAGGTCTTCCTGATCTTGGACGGTCATTTGTCGAATTTGTTTGACGAAATCGATCCCGCAATCGAGTTATTGTGCTGGAATGAACGTTGAAGATCCTTGCCACCTCACTTTTTGATTCACCCCCTTGCAATCATCCAATTGCCATTGAGACGTCCCATGCAGCGTTGAGACGTCCCATTTTCATGTACTGTACTTTCAAAGATAGTGGATGAAATTGTGAGATTAATTTGGGTCTTTTATAGTCACATGCTGAACTAATGCTTTGCACGTGAGGAACAATCACAGTACCTGATATTCTTGCTGCATGACATCCACGCACATCATGACAATCCTAACTGATAAAACCGTTCAAAATCATTTTTGCGTTTGGTCAAGCATATCTTCTAAACCATTCCAAAAACAATATGCAACCCTTAAAATGTTTGAGTTTACCTATGTGTACAAAATTATATCATTTTTGAATTTCACTGTGCTGTTCTTTTTTTGAAGAGTGTATATGTATCAACTGTATAATGAATGTATTGATAACGTCTAATATATATGTGTGTTTGTATGAACACAGACACAGACACACACACACACACACACACACACACACAGACACACAGACAGACACACACACACACACATACACATATGATTTGCGGTTTCGCTGTTTCTTTGCAGGTCCGTCTTCGTGGGTTCCTGGAATCATACCATGTTGTCCATCACTGAAATCTCCTTCTCTGGAACAATTCGATCAATAACTCGTATCCCTTCGTTTATGCCAGTGGCGTTTCAAATACGCTCACGTAAGTTCACGGCTCACACGATTGTTCATGTCCAGGTTGTCAGAACGTTGTGGTATTTGAAATGCAAGCAGGCAACAATTCAGTTTATCTTACTTCACACATGAGTGTCGCTTTCTGATTGGCTAAGTACTAGTACTCCTCTATTATTTTCAATGTACCAGACTTACAAGCGGTATGGATTGTGTTCTGTACTTCTTGAAGATCACTAAATCACACATGATACATTTAAATTACTCATATTTTGCGAATGCAGATAAATGGAAGGGAGATGACTCTAAATTTGTTTTTCTTATATTGTGAAAATCTAACAATGGCTACGAAAATATTTCCCTCCATTTCATTGAATAAGTTTTGACTGAACGTTCAAATGTGGAAGATTAAGAAGGGAAATTACACCGCTGCGACTTTACTAAGCCAATATCCGCTTTCGCTTGTTAGATACCAAACCATTCACTCATTTCCTAAATATGGTATTACACGGGACATAGTTTTGTACTCTTTATATACACGGCAGTTCAGAACTAATCACTTAGATCCGAGATATTGTTAACTGTCCATGGACGTGATGTTGTTTCAGTTCCAGGATATTTACGTAATGGTGTGCCTTATATCAGATCTGTATAAAACGCCAGTCGAACCATACAATCAGAAATAGGCACTCCGCGTCGCCCAGCAGGAACTGCTAATAAGCGTTCAAAACAAACCTGCTACTCATGACTAAAATAACATTGAACAAAGTTTACAAAAAGGTTTCTATAAAGGCTACCGACATGCAATTCGTCACTTATAATTGAGGTGTAGCAGTGCGTCAAAGCAATGAAGTTAGATACAGATTGTCTTGCAGGCACATCATTTTACCTGTGCAACGAACGAGGCCTCTTCGTGGTGACCAAAGAGCGGAATGACGAGTCTAACATTCGGTCACAGAGATGTAAGGCAGTGTCGATTTCACACAAGTTGCTATGGGCTGTGTTCAGTTATCCCTCATACCAGAGGTAGGTTAAACATGTGCAGGTCATGGACGGTCCCATCCCGATATAAGATACTCGTCAAGGTCGCGGTTACAGGGCTCCAGGTAAGGCACGTATTTACGTATTTTACTCAACACAAATCACATTTACTCAATTAATTACAAATTTGGGAGTAGAAATAACGTATAAGAATAACTCAAAATCCAATAGGTCTTTAATACATTGCGCACTTTACTCAATGAACTAAATTGGCTTGCGTATGATTGGTCGTGGCGCCCAAACTCTACAACAACACTAGCTAACGGTAGACGATGCCTATATATGCATTTACTATTATAGCCGTAGCCACTGTCCGGGTTTTACTCGAATAGTCACATGACTTCCATGCTGAGTATTGATAAATGGCTGCCTCCTGTTTGGCAATATGACGATTACTAAAACGTTTAGTCTAATGAGATGTATTTGTATTTTGTATTTAGTTAATTACCCAGTAAGTATACGAAACTGTGTGTAAATTATTCTAACTAGTGGGAGTATACAAAATGCTAGTTACTCCTGAAACAAAAATGCAATTTCTCATACATAAACAGAGTAAATACCCAATTCCTTGAAATGTTATCTGGAGCTCTGCCGGTTTTAGAATTGGTCATCACCAACCCATGCTTATGACTAGAAGTGACTAATGGAATTGAGTGGTTAGGGTCGTTCACTTGGCTGACGCATGCGTCATCGTATTCCCAGTTGTGTGGATCGATGGTCATGTTATTGATCACTGGGTTCTCTGTCCACCCTCGACTATTTTAAGACCACCGCCATATATATTTGAGTTGTTGAGTTTGAGGAAAATGAATCGTTGTCAAAAACAACTGTGCCGAAACACACCTGTACCATGTTACCATGTTTGACTCAACCGCCCGCACACAACAACATAGTTAGGAGATAAACATATTGTGTTGGAAAATCAGAGGTATATAATGTGATTATATACCTCTGAATGACTTTGATTAGCCAATCACAATCCAGTATTTACTAAAGTCATGGTAGAATGTTTGTTGAAGACAGATTTCACATGCAGCTTGTGGCATAGTTTCCTTTAATAGAAGCTACAAACATTATTGGAGCCTCACAACCTCGTCACCAAAAGGTAGACCGGTAAGCTTCCACCACAGGCGTGCCTGCCACAGGATGGCGAATTCATTGAAGTGTTGCTCACCATGTTCAGATGTTCCCCCAGTCCTTCACAGACTACCGAGCAGGTTCCAGGCCACTAGAGGATTACAGGACATACTTCGTCCCGGAAAACCTAGTTCAAGGGCAGATGGCCAACATGTTGTGCTGCAAACCCTCGGAACCGATTCATCAGTGGCAATGTCCAGTTGTCACAGTCAGCAAGGGACGTCTGTCTTTCATATACGCTTGGCTGTTATGTTTGTGTGAGTGAGTGAGTGAGTGAGTGAGTGAGTGAGTGAGTGAGTGACCGAGCGAGTTTAATTTAACGTCACATCGGCAATATTTCAGCCATATCGTGACGAAAACAAACATAATTATGAAGAATAATTATGTAGATGTTTTAAAACCCGTAGCCAAAGTCCGATAAAATAACTAGAGTATCACAATTCGAATGTAAATGTTTTGTTTGAGCGTTTGAATCAAACATGGTGCTGGTGTGTTTCAGCGCCCATGTGTTTTGCTGTTATTGAGAACTCAAACTCAACAAAGAGTGAATGAGTTGCATGGTTGCCACTTCTAAAATGTCGTTTAAAGTGCCCAGTAAGCACACAAAAGGTTGTTTTAGAGTATAAATGGCCTAATGACATTTAACTTCATACATGGCATTCACCTTTTAGGATGTTTCCATACTTCTTGTTTGTAGTATTTTATCAAGTACCTGTCGGTTGGGCTTGTTTCAGGAAACTAGTGGTATTTGACCAGAATTCCTATGCCACGATCAAGCAGTTATATCTGATCTTACCCCAACATCTGGAAGGCACAATGAAGATACAGGTACAGTTATAGTAATCCCTCAGATGCTAGTCTTCTTGGTAGTTATAGGTCATATATCACCAGATTATGATAAACGGAACTGGAAAATGGCGGTCAGATTTCAATAACACAGGTGATGAAAACAACATGGACAAGGAGCTTGGGAATACCTCCAGCATGCAAGAATAATATCAACATGAGTATCCACTGAGCTAGGTCGGTATCCAGAGAGCGAAGACGAGAATGTTGAAAGGGAAGACAAGCGTCCTGACCCAGACTTCTGTCTTACTTATTACCACCTGTTTTGAAACAGTATTCCATCAGAAATGATTTTCGTTCAAAAGTCACGATACATCTTACGAACTACATGTTTTCATTCTTTCAGGTTTTACAGGAAGCCAAAATACATAAGCCATATATACGGCACCAGCATACATCAATCACAGGGAAACACCGTCGCCACCGACCTACATCAAGCACAGACAAACACCGTCGTCAAATACATACATCAGCCACAGGCAGACATCGTCATCACCGATATACAGCAAGCGCAGGCAGACACCGTCATAACTAACATACACCAAGCACTGACAAACACCGTCGTCGCCTACATACATCAAGCCCAGGAAGACATCGTCATCACCGACATACATCAAACACAGACAAACACCATCGTCACCAACATACATGAAACAAAGACAACACCATCGTCACAAACATACATGAAACAAAGACAACACCATCGTCACCAACATACATGAAACAAAGACAACACCATCGTCACCAACATACATGAAACAAAGGCAAACACCATCGTCACCGACATACATGAAACAAAGGCAACACCATCGTCACCAGCATACATGAAACAAAGGCAAACACCATCGTCACCGACATACATGAAACAAAGGCAACACCATCGTCACCAGCATACATGAAACAAAGGCAAACACCATCGTCACCGACATACATGAAACAAAGGCAACACCATCGTCACCAGCATACATGAAACAAAGGCAAACACCATCGTCACCGACATACATGAAACAAAGGCAACACCATCATCACCGACATACATGACAGAAAGGCAAACACCACCGTCATCAACATACATGAAGCAAAGGCACATACCGTCGTCACTTACATACATCCAGCAAAGGCAGACACCGTCGTCACCAAAATACACACGTGGATACCTTCGTCACCACCATACACCAATGTGTTCCGATTTTTCAAGGATGAATACCGTCACTGACCTTGAAGCACAGTAGAGGACATTCAGCATCAGATGAATCTGAGACTCAACCACAAGACTCTTCATTCCAGATGTGGTCTGTTGACTTGACTGATGGAAACACAGAGCAACGCAACTTATTAAGGATAGCATTGTTGCTGTTGTGTAGTCTACACTTTGTGTACTGTTTATGCACCCGGGACCTAACTGGTCACACTCCACTAGAATGACAGTGCCACTGGGTAAAGGCGACAATGATTAGTTATTATGTTATAATTCAATACATTTTAAACTAAAATTTTGTTGTCGAAGAACAATAAAAATATTAATGTATTACATATACTAAAGTGAGACAAGCATGTTGTCATAAAATATTATTACAGAGAGCGGTACTGTGCCTTGTACCCTGATCACCTATATGACGTGTGTTGCTGCTGTGTCTTGTTCCCTGATCACCCACAGTACGTGTGTTAGTAATGTGTCTTGCACCCTGATCACATATAGTACGTGTGTCAGCACTGTCTTGTACCTTGATCACCCACAGGACGCGTATCAGCACTGTCTTGTACCCTGATCACCCACAGGACGCGTGTCAGCATTGTATTGTGGCAGACACAACTATGTACATAGGGATTTTATTATTTTAATGTTTTCTGTTCTGTATATGTATATCTGTAGGCTGCTTAATAGGTCATGTGTCCCTCAATCCCTTAACAAACCCAAGCCATGACGTGAGCAACTGATTGGCCAAGCTAAACCTCCAAGTTAAATCTTTTGTCTAATAGCCTGCACTCTGCACAAAGTTACCACACAGACAAGTTGACAGACACTTGACAAATCAGATATATTCGGGATACAGACTGTTCTTGTGCTCTGTCGTCACCCCAGTCTCACCCACAGGGGTGACTTATCGACCACGAATATAAAGATTCCTCGGGCAATAGCTCACACCCGTAGCGTGTGTTTGTCGTTTGTGCATTCACTGCCCTGCTACAGTATCTTGTACCTTTATCACCCACAGAAAGCTTGTCCGGACTGTATCCTGTCTCCTCATCACCTGCAGGACGCGTGTCATTACTGTGTCTTGTTCCTTGATCACTTATATGACGGGTGTCAGCACTGGGTCTTCTTCCTACGGGACGTGTGTCACTACTGTGTTTTGTACCCTGATCACCAATTTGATGTTTGTTAGTTCTGTGTGTGACGACGGTGTCAGTTGTGTGTGTTGTACCATGGTCCCTAGCATGGTGATCTATTATTAATCTGCATTTAGGATATCTGCTAGATAGTTATAAGTCAATATGTGATAATATAGTGATTTTACTGTTCTTGGTCGACAGGGTTTTATACATTGTATATATGTGTCATGAATTTAGAGGTAGTTTTAGTCCCGATATGGGTGAAATATTGCCAGTGTTACTTTAAATCTGAACTCATTTACTCCGTGTGTTGTCAATATTGTGTATTGTCTCGTGAGTATCAGGTTAGACGACAGTGTCAATTCTGTGTGTTGCCTCGTGTCAGTTCTAGGACGTGTTAGGAGTTGAGTTCTAATTTGGTCAAATTCAGCTAATCAGACTTTAGGCAATAAAAGCATACATTGGGGATGAGCTTGGTGAGAAAGGCCTTCAAGACAAGAATACACTCATTATTATTACAGAAGCACTGTTGTGCTATATTGTTCATAGATGTACGTGAATGATCACTGGATATCAATCTCAACGTGACGTCGTGCTACCAGTCTCAACACAGAGACAATACAACACTTGCAGCCACTAGACTCAACACAGAGACAATACAACACTTGTAACCACTAGTTTTAACACGGAGACAATACAACACCTGCAGCCACTAGTCTCAACACAGAGACAATACAACACTTGCAGCCAATAGACTCAACACGGAGACAATACAACACTTGCAGCCACTAGTCTCAACACAGAGACAATACAACACTTGCAGCCACTAGTCTCAACACAGAGACAGTACAGCACTTGCAGCAACTAGACTCAACACAGAGACAATACAACACTTGCAGCCAATAGACTCAACACGGAGACAATACAGCACTTGCAGCCACTAGTCTCAACACAGAGACAATACAACACTTGCAGCCACTAGTCTCAACACAGAGACAATACAACACTTGCAGCCACTAGTCTCAACACAGAGACAGTACAGCACTTGCAGCAACTAGACTCAACACAGAGACAATACAACACTTGCAGCCAATAGACTCAACACGGAGACAATACAACACTTGCAGCCACTAGACTCAACACAGAGACAATACAACACTTGCAGCCATTAGTCTCAAGACAGAGACAATACAACACTTGAAGCAACTAGACTCAACACAGAGACAATACAACACTTGCAGCCATTAGTCTCAAGACAGAGACAATACAACACTTGAAGCCACTAGTCTCAACACAGAGACAGTACAACACTTGCAGCCACTAGACTCAACACAGAGACAATACAACACTTGCAGCCATTAGTCTCAAGACAGAGACAATACAACACTTGCTACCACTAGTCTCAACACAGAGACAATACAACACTTGCTGCCACTAGTCTCAACACAGAGACAATACAACACTTGCAGCCACTAGTCTCAACAGAGAGACAATACAACACTTGCAGCCACTAGACAAACCGACATTGTAGCGTTCCCATCTTTACATTGTACCCAGGCACAGCTGGGTGGACTGGGGCACACACAGTCTCAGTACTTTGACAAGATTTACTGTATCCGCTACTTTGTGTTTACACTCTTTCACGTGGCCACTATCTGGTCGTATATAAAACTGATTTGTTGGTCCTTTTGGGTGCGCAGGGTCGTATTGTTTACACTGGGGGTTGTGACAACACTTAAAGTGTCTGCACACAATGTTGACTCCAAGGTTTCTACACCCTGTCTTAGGTCGGCTGTGTCATTTCAAGCTCGATGGATCATTAGCCTGTCGCTTTAAACATCTCGCCCACTATGCCCATTGTATTTTTCCCATATATGAACAATAAACCTTTTCTTTGGTGTCATACTTTGTTTGGGTTTGAAAGAACTATAAATGGCTACAAACGCCTCCAAAAATTCAAAAGATATACATTATGTTTTCACTTTTTCCTCCAAGCTGGGAGAGTACAGAGTACAAGTTGAAAACACTGTCACTGGATCCAGAGCAGTATCTTCTAGATTATCGGATAGCAGTTCTATTTTCAAACATGAAACAAACGCCATATTAACGGGTCTTAAATACATTCAGCGACACCCTTAACGTAAACAATATATAACATAGTCTGTAAACATCCACTTTTAATAGACATCATTGAACTATGATCTTGCTACTGGCCAATACGACATCGGCTTTGGTTGGTTAACCAATACTTGTCAGCTGGCATCTTTCCACATAAGGCATTGTGGAAACAGAGTGTGAAAGCCGCTGTGTGGGAGTTCCATTCCTCCGCTTGGACTGAGAAAATAACGGTTGATCCAGATCTCCACAGGTTCGTCCAGTTCGCACTGGATGTATGATCATCTAGCGTGGATACTGTCTCAGGACGACCACCTGTACCTTCCAAGTTCCTGGTGTAGATATGCCCTATCATCAGAGCAATGAAAGGTGTTGTGTACCCGTGTGAGAAGTGTGGACGTATATATAGTGATCCGTGTGCTCATACTGTGTGTTCATTCAGTGTGATACCTTACTCTCTCTCAGATCACCTATGGTGTGAACTGATCAATATTGGCCCTGTCGACCTCAGTGTATGGTTTCACAACTTGTCAGACACTGAGACTGTGCTATGTGTTCTGACATGCTGACCGCACCATTGACTGAACGAGGAAGACCAAAGAACACTCACCAGTATGGTTGTAAGATACATTTATCTGATGTACAGAAAAGTCTACGTATCGCGTCCAGCATTCAGAGAGACATTATATCATGTAACGATGTGACAGAGACGTAAATTAAATATTGCGTTTTACAACTTGTGGCTTAGCGAATGCGGTAATATTTAACGTCACATCAGAAATAGTTCAGCCATATCGTGACGAGAACCTTTAACACAGACATGGAATATCTCTATATTAAAAAAAAAAACAACTTCTCGACGAAGGACAGTAAAAAGACTAGTTAAAAAATGGACTATACGTCGCCAACAACTGAGGGTAGATCACCAAACGAGGCACACTGGAGACTTATGCTACACTTGCTTGCCACATGGGCCTTAGCTTGATTTACACCATCCCTTCAGCTGGTAACAATTTATACACATCTAGTCAAACATTAAATGTACAAGTATGTCAATTCAAATTACAACTAATAAACAGATTCAGTAAACTCATATACACCAAGAACAATAACTGAACTGTTATTACAAATTGCTGTTTTATATACTCTTCATGTATTTGAAAATGGAACATCATAATGTGTATTAAACTTACTCGTGAATTTACTTATCATTGCACACTGTGATCAGTGACAACTTCAGCGACCTTTACTTTCGAAATAGGAAGCCGAGTCCATGCTTGAATACCACCTTCTCCATTGCTACACCGGATGTTGACTGACGGAAGTCTGCTACTTCAAGGCATAATATGGAAAATGTGTCCATGTCTGAAAAGAAGTATGTCCAGAACTGGACAGAATGACCAGGGGAATCATTCCTCCCACCACCCACAACCCGATCATCCAGTTGCTGTCGAACCTTCTGTGAAAGGAGCTGTGTCTGTATTGTGTTCCAAAACATATCCACTGCTGGTGCTGTGTCTGTATTGTGTTCCAAAACATATCCACTGCTGGTGCTGTGTCTGTATTGTGTTCCAAAACATATCCACTGCCGGTGCTGTGTCTGTATTGTGTTCCAAAACATATCCACTGCTGGTGCTGTGTCTGTATTGTGTTCCAAAACATATCCACTGCTGGTGCTGTGTCTGTATTGTGTTCCAAAACATATCCACTGCCGGTGCTGTGTCTGTATTGTGTTCCAAAACATATCCACTGCTGGTGCTGTGTCTGTATTGTGTTCCAAAACATATCCACTGCTGGTGCTGTGTCTGTATTGTGTTCCAAAACATATCCACTGCTGGTGCTGTGTCTGTATTGTGTTCCAAAACATATCCACTGCTGGTGCTGTGTCTGTATTGTGTTCCAAAACATATCCACATCTGGTGCTGTGTCTGTATTGTGTTCCAAAACATATCCACTGCTGGTGCTGTGTCTGTATTGTGTTCCAAAACATATCCACTGCCGGTGCTGTGTCTGTATTGTGTTCCAAAACATATCCACTGCCGGTGCTGTGTCTGTATTGTGTTCCAAAACATATCCACTGCTGGTGCTGTGTCTGTATTGTGTTCCAAAACATATCCACTGCTGGTGCTGTGTCTGTATTGTGTTCCAAAACATATCCACTGCTGGTGCTGTGTCTGTATTGTGTTCCAAAACATATCCACTGCTGGTGCTGTGTCTGTATTGTGTTCCAAAACATATCCACTGCTGGTGCTGTGTCTGTATTGTGTTCCAAAACATATCCACTGCTGGTGCTGTGTCTGTATTGTGTTCCAAAACATATCCACTGCCGGTGCTGTGTCTGTATTGTGTTCCAAAACATATCCACTGCTGGTGCTGTGTCTGTATTGTGTTCCAAAACATATCCACTGCTGGTGCTGTGTCTGTATTGTGTTCCAAAACATATCCACTGCTGGTGCTGTGTCTGTATTGTGTTCCAAAACATATCCACTGCTGGTGCTGTGTCTGTATTGTGTTCCAAAACATATCCACATCTGGTGCTGTGTCTGTATTGTGTTCCAAAACATATCCACTGCTGGTGCTGTGTCTGTATTGTGTTCCAAAACATATCCACTGCCGGTGCTGTGTCTGTATTGTGTTCCAAAACATATCCACTGCCGGTGCTGTGTCTGTATTGTGTTCCAAAACATATCCACTGCTGGTGCTGTGTCTGTATTGTGTTCCAAAACATATCCACTGCTGGTGCTGTGTCTGTATTGTGTTCCAAAACATATCCACTGCTGGTGCTGTGTCTGTATTGTGTTCCAAAACATATCCACTGCTGGTGCTGTGTCTGTATTGTGTTCCAAAACATATCCACTGCTGGTGCTGTGTCTGTATTGTGTTCCAAAACATATCCACTGCTGGTGCTGTGTCTGTATTGTGTTCCAAAACATATCCACTGCTGGTGTTGTGTCTGTATTGTGTTCCAAAACATATCCACTGCTGGTGCTGTGTCTGTATTGTGTTCCAAAACATATCCACTGCTGGTGCTGTGTCTGTATTGTGTTCCAAAACATATCCACTGCTGGTGCTGTGTCTGTATTGTGTTCCAAAACATATCCACTGCTGGTGCTGTGTCTGTATTGTGTTCCAAAACATATCCACTGCTGGTGCTGTGTCTGTATTGTGTTCCAAAACATATCCACTGCTGGTGCTGTGTCTGTATTGTGTTCCAAAACATATCCACTGCTGGTGCTGTGTCTGTATTGTGTTCCAAAACATATCCACTGCTGGTGTTGTGTCTGTATTGTGTTCCAAAACATATCCACTGCTGGTGCTGTGTCTGTATTGTGTTCCAAAACATATCCACTGCTGGTGCTGTGTCTGTATTGTGTTCCAAAACATATCCACTGCCGATGCTGCGTCTGTATTGTGTTCCAAAACATATCCACTGCCGATGCTGCGTCTGTATTGTGTTCCAAAACATATCCACTGCCGGTGCTGCGTCTGTATTGTGTTCCCAAACATATCCACTGCTGGTGCTGTGTCTGTATTGTGTTCCAAAACATATCCACTGCTGGTGCTGTGTCTGTATTGTGTTCCAAAACATATCCACTGCCGATGCTGCGTCTGTATTGTTTTCCAAAACATATCCACTGCCGGTGCTGCGTCTGTATTGTGTTCCCAAACATATCCACTGCTGGTGCTGTGTCTGTATTGTGTTCCAAAACATATCCACTGCTGGTGCTGTGTCTGTATTGTGTTCCAAAACATATCCACTGCTGGTGCTGTGTCTGTATTGTGTTCCAAAACATATCCACTGCTGGTGCTGTGTCTGTATTGTGTTCCAAAACATATCCACTGCTGGTGCTGTGTCTGTATTGTGTTCCAAAACATATCCACTGCTGGTGCTGTGTCTGTATTGTGTTCCAAAACATATCCACTGCTGGTGCTGTGTCTGTATTGTGTTCCAAAACATATCCACTGCTGGTGCTGTGTCTGTATTGTGTTCCAAAACATATCCACTGCTGGTGTTGTGTCTGTATTGTGTTCCAAAACATATCCACTGCTGGTGCTGCGTCTGTATTGTGTTCCAAAACATATCCACTGCTGGTGCTGTGTCTGTATTGTGTTCCAAAACATATCCACTGCTGGTGCTGCGTCTGTATTGTGTTCCAAAACATATCCACTGCTGGTGCTGCGTCTGTATTGTGTTCCAAAACATATCCACTGCCGGTGCTGCGTCTGTATTGTGTTCCAAAACATATCCACATCTGGTGCTGTGTCTGTATTGTGTTCCAAAACATATCCACTGCTGGTGCTGTGTCTGTATTGTGTTCCAAAACATATCCACTGCTGGTGCTGTGTCTGTATTGTGTTCCAAAACATATCCACTGCTGGTGCTGCGTCTGTATTGTGTTCCAAAACATATCCACTGCTGGTGCTGTGTCTGTATTGTGTTCCAAAACATATCCACTGCCGGTGCTGTGTCTGTATTGTGTTCCAAAACATATCCACTGCTGGTGCTGTGTCTGTATTGTGTTCCAAAACATATCCACTGCCGGTGCTGCGTCTGTATTGTGTTCCAAAACATATCCACATCTGGTGCTGCATGCAGTCTTTGGACATAATTTTTTACGCATAGTATGTCTTTCTTTCAGGAGATATATTTCATAATCTACTAGATAAAAAAATACAAGTTTATGTTATATGAGGACTGGTGGAAAGCTGACTCGCTAATACATCCAAGGTTTAGGAATTGTTTAGAAGGCTTATGCATGAACTGCCACTGAAGACATTACTGGTTGCCAGATGGAGTCTGTCACAAAACATCTGTTTCACTCTTGGTTGAAAGGTCCAGGGTCAACATGAAAAGCCACATTTCCATCTTATGGCCAGATCTGTACCATGGGTCTTGCCGTTGAAGCCTAGTGGTGCATCGCAATGTGATCTTGTACTCGTGTCACCAGCTTTCTCTTTCACAAACTTCATGATATGATTCAAGTAGTGATTTTACTTCCGTGGGAAGATGAGGTCAAGATTGGCTCTGAAGTTTCATCCCCTCCTTCTCATCACCATCGTCACCATGCATGGCATGTTGAGAGGATCTGTTTCAACTGCTGATAAAGTCTTCTCCAAATGAACTCCTGAAAAGAAATTATGAGACTTTCATTTGCGAATGTTTAGGGAGATAGTCTTGTCCTTCGGTTAATGAGTTTTGTCAAACCATGCTGGCCCATACCTAACAATGGTTACGATGTCTGCGATATAATTCATATACTGAATCACCGAAACTTGTTGCAACAATTTATATCATTTAAATTGTTTTTCTAACAAAGATATAACGTGTATACCTAGTGTCAGTAACATTAGAAGGGACGGTGGGGTAGCCTAGTGGTTAAAGCGTTCGCTCGTCACGCCGAAGACCCGGGTTCGATTTCCCACATGGGTACAATGCGTGAGGCCCATTTTCTGGTGTCCCCCGCCGTGATATCGCTGGCATATTGCTAAAAGCGGCGTAAAACCAAACTCACTCACTCACTAACATAAGGATAATTTTCTTCATCAGCTCCATTCTCATCCACCAGTTCTTCGTGTCGTTGCTGAGTCTGATATCATTTAATGCAATCAATTGATATAACTCATTACCGTTTCTGTCTGCAGGAAACTTCTCTGAAAGAGACAGATACGTTTAGTCAGTTCGAAGGCCTACAGTTGAAAGGGCAACTGGCGGACCTTCAGTCCTTGTTAAGCAGAATGTTATTTACACCTCTGTCACACTTACGACTAATCTTCAAGCTGATGCAGTGAGACCTAGTATCCATGCTGCTTTCACAATATGCTCGTTGTATGTTCAGCCGCCTTCAACACTTCCATTGTCTGATCTTCAAGAGCTTTATCATCAACTCTCAAAACGCTGCATTATAATGGGTGATCGCCATGGTCATAATCCAGTCTGGGGTGATATAAATGCTAACACTAAAGAGAAAACACTGGAAGATTTTATCTTCAATAATGAATTGTATATATACAGCGATGGCTTGAGCACTGCATCCTGCAACCAGCACTTACTCTTGTCTGGATTTTTCTCTTGCTGACTCCAATCAGGTTAATGAATTTGATTGGTCAGTACACACTGATCTTTGTGGAAGTGATCACTTGCC
Organism: Haliotis asinina; assembly: GCF_037392515.1. Classification (NCBI taxonomy): domain Eukaryota; kingdom Metazoa; phylum Mollusca; class Gastropoda; order Lepetellida; family Haliotidae; genus Haliotis; species Haliotis asinina. The sequence continues at coordinate 9,573,062 of NC_090292.1, forward strand.
AACGATGTTATCAGAAATTTATCCACCCGATTCTTACACTAGATGGAGCATTCTCCAAGACACACTAGTCATTCTATCAAACTTTCTAGACATCTAAACATGCTGATGAACGTACAACAAAATCCTCTACAAAAAGGTCCACATGTACGGAAGCCATGGTTTAATGCAGACTGTAAACGTGCTAGAAAAGCTAGGGAAAAGGCAGAGAAATATTCATCACTCTACCGTCCTTAACTTTAACTTTAAAATACTAAATGCGAAAGTACCTTCATGCAATATAAACGCCAACCATGGCTGAACGTGGAGCTATGTTACAAACATTCATTATAGAACACCTATGTCCGTAAATTATCATTGAATGTAGCAAACGACAAAAGGTAAAGCATCCACATCTGAGGTTCATCATCCTAACACTGGAAAGGCTATACTATTTGATCAGTCTGTCAAAGCTAATAATTTGGAGAAACTTTATGTCAACATTCCTCCTCATCAAATTATCTCCTACAAGTTCAAAACTTTGAACAAGCTGAAAAAATTAAAATCAAGTTTGCGTCTGATAATAGTGAGGACGACAATGGGGGTCTCTCAATTCATAAGCTACTTAATGCCTAGGACAAGCCCATGATCCTGCTACGGGTGCTGATAATATTCATTATCTGTTATTTAAACATTTACCTGATTTTTGTTTAGAAACCCTGTTAGTTATGTTTTATCAAATATGGATAACGGGTAATTTCCTTCATCATGACTGAATCATTTTTCCAATTCCAAAACTAGGCAGTGCTCCTTCCAACTATATGCCAATATCGCTTACTAGTTGAGTTTGTAAGACCAGTGACAGGATGGTCAATAACAGACTGATATGGCACTTAGAAACAAATGATCTTATTACCAATATCCAGCGAGGGTTTAGGAAAAACAGTAGTGCCATTGACCATTTACTTAGATTAAAGACGTTTGTTAATGAATTAAATACTACCGGCAATAAACAACATGCTGTATCTAGATCTTTATCTCGAAAAAAACATATGATAGAACCTGGAAACATGGAATTTTAAAAGATCTCCATGAAATGGGTCTGAGAGGCCCTTTGCCTAGTTTCATGTTACAGTTTTTGACAGATCAACATTTCCAGGTTCGTGTGGGTTCCACCTTGTCTGAATTTTATGAACAAGATCAAGCTGTCCCAGAAGATATCATACCATCTGTCACGTTATTCAGTATAAAAATAAATAGTTTATCAAAAGTGTTATATGACTCAGTTGCTGGGTTATAATTTGTTGATGATTTTAATGCGTCATGTGGGGATGAACATATACACACGATTGAGAGACACTTGCAGCTCTTTCTCAATAGAATTGCTGATTGGTCGGAACGAAATGGCTGTAAATTTTCTAAATCTAAAACTAACTGAATCCATTTCTGGATCCACGTATGTCTCCTGGGTACTCCCACTAAAGTAAAATGTTTGGGTATCATATTTTTATCCCATGTTAAATGTCTTAAGGAAAAATGCTTGTGGGCATTACATCTCGTAAACGTCGTCTCCAATGTTCAGGGGGTGACCTCCTTCACTTGCATAGAGCTCTAATTCGTTCTAAACTTGATTATGATTCGATCGTTTCTGGGGGCGACTCCCAAGGCAACTATTAGATTTCGTCCACCACGAAGGTCTAGGACTTTGTCTTGGGTTCTTTAGAACCTCTCCTGTTGACAGTATCTACGTCGAGGCCGATGAACCATCTCATACACAATGCAGTATAAAATTACCTTTAAAATATACTACTACACTATTTTCTAACGAGTCTAGCCCTGCTTAAAACTGTGTCTTTCATACGCCTTATCATGATTTATACACCAAGAAAACGTCTCTTGTTCCTATATTGGTTGCACCTACTTGGGTTGACAGGCTAGATTTGATAAGGGACATAATGTGACGATGTCGCACTGGCCACTCAAAATATACTCGTGAATATCTATTGAAAGGTGGGGATCTTCCGGTTTGCAGCCCTTGTGATGAAAGAATCATGGTCAAGCATGTCCTTAGATATTCCTTCACGAGGAATAACTGTTTCAAATCACTCACCATGAAGGATCTTTCTGAATGATATTAGTTCTGATTTAATTGTTGCATTTTGAAAAGAATTAGATTTGTTCAATGAACTGTAAATAGTTAAACATGTTATAATTGGCAGTTTTGAATTAGTCAGATTGTTCATGTATCTTCGAACGGGGTTAAAGTATCGTAAAATTATTGCCCCCCTGAGAGGATACGTAAATCCCAAAGCTTTCTATGTAAAATTTCAGCTTGTCAGAGTTTTGAACATGGTATTTGTGGTCTTCTTTAATTCGGGTAAATTGTTATAACAATCGTAAATGGATAAAAGGGATGGTGTAAATCCAAATAGGGTCCTTGCAGACATCAAAGGTACTGTGAATCCCCATGGTCCCTCGTATGGTGATCTACCTTCAGTTGTTGTCCATAGCCCATTTGTTATATTGTGTCGTCCTCCAAAGTTTTTAGATGTCACTACTAGTTTTGAAATATGTGCCTATGATAGTCTTGTTTATCTTACTGTCTTTTGTCGTCATATCGTTGAAAAGGATAAGTTTGTTTTCATCGGAAAAGTATTTCAGCCCTTACTTTGACATCTAAATCACTGTTATTTGGTTTATTTAGACATGGTTGAAAATTGTGTCTGGCTGGTCTGCGTATCCCATCTTGAACTTTGTATTCCCACATGAGTGTGTGAGATAATATTTAACGTTACATCGGCAATATTTCAGACATATCGTGACGGGGGCGATTCGTTACAAAACTACATATTAAGTAACGGTACGTTATAAAGATCTGTCAACGAAGGACAGTAAAACCAATTAGAATATCACAGACAATGTAAAACTAGTAATTAGATCTAAAACAGTTCAACAATATACAATACAATATTTAAAATGGGCTATAGATTGCGAACAACTGAAGGTAAATCACCACACTAGGAACCATGGGGACATTACTTTTGCTACCTACGTGGACCCTAGCTGGATTTATACCATCCCCTCAGCCATTGGCTTTTATGCGAAGAATTAGCCATACATTGAAATGACAAAAATACTACGATTAAAAACCTGGAAACCTTAAATTTACATCAAATCTTTCGGGACATAAGTACCATCTCAGGAGGACAATAATTTTACAGTACTCTAACTTTGAGGGTACTGTGAGTGAGTGAGTGAGTGACTGAGTTAATATTTTACGTCACATCAGCAATATCTCAGCCATATCGTGACGAGAACATTTAAATAAAATACATGCATGTGGTAAAATCTGTCAACGAAGGACAGTAAAACAACTAGAATATCACAATTTCGATTAAAACTAGCATGGAAAGTTAAAACTAATGTCACTATTTGAACAATACAGTATAAAAACAGACTACAGATCGCCAACAACAGAAGGTAGATCACCACACTAGGGACCATGGGGATTTACAGTACCTTTGCTACCTACATGGACCCTAGTTGGATTTACACCATCCCATCAGCTGCTGGCGATTGTACGAAAAGTTAGCCAAAATTAAAAGAGCATGAATACTACGATTAAAAACCTGGTAAACTTAAGTTTACTGTGAATGTTTGTGGACTTACGTACCCTCTCAGGAGGACAATAATTTTACAATACTTCAACCCACTTTGAGGGCACAGCCACGAATATAATCAGTTACTAAGTTAAGCTTCCAATTATAAAATATTTATCTATTTACAACTCAGTTAACAGATCTAATCCTTTATTGTTCTTGATTTGAAATAAGTGTCCCTTGTGATGGAATATATTTAAGAGCCGTTCATATGGCGTTAGCTTCAGCTGGGAAAATAGAGGTATTATTCGGTAATCTAGAAGATATTGTTCTGGAACCAACGACAGTGGCACTATCCTCTGCGCCACCAAGGTTGGACCAATCTGTGTATATAGATTTATGTTTGCTATATTTAGCTTTTAATTGATGAAAGTCTTGTTTATATTGTAATTCATTAGTTTCTGATTTTTTAAATGCAGTTAATGCTAGGTCAACGTGTGGTCCAACCAACTGCCAAGGAGGGGAAGAAAGAAGACAAGAAGGAGCTATATTTTTCATCTCAATGCCGGCCGAAGAAAGAAATGGTTTAATTCTATGTCCTAGAGGCGGAACATGAGAAGATATCTTGTATAAATCCTGATAAAGGGGATTGAAAACACAGATACGGGCAGGGTATATAGAGTATAGAGTATAATTTAGTAAAGTATTCTACAGACAATTTTATACGACGTTCTGTAAGAGATGGTTCATCAGCCTCAACATAGAGACTGGCAACAGGTGAAGTTCTGAAGGACCCAACACAAAGTCTTAGACCTTGGTGGATTCGCCCATGACTTGCAAGCAAGAAAAGGATGATAATCACATGTATAGATTTAAAAGCTCGGCTGGAAAGGAGTATTCAGGTTCATATAAACAAACTTATGATACGTGTGACTGTGAGACTACAGTACTTTTGTTAGCTGCGTGGACATTATCTGAGTTCAAACCATTCCTCCAGGTAGGGGCAGTTGTACGTTAATCTTGACCATTACTTGAATTAAATAAAATATCATGTAACTGTCAAGAGGTTTGAGTCCATCATCGATAAATCAAGATTAGAATAGATACCAGTTTCAAAATATAGATACGCGTGTGAACCATCGCTCTGGATGCATAATGCATTATTTGCAATGAAATCTCCATTGCTTTCAAGATTATGTTCACGCTGTCTCAAAGTAGGCTGTTAATGTTTAATTCACCCATGGTGATGTTGGAATTGGAAAGCTGGTCGCTATGTGTCAGAAGATAAGAGAAGAGTTAGTAAACATTTTACATCCACTGGCAATGCAGTTCAATACACAGTGTAATGAAACGAAACATTTCAAATACTACACTTTCTACTACTACTATTATAAGTACTAGGGTCATTGGCAAGCGGAATGGCTTCATTTGGGTTACACGATCAAACAGGACCAGGAACCAATAATAATCAGACTGAAGAAATATATGTCTTATCCTCGAAGAGTCGAAATTGAACCACTAGCGTTATCAAAGATCACGTTATGGTACAGAAACAAAACCACTTTGAAAGGCCACGTATCTTTCTACAGTAGCTAGCTGTACTGAAGGTTAACATTTCAGATATCGTCGCTGATATTGGCAACTGTCAGCTTTGGTTGAAATGGTCTGGATTGGACTGAGTGAGTTTAGTTTTACGTTGCACTCAGCAATATTTCAGCTATGTGGCGGCTCTCTGTAAACAATCGAATCTAGCCAGACAATAAAGCGATTAATCGTTTTGCAGAACTGGAAACCGATGACATATGTCAAACAAGTCATCCAGCCTGACTACCCGTTTAGGTTAGTTTAAGGCGCCTGTTATGGCAAGCATGGGTTGCTGAAGGGCTATTCTACGCCGGATCTTGAAGTGCTCTAGATGTATATATGAAATAATGCATAATTCAGAAGTGTTTGCCATGATATTGAAATGTTTTAAGTACGTAAATGTGTTGTGCATGTATCACTTTCAAACCGTTAAAGTACGAACACATCTAAATGAATGAGTCTGAATTACCACGCATGCGCGCTGCAAACAGTCAGGATCGACAAAAAAACTGTCGGCAAGGGTAGGGAAATAACATGAATATCACGGTTTCAGATTGAAAACCAGCAAATGTCTATACAACACAAGATACAAGTGGACAATATGTCACAAAAAGACAGACCATGAAGTCATGCAACATTAAACATGTTTGCAACAAGTCAATGCTCTATAATATGGAGGCGAGATTTTTTATCCCTCCCTACTTTGATTTTAGTTTCACGCCGCACCCAGTAATAATCCACCCTGTGGTACTGGTCTGTAAATAATCGATTGTGGACCAGACAATCCAGTGATCAACAGCGGGAACATTGATCTGCGCGATTGGTAACCGATGACATGTGTCAACCAAGTCAGCGAGCCTGACCACCCGATCCCGTTAGTCGCCTCTTACGACAAGCATAGTGGCCTTTATTGGCAGATGACAGTCAGCGAACCTGACCACCTGATCCCGTTAGTTGCCTCTTTTGGAATGCACTAGTTATTGCGGAGCAGTTCTATCCCAGATCTTGACGGGTCCAATGACAAAGGAGCTTGAACCCATATATCATTAAGTATCATCTTTATTTAATGTATTCCTTAAAGAATAGTCTGTTAAAAGCTGATTTGTCTTGAGCCGATAATCTTCAGTATTCTTTGATAGTGACGAGGTATCGATCTACAGTGATGGGGTTAAAAGTGTTGCGTTGTTGTCCTTTATATCTATTGTAAACATTCACAGTGGATCGAGCAGCTCTCTATAATTGCGACACCGTCATGAATCCGCTGTGTACCATGACAAAGAGAAGAAGCATCACTTCAGTGTTTTCCTCTGAAAACTGCATCCTGCTGCTAACGCTATTCATGTGTCTTTCATTGGTGACTGCAAATATTCCCACATACAGATATCACAGAATCATTCACCTCGAGCTGAAAGACTCTCTTATTATTCTGCAAGGGTTCTTTCCATCGTATCTGTCATGTGCAACATATGTGTCCAAGTCCGGTTTCCATCTACATGGCTATCGAAAGGACGATGGTCGATGTGCAAAACTCGGATTGAATTCCAGCCATCGTACATTTCGGTTTGACAAGCGTTGGAGACTGTACAGTCCTGTGTACATCAATGATGTAAGTTTTTGTAAAAATAATTTGTCTTTTAAACATTCATTCGCGATTATTAACAACTACTATTTGTCGTGATCGTGATTATGATGTTCAGACAACGTTCCTTTCGGAGGGCAACTTGACCTCATGAACGTTTTCGTTGTTAAGGAATTTTTGAGAGACTTGTTTCCTTTTATGTCAAGATGTCCTGTGTACAGAATACAGCTAAAGGTAGTGTCTTAACCCTGATATGAAAAACTAATCACGAGTTTATTCAGTTTACTTAATACAGATGGAATCCAAAATTTAAAGAAAATGTAAATCATTTTGTGTAGTGTCATATCAAGTTTCCCTCACGACTTATTCTAATGTTTTAATGGTATCCTTTCCACCTCATTCGGTTTCCCTGTTTGGGTTATTGTTTTCCAAGTACCAGACTATTCACTTCTTGATTATGTGTTCGATTGTTTTGCAAACGTATGTATTAAATTACTGTTAGTAAACTTGTTCCGATTTCTCCAAACAAACTTAAGTCTGAGTTTTGACTTAAGTTTGAGTTTTTACTCAAATTTGAGTAAACACAGGAAAATATATTTGACAGAATGAACTCAAATCAAAGTTAAACTCAAACACAGTAGACAATTTGAGTTTGGTGGACAGGTTTATTAAATTTCTATGGGCATTTTATTTTAAAACTACAGTTGAATTACAATTCAGCTGTTTTATTTTATCAAACTCAGTTTAAAATTTAAGTAGAAACTTAAGTTTGTTTCGGGAAATGGTGCCCAAGTTTAGGGATAGAGACAAACACAGCATATCGCCACGAAGGACATATCCCTGACGTGTACATGTTATCAAGCTTTCTGAAAGGGTATTTTAACACGTGCCTCCGGAGCTGATAATGTATGTTATCCGTTCCTATAGGAGTATCGCGTGCTTAAGAACCATACAGAGCTCAGGAAAAGAAACTGTTTCATCATAATAATCTTCGAATATCTGTTATCTGAATTGAAAAGGGTTTTTCATTCCTTGCTGCTATTGAATCTTTCCGTTGAGTTCCCACATAGGTGAGGAAGAATGTTTGGTCAGATTAGACGATATCCTCTAGGAGATATCGCTTTGACAGTAGATTTTTGATTTTGCACAATTCCCTGACGATGCTATGACGTCATTAACTTGATGACGTCACAATGCTATGACATCTTTGCACTGCAAATCTAATGCCGGTGCTGTGTTCAGAGATGAAGAATGGGCCACTTCGGTGAGATTCTCCATATATCAACGATATGTGATTTATTAAACACATCCCCTCATTTAAGATAGTGGGTTCTAGAATAGGACTCCTTATTGTTGAATTTCTGAATCATATTGGTACCTAAGAAATAGTGAGCATAATGGTTTCACTAATATTGCCATCGCTTCGTTCCAGTGCTTCACCGCTTAAAACAGTGAATTTAATCAAATTATAATCACAAAACCATAAAATGAAATAACGCACAACCTTTTCCTTTGTCTTTCAAATTTCCATCTTCGTGATGGAAGACCGTGTGATGGTGTAACAGGTTCTAAAAAATCAAACATGATTTTGCAGCTTTAGCGAGTTGATGTTCTAGGGATTTTTGTAGATAGCATTACACATCATAGTTTTGATTTATGTGGGAGATGAATGTAATGAAGGACAACAAGGTGTACTAAACTAAACACACACACACACACACACACACACACACACACACACAAGGAATGAGGAGAATTTCTCAAAAGAAAAGAAAAGAGAGCGTTGATCCTTTACAAGAACACTTCAGTGCTGCTATTTTTCTCTTTTAGGTAAAAGGGAAACCTGTGATGACTCAAAAAAGAAGTGAAAACTGGCAAAGTAAGTGTTTACCTCAGACACACATGATATGCATACTATGTCCAGTCCCAGACGTGCGTAATTAACAAAGGAGTCGAGACAAATATTTTAAAAAAATGCAATAATGCTATTCCTTTGAAATGAACTGAGAATTTCACTTAACATACTTGTTGAATTGTAAGCGGTTAAAACTGACTGCTCAGCTGTTATAGTTTGAACAGAGTAGTCAGAGAAACGTCAAAGACAAAGCAGGCACAAGGGTAGCCATCAGAATCAATGAAGGTTATTTTACTGCAGAAGGCTTATCATAATATCGATCATAATGCTGAAACAGTTGTGTGGTCTGATATTGGGGAGAGGGGCGTATACTGATTGCAGTAGTGTAAACCATTTGAATCACAACCATGTTTTTCGGTTCACAGACGAAAAATGGAAGCGAAAAATGGAAGACAACAATCACACACACACCAGCTGGCACAGATGTGGTTGTCATGACGACAAATGGTTACATTGCCTTTTATGACATTGAGAAAAATAAAGTTTTGTTTAAAAGGCAACTGAAATTCACTGCTGTTGCAACACAGCTGGTATATTCGACTCGACGACATGTGTTGCATTTCGTTAGTGCTGGCAGGATGAGGCGCATATCTCAATGCGAATAAAGCAATCTGAACGTTTTTCAAGTGGTGAGTGGTCTTGGAGACAGACACGTTTTTTTTATCCTTTCAGTTTAACACTCATCACAAGCCTAAAGTTGTTTTCTGTAAGTTTAAGATGGTATCTAAAATAAGTAACAAAAATAAGGATTTCAGGATTTCACATTTGATGTCACTGAAATACCTTATACAGACATTGACATACCTTACAAGAATTTAACTTTCAGCGTGCTATCAACACATTTACTCACAAATGCATTGGAAACAATACTGCATACATGACCGTGAAAAAAGTAGAAATACGTGCTCTCACATTACCAAACACATGCGCGCAGGATCACAATTTCAATAACGCACATTTCTTCTCATAGAACGTACCCTGGTGTCATTCATATCGGACGGTAAAGATGGCGTTCAAATATACATGCGAAAGGACACTGTGGAGATTTCACATACTTCGGGGAGAAATGCTGTATTTCCGGTAAAGAACCCCTTGGAGATGCATGCTTACCTACCCACCAGGTATTTCATCCAACGTTTGTTTCTAACTTCTTATTTACAGGGAACTGGCTTTGTACAAATGGACTGCAACGAATATGCTGTAATACAACCTAGCCACGAATGTCATATGTATACGCTTCATCACGCCTGTATATATGTTTCAGACGAAGACTCTTGGTGTTACACATTTTCTTATCAATGCAAAGGTTGAGCATACATCCTCACACACAAGCATATATGAGTTTGGGGTTTGGTTACAGGTCCGTCTTCGTGGGTACCTGGAATCATTCCGTGATGTCCATCACTGAGATATCCTTCTCTGGAAGAATCCTTTCAACAACTCACATCTCTTCAACAATGCCAGGGACGTTTTTAATACGCTCACGTAAGATTTTGGGTCACGCGATATTGCATGTCCAGGTTTTCAGAACTGTATGTGCAAGCGGACAACAATACAGTATATTGTTTGTGAATGTTTACGCTAACTGTTGATACACACTGAAGTTCAGAACTATTCCTGAAGCTCCGAGATAACCTTAACTATGCATGGACTATGTTGCTCCAGTACTAGATGTTCTAGACTTGTGAAGGTCCGGGGTAGAATTGGCCTTCAGCAACCCATGCTTGCCATGGGGCGACTATGCTTGTCGTAAGAGGCGACTAACGGGATCGAGAGGTCATGCTCGCTAACTTGGTTGACACATGTCATCGGTTCCCATTTGTGCAGACCGATGCTAATGCTGTTGACCACGAGATTGTCTGGTGCAGAATCGATTATGTACAGACCGCAGTCATACAGCTGGAATATTGCTGAGTGCAGCGTAAAACTAAACTCACTCACCCTACATGTTAGATATGCCAAACTGACAATTTGTACAAGAAAGAGACACACACTCTCGGTCACTCATCAGGAACTTCATATATCATCATACGCAAAGACTAAAATAACGTTTACAAAAAATGTCAGAAAAGGGTTTAACGACATGTAGATGCGTATGACAAGCAAACATGACAGTACATCATTACGTCATCATGAAATAGATTGTTCAGTATTAATGAACTGTTAGTGTGAATGTACATTTTGATATTTGAAAAAAGAAGATATCTCATAAGAAATAGATGAGCGTCTTTATTGAAACAAAATGTTTGTTTTCCGAATGGTGTTTAGGACACAGCTAGTGTCCGATATTTCTGTTATTCTGTTTCTCGTGTAATAGTGCAACTCAATCCCATGGAATGCATGGAAAAACAATGTAATGCATGTTATTAACTGATAATGCTTATCATTTCCCGAAAATTGGTGTTTCAGAATAACCTACTAGCTTTAGTGTTCTCGCGTCACTTGGCTATGTTTCCTCTATCAAGTTTCAGGGCACGTTAAACTGTTATCGGCATTCAAAAATAGATCGTCATTTTCAATTGAGATGTAGTAGTGCTTCACCTGAATTAGCTCAGAGATGTATTCTGCTTGCAGCGAAATCATTTTGGGTGTGCAACGAACGAGGTCTTTTATTGGTAGCCAAAGAGCGGAGAGGAGAGACAAAGGTTCGAGGACCACAGTGTTTGGCTGTGGTGATTACTCAGAAGCTTGTATGGGCCGTGTTCAAACATTCCTCGCAGAGAAGGTAGGTTATAGACTTTCAGGTCACGGACTGTTCCAACCATGTGTTATAGTGAGTGAGTGAGTAAAATTGTAAAATCACTTTAGCACTATATCAGCCATACCGTAACCATAACAACATATAGATTACCAATAATTAAGGATTATATCACCCTGCCAACGAAAGACAGTGAAACAACTAGTTTGACACAAATCATGGTGTTCACACATATCCATATGTAAATGTCTTCTTTGGTTAGTTTTATAGAAGCTTAAAATATGAAGAATGACGACAATTTTATGGATGTATAACGTTTTCTCTGCATAGGCGACGTGTTGACATATATTCTAATGTCGTTATCAAACAAGTGGAACATAAGGAGTGAGTGAGTGAGTTAAGTCTTACGCCGTACTCATCAATATTCCAGCTATATGGCGGCGATCTGTAAAGAATCGAGTCTGGACCAGACGATCCAGTGATCAACAACATGAGCATCGATCTGCACAACTGGGAGATGATGACATGTGTGAACCAAGTCAGCGAGCCTGACCACCCGATCCCGTTAGTCGCTACTTAACGACAAGCATAGTCGCCTTTTAATGCAAGCATGGGTTCCTGAAGGACTATTCTACCCCGGGACCTTCACGGATCTGAACATGAGGAGTAATTCGGTTGATATATGCATGAGATTTATAGGGATTAGGCGAAAATGAGTTGTTGTTACAATAGAGGAAGTTGATACCAAGAAAGCTGTGGGGGGTTTGGGAAGCCAGCAGACTAAGTTATTAATCATCAAACCAACGACGGTGCATGTGAATGTATAAATACATCGGTAGGATCAAGTAGTATTAAACGATTTAAGCAATACTTTAAAACATTACTGAATGTTTTTAACATATTTAGTGGTTTTAGTGCATAGTAATTTATCTAACACTGAACGAGTTTTACGAGTATATGTATGTGGTGCCAGATAGGTATTTCGCTCTTTGAAGAATGTCAAGGTTACACAGTTTATATGTTCTTTCTTCTCTTGGAATTAATTGTCATTAGCCAGTATCAAATGGTAGAATATTGGAGAGGAAGTAAATGCTTGTATACGTATGAGATTAATGATGAACATCTGAGTTGGTTATAGGCAGTCAGCAGGGTATGATGTACATAAGTTGTTACATAGGGAAGAAGATAACTCACAATGTTTGAGAGGGTTAAATGAAATTAATTAGCAAAGGACGAAAGGCCGTGGCGATGACATATCCGTCATATTTGTTTATAACATTGTATTATTTCATCAAATGTTATTTTGTTCCTGTCTGACTGGTTGATTTCCGTTCATTTGATTTTCCAGACAACTAGTGCTACTTGACACGGAAACCTATGTCATCACCAAGCAGTTAGATCTTAAGTTACCGAAGCTCCTTGAAGGCAGAATGACGATCCAGGTACGTTGTTACTTAGAGCGATATCAGTATCTGGGGATGTTTGACCTCTTGGTGTTGCTTGGTCACCTAACACTTAACGAAGATAAAATGATCCGGATCAAATGCGTCAAATCATCTTGGCAAACTGGCCCGATGGGCAGTTATGGGGTAAGGACTGTCTGGCAGGAAAGTGGAAATGGAAGACTTGTCTACAATCAGGAGCCAGACAATCGTTCAGTGTCTTGGATGACTGGACCCGTGATACGGTATGTAAATCAGCAACAGCCAGGACGTTTCATTAGAGAAGGTGTCGACAAGTAAGAGTATCAGGGGAAAACGTCAATGACATACAGACACCTACCACAGTTCAGGGTAAAGGTGTCATGGTCAGGGAAATAGATGTAGATCAGCAGGTATTTGCTCAAGGGGTATGACGGGTATTCTTGCAGCCATTTGAACCTGATAAATATATCTACATTAGAAAAATAATACCGACAACTGACATTAAATATTAAGCTAATATTAAGCTAATATTTCACAGAATCAGACTTTAAAACTAGCTTCTATCTCCAAACGAGGACGTGTAAACAGTACACCACAATATTACAAAACGTCAACGAAAGGTAAATTACCAGATTAGGGACAATGGGAATCTTACACTACTTTCCTATGTGCATGGACTTTCAGCTGCTGGCGATAGTAGCCATCATTTACAATCATGTTCAAGAGCTGGTTTTGCTGCTGCATCAGCCTTGCTGTTTATGACAACATGACATGGAAAGCATCAGAGAATGATACCATTATCTGTTACTGATAGTTACAAGCGCACATGTAAGATCTCGACTAGGAATGGGTGGTCGGATTTCTATAACACAAGAGATACAGAAAAAAGATGGACAAAGCGCTTGAGGAGCTTGGGAAAAAGCCCCAAGATCAAGAGCAACATCAACGTGAGTATCCATTAAGCTAGATCGGTATCCAGAGAGCGAAGCCGAGTTTGTTGAAAGGGAAGCCATGAATTCTTACCCAGTCTACTGTCTCACTTGTCACTGTCTGTTTTGAAACAATATTCCTTCAGAAATAAGTTTCTTTGAAAAGTTGTTGTTTATCTTACGAAGTATATGTTCTCATTCTTTCAGGTTTTAAAGCAAGCCGAAATACAAAAGCCATACAGACGGCACCGGCATACATCAAACACAGGCAGACACCGTCGTCAGCGGCAAACATCAAAACGTTCCAGTTTCTTCAAGTGATGAAGAGCTGAAGTCATAGCATTGGACACATAGCATCAGGTGGATGAGATTTAAGATGATTTTGTGACTTGACTAATAGAAACACGGAGCGAGAAAACTTTCTTAGCATCACATAGCTGTTGTTTGTCTAGTCTCTATTTTGTATGGTTTATGCCCCTGAGAACGAACTGACCTTATACTCATTCGTTTAGAATGATTGTTCCACTGGGTAAAAGCGACATTAAGTAATTATTATATTATTATCAGTGAAATTCGAAATTAAAATTCTGTTGTCGGGGAACAGTGAAAGTGCTAGTGTATAACATATATGAAAGTAACGCTAGAACGTTGTCATAAAACGATATTATTAAAGAGAACGGTAATATGCCTTGCAACCTGATCAACTATAAAACGTGTGTCGGCACTGTGCCGTGTTCCCTGATGACCTATAAAACGTGTATCAGTACTGTGTCTTGTTCCCTGATGACCTATAAAACGTGTATCAGTACTGTGTCTTGTTCCCTGATGACCTATAAAACGTGTGTCAGTACTGTGTCTTGTTCCCTGGTGACCTATAAAACCTGTATCAGTACTGTGTCTTGTTCCCTGATGACCTATAAAACGTGTGTCGGTACTGTGTCTTGTTCCGTGATGACCTATAAAACGTGTGTCAGTACTGTGTCTTGTTCCCTGATGACCTATAAAAGGTGTGTCAGTAGTGTGTCTTGTTCCCTGATGACCTATAAAACGTGTGTCAGTAGTGTGTCTTAAAACGTGTGTCAGTACTGTGTCTTGTTCCCTGATGACTTATAAAACGTGTGTCGGTATTGTGTCTTGTTCCCTCATCACTTACATGGGTTGTGTCAGCACTGTCATGTACCTTGATAACCTTTAGGAGTGAGTTGTGTCAGCACTGTGTAACGTACCTTGATATCTTTAGGAGTGAGTTGTGTCAGCACTGTGTCATGTACCTTGATACCTGTAGGAGTGAGTTTAGTTTTACGCAGCACCCAACAATAATACCGCAGGAATATTGCAGTCTTGGGAAGCGATGACATGTGTCAACCCGATCAAGGAATATGGCTAGACCGGTCCTGACAGTACTATGTATTTTGTATTGTATCGAGAGAATCAGTATTGTGTATGATGAGAATGTGGAGAGACCGGAGGTGTCACTACTGTGTATTGTACGAGGATACTCTGGCTAGACCGAGAGGGGTAATACTGCGGACTGTTTCGTCAGAAGCCGCCTACAAGGCAGTCATAAGTACTTCGTATCGTTTCTTGAGAAGCTCTATAGGCAGCGGATGTCGATATTGCTACTTGTATCATGAGTCGTCAGCTATAGGGGAAATTAACATCGGTGTAATAATACAAACTGAATCGCGACATTCCAGGTGTCAATCTGGTCAAGGTCTAGGTTTACTGGTTGGTAGTTTGGTCAAATTCAGCTAAATAGACTTTAGGTAGTGACAGCTTACTTTTCGGGATGAACTTGGTGAGAAACGTCTTCACTACAAGAATATGCTCGCATTTTATCACGTGCGTTCTGTTGTCCTAGTTTGTATATAGAGATAAGTTAATGTTGTACCCACATGCATAAAACGTATGCAAAGCTATTTGAACACTGAACATTATCTTTGGTGTCATATTTTGTATTATCTATGTGCACGACTGACAGAACTTGAATTACCTCTCTGTAACCCATATCTTCCCAGTGAAAGGAAACAACTTTGTATCTATTATTTATTATCTGTGTTCACGACTGACAGAACCTGAATGTTCTATCTGTAAACATACCTTCCACGAGAAAGGGAACGCATATTTCAATATATGACCGTTTTATTCTTGTGTACGATTAAATGAACTTCGAATACCCATTTATAAACAATATCATCCGATGGAGACTAACATTATGTATACTGTAATGCATACGACTGTAACTATGTGCACGATTGATGATAATTCCTATCTGTAAATGCACTCTTTTCAGTTGAAGGGGAAAACCTGTACATCTACCTACGTATGCATATGTATGTATAAGTGTGTGTGCACATAATGAGTATATGCTATACATATCACAGTGTAATTGTTGTAAAGTGGGAACAATAAATGGAAATGAAAAAAGTCTTTTGTGTCATATTTTGTCTGCTTTTAAACGAACCAGAAATGGCTACAAACGCCTCTAATAATCTGAAAGACGGATCCACAGAATAACTAAAATCGTTGTAATTGTAGTTATATTTGAGTATACAAGAGACATCAATTGAAAGTACAGCTACCTGATGGCAAACATGCATATTTTGCTCAAGACACAAGCAGTTGGCAAAGGGCGATCAACAAAGTGCCTAAGACCACCTAGACTTCCATAAGCAAGTCTCAAGTGTTACAGCAATGACTGCCATCTAGATTGCTAGCAGCAACCCTCAAGTGTTACAGCAAGGACTGCCACCTAGATTGCTAGCAGCAACCCTCAAGTGACACAGCAATGACTGCCACCTAGATTGCTAGCAGCAACCCTGAAGTGTTACAGCAATGTCTGCCACTTAGATTGCTAGCAGCAACCCTCCAGCGTTACAGCGATGACTGCGCCAGATACATATTGTACTCAGTGCTGTGCTGCAGACTGCAATGGTGTAAGAAACACGTGACAGCATCCCACATTCCATGGAGACACATTTCTATATGACAGTAATAAAAACATGCTGAATACAGTTCCAATATGGACTTAGCATGGAAGTGTCAGACAAATGAAACTGTACTGCCACAGAAATGTGAACCTGATCATAATTATTGATCTAGAGGCATTTCAAGATATCGAGGAATATGATGGGTGTGTGTGTGTGTGTGTGTGTGTGTGTGTGTAGGGGTGGGGGGTGGGGGCTTCTCTGACAAATACAGGAACAACCACCCATAATCAACATTGACTGACATTCTGGAGTGAAACTATCAAGTTATGCTGTGCTGTCAAACAGTATGACACAAGTCCCAGTCATGTGCAAGTTACCTACTTATGGCTGACATTTTAACTTCAAGTTAAATCAGTCCTAACTGGTATTAGGCTATGTCTTGTCAATATGGGTAATGCCAAAATATATCACTTTGGTGAAAATCAGTAAACGAATAAAATGTTTAATTTCAATATCAAAGGCAATGTAGTAGTTGTACATGTTCTTCACGTGTACCCCTCTTTACACAGGTTATCCTGTGTGCATCATGAGTTAGAGAGTTTAATACATCGCTGGACTGCATCGAATCTCTGACCAAACAGTGCACACTTACATACTTATGGGAAGCCAGACTTCTTCAGAGAAGGCCAGTTCAGTGTCATATCATTCCCTTCATAACCATCCACGTTTGGGCTGTAGAGCATGACAATGCTCAGCCTAGCAGTCACGTGATCACGTTCACTGAAAAATTCCAAGAAAGCATTCGGAACGAGTGACGTTGAACAAAGACACCTCATGATACGATAGCGCTGTTTATTGTCTCCATTCTGAATCAATCGCCATTTTCCGTAAACAGTTGCATCAAAATACTGTCACTAACAGTGCTGGCTGGCAGCTTTCTCACCTCAGAACGTGTTTCTGGCATACATATACTGAGAGAAAGAAAAAAGGAATCGCAAAATATTTCAGATTTTAATCTCGTCAAACATACCGACTTGATTTATTGTTTTCAGTTTAAGTAAAGAAAAGCAGTATCGAGTATATCCTCGGTGTGCTCTCATAACGTCCAGTCAGTGTCATTGTAATTATGTTGGTCGCGGAATTGGTGGAATATTGTATTTCTTTCTGAACCCACTGAGAAGTGATCGTTGTGCGAGACATGCACGCATGCGGCACTGGATTTACCTAAGTCCTTGAAATTACACGGAAATGTAGACCATCTCATATCCCAGCTCATGGTGTAAAGTTTAATTACAAACACTCAAGGTTTGAAAAACTAGTCGCTCATAAGTATACTTTCCGACATTCATTTTAGGCCGTAATCCTGTCAAAATTTTAGAGGAAGCCAAATTAAAGGGTAATATTTTGCATCATCACTTTGCTTTTCGTCCTCACATAACACACCAAATCAGCAAATGCCAGAGGGCTGTCTATATAGTACAATTTGTTTCAAATTTAAAGTATTTAGGGGGTATAAAAGAAAGAAAAAACCCAACTTTACAGAGTGTTTCTAAACAGAGGAGTAATAACACTTGCCATTGTAATTTCCCCAAAATTAAATGATATACCTGGATAGACTGGTGACATTCAGATTTTTCAGTGCATCGTTGAATATCCAAAACACAGGACGGTTGTAAAAGCTATTTCGTCACAGAACACCCGACAGCTCGGCAATTCTAGCTTGTGTCGCATCAAAAATATACACAGTGAACATCCACGAACATCACAATTCGCTCAGTGCGGCGTAAACCTAAACTCACTCACTAACTTAATGTCCCAACTCAAGGGTTTAACTTTAACGGCCAACAAACGGTGGCTGAGCGGGCTAGGCGGCTGACTTTGTGTGCTGGCGATTAGGTCCCTAACTCTGGGGTGCGGTTTCGAATTCCGGATGGGACTCAATCAAAAAAGTTCTAGAATATGTTGTGATTAGACCACTTTCTTAAACTTCATTGTGTAATCATACAATAATATTGGAACTTTTCTGGTTGCAACAAACCAGTGGTTGACTTAGTGAGTAAGTGAGTAGTAGGCTCACTAATGATTTTAACTGTATGATAAAAGTCCCTAAAACGAACCTATACGAGTTCGACTGGCTACCGACAATTTACACTACCATAAACATTGCAAAATTTACTATTTACACACAAAGTCTCAGGAAGGATTGTGTGATCTTCCAATATATTAATAACATTTAATATTTTGGCTATGGGCACGAACAAGTTGTTGCATGGCTGTTCATTGGTTTTCATAACAAATGTTGCGAAGATAAGTCAAAATGGCTGCAGAGGTTTGGTATATACCGTATGTCCTCCAGATACTATAGAACAAATTCTATAGGGAATGCAACCCAAATCAAAACTAATTTGGCAAGTCTAGACTTCCTCAATTCCTGAAAGTGTTCAGGGGTGCTTTAGGGTGACATATATTGTCATTTTTGTAGGTTTGGGGGTGACCAAAGACTAATGTCTGCAATGGAACCCAGGCCTTCAGCGGCAGCAGCGAACACTTTTATCTGTAGACACTCACTGAAGGTTCCTGTTAGGCGTTCACGTGAAGAATGGACGATATATGGACAAAAAAACCCGAAAATGCATCTTTACAGATGGTTTGTGGAGTGGTTTGAATGGCTGTTATTGCTGCTTGCAGGAGGGTCGCCACTGAGCGTCTGGGAAAGATCGTCATACTATCATGATCAATGTTGAAACTAGGTTGGGGTGTTTTTCTTGACGCATTATTAAAAATATATTTAGATTTATGAATCCGAATTTTATTTGACGAGCCTGTCATTTACTCGAGCTTTTTTCAATTACATACCTGGACAAATGGAAGACATCTGGGCATAATGATACGATTCTGGAATAAATTATCTTCGGAAGGCAAAAGTTGTATTTCACTATCAAAACTCAGTTCGGGTCACCTGTACTGTCCTTACTGTATTTCATATCTCAATATGCTACATACAGCTAGTATATTTAGTGACGATCAGTACAGAGTAGCGTTATTACTGATGGATTATGCGCAGGTGGTAACTCATGCAAAAATGCTGTTATTTCGTAGTGTGTTCATTATACAAGCAGTTGAATATTATTGTTAAAAACTCTAGTGGTAGTGATCTTCTGAATACGTTATGTATTCTTTTGATTATCCGTCAGTGCAGACATTACTAACGAAAAAAAAAAATCTAATATACACTCTTGCATCTAAAAACACGCAGGTGCAAACCATTTCCTTCCCTGTTCCAACTGTATTATAATTATTATTATAGTATAGTGTCTTTTCATAAACTGAGGGCTGCATGTGGGGTCTGAGGGTTGGGGAGTGGTGCTCTGAATCAGGAATACTAGACGGGCGGCATCCACAGCAAGTCGTATTGCGCCTAAATCCTTGCGGGGTGCACCGTGGAGTAGCCTGATTGTTTAACCTCTGCTCGTCATGCCGAAGACCTTGTTTCGAATACTTTTAGCAACAATGAAAACCTGTTTTCTGGATGACATAGCTCTCTCTTTCACGAATTTATTTCCTTCATGAAATAACTGATGCAAGAGTGAGAGTAAAATACAAAAATTCAAAACACAAAATATAGGAGGATATGCAGGATTTCAAGTATTTCAGCATTTGTGAGATATTCACGGTTTGATACGTGTCCATGTTTTTGTTAAACATGACAAATATAATTATGCCTTTTTAACATTTCAACAGCATTAAAAAAACTAAAACAAACCTATCAAACTCTAGGAAAACGTTTTGAAAATATTATGTTATTTGACGATTTAGTTGCAACGCAATCACTAATTGCATTACAATCTAAATAAATGTGTTCAGATGATAACAAATAGCGATGTTTGGGACGTTCCGAAACCAAGCTTGCAATTTTGAGTTGGACACAGTCTCATCACTGCGCCAGAATAATCAAAACCAGCCCTTGGCCAAGTGGAATCCAGTGACGTAAGAACAGGCGATGATGACGTCATGACCTTTGTACTTGAACCTTGGTGCAGTGGCCGGCAAGAGCGTCACTGAGTGTGACTAAATTTCAGACGACTTCTCCCAGAAAACTTGTAAATTTTAGGCGACGTTTTAGGGCCAGTGTGTCGGTATATGTTATCAGATTTGGAGCTGAAAAAATGGCAGAATGTTTCTTCTTATTTTCACTCATTAATACAGACACGGGGCGATTTTTTCAAGGAGCAAGGTACTGAAAAAGAGTTACATTACGTAGAACGTTCGATATACCAAGTCACGTGATCAGCGCCATACTTGAGAACCAGCAAGGGGGCACACTGACGTGATAAAACGCTTGGCACCTCATTTCCTATTTTGAACATTGGTACACTATGTATCATTAGTTTTTGTTGCAGTAAGCAATGTTTAAACAAGGACTCATGATACAAACTACTGTCTCACGGTAATTTTAGTGTTGCCATATTTTCCCCTGGAGTTGATTATTGTTTAGAAATAAATAGACATAGCCTATGAGTGCTGGTAAGTGAAACAAATCCGTGTAACTTTCTGTGTCATCCGAGAGTTAAGAATTAAATACACCAGGGCAGTAAGTGTTTTAAGCCATGGATATTCTTCAAGCAGAGATACTCTACAACCTCTACATAGGCTCCCTGCTTCAAGTAAGCTGGGGTATTATGTGTGAGTAGAGTATTTCCAGTCTAAAGCTTGGCACCTGTCACAAAGTCATGGCAGTAAGTGTGCTACCTTATATTGTCCCAACTTTAGAGATAAACTTCAACGACAAATAAACGCTAACAAACAAATATTTTGAAGGTTTTATTTCTGAACTACAGTTCACCAATATCTACATACGAACATCATTTCATTTGTTGGGAACTCTATTCCTTTACCACAGTTTACATATATTTCCCTCGCAGGACAATGTACGAGTGTCAAACATACCATGTCAGTCTGGCTGGTGTGTCCCTGTCTGTCATGACAATGTTTACAGTAAACATTGGAATAAAGAAGATAGTATATGTCATCTGACAGTGTGAATGTAATGGGGACACACCCGGGTTGTTCATACCTTTAACTAACATGGACAACACCAACACTTAAGGTAATCACCCATACATATCTGAACCCATAAAAATATCAATTTTAGTAAACTGTAATTTTCACTACATATTCAGTTTATCTGCACTATGCAAAGGTTGCGACACATTTATTCAGATTCCATGCCCCGTCACTACTAAAGGGGTACCAACATACCCTGGTTGACTAACCTTAGTGCCATAACCCTCAGACAGTATGCAAGTGCAACACATTACCTTATATCAACAACCCTAAGATTCTATACAGGTACAACATGCTCATCCATGTTCCTGAACTCAAACACACTGACCATTCACACTGCTGTCACCATATACTCTATGTAGACCATCCAGTGGACCATCCACCCTTCTGAAACCATGCTCCCTGTTGTGACTATATATCCCAGTCACCCTACACATACCATCCACCTCATGTAGATCATTCACCAAATAATATGATGTGGACTAAACAATCAAGTGATAGATATGGTGAGTGAAAGAAGGATTCTCCCTGTCATCTAACTGTAAACTTGCTGTGATCTACCTGACAGTGTCCCTAAACCTAACGGAAACCCCAAATCTATTCCTGTACATATAATCAATTAGAAATTACATATTCAGTTGGGCACTAGACAATAAGTGATTGATATGGAGAGTGAAATATTGCACCCTGTTATCTAACTCTACCCTTGATGTGATGTACCTGACCCTAACTCTACCTCTGGTATATTCTACTTTAGAACTTACATAATCATGTGTGGACCAGGTGATCAAGTGTTCGATATGGAGTGCACCTTGTGATCTAACTCTATCTTTGCTGTGTTCAACCAAGAAAAGTGACAAGTGTGGACAAAAAAAAAAAAAAAAAAAAAAGCTTCTGTGAAAATGCAAGGCTCATTTTAGAAACTTATGGTGCCACACTGAGAGATGATATGACCATTAAAACTCGAGGTGTTTACATATGTTAGTCATATATATGACACATTGCAGCATCAGCATCCCATGCCTTCTATTCAGCCTCTCTTCAAGGTTCCATCCTGAAATTAAACAGAAACAGTATGAAACAAACAACTGTTTCCTGTGATAAAACAAGCAAAATCTATTACCTTTTGTGGCTAACCCAGAAACATCCAACCATATATGAATTTGTTAAAAACATTATACATGAAAAAGGGCCCTCTATGTCTAATATCCCATTGACTGTCAATACTTATATGAATCTCAACAATGAGCATGTCTCCTTGATAGAACATTATACATGAAAAAGGCCCCTCTGTCTAATATCCCATTGATTGTCAATACTAATATGCCTATCAACAATGATCACGTATTCTTGTTAGAACAGTGAGCGGATCCATTATTAGTTTAGAGAGAATTGCATTCTGACAGCTCATCAAGGGAGCAAACTCTTCAACCTAAGTTTTGAAATTATCTCCCCCTTTGTCTATTGATGAGACACAACAGGCAGCAACATAAACAGTTTTAATGAATAAATGAACCTGTGAGCCACCTGTCAGTCTGTCTGTCTGTCTGTGTCTGTCAGTGAGCAGTATTCCTGAGACATGACGGCAGCACCTTTTTGTATTACAGGAGTAACCCATCTGCTGAAACAGACCAGGCTGCAGTGCATGTTTGATACAACATACTTAGATGACTCTGATGTACTAGGACACCAGGTGTTACTGGACACCCTAACAAACTGATGGAGGAACAAGCAGTCAAGATGTAACAATTTTGCTACCATGTTTTAAGAAGAAACAAGTACTCTATGTTTTGACAGCAAAATGTTATTTATGCACTTTTGTGCAAATGTCAGACTGCTAATACATGAACACCTGAATGGAACAACTGTGTTGCTCATTTGTTTCTGCACACTGTATATACACATGAAAAAAGGTATCAAAACACACAGGTTTTTTTAATGGTATCAATGTTACCATTAACCAGAATGAATTAATTCACCCAAAACTTGAGTAAGTTTAGTATCTGGATGCATTGATCTTGGAATACAGAAAAATGAATTATTAAACCCAAAGTAAAGAAAAAAAACGTAGTTCACTCAGAGAAGCAAACATGGAAAAGTAATGGACTAATTTTATATTTCTGATACCTACAGCTGTATGATCTTTCAGGTGTAGTTGTTTTCAGATTTTGGCACTCAATATTCAAGAGATGACATAAAATATTCAATAACCAGAAATGACTGCCACCTAGATTGCTAGCAGCAACAATCAACTGTTACAGCAATGACTTCCCCCTAGATTGCTTGAAGCAACCCTCAAAACCTTCATGATTTTGCAATAATTTGTGGATATGAAAATGTTTACGCATAAAATTTGGAAAAAAACAGCTATAGTAAGCACCACCACCCACAAAGATTGATTATCTGTCCCTTGGTGATCAAAACTGGAATTCAAATTTATGTGCAATCATAAAATAACCAGAACATCAAATTTTATGAATGTAATATTTGTAGTCAATGTTCCAAAACATTGCTGTACTTCAATAAATTGGGTTTAATTTTGATTCTTTTTCCATAGGTAGAAAAATGCCTGTTTTCCTTCGTATTTTCGTTTTATTTTCTCATTTTGTATTTCTTATTTCTTTTTGCATTCGTTAAAGGTACAACAAATGGACTCATGGCTAAAATGAACATGGAAGGCCATGGGGACAAGTTTGGTTCCGAGGTCTCAAAACTGTGCTCATTTCTTGTCTTATAATTATGCTAAAGCTCTTACCTTACTCTTTAATATCTCATATGACTTACTGACATTCATATTTAATAAGGGAATGCTCTTTTTTCAGATACAATCACACAGTCCCACAGGGTGACCCTGCACATTGTATATAGGAGATGGTCAAGTTTCGGACAAATTCTCCTGGGAGGTGTGGTGGTGGTGGCAGAACACATTACGTACAGTCAGATTGCTTTCACTAGCCGAGCTTTGGCTGAGCAGCTGACTTTGTGTGCTGGCAATTAGATTCCTAACTCTTGAGGGTTTGGGTTTGAATACCTGATGGGACTTCAGCCCAAAACACAACTAGAATCTGTTTTTAACGGAGAATGTGTAATTCCAAATACACTTGGCCACTCTCTAAATGACTTTGAGTGAACTACAGCACAAGATACCAATGTCTCCTTATATATGGCTTCGCCTCATGAAGATACAGGTGTAAATTGATGTTTAGTAGCCCACACTTGTTGAGGTAACTAATGGGACCACGTGGTCAGGCTCACTGACTTATATTAGTTTACAGACCACTCCTATTTTAGCAATATATGCAATATTTGTGATTGTGGAGTAAAATTGAACTCACTATTTATGGTTTTAAAATTTTAAATTATGTTTGAATATTGTATATTGAAAAGCAAATGTTTAAATGCTGTTTATCATTAAGACCATCATTCTATCTATCTGCTATTTTGTAGAACTGGTGTAAATTATGATGTTATCGATTTGTACACTGAATAAATGTTTGAGGTTTTTTTATATTCATTTACAAAAGAAAACGTTTTGTTGTCAATAGCTACCTATTTTTAAAGGCATAATTGCACACCCCTGCCTTAAAAAAAACTGCAATTCTTTGATACATTATACCCAACAATATTATTGCATCAGTGGGAATCTAAAGTAGGTATTTATGTCCCAGTAGATCCAATTTTTTCTCAAAAACTGCAATCATGTCTTTAACATACCACTGAATCTATTAAGAGTTTTAACCTAGAATCCAGAGGCAGTGAAGATGAAACGAGATTGCAACATATTATGCCAGTATGGGGCACACAACATCATCATACCCCCATAAATATCTTAATCCTTTGTTAAATCTCTGTTAAACGTTTATATGAGGTCTACCTTTAGTCATTTAAAAATGTTGGCTTCAGCATCTTCTAGATGTTCATTTTAGAAAGTATTTAGACCTCTTTTCAATGCCTCATGCAGATGTCATATAGACGTCTATTAGACGTTCATGTGGTCACTAGACCCTTTCTTGTTTTGGAAATTTGTAAAGTGATGATTTGACTATATATAATGGGGGAATAATGTTATGCTTGAATCAAATGTATGCACTCTGTAAACTGCGAAACACCATGTATTTTTAAGAGTATATAGTATCATCTTATCGTTTCGTATACTATGATTTTGACTATGAAATTTATGGGGGATACTGGCTGATGTCTTTCACATCGTCGCCTATCGTTCCACCATGAATGCTAAACAGAACAGGTAACATGCCAGCAGAATTAGATGTTGGATCCTATCAGTTTCAGTACCTACCTGATCTGCTGTCATTCTCCACACTGATGGGAGTATTTGCAGTTGCAGTGGGTCTGTTTGAGTGATTATTTTCATCCCCTTCAATGGATAAGATTTTACGTTTTACAGGGGCTGTCACTTCTCCAGAACTCAACGACAACAACTTTGCTAAACACGCCACTTCGAATTCACGTCCTTGACTGAGAGACTGGTTGTGTTTGCACAAATACTTTTGTAATTGTCATGAACTAAAAATACTTACCTAATCAAAGATAATTGAGGATTAATTCGTAGCGGAATGTTTTCCTCTACAGTATTGCTGATAAATATCGGCCTAAATTACATTCTTCATGCCTCTAGATTTATTATATATTTGGTTTTCTGTTCTCAACCAGCTTTTGTAACACATCGCACACACCTACAGCTGTCCCGGCAAAGTGAGTCACGTGATCACGTTCACTCACAAATTCCAAGAAAGCAATCGGAACGTTTGAAACTGACTAAAGATACCTCATGATATGATAGCACTGTTTATATTGCTTTTGCATTCTGAATCGACCGCCCCTTTCCGTAAACCGTTGCAGCAACACGCTGTCACTGGCAGCGCTGCCTGCCCGCCTCCTCGCCTCAGTGTCTCTGAAACACATATACTGAGAGAATAAAACAACGGATTGCATCCAATTTCAGATTTTCATAACGTCAAACATAACAGAGTTGATTTGTTGTTTTCAGTTTAAATACAGTAAAACAGTTTCGAGTATGAGCTCATTGTATATATTTTGGTCAGGGAATCGATGGGATCCTTTACATTAGAAAATAAAACCACCTCTAACTTTAAAGAGTGTTTCTGAACAGTTAGAAAATAATTGTCAGTTGAAATATTCCAAAAGTAAATGCTATCTTATCCCGATTGCATTGACTGGTGCCATTTAGGTGGAATATTTATGAGTGCGCAGCGTCACATATCCACTTAAAACACAGAACTTATTTTCAGTTATAGTTAAAAGGTACCTACTTTACTTATTCACGTACTTATTCGTGTGCAAATATGTTTTCTCTCTGTACTAATAAGGGGCAGTGTGGCGGGGCATTTAGCAAATGTAGCAAGTCACGAATGGCATATAATCTGTATGTGTCTAAATATTCTTGTTTTTCAAGCACTCGCTTGTCAAGGGAAAAGTCGGGTTTAAGTCCCCACCGCTTTTAACAAAACCCCTTCATGTCTTGCGTGCCATCTGTTGACGTTGTTAAAAGTTTGATAAATGTGATGTTAAACACAAGAAATAATGACTTATATATACCTAACTAACACATGCACATTTCTTCTTTGCAGGTGCGTCTTCATTTGTTCCTGGAATACCTCCTTGATGTCCATCACTGAGATCTCCTACTCTGGAACAATTCGTTCCACAACCCATATCCCTTCAAAAGTGGCCGGAACGATTCAAATACGATCACGTAAGATAGTGGGTCACCTGATAGATCATGTTCAGGTTGCCATAACGTCGAGTGACTTGAATGGAAAAGGGGAAAAATGCGATATATTCCTGAATGCAGCCAACGACTGACACTGAAACCAAGGACTATTGCTGAAGCTCCGTGATGCCGTTAACCATGCGTGGACGAGACATTGCATCGGTTCTGGATATACTTGTATTTGTTTGTATTTGTGTATAGAACACCAATCTGACAACCTGTACAATCTGACAACTACTCATTCAGGTCACACGGCAGTAATTCCATTTGTTAACTTCATAAAGCACCTTCATACTCCATTTCTTGACCAAAGATTTCTTTATCTACATAAAGTTTTAGAGACGTTTAGTTAAGTGTGACAAGCAAGCATGACAGAACTCCATTACACATTAGATCATGAAACGGATTTTGATTCCAGTGACAGTATCGTTGAGCTTATATTTTGCCGAGTCCCTAGTATGGTGATCTAACTTTAGTTGTTAGCAATAGATACCCTGTCTTTTTAGAGTTTTGTCCTCTATAGTCAAATGGTTTTAGTTTTCCATACTGATCTACCTTCAGCTGTTGGCGATCTATAGCCTGTTTGTGTATTATAATGTCCATATAGTAATATCGATCTTCCACGCTAGTTTTAATGCTACCTGTTATATTCTAGTTGTTTTACTGTCCTTCGTTGACAGGTGTTATAATATACATATAATCCTTTTCATTGTTAAATGTTCTCGTCAGGATATGGCTGAAATATTGCCGATGTGACGTTAAATATTAACACATTCACTCACTAATTTCCGTACTAGTTTCACGTCAAGGATAAAACTATCTGTAACAATGCGTGAACTCACAATACATTTCCTAACACGGTATAGAAACACCTTTGAATTCATGTGTTCCCTTATTTGTTTTCATGCGTATAGCTGAGTGTTCACACTTTGGCTAGACAGTTTAAGACTAAGTTCAGGATCTGAAACATATGTCTCTGTTTCAAGTTTCTAGGCGTGTTAAAGTGATATCAGAATTTACATACAGATCGCAAATGTTCTGTAATTCCCACGGCAACTACTATGGTGATCTACCTTCGGTTGTTAGCGATCCGTGTTTTATATTGTATTGCCTTCTGAAGTTAAAATCTTTTAGTTTGACGTGATAGTTTTATATTCATGTCTTTGTTTTTACTACCCATCGCTGACAGGTTTATATTCTCACCTGTTTTCATCTTCAGAAAGTTCAGTATCTCTAATATGTCTCTGAGATACTGCCGATGTGACGTTAAATACTAACGCACTCACTCACTTAAACATAGATCGTCATTTTAAATCAAGTAACTTATATACGGTTTGTGCTTTTAGGCACATCATTGTACGTGTGCAACGAGCGAGGCCTTCTCGTGGTGACCAAAGAGTGCAATGACGAATCTAACATTCAGCCACAAAGATGTTTGGCTGTGGCGATTTCAAACAAGTTGGTATGGGCTGTGTTCTGTCATCCCTCACACAAGAGGTCGGTTATAAATGTTCAGGTCATCGACGCTTCCATCCGGGTGAAAGATACCCATTAAAATCCGGATTATGATTTGTCACCGGCAACCTTTGCTTACCATAAAAGGTGAATAATGGAATCAGAGGGTCAGGCTCGCTGACTCAGTTGACAAATATCATCGTATTCCCTGTTATATTGATCGATTCTCATGATGTTGATCACCGGCTTCTCTGGCCCAGACCGGAATATTTCAAGACCGCCATATAAATGAACATTGCTAAGAGTAGCATATGACAACACGTAGGATAAATTCGCCCCAATAGAAAGAACATTTATTCAGAAATAATACAGTTTGTCTGGCACAAGGGCATGTTGCTAAGTAACCACTACCTACCACTGCGTCTCACCTACCATAAGGATGTATTCTGGTGCAGAGAGGTTTGTCTAGAGATATTGTCATGATATGTTACTGGAGCGACATTTGAACCATCAGTATTTTTCCGAAATTCCAATAAAAGCTTTGGGTAACCCATGTAAATCAAACAGAATCATCTTGCCGCGTACAAGAGTCCTGTCGTGTTACTTTCAAGGAGGTTTTCCTCACAAGGTTAGTCATTGTGTCATGATTGTTAACACTCACGTAATTGTTCGGTAGGTAATGTGTATATAAACATCGCCAAACACCACACAGTGTCTCATTTATGCACATGTAGTTGGGAAGACATAGGTGGAAGGGGAAACGTATACCCAGATATGTAATGTTAGTCTGTTACATTATTTAGTTCATGTGTGATTGCTTTGTTTCCTTTCATGTGACTTTCCAGACAACTAGTGATACTTGACTCGGAATCCTATGTCATCACCAAACAGATCTGAACTTACCCAAACTCCTTGAAGGCAGAATGAAGATCCAGGTAGGGCCTTATTCAAAACATATTAGTGTGTGTGCGTATGTCTGTGTGTGTCTGTGCGTGTGTGTGTCTGTGCGTGTGTGGTGTGTGGGTGGGTGTAAGCCTTGGTGCAGCTAGGTCACATAACACTTAAATAAGATAAAACGAGCCGGATTACCTGTGCCACATCATCTGGTCAAGATGGGCAGGTAGCCAACTAAGGGCTAAGCATTAGCTTTGAACTGGTTAGTTTAAGTCCAAGGTGAACAGATTGGGACTTACCTGTCTGCATTGGAGCCAGACGCAAGGGATTCAACTGGTTTTCTGGTAATCTCGAATCTATGCCATGGTTTACGGCATCCAGTGAGCTCGTATTTCGAGGATATTGAAAAGTCAGCCAGGAGTCCTGAAACAGGTTTCTGCCTTACGTGTGATTACCTGTTTTGAAGCATTATTCCCTTTAGAAATATTGTTCTTTCAACAGTGACTTTGACAACGCTGACGCTGTTGACATTCTTCCAGGTTTCAAGGCAAGCAAAAGAACAAAACCCACAAAGACGGCACCGGCAGACCTCATACAGGGGCAATAAGACAGCGCATATTATGCGCAACTCCCGTTGAAAGCTTTTTTCTTTAAGATGATTAAGATTCTACGAGTGCTTATTTGACTGATTGAAGCGTAGCTCAACTCACCTGATAGAGGATCACATAGTTTTTGTTTGTCCACTTGATTATGCTTTTCAGTTAGATAGCAACACAGAGAAAATCACTGATCGAACGTAACGTAATTGTTGTTTGTCGTGTACTATCTTTATGCACATCATAACAAAGTGATGTGACAGACATTCCACTGGAGTATGGCTCTGGCTAAAAGCGAAAAGGGTTGCAAGAGATTGAAACGTATGCACAGTTTGTTTTTTTTATCAATAAACCTTTCCACGGCGTCATGTTTTGTCTGCTTATTGAATCAGGAATTTTCCAGCTACTAGCTGCGAGAATCAGTTTATATCCGTTTCTCATTGAAAACAAATAAAAAACATGACATTAAAGACCGCAAAATGTTGACAATTTGGCTAACAATCATTTCTTGATTCACCAAGTGTGTCCAGATCCTTCTACTTGTGGAGAAGTCTGTGATATGACCATGTCTTGGGTCTAGGGTGTCATGGAAAACGTTGCTTTCAAATGCTTCATTAGAGTATACCCATATACAGCCTTGGAGGAACTCCATCCTACAGACCACTCCTGTTGATAAAACTGTGAATGTGTTAATATCTTTGTGTTTTCTGTCCCTTTTGACAGCAATGCAAGTTTCAAGAAAGCCATGGTAATCCCTAGGCTCGCCTTTGAAATGTCTCTCGTTTGGCCCCCTGTCTCAGACACTGTCCTCTTCACTGTCGTCAGACTCCCTTTTGTACTGGGTGCCCTTCATTTGGCACCTCACGAGCACATGGAACATTTTAAACGTAGAATATGTGTACTTTTATGTTATTGCTAGATTTTATCCTATCTCCAATGGCTGAACAGATGGTGTAAATCCAGGTTGGGTCCATGCAGATAGCAAAGGTACTCGAGTATGGTGATCAACCTTCAGTTGCAGGTGATCTGTAGTCCACTTTTATATTGTGCGATGCAGTTTATAACCGTATGTTCATTGTAAATCTCTGTGATATCCTACTTGTTATACTGTTCGCAACTGATTGTACAGTATAACATTATAAAGTATTTATGAATGAACTAGTTTAGTCATGATACGGCTGATATATTGCCAAAGTGACTTTAAATTTCAACTATATAACCCTCTCTCTCTCTCGGCACTGATCAGGCGAGTGCCAGGGTTCTCCACCGGCAGCACAAACATAGGGATACCCTGGGTAATACAGAAGGCTGCAGTGTTGGGAGCCTACATATTCCCCAGAAAGTTGTTGGTGGGAAGGACAAGACACCGTGTTATGGACTGAGTGTTGTGGGGCTAATGGTCTTGAGCTGATAAGGTTCCTTGCTAGCCTGACTGTGCTCGGATAACTTGAACCGTCCCTGCTGGATATTAATATTATGCAGTAAAATATAATAATCAAGTATGAGAAATGGAACACCACTACTGGTTTGATGCCTTTTAGGCATGGAGTCCTAATTTGGATGTGTAGATTGTTGTCAGGTTGGAAGGTATGTCGCGAGGAGTTTCAAACATCCAGCCTTCACCCATTTCACGCGGCAACCATCGGTTTAACAAGGAGGAATACATCTCAACGACGGTGTAACTTGTATACTGACGGCGACGTTCAACTTCCAGCTAAAATGAGAACAAGCAGACACGATGTCAGGAGAATAACTACCATCTTTCATCTCAGCACTTTACAGCATTTCATTAAGACATCTTGGATCTATAGCTTTGTTTCACACGACCCAAAGCCGATAATGGGTCCCAACCAAATAAGACAATAAACGGAAGCGAGTACAAACGTTAACCCTCCACCTCACGCAATACTTAAGACCAATATTTCGCATTTGATTTTGAACAGTGACTGAGAGTTAAGATTTTGATTAAATATTTAAGTCACACTAAACTGTACTCGGGATATTATAGATCATTATACCAACAATGCATCGGTGAGATATACCGCTGACAATCTGGAGTCAGTCAGAAACCATGTATGAGCACAAATGAACATACATCATACTAAAATCATTTCCACTCACCTTAACACAAAATATAATATGACGCCGTCGGTTCCAAATGCATTCCCGTGCTTCAAATACTCAATAACACCCGGAAATTGGCCAACACATGATGTTTATCTCCTAATTGTCACTGAAACAGAAAAAAATATAAAAAAATACCCCCCAAAACAGAGCCATAAAAAACGTTCATTTTTACAACATTTTTTAATTTTGGCATGAATTCGTGTGTTACAACACAAAAAACCAAAGGAACTGTCAACTTGGCGTACTGCATATACAGATAGATGACGTACTGCTCACAATGACAATAACCAACACACATACACATTTTTTGAAGACACAGGACGAATATTGTCAAACTGTCAGTTAAAAAGTTAAAAAGAATAAGGCATTTGTTGGAAAAATGCTGAAAAAACGCCAGACGTATATATGTTTCAGGCAGATTGTGAAGTTAGTCATTTCGTAAAATGACCACAACTTCACCAAACCAGATACTATGGGCAGCGAGCGAGTTCAGTTTTACTCCGCTCTCGGCAATATTCCAGCAATATGGAGACTATGAGAGGAGGAGTCTTTACCGAACTGATATTACTATCTGCCGGACTAAAACATGAAACTTTGCAAAGAGCTCGGGGATGTCATGACAAAAAACATAATTTAGGGTGTGCCCGAGTATTTTGAAGTATTATAAACAAACACATTTCGTTCTATTCCAAAACTAACCCTACAAGACCTCCCTCTGCTGGTCTATTGCAGAAAACCCTGCACAGTGCTCGGGACCATCACTGTTAGCCAATGCATTAAGAATGGTGGCCAAACTTTCGCTGATAGCGACCTGTAGTTATTCCATTTACACATTGTTTGTTAACTGACACTTTTTTCTTTAGCACGCTCTCAAACAAGTATGAAGTAAAATGCGATAATCTGTCTTTTGACGACAAGATTTTATACCGTGTGAATATGGCAACCTACCTGAAAGGTATCGACAGATCCGGGGACCATCTCAGGACCTTTATGATTCAGATACAACTCTTCTGAATCGCTGACACCGTGCAGTATGAGATACACGTAGGAGACGGTCACTTTTTCTCCCAGTCTCTGTCACAACCTTATACTCTACGGAAGACACAGCTTCTGGAACACACAATGTCATTATTGCAGTATTTCAGTGATCACGTTAAGTGGTTGATTGTTGTTGTACGTCGCACTCAGCAATATCCCAGCTATATGGCACTGGTAGCCCATTTTATATTGCACTGTTCCTAATTGTCAGACATCTTTTAAGTTGAATGCTAGGTCTGATAACTCTAAATGTGGTACCCAAGACGTTTTACGTTTTACCGTCCTTATATATTTTAGATTTTAGATTTTATCCCAGTCATCAGGAGCATGAGCGTCTATCTACGCAATCGGGAACCAATGGAATATGTCAACCATGTCAGCAAGCCTGCCAACCCGATAGTCCATTAACTTCACAATGTTGATATTACCAATACTACAATGTTACTCCTGATCAAGAAACGGTGGGGTAGCCTAGTGGTCAAAGCATCAACGCGGAAGACCTGGTACAATTCCCAAGATGTGCACAATGCGTGAAGCACCATACTCACTCCCGAGGTTTGTCAACTTACCTTTGTTTGACGGGCCATGGGGTCCTTCATCTGTTGATGGATGGATAAACCGATTGTTTGGTGGGGATTTATGGGCATCCAGTGAGGGTGGTGGGGATGTATGGGCATCCAGTGAGGGTGGTGGGGATTTATGGACATCCCGTGAGGCTGGTGGGGATTTATGGGCATCCCGTGAGGGAAGTGGGGAGTTATGGGCATCCAGTGAGGGTGGTGGGGATTTATGAGCATCCTGTGAGGGTGGTGGGGATGTATGGGCATCCCGCGAGGGTGGTGGGGATGCTTCATGTTTATTGCCATACTGTGCAGCTGATTGGTTGATGTCAAGGGTACCTGTTACCGATTTGCTGATGCCACGTGAGGGTGGTGAAGGGTTCTCGATATCTTGTGCCGATGGTGGAATATGGTTAATATTCTGCATCAGTGACGTCCTGTACGGATGATGGGGAAGGGGATATTTCACTACCACCCCTGTCAGTGTCACTAGTCCTCCCAGTCGTCCCCATTACTGTTGACACAAGACAAAACATATTCGGTTTTCGCTCATGTTTATGTTTTCTGTGTACTTCAAACGATTTATTTATGGGAATAGTGTCAACGTATTCTTTCAGTGTTTTCAACAAGGAAACTGTTAATCGTTCTGACAAGCGGAATGTTCTGAAAATCGTAAGGCTGGCGATTTTGACAGAGCAAACAAGACCGTTCCACAAATTTACCGACGACCATCCCAGGCTTGTGTTCACAGATAGTAAGGCATAATGAAGAATAAGATGCAGAAATGTGTAATACGTCTTGTAGCGTCTTTATTGATCCTCATAAGGAGTCAGCTACTGAATGACATCAGAAATGGGCTTCACATCATGTGGGAATCGCTTAGTGAACGCTTAGTGAAGCACCCCCTGAATATACATTTCTATTGAAGGAGCCCCGATTAGATTTGAAAGTATTGGGGCAAGATTGGTCGTCATGTGCAACAAAGGGATTCTCCTATACAGAACCTAGCCCACCTGGAAGCTGCACTATACGAGGAATGGTGTAGACTCTCCTGACATAGGATCAGGAGGCTGACACGGGTATGAAGAGGAGAGTGCTGGCTGTCATACGGTTACATGGAGGTTACACTCGGAACTGACCTTGAATCGTGAATATTCCAGGGCCATACAGAGACATGGTTTTCTGTTAAAATATCTCTTTTATTACAAATAGCAATTATCATAAAAAGTCAAAGTTCCAATCATTTGTCGTTTTAATTTGAGTCCATTTGTTACGGTGAAATGAACGTATCGAAATGACATATAACACCATTCGGCTCTAAAGAAGAGTCATCTTATAAAAGATGAGCGGTAATCCGTACATGAAGTTCCTCATACAGACACTGGAAATAGCCTCCAAACAAGTATTATCTCGTCATTGACTTGGCAAACAAATAAAATGCACCATAAAGCAATAATAGTTTGAATTTATTATTCGTTTTCCAACTTCATGCTGATCCTGACAAAATAAGATTTGTTTTGCATCCATATAGTTACATATGAAGACAGTTTAGAACGTACACGAAATAGTCCATCAAAACCTAAATAATATGGCGTGCACCTGTCACGCTAGGGAGGCTGACCATTCCATACTAGGCATTTAGAAAACTATATTAAGCTTCAGGCAGTACATTTTGTCAATATAGTTTGTCGAATAGGCAACATTCCCGACAGGAAATAAATAAACTGCATATATGCCCTATTGGAATACAAACATTTTATTTTCGTCGATAAAGTTACCTCTTTTGAAAAGTGAAAATCAGAAATGACCGTTACATGGCCACATACATAACTGTCAATTTTGACAAGAGTTACCTAAGGTAAATACAGTTGTATAAGCACAATGGGAATATTTTGCTTCATAAAGCAGTACCATCATACCATTAACAACATTTTCTTTAATTGTAAATACAAATGACCATGATATCCCTAAATCAGCTACCAGATAATCTTTCACTAAATATGGATTGATATTCCCAATTATTTCAGTCTTACATGTCCACAGCTTAACATCTTACTTTTGAAATACGCTGACTGTTTGTTCTGGGAAAATGGAAGCCAAGCGCAAATTGTTGAAGAGTGAAGACTATACCCTAATTAGATCATCTGTATCACTTTGAGTGTGTGAGTGAGTGAGTGAGTGAGTGAGTGGGCATGTCAGCCATATATAGCTGCTAACCAAAAGTCAATTTATTCCTTTAAAAGACATGTAAAGTTAAACAGTGATTATACACAGTTTTCGCAAAAAGTTTAAGTCTGAGTTTGCACAATGATACATTATGCATTGTGTGATTATGAAATGTGTCTGCAAAACACAATAAAAGAACTAGTGTATTATAGTAATCAATGGACATTAATAAAATGAAACGGTATAAAGTATCTATTAATGTACAAAATATTTCAATAATTGATAGACTGTGAGTCTGAAAATTGTGTCATACACAGAAACCGACGATAGCTCCTCTATGTCATCGTCATATGTTTGACACCTGGCAAATATACTTTACTAGTATATTAACTCATATGTGCCATACATCAACATAATCTTACGTCTATCTTAGTGCTAGGAAAGGTGTGGTAGGGTTAGGGTTTGCTGTTTTACGTTGCACTCACCAACATTAAGGCTATATCTCACCAGTCTGTACATGCTCGAGTTTAGACCAGACAATCCAGTGATCGACATCATGAGCATCGTTCTAACCTGGGATACGATCTGACGTGCAACCAAATCAGCACACCTGATCACCAGATGCGGTTAGTTGCCTTGTATGGCGAGCACAGGTTGCTAGAGACCAGTTTTAACCCAGCTCATCACAGATAGATGATTGTGAACTTGACAATAGATAGGAAAACTGTACAGCGGATCACTATGCTGTGTGAACTGTGGAGTATGGAGCACCTGGTGTTTAACTTGTGAAGTGGACCCATAAATTGTGTAGAGTGTGGAGTATGGAGCACCTTGCCTTTAACCTACACTGTGGACTAGTAGACTGCGAAGTATGGAACCCCTGCTGTTTAACCTGTACAGTGAACTAGTGTACTGTGTGAACTGTCGAGTATGAAACACATGGTGTTTGACATAGTGTTTACCGAGTACAGTGGACTAGTGTACTGTGTAGACTGTCAGGCATGAATCAACTGGTGTTTGACCTGGTGTTTACCGAGTACAGTGGACTAGTGTACTGTGTAGACTGTCAAGCATGAATCGACTGGTGTTTGACCTGGTGTTTACAGTGTACAGCGGATTAGTGTACTGTGGAGACTGTCGAGTATGAAACACCTGGTGTTTAACCTCTGCAGTTGCCAGTATTTTGAAGAGTGTGGGGTATGGGGCACCTGGTGTTTTACACACGCGGTGGGACAGCCATCTGTCTGACCTTTGGAGAACTGAATATCAGGGCATGATTTCACACAGCAATCGCAGCGTAGGCCCACGTTGGACTAAGTGAATTACGATCGTTGTAGGGTTACGTTCGCTTTGACTAGTGTATGCTCCGGATAAGCGTGGAGTATTACTTATATCGCCTGGTATGTAACTCTAATGCAGTCATAGATATGGCTCCCATACTTTAACATAGTCTTGCGAAAGTCGTAACCCAAAGATGATCGTAGCTCCCATATTTTAACAATGGCCTACGGCAGTCGTAGCACATTGGTCGCATTGTGGAACGAGGTCCTAGACACTTTCTGCATATTTTAGGGGAAATAGGGCGATAGGGAAGACCACTGTTGAAAGGGTTCGTTTGTCACACTGACGATACCGAGTCCCGGTATAACTGGCCTGGCATCATTGCTGTCGTCATTGCTGGCAAACGTTGCTTGTCGCCAGAAGTGCTAAACAACGTATGGTCTCGAATCGTCCCGTGACCAGTTACGGCCCTAAAAGCATCAACCAGGTCAGCGAGGTTGATCACCCATTGACTTTGGTCGTATGTTACGACAAGTATGGCTAAAGATCAGTTACGACGCTACTAGAATTTAAACATCTGTCTGAAAGGGATGCACATCGAAGAGAGGGTGTTGGCAGTATCGTTTGATAAAGAATTCTCTTCACCCCGTCTCTGAGTGAGTTTAGTTTGAATCAGCCTTTAGCAACATTCCAACAATATCATGCTGAGGAGACCAGAAATGGGCTTCACACTTTGTGCCCATGTGGGGAATCGAACGCGGGTCTTTGACGTAACGAGCCAACGCTTTAATCACTAGGCGATCCCATCCAATGTCCTAGGCAGGTAATGGAAAAATAGTGCCGAAAGAAATGTTAATGATAACAACAGCTCGGGCTGTTAACAAAGTGTCATTGCAATAATAATTGAAAACAAGTATAGTTCTGCATCTGTAAAAGAGGTGTGGAACGTCCATTCAAATTACACAAATTACACAGTCACTTCAAGGAAACATATATACACACAAGTATGTCATTTCATCATCATTCGTATTCCGTTGCTAACACAGCACCTAAATGGACCAAAGCTCAGTATCAAAGTAAAGAAGCTATGCTCACTTGAACGCGGAGCCAAAGGGAGCTAAATTATTCATTCAAATTACAGGTTCAAAGTACTGAAAGAAACGCTCACCCCAATCAGTAACCACTCAGGTCCTAAGCCACATTTGGCAACCCTCAGTACCATTTGTGTGATGTTTCCAAGATCCGTGAACCGGTTGAACTGCAAAAACATTAACCAATCTAGTTGTATTGTTCAGCTGGTTGTCGTGGGTCATGTTATCCTGCCAATGAACTGATGCTCACAACCCTAGTCAGGATAATCTGGTCCAGATTTAGGTATTTGCAGACGGCTGATAAATATGCAGAATATTTCTGAATGCCGTGAAAAACAATAAACAAGCAAACCGATCAGAGCAGGTTAATTGTCAATATACTCTTTGTATTGATTTTCTCATTTCTTTCTTAACTGGGCTCGGTAACAAACACCAGCATGCTAAAAAGTTTGCTAAAGACAAAGCTGAGCATACCCTAGGATTCGTAAAACAACATTTTTTCAGAATCTGTGTGGAAAAAGCTTGAATGTTAGGAAAAGGGTGCTAAATATCACAGACGTTGTGAAATACACAGAGTTACTGACATAAAGGGACCCGTGGAGATCCAAATTCATCATCCCAAACTTCAAAAGTAGATATTGTTTGTGTATGATATAGTCTTTATTACACAGGGATTGTGTATTATGACGTATACGAAACGAGTGTGAAAGTTTGTATTGCGCCAGCTGACAGCTGTAATATAAACATGATATGATTGAATTAAAGTTATTTTTTCATAAAAGCAACTATTCTTCATCAGATGAGTAATCAAGATAGCGACATTTCGCTTGTGGCAAGGAAGCGCTTGAACATGCGTTCGGTCATATGGAGACTGAATATCGAGAATTGCTGTGTTGGCAATGCTTTACCTCTGAAATTGTAGAATAGTTATTCACAAATGTTAATTGATGTCATTGATTACCTGTTGGGGTAGGCCACAAGTAAACGGTAACGTAAATGGGGTTGAGCAGCAGGAGAATATGACCAGTCTCCTTATATATGCGAGCAAAGCGAGCACACGTTGGCAACACACTTCCCTTGCTTCGGTTCAAAAAATATTTTGCATGTCAAAATAAAATATCGGCACCATCAAAGGCCTACACCTATTTCCTCACTTGGCTGTTCTCTCTCATTTCTTCTTATTATTACATTATTACTCACATGAAATATGTTTTATTTTAAGCCCCACTCGTGATACTCAGATCGTTCTTTGTCGCCATTACCCTTGCAAACTTCCGGTTCCATTATTAGTCGCTCAGTTGAAGTGTTGATAACAGAAGACGTTTTTGTGAGATTTTATATTTATCACCCAAAAGTGAGTTCCACTGAAGACATATTGCTTTGTGAGATTAAACAATATCAATAGATATTGCACAATGCCTTGACGTCATCAATAACTTGACTCACAATAATATGACGTAATAAACTTGATGACGTCGTAATGCTATGACATCGCTGCCCTGCACATCTAATGTCAGAGTGTGTTCAGAGATGCAGAGTGATATTTTATGATTTTTTATGGATTTACAACCCAACACGGATGCTGGCATCACTACTCAATCAGACCATTGATGGCCTGCTTGAGACAAACCAGACACTCGCGGGCCTCACACAGGACTTTAGGACGCTGAATACCAGTTGTGTGGTGACGGAAAAAGAAATAAAATCATACCGGGAAAATAGGAGAAACGTATCCTCAGATATACAGAGTTTAAACATTCAAGTGAACCAGATCATTAGTGACCAGTTTGACACGAACCAGACACTCGCTGGCCTCACACAGGACTTCAGGACGTTGAATACCAGTTGTGTGGTGACGGAGAGAGAAATAAAATCATACCGTGAGGGCTTGCAGGAAATGAGAAGAAACGTATCCTCAGATATACAGAGTTTAAACATTCAACTGAATCAGAGCATTAGTGACCAGTTTGACACAAACCAGACACTCGCTGGCCTCACACAGGACTTCACGACGCTGAATACCAGTTGCTGTGGGATGAGGAAAGAGATCAAGGAGCTTTCAACCACGACGTATCCTGGAACGACAGAAGGTGAGACTTTTAGCCGAGATTTCTTGCTTAATTAACATTCTATTTTGATATATCGAAATATATAAGAATAACAATTATTTGTTTGCCAACCTAGGGTTCATATGACAGGCCAACATAGGGTTCACATGACAGGCCAACATAGGGTTCACATGACAGGCCAACATAGGGTTCACATGACAAGCAAACATAGGGTTCACATGACAGGGCAACGTAGGATTAGGATGGCATTGCAGCAAAAAGTGTAGTGTACACGTCAACATGGAGTTTTGGCATGAATAAATTAGCTTTATTTGATAACCTAGGGCTTACAATGTATGTAAACGTTGGATTAGCATGCAACCCTTGTAAAGGGTTTACAAGACGTAAATATTAGCCAAACTAGGGCTTACAAGGCATGTAAGCCTTAATTTAGCAGGTATAGACAACCTCGGGCTTTCAAGGCATATTGACATGGAGTTAGCAGGCATGAACCAGTGTATATAAAGGACTTACAAGGCATATTGACGTAGAGTTAGCAGCTAGGTTTTAGTGAATTCTTACATATCTTAGATAGGGCGACAAAGCGACAACGCGACATATTTTGACCTTGAAAAGAGTCGCTATGTCGCGTGTCGCACTTTGGAGGAACAGAGTAAATGTTATTCGAAACGCGACACGCGACATCGCGACAATGCGACAAACAGGCGAAATGTCGCGTTGTCGCATTGTCCCATTGTCGCGCTTTGGTTAATTTTCACCTCATTTTGCTTGTTTTTGAGAGGGCGACAATGTGACAATGCGACAACGTCCCTTCTCGGATTCCATACATAAGAACAACATAACATAAGCCATGTGTTCAGTAAGTCAGAATGCACCTTTGTGAAACAGGTGTCTCCTCAGTCAGTTAGAATTGAGCCAATCTGGACTCGTGAAGGTTCAGGTTAGAATACTGACATTTAGTAAGCCATGTTTCTTACAGGATTGAGTGGTCAGGCTTGTTTACCTGGTTGACACATGCTAAATACTCTTACTGATGATGTTGATC
This sequence comes from Haliotis asinina, assembly GCF_037392515.1. Taxonomy (NCBI): domain Eukaryota; kingdom Metazoa; phylum Mollusca; class Gastropoda; order Lepetellida; family Haliotidae; genus Haliotis; species Haliotis asinina. The sequence goes on from NC_090292.1 coordinate 9,614,834, forward strand.
ACTGTTAGTGCTAACAGATTGTGAAGTTAATCATTTGACAAAACATAGCTAAATCCCAGTTAGGACTGATCTAACTTAAAGTTAAACTGTCAGCCATAAGAAAGTAACCAGCAGGTGTATTTATACAGCTATCAAAGTTCACATTCTTTTTTCTCATATGAATATTAATTTCCTAAAACTCAGATTACTGCTGGTTTCTCTTCAAAATCGCTGGCTTTTCATCAAATTCTACTAAAATTGGAATTTATTTCCATATTGCAGCCATATAAACAATAAACCATCTAAATTCAATCAATTCTGAAGTGAAAATCTTTGACAAGCACAGTGCCCAGCCTTCCAATTTTACCCATTCTGTCATGAAATGCTGCAATTCTGCTCTTCAATAGCTAAAAAGTCACTCTCAATATATTTGCTTTCTTTCATTCAAATTCCACTAAATTTATTATTTATTTAGATAGTGTAGCAATACAGACATTAAACCATCTAAATGCAACGAAATCTGCTAGGAATACCTATGACAAGCACAGTGCCCAGCCTCTCAAGTTGACCCATTCTGTCTTGAAATGCCACCATTTTGGTCTTCGACCGTTGAAAAGTCACTCTCAGTATATTTTCTTCCTTTTATTCAAATTCCACTAAATTTGGAATTTATTTGCATAGTGTAGCAATAGAGACATTAAACCATCTAAATGCAACGGAATCTGGTATGAATACCTATGACAAGCACAGTGCCCAGCCTCTCAAGTTGACCCATTCTGTCTTGAAATGCTACCATTTTGGTCTTCGACGGTTGAAAAGTCACTCTCAGTATATTTCCTTCCTTTCATTCAAATTCCACTAAATCTATATTTTATTTGCATAGTGTAGCAATAGAGACATTAAACCATCTAAATGCAACGAAATCTGCTAGGAATACCTATGACAAGCACAGTGCCCAGCCTCTCAAGTTGACCCATTCTGTCTTGAAATCCTACCATTTTGGTCTTCGACGGTTGCAAAGTCACTCTCAGTATATTTGCTTCCTTTTATTCACATTCCACTAAATTTGGAATTTATTTGCATAGTGTAGCAAAAGAGACATTAAACCATCTAAATGCAACGCAATCTGCTAGGAATACCTATGACAAGCACAGTGCCCAGCCTCTCAAGTTGACCCATTCTGTCTTGAAATGCTACCATTTTGGTCTTCGACGGTTGAAAAGTCACTCTCAGTATATTTGCTTCCTTTCATTCAAATTCCACTAAATTTATCCTTTATTTGCATAGTGTAGCAATAGAGACATTAAACCATCTAAATGCAAAGAAATCTGCTAGGAATACCTATGACAAGCACAGTGCCCAGCCTCTCAAGTTGACCCATTCTGTCTTGAAATGCTACCATTTTGGTCTTCGACGGTTGAAAAGTCACTCTCAGTATATTTCCTTCCTTTCATTCAAATTCCACTAAATCTATATTTTATTTGCATAGTGTAGCAATAGAGACATTAAACCATCTAAATGCAACGAAATCTGCTAGGAATACCTATGACAAGCACAGTGCCCAGCCTCTCAAGTTGACCCATTCTGTCTTGAAATGCTACCATTTTGGTCTTCGACGGTTGAAAAGTCACTCTCAGTATATTTGCTTCCTTTTATTCAAATTCCACTAAATTTATAATTTATTTGCATGATGTGGCAATAGAGACATTAAACCATCTAAATGCAACGAAATCTGCTAGGAATACCTATGACAAGCACAGTCCCCAGCCTCTCAAATTGACCCATTCTGTCTTGAAATGCTACCATTTTCGTCTTCGACGGTTGAAAAGTCACTCTCAGTATATTTGCTTCCTTTCATTCAAATTCCACTAACTCTATATTTTATTTGCATAGTGTAGCAATAGAGACATTAAACCATCTAAATGCAACGGAATCTGGTATGAATACCTATGACAAGCACAGTGCCCAGCCTCTCAAGTTGACCCATTCTGTCTTGAAATGCTACCATTTTCGTCTTCGACGGTTGAAATGTCACTCTCGGTATATTTTCTTCCTTTTATTCAAATTCCACTAAATTTGGAATTTATTTGCATAGTGTAGCAATAGGGACATTAAACCATCTAAATGCAACGAAATCTGCTATGAATACCTATGACAAGCACAGTGCCCAGCCTCTCAACTTGACTCATTCTGTCTTGAAATGCTACCATTTTGGTCTTCGACGGTTGAAAATTCACTCTCAGTATATTTGCTTCCTTTTATTCAAATTCCACTAAAACTATAAATTATTTGCATAGTGTAGCAATAGAGACATTAAACCATCTAAATGCAGCGAAATCTGCTAGGAATACCTATGACAAGCACAGTGCCCAGCCTCTCAAGTTGACCCATTCTGTCTTGAAATGCTACCATTTTGGTCTTCGACGGTTGAAAATTCACTCTCAGTATATTTGCTTCCTTTTATTCAAATTCCACTAAATTTGGAATTTATTTGCATAGTGTAGCAATAGAGACATTAAACCATCTAAATGCAAAGAAATCTGCTATGAATACGTATGACAAGCACAGTCCCCAGCCTCTCAAGTTGACCCATTCTGTCTTGAAATCCTACCATTTTGGTCTTCGACGGTTGAAAAGTCACTCTCAGTATATTTGTTTCCTTTCATTCAAATTCCACTAAATCTATATTTTATTTGCATAGTGTAGCAATAGAGACATTAAACCATCTAAATGCAACGAAGTCTGCTAGGAATACCTATGACAAGCACAGTCCCCAGCCTCTCAAGTTGACCCATTCTGTCTTGAAATCCTACCATTTTGGTCTTCGACGGTTGAAAAGTCACTCTCGGTATATTTTCTTCCTTTTATTCAAATTCCACTAAATGTATAATTTATTTGCATAGTGTAGCAATAGAGACATTAAACCATCTAAATACAACAAAATCTGCTAGGAATACCTATGGTAAGCACAGTGCCCAGCCTCTCAAGTTGACCCATTCTGTCTTGAAATGCTACCATTTTGGTCTTCGACGGTTGAAAAGTCACTCTCAGTATATTTGCTTCCTTTTATTCAAATTCCACTAAATTTATAATTTATTTGCATGATGTGGCAATAGAGACATTAAACCATCTAAATGCAAAGAAATCTGCTATGAATACCTATGACAAGCACAGTGCCCAGCCTCTCAAGTTGACCCATTCTGTCTTGAAATGCTACCATTTTCGTCTTCGACGGTTGAAAAGTCACTCTCAGTATATTTGCTTCCTTTCATTCAAATTCCACTAAATCTATATTTTATTTGCATAGTGTAGCAATAGAGACATTAAACCATCTAAATGCAACGAAATCTGCTATAAATACCTATGGCAAGCACAGTCCCCAGCCTCTCAAGTTGACCCATTCTGTCTTGAAATCCTACCATTTTGGTCTTCGACGGTTGAAAAGTCACTCTCAGTATATTTTCTTCCTTTTATTCAAATTCCACTAAATTTATAATTTATTTGCATAGTGTAGGCAATAGAGACATTAAACCATCTAAATGCAACGAAATCTGCTAGGAATACCTATGACAAGCACAGTCCCCAGCCTCTCAAGTTGACCCATTCTGTCTTGAAATCCTACCATTTTGGTCTTCGACGGTTGAAAAATCACTCTCAGTATATTTGCTTCCTTTTATTCAAATTCCACTAAATCTATATTTTATTTGCATAGTGTAGCAATAGAGACATTAAACCATCTAAATGCAACGAAATTTGCTATGAATACCTATGACAAGCACAGTGCCCAGCCTCTCAAGTTGACTCATTCTGTCTTGAAATGCTACCATTTTGGTCTTCGACGGTTGAAAAGTCACTCTCAGTATATTTAGTTCCTTTTATTCACATTCCACTAAATTTGGAATTTATTTGCATAGTGTAGCAATAGAGACATTAAACCATCTAAATGCAACGAATTCTGCTATGAATACCTATGACAAGCACAGTGCCCAGCCTCTCAACTTGGCCCATTCTGTCTTGAAATGCTACCATTTTGGTCTTCGACGGTTGAAAAGTCATCTCAGTATATTTGCTTCCTTTCATTCAAATTCCACTAAATTTATAATTTATTTGCATAGTGTAGCAATAGAGACATTAAACCATCTAAATGCAACGAAATCTGCTATGAATACCTATGACAAGCACAGTGCCCAGCCACTCAACTTGACTCATTCTGTCTTGAAATGCTACCATTTTGGTCTTCAACGGTTGAAAAGTCACTCTCAGTATATTTACTTCCTTTTATTGACATTTCACTAAATTTGGAATTGATTTGCATAGTGTAGCAATAGAGACATTAAACCATCTAAATGCAACGAAATCTGCTATGAATACTTATGACAAGCACAGTGCCCAGCCTCTCAAGTTGACTCATTCTGTCTTGAAATGCTACCATTTTCGTCTTCGACGGTTGAAAACCCACTCTCAGTATATTTACTTCATTTTATTCACATTCCACTAAATTTGGAATTTATTTGCATAGTGTAGCAATAGAGACATTAAACGATCTAAATGCAGCGGAATCTGCTATGAATCCCTATGACAAGCACAGTCCCCAGCCTCTCAAGTTGACCCATTCTGTCTTGAAATCCTACCATTTTGGTATTCGACGGTTGAAAAGTCACTCTCAGTATATTTTCTTCCTTTTATTCAAATTCCACTAAATTTATAATTTATTTGCATAGTGTAGGCAATAGAGACATTAAACCATCTAAATGCAACGAAATCTGCTAGGAATACCTATGACAAGCACAGTCCCCAGCCTCTCAAGTTGACCCATTCTGTCTTGAAATCCCACCATTTTGGTCTTCGACGGTTGAAAAATCACTCTCAGTATATTTGCTTCCTTTTATTCAAATTCCACTAAATCTATATTTTATTTGCATAGTGTAGCAATAGAGACATTAAACCATCTAAATGCAACGAAATCTGCTAGGAATACCTATGACAAGCACAGTGCCCAGCCTCTCAAGTTGACCCATTCTGTCTTGAAATGTTACCATTTTGGTCTTCAACGGTTGAAAAGTCACTCTCAGTATATTTGCTTCCTTTCATTCAAATTCCACTAAATCTATATTTTATTTGCATAGTGTAGCAATAGAGACATTAAACCATCTAAATGCAACGAAATCTGCTAGGAATACCTATGACAAGCACAGTGCCCAGCCTCTCAAGTTGACCCATTCTGTCTTGAAATGCTACCATTTTGGTCTTCGACGGTTGAAAAGTCACTTTCAGTATATTTGCTTTCTTTTATTCACATTCCACTAAATTTGGAATTTATTTGCATAGTGTAGCAATAGAGACATTAAATCATCTAAATGCAACGGAATCTGCTATGAATACCTATGACAAGCACAGTCCCCAGCCTCTCAAGTTGACCCATTCTATCTTGAAATGCTACCATTTTGGTCTTCGACGGTTGAAAAGTCACTCTCAGTGTATTTTCTTCCTTTTATTCAAATTCCACTAAATTTGGAATTTATTTGCATAGTGTAGCAATAGAGACATTAAACCATCTAAATGCAACGAAATCTGCTATGAATACCTATGACAAGCACAGTGCCCAGCCTCTCAAGTTGACTCATTCTGTCTTGAAATGGTACCATTTTGGTCTTCGACGGTTGAAAATTCACTCTCAGTATATTTGCTTCCTTTCATTCAAATTCCACTAAATCTATATTTTATTTGCATAGTGTAGCAATAGAGACATTAAAACCATCTAAATGCAACGAAATCTGCTAGGAATACCTATGACAAGCACAGTGCCAAGCCTCTCAAGTTGACCCATTCTGTCTTGAAATGTTACCATTTTCGTCTTCGACGGTTGAAAAGTCACTCTCAGTATATTTGCTTTCTTTCATTCAAATTCCACTAAATGTATAATTTATTTGCATAGTGTAGCAATAGAGACATTGAACCATCTAAATGCAACGAAATCTGCTATAAATACCTATGACAAGCACAGTGCCCAGCCTCTCAAGTTGACCCATTCTGTCTTGAAATCCTACCGTTTTGGTCTTCGACGGTTGAAAAGTCACTCTCAGTATATTTTCCTCCTTTTATTCACATTCCACTAAATGTGAAATTTATTTGCATAGTGTAGCAATAGAGACATTAAACCATCTAAATGCAACGGAATCTGCTAGGAATACCTTTGACAAGCACAGTGCCCAGCCTCTCAAGTTGACCCATTCTGTCTTGAAATGCTACCATTTTGGTCTTCGACGGTTGAAAAGTCACTCTCAGTATATTTGCTTCCTTTTATTCACATTCCACTAAATTTGGAATTTATTTGCATAGTGTAGCAATAGAGACATTAAACCATCTAAATGCAACGGAATCTGGTATGAATACCTATGACAAGCACAGTGCCCAGCCTCTCAAGTTGACCCATTCTATCTTGAAATGCTACCATTTTGGTCTTCGACGGTTGAAAAGTCACTCTCAGTGTATTTTCTTCCTTTTATTCAAATTCCACTAAATTTGGAATTTATTTGCATAGTGTAGCAATAGAGACATTAAACCATCTAAATGCAACGAAATCTGCTAGGAATACCTATGACAAGCACAGTGCCAAGCCTCTCAAGTTGACTCATTCTGTCTTGAAATGGTACCATTTTGGTCTTCGACGGTTGAAAATTCACTCTCAGTATATTTGCTTCCTTTCATTCAAATTCCACTAAATCTATATTTTATTTGCATAGTGTAGCAATAGAGACATTAAACCATCTAAATGCAACGAAATCTGCTAGGAATACCTATGACAAGCACAGTGTCAAGCCTCTCAAGTTGACCCATTCTGTCTTGAAATGTTACCATTTTCGTCTTCGACGGTTGAAAAGTCACTCTCAGTATATTTGCTTTCTTTCATTCAAATTCCACTAAATGTATAATTTATTTGCATAGTGTAGCAATAGAGACATTGAACCATCTAAATGCAACGAAATCTGCTATAAATACCTATGACAAGCACAGTGCCCAGCCTCTCAAGTTGACCCATTCTGTCTTGAAATCCTACCGTTTTGGTCTTCGACGGTTGAAAAGTCACTCTCAGTATATTTTCTTCCTTTTATTCACATTCCACTAAATGTGAAATTTATTTGCATAGTGTAGCAATAGAGACATTAAACCATCTAAATGCAACGGAATCTGCTAGGAATACCTTTGACAAGCACAGTGCCCAGCCTCTCAAGTTGACCCATTCTGTCTTGAAATGCTACCATTTTGGTCTTCGACGGTTGAAAAGTCACTCTCAGTATATTTGCTTCCTTTTATTCACATTCCACTAAATTTGGAATTTATTTGCATAGTGTAGCAATAGAGACATTAAACCATCTAAATGCAACGGAATCTGGTATGAATACCTATGACAAGCACAGTGCCCAGCCTCTCAAGTTGACCCATTCTGTCTTGAAATCCTACCATTTTGGTCTTCGACGGTTGAAAAGTCACTCTCAGTATATTTTCTTCCTTTCATTCAAATTCTACTAAATCTATTTTTTATTTGCATAGTGTAGCAATAGAGACATTAAACCATCTAAATGCAACGAAATCTGCTAGGAATACCTATGACAAGCACAGTCCCCAGCCTCTCAAGTTGACCCATTCTGTCTTGAAATCCTACCATTTTGGTCTTCGACGGTTGAAAAGTCACTCTCAGTATATTTACTTCCTTTTATTCACATTCCACTAAATTTGGAATTTATTTGCATAGTGTAGCAATAGAGACATTAAACCATCTAAATGCAACGGAATCTGGTATGAATACCTATGACAAGCACAGTCCCCAGCCTCTCAAGTTGACCCATTCTGTCTTGAAATGCTACCATTTTGGTCTTCGACGGTTGAAAAGTCACTCTCAGTATATTTTCTTCCTTTTATTCAAATTCCACTAAATTTATAATTTATTTGCATAGTGTGGTAATAGAGACATTAAACCATCTAAATGCAACGAAATCTGCTATGAATACCTATGACAAGCACAGTGCCCAGCCTCTCAAGTTGACCCATTCTGTCTTGAAATCCTACCATTTTGGTCTTCGAGGGTTGAAAAGTCACTCTCAGTATATTTTCTTCCTTTCATTCAAATTCCACTAAATTTATAATTTATTTGCATAGTGTGGCAATAGAGACATTAAACCATCTAAATGCAACGAAATCTGCTAGGAATACCTATGACAAGCACAGTCCCCAGCCTCTCAAGGTGACCCATTCTGTCTTGAAATCCTACCATTTTGGTCTTCGACGGTTGAAAAGTCACTCTCAGTATACTTTCTTCCTTTTATTCAAATTCCACTAAATTTGGAATTTATTTGCATAGTGTGGCAATAGAGACATTAAACCATCTAAATGCAACGGAATCTGGTATGAATACCTATGACAAGCACAGTCCCCAGCCTCTCAAGGTGACCCATTCTGTCTTGAAATCCTACCATTTTGGTCTTCGACGGTTGAAAAGTCACTCTCATTATATTTACTTCCTTTTATTCAAATTCCACTAAATTTGGAATTTATTTGCATAGTGTAGCAATAGAGACATTAAACCATCTAAATGCAACAAAATCTGCTATGAATGCCTATGACAAGCACAGTGCACAGTGCCCAGCCTCTCAAGTTGACTCAAACTCTCAACCACTGGTTTGGAGAAGCTCATTCTATTAACTACTTATATATGGAAGTTCTATCACACTATCAGCCACTAGATTACACAAGCTCAGTCACCACTATCAGCCACTAGCTTATACAAGCTTCGTGACACTATCAACCAGTGGTTTGTAGAAGCTCATTCTAGTAACAACTGATATGTGGAAGTTCAGTATTTCTATTAAACAGGTTTGTCTGAAGAAACTCGACTCCACTAGCAACCACTGGTTTAGTGCATTTCGAACACAGTCGGAACTGGCTTGTGTTTCCGCTTATTTCTGAGTCTGCATGGCGACAATGAAGGATGTTTTGAACGCATTTTACTAAGCTTCTCTCAACAAAAACATATGTGGGGAATTGTCCCACATTAGCATTGACATGGGATGTTGTGATCACTGAATAGTTAAGCTGAAATCGTATTTACATGTTTTAGAAAGTCGTAATGGTTTACTGAAAGTATAATACTAATTGCTGTTGTATATTCTGAGGGAAGAGGCAGAAATAGGTTTTACTCAAGTATGCGCTCCTTAAAGATAGAATAGAAAATATGGATAAAATGACTCTTAATTTACATTTAAAAGAGTTTTTAGTGGACAATTTTGTACATGCTGACTGCATCTAACACTTGTACCAGAAGTCTACATTCTGGCTTTCGATGGTATTAGACTCTCATCTACATAGCATCCCTTAGACGATAAAGCTAAGGCAAACCTTTAACTTTTAGTTAAAGAAACTATTCACTGTGTCACAGTATCAACCACTGTTTTGTCAACTGCATATTTCATTGCCGATGTTAGTGCAGTTTTAGGGAGATACAAGGCCACATACTGCCAACAGGGTATCAAGGATAAAATATAAACAATAATATAGAATCTCTAATAAGTGAATAAGTCACTTACTAACTCACCATATCAGCCACTGGTTTGGTGAAACTAGATTGTATTACCTAAATTATTACACTTTGATAGAAGTACAACTCCTTGATGTTGATAGAAGGCCACTTACTGAATGTGATGGTATTACTATTTTCTGTATATACAAGGTGCAGACACAGTGGTGCACGGTGACAGCCAGTTTACAGCCTGTTTTCACATTTTTTGTTCCAATGGTTCAAACGAAAACTACTTGATTGTAATTACATGTACCACATAGCTGCAACCTGGTTGAAGGTGTGCTTCGAGAAAATTTGCCACTTCAACAGTCCTTTCCATATCGAGTAGCTGTCACTGCAGTGAAGCTCGTTTATCCGTACTCTTCATCTGTGTCAGTGAATATGTTATAGCTCCTTACATTGCTATGCGAATTCAGGTAGATATAATGCAGTGCACAGAGTTTGAAAACATATGCCATGTTACGGTGAAATCGAGTGTATATGTGCAGTGGGAACTATTGTAATTGGAAATCACCAAAGGAACTAGTTACATATTACAGTAAATAAATGCGGCGGCTAGTATTCATTTATGTCGAAATGATACCTTACTAACTCACAGGCTTAGGTATTGCGGCAATTACACACCATCTTCCCACGTTTCATAGTAGAAACACATGAGAAATGTTTAAGCATTTCACCAACGACATTTCACCTTTTAACAGTTTCAGCAGGGACTTTCATCATGCAGTTAGAATCATTAATGAGTGTAGTACTCACTCACTCACCTACTAACTCAACCACTGGTTTGTTGAAGTCAGATTTAATTACCGATATTATTTTACTTTCAGGGAGGTAGAAGGCCTGTTATTGATAACAGGGTATCACAGATGACACATAAATCTTACTAAGTCAAATTATTAATAAGTGTATAACTCTATCAACCGACCCGTGAAGGTCCCGGGGTGGAATAGGCCTAGGAAAAGACGACTATGCTTTGTCATAAGAGGCGAGTAACGGAATCGGGTGGTGAGGCTTGCTGACTTGGTTGACACATGTCATCGGTTCCCAAATGCGCAGATCGATGCTCACGTTGGTCACTGGATTGTCTGGTCCAGGCTCGGTTATTGACAGACCACCACCATATAGCTGGAACATTGCTGGATGCAGCGTAAAACTAAACTCACTCTTTCACTCTCTATCAACCACTGGTTTGTCAAAGATAGATTTAATGACGAATACAAGTGCAGTTTGGGGGAGATTCGAGGAGACTTATTAACATCAGGGTATCATAGACACAATTTATACTTGAGCAAATATATATGAGCATGTCAAGAAGTGAACAAGTCACTTACTCGCTTACACTATCAGCCACTGGTTTGTCGATGCATTACCTATATTATTACACTGTGATATAGGTTCTAGGTCACTAACTGCCACGAGGTGCTACGGAGAAATGCAAACCGTACAGAAGATAGAGCCCTTAATTAGTGAACACTCATTAACCACTGGTTTGTCAAAAGCTAGATTTAATTGCAGGGGATGATGAAATTGTTACCCCTTGGTGTAGATAAAAGGTTACTCACTGACCACAGGGCATCACGTTAATTGGGTGTACAGGGTAGCCTAGTGGTCAAAGCGTTCGGTCGTGGCGCCCAAGACCCGGGTTCGATTCCCCACATGGGTACAATGTGTGAAGTCCATCTCTGGTGTCCCCTGCCATGATATTGCTGGAATGTTGCTAAAAGCGGTGTAAAACCATACTCATTCACCCGCTTCGCATGAAAGGCGTAAATGATACTGAAGACAGACCCTTGTAAATCAAATAAATCACTCACTCATTCACTCACGCTATCAACCACAGGTTTGGTATACGAAATGAAGAAGATCTTGACTGGTTGGCAGAAAGCGAGTTTTCACCAAGTTCTCAAAGACTACAGAGAAGCAAAAAGAAAGGGGCGTAACTCCGCTTTACTTAACATAGAGCCATTTGTGTTCAGCGGTGACCTGTTTTGTCATTTTGACAAATGTAAAACATTCGGCAATGCATAAATGACCCTGTCTGAGACTTACATTCAGTGGGTGCGTTTCACTGCATTTGTCTGAATGTGTGATCGTGCTTGGATTTGGAAATGTGGAGTTTTAGTCTTATCCTCTTGTGCTACGAATAAATAAGTCGCCGATATTACGATTTTAAAACAAATCGAGATTCATTCATTTAACTTTAAAGTAATAAAAATACATTTGTAAAGCGCCTAATGTCCACCTTACAGATGCTCACTGGTGACAGAGATGCTCACTAGTTATAGGGCTGGGACATGTGTACATAAAACAGAGAATAATGATCTACTGGTATACAGGTAGAAATTAGTAAGTTTTAAGCAGCGATTTAAAGGGTGTACTTCTGGGGTTCGGGAGAAGCGAATTCCAGATTTGTGGGTTGTCGAATAGAAGACGTGTTCAAAAAGTGATTTGGGCTGAGTCAAGAGAGAGTCACTGAAGGATATGAGATTCCGCTAAGGCGAGTAAGGGGAGACAAGTTCAAGCAGTGAAGTGACTGAAACATAGTGACTGTGGTCATAGCAGGAACGACGGGGATACATGGGGTCGATGAGTTCTGAATTCTTTGACGTTTCTTAATTGATTTGGATGACGTACGTGAACCCAGTTGTGGGTGTCTTAGCACATGTTTTAATGCAGGAATACATCTGGCATCTACATATATGCAACGCGGTGTCTGACAATTTGTTTTTCATACGTTTGCAATCAGTTGTCGCGTTCTCGTACATTGCTGTTTGTAGTGCATTGTTTTATTTGACTATGGAAGGTTTTATACGTTCATGAATGTTTGTGATACTCGGAGGAGTAGTGTAACTGAAAAGGATTAAACACTGGTATACATTCACACTCAACTACCATATTCTTGTACACTGTTGTTTGTAGCGCATTGTTTTATATGACTATGGAAGGTTTTTATACGTTTTTTACTTTATACGTTCTTTAAAAAATCTGAGTTTTCGTCATGCAAGCGCAACAGAGAGGTGTAAAAAAAATGCAAGGGGGTATAACTCTGCCATGTTTCAAACTCAGCAATTTATGTGTGGCGGTAACAGTTAAGATAAGTGATATTTCTTTTTGATTACCCTGTATGTGTCTTTAATCTGTCTTGCTTGGGAAATTTTGCAAACTCTAGTCTTATGTTTTTGTGTAAAGAAAATGCAGAAATACTTAAATTCTAAAACCCACAATAAATTTGTTTATGGTTAAGGTGAGGATCGGTTGGCATGTGCGTGCGTGCATGTTGCGGGGTGGGGAGGGGAAGCGGTATTAGGAGTTAGGAAAATGATTCAGAAACTACAGTAATATTATCAAAGCTGGCACAAATTGTTCGTGTGAGTAATTGTTTGCACTGATTTCTTTTTATATGAAATGGAAATGTGTTCGTAACATTATTCAAGTAGAATTGTGATATCAGATATCAGTGATTTCTGGTGTGTACTTACCTCAATGTTCAGATCACATTGTGAATGTTCCTATGAAAGACTAACTTCAGTACTGTGGAAATGTAGTGCTCACCAGGCAGGGAACACGCGGACACTCACCAGGTGGACGCTCTAATCACCACACAACTGAGGCTGTTTACAAGAAGAAAGAAAGATAGCGAGTGCTTCCTGGTTGATCCATAAACTCTTAGAGTACACACAATGTTAGTGATTAGGTGAAAACACTCACTCATGACATCAACCACTGGATTCTTTGAACAAGGTTCTGTTTCAGAGCATCGCCTATAACATTGCTGCCTCTGGCAGAAACACTCACACACTTGACCACTGGAGTTTTCGCATACGGTATAACGAGGGAAAACACTCACTCACTCACTCACTCACTCACTCTAGTGAAGACTACATTGAAAGTTCTGTTGCAAAGCACAACCCATAACATGATTGACCAGGTTGACAACAACACTCACTCACTCGGAATTTGATTATTTTTGCACGTTTCTGTTACAGATAGGAGCAACACACACTCACTCACTCACTCACTCACTCACTCAGCCACCCACGCACCCACTCACTCACTCACTCACTGGCAGCATAAGTAGTTGTTTAAACACGCTGTCCATACTCTCGCCGGAGATCCCATGGAAGAATGAAAAAACGTGGGCTTTTGTTTTTAACAGCATGCATCGCCCCACTGCAGACATGTGTGTGATCTTGGGACTCCCAAAAAGGTATGTCGACAGTTCGTGACTTGGTTAATCGTCCACTGTCTAGGTGACTGTGTGTGTTCATACAGATATGATATATTTCACCAGAAAACGAAACACACGTTTCTGACATGTTTTCACATGGTTATCATTCTCTTTCACGAACGGGTCCTTTTGAATTTTAAATGGTTTCTTCGATACTGAAACTTGTATTAATTATTTTATGATGCACATTTCATCTGTACGTTGCGGACATATTATAAGAAGGTCAGGCACCTACATACACACTGTACTGTAATGTACTGTAAGATTTGTACAAGATTTAAAATACATATCCATAATCGTGTACTCATCTACTTGTATATGTGTGTTAATGTAAGCGTCAGTTTTGGTCTGAGACACATATGAGGCATACACCCACAACCAACGTTGCTTTAAGGAAGTATATTTAGTCAGAACCACGTTAAAACAGAGTCATGAGATGTCAACACGCTTGTCAACCATACTGATAATCAAATGTCCTGATTAACTTTGTCATTTGGGGCGGTAGTGGTAGCCTGGTGGTTAAAGCGTTCGCTTGTCAAGCCGAAGACCCAGGTTCGAGTCCCCACATTGGTGCAATGTGTCCATTTCTTTCGTACCCCGCCATGATACTGCTAAAAGCGGCGTAAACCCATACTCACTCACCCTCATCGCATAAGACATAAATCATGCTGAATACAGAGCCTTATTAAACGAACAAATCACTCACTCACACTATCAAACACTGGGTTGGTATTCGACATAGAATGCATGTCATCCAGGCCACAGAAAGCGAGTTTTCACTAAGTTCCCAAAAGAGACAGCGCGGTGTATGCTGAAGCTCAAAGAAAGGGGGCATAACTCGGTTTGACTTGACGTTGAGCCATTTATGTAGTACGGTAGCACGTGTTGTTATTCTGACAAATGAAAGCAATCAGGAAAAAAGAGATTAAATTCAAATTCAGTGGGTGCATTTCACTAAATTTACTTGAATGTGCAGTTATGTTCGGATTAGGAAAGCTGCAGTAAGCGGGCATCTTATGGTTAGCTACCTGAGAGTAGTTGACCTGTAAAACTGTCAGTACCTACTGTGAACAACGGATTGACTGCTTTTGAATTTGCTGTTCTGCATTTCTGTTCTTATGCAATAATGTGGCGAATATATGTGTTTTCAAAATAAAACTCATTTGTCCTTTGTACCAAAAATTGAGTGTAAAATCCGATTTGATCTCGCCGCTATATGGCTGGAACAATGCCAGTGTGACTTAATATCCAACTCACCTCAACCGCATTGGGAAATTTAGAGACTTGTAGTCTCATACACTAGTGTTATGAATGAGTAGATAACTGATATTACGAGTTTAAAACAAATCGAAATCTTTTTCCGGAACAACAAGGGGTGTTGTTGTTTACTGTACTGATTGCATGTGATATTTGTGCCACATCTGGTTGGATGGTACCACCACATGCTCAATAGCAATGAGTCTTATTGATGACAGCTCCTTTGTCAAGTGGACAAGTCACTCACTCACTGCATCAACCACTAGTTTGTGGAAGCTACATTTCATGGCTGATATTGTTCCCATCTCTGGTGACCCACTGTTGGAACACTGCTAAAGGCGGCGAAAAACCAGCAACTGACTGATAATGTCTGCAGGAGATGACTTTATATCATACAGTAAGTAATATAGGGACGTGTATAAGCCCACGTATGTAGTGTGAAACCCACCCCAAAATATGCAGTTAAACTACTCTGAAATATTAGGAAAACTGATCGATCTCTTGTTCCCTCTTTTGGGGGGAACAAGGAATCCTATAAAATGTTTTTTGTGAAACATTTAACATCCTATAAAAGTGTTTTCCTTGATATTTAACAAAAAATTAATTTACAACCAATGCTTGAAAACCGGGATTTTTATTGGATTAATTGGGACGAGTACTTCAGGAAGTGATGAAGTTTAAAACAGTGATTAATTGTAAATACATATCTTGAATTAATGACAAATAGCGATACTTGGGACGCTGCGAGAGACCAAGCTTACCAAAAAAAAGTCTTGGAAACGGCCTCATTACTACGCCAGAATAATCCAAATGAGCCCACACTCCGGCGCAGCGATGGCTTAGCATAACTTGATGTAACCACATTTCAGAAGACTTCTGTCAGAAAACTTGTATATGTTTGACGTTGTTTTCTACCTAGCGTGTCAGTGTGTGTTATACGATTTGGAGTTGAAATAATATAAACACTGGGTGATTTTTTTGTAAATAGAGCTAGATACTGAAAAAGAGTTACATTACCATGAACGTTCGATCTACCAAGTCATGTGACCAACGCCATGCTTGAGAACCGGCGAGGAGGCCTCAGTGAGGTGACATCAAGTCTAGCAATTCATTTCACATTTGAAACTGGTGAGTCAGTGAGTTTTGTTTTGCTTCACACTCAGCAATATTCAAGCTATCTGGTGGTGGTTTGTAAATAATTGAGTCTGGACCAGACAATACGCAGTGATCAACAGTATAAACATCGATCTGTGCAACTGGGAACAAAATCAGCGAACCTGACCACCCGACCCCGTTAGTCGTCTCTTACGACAAGCATGGGTTGCTGAAGATCAATATTCTAACCCGGATCATGGGTATCAAACTATGCTACTATTTATGTTATCTATGTTTTTGTTGCACTGACTAGTGTGTAAACAAGCACAAGAGCCCTTAACTGCTGGTGAGTGGGAAAAATACGTGTTATTTCCTGTATAATCCGAGGGTCTTAAGGAGTAAAATATGTGTTTAAAACCATGTTCCTCAAGTCAATTGGACCATGATGTGTGACTTGAATATATCCAGTCTAAAGGTTGCCGCATGTCAAAGTCATGGCAGTAAGTGTGCTAGCTTTTGTTCCACTTCAAGGCACATACACGCTAGCAAACAAATATTTTAACGCTTTTACTTCTGAACTGAATTCAGCCAATTAAGCTTCTGTGACAGAGTATGTAGACAGACGGGCTTGTCTCTTACTTGCGCGTGTACTGTCTGTGTATGCTCAAATAGATATACTATCTTTCACCTCAAAACGAAACACACGTTTCTCACATGTCTTTTACAAGGTTATTGTTCTCTTTTACTAAAGGGCTATTTTGAAATTTGCATATTGATTTCGAGACTAAAACTCGTATTAATAATCTTAAGGCGTGCATGCCACCTTTACGTTGGGGTCCACTGGTAAGAAGGTCAACTGATTCGATTGCAGTCCCTTCTTATACACTTGACTGCATTGTACCAGGTTTTGTTCACCCTTTAAAATTGATAGCCCATCTGCTTCAGATACATACTAATCAATGTATGTATTCAACTGAGTATCAGTTTCTATTCTAATACACATATGTAACATACACATATGAATAACGTTGCTTTATGGAAGTATATTTAGGGGGGAATAACACTATTATAGACCCATACGGTGTCTTTACAACCATCTTAATTATCAAATGTGCTGATTAATGATCTTTGTTATCTTAAGCAATGTCGATTGTTTGTACAAAATTAGAGGGCCAAAGTAGTCAGAGTTTTCCAGATAGACAAGATCAGCCAGCGGTAACTTCACTGGATGAAACAACATTATTGAATGTTGTTATGTCAGAATAGATTGATCCTGTTCTCTAGATATCCTTCTCTTTGCACCCCTTCCTCGTAGAAATAGTGCATTGTGCCAACATTTTAATGGTAATTAGTTAAACAACTTTTTTAACTTTTAGTACATAAATTCTGCCTGAAGACTTACCATTTAGATATGCCTGAATGTGAATGTCGTAAGCTCTGTTCTGATTGTTTTATCTGTAGACGTTAGGTGAAATTAATACAGTATTTACTTCTGGTGGGTTTCCTGTCTGTCTTTCTCAGAACATGGTTCTTTCGGTCTTACAGTGATACTCATGAAGTGTGCCATACTGTGACCTCTAATGCTGAATGTACATATTTGCTGTGTCAGTTTGGACCAGTATTAGTTAATCCAAGTACATATGCCATCTTCAAAACTACGTCATCACTAAAAACATAACAGTACCATAACATAAGCCATGTGTCCAGTAAGTCAAAATGCACTTTTATGAAACACCTGTCTTCTGAGCCACACAGCATTGCTGGCTTTTGTTCAAATTCTAATAAAATTGACATTATTTGCATAGCGTAGCTATATAGACAGTAACCCATAGAAAATCATTAAATTTTGGTTTGAAAAACTATGACAAGCACAGTATCGAGCTTTCTAAGGTGACCCATTCCGTCTTGAAATACTAAAGTTTTGATCTTCAACGGGCGAATAATCACTGTCAGGGTATTTGCTGGTTCTTGTTCAAATTCTAATAGAATTGGAAGTTATTTCCACAGTGTACAAATATAGACATTGGTCCATCTAAATTGTATCAATTCTGGTGTGAAAATGTTTGAGAAGCATAGTGTCCGGCCTTGCAAGTTGACCCATTCTGTCTTGAAACGCTACAATTTTGGTCTTCGACGGGTAAAATGTCACTGCAAGGTTATTTTCTGGCCTTTAATCAAATTCCTCTAAAATTGGGATTTATTTGCATAGTGTAGCAATATAAACATTACGCCACCTAAATTCAGTCAATTCTGGTATGAAAATCTATGACAAGCACCTTGCAAGTTCACTCATTCTGTCTTGAAATGCTTCAGTTTTGGTCTCCGACAGGCAGAAGTCACTGTCAGGGTATTAGCTGGCTTTTGTTGAAATTCAACTAAAATTGGAAATTATTTGCATAGTGTAGCTATACTGACAGCAGACTATCTGAATTCAATCAATTCTGGTGTGAAAATCTATGACAAGCACAGTACCCGGCCTTGCAAGTTTATCTATTCTGTCTTGTAATGCTACTTTTTTGTAGCAAAAGTCACTGTCAGGGCATTTGCTCTCTTTTTTACAAATTCTTATAAAATTGGAAAGTAGATGCAATATGTAGCTGTATAGACAGAGGCTCATTCAAATTCAATGACCCTGGCTTCTAGTCAAATTCTAATAAAAGTGGAAAGTATATGCAATATTTAGCTATATAAACAATGGCCCATCTAAATCTAATCAATTCTGGTTTGAAGATCTATGACAAGCACAGTACCCATCTTTGGATGTTGACCTATTGACCTATTCTGTCCATTTTGGTATTTGACTACCAAAGTCACTGTCAGGGGATTTGTTGGCTTTTATTCAAATTCTTATACAATTGGAAAGTATCTGTAATTTGAAGCTATATAGACAGTAACCCATCTAAATTCAGTGAATTCTGGTGTGTACATCTATCACAAGCACAGTACCCGGCCTATTGCTGAGCTTAAAACTTAACTTACTCACTCACTCACTTCTACTTGGTCACTCATTGTTTCTGGGACGCCTAGTTTGAGGTGGGGCATTATGAAATAAACATGTGCACAATGAACAACGGGCGCTGAGTCTTAGGACATGCTTTCCTTTTTAAAAACAGACATCCGAAAGTATCGGGGTTAGACCTCATCTCTGTAACCTAAAAGACTGATTGCTTGTCGTAAAATTCGTTTTGCAGACTTGGTTGGCTCATAGAAACTGACATTGATTTAGATAGTTTTAATTTGCTAAATGCCCCATCACACTGCCCTTCATTGGTACAAAGACAAAATAGATTGGCACGTGGATAAGTACGTGAATAAGTAAGTAAGTACCTTTTAACAAAAACTGAAAATAAATTTGGAAGAAAACAACACGCCCGTGATGGTACAACGGAATAGCTGATACAGCCGTTTTGTGTTTTAAAAGGATATGTGACGCTGCGCTCTCATAAATATTCCATTTAAATGGCACCAGTCAATGCAATTGGAGGAAAATAGCATTTACTTTTGGAGAAATTCAAATGACATTTATTATTATACTTCTAACTGTTCGGAAACACTCTGTAAAGTCAGAGGTGTTATTTTCCACCCCTACTATATTCTTTACATTTGATCAACTTCAATGATATAAACAACCCTGTGGCATTTGTTCTTTGGGTATGCTGTGTGAGGACAAGAGGCAAAATAATGATGGAAAATACTACCTTGAATTTGGCTTCCTTTACAATTTTAACAGTAGTACTGTCTAACATGAATGGCAGAAAATACACTTATGAGTGACTATTCTCTCAAACCGCTTGATTATATTTAATTAAACTTACACCATCAATTAGGATATGAGATGGTCTATTTGTATTTGTAATTTCAAGGACGTAGGTAAATTCAGTGTTACCCGGGTACATATCTCGCACAACGATGGATTTTCAGAGGGTTCAGAGATTATTATACCAAAGAAAATAAAAGTAAAGGATCGCATCGATTCCCTGACCAAAATATATGCAATGATCTCATCGGATACATATTCGCATGTTCTTAACTTTATTTAAACTGAAAATAACAAATCAAGTCTGTTATGTTTGACGTTATGAAAATCTGAAATGTTCCGATATTTTATTCTCTCAGTATATGTGTGTCAGCGACACTGAGGCGAGGAGGCGGGCAGGCAGCACTGCCAGTGACGGTGTGTTGCTGCAACAGTTTACGGAAAGGGGCGACTGATTCAGAATGCAGAAGCAACATAAACAGTGCTATCATATCATGAGGCATCTATGGTCAACGTCAAACGTTCCGATTGCTTTCTTGGAATTTGTGAGTGAACGTGATCACGTGACTGCTTTTGCCGCGACAGCTGTAGGTGTTAGCGACGTGTTACAAAAGTTGGTTAAGAACAGAAAATAGTACATATGTACATAGTAAATCTAGAAGCATGACGTATGTAGTTTGGCTGATATATATAAGCAATACGGTAGAGGAAAGAATTCCACTACGAATCAATCTTCTTCTTTTTTTATTACATACGTATTTTGGAATGTACATGACGTTGGTTCATGACAACTGCAAAAATATCTGTGCAAACACAACCAGTCTCTCGGTCAAGGAAATGAATTCGAAGTGGCATGTTTAGCAAAGTTGTTGTTATTGAGTTTTGGAGAAGAAGTGACAGCCCCCGTAAAACTTAAAATATTATCCATTGAAGGAGATGAAAAGAATCACACAAACAGACCCACTGCAGTTACAAATGCTCAGGTAAGTGTAGAGAATGACAGCAGATCAGGTAGGTACTGGAACTGATAGATCCAAAATCTAATTCTGATGGCATTTTACCTGTTCTGTCTAGCAGAACGATAGGCGATGTGAAAGATAGTATCCCCCACAAATTTGATTCTGGTCAAATGGTATACTAAGTGATAAGATGATAACATATACTCTTCTTAAAAAGAAACATGGCATGGTGTTTTGCAGTTTCAGGGTGCTCATATTTGGTTCACACATGACATTATTGCTCCATTATAGACAAATCATCACTTCAGAAATTTCCAAAACAAGATTATCCAGAATGGGCCCAGTGACCACATGAACGTCTAATAGACGTCTATATGACATCTTCACAAGGCATTGAAAACAGGTCTAAATATTGTCTAAAATGAACATCTAGAAGATTCTGCAGGCTAGATGTTATACGACTAAAGATAGACCTCATCTAAACGTTTAAAAGAGGTTTAACAAAGGTTTAAGATATTTTTGAGGGTATGATGATGTTGTGTGCCCCTTACTGGCATAATATGTTGCAATCTCGTTTCATCTTCACTCCATCTGGATTCTAGGTTAAAACTCTGAAACTAGATACACTGTTATATTAAAGGCATAATTGCATTTTTTTAGACAAAATTTGATATATTGGGACACAAATACCAACTTTGGATTCCCAATGATGCAATAATATTGTTGGTTAAAATGTATCAAAGAATTGCAGTTATTTTTTAAGGCAGGGGTGTGCAATTATGCCTTTAAAAATAGATAGCTATTGCCAACAACACAGTTGTTTGCAAATGAATTTAAAACACATTGATTAATTAATTATTAATTATTAATTTTGCTCCACAGTCAGAAATGTTCCAGCCTCGTATCAGTGGTCTGTAAACCAAGTCAGTGAGCCTGAGAACATGATCCCAGTAGTCACCTCAACAAACATGGGTTACTAAGCATCAATTTACACCCGTATCTTCATGAGGCGAATCCATTTATTAGGGAACATTGGCATCTTGTGCCCTAGTTCATGTATATACGATTTTTAACACCCAAAGCCAATTAGAGAGTGGCCATATGTTTTTTTGGATTACACATTCTATGTTAAAAACATATTCTAGTTGTGCTTTGGGATTCAAACCCACACCCTCAAGAGTCAAGACTCTAATTGCCAGCACACAAAGTCAGAGCGGCTAGTGGAAGCAATCTGGCTGTACCTATTGTGTTCTGCCACCACCACCACACTTCCCAGGTAGGAGCATTTGTCAGAAACATGACTATCTCATTATATACAATATGTAGGGTCACCTTATAGGACTGTGTGATTGTATCTGAAAAAAGAGCATTCCCTTATTAAATATGTATGTCAGTATGTCATGTGATATATTAAAGAGTGAGGTAAGAGCTGTAGCATAATTTTAAGACAAGAAATGAGGACAGTTTTGGGACCTTGAAACCAAACTTGTCCTCATGGCCTTCCATGTTCATTTTAGCCATGAGTCCATTTGTTGTACCTTTAACGAATGCAAAGGTAGCAGTCTAGGTGGCAGTCATTGCTGTAGCACTTGAGGGTTGCTTCAAGCAATCAAGGTGTCAGTCATTTCTGTAGCACTTGAGGGTTGCTTCAAGCAATCAAGGTGGCAGTCATTGCTGTAACACCTGAGGGTTGCTTCAAGCAATCAAGGTGGCAGTCATTGCTGTAGCACTTGAGGGTTGCTTCAAGCAATCAAGGTGGCAGTCATTTCTGTAGCACTTGAGGGTTGCTTCAAGCAATCAAGGTGGCAGTCATTTCTGTAGCACTTGAGGGTTGCTTCAAGCAATCAAGGTGGCAGTCATTTCTGTAGCACTTGAGGGTTGCTTCAAGCAATCAAGGTGGCAGTCATTTCTGTAGCACTTGAGGGTTGCTTCAAGCAATCAAGGTGGCAGTCATTTCTGTAGCACTTGAGGGTTGCTTCAAGCAATCAAGGTGGCAGTCATTGCTGTAGCACTTGAGGGTTGCTTCAAGCAATCAAGGTGGCAGTCATTTCTGTAGCACTTGAGGGTTGCTTCCAGCAATCAAGGTGGCAGTCATTGCTGTAACACCTGAGGGTTGCTTCAAGCAATCAAGGTGTGGCAGTCATTTCTGTAGCACTTGAGGGTTGCTTCAAGCAATCAAGGTGGCAGTCATTGCTGTAGCACTTGAGGGTTGCTTCAAGCAATCAAGGTGTGGCAGTCATTTCTGTAGCACTTGAGGGTTGCTTCCAGCAATCAAGGTGGCAGTCATTTCTGTAGCACTTGAGGGTTGCTTCCAGCAATCAAGGTGGCAGTCATTTCTGTAGCACTTGAGGGTTGCTTCCAGCAATCAAGGTGGCAGTCATTGCTGTAGCACTTGAGGGTTGCTTCAAGCAATCAAGGTGTGGCAGTCATTTCTGTAGCACTTGAGGGTTGCTTCAAGCAATCAAGGTGGCAGTCATTGCTGTAGCACTTGAGGGTTGCTTCAAGCAATCAAGGTGGCAGTCATTTCTGTAGCACTTGAGGGTTGCTTCAAGCAATCAAGGTGGCAGTCATTTCTGTAGCACTTGAGGGTTGCTTCAAGCAATCAAGGTGGCAGTCATTTCTGTAGCACTTGAGGGTTGCTTCAAGCAATCAAGGTGGCAGTCATTTCTGTAGCACTTGAGGGTTGCTTCAAGCAATCAAGGTGGCAGTCATTTCTGTAGCACTTGAGGGTTGCTTCAAGCAATCAAGGTGGCAGTCATTTCTGGTTATTGAATATTTATGTCATCTCTTGAATACTGGTTGCCAGAATCTTAAAACAACTACACCTGAAACATCATACAGCTGTAGGTATCAGAAATACAAAAGTAGTCCATTACTTTAGCGTCTCTGAGTTAACTACTGTTTTACATTTTTTTTCTTTACTTTGGGTTTAATTATTCATTTTACTGTATTCCAGGACCAGTGCATCCAGTAAGCTTACTTTGGGCGAGTTAATTTGTCCTGGTTAATGGTAACATTGATACCATTCAAAAACCCTGGGTGTTATGGCACCTTTTTTCATGTGTATATACAAAGTGCAGAAACAAATGAGCAACACAGTTGTTCCATTCAGGTTTTCATGTATTAGCAGTCTGACATTTGCATAAATGTGCATAAATAACATTTTGCTGTCAAAACTTAGAGAACTTGTTTCTTATTACAACAGGCTAGCAAAGTTGTTACATCTTGACTGATTGTTCCTCCATCAGTTTGTTTGGGTGTCTAGGAACACCTGGTGTCCTAGTGCATCAGAGTCATCTAAGTATGTTGTATCAAACATGCACTGCAGCCTGGTTTGTTTCAGCAGACTGATTTACTCCAGTAATACAATAAGGTGGTGATGTTATAATTCAGGAATACTTGTGACAGACAGACAGACAGACAGACAGACAGACAGACCGGTGGCTCACAGGTTCATTTATGCAATATGTTGCTGCCTGTTGTGTCTCACCAATAGACAAAGGGGAGACAATTTCAAAACTTAGGTTGAAGAGTTTGCTCCCTTGATGAGCTGTCAGAATGCAATTCTCAGAGTGCTGGTCTAAACTATTAATGGATCCGCTCACTTTTCTAACAAGAAGACGTGATAGGCATATTGGTATTGACAATCGATGGGATTTTAGACATAGAGGGGCCTTTTTCATGTCTACTGTTTTTAACAACTTCATATGCTGTTGGATGTTTCTGGGTCAGCCATAAAAAAAGACTTTGCTTCTTTTATCACAGGAAACAGTTATTTGTTTCATACTGTTTCTGTTTATTTTCAGGACAGAACCTTGAAGAGAGGCTGAATAGAAGACATGGGATGCTGATGCTGCAATGTGTCATATATATGACTATATGAACACCTCGAGTTTTAATGGTCATGTGATCTCTCAGTGTGGCAGCATAACTTTATAAAATGAGCCATGCGTTTTCACTGAAGGTTTTTTTTCTGTCCACACTTGTCACATTTCTTGGTCGAACACAGCAAAGATAGAGTTAGATCACAAGGTCACTCTTTCATATCGCACACTTGATCGTCTGATCCACACCTGATTATGTAAGTTCTAAACTAAAATACACCAGGGGTAGAGTTGGGGTTTGTACTGGAGTTAGGGACAGTGTTGGGTACATGACAACAAAGATAGAGTTAGATCACAAGGTGCACTCTTTCATATCGAACACTTGATCGTCTGGTCCACACCTGATTATGTAAGTTCTAAACTAAAATACACCAGGGGTAGAGTTGGGGCTAGGCACAGTGTCAGGTACAATGTTATATTACAGGGTGCAATGTTTCACTCTCCATATCAATCACTTTATTGTCTAGTGCCCACCTGAACATGTAATTTCTAATCGATAATATGTACAGGAATAGACTTGGTTTTTGTGTTAGGTTTAGGGACACTGTCAGGTAGATCACAGCAAGTTTAGAGTTCTATCACAGAAAGAAGTCTTTCACTCACCATATCTATCACTTGATTGTTTAGTCCACATCATATTATTTGGTGAATGATCTACATGAGGTGGATGGTATGTGCAGGGTGATTGGGATATATAGTCACAACAGGGAGGATGGTCCACTGGATGGTCTACATAGGGTATATGGTGACAACAGTGTGAATGGTCAATATGTTTGAGTTCGGGAACCAGGAGGAGCGTGTTGTACCGGTATAGAATCTTAGGGTTGATGATATAAGGTAAAGGTGTTGCACTTGCATACTATCTGAGGGATATGGCCCGGAGGTTAGGCCGGAGGTTATGTGTGGGTTCCCCTTTAGTAGTGAAGGGGCAGAGAACCTGAGTGCAGATAAAATGAATATGTAGTTTACTAAAATTGATATTTTTATGGTTTCAGATATGTATGGGTGATTACCTTGAGTGTTGGTGTCGTCCATGTTAGTTAAAGGTATGAGCAACCCAGGTGTGCCCCCATTACATTCACACTGTCAGACGACATATACTATCTTCATTATTCCAATCTTTACTGTAAACATTGTCATGACAGACAGGGACACACCAGCCAGACTGACATGGTATGTTTGACACTCGTATATTGTCCTGCGAGGGAAATATATGTAAACTGTGGTAAAGGAACAGAGTTCTCAACAAAGGAAATGATGTTCGTATGTAGATATTGGTGAACTGTAGTTCAGAAATAAAACCTTCAAAACATTTGTTTGCTAGCGTTTATTGGCCGTTGAAGTTCATCTCTAAAGTTGGGACAATATAAGGTAGCACACTTACTGCCATGACTTTGTGACAGGTGTCAAACTTTAGGCTTGAAATACTCTACTCACTCATAACACCCCAGCTTACTTGAAGCAGGCAGCCTATGTAGAGGTTTTAGAGTATCCCTGCTTGAAGAATATGCATGGCTCAGAACACGTGTTCCCCTGGTGTATTTACTTCTTAACTCTTGGATGACACAGAAATGTTGCACGGATTTGTTTTACTTACCAGCACTCACAGTCTATGTTTATTTATTTCTAAACAATAATCGACTGGTGGGGAAAATATGGCAACACTGAAATTACCGTGAGACAATAGTTTGTATCATGAGTCCTTGTTGAAACATTGCTTACTGCAACAAAAACTAACGTTATATATTGTACCAGTGTTCGAAATGTAAAATGAGGTGCCAAGCGTGTTTTCAAGTCAAGCCCCCTTGCTGGTTCTCAAGTATGGCGCTGATCACGTGATTTGGTATCTCGAACTTTCTACGTAATGTAACTCTTTTTCAGTATCTAGCTTCTTGAAAAAAACATCCCGTGTCTGTATTAATGCGTGAAAATAAGAAGGAAAATTATGTCAGTTTTTCAGCTCCAAATGTGATAACATATACCGACACACTGGCCCGAAACCGTCACTTAAAATTTACAAGTTTTCTCGCAGACGTCGTCCGAAATTCGGTCACACTAAGTGACGCTCTTACCGGCCACCAGACCAAGGTTCAAGCACAAAGATCATGACGTCATCATCGCCTGTTCTGACGTCACGGGGTTCCAGTTGGCCGAGGGCTTATTTTGATTATTCTGTCGCAGTGATGAGGCTGTGTCCAACTCAAAATTGGAAGCTTGGTTTCGGATCGTCCCAAATATCGCTATTCGTTATCATCTGAACATATTTACTTACATTGCAATACAATAAGGAATTGCATTGTAAATAAACATAATACTTTCAAAACATTTTACTAAAGTTTTAGTTTTTTTAATGCTGTTGAAATCTTATGAAGGCATAATTATATTTGTCATGTTTAATAAAAAACCATGCAAATAAGGTGTGGATATCTCACAACTGCTGAAATAGTTGAAATCCTGCATATCCTCCTATATTTTGTGTTTTAAATTTTCGGAATTTTACTCTCACTCTTTCATCAGTTATTTCATGAAGGAAATTCTTCCGTGAAAGAGAGTGAGCTATGTCATCCAGAAAACAGGTTTTCATTGTTGCTAAAAGTATTCGCAACAAGGTCTTCGGCATGACGAGCAGAGGTTAAACAATCAGGCTACTCCACGGCGCACCCGCAAGGGTTTAGGCGCAATACGACTTGCTGTGGGTGCCGTCCGTCTTGTATTCTTGAGTCAGAGCACCACTACCCAACCCTCAGACCCACAAGCAGCCCTCAGTTAATGAACAGACACTATACTATAATAACAGTTATAATACAGTTGGAACGGGGAAGGAAATGGCTTGCACCATTGCTCGTTAGCAGTGTCTGCACTGACGGATAAGTAAAAGAATCCATAACATAGTCTCAAGATCACTACCACAAACACATAAAGGGTTTTTAACATTTGCATGCGTTACCACCTGCACATAATCGATCAGTCATAACGCTCCTCTGTACTGATCGTAACTAATGTCATGTTTATGGCCGTTTCACACCTTCGAATCAAACATGCTTTTTATTCAGTGTCCAAACTGTCACCTGGTGCCTTTCATTACTTACGCATAGAACAAATATTAAGCGCGGCATCCTAAATATCGACGGAAAGACGTGCTTCGGGGGTACCAGGCAGTAAGACTCCAGCAAACAGGACAACCCTACGCTTCCGCGCATTAAACACAGGACTAGTGCTCACGCCGTTCATGGCGTATATTACACCTCACCTTTCTACATCCACATCCACCAATAATTCCTCATTGAAACTGATTGGTCCAGTGACTGATAGTATGAGATCTTTCCCCGATGCTCACTGGCGACCCTCCTGCAAGCAGCAAGAACAGTCATTCAAAGCACTCCACAAACCATCTGCAAAGATGCATTTTCGGTCTTTTTGTCTATATATCGTCCATTCTTCACGTGAACGCCAAACAGGAACCTTTTGTGAGTGTCTACAGGTTAAAGTGTTCGCTCCTTCCGCTGAAGGCCTGAGTTTCATTGCAGACATTGGTCTCTGGTCACCCCCGCCATGATATTGCTGGATTCTAGACTCGTAACTGCATGAAATCCAACTCATTCACTTAAAACATCCTTAGCTCCACTGTGCCCGCCATCTCATTCACTTCAAACATCCTTAGCTCCATTGCATATATATACATTCACACACGCACACACGCACACACAACAACAATATATGTCACCCCAAAGTACCCCTGAACAATTTCAGGAATTGAGGAAGTCTAGACTTGCCAAATTAGTCTTGATTTGGATTGCATTCCTTATAGAATTTGTTCTATATTATTTCTGGAGAACATACCGTATATACCAAACATCTGCAGCAGTTGTGACTTATGTTCGCAACATTGGTCGTGAAAACCGAAGAACAGCCATGGAACAGCTTGTGCGTGCTCACAGTTATTAAGACATTGGAAGATCACACAGTCCTTCCCAAGATTTTGTGTGTAAATAAGAAAATTTGCAATATTTTAGGTAGTGTAAATTGTGGCGCAGTTGATAGGCAATTGGACTCGTATAAGTTCGTTTGCAGGTAAATATGTCCTGGTGAATGAACGTTTTGATAATGCCAATAATGAAGATACGGGGTATAATGCGTGAAAGTCAGAAGGAGTAAACTTTTTTTTATTATTTTTTGTAGCAACCACATCATTCTTTGGCCTTCAGCTTTTGCAACAAAATATTACAGAATAAGTCTTAGTGAAATAAATAAATAAATAGGGAGAAATTCTTATCCCTTATCCCACCGGGCACCCATTTTCGACTAAACACCATGTCATGTGCAATACCACTTTACAGGTCGGACACATACCATAGTGAACACATCGGCTTTCAGCGTTCAAATGACCGAAAAGGAGTCATGAATACTGTCACTTGGTGAGGCAATCTGGACTTTTTTCTGTTATGAGGCTGGATAAGGACAAAAACGCATTATGTTGCATCTGCACGATAGGCTGTAATCTCTGCAGCAATCTGTGGTAGCGAAACGTACTTCTTTTCTTAATGTCAGGGCTGGCGGTGTTGAATACATGAGAACAGAGAGATATTAACTTACATGACCTTTAAGCATCCCTCTACTCTTTGACTGCTTGTAAGGTTTCAACTATTATTTCTACTGTGTCACGAAGCTGTCTACTGAATCTCAGGTGTGTTGTTTTTAATGCCCCACATTTACGTGGCGTGAGTTCAGGTAAATTAACAGGGTGAGTGAGTGAGTGAGTGTGTGTGTGTGTGCGTGCGTGTGCGCGCGTGTGTGTATGTGTGTGTGTGTGAAGGTGAGGATTGTGTATGTGTGTTTGTGTGTGGAAGGGCTGTGTGTGAGTGTGTGGAAGGGGGTTGTGTGTGAGTGTATGTGTGCGCTTGGGTTCATTTTATGAAAATTTGAGGCAATAAAAAACATTTGTTTGCTGCACATAATGCCCTTCGTGAAAAAAACGGCTGTTTATCACCGATTGTCTGATATTTACTTGTTGCTTCAGTCAGTCGCCACTGCCTCAGTTGATCTGGTCAGCAGTTTCACAGTCTTCAACGCAAACTGAAATAAAGGAGATATATGTCAGATCTGTCAGCTTAGAGACTGTCTGTCTGTCTGTCGTGAGGGATGGAGGGAGGCAGGAGGGAGTTCTATCAGCAATATTCCAGTATCACGACAGTGGTACATCAGACACTGAAATAGGTTTCACATACCCATGTGGGGAATCGAACTCGGGGTCACGAGCGAACGCTTTAACTACTAGGCTATTCTCACCAAGTTGAGGCCATCAACCCCACATTGACAGTGTGAGATACTCAATCGTCAGTATACCCTATCAAATACTAGTAGTTAAATCTGACTGCAACCCCTTTGAACA
Organism: Haliotis asinina; assembly: GCF_037392515.1. Taxonomy (NCBI): domain Eukaryota; kingdom Metazoa; phylum Mollusca; class Gastropoda; order Lepetellida; family Haliotidae; genus Haliotis; species Haliotis asinina. The sequence continues at coordinate 9,644,956 of NC_090292.1, forward strand.
GGAAATATTTTGAGGATGAAGACCTAATGTATGGACGACTTCTTTCTGGCAATGAATGCGACGTTTCAGTGTAACACCGTTATCAAGCAAAAGATGCAAATGCCACATAAAGAAATGGGAATATTGAGTCTCTATAATGGACTCTACCGATAAAGTTGATATGGCCCACACAATCTGAAAACGACGATGTCAGCCCCAGTATACTCACATACAGCCCCTCCCCGCCACAACCATCAAAAGATGTCATTTCTCCAACACTGTATCACACGGGTACATGCAGCTGATGTCTGCAATCTAGCTATTCATTTGTAGTCGTAGAACTTTTATTTCTGTTCTTTCAAGAGCTTGTCTACTGATTCCAGTGGTGTTTCTTATTACTGTCGTAGATATTCATAGAGTAATCGCGTTCAGGAAAATTAACAGGGCTGGGTACGTGGTGGTGGTGGGTATGGGGTGAGCAGTATGGGGTCGGGGTAAGGTGGTGGTGGTGGGTGCGTAGTGGTGGTGGGTATGTGGGTATGGGGTTGGCAGTATGGGGTGGGCGTAAGGTGGTGGTGGTGGGTACCTGGTGGTGGTGGGTATGGGGTGGGCGTAATTTTGTTATTTGAACATGTTTTGGTTTGGACATACAAGTGGTTACAAACAAGTAGAGTCTCCGAGAAAATGATGCAGGTGCAGATGCAGCTGTTTTTATGCTTTATTATTTTTCTCACAATTTGTTTGTGTTGTTGGACATTTACTCCTGTTCTGTCATTGACGTCATGACGCTCGAAGTCTCCATTCCATCAACCACTGGTTTGTATACGTAGAAGCTCAGTCACACTATTAGCCACTGACTTTGTCAAAAGTCATTCATTTTATCGGTCGCTCTATTAGCCAGTGGCTTGTAGAACATGGCGAGAGAGAGAAAGAGAGGGAGAGACAGATGGAGAGAAAGAGATATGGAGAGGGAGAGCAAAATATAAGTAATATATAGAGAGAAGGACAGAGAGAGAGAGAGAGAGAGAGAGAGAGACCTGGATTTATTAAAATATTGTGACTGACGGTTGAAGCTCCACTACTGCAGTGGCCATACATACAATGTATATTATGTGCAACAGTGTGTGACGTCATTGGCAGCAATACTGTTATTTAGTGGCTTTATTCCCCACTTTCAGTATTACATGTTTACTATCTAACAATGACTGTACAACAACTTGTTTCCATGTTACACTCACACAGCAGAAGAATTGCCAGCCAACACCAGTGTACACGTCATGAGGCTGATTTCCGCAGAAAAGATATAACATGAAAAACCATGGTTTGTTAAAGTTCAGTCACTGCATTGCTTAGACATAAATCTAAGTCAAACCTCTCATCAAAGGAACTATTCACTGACTCACAACATCAACCACTGGTTTGTAGATTGCATTACCTAAATTATTACACCTTGATAGAAGTACAAGTCCACTTACTGACACGGGGTATCATGAATGAACATCAACCTTAATGAAGATAAAACCCTTAATAACTGACATGTCAACCACAGGTTTGGCGAAGCAAGGTTTCATTGCAGAAGATGATGATATTGTTACTCCTTGATGTGTTGATAGAAGGCCACTTACTGCATGCCATGTTATTACTATTTTATGTATATACAAGGTCCAGACACAGTGGTGAGAGCCATTTTACTGGTTGTTTACACAATTGTTCCAATGGTTCAAACAGTGGTAATATACTACTTGTTTATAATTACATCTATCACATAGCTGTAACCTGGCTGGGGGTGTGCTTCGGGAAAATTTGGCACTTCAACAGTCTTCCCTATACCGAGTTTCTGCTGTGAAACTCGTTTATCCGCACTCTTCATCTGTGCCAATGAATATGTTATAGCTCCTTACATTGCTATTTGGATTCAGGTTGATATAATGCAGTGCACAGAGTTTGACAACACATGCTATGTTTATAGCTAGTTATTTCTGAAGAAGTAACAGTGAAATCGAGCGGACAGTGGACGGTCTTCATGGATGACAGCTTGGACAATTACCCCGACACATTACATGTATGTATGTATGTGTGTGTGTGTGTGTGTGTGTGTGTGTGTGTGTGTGTGTGTGTGTGTGTGTATCTATCTATCTATCTATCCGAGATGTTCACGAAGAATTGTCTCGATGGATCCGTATGAAATGCCAGTGGTCTCCTCTAACTCGTGGAGTGTGATTCGACGATTTTTCCAGCACAAGTCTATGCACTCTGTCAATGTCAGTGCTTGTTGTTGGGCGACCTGGACGGGGGTCATCTTCAAGACTCTCTCTAACATGCTTAAATTCATTGACCCATCGTTTGATGGTAGCAGATGAAGGGGAAGACTTCCCATAAACTGCTGAAAGCCTTTCTTCAATGTTCTTCGCCGAGTTTCTTTCAGGAACTAAAAACCTCATTACTGCTCTATACTCAATTTTCTTCATGTTCACTGCCGGGAGGGGGGTCTCTTTCTGTCAATGTGAGCTGTTCAATAACTTCTTCGAGTAGGATTCCAAAACTTCTATATCACATCAGCTACACCCCATGGTTCAATGTCGTACCATAGGCTGTACCACCTGGGTATGGCACGCATTGACCACTGGTTTGTCAAAAGCTGTCTTAATTGCATGGGACATGCTTACTCCATGGTGTGGATGGAAGGTTACTCAATGGCCACAGGGCATCGCATAAATTGGGACGGTGGGGTAACCTAGTGGCTAAAGCGTTCGCTCGTCGCGCACAAGACCTGGATTCGATTCCCCACATGGGTACACTGTCTAGAATCCATCTCTGGTGTCCCCCGCCGTGATATTGCTGGAATATTACTAACAGCAGTGTAAAACCATACTCACTCACCCGCATTGCATAAAAGACATAAATCAGACTGAAGACAGACCCTTGTTAAACAGATAACTCACTCACTAATTCACTCACACTATCAACCACAGGTTTGGTATTCGCAATGAAAAAGATCTTGACTTGGTGGTAGAAAGCGAGTTTTCATCGCGTTCTCAAAAGACTACAGAGAAGCACAAAGAAAGGGGCGTAACTCCGCTTAGCTTAGCACAGGGCTGTTTGTGTTGAGCGCTGACGCGTTTTGTTATTTTGACACATGAAAACCAATGGACAATACATAAATGACCCTGTCTGAGACTTACATTCAGTAGGTGCATTTCACTGCATTTATCCGAATGTGTAATCGTGCTTGCACTGGGAAATGTAGAGTTCTAGTCTTATTCTCTAGTGTTAAGACTTAATAAGTACGTCGCCGTTATTATGATTTTGAAACAAATCGAAATTCATTCATGTAGCTTTAAAGTAAAGTAATAATAATGATAACACATTTGTAAAGCGCCTAATGTCCACCTTACAGATGCTCATTGGCGCCAATACAGTGATAAATCTGGAACATATGTACATAAAGCAGCGAATGGTTATCTACTGGTACATAGGTAGAAATAGGTAAGTCTCAAACTGTAATTTAAAGGTGTCTTTGGTGGATGTATTTTTGAGGTTTGGGGGAAACGAATTCCAGAGTTGATGGGTTATCGAATGAGAAGGCACGTTTGAATAGTGCATTTAGTGATTTTGGTTGAGTCAAGAGAGAGTAACTGGAGGATCTGAGATTCCACTGGGTTGAGTAAGGGGAAATGAGTTCTTTGAGATAGGATGGGAAGTGTTTTATTGTGGAGACTGTCATGAGTGAGGGCGAGGAGTTTGATGGTGATTGTTGAGATGGGAAGCCAGTGGAGTGACTCAAGAACAAGAGAGATATGAAAATAGCATTATCCACGGGGGCACATGGGGTCGCTGAGTTCTGACTTCTTTGAAGTCTCTGAATTGATTTGGATGATATGTTGGCGTACAGTGAGTTGCAATAGTCAAGTTTAGAAGTTACTAGGCAGTGCAACAACGTTTTGCAGATTTTAAAGTCAAGATAGTTGCCTTCTCTGCTGATAATGAAATTCTGTAGTAACAAGCTCTGCTTACAGAAACCATAAGGGCGTCCATGGACATTGTGTAATCAAGAATTACTCCCCGAGTTCGCGCACTGTGAGAGGGCAAAACCTCAACATGACCAATCTGTAGACACATGAAGTCTGATTTTAAAGACTCAAAGGGTTAGTGTTTGTTGTAATGCATGAATACATGTGATATTTGTGCCACATCTGGTTGAATGGTACCAGCACATGTTTCGGGTACACTGTCTCGTACACTGTGGTTTGTAGTGCATTGTTTGACATGGATATGGACGGCTTTTATGCGCCCATGAATGTTTGTGGTACTCGGAGAAAGAACTAAAAAGAATTAAAGACTGGCGTACATTTACAGTTGCCATGTTCTCGTACACTGTTGTTTGTAGTGCATTGTTTTATATGACTATGGAAGGTTTTTATACGTTTATTACTCGTCGGAACAATGCACTTGAAAGGAAATTAAACACCGGTATTATTTTTTACAATGTATAAACACTAATGTATGGCAAATGATGCCTAACTTCATAACTTCATAACTCACAGACTTTCGTAATGCGGCCCTTATATCATATATCCACGATATGGGACTTGACCATTAGCAGAGCATAATAAGAAATGTTTACACACAGAAACAATAACAACCCCATTTTATGCTGTTTCATGGGGGACATAATTTACCCGGGCGACATTTATCGCGTGTCCTTGTTTCGCCTAAACGAGAGATTGCATTTGCACAGGTATTTAGTATTACTATCAATAATCACAACATGCTGTCACTATTAAAATAGTACCTTATTTTAAGATGTTGTGGTAGGACGCGGCCGTGGATGAAAACCGCGACCTTTCTCTCACCAGGCAGACACTCTAACTACCACACTAGGGAGGCTGTCTACATGAGAGAAGAAAGATAGCGACTGATAACTGGTTTGATCCATAAACTCTTACGGCACACACAATCTTAGTGATAAGGTGAAAAACACTCACTCATAATATCAACCCCTGGATTGTTTGAACAAGGTTCTGTTGCAGAGAATCGTATATATCATTGCTTACTCTGGCAGAAGCACTCGCCCACACACTCGACCACTGGATTGTTCGTAAAAGGTATAACGAGGGAAAACACTCTCTCACTCTATTGAAGACAGGACTCAAGGTTCTGTTACAGAGCACTACCAATAACATGGCTGGTCAGGTTGGCATTACACTCACACACTCGGCCTATGATTATTTGTGCACGTTTCTGTTACAGAAAGGAGCAACAATCGCTCACTCACTTACTCACTCATTGGCAGCATAGCTAGCTGTTTAAACACTACGTAGTCCTTAATCTTGCCGTGGCACCCCATGGGAGAATGAAACCACGAGGGCTTTTGTTTTTAACTGCATGCATCGCCCCACTGCAGGCATGTGTGTGATCTTGGTACGTAGTTGATCGTCCGTTGTCTAGGTGACTGCATGTGTATGTTCATATAGCTATGATATCTTTCACCTCAAAACGAACCACACCTTTCTGACGTGTATTATACATGGTTATCATTCTCTTCCACGAACGGGTCTTTTTGAAGTTTCCATATTTTCTTCGATAATGAAACTCGTATTAATTATATTATGGTGTATGTTCCACATGTACGAGGGGGTCATCTTATAAGAAGGTCAGATACCTACTTACACACTGAACTGTAATATACTGGAAGTTTTGTACAAGGTTTAGAATACATATACTTGATCGTGTACTCTGCTTGTACATGTGTGCTGATGTGAGCATCAATTTCTGTTCTGACACACATATGAGACATACACATATGAGCAGCTTTGCTCCAAGGAAGTATATTGAGCAGGAACCCTCCTAATACAGAATCGTGCGATGAATTTTCCAACGTACTGATAATTAAATGTCCTGATTAACGATCTTTGTCATTTGGGGCGGTAGTGGTAGCCTGATGGTTAAAGTGTTCGCTCGTCAAAGCCGAAAACCCGAGTTCGATTCCCCACACGTGTACAATGTGTCCATAGCTCTGATACTGCTAAAAGCGGCACAAAACCACACTCACTCACCCCTACCGCATAAAAGACATCAATCATACTGAAGGCTGGAGACGCTTTGAAACACTGCTTTGTTTTTTCGAAATGGAATGTATGTTATCCAGGCGACCGAAGACAGAAGACAGCTCTACAGAAAGGGATATAGCAGTCTCAAAATCATGAAAAGAGATGATTTCGGCCATTTTGTCGAAATTTCGTTCATTGTGTGGTCGAATACCAAACAGGCACCCTGGTGTGTGTGTGTTTTAGCACTTGCTGTAAAGCATGAATGCATCTGGTATGTCACATCTTACGACAGGGCGTCAAAGACTACACATAGTGTATCAAGTGGACAACACACTCACTCTATCAACCACTAGTTTGTGAAAGCTAGAATTAATTGCTGATGTTATTCCTGTTTGGTGTAGATAATCAGCCACTTCCTGCCTACAGGGTGCCAAAGATAGTCTTATTAAGGAAAGGGTCTTTGTGAAGTGGACTAGTCTCTCTCTCTCTCACTCACTCACTAACTACATCAACCAATGGTTAGTGGAAGCTACATGGCTGATATTGTTCCCATCTCTGGTGACCCACTGTCGAAAGATAGGGAAAAATCAGCAACTGACTGACTGATATTGTCTGTAGGAGATGACTTTATATCCTACAATAAGTAATGCAGGGACATGTGTGAAATCCACCCCAAAATATGCATTTAAACTACACTGAAATATGAAGAAAACTCATCGATCTCTTATTTCCCCATTTAATTACATGTTTAACAATTGTGAAGCATTTAAAATCGTATAAAAGTGATTTCCTAGATATTTAGCAAAACACTAATTTGCAACCTTAGAAAATGTTTGAAAACCGGGATTTTTATCGGATTAATTGGGAGGAGTACATCAGAAGGTGATGAGGTTTAAAACGGTGATTAATTTGAAAATAAATATGTCGAATTAATGACAAATACCGTTATTTGGGAAGCTACGAGAGACCAAGCTTACAACAAAGTCGTGGACACAGACGGCCTCATTACTGTGCCAGAATAATCCAAATGAGCCCACACTCCGGCGCAGCGATGACTTAGCATAGCTTGATGTAACCACATTTCAGGAGACTTCTGTCAGAAAACTTGTAAATGTTTGACGCTGTTTTCTACCCAGCGTGTCAGTGTGTGTTATACAATTTGGAGTTGAAAAACTGCCATAACTTTTCTTCTAATTTGTCAAGTAATAATATAAACACAGGGTGTTTTATTTTTAAAAAAAAAAAAAAAATAGAGCTAGATATTGAAAGAAAAAGAGTTATATTACCTTGAACGTTCGATCTACCAAATCACCTGACCTACGGCATGCTTGGGAACCGGCGATGAGGCCTCAGTGAGGTGATATCAAGTCTAGCAATTCATTTCACATTTGAAACTGGTGAGTTTTGTTTTACGTCACACTCAGCAATATTCAAGCTATACGGTGGTGGTCTGTAAATAATTGAGTCTGGGCCAGACAATATGCAGTGATCAACAGCATGAACATCGATCTGTGCAACTGGGAACGAAGTCAGCGAACCTAACCACCCCACCCCCTTAGTCGTCTCTTACGACAAGCGTGGGTTGCTGAAGATCAATATTCTAACCCGGGCCATCATGGGTATCAAACTATGCTACTATCTATGTTTTTTGTTGCACTGACCAATATGTAAACAATGACTTTCCATTGACTGTAATTTCAATGCTGCGATATTTTCCCACAGGGCCTTAGGAGTAAATCATGTTCAAAACAATGTTCACCAAGTAAACTGGAGCATGATGTGTGAGTTGAATATTTCCAGTCTAACGTTTGCCGCCTGTCAAAGTCACGGTAGTAAGTGTGCTAGCTTATTGCCCCACCTCAAGGCCCATAAACGCCAACAGACAAATATTTTAAGGCTTTTACTTCTGAACTAAATTTCCAAGTAAGGCATTAGGTGGGAAAACACTCACTCACTGTCAGTCTTTTACGAGGTTACTGTTCTCTTTCACTAAAGGACTGTTTTGAAATTTGCATATTGATTTCGATACTAAAACTCGTATAAATAATGTTACGACGTGTGCGCCACTTTTACGTGGGGGTCCACTTGTAAGAAGGTCAAGTGATTCGATTGCAGTCCTTTCTTCTACACTTTACTGCAGTGTACCAACTTTTGTCAAATAGATAACCATGATTGTGTAGCCCCGCAGAATCAGGTAAATTCTAATGGATGTGCGTGTTCAGCTGAGTATCAGTGTCTGTTCGAATACACATATGTAACATACACATATGAATAACGCTGCTTAAAGGATGTATATTTAGGGGTCAAAACATCAATATAGACTGATGTTATTTCTTTACAACCATCCTTATTATCAAATGTCCTGATTAACGAACGATCTTTGTTATCTTAATCAATCTCGATTGTTTGTACAAAGTATAAGGGCCTAAGCAGTCAGAATTTTCCAGATAGGCAAGGTCAGCCAGCGATAACTTCACTTGGATGAAACAACATTATTCAATGTTGTTTTGTCAGAATAGATTTATCCTGTTCTCTAGATATCATGCTTTTTTGCACCCCTTCCTCGCAGAAATAGTGAACTGTGTCAATATTTTTATGGTAGGTCGATAAACAACTTTTTAACTTTTAGAACATAAATTCTGCATAAAGACTCATAGAGTTCGTCTGATGTTTTGTTGTTATTTTTGTCAGCATTTCTTTGAGTTTCATATGTTTATTAGATTCCAGTCGGACTGGAATTCATCAACTGCTTTTGAGTCAATCGGACAATTGTAGAGTATTTACTGAAGTTTGGCGTTAAACACACTCGTATTGTATTCTTGCCAGTTCAGTGTCTTCAGGCCATATTCTATATATTTATTTATAACATTAATTATTAACGCTATTCATGCAGTCACAGCTATATCAGGGTGCGCTGATTGGCTATACATTAAAACAGGCGCACATCCTTGATCAGTCCACGCAAAGACATTTATGAGGTTTTGTTGCTAGTCTATATGCAACCTGCCCCTCATCAGTCAAAACGAAACTTGACTGGCGTGTATATATGCATATGAACTGAATTATTTTCAGAGGTGTAGACGAAGGCAATACGCCCGTGCTGCTGATACAACCAGGTTGTGCCCTGATCCAAACCGGCACAAGAAACACTTACTTGACAAGTAAGAGTCTGTAAACAATCGTGACATTTTAAAAAGTGGTATTTATGATGTACGTGGACATTTATTAGCGTATTTTAAAATCAGATAAAATTCTGAAATTTTATGCGATCCCTTACTGTTTTTCTCTCAGTATATGTGTGTCAGAAACACTGAGGCGAGGAGGCGGGCGGGCAGGCAGCACTGTTAGTGACAGTGTCTTGCCGCAAAATTTGACGGAAAGGGGCGATTGGTTCAGAATGCAAAGACATTAAATAGCGCTATCATATCATGAGATATCTATGAACAACGTCAAACGTTCCGATTGCTTTCTTGGAGTAAACGTGATCACGTGACTTCCTGTGGCATGGAAGATGTTGGTATGTGCGATGTGTTCCAAAAGCTGGTTAAGAACAGAAAGTAAATGTATTGTAATCCTAGAAGTATAAATTACTTAGCTTGACCAAGATTTATAGGCAGTGCTATAGGGGAGAGAGTCTGTTACGAATTCATATCAGTTTTCTTTGATTAAGTATGTCACTTCGAATGTTCAGAGTGTTGGATCTATGACTATTGCAAAAACATTTGTGCAAACGCAACCAGTATCTCGGCTGGAGGAAGTGAATTTGAAATGGCGATCTCGCATATTTATCGAAGGTATAATTTTTGTGTTTTTGAGAAGTGACAGCCCCGGTAATGTTAAAATCGTCCAGCCACGCGGAACATTTTGTATCAATTGCATGTTCTTCAATGGAAATGGCTGAAATACCACAGTGAGCATAAATGTTGGAGAGACAGACTTCCTCGCGTATCCTCCCGTAACTTTCATTCTAGTCAAATCATTTGACTGGAGTATCTGCCTTCCTCATCAGATAAGGGTGAGTTTCAAGATGTTTTTAATTCTATCTGAACATACCTAAAGACGTATCCAACTTCTAAAAATACCATTCAAAGAATTAAAGTTAAGGCAAGTTATTGAGGAAGACTTACCATTTAGATATGCCTGAACGTGAATTTCATAAGCTCTGTTCTGATTGTTTTGATCTCTACACGTTAGTTGAAATTAATACAGTATGTACTTCAGGTGGATTTGTTGTCTGTCTCTCTCAGAACATGGTTCCTTCTGTCTTACAGTGATACTCATGAAGTGTGCCATACTGTGACCTCTAATGCTGAATGTGCATATTTCTTGTGTCATTTGTGACCAGTATTACCTATTCCAAGTACATCTGCCATCTTCAAAACTACATCATCAGTAAAACCATAACAGTACCATAACATAAGCCATGTGTCCAGTAAATCAAAATGCACCTTTATGAGACACCTGTCTTCTGACCCACACAGCATTGCTGGCTTTTCTTCAAATTCTAATAAAATTGTACTTTATTTGCATAGTGTAGCTACATAGACTATAAACATTTAAACTTGATAAATTTTGGTGAGAAAAACTATGACAAGCACAGTGCCCAGGATTGCAAGTTGACCCATTCTGCCTTGGAATGCTACAGTTTCGGTCTTTGACAGGCAGTAATCACTGTCAGGTTATTTGATAGCTTTTGTTGAAAATCTAATAAAGTTGGGATTTATTTGCATGGTGTGCCTATATCGACAGTAAATCATCTAAATGTAATCGTTCCTGGTGTGAAAATCTATGGCAAGCACAGTACCCGGCCTTGCAAGTTGACCCATTCGGTCTTGAAATGCTACAATGTTGGTCTTCGACAGGCAGAAGGCGTTGTCAGGGTATTTCCTGGCTTTTACTCAAATATTAATAAAATTGGAATTTATTTGCATTGTAAATTCATATAGATAGTATAGATATCTAAATTCTGTCAATTCTGGTGTGATTATGTATGGCAAGCACAGTACCCAGCCCTCAAATGCTATAATTTTGGTCACTGTCACTGTCAGGGTATTTGGTGTTGTTTTTTTCTTTTTTTCAAATTCAAATAAAATTGGAGTTTATTTGCATAGTGTAGCAATATAGACAGAAGCACATCTAAATTCTCATGTGAAAATCTATGGCAAGCACAGTACCCGGCCTTGCAATATGAACCATTCTGTCTTGAAATGTTATAAATTTGGTCTTCGACAGGCAGAAGTCACTGTCAGGGTATTTGCTGCCTTTTACCAAATTCTAATAAAATTGGAACTTATTTGCATTACGTAGCATTACAGACAATAGCCCATCTAAATAGAATCAATTCTGGTGTGAAAAGCTCTAGCAAACATAGAACCTGGCCTTGCAAGTTGACCCATTCTGTCTTGAAATGCTATAATTTTGGTCTTCGAGAGGCAGAAATCACTGTAAGGGTATTTGGTGTTTTTTTTTCAAATTTAAATAAAATTGGATTTTATTTGTATAGTGTAGAAATTTAGAAAGTAAACCATTTAAATTCAATAACTTCTGGTGTGAAAATCTATGACAAGCACAGTACCCTGCCATGCAAGTTGACCCATTCTGTCTTGAAATGCTACAATTTTGGTCTTCGACAGGAGAGGTCACTGTCAGGGTATTTGCTGGCATTTATGTGAAATTCTAATAAAATTGTTGCTGTCAAGGTAGATGCTAGTGAATATGCAAGGCTACTTACTGCCCACAACTTTTTAGATAAAAAAAGTGTTACTAAGAACAGAACCCAGTCATGTGAATAACTCATGCACTTATGCGACAGTGCGAGAACCAACCAGGTGCCAAATCTTCTAAGGCTGCATCCCAGTTATGCGAATCTCTGGAAATCACAGCAGTTTGTGGTCATTTTTGTTGGAACTAAACCTTCACATTCACAAGGGTGAACAGACTGCACTTATTTACACTCCACAGATCATGTTTATGTTTTTCTTCCCTGCATGGGTAGTGTGTGAAACCCATTTCTAGTGTTCTCCACTGTGATATTGCCATAATATGCCTAAAGCGGCATAAAGTGATATTCACTCACTTCTGCTTAACCTGTGAAGATCAGGGTTAGAATTGATCTCCATGTAATGCATGCTTGTTGTAAGAGGTGACTATTGGGATCGGGTGGTCAGGTTCGCTGATTTGACTGACATGTATTCGTATAACCCACTTGCATAAATTGATGCTAATGCTATTGACCACTGGATTGTCTGGTCCATACTGAATTATAGTCAGTCTGCCACTATACAGCTGGGTTTAAATCTAAACTCACTCACTCACTCACTTTTGCTTTGTCAATCATTTGAGTGATGAATTTGTGGCTGGGATGCTGTAGTTTGATGTGAGAGGTCATGAAATAAATAGGTACACTATGAACAGCGGGCGCTGAGTACTAGGTAGGACATATTTTCCCCTTTGAACAGCAGCCACCCAAGAAAATCTAGTTTAGACCTGGGCCCACTTGCACAAAACGATCTTTGAGCTACAATTATTGTAAATCCTTAAGATCGCGATCTTAGGCTTCGGCTACAATCGCCATCCACTTGCACAAAGCAATTGTAGGCTAAGATCATTGTAAGTTACAATCAAAACTTACAATTGGTCGGAACCATTTGTAAGGAGCTAAGATCATTGTAGTCAGTAGCAAAATGGCGTCCAAGTTGGTGTCAATTTCACGCAAATAATTAGCTTTACGTTTGGGGATTGCTTTCATATTGCATAGAACTGTATGATTCGCTTTGACACTTCAGCGACACAGAGAATGCAACTTCGATTTAATGTCAGAAATATCATTATTTGAGGTAGTGAACAACATCATTATCGAGTCGATATCATAGAGTACAATTCTCACCCGGTTCAGTATTGGAAAAAGTATGAACACCATACCCTTTTGATAAACAAAGAAAGGATAGTAGATCTAACGAAAGGGGTCTGCATGCGATTGGCAGTGGCCATGACCTTTTCAATAACTCAAGGGCAGCTAATTGTAGTTTTTATGCAAGATGGGAGTGGTTTCCCTTTGTAGATTATGCCGTTGCCGTAAAATCTGCCATGCCCAAATACAATGCATGTTCTGTATAGACAGAACAGATATCCACATATTTCTTTTCGGTTAATGATTTTGTCTTAGTTTATCATTGAAATAATCTACAATTGGATAAAGTACAAAATTATGTGTGTTTTTTTTACTTGTAAAAATTGAATCTGATGAGAGACAAGAGTTCTATGTATTTTAAATATAATACAAGTATTTTTCAATCGGAAAAATACACTAGCTGGGGTATGTGATTTTTTTTTAACAAAGCGAAAAAATAATTATCAAGAAACACTCCCACAGTCATGTCACACTTTCATATCTTTACAAATCTAATGCTTGTGGGATATATATGGTATTTTACTCCAAATAACACTGATGCCAAACTATGTTCAGCTGACAGTCACTGACAAATCATGGTACATTTAGGTGTTATGTCATAAGGAAATTTTATTTATATGTTATCTTTTAATATTATGATTATTAGGTCAATAACTCAAGACCCAATCTGTTAATGTATTTGTTTGTATTTCAGTATTTGCATAAAACATGATATTTCTGTGGTTGCAGTATCACATGTTTAGTTCATAAAAAAATTAGAATGTAGAAAAAATAGAGAATAGCCCCTGAGGTACGAGTGATTATACATGTTACCTTCTACGTTATCGCTTCCTTCAACGTTATTATTTACTTCAAAGATTTGTGGGTTGGTGTTGTTTGGGTTTTTCTTTTGTTTGTTTGTTTTTTCATATTTGTTGTCATGAAAAATCTGCAAGGTGCGATTAAAGAAGGAATGTCATCTGTGTGCAGTAACCAGTTCCACGTTGTATTTGCGCTGCATGCTATGCACACTTGAAGACAACTGTAGACAGGAGTCGAGTTTAAGAAATTTCTACGTCCAACGTTGAAGAGTGCGATCTTAGTTAAGATCGCGATCTTAAATCCATGATGTCTTAAGATCGTCTTTGTGCAAGTGGATTAGGGCAATTGTATGGTCATTGTAAAGTTGATTGTAGGGGCCTAAGATTGATTGTAACTAAGATTGCTCTGTGCAAGCGGGCCCTGATCTCAGTAACCTAAAAGACAACTGACAGTTGTAAAAGACATCTTATGGGATCTGATGGTCAGGTTTGCTAACTTGGTTGACCCATAGAAAATAGCATTGATTTAGATAGTTTGGTGGATAAATGGGCAAAATGCCCTGTCACACTACCCCTCATTGATGACGTCTGGATAAACATCGAACCAAAAATGAAGAAGGCAATACGCCCCTGCTGGTATTACGAAGTTCGTGTGTGCTCTAACCCAGAGTGGCACAAGAGACACAGATACGGGTTATTTGCTGACAGATATGTGATAGTCAGTGAACAATCATGATATTTTGAAAACATTCTGATGTTTGTGGATGTTTATTGTGTGTATTTCTATCACAACACATCCTTGAATTGCTGGCTGAGGGATGCCCTATGACGAATGAGTTATATGGCTGTTGATATTTCAGGCTGCACTCATGAATATTCTATCTAGATGGCACCAGTCTGTGCATTTGGGTTAAGAGAGCATTTAAATTTGGAAAATTCAAATGACAATTATTATTATACTTAGAGGTGTTTATTCAATCCTCTCTACATACTTTAAATTTGATCAACTTGATAAACAGCCCACTAACATTTGCTTTCTGAGTGTGTCATGTGGGGACGAAGAGCAAAGTGATGATGGAAAATATTACCCTTGAATTTGGCTTAAAATGTTGACAGCAGTACCATCTAACATGAATGTCGGAAAAATGTAATTATGAGTGACTATTCTTTCAAACTCGTTAATTATATGTAATTAAACTTTACACCATCAGTTAGGATATATGAAATGGTCCATGTTTCTGTGTAATGTCTAGGGCGTAGGTAAATCCAGTGCTGCACAAGTGCATATCTCATACAGCGATCACCTTTCAGAGGGTCCCGATATAATTATGCTGAAGGAAATGAAAAATTGCAGGATCCCATCTATTCCCAGACCAAAATACATACCTATACAATTAGGACACTGACACTGGGGGACATACTCCAAACTGCTTTTCTTTACGTAATCAGAAAACAACAAATCAAGTCTCTTATGTTTGACATGATTAAAATCTGAAATTTAATGCAATCCCTTTTTTCTTTCTCTCAGTATATGTATGTCAGAATCACTGAGGCGAGCGGGCAGCACTGTTAGTGACAGTGTGTTGCCGCAACAGTTTACGGAAAGGGGTGAGTGGATCAAAATGAAAGAGAAAACAATAACAGTGCTATCTTATCATGAGATGTCTATGGTCAGCGTCAGGTGTTCCGATTGCTACCGTGGAATTAATGAGTGACTCATGTTTGTATTCTTTGTATGTAAGACACTAGGCCTTTTTCATGAATAATGTTTCTTTACTAATTATAGACTGTTGGATGTTTCTAGGTCAGCTACGAAAAAAGTAAATGACTCTGCTCATTTATCACAGGAAACAGTTATTTGTTTCATACTCTTTTTGTTTAATTTCAGAACTGAACCTTGAGGAGACATGGTAGCAGTAATGATGACATACAGTATGTGAAGGCTGAATAAAAAATGTGGGATGCTGCCTCAATGTGTCACATATGTATGACAGACATCACGTGTTGGTGATGATTCTGGTTCCACAAACTCAATGTGCAGTTTTTATTTTCATATAATGTCTGTATAGTGTGGCTCTATACGTTTATAAAATGACCCATATATTTTCACTGAAGGGGCTTCTTGTCCACACTTGTCACATTTCATGGCAGAACACAGCAAGGGTAGAGTAAGCTCACAGGGTGCAGTCTTTCATATCAATCACTTGATTGTCTAGTCCACACCTGATTATGTCGGTTCTAAACAAGACTATACCCAGGAGTAGAGTCGGGGTTTGTGTTAGGGTTAGGTACACTTCTGCATACATCATAGCAAGCTTAATGGTTATGTTAGTGTAGAGGGTGCACTCACCATTTTAATCACTTGATTGTCTAGTCCACACCTGATTATGTCACTTCTAAAGTAGAATATACCCAGGAGTAGAGTCGGGGTTTTGTGTTAGGGTTAGGTACTCTTCTGCATACATCATAGCAAGCTTAATGGTCATGTTAGTGTAGAGGGTGCACTCACCATTTTAATCACTTGATTGTCTAGTCCACACCTGATTATGTCACTTCTAAAGTAGAATATACCCAGGAGTAGAGTCGGGGTTTGTGTTAGGGTTAGGTACACTTCTGCATACATCATAGCAAGCTTAATGGTCATGTTAGTGTAGAGGGTGCACTCACCATTTTAATCACTTGATTGTCTAGTCCACACCTGGTAACCAAACGGTTATGATTCCACAAAATATCCTGAAGTGAAGCTTGATGTCGATTTGATTTGCAGGTTTGACTTAACCATATACCGAAAAGATGGTGCATTCAAAACATTCAATGTTGAAATTTCAACCACTATTCAGTTACCTTTAAACATCTTTTAATTCAATTTGTCTGTGTGGCTGTTTGTTTTCTGCGCTTAGTAATGAGTCCAGCTACATCATGTCATTATGTAAGTCTGCACCAGTCATTTCAGTGATTGAGATCATGAGCTATTCTACACAGGTTAGACCTAATGGCTTGCATAACACAGAGACAAACCTATTCTAGTTTGTTCTTATAACCAGCAGGTGATGCTGGATAACTTCAAAACAATCACAACACTGACATGGAAGAGAAATATATATATGTGCTGTGGGTGGATCTAGATGACAGCCTTTCTTAACAGGTTGTAAGAAGTTACAAGATAATCATTTTCTGTAAATGGTCTGGTGGTTAGATAGTCTTCAGAGTGACCACACACACCATACTCCACCCATATAGTGAATTGGTAATACAGTTTCTAAACGGCTCCTATGTCTTCAAGGTGGTTTGTGTAGCTTCAAGGGGAGTTGTGTGTAGTTTTGTGTATGGTGAATGGTGTTTGTAGGGTGGATGGTCTATACAGGATATATGGTCACAACAGGGTGCATAGTATCTGAAGGGTGTATAACCTATGTGGGATATACCTTGACAAAAGTGTGAATGGTCTACATAGTGTAAATGATCAGGGAGTATAGTCTTCATGGGGCGGATGGTCTGCGTAACGCACCCATTCATTGTGACACCTGTATAGAATTTGAGGGCTGACGATATAAGGTAAGGGTGTTGTACTTGTATGATATCTAAGGGTTAAGGAACCAAGGTTTAGGGAACCAAGGTTTAGGGAACCAGGGTATGTGGTACCCGATTAGCAGCCAAGCGGTATATATATATCTTAAGTAAATGTGTTGCAACCTAAGCATAGTGCAGGTAGACTGAATCTATAGCAAAGGTTACTGTTTACTAAAATTCTGATATTTCTTATGGGTTCACATATATATGGACTAATAAGTGTTCTTTGTGGTATCCATGTTAGATACAGGTATGAGTAACAATATGCCACCATTAAATTTACACTGTCAGATTACATATAACATTTTTATTATTCCAATCTTTACTGTAAACATAGTCATGACAGGCAGGGACACAGCAGGAAAGAATGACATGTTGTGTGTTTGACATTCGTATGTTCTCCTGGGAGAGATCTAAATATATGGAAGCTGTACGTGGTATGGGAGAGTTCTCAACAAAGGAAATGATGTTAGTAAGTACACTGCATATTGGTGGATTGGAGTTCAGAAATAAAAGCATTAAAATGTTTGTTTGGTGGCGTTTGTTGGCCCTGAAAGTTAATCTCTTGAGTTGAGTCAATAAGCTTGCACACTTACTACGATGTCTGTACACGGGTGCCAGATTTTTACACTGGAAATAGTCTAGAAATCATGCCCCAGTTTACTTGAAAATATGGCTTTAAACACACATTCCTCGTGTACCTACCCCTCAAGTCTTCTGTTGGCACATGAAATTAAACTTATTTATTTCACTTACCAGCACTGACAACTAGATCTAGGCTGTATTTATTTATTTGTAAACAAAGACTTGGTGAAAATGCAGCAGCCCTGAAATTACAGTGGAACACGAGTTTTTATCATTTGTCCTTGTTAAACATTACTTATTGCAACAAAAACAAATGTTACATAAGATACCAATGTTCGAAATGTGAAATGAAATGCCCCACTTAATATGACCTCACTGTGACCCCCTCGCCGGTTCTCAAGTATGGCGCTGATCACGTGACTTGGGAGATCTAACGTGCAACGTAATATAACTCCTTTTCAGTATATAGCTGCCTTTGACAAAACACCCGTGTCTATATTAATACGCGAACATTACGAGAAAAAATATGGCAGTTGTCCAAGTCCAAATGTCTTGACATATACATACACGCTAGGCAGAAAACGCCTTTCAAAATTTACAAGTTTTTTGGCAGACGTCGTCTAGAATTTGGTCGCACTGAGTGACGCTCTTACAGGCCACTGCACCAAGGTTCAGGTACAATGGTCATGACGTCATCATCGCCTGATCTGACGTCACGGGGTTGCAGTCGGCCGAGCGCTCCCGGCTCAGTGATGCAGTAGCTTGGTTTCAGAGCGTCCCAAATATTGCTATTTTGTAATCAACACTTTTATTTCCCATTAGTCATTTTATTGTAAATAAATCGCCATATAACATATAATTTTCAAAACATTTCCATATTTTTTTTGGTGCTAAATCTGCGATTACTTTTTATAGCAAAATATTTTAAATACGTTTCACAACTGTTAAAATGCTATTGACATGTTATGAAGGCAATATTGCCGATTTGAGGTTAAATTTGAAGTCACTCGATCACTCCGGAAATTCTAAATATATTTTGTCATGTTTATAAAACAAACATTCTAGACTCTTCCCTATCGTACAAATAAGGTGTGAATGTCTCACAACTACTGCTATATTTGAAATCCTACATCATCTGTTAATTATGTCTTAAATCTCACTCTTGGTTCAGCAATTACATGAAGGAAAACTTTTCCTGAAAGAGAGAGTGAGTTAGGTTGTCATCCAGAAAACAGTTTTGATTGTTGCTGAAGGCATTCAAAACAGTCTTTGGCATGGCGAGCGAAAGGTCTAACCACTAAGCTACTCCCACTGTCCGCCCAGGAAGGGTTTAGGTGTAATAGCACAAGCTGTGAATTCCGCATCCATATTCAGAACACCACTCCCCAACCCACACACCCAACCAGCAGCCGTCAGTTTATAAAAAGGGACTATACAATAATAATATTGATAATACAAAAACACGAAAGAAAATGACTTGCACCTTCATGGTGTTTTAGATGCAAGCTAGGTCTGCAGTGAAGTCTAATTTAAAGAATAGATAATGTAGTCACACAATTACTACCACAGACATCCTTATGGGTTTTAAACATAATTATTCAACTGCTGATTTTATAATGAACACTATGAAATAAAGAACATTTTTGCTCTAGTTACCACCTGCACCTCATCGATCAGTACAATAACGCTACTGTGTACCGATCGTAACTTAATCTGCTGGTAGTATGTAGTATACTGAGATGTGTAATAGAGTTAGGACAGTACAGGTGACCCCATTTCAATTTTGATAATGAAATACAAGGTCTTGCCACTGAAGGTAGTTTATTCCACAATGAGATCGTCCATGTGAAGAACTGCTCATGTCACATTTACCAAGTAATTTGTCCTGGGATGTAATTGAGGAACTCTCTGGACAGTTGATAACACTGACTCATGAAATGAAATTCGGAATGATAAATCTAAATATGATTTTAATCATTTGTCATTTCTTGCAAGAAAAACACCCCAACCCAGTTTCGACGTTGAAATATTGTTCCTGACATATGCCAGATAATACGAATACACCAATATACCAGATAATATACATGCATATCCAAATTGATGCACATTATTACTCTGGATAACCTAAAGTTTCTGTCAAGCCGTTAGAGGTCAATAGTCATATGCCTTATCCCATCGGGTACCCATACTCTGCCAACATTCAGATACGGGGATCACCACAACCTGATTACCTGTCTCGTACACCTCTTGACTTCCTTAGCCACCACAATACCACCGACATTTCAAAACATTCTCAGCACCACTTCACTATTCCACAGTGTACATGCAGTAAAGAACACCAGAATAAAGGTTGTTGTTTTATCTTTTGGGGCTTTTCTTTGAAAAACAACAAACAAAACAAATACAATTATGTGTCTCCAAGCCAATATATTAAAGTAAATCCCAAAGATCCCCAGCCAATCTAGACACGGCAAATTATTGCAGACGTGGGTTGGATTCTGTCCTCTGTTGTATGTGCAAGCACAAGCCGACCTAACCTCTGCGGCGACTGACGCTAACGACACTGACATCTTTTCTCAACATCAGCATTTAATAACACCACTAATATACAGCCCATCCGTCATTTGTTCGTGCTCACACACACAATATCAAACGTAAATAATGTGGCATTTTCTCCGCGATTCTCCAGAAGACTTTAAGTACAAATAAGAGTGAGCTTAGTTTTAGGCCACATTGAGTATATGGCGGCGGTTTATAAGTAAGCGAGTCTGGACCAGACAATACAGTAATCATTATAAATAACAGCATCATCACAGTTGACTGGCGCAGTCAGTAGCGAGCCCATCTCGTGACAGCATGGGTCTTTGAGTTCGGGGCCAATTACACGAAACCATGCAAACGTCTGTTTTTCACTTATTTTCGCATGTTTGTGTGGTGCTTCAGTGGCCAACAGTCTTTTTCACAGCCGCCACAAACTGGATGTAATGACAAACACGATGCAGTTGACTCGAGTCTGTCCAGTATCTTCCGGTCCCAGTGTGTACTGCTGGGGACACAAAGTGTCCCATCCCAAACCCCCATACCCCATCCTCTCAAGTTATTTTATTCTGGAATACAACTAAGTTGTAAGAGATGTCTGCCGTCTGTCCGTCCATCCATCCGTCGGTTGTCATATTTATGTCCGTTTCACGCCTTTGAATCTAACACGTTCGTATACAATGTCCAGAATATCACCTGGTTCCTTTTATTACTTACAGATCAAACAAAAACAAAGCGCAGCATGATATCATGATTATATCGGTGGTTAACCGTGCCTCAGGGGTACCAGGCAGTAAGCACTCATGTAAGCACGCATACAGGACGTCCGCACGCTCCCGCGCATAAAAGACAGGTCTGATGTTCACACGTATCCCAGCATTCATGGCAGATATTACACCTCACCTTTCTACCTCCACATCCACCCACAATTCGCCATCCAAACTGATTGGTTCAGACAAACCAGTGATAGATAATATGACGATCTTTCTCCGACGCTCTGTAGAGACCCTTCTGTCGGCAGCAACTGCGGCCATTCTAAGCATTCCCCAAACCATCTGTAAAGATACATTTTGCCCATATTCGCCACTTTCCCAAATATCGTAAATTCTTCACGTGAACACCTAACAGGAACCGTTTGTATCTTAGCCTCTGCTGAAATACATGAATGCATGTGATATTTGTTCCTTATCTGGTCATGTTTCTGTAGTTTGGATGCACTGTGGTACAGTATGGTGACTTCAACACGTGACACTAGCGTGGCTTCAAAACATTGCTGGAGCAGTGGGTTGGTCTAGTGGTTAAAGCATTCGCCCCTTCGGCCGAAGGTCCGGGTTCCGTTGCACACATTGGTACAGTGTGCAAAGGGAGTTTCTGGAGATCCGTGCCTTGACATTGCTGGAATATTTGTGAAAGCGCGGTGGTCCAGCGAGGTTGAGTATATTTTTGACACGACACAAGCTAGAATTGCCGGGCTGCCGGCTGTTCTGTGACGAAATAACTTCTACAACCTACCGTCCTGTGTTTTGGGTATTCAACGATGCACTCATGAATATTCCATCTGAATGGCACCAGTCTATCTAGGGATAGCATTTATTTTGGGGAGAATTCAAATTGCAATTATTTTTACACTTCTCTTTAGAAACACTGTAAAGCTTTTTATTTTCTTTTATACCCTCCAAATACTTTAAATTTGAAAGAAATTGTAGGATGTAGACAGCCCTCTGACATTTGCTCATTGAGTATGTTATGTGAGGACGAAAAGCAAAGTCATGATGGAAAATAATATCACCCTCGAATTTGGCTTCTCCTAAAATTCTAACAGCAGTACCATCTAACATGAATGTTGGAAAATATACTTATGAGTGACTATTTGTTTCAAACCGCTTGATTATATGTAATTAGACTTACACCATCGTGTAGGATATGAGATGGTCTACGTGTCCGTGTAATTGCAGGGACGTAGGTAAATCCTGTGCCGCACGAGTGTATATCTCGCATAACGATCACTTTTCAGAGGGTTCAGAAAGAAATAACGTATTCCACCTTATTCTCAGACCAACAAATATACAATGAGGACACTTACTGGAAGTTGCGAGAGCACACTCGATACTGCCTTTCTTTACCTAAAGTGAAAAGAATAAATTACGTCCATATGTTTGACGTGATTTAAATCTGAAATATTATGCGATCCCTTTTTTCTTTTTCTCAGTATATGTATGTTAGACACACGTACTGAGGCGAGGAGGCGGGCAGGCAGCACTGTTAGTGACAGTGTGTTGCTGCTACAGTTTACGGAAAATGGCGATTGTTTCAGAATGGAGAGACAATAAAAAGCGCTATCATATCATGAGGCATCTATGTTCAACGTCACACGTTCCGATTGCTCTCTTGGAATTTGTGAGTGAACGTGATCACGTGACTCTTAGCCAGGCCTGCTGTGGGTATGTGCGATGCGTTACAAGGGCTGGTTGAGAATGGAAAGTAATTCTGTTGTCAACGTAGAAGCATGAAGTATATATTTTGGCCGATATTTAGAAGCAATGCTATAGGGGGTCAACTTTCTGTAACGAATTAATACTCAATTATCTCTCTTTAAATATGTATTTACAAATGTACAAGGTGTGGGTTCCATGACAATTACAAAAACATTTGTGCAAACACAACCAATCTCTCGCTCAAGAAGTGAATTGGCAGTGGCGAGTTGACCTGTTTGGCCAGTCGTTGTTACTGAGTACTCGAGAAGAACTGACAGCCCCGGTAAAACTTAAAATCTTATATATAGACCAGGATGAAAAGAATCTCTCGAACCCACCTTAAATTTCAATCTACTCAAAGCATGTGAATGGAATATATACTCTTCAAAAAAATAAAACTTCACAAGGAATTTTGGAGTCTACTTACTGAGTGCATTTGATTGAAACATAACAGAAGTGCTGAGTGCTCCATTAAAGTTATCATCACTTTACAAATTTCCAAATATGTTCAATTACGGACAAATTGGATGATCGAGTACACCAAAGTAACACCTGAACGTGGTTTGGCTGGTGGAGGTCCTGTCAAACAAGTGCAAAATGAGGTTGAGCATTGTCATGCTCTACAGATCAACCGTGGATGGTGATGAAGGGAATGATGTCACATTGAACTGGTCTTCTCCTAAGAGGTCTGGCTTCCCATAACTATGTAAGTGGCAGAGATTCACTGCAGTCCAGCCATTTAAACTGTTGTGGATGATGAGGATGTGGTGTTTGAACGGAGATGTCTCAACCGGATGTAACGATCCTGGGCGGAGGTGGTAACTCTCGTAACTCTGTCCTGTGTCTGTTCAAGATGGTCTGTGTTGACATGCTGTTCAAATTGCCTTGCCACTTCTTGCTGCAATGCCCATCCTAATAAACAACCTATGGCGTCTGTATTTTCATTCTCTTGTTGTCTGGAGTGACTTAAAACAATGCATGTGGAATACCATTCATGCATTACATGTAGGGTGCGTTTTAGCGGTTCACTATAGACATGAGTGCAACGTCACATTTATTTCAAATTGCCAGATCTGACAGATCTGACAGATTTGTCAGAGGGTCAGACGCTTTTGTGAAACTTTTTAGAATACTGATACTCAGTAGCCTGTGTTTCTTGTAAGAGGGACCCGTGAAGGTCCGGAGGTAGAATAGGCCTATAGGCCTTTAGCAACCCATGCTTGCCATAAAAGGCGACTGTGCTTGTCGTAAGAGGCGACTAACAGGATCGGGATTTTGGTTCTGACATGATATGAAACGGTATGATTTTAATCCAAAGGTTTTTGCAAGTCATTCCGTATTTATTGAGGTTTGGACTCATACATGCTCAAGGACCCATGAAGGTCCTTGGCAGAATAGGCCATTAGCAACCCATGCTTGCCAAAAAGGCGACTAAGAGACGACTGACGGAATCGGGTGGTCAGGCTAGGTGACTTGGTTGACACGTCATTGGTTCCCAATTGTGCAGATTGATGCTCATGTTGTTGGTCACTGGATTGTTTGGTCCAGACTCGATTATTTATAGACTGCCACCATATAGCTGGAATAATAATTATAATATTGCTGAGTGTATGTAAGAGGCTACTAACAGGATTGAGTGGTCAGGCTTGCTGACTTGGTTGACACATGTCATCAGTTCCCAGTTGTGGAAATTTAAACTGATCACTGCTGATCACTGTATTGTCTGGTTGAGAGTTGATTTTTTCACAGACCACCACCATATAAATGGAATATTGCTGACTCTGGCGTAAAACTATACTGGTCCACTCATGATACAGACGGGATAACCTGTGTTAACAGGGGTACATGTGAAGAACATGTACAACTATTACATTGCCTTTGACATTGGAGTTGAACATTTTATTCATTTACTGCTTATCACCACAGTGATAGATTGTGGCATTACACATATTGACAAGACAGTTTAATACCAGTTAGGACTGATTTACCTTAAAGTTAAACTGCCAGCCATAAGCAGGTAACTAGCACATGACTGTCACTTGTGCCATACTGTTTGACAGCACAGCACAACTTGATAGTTTCACTCCAGAATTTGGACACTTGTAGATTATGGTTGTACCTGTAGTTGAGCCTGTCAATAATCAGATAAGTGCCCCCCACCGCATGTTCATCAAGATCTAGAGATACTTTTGGATAGACAATTATGAAAAGGTTCACATTTCTGTGTCAGTACAGTTTGATTTGTAAGACACTTCCATACCGAGTTCATAGGGGAACTGTATTCAGCAAGTGTTTATTACTGTCATATAGAAAAGTGTCCCCATGGAATGTGGAATGCTGTCACCATTTGTTTCTTACACCACTGCAGCACAGCAGTGAGTACAATACGTATCTGGCACAGTCATCGCTGTAACACTTGACTGTTGCTTCTAGAAATCTAGGTGGCATTCATTGCTGTACACTTGAGGGTTGCTGCTAGCAATCTAGGTGGCAGTAATCGCTGTACACTTGAGGGTTGCTGCTAGCAATCTAGGTGGCATTCATTGCTGTACACTTGAGGGTTGCTGCTAGCAATGTAGGTGACAGTCATCGCTGTGACACTTGACGATTGCTGCTAGCAATCTAGGTAGCAGTCATTGCCATAACACTTCAGAGTTGCTTCCGGAAGATAGGTGGCCTTAGGCACTTTGTTGATCGTCATTTGCCAACTGCTTGGGTCTGGGAGCAAACTGTGCATGTTTGCCATCAAGTAGATGCACTTTCAATAGGTGTCTCTTGTATACTCCAAAACTAACTACAATTGGGTTTGGTGCTTGTTTGCTTGTCACAATTTCCTTGTTCTTCATACCAGGTGCAAGGAAGTTACCTACAACAGCTCTTCTGTCATTGGCAATCACAGCCACTGGATGTTGATCATAGCAGGCACAGATCTGCAATAATCATAACAATAATAAGGACATATGTAATTTGCTGAATTCCACACCACGGAGGGGCACTCTCAAGTGATAGCATACAGTTAAGTTAAATTTACCCTGGATAACCCAAGCTGCCTGTTATAAGCTAGAAGATTAATAGTCACATGACTTTTCCATCGGGTACCCATTTTGTCCTGGGTGAACAGACAATTTTCAACAATCTAACCTGGCAAAGGTGACATCACATGTATCACATGTGCTTTGCTGTTGGGCAGACCTGAAGTCCTAGAAACTCTCAAGAGTCAAGTTCTCCAACAGTCATCCATCCATTAGGACTCTCCACACACGGCAATTGTTTAATTTCAAGCACAGGCCCACACTCCACCATGATGTATTCCATTTTTTGGCCAGACTATAACTGAGTAGTATTATAACTGAGTCACATACCCTTCAAATCACCTTGCTTGAATCTTGTTTCTGGTCTTGCTGGACACAGTAGGACTCACACATCTGCCATCTAGCCTATACTTGGTAACCAATGATAATTCCTTCAGACTCTCTGCAGGTGAGACATTGGTTCCAGGGAATGTGTCCATTGCTGAAGGTAAACATAATTCTCGTGTGATGGTCTGTTATTGTGGTTGCCTGAAACAGAAGTAATCAGCTCTGAGGACAAGAATACTGGAACATCCCATCAATTTGTTCACCCTGAGAAGCAGGTAAATGTATTAGAAACGCCCGTCCTGTACCAGCAACAACAAATGTAGTTCAACACTACACTTGTACCCCACTAACTGCTGATAACTACATTGAATGGAGATGGGTACCCTACTCACTACTCATACCTTCATCGAATGGGAAATGGGTGACATGTACATAGAGAGCAGATGGGTACCCCACTAACTCCTGATACCTACATCGAATGGAGATGGGTACCCCACTCACTACTGATATGTACATAAAGGGGAGATGGGTACCCCACTAACTCCTAATACCTACATCGAATGGAGATGGGTACCCCACTCACTACTGACATGTACATAAAGGGGATATGGGTATCCCACTAACTCCTGATACCTACATCGAATGGAGACGGGTAACCCACTCACTACTGATACCTACATCGAATACATATGGGTACCCACTACTGACATACGTATAAATATAAGACAGGTACCCCACTCACCACCGATACCTTCATCGAATGGAAATGGGTACCCCACTAACTCCTGATACCTACATGGAATGGAGATTGGTACCCCACTCACTACTGATATGTACATAAAGGGGAGATGGGTACCCCACTAACTCCTGATACCTACATCGAATGGAGACGGGTACCCCACTCACTACTGACATGTATGTAAAAGGGAGATGGGTACCCCACTAACTCCTGATACCTACATCGAATGGAAATGGGTACCCCACTCACTGCTGATATGTACATAAAGATGAGACGGGTATCCTGATCACTACAGATACCTTCATCAAATGGAAATGGGTGCCCTATCGAATGGAGATGGGTACCCCACTCACTACTGATATCTTCATCGAATGGAAATGGGTACCCCACTAAGTACTGATACCTACATCACTGACATGTGTATAAAGATAAGACAGGTACTCCACTCACTACCAATACCTTCATCGAATGTAGATGGGTACCCCACTCACTACTCATACCTACATTGAATGGAGATGGGTGCCGTACTCTCTACAGATGCCTACATCGAATGGAGATGGGTAACCCACTGACTACTGATACCTACATCGAATAGAGATGGGTACCCACTACTGACATACGTATAAATATAAGACAGGTACTCCACTCACCACCGATACCTTCATCGAATGGAGATGGGTACCCCACAAACTACTGATACCTACATTGAATAGAGATGGGTGGGTACCCACTACTGACATGCACATAAGTATGAGACGGATAGCTCACTGCTTATACCTACGTACACAGGAGATGGGTACCCCACTTACTGCTGTCATCTACATCCAGGGGAGCTGGGTACCCCTTTCACATCTCCACGTAGATCAGATGGGTACCCAACTCACCACTGACATCTACATCCAGGTGAAATGGGTACTCCACTCACCACTGACATGTACATGCGGGGCAGATGGGTCTGTGACCCACCACTGACGTCTGCATAAAGTGGAGATGGGTACCCCACCCACCACTGACAGGTGAGATTGGTGCCCTAGTCACCACTGACATTATGTTGACTTCATAGTAATGGTACCTTGCCAATCAATGCTGTCATCATCCCGCCAGGGTCTGTTACAGTCCAGTCCATGAGTGTTGTCATGGTGACTTCAAAGTGATGGTACCTTGCTGATCAGTGCATCCGTCGTCACACCAGGGTCTGTTACAGTACATAAGTGTTGCCATGGCAAAATCCATAGTGATGGTACCTTTCCGATCAACGCATCCGTCATGCCACCAGGGACTGCTACAGTACATCAGTGTTGTCATGTTGACTTCATAGTGATGGTACCTTACCAATCAATGCAACCTTCCTGCCAGCAGGGGCTGTTACAGTACTGTCATGTTCATTTCAGTGTGCAAGTGGTCCACACGGCACAATAACCAGCTGTGTCAAGACACGTCTTCTGACACAGTCCAAGCACTGTTCTGTGAAAACTTCACACATAATCATAACTGTTTGAAGCAAATCTGTTATTGCAGACTGCCTCTTTCTGATCTTCGCTGGATAACTATGCCAGCCATAGAGCGTCAGTGTAATGTCTTAAAGGTAGCTCATAGGGAGCATATTGCAAGCAGCCTCGTAATGTTCTTCTCAACATAACTATCACTTAAGTGGTACAGCTTTACAACTGTGCTTTCAAAGGTTGCATTCAGAGAAAAAATTGTTTCGAAGTCAAAAGATTCAAGCTGTGACTGATCAAACCGTATCACTGTGAATTTGTCTTGAAGCTGACATGTTTACCTAAACATGTCATGTAGCCACAAAAATGCTTCATTAAACATTCTTCCAACAAGGAAAAAATATGAATGCACAAGACCTTCTTTACAATGATTAGACATACCAGGATTTGTATTTCAGTTGACCACATACCTGGGTCACACCTGATGTCAGCCAAACCTTGGTAAAACATACGGGGGGTGTTTAACCTTCTCCCCTTATATATATTTAAATAAGGGCGTTTATTTTAATTGATTGGGTCAACTGATGCAAGCATATGTCGTTGCAGATGTTTTGAAATTGCAACCTACTTTCATTACTTCACATAATTTGTGCACATAAAAAGCTATTATTCTGACATTTAAAGTTTATGTACCTGATCTACAAAAACAACACTGAAACATGTACTGGAACTGTGCCTTGTTTTTAAGTTTGCAATTCAAAAGCACAAATATGGTAAGAATTTTGGCCATCTGTGTACACTTGAGCTGTTTGAATTATGACTGACTGTAGTGTGTCAGGAGTCATCTTTTATGTCCACCACTAATTGTATACCCCCCATACCCACCCACCCCTTCATTTCACCCCAGTGAGTGAGTGAGGCTAGTTTTACGCCACACTCGATATTCCAGCTATATGGCGTCGGTCCTTAAATAATTGAGTCTGGACCAGACAGTTCAGTGATCAACAGAATGAGCACCGACCTGTGCAATTGGGAACCGATGACGTGTCAACCAAGTCAGCAAACCTGACCACCTGATCCCATTAGTCACCTCTTACGACAAGCATAGTCGCCTTTTATTGCAAGCATGTATTTTTGAAGGCCTATTCTACCCAAGTCCATGCCGAGCCCATTTCACACCAGAGTAAGTGAGGTATAGCGATTGCATAGCCCCCCCCCCACCGAGTGAGGTATAGTGATTGTATACTCCCACACCCACCCACCCCTTCATTTCCCCCAGAGTGAGGTATAGTTATTGTATACCCCCAACCCCTACCCGCCCCTTCACCCCCCCCCCTTCATTTCCCCCCAGAGTGAGGTCTAGTGATTGTATGCCCCCATACCCACCCCTTCATTTCCCCCCAGAGTGAGTGAGGTATAGTGATTGTATACCCCAACCCCCACTCACCCCTTCATTTCCGCCAGAGTGAGTGAGGTATAGTTATAGTATTCCCCCAACCATCTATCCATCCCTTCATTACACTCTCGAGTAAGGTATATGATTGTATACTTTCATTTCACCTCCAAAGTGATTAAGCTATATGATTGTATATCCCCACACCCACCTACCACTTCTTTTCACCCCAGAGTGAATTTTAGTGATTGTGTACCCATTCATTCCACTCCTGAGTGAGTCATTGTGTCTGCATACTTCGACACCCACCTGCCCCTTCATTTCACTTCAGTATGAGATACAGTGATTTTTAACCCCACGCCTACCCACCCCTCCATGTCACTCCAGGGTGAGTGAGTTATAGTGATTGTCTACTCACCTCACTCACCCCCCTTCATTTCAATACAGACGGAGTGAGTTTTAGTGATTGTACAACCCCACACCCATCCACCCCTTCATCTTACTACAGGATGAGTGATAGTCATGGTATACCCCTCACACCCACATACTCCTTCATTTCACCCCAAAGTGAGTGAGGTATAGTGATTGTATTCCCCCACACCCATCTATCCACCCCTTCATTTCAACCCTGAGTAAGGTATATGATTGTATACTCCAACACTCACCCATCCCTTCATTTCAATCCTGAGTAAGGTATATGATTGTATACTCCCACACCCACCCACCAATTCATTTCACTCCTCAGTGAGGTATAGTAATTTTATATGTCCACACCTGCCCACCCCTTCATTACACCCCAGTGAGTGAGTCTAGTTTTACGCCACACTCGATATTTCAGACATATAATTGAGTCTGGACGCGACAATTCAGTGATCAACAGCATGCGCACCCATCTGTGCACCCGATCCCTTTAGTCACCTCTTACGACAAGCATAGTCGCCTTTTATGGCAAGCATGGGTTGTTGAAGGCCTATTTTACCCCAGACCTTCCCGAGTCCATTTCACCCCAGGATCAGTAAGGTATGTTGATTGTATGCCCCCACACTCACCCACCCCTTCATTTCCACCCAGAGTGAGTGAGATATAGTGATTGTATATCTCTACACCCCTTCATTACCCCCCAGAGTGAGTGAGGTTTTATTACAATTCACACAAGAAATTCAGGAAGTTCCCAAAAGGCGAATTTGATATTTAAGGACCAAACTTGGAGCATTTGAAGACACAATGGGTCAACTTCTGAGGCCGGTCACTGTGCTTCTCATGTATTTTCAAACCAGATATCATTGAATTAGTAGGGACTACTGTCAATATAGCTACATTATGCATATAGATGTGAATTTTGTTATAATTTGAAAGAAATCCTGCAAGCTTCCCTAAAGGTGACTCTAGACTCTTAACCAGTACAAGGCTGGCTACTGTGCTTCTCATGGATATAAACACCAGAATTTATTTAATTTTTATTTGCAACTGTCTGCATAGCTCCAGTATCAGTACAAATTTATTAAAATTTAAAAGAAATCCAGCAAGTTTCCTGATTTGGAGACAGAATGAGTGAACTTGCAAGGCCGGGCACTGTGCTTGTCATGGATTTAAACACCAGAATGGATTAAGTTAAGATTGATCAATGTCTATATATCTACACTGTAGATAGACATTCCAAATTTATTAAAATTTAAAAGAAATTTAGTAAGTTCCCTGAAGTTGACTTTTCCTTCGCTAAGACTTTAAAATAGTAGCATTCGCAGACAGAATGATTGAACTTGCAAGGTCGGGCACTGTGCTTCTCATGGATTCAAACACCAGAGTTGATTCAATTAAGATTGGTCACTATCTATATGTCTACATTATACATACAAATTCGAAATTTGATCAAATTTAAAAGGAATCCAGCAAGTTTCCTGAAGTCGACTTTTGCATGTCGAAGACCAAAATTGTAGCATTTGGAGACAGAATGGCTCAAATTACAAGGCTGGGTACTGCGCTTGTTATGACCTTTCATATAAGAATGGATTAAATTAAAATTTGGTACCATCTATATCTACATCATTGATACAGATTCAAAATTTATTAAAATTTAAAAGAATTCCAGCAAGTTTCCTGAAGTCGACTTTTGCATCTCGAAGACCAAAATTTTTGTAGCAGTTGGAAACAGAATGAGTCTACTTGCAAGGCCGGGCACTGTGCTTGTCATGGATTTAAACACCAGAATGGATTCAATTAAGATTAATGAATGCCTATACATCTATACTGTACATACAGATTCCAAATTTATTAAAATTTAAAAGAAATCCAGCACGTTTCCTGAAGTCGACTTTTGCATGTCGAAGACCAATATTGTAGCATTTGGAGGGCCTGCGAGGCAGGGCACTGTGCTTCTCATGGATTCAAACACCAGAGTTGATTCAATTAAGATTGGTCACTATCTATATGTCTACATTATACATACAAATTCGAAATTTGATCAAATTTAAAAGGAATCCAGCAAGTTTCCTGAAGTCGACTTTTGCATGTCGAAGACCAAAATTGTAGCATTTGGAGACAGAATGGCTCAAATTACAAGGCTGGGCACTGCGCTTGTTATGACCTTTCATATAAGAATGGATTAAATTAAAATTTGGTACCATCTATACCTACATCATTGATACAGATTCAAAATTTATTAAAATTTAAAAGAATTCCAGCAAGTTTCCTGAAGTCGACTTTTGCATCTCGAAGACCAAAATGTTTGTAGCATTTGGAGACAGAATGAGTCTACTTGCGCGGCCGGGCACTGTGCTTGTCATGAATTTAAACACCAGAATGGATTCAATTAAGATTAATGAATGCCTATACATCTATACTGTACATACAGATTCCAAATTTATTAAAATTTAAAATAAATCCAGGACGTTTCCTGAAGTCGACTTTTGCATGTCGAAGACCAATATTGTAGCATTTGGAGGGCCTGCGATGCTGGGCACTGTGCTTGTCATGGAATTAAACAGCAGAATTGATTCAATTAAGATTGGTCACTATCTATATGTCTACATTATACATACAAATTCGAAATTTGATCAAATTTAAAAGGAATCCAGCAAGTTTCCTGAAGTCGACTTTTGCATGTCGAAGACCAAAATTGTAGCATTTGGAGACAGAATGGCTCAAATTACAAGGCTGGGCACTGCGCTTGTTATGACCTTTCATATAAGAATGGATTAAATTAAAATTTGGTACCATCTATACCTACATCATTGATACAGATTCAAAATTTATTAAAATTTAAAAGAATTCCAGCAAGTTTCCTGAAGTCGACTTTTGCATCTCGAAGACCAAAATGTTTGTAGCATTTGGAGACAGAATGAGTCTACTTGCGCGGCCGGGCACTGTGCTTGTCATGGATTTAAACACCAGAATGGACTAAATTAAGATTGATCAATGTCTATATATCTACACTGTACATAGAAATTCCAAATGTAATAAAATTTAAAAGAAATTTAGCACGTTTCCTGAAGTCGACTTTTCCTTCGCTTAGACTTAAATTGTTGCATTTGGAGACAGAATGGCTCAACCTGTGAGGCCGGGCACTGTGCTTGTCATGTATTTAAACACCAGAATTGCTTAAGTTAACCTTGAATACAGTTTATATAGATCAAAACTGTTGCATTTGAAGACAAAATGGGTCAACTTTCAAGGTATTGTACTTGACATAGATTTAAATTGACTGAATTGACTGAAGTAGTTGGGACTGTCTGCACTACATCAACCTTTTGCATCGATACAACCTCATGTGTCCAGGTCAGAATTATAGTGGAAACAATCAAGTAAATAACTTCATAATAGCTAATAGCAAAGATAACATTAATAGCAAAGAACAGTGGATAGTTAGAAACAAGAAATGAAAATTAATAGTAACAACACAGTAACAGTGTAACATTTCAATCCGGCATACTCACCACGACTGAGTATTGACCCACAAATATAGCATAAGTAACTAAATGTCATAAAGTAGTGAAAATAACAAAGGATGATAAATCAATAAAAGATGTATCCAAACAAATCTAGTAAAAGTTACTGTTAAAATAGACATACCTTGTCTGGGCAGTTAGTGGATAAGCGTAAAAGTAAACTACAGGGGTTTCCATATAATATCTATCACACAGCAGGAAACAGTAGCACAGTGGACATTAATGGTGTTTATAGTGCGGCCATTTATGTTACACAAACACCAATCATCACGTGTTGTTACTGTTTTGCAGCTTGACTCCCGAGAGTTTCTATCACTTCAGTTCTGCCTTGCAACAATTCACACCTGGCCTCAGAGGTAAATGAGTTGCATCAAAATTGTCCCTTGTCATCCAGCCGAAAATGGGTACCCCATGTTATAAGTCATGGGACTAAAATTCTAGCGGCTCATTGGCAGGTTAGGTTATCTGAGGTAATAGTAGTCAGATTGTTTGCACTATGATCACCCACCTAGTGAATGGAGTTTAGTGCATTATAAATGTACTTATTGTTATTGCATTACACCAGTATGATTTGAGAATCTGCCAATCAGTGCTCAAGTTGATACATATTCGTGGCCTGCTGCTGACAGTCATGAATAGCTTGACACCAGATATGGTGTTCATTGAAAGGAGTACAATTGGTCCATAAGTCACAAATCAGGGCAGTGAGGAGAAACGAGGACACGAAGGTAAAATGTATGGAAATGAAACTAAAGGTGAAATAAAATGCAGCCAGAAACAAAGGGTGTACTTTTACATTATCATGAAATAAGATATTCTGGCACACTTAGATGTCAAAATCCTGTATCAAAAGGACAATAGACTTGTTCTTATAGCTTTATTACAGGTCATTCTTATGCAGTGGTCATTTTTTATTTGAGAACTGTGCAAGGATTACATGATACTTGACTGAAAAGACATATTAAACCTTTTGTATTCTCAGTAAACACAGAATATCATATTTGAGAGCGATACACACACATGTGAGATGGGTGACGGAGGTTTTCATTTCATTAAGTATTTAACACAATATGATGTTTATCCAATAATATGAAGCTAATCTGTTGCTTTTAGATCCTAGCAGTAATATTTCAAAGCATGATAATTCAACCCTAATCTGATGACAATTTACCCGTACTGAGAACTTCAGTTCTATATACTTCACAACTACTTATATTGTGGCATATGTGTTTATACACAGGATATATAGAATCGATAATCATTATATTTGTACAATATACAACAATGTGAATCAAGAAATAGAGCTTCTAAACAGTAGCACAAACATTATGTGTATGATTATTAGCCAAACACTAGGAATTCATACAATGCACAGTAATGACTGATTCAGTACATACCAGTCTTTGTCAAAATGGTTTGTATATTATTAGATAGAGTATATTTCTAGTGTCGGTTGCACGCATTGTTCCCATTGTTAACATTGGTCACTGTCCAAAACATGTACTAACATGTGCCTGCTTTTAAGACAGTGGTCAAGTACTGAAATGTGAAATAATAGCTCTTCACAGCTACATGGTTTTTCTACAGAAACGTTGTCATTAACAGCTGTAAATGACTGATTCAATATGTCTTTCTGTGTTTAACTGCGAACCTTGACCACCTTGCTTGGAAACTGTTTACTGGTTGTTACCTTGAATGTTATTTACCATTGGATAACAAACCCCAGTGTTATCCAACCTTTCCCACTTCACTACCACTCTCAAATCTTAGTCAGAATGTTGACCTGGTTATTGTCTACTACAGGAAGTGCTTTCAGTCAAGGTAATTCCGGTATGGGAACACATGACCACATGTCCACATTCAGAGGTTAAGTTGTTGAGTATCTATGAATTCTTAATATCAGATAATTGGGCTGTTCATATCATATTGACCTTGAGATTCTGTGCTCACCATCCTTCAGGAAATGTGCTCAACCAAACAGATGTATGTGCTCACCTCACCAGGGATGGTGTGCTTAATGAGAGGGGTTTTGCTATACTGTGCTCACCTATAACATAAGGATTGTGCTCAGCTGGCCAATACGTCAGGGATGGTAAGACAACAGAAGGGTTATGGTACAGTCAGTCACAGCTCCCTGAATGCTACAGTTTATTTTTGTGACCTCTCCTTTGATCTTACTGTTACAACTAGACATGTACTAGCAGAACATCCACACCAGTTGAAATCATCTCAGATGGAACTACAGATAGAAGAGTCAGGCATCACGTCTTTATTCAATATTTTTCCATATGTCTTCTACTCATTTGCATCAAAACAAACTATGTGTCAATAGAATCATTGTTGTATTCCATAATAACACATTATAAAGATCAATGATAAGGGATCACAGGTACCCATTTTATTTCTACCAATATGTGACAGTTAACGTAATCAGTTGTGCATTGACACAGTTGGCTGCTGACACATTGGTATAGAATGCAGTATTATCACCGGTAGTACTGATGAAAGCAGGGAGATGGGATAGTGTAGCAGTTAAGGCATGTGTTCGTCACACTAAAAACAATTCCTCACATGGGCACAATGTGTGCAGCCCATCCCTGGTCTCCCGTGCTGTGATGTTGTTGGAATGTTGCTTAAAGTGACAGAAAACCAAACTCACTCACACACTGATGAAAACCACATGCCTGTCAACAACAGTCATTTATAAAACATGAACGCTTATGTGCAAAATAAGTTTTTATAGATCAAGAATATAGATAGTATTATAACAAGAGACACCTAGTAATGATGTTCAGTGACTGTGACTGACTGTTGCTGTAGCTCAGTTCATAATACTGTACTCAATGTAATTAAAACTCACTCATAAAACTTAATGACATAGCCTTGCATCAAAGTTGTGTTGTTACAGGTGAGGTAAAATATCCCCTTTCCAAAATCTTCCCAAAACGCAATTAATTTATTTGCTGTACAGTGTAAGAAGGTTCAAATTTATGGAGGCTCTAATTGACCATTAGAAGGGAAATGTTTCGAAGTACCTAAAGGTCTGGTGATGAAACTACATCAAGCACAATATTATGTGTTCCAAAACCATGCTTCATGTTGTCCTGTGGGCATGTCATAGCACCAAGTTAACTCTGTTCCAGCGGTGATTAACTTGATCACATAACGCCCACTTGCCTGGTCTTTGACCAAACGACAATTTGGACTTAAATAGGAATGATTTAGTGATGCACCGATGTTCTCCTTAATGGATAACTCGGTGCCATCAGCCAACCTGTTCCCATCCAGGTACAAATTGTTGGGCAAGTCAATTAATATTTGGCGTTTGCCCTGCTGTATATACACTGCATCCCTGGCAAGCATTTCATCCCTGGTAATAATCTCCCCAAGGTACTCACACACTATCTGACCTTTCAGATAGTCACTGGTTGCAAAATAACCGTGACCTTTAGTTTCATTAATGTACTCCACCTTTGGTGGTGTACATACCCAGCTAGAGGACACCTCTGTAGCTCCACGTGGCAACCTGGGGAGACACATCTCATAACCCCTGAAAGGATAACTAACAGGAGTGTACCCCTTCGACAAGGCCATAGCCCTGAACTGTTCGGAGAACCTTTTAGGTCCTTCAGCCAGTTCAATCTGAACCTTATCCTTCGTCCACCACTTCACATAATGGATGTATCGCTCTCTCAGATCCTTAGTTGACACTGGCTGCATTCCATGAACTAAAACAGCTTTAACTATTAAATCAAAATACTTGGAGAGAAATGGCAAATCAGTTTTTGAATGACGTGGGTCAATACTCAGTCCCGACTGCCTCTCCCGGATTGTTGGTTCTGAAACAATGTATGCTTGACGATGAAACCTCTGTACAGACTAATGAATGTATACAAAGTAGTATTTGTAGCGTGTGTGAATGGGCACTCATTCTCCTTTTCATTTGGTATCTTGCGGTGTCTTGGGTACAATGTTTCAAGCCCATTTGGGGTCTCCCCTACCTTGATATTGCTACAATGTTGCTAAAAAGCCATGTACATCCATACTCTCTCACTCACTCACTCACTCTGTTGTGTTATAGTGAACATGCATCTGTTAAACATCACAAATTTAGTTTCTCTTTATTAAAGGCATGTACTTGTACATGTACATTCTGTTGATCATTGCATTTTCTGGTCCATAGTCAGTTATTTAAAGAACTCTAGTATATAGCTGGAATTGTGTTCATTGCCATGTTAAACTGAAATCACTCACTCATTCTCCATGCGATTTATTCATCATTCATCAATGTATTGTCTGGTCTGGACTTGATTGTTTAGAGATTACCTATATAGAGTGGGAATATTGCTCAGGGTGGCACTAAACAAAACTCACTCACTACTCACTTCACTCACTACTCTCTCACTCTGAGGGTTAACAAACCAGCCTGGGAATGAATGTGTCACCTCTTCAGTATCTGATGGGTTGAGGAACCAGGGTAAGGGTGTGGCATCCCTTCAGCATCTGAGGGTTTAAGGAAGTGACACCACTTCAGTATCTGAGGGTTTGAGGTAGTTGGACCCCTTCAGTATCTGAGGGTATAGGGAAAAAGAGTAAGGGTGTGCCACCCCTCCGTTGTCTGAGGGGATAAGGATGCAGGGTAAGGGTGTGCTACCCCTTTGATATCTGTGGGGGTTAAGGAACCAAGTCACTGACGGCATCAGGTGGTCACGCTCGCTGACTTGTTTAAGACATACATTGGTTCCCAGTTCGTGCTTATCTATGCTCATGCAGTTGATCACTGTATTGTCTGGTCCAGAGTCTATTATTTACACACTGCCACCATATGGCTGGAGTATTGCTGAGTGCGGCGTAAAACGTACCTCACTAAATAACTAAGAAGCCTGGGTAAGAGTGTGTCTCTTAGGGGTTAAAGAACCAGCGTAAGGGCGTGTCACCCCTTTGGTATCTTCGGAGGTAAGGAAACGGTGGAAAGACTTCCACCCGTATCCCCCCTTAAATTTATTACCAGACACATCATATTGATTCCATCAGTCTCTCATTCAATCATTCTATGGTGTCTTTAGTCACTATTAGTGCGTCGCGAACCAATCAGCCACATACTCCCACATTCACACATCCATTTTCCATTTATGTTTACCTGTGTGTTTAGTTTACAACTGGAATGTATTAATATTATCATAGATAATGATCCCCATCATATGACACCAACATACAGATAAGGCAGTGTATGAGGGAATGAAATAGAAAAGGAATAAAATAAAAATTGTCCTGTAGCAATTACAATTTCTGCATCTTACTTCACTGTTGCACCACTGATGTTGCAATACACTTACGAAGAGCTGGTGTTGTGGCCGCTGCCCTCGTGCTTGCCCGCAATTGTCTGGACATCTGTCAATGAAACAGATCCAATTTTGTAGTCAGATTATACAATTTGGGGCTGAGTCATGGCCGCTACATGTTTTCTTGGAATGACAGAAATTTCGTTTGACATTTGTGCGGTGGGTTTCTAAATGAAGGTGTTTAACATTTATACATAGCGAATTTCCACACAAATGAGAACAATCCAGGTTTGATGGAAGTGACAACACATCATGGTGAATCATGTATGCCAAACGATGAACAAGAACCTGTTTGAATTTTGACCCTCCTGGAAATTTTATGTTCATCCTTCCATACAAAGTAAACTTTCCCGATGTAGACCCTTTCCAAATTAAGCAACCGTTGTCTTCCTGTGACCTTTCTGTGTGAAAGGCAAGTTTTGCCGAATACTTATCTTTCCAAACCTTGTAAGGTACGTCCATGTTTCCCCAGTGTTCTGAAAAATGTGTTACTGTTATTGAGTGTATGCAGTAAATGTCTACACATGAATTGTAACCCATCCTTCTTGTCTAAGTCTATCCCAAAAGGTGTAGCCATGCCTCCTCGTCTGAGTCTACCCTAGCACATATAACCTATCCTACTTGTCATAGTCTATCCTAGCACATGTAGTCCATCCTCCTTGTCCCTATCCTAGCACACGTAGCCCGTCCTTGTCTGAGTCTATCCCCAAAAGTGTAGCTCTTCCTTCTTGCACAATTCTTGAGCCTATCCTAGGACATGTAGCCTGTCTTCCAAGTCTGCCAAGAGAGTCTACACCGAAAGACATTATGCATTGAAACAGTCACTGATGATACGTATTTTTAGCATTTTTAATTTTATCTGCAATGTTCATGCTGGTATGTTTAAAGTGTATCATGCCCAATGTGTCGTGGTTTGGTTATACAGTTCTGGAGGAACTTTTTAAAAACAGAATTCATGTTGAAACACAAAGAGTCAAATAGTATCATGCTTTACAATATATCTCCTGTATTTCTGTATTATGTGAGGGCAGTGGGTAGGAAGCGTCATGCAGTGATCACAACATGACCTCCATACTTACTATTTATTGCTTGCTTGTCTGCTATGTATCTGAAATTAGAGAAATATATTAATAAAATTCTTATGCAACTATCACCAGTATCAGACAGGCCTGATTAAAGCTTTATCGTCAAGAGGTGACAATGTTGGCATAAACATATTATTTGGCTGCTGTCAAGGAGACTCACATCCAAGAATCAAATCCTGTCTGTCAAATTAAGAAATTATCCGATCATGAATGAATCTATTCTGTTTTACAGAATAATAATAATGATGGTTTAGAAATAAAGTAGTATGTTATTGTTTATCAATTGCATTGAGCTAAAGAAAATATAACCACATGCGTTACAAAAACCTATTTCCTGCAGGTTTGTTTTTAGTTTATCTATCAACAGCATTTCTTGCATACAATATTTTTGTATTGTAATGTATCCAAACATGTACGTTGGATATACACATATTCCCAAAAGGAATACAGACAACGTATTTGAAAGTGCTTTAATGTGATCATTGCATATTTCATCAACAATGTATTTGTCAAATGTACATGGACATCCTCGTCCGTCATTTTGTCTCGCATGCGCCGACCACTACCACTAAAGAATCTGTAAAATGAAACACAGACGTTACTTATGCTTTGTCCATTGCATAACATGGTATGAAAATCAAAAACCACAAGTGTACATTTCTTAACAGTTGCGAGACTTGATACTCTACAATTTCAAGGGAAGTCTAACCACCATAAACATTATTTTTACGTTTAACAGCAGTAAACGCCTAGCCACATGGAGTTTCTTGCACAATTCAGATGTACATGATGAGAGTTATGAACATGTATGAACAATGGTTTGGGTACCTAAGTGTTCACAAAACGGTGAGCATCTCTTGCCA
This sequence comes from Haliotis asinina, assembly GCF_037392515.1. Classification (NCBI taxonomy): domain Eukaryota; kingdom Metazoa; phylum Mollusca; class Gastropoda; order Lepetellida; family Haliotidae; genus Haliotis; species Haliotis asinina. The sequence goes on from NC_090292.1 coordinate 9,686,026, forward strand.
TACCAACTGCACCATCCGAAGCAAATGAAAGGTCAGTCATTTGTACAAAAACATGGAAACTGTTGTCAAAATGTGCATTCCGTGGAAAATTGTTTTTGTCATTAATTGGGAAAATTTGGAAATGACGCAAAATTTATTACTTTACAATTTCAGTGTTGTTCTTTGCTGAAAGTTAGTTCACGGTTTTAGATATTTATCTGACGTGTGTATGATAGTTTCGAGTTTAAGTCACCTGGAGTTACCAAATGAAGAAATGGAAGTTTCAAAATAACCTCAGTCCAAACATGCTAAAATCAGCGTGTATGAATTATACTTATCATAGCTCTGTATGACATGTAACACAGTATAACCCAGACACCTGGGCCACAACTGAAACACAACATTCAGTCAGGTCAGACAGGGAGTAGGTTAACTCTCTACTCCCTAGTAGTGCTTAGACATCTAGGCCACAAATGAAACACAACATTCAGTCAGGTCAGACAGGGAGTAGGGGTAACTCTCTACTCTCTACTAGTGGCTAGACATCTAGGCCACAACGGAAACACAACATTCAGTCAGGTCAGACAGGGAGTAGGGGGTAACTCTACTCTCTAGTAATGGTTAGACATCTAGGCCACAACGGAAATACAACGTTCAGTCAGGTCAGACAGGGAGTAGAGTAACTCCCCAGTTGATGTTACGGTTATGGGTAGACACCTAGGCCACAGCTGAAACAGAACTCATGAGTTCAGTATCTGGGGGGTGTTAAGGAACCAGGGTAAGGGTGTGTCACTGCTTCCGTATCTGGGGGGTTAAGGAACCAGAATATGGGTGTGTCACGCCTTCAGTATCTGAGGGGTTAAGGAACCAGGGTAAGGGTGTGTCACTACTTCAGTATCTGAGGGGCTAAGGAACCAGGGTAAGGGTGTGTCACTACTTCAGTATCTGAGGGGCTAAGGAACCAGGGTAAGGGTGTGTCACTCGTTCAGCATCTGAGGGGTTATGGAAGAAGGGTAAGGGTGTGTCACTGCTTCAGCATCTGGGGGGTTAAGGAACCAGAGTAAGGGCGTGTCACGCCTTCAGTATCTGAGGGGTTAAGGAACCAGGGTAAGGGTGTGTCACTGCTTCGGTATGGGAGTGTTTGAGGAACCAGGGTTAGAATGTGTCACTAATTCAGCATCTGAGGGGTTAGGGAACCAGGATAAGGCTGTGTCACTCCTTCAGTACCTGAGGGTTAAGGAATCAGGGTAAGCATGTGTCACTCCTTCGGTGTCTGAGGGCTTGTATGGTTAACCCTCTGGGAGTAGGAGTTGCTCTTCTGGTGCACAACAGTTTCAACTCAACACACCCAAAAGTAATACATGAGTAGTGCAGAACATCTCTCCAGAATGTACAACATTCAGTGAGGTGTGTCAATCCACCATGCATGAGATAGCTTTGCTGAGATTTGTTTATTTTACTTGAGGCAAAGTTAGTTTTCAACCATGTGATGTATATTTTATGGAGAACTTTACTTATTCAATCTGTAGTGGTACTATGTTGTCTGTAGAAAGTTCATGTGGTTGCTTCTGTCTTAAGACAAATACAAAGACAAACTTTGTTAACATCAAACTTGCATTGTGTACAGTTATTGTAACTTTCTGGTCAGTACCACATTACTTTCATATGTTTATGATGGTGTTGAAACAGCTGAGTTGGGTACTACTCCGTCAGTTACAAATTTCTCAGTATGTGTTATATATATTACTTTTCTTGCAAGAAGACAGACGTGATGCCAGTAAACAAGTACAATGCATACCAATATTTTTTAGAAGTGTAGAAATATCTTTAAACATTACCCTAGCAAATATATGGCTGGAAAGAAGTGAGGTAGCTTTTTGATGAAACAGGTGTTCGAATGGTAATATTTTCTTTAATAATTTTCCTGAAAACAAAGTGTAAATTGATAAATTATCCCTTGCCCTAGCGCCACATAAAAGTTCACATTTTACAGGTAGAACACTAGATATTCTTCTAAATACAATTACATAAGTTTGTATCACATCACCTTCAAATTATAAGATCGAACATATGTTTCTATAAAAGCTGTAAAATATTCTTTCTTTTTTTAACATTTTGCTGTCACTCTTTTGGGAAAGAAAGTCCTGCATAACAATGAATACGTATGCTTATTTTTATGATGTTTTACTCACCTTTAGACATTACTCATGAAAACTTACTATTCTTACAGGGCCAGATTTCCATATTGTATGTTGTAAATATGTGACTGCCATCACCAAAATGGATATACAGGACACCATTACAGAACTAGAACCTTAAAAAAAAATTTTAAGTGCAGAAACCTAACCAAAAAGAAATGGCTGAGAAAAAAATGTTCAGTTTTTACATTTGAAATGACAATAGATATACATAACATATTTGGAAGCAGTAATGCACATTACCCGCCAGTTTTTAAAATGAGAAGAAAAAAAAAACAATGGGTAAAGTGATATTACAAAAAAAACCCCCAAAACCCCCAGAATAAAAAAAACAAAAGTATGATTTTTACGTAATTTAGCTAGAAATCATCGTACAATTACAGACTTTGACGAACATATGTAATTGGCACCATCAACGTCTGCTTCAACTCTCAACCCAGCGTCCAGGCGGAGACAGTGGACATAAAACCAACAATAGACACGCGGAGATTTGCTATGGTGTATGAAGTGGAGCTGAGGGGAATAATGGAAATGGCATTATCTAAAGCCAAAGAAACACTGCATGGGGTGTACATGTCTTCAAACGTAAGAAATCCAAAAAACAAAGAGAAACATTTAGAGTTATGTCCCCTGCCACCCACATGATAACAACAACCATGAAAAATGAACCTGGAGGGCTTGACATCGCGTTTAATTTCTTCACTGTTCATAATACATAGAAAACGTGTAATAATTTCGAAATTTGCTTTCCTAGTTGTGAATCAAATTAACACAGTAAAAACAAAAAAGGACATATTACTAACTTAATCGGTGAATGCCATGTTCCATTATGTTTGACACTATTATATTTGTTAGAAAAATATGTATATAAATACTCACTGAATTCAATTCAGGTCACTGTCTTTTATAGAATGGTTGGATTTCCGTGTATATGGAAGGGAATTCCAGTTTCTGGCAAGCTCTGAGCTGAATGAGAGGCTGAGGTTGTTCTATGCCGAAGTTCGTAACGTGAATGGCCATATGTACTCCAAGTCAACCTTTGTCGGCCTAAGGGCTGCTATCCTCAGGCACATAAGAGTGTCTCCTCATGATCGCAACATAAACATCCTCCAATATAAAAAGATTTTCACAGAGCAAACAATATACTTTTGTCCATGATCAGAAAGGTAAGAAAAGAAGGACTTGACAACACAAAACATCACGCCGCAATTCCATCACCTGAACTTGACATAATGCATGAAGTTTCGACTCAAATAACCCTCTTGGTTTATTTGGTAGGTTGGGTTTGATCCGACACTCGGTTTCGCTCGTCGTGGTAAGATGAACCAACGTGAACTTGCCGCTTCACCGTTCAGAGTTGCCACGAATGGAAATACAAACAAGTATATTGAAATGACACATTCCGAAATGACAAAAAATCCCTGTGGTGACCTGAAAGATGAAGTTGAGCCCAACAAGCGAATTTATGCCACCAACACACGGTTCTGCCGAGTATCCTCATTTGAAAAATATGTTTCACACATGAATCCCGATAACAATGCTTTCTTCCAGCAGCCAAAATCAACTGTTTCCCTGTCTGAAACTGTCTGGTATAACATCCGTCCGCTGGGCAAAAATTATCTTGCATTGTTCATGAAAGACATCAGTAAACATGCCGGTCTTGAGAACACATACACAAACCACTGCCTTCGTGCAACTGCCGTAACCTTGTTGTCTCTCTATGCACATATATACATTGTTGCCTTTTCCACATGCCAAACGAAAGTGTAACTACCAATAACTACTTCCAGTAGTCAGGGTCAGCTGACCAGTCCATGTTGTCAATAGGGGTGCTCATGGGTTTTAAGCGTTTCTTCCCATTAAAAAAATCTTGATGGTGAGAAGAACGGCCCAAGGTGCCTACTACCACTAAGAATAATAGTAGAAATTGAATGAACTTCCTGCCTTGAAACAGTTGGTTTGCTGTCATTTTAAACCATTTTGAAATTAATTAAGTGGTGTCAGTGTTTGCATGCCACGGAGGGCTCTTGGTAGAGATACCTTGGAATGTGGATCGTTCCAACTACATTTATTGCAGGGTATATAGGTTGTTCATTTTCATATTTTGCACAAAGCAGACAAGATATTTTATTTTGTAATCGTTTTCATCTAATACAAGCCTCCTGTTATTTGAGGCCCATATTCCTTGCCATGATGGCAGAATAATACCACTTTGAGAAACTCCCCTACAGCAGTTCTAGATGCTACCATGGGAACCAGCTGAAACCACTGGCTGACGGCTTCACTGCTGTGCCCGTACTCGAGGTCAATGACTGCGACAGGAAAATGTGTGTGCATCTCTGGGTTTACTTTGTGGTTACAATGCTGACGCCGTCGGTTCCAAATGTATTCCTGTGCTTCAAATACTCAATAACACCCGGAAATTAGCAAACACGGGATGCTCATCTCCTAAATGTCTATGAATACAGAACCAAATTAGTCCACGATAGTTTGTACCTATGTGCAACTAATTACAAAAGTGAAAAAAGTTTGGCATTATGAAAAAAACACACTGAATACCATAATCACCCTACTATTTTACATTTTTTGAAGCAGCCCTACCATTAAACAGCTGTATTAAACAGCAATCACTTATTTATTACATTATGTCTTGAAGCATTATTATCTACATTTCTATCACATTAATAGCAAAAACGTATGATATTTGCCTGTCTGATTAGCGTTAAGTTCCCGCCCATTCACAATGGCTGACACCAACTTGAAATATCCAGTCGTCTTGAGCCCGTCTTAAAAGAAATTACTGTCAATCATGCACTCATGTCCAACTTCAAATACACGGTACTGTCAATCCACCAACATTTCATTTGCAGACACAGTCGTCCCCTCACCGGCCGAAACAATATTATTCTTCCATTCTGTTCAGTTACTCACAGTTACTGTCGAGTTCCACCCGCCTTCACCATGCCCCGCATAGGGCACGGAAGGTCGTCAGTGGAACGAAAGAGCATGCGTTATATTGGTCATTGCAAAATGTAGAAAAGTACTGTTTTAAAAAAGCATATTCACTAAAATTGAATAAACGGTCTAAACTTTCATCACCTGAAGCTTCACACTTCACAATTTGAGGTCATATCCGCCATGACACGCGGTTATAGAAATTAGCAACGCTACAAGTAAAAAAAAACTGCAGAACACTAACATCAGTAGTCTTATGCCAATAAGTGTACAGTGAGTACACGGTACCGGCCACTCTCATCACATTTCTTTCTCAAAGTGGTTCTGTCATTCAAAAGTAGTATGGTGTTACAATTGCCGGCAATCGTTTGTAGTTCAAACATGGCAGAAAGTTCGTTAACCAAAGTCACTGCACTAATCACGTCACATTTTAAAAATGTGCACTGTTTGAAGTACGTGTTACCCCACCAAACGCTAACACTATTGTAATCATCATTACAAGTTGTATGTTGCACACGTAGTAGTTGACCGTCCTAATTCACAGTTGACCACTTATGTTTCATGTCACGTTACCCTTTGCGCCATTATTCAGGGCACCCGTCCGCAAATATGTAACAGAACGTTAACAGTTTAAATTCTGTTTAATTTTTACGTATTATGAACCTGGTACACTGACCTGGCAATCTGAAATAATTTCACCATTAGGCCTCACACAAATCACACAACCAGGATGCATTCTGTAACCAAACAAGACACCCGTGAAAACATTACTTACCCCAACTGTGGAAAGTTCAGAATGGAGCTAAAAAGTCCAATTCTAACGCGGGCTGTTTGTCTATTGGTCAGTTGATGAGCAATCAACCAATCCAAATGGTCGTTGTCATGTTTCCGCCACGTGTTCAGCTAATTAGTATGCGCTAGTCCACCCATCACCTTCACGCCCACCCGGGGACGTCAGGGGCAGCACACTCCATTCTCACCTCGCTTCCTATCGCGCTCGCACATGGTCAAAGGGCAGACAACTTTGGCCATACTTTCAGGCCCACATACTGGAAATGACAACAACACTGGATGGGCTTCTATTTCCCTTTAAGGTAAGTGCAGGCAGGGTATATTTTCGCTGTCAGCACCACATGAAATAACACGCAACGTGTTGTATTCACTTTACAAGTACATTACGTCAAAGTGAACAAATAGTCTCAACTTTAATCATTTAAAACAGCCTCTGCCTCTCCCAGCCACATGAGCTGACATTCTCGGCACAGCGTGCTACAATAACCTTAATATGGAAACGTGAGGAACGACAGAATACAGGTTATCTGTTTATCGAGAGATGTGTAGAGCGTGGAAACTCATGTTAGTCGAACCATGCGACTAACGGTTTGATTGTTCGTTTTCTTTACAGTGTGTTGACACTGTTGGTAAACATACGACCAAAGCGGAAGTTAGCTGTCATGTTTCCGCCAGTCAATTTATCTTTTGGAATTAGTGTAGATATTGATACATATAAGTTCACATGAAACCACTCAATCATTGAATCATTCCCAAAAGCTTCAATTCAACAAACCTAATAATGAAATAATATATATGTACTAAAACATTTAGGCAGCATAGCACATCAGGTTGCATTGCCCATCCATGTCAGGATACAGTTAGTTTGTGAGTGTTGGGCTATACCAGGCGATCAGATCAGAAATGTGTGACGCATTACCCAAAGTACCCCCGCCCTTTCCCTTCAACCCTGCGTATATCTTATCATTATACTTCAGTTTATGTTTTCTGATTCTTTGTACACGTGTATGTACAGAAATGTTACAACGGTACGTAAACGTAAGCAAGTGATGTTGCACTGGTCTATACGGGTAGCTTAGTGGTTTAACTGTTCTCTTTTCACGCCAAATGTCGGGTTTCCATTGTCAACATGGTTAAAGCCATTACTAGCGTTCCCCGCCGTCATATTGCTGGAATAATGCTAACGTTCGTTCGTTCACAAAAATTCCCCTCTTTTTCAAATCATTCCCTGCCTCAGAGCCGCTTTGCAGTGTCGTCTCTGCAGCAGATATTTTACCAGTGGTCAGAAAAGTTTGATGAAACTAATTCTTCTTTTGAGAGCAGAACCAAAATAAGTCATAACACGCCACATGTTTCGCCATTCGCCACCAATTTAAACATGACTTTGAATATTGTGCACTCTTTGTGAAGTTGACTGACCTACATGGAAGCGCGTTGAACCCCAACCTGAACGTCCTGGGTTCCAAACGTTCAAGACATGTTGCTGAAAGTATTGCTGTATAGACATATTAAGCCACAGAGAAAATGTTTCTGTGCCTTTATACAATTCGGTGATGAGTATAGTTTATGGAAAAGTAAACCCGTGGAAATTACCACTTACTTTCCATCAGACTTGAAGGCACGTCGTTAGTATGAGTTTCCGTGAACGGCTAGCTTTTAGATATTTGTAGGGCGCTTCAGTTACTTAGCGCTACCTCTGTTAACCCAGAGGAGGAAATGTAATAAGACACAATCAAACGAGCGTTTGAGCTATCACAGTAAAATTTGCTTTGCATAGAAATGAGCGATATATCTCTATGACCTAAGGGTCTCTAAGGGTCACTATCAGATTTTACGTACTGGTGTAATAATGCTTGAACGCCAAACATCTGCACAAGTACTGTTATCATAGCAATATGAAAACAGTCTGTTTGGAATCATTAGATGTCACCCATGGGCTAGGCTGCACCTGAATTATTATGCTGTCACTATCTTTTGTGCATCAGTATAACTTGTTTATTATTTACATTGGTATTATGGTATACCATGCTGACAGTCTTATTATGTATTTGGTTAACAGAATAATATTTCATAACAACATGACCGTAATATCAGTTTAAGGATTTGTGTTATTTATTTTCAGGATATAATCATAACATAAATATGTTTTTTTTATCTATATATGATCAGTCTCATGCCATACATTGGGACATGTTGGTGGAGTGGCCAGTTGGTGAATATAGTCGCTACTCACGCCAGATACAACAGGTTCGGTTCCATTTATGGACAAAGTGCAAGAAACATTTCGTGCACTCCCTGTCGGATCATTAACGGAACATTGCTAAACGCCGAATAAAACTAAACTATCTCATTTTATAACCTGGACAATCTCAGGTTATACATACTTAAGCTAAGCTACATACTTAAACTAAATATGTGACCCGTGAAGGTAGAATAGAATAGACCTTCAGCAACCCATGCTTGCCATAAACGGCGACTATGCTTGTCGTAACATTCGACTAACGGGATCGGGTGGTCAGGCTCACTGACTTGGTTGACACATGTCATCGGTCTCCAAATGCGCAGATCGATGCTCATGTTGTTCATTACTGGATTGTCTTGTCCAGACCCGATTGTTTACATACCGCCGCCGTTTAGCTGGCATATTGCTGAGTGCGGCGTAAACTAAACTCACTCACTCACTAATAACTTTGTCTACATGACTTCGCTCAAGAAGAATATGATGAAGACCCAAAACCTTGTCTGGTCAGTTTATATCTGACGACACCCATTTAAAGTGCGGGTCAGACCTTGGATAAGCACCATCAGATGTGCGACCATCAGTTGACTGATATTGTGTGACCAGATTTTAGTATTTCGAATTCTTACAATTATTGCCCTTGCACCTTGTTTACCTGTGGTCATTTCTGGCGGATTAAAACCAACAAAGCCCATCTTCAAGGGAAGGAACAGAGGTTTTTTGCTTACAGAATGTAGTGTGGAACACATATATATCCATGGGGGTGTCTAGAAGTCTGGCGACAGAGAGTTGGAACATTTTCCCAACCCGTCAAGCGAGCCACATGGCATGTCCCCGTTATTACGCTACCAGGTGGGGGACAGACAGTAGGCAGGTGTGTGGATTTGTACTTCATGACGCTCTTGATGACATGTGGAGACATTGAAAGGAACCCTGGTCCGCCCAGACGATGCCCACCATCTAGTCAACCAGGTATACAGACTAGATTGTCAAGTCAGAATGTTTCCTGTGAACTAGATAACCCTACAACAATGGCAGACCTCGGTGTATCGCTAAAGCACCCTTAATAGGAAATTTGATCATTTTACAAGTGAGTTTATTGAGAAACTCAATGTCTTGAAAAATGAAAACACTAATCTAACTGAGAGAACTGGGTTTTTTTGGAGAAGATTGACACACTTTAAGCTCATTCAAGACGCAACAACCTGATCTTCTATGGATTGACAGAGAACAAGGGTGAAACATGGGAACAAACAGAGTCTAAAGTGAGATCTTTCTGTAAAGATAAAGAAATTATTGAAGATATTGTCACAGTTCCAATCGAGAGGGCACATAGATTGAATGCTAAAGGAAGCAGCAGACCAATTATTGTTAAATTTGCAAAATATAAAGACAAACAAACAGTCGTAAAATCATCCAGACAAATTCTTAAGGGTGACACGCAATATCGTGTGTCCGAATATCTCACTGAGAGGGTACAGTGGGTGAGGTCGCAACTTTTCCCAGCAAAGGCCAGAAGTGAAGGAAAGTTTTCATTTCTCAGTTATGACAAACTTATCACTGAAGGGACAGTGTATGCCAACGATGATTCCAGCAGAGAAATCAAGCAAGTCGGCCAGAGAAACGAGTTCTCCCAGCAGCCAAGTCACATGGGACATGCCTGTCAGACTGTCTGTCAGTTACTGAACCCAGGTATGTAATACAGCTGATAATGTCCGTCCGTCCGTCCGTCGGTCCATCCGTCGGTGATGATGTTTATGTCCATTTCTGGTGTTAACACGTATTCCAGACCTCATGGCACATATTGCACCTCACCTTTCTACATACACTTCCACCAAATTCCTGTGTTTTAAGTTCACTTTAAGTTCGAAACTGAAAATCACAAGCAGTAAACATTCTCTTCCTTAGTAAGTAAGTAAGTAAGTAAGAGGACAATCGTCAGTAAACCACAACATTCCCATGATGAATTCATGTTTGGAATATTATTGATTTGGTATTATCCGTAGTCACGCTTTAATCTAGTCACGCTTTAAGCCTAACATTAAGCCGAGAGAGAGAGAGAGAGAGAGAGAGAGACAGAGAGAGAGAGAGAGACAGAGAAAAAGACAGACACCGAGAGAGAGAGACAGACAGACAGAGAGAGAGAGCGAGACAGAGAGAGAGAGAGAGCCTGCGGCTATGATACAATGTATATAATGTACAACAGTGTTTGACGTCACTGGTTGCTAAACGTCCGTTCAGCCTTCCGAGCCAGTGCGCTACGAGGTTTATTCACCTCTTACTTTAATACATGTTTACAATCTAACAATCACTATGCAACAACTTCTTTCAATGTAACTCGCATACAGCCGAGGACTTGTCAGACAGTACCAGTTGAAATAATATAATAATATGAAAAGTATATTCTTCACATTAAAATATATGTACACGTTTTCAGAATGATAATACTATGGGTCTTTCTGGCAGGGGCATCTGTTTCCTATGAACATAGAATGGTTTACCAAAGTTCAGCCATTGCATCAACCACTGTTTAACGTATCTCTGTCACTATCAAACACTGGTGTATACGAGGTCAGTCACACTATCAACCACTGGCTTGTGAAAGCTCACTCTATCAAACACTTACTTGTGAAAGGTCTGTCCAACTATCAGCCACTAGATTATACAATCTCAGTCACACTATCAACCACTGGTTTGTAGAAGCTCACTCTATCAAACACTGACTTGTGGAAGGTCTGTCCCACTGTCAGCCACTAGATTATACAAGTTCAGACACAGTAATTCAGTATTTCCACAATAAAAACTTCCCATCCTATCTCAAAGAACTCATTTCCCCTTACTCACCCCAGCGGAATATCAGATCATCCAGTGACTCTCTCTTGACTCAACCAAAATCACTAAATGCACTATTCAAACGTGCCTTCTCATTCGATAATCCACAACTCTGGAATTCGCTTCCCCCCAACCTCAGAAATACACCCACTAAAGACGCCTTTAATTCACAGTTTGAGACTTACCTATTTCTACCTGTGGACCAGTAGATAACCATTCGCTGTTTTATGTACATATGTTCCAGATTTATCAGTGTATTAGCGCCAATGAGCATCTGTAAGGTGGACATTAGGCGCTTTACAAATGTGTTATTGTTTATACTTTAAACTTAAATGAATGAATCTCGATTTGTTTCATTAAGCGATTTATTATCATTATTATTATTTTACTTTAAAGTTAAATGAATGAATTTCCGTTTGTTTCAAAATCATAATAACGGCGACGTACTTATTAAGTCTTAGCACTAGAGAATAAAACTAGAACTCTACATTTCCCAATGCAAGCACGATTACACATTCAGATAAATGCAGTGAAATGCACCTACTGAATGTAAGTCTCAGACAGAGTCATTTATGTATTGCCCATGGTTTTTCATTTGTCAAAGTAACAAAACGCGTCACCGCTCAACACAAATGGCTCTGTACTAAGCTAAGCGGAGTTACGCCCCTTTCTTTGTGCTTTGCAGTCGTCTTTTGAGAACGTGATGAAAACTCGCTTTCTGTCACCTAGTCAAGATCTTTTTCATTTCGAATACCAAACCTGTAGTTGATAGTGTGAGTGAATGAGTGAGTGATTTATTTCTTCAACAAGGGTCTGTCTTCACATATCATTTATGTTTTTTATGCAGTGTGGGTGAGTATGGTTTTACACTGCTGTTAGCAATATTCCAGCAATATCACGGCGGGGGACACCAGAGATGGATTCCAGACAGTGTACCCATGTGAGGAATCGAATCCAGGTCTTGTGCGCGACGAGCGAACGCTTCAGCCACTAGGCTACCCCACCGTCCCAATTTACCCGATGCCCTGTGGCCTGTGGCCAGTGAGTAACACTCCATCTACACCATGGAGTAACCATTTCACGATCCCGTGCATTTAAGACAGCTGTTGACAAATCAGTGGTTAATGCGTGTCCACTCATTAAGAGTTCTGTCGTCTGTACTGTTTGTATTCCTCCATTTACACCCCATGAGCGGTTGGAAGTTGATGAATGTTTCTCTCAGACAAAACGTGTTATCACTTTTACATTTAGAAGAACAATATACCAGGGGAGCGGTTGGAAGTTGATAAATGTCTCTTTCTTACAAAACGTGTTATCACTTTTACATTTAGAAGAACAATATGCCAGGGGAACAGTTGGAAATCGATGAATGTTTCTCACTGACAAAACGTGTTATCACTTTTACATTTAGAAGAACAATATACCAGGGGAACAGTTGGAAATCGATGAATGTTTCTCACTGACAAAACGTGTTATCACTTTTACACTTAGAAGAACAAGCTTGGCATCTATAGTAACAATGCTGATATTGGTGCTGATATAAGGTCAAGTAGAGTATCATGACTTGCATCAATAATTGATACTTATGTCCATATACAATAGATGCTTATCCAATGAAGACCTTGGTTACTGGAGTTGAGAGCTAGGTAATGGAACAGACTGTTGTGCCGGGATCCAGGCACCCTATTCAAAGACCTGTTCACCATGTCAGTAGCATAGCAGATACTCCAGAGGTCAGTCATAGTATCCAGTTCAGAAGCGACAGTTATCTGGTGAAACTTGACAGAGAATTAAAAGTTATCAAACACTTTCTTCTGCACCTGCCTAAACAGCTTAAAGGCAATATGGCGATCAAGGTATAGCTTTAAAATACACAATGACATATAGACGTGTAACACTGTATATTATTTATTATACGTCCTCAGTAAAGTATATATTCAGAGTTGTGTTGGGCCGAGTCCGATTCATTATTGGAACACTCACTCTCAGAATGGGGTACTTAATTTCCAGCACACAAAGACAATTATCCAGTCCACTTACACATGACAGCTTCCACAAATCGGAAGTCGGGCAACTCGAAGACTGGATCAAATACTTTATGTTCCCCTCTGACACGTGTAAATTAGCATGGCGACCACGGTCAATGGCTTTGAAAACACTGTGCAATTTAGAAAGGGTGAAAGCTATATTTAGAGTGATACTTTCACAGTAAAATACAGATGCTAGTACTTTTGTTATAGAGAACTTCACTGGGAATGTGTTAGCACACATGTAGCATATGTAATTGTTGTAAATCCTGTAACAAAGCCAGATACCAGTGAATGCAACTAGGGTGCAAGGAGGACCTTGTTTAGTGGAGTTGTCAGCTAGGTATTGGAACAGAGAGTTGTACCAGGAGGCAGCCACCCTATTCAAAAACCTATTCACCATGCCAGTAGCATTGCAGATGCTCCTGAGGTCAGTCATAGGTCTGTGCCGGTGTCATGGTATCTAGTTCAGTGGTCAAGTAAATCAGATAAAGGTGATGGAGCACAAACTGTCCAGATTGCAGTATAGTCCAGATTACAGCAGCTAGTCAGGGCTCCAAGGAGCAAAATAAGAAGAAAATAGCAAGTCACGTTTATGGTTACGGTCAAGCAGGGACTGAGGTCGGCAAGTCATTGGTCTGGTATCCCTGCAGCCAGACAAGGGTCCAAATAGCAAGATCCGAGTGGCAGGTGGCGATGTAGCTCAGTTGTAGACCGTGGTAGCTGGATCAGCAGTCCATCCAGAAATTCACACAAGCTAGATCAGGTGCCCATAAACGGAGGTCAAAGATGAAGAACACTGTGTCTCACTTGTCAAAAAGCGTTCTTCCATATAGAAATAACAACTATCGATCTTTGATTGTCTGTCTTATAGACTATACGTTTTAATTCTTTCAGATTATAGAGAAACCCCAAAAGAAGAAGCCACAACAGGGCCCATTCTATCAATTGTTTAAGTTACACCCAGAAGGCGGTGGCTCGTGGGTCAGTCTGGTGAAATAACAACTTTTTGACCATGCTATTGTGCTTGAGTATATCACCACGGTGTATACATCGATGGAAGAAACTAATCTAAAAATTACACCTCTTGGCAGGATGGATTGGACTGTGTTTTCTAGGATACAGACATAGAATTACAGTTGAAAGGTACCGAGGTTTGGACATGTAAACAGTTTGGGCAAAATGTGTGACGCCACATTGAAACATATCTTCGCACTGGGGAAACATAAAATGGTTGCCTTAACTAATTAGAACCCGTCGTGGTCTCGCCCTATAGGTTCATTCAGTTGGCTTGGGGTTGGCAGTTGGCCTGTGCCGGGATTTAAAAAAACCGTTTTAGTTTAGTACGTCTGTTTTTATTTCAGAGCTCAGTCCAATTTACTAGCATCTTGCTTAAATTATAAGATATTTAGTGACATTGGTGGTGTTACAGTCGCATCGTGACTGAAGCAAGATATACATGCTACACAGAGCTTGATTACAAACACCTCTGTTGACAAATGACAGCAACATTACAAATACAACCACAACACTGTAGAATGAATGAATATTGAACCAGCAATTTTCCAACTACTTGCTGCGAGGTGCAGTTTATGTCAATTTCTCATTAAAAAAACAAATCATAAAACACTGCATCAAAGACCGTAAAAATTGACAATTTTTTCTAACAATTATTTCTTGATTCATCAAGTCTGTCCAGAGTCTACTACTTATGGAGAAGTCTGTGAGACGACTATGAGCATGTCTAGGGTGTCATGCAAAACGTTGCTTTTAAATGCTTTGTTGGAGTACAGCCATGTGCAGTCTTGGAAGAATTCCATCCTACAAACCACTCCTTTTGTGACAAGACACCGTGTTATGGGCTGAGTGTTGAGGGGCCAATGGTCCTGAGCTAATAAGGATCCTTACTAGCCTGAATGTGTTCGGATAAGTTGAACCGTCCCTACTTGATATTAATTTTATGCAATAAAATACAATAATCAAGTATGAGAAATCGAACACCACTGCTGGTTTGATGCCTTTTAGGCATGGAGTCCTAATTTGGATGTGTAAATTGTTTTGTCAGGTTGAAAGGTATGTCCCGAGGAGTTTCAAACATCCAGTCTTCACCAATTTCACGTGGCAACCGTTGGTTTAATAAGGAGGAATACATCTCAACGACGGTGTAACTTGTATACTGACGGCGACGTTCAACTTCCAGCTAAAATGAGAACAAGCAAACAAGATGTCAGGTGAATAACCACCATCTACTGAAGCGAGTACAAGCGTTAACCCTCCACCCCACGCAATACTTAAGACCAATATTTAGAATTGGATTTTGAACAGTGTCTGAGAGTTAAGATGATGGTTAAATATTTAAATCACACAAAAGTGTCCTGGGGTTATTATAGATCATTATACCAACAATATCTCGGTGAGATATATCGCTGACAATCTGGAGTCAGTCACAAACCATGTATGAGCACAAATGAATATACAGCTTAGTCAAATCATTTCCACTCACCTTTACACAGAACCAGTTCGATTTCATCCCCATATATGGCTTCATTTGTATCTCCATTTTACGTATACCTCCAAGATCCTTGCTTCTACTGAACTGTAAATAGATACGAAAACATGCTTTCTATACCCATGAGAAACTTCTGCTAAAAGCAGAGTCGACTGTGCAGTTGCTAAAAGCAGAGTCGATTCTTCACTTGGTAAAAACAATTGTCAATTGTGCAGTTGCTAAAAGCAGAGTCGACTGTGCAGTTGCTAAAAGCAGAGTCGATTGTGCAGTTGCTAAAAGCAGAGTCGATTCTTCACTTGGTAAAAACAATTGTCAATTGTGCAGTTGCTAAAAGCAGAGTCGACTGTGCAGTTGCTAAAAGCAGAGTCGATTGTGCAGTTGCTAAAAGCAGAGTCGATTCTTCACTTGGTAAAAACAATTGTCAATTGTGCAGTTGCTAAAAGCAGAGTCGATTGTGCAGTTGCTAAAAGCAGAGTCGATTCTTCACTTGGTAAAAACAATTGTCAATTGTGCAGTTGCTAAAAGCAGAGTCGATTGTGCAGTTGCTAAAAGCAGAGTCGATTCTGTACTTGGAAAAAGCAGAGTCAATTGTGCAGTCGGTTACACCAGGTGTTACAATGAGCGCGGTTTTGTCAACTGTTCGCCTGAAATAACTGAAAAGAGTTTTTACTTTTAAAAACAGATATCTCCCTCTTCCCCACATTCGACTTTGAGGCCTGAAACAATCCATTTGATTCGTTCCCTTTTAAAATAGCTAAGTTTGTAAATAGGAAAAATAAAAAGATAGTATTCTTGGTACTAAGTCTACAAAATTTTGGAAGGATGGATGAAATGGTTTTAGAGTTATGCTTCAAACACAAATCCTATCCTTAAAAACACAAGTCCACTTTTATTGTCATTGAAACTGAAAAAAAATATAAAAAATACCCCAAAAACAGAGCCATAAAAAACTTTAAGTTTTACAAAATATTTTATTTTGATATGAATTCTGCCGTTGCTGCAACAAAAATAAACCCAAAAACAAAGGAATCGTCAACTTGGCACACTGCATATAGAGACATATGGCGTAGTGCTCACAATGACAATAACCAACACATATGCATATCTTTTGAAGACACAGCACGAATATTGTCATTTTTTCAGTTAAAAAGTATAAATAAAAAAGTATTTGTTGAGAAAATGCTCAAAAAACGCCAGACGTATATACGTTTCAGGCAGATGGTGTAATTAGTCATTTCATAAAATGATCACAATTTCACCAAACTAGAGACTATGGGCAGCGAGCAAATTTAGTTTTACTCCGCTCTCAGCAATATTCCATCGCTGTTAGCCAATGTACTAAGAATGGTGGCCAAACTTTTGCTGATAGCGACCTGTAGTTATTCCATTTCCACATTGTTTGTTAATTGACAGTCTTCTCTTTAACACGCTCTCAAACAAGTATGAAGTACAATGCGATAATCTGTCCTTCAACAAGATTTTATACCGTGTGAATATGGCAACCTACCCGAAAGGTATCCACATATTCGGAGGCCATCTCAGGACCTTCATGATTCAGATACAACTCTTCTGAATCGCTGACACCGTGTAGTATGAGATACACGTAGGAGGCGGTGCCACTGTCACTTTTTCTCCCGGTTTCTGTCACAACCTTATACTCCACGGAAGACACAGCTTCTGGAACACACAATGTCATTATTGCAGTATTTCAGTGTTATTGGTGACCGTGTTAATTGGTTCATTGTTGTTTTACGTCGCACTCAGCAATATCCCACCTATATGGCACTGGTAGCCTATTTAAACAGTGTTACGGTTAAGAATTTACCGTGACAACAATGTAACATTTACTATTCAAAACACTAAACATTGTGACCCAATAATAATTAATACTGAATTAATAACAATATATACAGGAAATACACACTCGTAACAGTCAGCAGTATCCCAGATATATGGCACTCGTAGCCAATTTTATATTGGATTCCCTCTAATTGTCAGACATCTTTTAAGAGGAATGCTAGGTTTGATAACTCTAAATGTGATATTCTAGATATTTTACTGTCCTTATATATTTCATATTTTAGATTGATGTCATGCCAGTGATCAGTGCCAAGCATATCAGCAAGCCTGCCAACCTGTTAGTCACAATGTTGTTATTATAAATCCTGAAAAGTTACTCCTGATCAAGGAACGGTGGTGTAGGATAGTGATTAACGCGGAAGACCTGGATAAACCGCAGGGGTGGTGGAGATTTATGGACATCCTGTAAGGGTGGTGGAGATTTATGGACATCCTGTAAGGGTGGTGGGGAATTATGGTCATCCTGTAAGGGTGGTGGTGATTTATGGATGTCCTCTGATTGAGTTGGGAATTGATGGACATCCTGGTAGGGACGTGGGGATTCATGCATATCCTGTTTGTAGCGCGGAGATCCTGTCGGGTAGGTGGAGATTTATGGACATCTCGTGAGGGTGGTGGGGATGATTCATGTTTATTGCCATACTGTGCAGCTGATTGGTTGATGTCCAGAGTACCTGTTCCAGATTTGTCGATGTCACGTGAGGGTGGTGAAGGGTTTTCGGCGCCTTGTGCCGATGGTGGAATATGGTTAACGTTCTGCATCAGTGGTGTAGACTGGTCGATGTCACGTGAGGGTGATGAAGGGTTCTCGATATCTTGTGCCGATGGTGGAATATGGTTAATATTCTGCATCAGTGGAGTAGATTGGTCGATGTCACGTGAGGGTGGTGACGGGTTCTTGATATCTTGTGTCGATGGTGGAATATGGTTAATATTCTGCATCAGTGGTGTAGACTGGTCGATGACGTCCTGTATGGATGATGGGGATGAGGATGTTACACTGCCACCCCTGTCAGTGTCACTAGTCCTCCCAGTCGTCCCCATTACTGTTGATGCAAGACAAGACATATTCGGTATTCGCTCATGGTTGTGCTTTTTATGTACTTTAAACAGTTTATTAATGGGAATAGTGTCAATATATTGTTTCAAGGTTTTCAAAAAGGAAATTGTTAATCGCTCTGACACGCGGAATATTCTGAAAATCTTAAGTCTGGCGACTTTGACAAAGCAAACTCGACCATTCCACAAAATTAACGGCGACAATCCCAGGCTTGTGCTCACAGACAAGCAAATGCTTAGTGAAGCACCCCCTGAATATACATCTCTATTGAATGAGCCCCGATTTGAAACTATTGGAGCAATAAAGGGATTCTCCTATACAGAACCTGGCCCAGCTGGAAGCTGCTTTATACAGGGAATGGCGTAGACTGTCCTGACATAGGATCAGGAGGCTGACACGGGATATGAAGAGGAGAGTGCTGGCTGTCATACGGTCACATGGAGGTTACATTCGGATTTGACCTTGTTTTTCTGTTAAAATATCTCTAGATCTTTTACTACAAATAGCAATTATCATAAAAAGTCAACGTGGATTCCAATAATTTTGTCGTTCTATTTGGAGTCCAAGGATCATACGGGTCAGAAAAGCATATTGTATTGCATCATGGACCCTCTAAACTCTAACATATCACAGAGGAGGTGTGGTAGCCTAGTGGGTAAAGCAATCGCACGTCACGCCGAAGACCCGGGTTCGATTCCCAGCATGGATACAATGTGTCCACCACCGTGATATTGCTGTAAAATTACTACAAGAAGCAAAAACATTCTAACAGATAGCCATTCAACAACTTACCACATTTAAGAACATAACCGCCAGTATGAGGTTGCCCGCCATGCTGTACCTTGTTCACAACAACTTCTTCCTCAGTCCCATCATCTGCGTAACGGACACATTTTGAACAGTGAGGATCACGGGCGCACTTGGCAAAACAGCGAAGTCTTGATGATGACGGGGCAAAGACGACTCTGTCCTTGTCCTCCGTCTTTGCTGGTCTGATATTCTTTCCAAAACTGATGACAATACCATCGTTTACGTGTGCACCTAGTGTGTTACAGCACAGCAGCAAACACTGACACAGCACACATACGATGGCGCTGAACAGCATCTTCTCTGAGACAGTCATGGAGCACTGAAAATACTTTGAGAACCATCACTGTCTTATACGTATTCTTTGTTTAATTACATTCATTGACATTCGATGAAGACATTGTTGTACTGAAAACCTATACTTTGTTATGTATTACTCTTGCATAAAACCTAAAGCAAACAATATAAACGATCTCTCTACTTTCATACAGTCATTTATCACTTTCTTGGCTCTGAGTAGATATTTAAGTCAGTTGGAGATGTTACGGTGAAACGAACGTATCGAAATGACATATACCATTCGGCTCTAAAGAAGAGTCATCTTATAAAAGATAAGCGGTAATCCACACATGATGTTCCTCATACAGACACTGGAAATAGCCTCCAAACAAGTATTATCTCGTCATTAACTTGGCAAACAAATAAAAGGCACCATAAAGCAATAATAGTTTGAATTTATTATTCGTTTTCCAACTTCATGCTGTTCCTGACAAAAATAAGATTTTTTTGCATCCATATAGTTACATATGGAGACAGTTTAGAAAGTGCACGAAATAGTCCATCAAACCTAAATAACATGGCGTGCATCTGTCACGGTAGGAAGGCTGACCATTCCATATTATGCACTTAGAAAAATATTTTAAGTGTCAGGCAGTACATTTTGCCCATATAGGTTGTCTGATAGGCAATATTCCAGAAAGGAAATGTATAAACTGCATGTACGTCCTATTGGAAAACAAGCATTTTATTTTCCTCGATAAAGTTACCTTCTGTTGAAACGTGAAAATCAGAAATGAGTGTTAGCATAACTGTCAGTTTTGACAAGAGTTACCTAAGGTAAATACAGTTGTATAAGCACAATAAGAATAGTTATTTTGCTTCATAAAACAGTACCATCCTATCATTAACAATATTTCCCTTAATTGTAAATACAAATGATCATGACATCCCTAATTCAGCTAAATATGGATGGGTCTTCCCAATTATTTCAGTCTAACATTTCCACAGCATAACATCTTAGTTTTGAAATACGCTGACTTTTTGTTCTGGGTATATGGAAGTCGCCTCGTAAGGCAAGCACAAATTGTTGAAGAGTGAAGACTGTGTCCTACCTAGATCATCTGAGTGACTTTGTGTGTGTGAGTGAGTGTGTGTGTGTGAGGGTGTGTGCGTGAGAGAGAGAGAGAGAGAGAGAGTGAGTAAGTGAAAATGAGAGTGATTCAGTGAGTGAGTGAGTGAGTGAGTGGGAGAGTGAATGAGTGAGTGGGCACGTCAGCCATATATAGCTGCTAACCAAAAGTCAGTTTAATCCTTTAAAACACATTTAAAGTTAAATAGTGATTATACAAAGTTTTCGTAAAAAGTTTATATCTGAGTTTACACAGTGATACATTATGCATTGTACGATTATGAAATCTGTCTGCAAAACACAACAAAAGACGTAGTGTTATGTAATAATCAATGGACATTTATAAAATAAAATGAGTTAAAGCAGCTATTAATGTATAGAATATTTCAATAATTGATAGAGCGTGTGTTTGAAAAATGTATCACACACAGAAACCGACGATAGCTCCTCTATGTCACCTTCACCTATTTGACACTTGGCAAATATACTTTAGTATTTCTTTATGGTGACCACGTCGATGGACAACTGTCTGGCAGCCGATCCCGTTAGCCCCCTCTTATGACAAGCATGCGTTACTATGGACATGAGACTAGATATCCAAAGCTCTCTTAGAGCTAACTTAGTCGTATGTGCCATACATCAACATGATCTTACGACTATCTTAGTGCTAAGAAAGCTTCGAGAATCTGCTCCGTTCCTCAAACGATCGAATCCCTGGGAAGATCGTATCTGCCATACTGTAAGATAGACCTACGACAGTCATAGCGTTTCGGTCGCTTTGAGGAACGGGGCGCTGTTCTTACCTGGATCTTCCCATGTATCACACAGATAAAACTCACACAACTATAAAGTTGAGTGAGTGAGTTCGTTTTACGGCCCAGTTCACTTTCACACGAGAAAATTCGGATCGGCTGAAAAGGTCTGAATTGGTTAATAAGACTCATGTTGCGGTTTCATCGATAGGTGTGACAGGGTTAGTTGTTTTACGCCGCACTCTCCAACATTAAGGCTATATAACTCGAGTTTAGACCAGACAATCCAATGATCAGCATCATAAGCATTGTTCTAAGCAACTGTGATACGATCTCACGTGTCAACCAATTCAGCGAACCTGATCAGCAGATGAGGTTAGTCGCCTTCTATGACAAGCATGGGTTGCTGAAGACCAGTTGTAACACACATCTTCACGGATACACGGGTGTGAACATGACTATAGACAGGAAAACTGTACAACGGATCACTATGTTGTGTGCACTGTGGAGTATGGATCACCTGGTGTTTAACTTGTACAGTGTATTACTGTATTCTATAGATTGTGGAGTATGGAGCACCTGGTGTTTAACTTGTACAGTGTGTTACTGTATTCTATAGATTGTGAAGCATGGAGCACCTGGTGTTTAACTTGTACAGTGTATTACTGTATTCTATAGATTGTGAAGTATGGAGCACCTGGTGTTTAACTTGTACAGTGTATTACTGTATTCTATAGATTGTGAAGTATGGAGCACCTGGTGTTTAACTTGTACAGTGTATTACTGTATTCTATAGATTGTGAAGCATGGAGCACCTGGTGTTTAACTTGTACAGTGTATTACTGTATTCTATAGATTGTGAAGTATGGAGCACCTGGTGTTTAACTTGTACAGTGTATTACTGTATTCTATAGATTGTGGAGTATGGAGCAACTGGTGTTTAACCTCTTACAGTGTATTACTGTATTCTATAGATTGTGAAGTATGGAGCACCAGGTGTTTAACTTGTACAGTGTATTACTGTATTCTATAGATTGTGGAGTATGGAGCACCTGGTGTTTAACTTGTACAGTGTATTACTGTATTCTATAGATTGTGGAGTATGGAGCACCTGGTGTTTAATTTGTACAGTGTATTACTGTATTCTATAGATTGTGGAGTATAGAGCACCTGGTGTTTAACTTGTACAGTGTATTACTGTATTCTATAGATTGTGAAGTATGGAGCACCTGGTGTTTGACCTGGTGTTTACCGAGTACAGTGGATTAGTGTACTGTGTAGACTGTCGAGTATGAAACACCTGGTGTTTGACCTGGTGTTTACCGTGTACAGTGGATTGGTGTACTGTGTAGACTGTCGAGTATGAAACACCTGGTGTTTAAACTTATACAGTTGCCAGTATTTTGTAGAGTGTGGGGTATGGGGCACTTGGTGTTTAAAATGTACAAGTGGACCAGTGAATTGTGTGGTATGTGGAACACCTGGCGTGTAACACACGGGGTGGACCAGTCATCTGTCAGACCTGTGGAGAAATATCAGTGCATCATTTCACACAGCAATCGCAGCGTAGGCCCACGTTGGACTAAGTGAATTACGATTGTCGTATGGTTACGTTCGCTTTGACTAGTGTATGAAGTAAAAAAGCTATGCTCATGTGAACGCGTCGCCAAAGAGAGCAAAATCATTCATTCAAATTACAGGTTCAAATTATTGAAAGTAACGCTCACCCCAATCAGTAACCACTCAGGTCCTACTCCAAGTCTGGCAACCCTCAGTACCATTTGTGTGATGTTTCCAAGATCTGTTAACCGTATGAACTGCAAAAGCATTAACCAATCTAGTTGTATTGTTCACTTGGTTGGCGTGGTTCATCGTATCCTGTGTAGACAGATGCTCACAGCTAGTCAGGATAGTCTGGTGCAGACTCTGGTATTTACAGACGGCTGATAAATATCTGGAACATTGCCGAATGCTGCCCGTAAAATAACAAACAAGCAAACAAATCAGAACAGGGTAATTGTCAATATACTCTTTGTGTTGATCGTCGCATTTTTTCTTAACTGGATTGGGTAACAAACACTAGCATGCTAAAAAGTCTTTCACGCATACAAATTACTAATATCTGCTGAAGACAGAGCTGAGCATGCGCTAAAATTTATAAGACCACACTTTTCAGAATCTGTGTGGAAATAGCATGAGTGTTAGGAAAGGGATGCTAAATACCATAGACATAGTGAAATGCACACCTCCAACATTGAGTTAGTGCCATAAAGGGACCCATGAAGATCCAAATTTATCATCACAAACTCCCACAGTAGATATGAGCTTGTGTGAGATATAGAGATTATTACACAGGGATCTGTGTATTATGACGTATACGAAACGAGTGTGAAATTTTGTTGACAACTGTAATATAAACATGATATGAAAGCATTAATGTTATATTTATTCATGTTATTTGTATTCATGGTATTTTTTCATAAAAGCAACTATTCGTCATCTCAAGAGTAGTCGAGATAGCTGCGTTCGTTCACAACAAGACCGAACCAATTTGCAAGACACCCCTATAGAGAGGACCTGCAAAGAGGTAGGCACAAAATCGAACCACATTGACTTGTCAGTCTTAATAACCAGTGGATGCAGGCGTGAAACAACACCGCTTTTGGACGGCTGGAAACATGACAAAAAGTAAAGGTCAAGGCTAAAAAGCAGTCAGTTTCAGTGTTCCAGAGACTTCGTAAAAGAATTGTTGTATTGGCGATGCTGTACCTCTGATATTGTGGAATAGTTATTCACTGATTGAGGATGTTATTGATTACCTGTTGGGGTAGGCCACGGGTAAACTGTAGCGCAAATGGGCAAGCGCAGCACAGAGAATATGACCAGATATATGCGAGCGAAGCAAGCACAGGTTGGCACTTCCCTTGCAGCAGTTCGAAAAATATGTTGCATGTCAAAATAAAATATCGGCACCATCAAAGGTGTACACCTATTTCCTCTCTTGGCTGTGCGCTCACATTTCTTAGCCAAAATAACTACTCACGTGAATTCGGTTTCATTCAACATTTTAAGTACCACTCGTGATTCGCAGATCGTTCTTCGCCCCCCCCTCCCCCCCCCCCCCCTTTTCATAAGGCATATACATTCGTAGAACCAAAATGCCTCTTCCTGGGATAGATTTCTTAGGGTAGAAAAGTGTCACTGTGTGTATGAATTGCTGTTTTGGAGACAACCTGCGTAGTCTAACACGAAAGTGTTGTCTACTGTTATCCAACCTATGCTACCAGTGTTTTCAGATGCAAGTGACGTAGGTTGTGAAGGTTATGATGCGGATTTTGATCATGTGTTTCAATATGTCTGGGACTCTCAAGAGAAACTTTGTAGTTCCACGTGGAGAGAATTGAAGGCCATAAACTTAGTTCTCAATGTGATCACCAGGGTTCTAAAGGGCAAAACTGTAAAGTGGTTCACAGACAGCAAACCATGTTGTCGGGTAGCTTCATGTGGTAGTTCTAAACAACATCTACAACAAGTCGCCACCTCCATTTTTGTGATATCCAGTCAGTACAACATGACGTTAAAGTTCAGATGAAATCCCAGATCAGAAAATGAAAATGCTCTCACTAGATTTGAAGATTCGGATGACTGGAGTGTTACAGTTTTCATTTTTTAGATGGAAGATCGTTTGTAGATCGTTTTGCAAACCATTTAGATGCCAAATTAAAAAGCTGTAATTCCAGGTCGTGGGTACCAGATGCAGAAGCAGTTGATGCATTTAATACATTTGATGTATGGTATGGGGAGAACCATTGGGCAGTTCCTCAAGTATATTTCATGTGTAAAACTGTACATTTCATCTTAGCATGCAATGCTTCTACTACATTGGTGGTGCCTATGTGGCCCTCCGTTCCATATTGGCCGTTGATGGAAGGCCAACCCAGAAATTTCATTTCGGATATGATTCGTTTGAGTGGCAGCAACATGGGCCTCACGGTTTAAAGAAATAAGTGTTTTGCCTGCAATTTCTTTTCATTTAGGTTTGTACGTTACGTCATTGATTCAGTCGAGTAAAAGGTCTCCTATTATTATGGATGCTGTTCACGGTATAAGATGGGCACATGACGGAGCGGGTTTACCAGATCGATGTCAGCATCACCTGATTAGGAATATTACAGAGGCAGCAAGGAGATGTTACAGTGAACCTCTCAATAAGAAAGAGCCTATAGATGTTGCTAGTTTGGAAAGGTTAGTTGTTAGATTTGGCAAAGAGGATTGTTCGCTTGTAGATGAAGGTTTCTAACTATGTCCATTCTTTCATATGCTGGCTTTTTTCAGATTTTCTAAAGTTTCCTCTATTAGGCGGTCAGATATTTCTTGTCATGAAAGATATGTTCGTATTGTCACAGCAAAGAATAAAACAGGCGTGTACAGATGGTAGATTTGTTGTAGTTGAAGCATCTGGCTCTGAACTCTGCAAAGTCAAAATGCTCCACCGTTATATGTCATTAGCAAATATTAAAGAAGATTCGGATGAGTTCTTGTTCAGACAAGTGAATTATTGTAAAATCAAAGGAAATATATTCTCAGAGGTAACAAGCCAATCTCTCACAGGAGAACGCGAGGAATTTTCAGGGTAAAATGTCATGAAATAGGAATAGATGAGAACGGTTTTGGTTTGCACAGTTTTCGTGCTGGAGGAGCAACACCTGTGTCGAATGCAGGTGTACCTGATCGTTTGTTTAAGAGACATGGCCGCTGAGTTTCCAATACGGCGAAAGACAGATATGTTAAAAATGACATAAAAGAGCTGTTGAGTGGGACTTCTATGTTAGGCTTATAAATTTCACGGGCTGTAATAAATAGATCTCATTTTTTTGCCCTGTCTTTCAATTTCGAGCTGCAGTAGGCATTAGCCATGTGAAAATTATTTTGTTTTACATAAATAAATAATTTATATTCCTTTGATCGAAGAGAATAAGAACATAATTTCCTGAAAGTTCGAGTGTATACGACCATCGATACTAACGTGGAATGCTCGAGAACAGTAGTAGTCTCGTGTTTAAAGGGCGGTAACTGTAGATAACTACCTTCAACGTCTGCCGTTAAAATACTAATACCACTGAACATTTGTGATACGAAATGTGACCCAAACTAATCATCATTCAAAACAATAAACATTGTGACCCAATAATAATTATTACTTAATCAATTGCACAATTTACAGAAAATACACTCCCATGACACAGTCTTGGGGCTGAGGTGATCAGACCTCCCACACATTAACATACGTTTGCCCCAGACGTTGTTCTGAGTTGACCATAACTCCCATACGTTTACATAAGCTTACGACAGTCGTAGCACTGAGTTGGTCGTAACTCCCATACATTAACATAACCTTACGCACTCAGGTGCTCATAATTCTCATACATAAACATAAGCTTACGACAGTCGTAGCACTGATGTGATCGTAATGCCCATACATTAACATAAGCTTAAGCACTAAGGTGCTCATAATTCTCATACATAAACATAAGCTTACGACAGTCGTAGCACTGAGTTGGTCGTAACTCCCATACATTAACATAAGCTTAAGCACTCAGGTGCTCATAATTCTCACACATAAACATAAGCTTACGCCAGAGGTAGCACGAGGTGCACTAAAAGCCGGAAGCAAACATTTCGATTATTAAATTTTGTTGTTCTGAACTTTGCCTAGAGTCGTATGCCCAGAAGGCGGTGACTCGTGGGCCAATCTGTTGGAATTATTAATCTTTTAATTCTTCTGCTGGAGTATATCATCCGGGTATCCTTGGTGCTGTAAGCTGGAGGCCCGTTTGCTTTAGCATTGGCCTTTATGATACTCCGTGATTGGTGGTGTCGGATGACGAACCAATATACCAATAATCATGGATTACCAAACCCCTAACAAAAAGACCAAACGTCAACTGGAAAATGATGATCAGCATCGACCCTCTATATAAATTGATCACTGTGGTGATAAGCAGTAAATCAGTAAACTGTTCAACTTCAATGTCAAAGGCGATGTAGTAGTTGTACATGTTCTTCACATGTACCCCTGTTTACACAGGTTATCCCGTCTGCATCATGAGAGGACCAGTTTAGGTTTACGCCAGAGTCAGCAATATTCCATCTATATGGTGGTGGTCTGTAAAAAAAATCAACTCTCAACCAGACAGTCCAGTGATCAGCAGTGATCAGTTTAAATTTCCACAATTGGGAACTGATGACATGTGTCAACCAAGTCAGCAAGCCTGACCACTCAATCCTGTTAGTAGCATCTTACGTGAGTTTATTTTTATGCCGCACTAAGCAATATTGTAATTATTTTTCCAGCTATATGGCAGCGGTCTGTAAATAATCGAGTCTGGACCAGCGAACCCAGTGACCAGAAACAGGAACATCGATCTGCGCAATTGGGAACCAATGACGTGTCAACCAAGTTACCGAGCCTGACCACCCGATTCCGTCAGTCGTCTCTTGGTCGCCTTTTTGTAAAGCATGAGTTGCTAATGGCCTATTCTGCCAAGGACCTTCACGGGTCCTTGAGCATGCACGAGCCCAAACCTCAATAAATACGGAATTACTTGCAAAAACCTTTGGATTAAAATCATACCGTTTCATACTGTGTCAGACCAAAAATCCCGATCCCGTTAGTCGCCTCTTATGACAAGCACAGTCGCCTTTTATGGCAAGCATGGGTTGCTAAAGGCCTATAGGCCTATTCTACCCCGGGACCTTCACGGGTCCCTCTTACAAGAAACACAGGTTACTGAATATCAGCATTCTAACCTGGACCCTTACAGGTACAGTCTCCATCAATGCCATTCTCTCTGCATCGGGTTCAGCCTGCATTAATGCTGCGTGGCTCAGAGGACATGTGTTTCACATGCATTTTGACTAACTGAACGCATGGCCAGTGTTCAAATCACCTGTTATCGCAGTGTTCGGGAATAGCGCCTGACCCTCTGAGAAATCTGTCAGATCTGGCAATTTAAAATAAATGTAACGTTACACTCATGTCTATAGTGAACCGCTAAAACGCACCCTACATGTAATGCATGAATGGTACTCCACATTCATTGTTTTAAGTCACTTCAGATAACAAGAGAACGAAAAGACAGACGCCATAGGCTGTTTATTAGCAAGAAGTGTCAAGGCAATTTGAACAGCATGTCAACACAGACCATCTTGAACATACACAGGACGGGTCAACCTAGACCTACCAGAGCTACCACCTCATATTATGAATCAAATGCACTCAGTAAGTACACACCAAAATTCCTTGTCAAGGTTTTTTTTTTTTTTTTTTTTTTTTTTTGTGAAGAGTAGATTAGATTAGATTGAAATTTAAGGTGGGTTCGAGAGATTCATTTCATCCTGGTCTATAGATAAGATTTTAAGTTGTTTTATCGGGGCTGTCACTTCTTCTCGAGTACTCAATAACAACTTCGCCAAACAGGTCAACTCGCCACTGCCAATTCACTTCTTGAGCGAGAGAGTGGTTGTGTTTGCACAAATGTTTTTGTAATTGTCATGGAACCCACACCTTGTATACTTTTAAATACATATTTAAAGATAGGTAATTGAGTATTAATTCGTTACAGAAAGCTGTCCCCAATAGCATTGCTTATAAACATCGGCCAAAATATATACTTCATGCTTCTATGTTGACAACACATTTACATTCCATTCTCAACCAGCTCTTGTACCGCATTGCATCGCACATACCCACAGCAGTCATGGCTAGCAGTCACGTAATCACGTTCACTCGCAAATTCCAAGACACCAATCGGAACGTGTGACGTTGAACGTAGATGCCTCATGATATGATAGCGCTTTTTATTGTGTCTCCATTCTGAAACAATCGCCATTTTCCGTAAACTGTTGCGGCAACACACTGCCACTGACAGTGCTGCCTGCCCGCCTCCTCGCCTCAGTACGTGTGTCTAACATACATATACTGAGGAAAAGAAAAAAGGGATCGCATGATATTTCAGATTTTAATCACTTCAAACATATAGACTTAATTAATTCTTTTCATTTTAAGTAAAGAAAAGCAGTATCGAGTATATCCCCGGTGTGCTCTCGCAACTTCCAGTGAGTGTCCTCATTGTATATTTGTTGTCTGGGAATAAGGTGGAATATGTTATTTCTTTCTGAACCCTCTGAAAAGTGATCGTTATGCGAGATATAGACTCGTGCGGCACTGGATTTACCTACGCCCCTGCGATTGCACGGACACGTAAACAATCTCATATCCTACCTGATGGTGTAAGTTAAATTACATATAATCAAGCACTCACAAGTATATTTTCCGACATTCATGTTAGATGGTACTGCTGTTAAAATTTAAGAGGAATCTAAGTTCAAGGGTAATATTTTCCATCATCACTTTGCTTTTCGTCCTCACATAACATACTCAATGAACAAATGCCAGAGGGCTGTCTATATCTTACAATTTGTTTCAAATTTAAAGTATTTGGAGGGTATAAAAGAAAAAAAAAAGAAAAAAAAAACACCTCCAGCTTTAAAAAGTGTTTCTAAAGAGAAGTGTAAAAATAACTGCAATTTGAATTCTCCCAAAATTAAATACTATCCCTGGATAGACTGGAAGGAATATTCATGACTGCATCGTTTCATACCAAAAACACAGGACGGTAGGTTGTATACGTTATTTCGTCACAGAACAGCCGGCAGTTCGGCAATTCTAGCTTGTGTCGCGCCATAAATATACACAATGAATGCCCTCGAATATCATATTTTTTTAAAAAAAAATATCTCATCTCCTTGGGGAATATACAACCGATCCTGCCTCAAGGTGCACCGAGTGTATTGTGACTATCACATCCTAACGAGGTACCCATTCACAACTTTATGGACTGAGATATAAAATCGCAGCACTTTGTCCATGTTCTCTGAAGGTTGCTGTACCCACAACTAAATGTCTACACGTAATCATGTGGCCATCATCTGGTCATATACCAAGGGATTCGTGGGTTCATTGGGGTGGTGACAACAAGGACAGAGTCTGCACACAAAGGCTGACACCAAGGGTTTTTACCCCGGTCACAGGTGGGCTCGATCCCGACACCACAACCTCGCTGGACCACCATCCTGGCCCACCGCGCTTTTACAAATATTCCAGCAATATCAAGGCACGGATCTCCAGAAACTCCCTGTGCAAACTGTACCAAAGTGTGCAACGGAACACGGACCTTCGGACGAAGGGGCGAATGCTTTAACCACTATACCAACCCACTGCTCCGGCAATGGTTTGAAGCCACGCTCGTGTCACGTGTTGAAGTCACCATACTGTACCACAGTGCATCCAACCTACAGAAACATGACCAGGTAAGGAACAAATATCACATGCATTCATGTATTACAGCAGAGGCTAAGACACAAACGGTTCCTGTTAGGTGTTCACATGAAGAATGGACGATATATGGGAAGATGATGATATATGGGCCAAATGTATCTTAACAGATGGTTTGGGGAATGCTTAGAATAGCCGCTGTTGCTACTGACAGAAGGGTCTCTACTGAGCGTCGGGGAAAGATCGTCATAATATCTATCAGTTTGGATGGCGAATTGTAAATGGATGTGGAGGTAGAAAGGTGAGGTGTAATATCTGCCATGAATGCTGGGATACGTGTGAACATCAGCCCTGTCTCTTATGCGCGGGAGCGTGCGGACGTCCTGTATGCTGCCACATGTACGAGAGTGCTTACTGCCTGGTACCCATGAGGCATGGTTAACCGCCGATATATTCATGATATCGTGCTGCGCTTTGTTTTTGTTTGATCCGTAAATAATAAAAGGAACCAGGTGATATCCTGGACATTGAATACGAACATGTAAGATTCAAAGGCGTGAAACGGACATAAATATGACAGCCGACTGGTGGATTCATTATCAGCTGCACTGCATACAGACGGACTTACAGACACATTAACTATCAGCTGCACTGCATACAGACGGACTGACAACGACGGCAGACATGTCTTACAAATTAGTTGTATTCCAGAATAAAATAACTTGAGAGGATGGGGTATAGGGGTTTGGGATGGGACACTTTGTGTCCCCAGCAGCACACACTTGGACCGGAAGATACTGGACAGACTCGAGTCAGCTGGATCGTGTTTGACATTACTTCCAGTTTGTGTTGGGGGCTGTGTAAAAGACTGTTGGCCAGGTTTACTTGAACAGTTCAAGCTGACTGAAGCACCACACAAACATGCGAAAATAAGTGAAAAACAGACGTTTGCATGGTTTCATGTAATTGGCCCAGCACTGAAAGCCCCAGGCTGTCACGAGATGGGCTCGCTACCCACTGCGCCAGTCAAATGTGATGATTCTCTTATTTATTATTATGAATACTATATTGTCTGGTCCAGACTCGATTACTTATAAAACGCCGCCATATAGCTGCAACATTGCTGAATGTGGCGTAAAACAAAGCTCACTCTTATTAATTTTGTGCTTAAAGTCATCTGGAGAATCGCGGAGAAAATGCCACATTATTTCCGTTTAATATTGTATCTGTGAGCACGAACAAATGACGCATAGGGTGTACATTAGTGGTGTTTTTAAATACTGATGTTGAGAAAAGATGCCAGTGTCGTTAGCGCCAATTGCCGCAGAGGTTAGGGCGGCTTGTGCTTGGACATACAACAGAGGACGGAATCCAACACAAGTCTACAATAATTTGCCATGTCTAGACTGGCTGGGGATCTTTGGGGCTTAATCTAATATACTGACTTGGAGACACATACATGTATTTGTTTTGTTTGTTGTTGTTGTTCTTGTTTTGTTTGTTTTTTTTAAAAAAAAAGAAGCCCCAAAAGATAAAAGAAACTTTATTCTGGTGTTCTGTATGTACACTGTGGAATAGTGAAGTGGCGCTGAGAATGTTTTGAAATGTCGGTGGTATTGTGATGGCTAAGGAAGTCAAGATACTTACTAGTATGACTGCACATCATCAACACAACTTACTACCATGACTGAAGATCATCACCACTACTTACTACCATGATTGCAGATCATCAACACTACTTACTACTATGACTGCAGATCATCAACACTACTTACTACTATGACTGCAGATCATCACCACTACTTACTACCATGATTGCAGATCATGAAAACTACTTACTACTATGATTGCAGATCATGAAAACTACTTACTACTATGATTGCAGATCATCAACACTACTTACTACCATGACTGCAGATCATCAACACTACTTACTACCTTGACTGAAGATCATCACCACTACTTACTACCATGACTGCAGATCATCAACACTACTTACTAGTTTGATTGCAGATCATCACCACTACTTACTACCATGACTGCAGATCATGAAAACTACTTACTACTATGATTGCAGATCATGAAAGCTACTTACTAGTTTGATTGCAGATCATCAACACTACTTACTAGTATGATTGCAGATCATCAACACTATTTATTACCATGACTGCAGATCATCAACACTACTTAATAGTATGATTGCAGATCATCAACACTACTTACTACCATGACAGCAGATCATCAACACTACTTACTACTATGATTGCAGATCATCAACACTACTTACTACCTTGACTGCAGATCATCACCACTACTTACTATTATGACTGCAGATCATCAACACTACTTACTACTATGATTGCAGATCATCAACACTACTTACTAGTATGATTGCAGATCATCAACACTATTTATTACCATGACTGCAGATCATCAACACTACTTACTAGTTTGATTGCAGATCATCACCACTACTTACTACCATGACTGCAGATCATCACCTCTACTTACTACCATGACTGCAGATCATCAACACTGCTTACTAGTATGATTGCAGATCATCAACACTACTTACTAGTATGATTGCAGATCATCAACACTATTTATTACCATGACTGCAGATCATCAACACTACTTACTAGTATGATTGCAGATCATCAACACTACTTACTAGTATGATTGCAGATCATCAACACTATTTATTACCATGACTGCAGATCATCAACACTACTTACTACTATGATTGCAGATCATCAACACTACTTACTGGCATGACTGCAGATCATCGTCACTACTTACTACCATGACTGCAGATCATCAACACTACTTACTACCATGACTGCAGATCATCGTCATCATCAATTTCATAATGTGTTGCAATTGTTTCACAGGTAATTTTACTAAAGTGTTTAATACTAGATTGGAAGGCAGTGGGAAGTGCGGGGATGGGGGGCCTGGGCGGGGGGGGGCGCGGCTAAGACGGCAATAGCAAATCATTTTTTCTAGTGCACTGACAGAAACGGATGATTTACGACTTTGTTTACATCTCTTTTGGCTTTTTCCTTGGACATTTTCCAGGTCGATCACGCGTTCTCTCTCGTGCAGGTTCCATGTGAGCAATGCCAGTCTCTATGCTATTTATACCCTGGGTCACTCTCACATATACACACTCAACTAACAGTTTGTCTTGTAGATTTCACTGAATGTGCATCAATATATATAAACCACAGATTTTGAGTTATAGCAACTGACAGAGGTCAGAGGTGTCAGTAGCCTGTGCGATACTCTTCACTTCGAAACTGTTTTGCTTTGAACAGGTTTGAACGTTTTATCAAATCAACACGGCAATTTCAAACGAGAAATGTGCCTCCCATAATTGATCTGTTTTACTGATGTCTGGGGTGTCATAGTTAACAGATCAGTGAACCTGAATGTCCAGAAAGTACATTGGAAACATTTTAACATATGACATATGGTGTACAAATGCATATCATTCCACTTAATACAGTGGTTAAATGTTTATATTCTGTGAGATAAGCAGACCTGGCACTAAAAAGCCGACAGTGAAATACTGTCGTCATGGACCACAAATTTTATTCTTTTATAGCCTTTTAAGTTTTCAATGAAAACGTACCGATGAATTTCTCTTAAACACAAAGGTAAATCCAATAAAGTGAAGTTAAGGTGGCGAATGTTCATAATTTTTCTTTGCCAGCTGAACATTAAACCTCAGAATGTTAGTCAACTTAGGATAATAGTTGTTTAACAAACGGTCATAGTTTCAAGTCGCGTCCTTTGTTTGTATTACAAAGGGGTATGCACACTAAATGAAACACTCAGAACAAGTAGGGCACCGCATGTACATTTGTTTCACTGTTCCAATTACTTCGCTTACGCCCTTGTAATACAAACCTTGCAGGGGAAAATTGCCTTTAATGTACAACAATGTTAACATATGACACCACTTCTGATCGCCGTTTTCTTACATAATGGCGGCTTCGCTGACAAGGGTAAACAGGTTTTTCCGAGGGCTGTTCCCACAATTCAGAGACTGTTTCTACAGGATTATGAGATGTAGCTTATCAGAATGCCCCTCACTATCTGTGTACAGGTATATGTTTAGTCGTTTTCATTTAAGTAAGAGAGGAAGCCAGAAATGATTAATATCGTCGTTCAGCGTCTTTGTGTCAGTCAAGGCGTCACTCAAAACGAAAATTCGGCCACTGGTTTGTTATGTTTGGAAGTTGGAAGCAAAAATGGTGCTCTTGTCTTTCAGCACCCTTGGTTTTCGTTGTTTTTACAATGTTTTATTTGACGCAACCTCACTGAATGTTTCATTTGACTCAACCTCACTGAATGTTTCATTTCACTC
The DNA here is from genome assembly GCF_037392515.1 of Haliotis asinina. Taxonomy (NCBI): domain Eukaryota; kingdom Metazoa; phylum Mollusca; class Gastropoda; order Lepetellida; family Haliotidae; genus Haliotis; species Haliotis asinina. The sequence goes on from NC_090292.1 coordinate 9,721,153, forward strand.
AACCTCAGCAAATGTTTCATTTCACTCAACATCAAGGAATATTGAATTGGTTGCTTCTCTGTATGTTCTAAAATGGCTTTTAAAGTGTCCATTAAGCACATAAAACGTTGCATCTATCTTGTAGTATAAATGACCTCTCCACGTTCACGTTGTATATATGACTATAAAAATTTGGTTGTTATCATACATTTTGGTTGTTATCATACATTTTGGTTGTTATCATACATTTTGGTTGTTATCATACATTTTGGTTGTTATCATACATTTTGGTTGTAGCATATTAAACATTTTACTGGACTTCGAAGTGAGGGATGAAGTTGTGGGACAAACATGTATTTGTCCATCTGGTACCCAGGGCGTTAAGACCCGTCATTCGCCAAACAGTGGGTCAGGGACGGTTGGGTAGTCGAGTGGTTAAAGTGTTCCCTCATCACACCAAAGGCCCTTGTTTGATTCCCCAAACGGGTACAATGTTTGAAGCACATATTCTATGATACTGCTGCGATCGTGCCAAGAGTGGTGTACAATTAAACTCACTCACTCACTGGTTCCTTTACGCTGGTGGTGTACAACATTCCAACTACAAACTGTAGTAGAAATGAGCTATGATCGAACATACTCCGCACCAAAACTCACCACACGGACCCGACTAGCCATCCCACCTAGAAGAATTAGTGTAAGTTTATTATGAACCTCAATATAAAACATAATAGATATACACTGTAGCAAATGTAGGCCGATCACGTTGTTGTAGAACATTTCATTAAAAGGAATCTGCTCAACCTCCTCCGGTTTCTTCACGTCCACTGAAACAGGATGAGGCGTCACTATTTGCTCAGTTTCAAACACAAACATTACTTCAGCAGCAATGCAGTAAGGTTAATAAAACTATATATTGCATAGATTCAGCTAAGGTAATACCAGCTGCATGTTGCTACAGATTGCAAACATTCAGTTAAGGTAATGGATATCCATACTGCATGCATTTAGTTAAGCTGACACAAGCTATATATTGGATACATTCAGTTAAGTTGGTACAAGCTACAATTGGATACATTCAGTTGAGCTGACACAAGCTACATATTGCATACATTCAGTTTATTTGACACCACCTATACACTGCATACATTCAGTTTATTTGGCACCACCTACACACTGCATGCATTCAGTGTATTTGACACCACCTACACACTGCATACATTCAGTGTATTTGACACCACCTATACACTGCATACATTCAGTGTATTTGACACCACCTATACACTGCATGCATTCAGTGTATTTTGACACCACCTACACACTGCATACATTCAGTTTATTTGACACCACCTATACACTGCATACATTCAGTTTATTTGACACCAGCTATACAATGCATACATTCAGTTTATTTGATACCACCTACACAGTGCATACATTCAGCTTCTTTGACGCCACCTACACACTGCATACATTCAGTTTATTTGACACCACCTACATATCTACATATTTCGTCTACATAATTGCGGCTACATATTGCATACATTCAGTTTATTTGACAACAGTTCTATTCTGGAGACATTCAGTTTACTTGATACCAGCTACATATTGCATTCATTCAATTTTTATACCAGCTATATACTGTACACATTCAGTTTAATTGATGCCAGCTACATATTCCACACATTCAGTTCATTTCAAACCAGCTACATTTTGGACATATTCAGTTTACTTGAAACCAGCTACACAGTGCATACATTCAGTTGAGCTGATACTAGCTGCATGTTGTCGGCATTCACTTAATGCATAACTAGCTACATTTTCCATACATTCATTTTCTTGATTCAAGCGACTTATTGCCCACATTCAATTAGTTCATTCAAGCTACATATCTGTAAGATTCATATGCGTTGTTACCAGCTACATATTCCATACATTCAGTTAAGTTGTTATCAGCGACATATCGCACACATGTATTGAAGTTGATACGAGCTGCATATTGCACACATGTATTGAAGTTGATACGAGCTGCATATTGCACACATGTATTGAAGTTGGTACGAGATGCATATTGCACACATGTATTGAAGTTGGTACGAGATGCATATTGCACACATGTATTGAAGTTGGTACGAGATGCATATCACATACATGTATTGAAGTTGATACGAGCTTCATATCGCACACATGTATTGAAGTTGATTCGAGCTGCATGTCACATACATGTATTCAAGTTGATACGAGCTTCATATCACATACATGTATTCAAGTTGATACGAGCTTCATATCGCACACATGTATTGAAGTTGGTACGAGCTGCATATTGCACACATGTATTGAAGTTGGTACGAGATGCATATCACATACATGTATTGAAGTTGATACGAGCTTCATATCGCATACATGTATTAAAGTTGATACGAGCTGCATATCACATACATGTATTGAAGTTGATATGAGCTTCATATCACATACATGTATTCAAGTTGATACGAGCGTCATATCGCACACATGTATTGAAGTTGATTCGAGCTGCATGTCACATACATGTATTCAAGTTGATACGAGCTTCATATCGCACACATGTGTTGAAGTTGATACGAGCTGCATGTTGTATATGTGCATTGAAATTGATACGAGCTGCATATCGCACACATGTATTGAAGTTGATACGAGCTGCATATCGCACACATCTATTGAAGTTGATACGAGCTGCATATCGCACAAATGTATTCAAGTTGATACGAGCTGCATATCGCACACATGTATTGAAGTTGATATGAGCTGCATATCGCATACATCTATTGAAGTTGATACGAGCTGCATATCGCACAAATGTATTCAAGCTGATACGAGCTTCATATCGCATACATGTATTGAAGTTGATACGAGCTACACATTTAATGCAACCAATGAAGTTAACAGCAGCTATGTATTGCATATATTTATGTAAGCTGAAACCAGCTACAGATTCCATTCATCCATCCATTCATTGATGTCAGCTACATATTGCATACTTTCAATTAAGCTGTTACAAGCTATCTGTTGCATACTTTCAATTAAGCTGTTACAAGCTATCTGTTGCATACTTTCAATTAAGCTGTTACAAGCTATCTGTTGCATACATTCAGTTAAGCTGTTACAAGCTAAATGTTGCATACATTCAGTTAAGCTGTTACAAGCTAAATGTTGCATACATTCTGTTAAGCTGTTACAAGCTATCTGTTGCATACATTCAGTTAAGCTGTTACAAGCTATAGGTTGCATACATTCAGTTAAGCTGTTACAAGCTATATGTTGCATACATTCAGTTAAGCTGTTGCAAGCTAAATGTTGCATACATTCAGTTAAACTGTTACAAGCTATATGTTGCATACATTCAGTTAAGCTGTTACAAGCTATCTGTTGCATACAATCAATTAAGCTGTTACAAGCTATATGTTGCATACATTCAGTTAAGCTGTTACAAGCTATCTGTTGCATACATTCAGGTAAGCTGTTACAAGCTAAATTTTGCAAACATTCAGTTAAGCTGTTACAAGCTAAATGTTGCATACATTCAGTTAAGTGTTGTTATTGATACTTAATCAAAATTGCATACATTCAGTTACGTTGACACCTAGTACATAATGTATAACTTCAGTAGAGCTGATACCAGCTGCACACTGCCTTCATTCAGTAAAGCTGATACCAGCTACACATTGCATACATTCAGTAAAGTTTTGTTACTAATACTACATACATATTGCACGCATTCATGCAGTTGATACCAGCTACACATTGCATACATTCAGTAAAGTTTTGTTACTAATACTACATACATATTGCACGCATTCATTCAGTTGATACCAGCTCCACATTGCATACATTCAGTAAAGTTTTGTTACTAATACTACATACATATTGCACGCATTCATTCAGTTGATACCAGCTCCACATTGCATACATTCAGTAAAGTTTTGTTACTAATACTACATACATATTGCACGCATTCATTCAGTTGATACCAGCTCCACATTGCATACATTCAGTAAAGTTTTGTTACTAATACTACATACATATTGCACGCATTCATTCAGTTGATACCAGCTACACATTGCAGACCTTCAGTAAAGTTTTGTTACTAATACTACATACATATTGCACGCATTCATTCAGTGGATACCAGCTGCACATTCCATACATTCAGTAAAGTTTTGTTACTGATACTACATACATATTGCACGCATTCATTCAGTTGATACCAGCTACACATTGCATACATTCAGTTAAGTTTTGTTACTAATACTACATACATATTGCACGCATTCGTTCAGTTGATACCAGCTACACATTGCATACATTCAGTAAAGTTTTGTTACTAATACTATATACATATTGCACGCATTCATTCAGTTGATACCAGCTACATATTCCATATATTCAGTAAAGTTTTGTTACTAATACTACATACATATTGCACGCATTCATTCAGTCGATACCAGCTACACATTGCATGCACAGGGAATACTACACGAGTTCTCATTACATACGAAGGTCAACAGTTTCGTATAAATCGTATGTAATAATGTGGTGTTTTATTTATTACCCTCGTTCTACATGCATTAAAATGACAATATAGCATATTTGTTATCTTTATGTGTCAAACCAAAACCCGGTTTCAGAAAAAACTTTGCAAAAGAATGTTGTACAGTTCTACACTTTTGCATGACGTCACTACGTCTGCTGCCTTGGTAACCATCATCGCCTCGATCAGCTTCCTACAGTAAACTACTCCGTAGCACCCCTTTTCTGGGTTTGCAGTTTCTTCACTCATTTAACATCACTGTTGGAAACGTTTATACGACACAGGTCAAGGCGATATGACAATCGTGTGACGTAAGAGATTAGTGTGCAACTACCCATACGTTGACCACGTGGGTTATAAACTCAGTTAACCAGCTAACTGCATACACTCATTTAACTTGATATCATGTACATTGTGCATACATTCAGTTTATTTCATACCACCTGAACATTGCATACATTCAGTTAAGCAAGAATACCCCACTCAGACACAGCATACTGACTCCAAGCCGACCACTGGTAGAACTCACTGGTCGTCTTGACAACCATTTAAGGTGAAGGCCGTCTTCTTACGCATTTAGTCACATGGAAGATGGGCTAAACTGTTCGGGGAAGAAACATGACATTTCATCTCCTTTGGCAGCTTTATGTAGTCCGCTTGGAACATATGAAACACAATAAAAAACCGTTGCTAGGGTAACAACCGAACCACTGACACGTGATCCATGGAGAAATCACGACATGTTCTCGACGTAGTGGCGAAATAGTTGAAGGGCTCTCCGTGACCTGACGCCACGTAATTATTGACCAGAATCAGGCTAAAACATTGATGACATTAACTTTTACGTGGTTTATATTTCAACTGTTTAGACTGACGTCTCAGAACTATCATTAGACAGTTAATTAGTTTGCGTGAGTCTAAGAACTGTTAACATTACACAGACAGCTTACCTGACTTCTCAGAACTGTTATCACTAGTTAGACAGTTTAATGTTGTTGTTTGGGGGTTGTTGTTTTTTGTTTTTTTGTTTGTTTTTTTGTTTTTTTGGTTTGTTTTTGTTTTGTTTTCGGGGTTTTTTTAGAGGGTTTTTTTTTTGTTCTGTTAAACAGTACAGCTGCTACACAGATGATACAAGAGGTTCGTTTTGCGTTACACGATTGCAGCAATTACGTTCCAATTTCTGTAAAAGTGTTTCATGTTGACGTTTTTCTTCTCGATAATAATGCTCTGAAGCTGGGTTTGTATCCTGTTATATTCATAATGAAAATGTGCCGCTTTAAAAGAATCATGTGGCTGAATAAATGATTTCCACAAAATAGAACATCGTGGTTAGACGTTTCGTACGTTTTACCAAGAAACTGGGTTATGAAATTGTTAAATTCTGCCCAGAACATGCTGACGATTCGACACTCAAGATATACATGGTAAATATCCTCTCAAGCTGAGCCACATGATGTACATAGGTCATTATCTACCAATTTCATTCTTAGTGGCTCTCGCTTAGTGTAAATGGCTCTGAGTAAGAATTTATGTTGAAAATCTAAAAGTTGCGTGTTTTTCATGGATTGTCTATACTGTGAAAATATGCTTTTCCAATTCATCAACTCACTTAGTTTCTCGTTCCATTTGAGACACACGGTCGGAATTCTATAGTCAGATATGAAATTATCATAGTGTCCTTGAGCCTTTGCTAGGTTTAATCAAATCGTTCCAAGGAGAACACACATACAACTTCAGTATATTCAACTTGTTTGTTTTTTTTGTCCGTATAACGTATTTCCCGTATACTAAGGATAGCACGCTTAAAGTCAAACACTGTACCTTTGATGCCAGATTTTCTTTTAAGTTCTGCAAAAGTTAGACAACCGTGGTCATTACAAATATCTTCAATGGAAACTACTCCACATTTAATCCAGTCAGTTATAAATGATCAAGTTTGAATGGTTACACTGCTGATTTAACCATAGTGGTTGCATGAGTATTTCATTAACATTTTTATTATTGCACGCACATCCTTTAACATGTCTATGCCAAGCATCAAGAGAGTCCTTCCAAAAAAGATTTTTGACTTTGTAGTGTGTAGAAATATTGGCTCCTAGGAGAAGAAGGTTTTGCGAAGGGAAACCAGCAAGATCATAGTTCTTAGAATCAGAGATGTATCTCTTTAAGCATGACAGTTTTAACGAGTCCACAAAGGTTTTCACATCGACCATTCTAAAGCCAACTTCTTCGTACGTTCTCACTAAATTAGTTCGTTTTATTTTGTCAGTTTTGTCATTCCGTATAAACTTGAAGAACAATCTGTTTAATTCTGTGATAAATGTTTTGGGGGATTAGGGAGAGATGAGAAGATGTGGATCATCGTGGATAGAGCTAAAGTTTCTACGACGGTTATTTTTCCAATCAACGTTAAATTACGCCTTCTCCAATTACATAAAATTCTTTTTACATTCTCGAGTCTCTTCTTTGTATTGATTACCCATAGGTTTTCTAAATGAGGACTTAATTTGATTCCCAATACGTCAAAATTCCCACTATGCCAATCTAGCTTATAATCATGAGATAAAACTTTTTTACTGCCTGCCACTGAATCTATCCATAGTGCTTTTAGACAATTTACCTGACGTCTCAGAAATGTTACATTAGACAGTTAGACAGTTTACCTGACGTCTCAGAAATGTTACATTAGACAGTTAGACAGTTTACCTGACGTCTCAGAAATGTTACATTAGACAGTTAGACAGTTTACCTGACGTCTCAGAAATGTTACATTAGACAGTTAGACAGTTTACCTGACGTCTCAGAAATGTTACAGTAGACAGTTAGACAGTTTACCTGACGTCTCAGAAATGTTACATTAGACAGTTAGACAGTTTACCTGACGTCTCAGAAATGTTACATTAGACAGTTAGACAGTTTACCTGACGTCTCAGAAATGTTACATTAGACAGTTAGACAGTTTACCTGACGTCTCAGAAATGTTACAGTAGACAGTTAGACAGTTTACCTGACGTCTCAGAAATGTTACATTAGACAGTTAGACAGTTTACCTGACGTCTCAGAAATGTTACATTAGACAGTTAGACAGTTTACCTGACGTCTCAGAAATGTTACATTAGACAGTTAGACAATTTACCTGACGTCTCAGAAATGTTACATTAGACAGTTAGACAGTTTACCTGACGTCTCAGAAATGTTACATTAGACAGTTAGACAGTTTACCTGACGTCTCAGAAATGTTACATTAGACAGATATTTATGATGTGTTGTTTACATCGGTTAAATGGCATTGGTCATTCAACCGAACGCCGAGTTCATCGTGCCGTCAAGAACCAAGGACAAGAGGAAGTATATGGTTTAAACATTCTAGACTATTCGGATAGTGAACTGCGCACGATCTTAACCATACATTAACATTCACTTATGACTGAGAGACAAACATTCACTTCTCAGGGGTGAGAGAGCTACGAAAATGTGGGTCACACGCACACACACACACACACACACAGAGAGAGAGAGAGAGAGAGAGAGAGAGAGGTCCTTCCCCTTCAACCCTCATTTCATCCAATAAAGTTCTAAACATATCACGCACGCAAATATGCTTCATGGTTTTGAATTCTGGCGGAATTCCCACGTTTCTTGATACTCAGACAAAGTTAAAGTGCTAAAAATAACCTTTCCAAAATAGCCTTCATCGTAAATGTCGCCATCTTTTACACAATACGAAATCGTTATTCACAGCATCATTTGTTGTGTGATTTGAAATGTGAAAATCAGATTATTACTCAAAATATTCAATTTCAAAAATGGCACATCAATGATGCCTTATGTTTGGTTGTCATGAAATCACCAATGATGGTCCTGAAACGTTTCTGAACACAGAATTGGTTGGGATGTTTTCGAAAATACACTTGAATGAATGCCCAGATGCTCTTTCCGCTGGGTCGTGCTTATGAATTTACGTTTAGCGGAGGTCGGTATTTAGACGCCAATTTACATCACATATATAGATCTATAATATTCAGCTATTCAGATGAATTCCCCATATACTTTAGAATCAAATTACAAAAGGTCTTTCTCACCAATACCAACTGTCTAGATAAAATGAAACGAAAGATATTGGGTGTGAAAATGAACGTTGCGCTCGAAAGGATGTGCTTGTTTGAAATGTAAACAAAGAAAAAATTCGATTTCACAGTTCGTTCCATTTCCTGAAATTTTCCGAAATCGTTGCTTGTAATGGCTCAATACGTTTCGATTATGCATGAAGAGATTATAGTAGCAAGGAAATCAAAATATAGATGAAATACAATGATTTGATAATTCATATGAAATTGTCCAAATTTCCGTGCAGCGTAACGCCATGACTGATGTAAAATCACGCAGAACAACAATGGTACTTGTCAACATTTCTGCTTTCTTCTCATACTGGCGCATCGTTAATATTGCTGAAGTATACTGGACACAATAAAATAGTGAAATCAGTTATGTTTTGTCTAAAGAATGTTGCATTCTGGCATAGAAGCCGAGAAAATGCTACAACGCATAAAGACGCCTGAAACAATTCGGTCTGTCAAGGTCGAAACTCAAGGTGAGAGAAACCCGCAATTTGCCAACACAAATATGTAAGAACGTGTAACGTGGCGCATCTGATCTTTAAAACATATCGTAAAAAACAGCGCGAATGAACAATAACATGTTCTTACAACATGTAACTTGGCACGGTGCAGTTTCTGCGGCAAATCTCAGACTACAATACAGTCTTTGAAGCACCCAGTCTGGTGCTTTCCTTTCTTACTTGAATTCTCTGGTGAACACGTAAATTCCGAAGTCAGGGAGGATTCTTGAACATTGTGAGTGGGTCATGTTGAGTGTGTGTTGTTGAGTGAAGTGATGGGGTCATATTGTGGTTTAAAAGTGTAATGTATGTTTAAATGAGCGTAATTGAGTAAAGCAGCATTAACTGTGAAATGCCGCTTCAGGTAACAGAATAACGTTTTAAGTAAGTGAGCAATGAAGCTCTGAAGAAGCGAAAGAGATTTTTTTATGAAGAGAGAAGTGCAGCGCTGGGGAAGTAAGAGGGTGGTACTGTTTTAACTTAATTAGATATTTTTGTTCAGTATTGCATGGCCATTAGTAAGTGAACACTGGGTGAGTGAGTTATGTTTTATTTCAACTGCGCGAAAGTAAGAGAGTAAGTAATACTTTGTTAGTAAGTAAATGAGTAATTCTGTTTGAGCGCATCAGTATGTTAGTGTTACAAAGCACATAAGTAATGCAGCGATAAAGAAGTGAGTGGTCCTATCTGTTTACAGTAGGTTAGTGTTACAAACAAAGTGGGTAAGACCTGGTGTCATAACTGTGATTCATGACCTGTTATCACTGTGATTCATCACCAGCTGTCATCACTGTGATTCATCACCTGTGTCATAACTGTGACCTGCTGTCTTCACTGTGATTCATCACCTGGTGTCATAACTGTGACCTGCTGTCTTCACTGTGATTCATCACCTTGTGTTCCCACCTGGTGTCCCCAATATCATTCATCACCTGGTGTCCAGACTGTGAGTCATCACTTGCTGTCTTCACTGTGATCATCACGTGCTGTCCTCACTGTGATTCATCACCTTGTGTCCCCACTGTGTTTCCTCACCTTGTGTCCCCACTGTGAGTCGTCATCTGCTGTCTTCACTGTGATTCGTCATCTGGTGTCCCCACTGTGATTCATCATCTGGTGTCCCCGCTGTGAGTCATCACCTTGTGTCTCCACTGTGAGTCATCATCTGGTGTTCCCACTGTGATTCATCATCTGGTGTCCCCACTGTGAGTCATCACCTTTTTGTCCCCATTGTGATTCATCACCTTGTGTCTCCACTGTCAGTCATCACCTGGTGCCCCCGCTGTGCGTCATCACCTTGTGTCCCAACTGTGAGTCATCACCTTGTGTCCTCAGTGTGAGCCACCACCCGGTGTCTTCACCGTGATTCTTCCCTTGTTGTTTTATGTGCTTGGACTTATGTTTCTTTTTTGGCTTGAATCAAATTCTACAAAAAATCGGATCGATATTCATGGTGTTGTCAATATGTTTAGTATCCAGTTATGATATGTAACTGTCCGATTTATCTGCAAGCAAACATTCCTCATAAATACCTAATGAGAGGCAGGATCTGATGTCTGAGGAGATGTGTATGAATTTGAAGTGTCAATGGCCCAAGAACTAGTTTGTGTTTGAGAACCCCTGCACAGTGACATGAGCTGTTCAGATGGAACAGACTGTGAATAGTGTACCGGCTCAGTATGAATCTTAAGTTTTAAAGGCGCAAGAACTGGTCTGGGCACACTGACCTGGGCTGTTCATATGAAATAGACTGTGAATAGTGAGTGAGTGAGTGAGTTGAGTTTTACGCCGCACTCAGAAATATTCCCGCTATATGGCGGCGGTCTGTAAATAATCGAGTCTGGACCAGACAATCCAGTGATCAACAACATGAGCATCGATCTGCGTAATTGGGAACCGATGACATGTGTCAACCAGGTCAGCGAGTCTGACCATCCCGTTAGTCGCCTCTTACGACAAGCAGAGTCACCTTTTATGGCAAGTGTGGGTGGTTGAAGGCCTATTCTACCCCGGGACCTTCACGGGTAGACTGTGAATAGTGTACCGCCCCAGTCTCGTCTACTGAACGTGAGGTACTGTTTTCACCTAGCCAGACATGTCTGGAGTAATAAATATATAGTGCTGTAACTATGCATTAAATCCCTAAGACACACAAAACCAAGTTTTGTGTTGTTTCAAATCACGGCATTTCAGACGTGGTGTCTTCACTGTAATATGACACGAAACATGTATGTTGAATACACCATATATCCTGTAAAATAACAAGTATTTTCAGTTGTAAAATAGCACGAAGCATATGTGTTGTGACTTATCATAAAAGTTAGAGTGGCCACATCTGAGGTTTTCTTCCGCTTCATGACCGTGGCATTCAAGTTTGGATGTGCAGCTCAGCATTTCCATCTAGTTGGGCGCAAGGTCTACACACACTACTGGTGTAGAGGGTGGTTCCCTGAGCTGGCGTTGTTCCAGACACTTCAGTCGAGCTATATAAAAGCCGTTTACCGAGCGGCGAGGCAGTTGCCTTCCTAGCTGCGAGTTGTTCTGTTGGAACAATGGAGCTATCAACAGTTGTATTCCTGAGTCTTGTATTGTGCGGTATGGGAGATGTACATACTGGTGACAGTTTGGAAAGTCTGACTATACGTGTGGAGGTGGTTGAACAAGACCTTAGCTTTTGGAAATTTTCAAATACTAAAAGTGTGACTAAACTGACGAAGAAATTTAAGGTTTGGAAGGAGTCCCTGAAAAAAGAACTGACTTCAACAATCCTTCCTTCATTGCTAAAACCTCTCGTAGAAAAAGAGATTACAAACATCCTGACTGAAGATGATATTGGGCATCGGATCACCGGACAAGTTCGCGATGAAGTTCACACCCTAAAGGACAACGTGCAATACATAAAGACACAACTTCGAGCAATAACACGAGACGTAAGGCATGTTGAGCGGGAAAGAGACACCTACAGAAAAAGTGTAAGAAAAGAACGTAGAGAGTTGACCAAAGACATCCGGGCTCAGGTGAATCAGACAGTACTTCGTGCAACCTCATGTGCACGGATGCTGACATCACTACTCAGTCAGACCATTAGTGACCAGTTTGACACGAACCAGACACTCGCTGGCCTCACACAGGACTTTAGGACGCTGAATACCAGTTATGTGGTGACGGAAAAAGAAATAAAATCACACGGGGAGGGCTTGCAGGAAATGAAGAGAAACGTATCCTCAGATATACAGAGTTTAAACATTCAACTGAATCAGAGCATTGGTGACCAGTTTTACATAAACCAGACACTTGCTGGCCTCACACAGCACTTCAGGACGCTGAATACCAGTTTTGTGGTGACGGAGAGAGAAATAAAATCATACCGGGAGAGCTTGCAGGAAATGCGGAGAAACGTATCCTCAGATATACAGAGTTTACACATTCAACTGAATCAGAGCATTAGTGACCTGTTTGACACAAACCAGACACTCGATGGCCTCTCACAGGACTTCACGACGCTGAATACCAGTTGCTGTGGGATGAGGAAAGAGATCAAGGAGCTTTCAACCACGACGTATCCTGGAACGACAGGTGAGACTTTTAGCCGAGATTTCTTGCTTAATTAGCATTCTATTTTGATATGGCAATCGAAATATATGAGAATAACATTAATTTGTTTGCCAGCCTAGAGTTCATGTGACAGGCCAACATAGGGTTCATGTGACAGGCCAACATAGGGTTCACATGACAGGGCAACATAGGGTTCACATGACAGGCCAACATAGGGTTCACATGACAGGCCAACATAGGGTTCACATGACAGGGCAACATAGGGTTCACATGACAGGCCAACATAGGGTTCACATGACAGGCCAACATAGGGTTCACATGACAGGGCAACGTAGGATTAGGATGGCATGGCAGCAAAAAGTTTAGTGTACACGTCAACATTGAGTTTGTGCATGAATAAATGAGCTTTATTTGATAACCTGGGCTTACAATGCATGTAAACGTTGGATTAGCATGCAACCCTTCTAAAGGGTTTACAAGACATGTAAATGTTAGCCAAACTAGGGCTTGCAAGGCATGTAAGCCCTAATTTAGCAGGTATAGACAATCTCGGGCTTAACAAGGCATATTAACGTAGAGTTAACAGCTATGACCCAGAATACATAAGGGCTTACAAGGTATATTGACGTAGAGTTTACAGCTATGACCCAGTGTATGTAAGGGCTTAATAAGGTATATTAACGTAGAGTTAACAGCTATGACCCAGTGTACATAAGGACTTACAAGGCATATTGACGTAGAGTCAACAGCTATGACCCAGTGTACATAAGGACTTAACAAGGCATATTGACGTAGAGTTAACAGCTATGACCCAGTGTATATAAGGGCTTAACAAGGCATATTAACGTAGAGTTAACAGCTATGACCCAGTGTACATAAGGGCTTAACAAGGCATATTAACGTAGAGTTAACAGCTATGACCCAGTGTATATAAGGGCTTAACAAGGCATATTAACGGAGAGTTAACAGCTATAACCCAGTGTATATAAGGGCTTAACAAGGCAAATTAACGTAGAGTTAACAGCTGTGACCCAGTGTATATAAGGGCTTAACAAGGCATATTAACGTAGAGTCAACAGATATGATCCAGTGTAGATAAGGGCTTACAAGGCATATTGACGTAGAGTTAACAGCTATGACCCAGTGTACATAAGGACTTAATAAGGCATATTGACGTAGAGTTAACAGCTATGACCCAGTGTATATAAGGACTTAACAAGGAATATTAACGTAGAGTTAACAGCTATGACCCAGTGTATATAAGGGCTTAACAAGGCATATTGACGTAGAGTTAACAGTTATGACCCAGTGTATATAAGGACTTAACAAGGCATATTGACGTAGAGTTAACAGCTATGACCCAGTGTACATAAGGACTTAACAAGGCATATTAACGTAGAGTTAACAGCTGTGACACAGTGTATATAAGGGCTTAACAAGGCATATTGACGTAGAGTTAACAGCTATGACCCAGTGTATATAAGGACTTAATAAGGCATATTGACGTAGAGTTAACAGCTATGACCCAGTGTACATAAAGACTTAACAAGGCATATTGACGTAGAGTTAACAGCTATGACCCAGTGTATATAAGGGCTTACAAGGCATATTGACGTAGAGTTAACAGCTATGACCCAAAGTATATAGGGACTTAACAAGGCATATTGACGTAGAGTTAACAGCTATGACCCAGTGTACATAAAGGCTTAACAAGGCATATTAACGTAGAGTTAACAGCTATGACCCAGTGTATATAAGGGCTTAACAAGGCATATTGACGTAGAGTTAACAGCTATGACCCAGTGTACATAAGGACTTAACAAGGCATATTGACGTAGAGTTAACAGCTATGACCCAGTGTACATAAGGGCTTAACAAGGCATATTAACGTAGAGTTAACAGCTATGACCCAGTGTATATAAGGGCTTAACAAGGCATATTAACGGAGAGTTAACAGCTATAACCCAGTGTATATAAGGGCTTAACAAGGCAAATTAACGTAGAGTTAACAGCTGTGACCCAGTGTATATAAGGGCTTAACAAGGCATATTAACGTAGAGTCAACAGATATGATCCAGTGTAGATAAGGGCTTACAAGGCATATTGACGTAGAGTTAACAGCTATGACCCAGTGTACATAAGGACTTAATAAGGCATATTGACGTAGAGTTAACAGCTATGACCCAGTGTATATAAGGACTTAACAAGGAATATTAACGTAGAGTTAACAGCTATGACCCAGTGTATATAAGGGCTTAACAAGGCATATTGACGTAGAGTTAACAGTTATGACCCAGTGTATATAAGGACTTAACAAGGCATATTGACGTAGAGTTAACAGCTATGACCCAGTGTACATAAGGACTTAACAAGGCATATTAACGTAGAGTTAACAGCTGTGACACAGTGTATATAAGGGCTTAACAAGGCATATTGACGTAGAGTTAACAGCTATGACCCAGTGTATATAAGGACTTAATAAGGCATATTGACGTAGAGTTAACAGCTATGACCCAGTGTACATAAAGACTTAACAAGGCATATTGACGTAGAGTTAACAGCTATGACCCAGTGTATATAAGGGCTTACAAGGCATATTGACGTAGAGTTAACAGCTATGACCCAAAGTATATAGGGACTTAACAAGGCATATTGACGTAGAGTTAACAGCTATGACCCAGTGTACATAAAGGCTTAACAAGGCATATTAACGTAGAGTTAACAGCTATGACCCAGTGTATATAAGGGCTTAACAAGGCATATTGACGTAGAGTTAACAGCTATGACCCAGTGTACATAAGGACTTAACAAGGCATATTGACGTAGAGTTAACAGCTATGACCCAGTGTATATAAGGGCTTACAAGGCATATTGACGTAGAGTTAACGGCTATGATCCAGTGTATATAAGGGTTTAACAAGGCATATTGACGTAGAGTTAACAGCTATGACCCAGTGTATATAAGGGCTTAACAAGGCATATTGACGTAGAGTTAACAGCTATGGCCCAGTGTACATAAGGTCTTACAAGGCATATTGACGTAGAGTTGACAGCTATGACCCAGTGTATATAAGGGCTTAACAAGGCATTTTGGCGTAGAGTTAACAGCTATGACCCAGTGTATATAAGGGCTTAACAAGGCATATTAACGTAGAGTTAACAGCTATGACCCAGTGTACATAAGGGCTTAACAAGGCATATTAACGTAGAGTTAACAGCTATGACCCAGTGTATATAAGGGCTTACAAGGCATATTGACGTAGAGTAAACAGCTATGACCCAGTGTATATAAGGGCTTACAAGGCATATTGACGTAGAGTAAACAGCTATGACCCAGTGTACATAAGGGCTTACAAGGCATATTAACGTGGAGTTGGCGGGCATAACCCAGTGTACATGCGAGCTTACAAGGCATATTAACGTTGTGATAGCAGGCATAACCCAGTGTTTATAAGGACTTACAAAGCATGCAAAGGTTGGGCTAGCAGGTAAATCCGACACAGCATATTTATCTGCAGTCAGCAGTCAAGGCCCGGTGTATATAAGAGCTTACATGTCTGCTTGTCTGTTTGAAAACAAAGTAACACCAAACATCAAGATCAGCCAGTATGTCTAGATCATTGACCATTCTGTATATCGAACCTCCACCCAGCTTGACAGCTGTTGCTCCAGTCTTTTTAGTTTTATGCCTGGCATTATTTGTATTAGTAATTCTCACGTGTTTAACGCTGATGTTGTGAGTGTACTGCCTGTAAAATTCGAGTTTCAACTCTGCTGTTATCGCACTAATTCATCTCTGTATCTCTACATATTTGAGTGAACTTACTGATTCAGTTAGGAACTGGACATCAGAGGTATAGTTGTCATGAAAATGATGAAATAAATCACCAGCTTATTACTATTGGGTGATACCATGACAAGCGCTGTGCATAGATAGAAACCCATGGTTTACCTTCATTTATTTTTGTAGTACACAATAATCATGACATGAAATTAACAGGCGACTAACTACGACCATTTGAATAGGCGGACGCCTTATGGCTACTGAAAATACATGTACGATACACTTGTTATATCGCCACCGTTTTGTGGAGGAGAAATTTAATCCATGGCGCAATATAACCACATAAGACAGTTAGAGACCCTTTGGAAAAGAAAAGAAAACAAGTCTTTTTATGCGTCGCAGTTGCACAGCGCATGTACACTCGCACATAAATACAACATACATGATATCTATGGTGGACTCTGTCTCGGTATGTACTTCACACCTAGACCCTAGATGCCGAGATCTTCACCTAAAACAAATTGCCTTATATGTACAACAATGTTGACGCATGACATCACTAGCGTTGACCTATTTCTTACAAAATGGCGGCTTCATAGACAAGGGGGCATATTATTTGCGAGGACTCAGTGACCGTGTGTACATAAATATGAGATATAAGTAATCAGAGTCAGGCACCTAATCGCCAGCTCACAAAGTCAGCCACCTAGTCTACTCAGCTACAGCGACGTGGGTATCGTACTAGAATTTGTACTTTACCAACATGGCGTAATCCCAAATATGATATATGTTACATTTGACCACTTTCTAACTGGCATTGTGCAATTCTTTTGAGTTGCATTGCATTCCAAATCATTGCATTGTATCTATGTTTAACTTCCTGTCTTGCTACGATGCTCTTTCTATACATATTCTAAAGGTACTAAGCCATGACGAGCAATGAATAGACGTCTGGATGTCGTAACATTTCAGAACATGACATGCAGTGTAAAATCGGAATTTGCTATTGTTTACATTTGAAAAAAGCACAGCGTTTGTTTTCAAATCAATTAGCTTTCGTTTTATTGAAAGAATTGGTATTGGTGACAAAGACCAGTTGTAGTTTAATTCTAAAACGTAACGGGAATCGAGGTCCTGTAGAATTTATCTTCCCTTCATAGGTGCGCTGTTCCGGACGGTCCAGACTTAAAATGACGACACATGTGTATGCGCGATGTGTGCCTTACGTGTTACTATTACCAGGGATAATCTACAACTATATAGTTTGTCCCTGCTATTACATTTAGAGACAGTTGACAACTGTAGCTTTCACCTTCGCTGGTAACGTTCACTCCTGTGCATTGACCGTATATCTATTCCCTCTCACGATGATACATCAAGTGTTATATCCTGAAACATATATTCCATGATTCTGTGATACACCTGGGATAGTCATGACTGCTTACATTGCAAGAATGGCGATATGGCAGTTCGAAGCGAGCAGCTGGAATCAGCTGATCGTTTTCAGGTCATGTTTTGCAATCGGTAATTTAAGTCTGGCACTAGATGTCTCAGTATCACACATTTAAAACTGCATCATTGTATATGTACTCAAATCGCTTTAGTATTACGGCCGATATGGGTGTATTCATGTAATTCACTACGGCGTGAAGCTGATGTGCATGAAATGTGAAACGCTGAAAGTTTTCTTATGTAAATTTCATGGGTGGTACAAGATGGGGTTGAGTTTTTTGACAACACAAATATTTAGCAGGTACAGAGAGAAGTGAGAAACAATGGACAAGTAGTTGTAAAGTAACAGTAACGGACGAATTATGTCAATAATCGCCTACATGTACCCAATTTTCAAATGCGATAAACATGAACATAACTAAAATCAACTTTTTTATGTCTGTAACGGTTTGTGATGCATGAAATATAAAATCAATGTATGGATAAATAATGAACAAAAACACTGCAAAATTCTACAATGACTGCGTTTTAATTATCCTGAATTACGGGTATAAATTAAAATGTTTTGATTTTATTAAGTTTTAATAGAAGGAAATAATATTGAAATACTAATTTATTTAATATACTATTTCAGATACAGAAGAAGTAAAACCACCATTTGGTTAAGTACTCATTCAAGGGCACTTTCCAAATTCTATTTGTCATTACACAACTAAACAATACATATATTCATATTGATAACATATTTCAGTCTCTAGCATATTAAATGACACGGTTAAGTGTTGTCAGCATCAAATGGTTTACATTTTCCTGCAGTGTCTACATAATAAAGTCAATATCTTTTCGCACACAATGGTTAAAGAATTACCGTTGGAAATAACTCAAGGGTTGATAACATATACAAAGCATTTTCATAGATGCCACGACTTGCTAGTTCAACTAGCACTTCCTCGGGTTCTGTCATAGGAAATGCCGTGACAATATAACCGATTTTTCATGGCGTTTTCAGTCTTTATTAATATCATGTAAAGTCGCACTGCACTTGGGAATCAAACAAAACATGCTTTTCTCAAGTAAAAATCAAAGCAAAACGTGTCAGTTAATGGCTTTTTGTCGTCACCGATAGGCATTTTTTCAAATGAAGGTGGCCAGGGCAACGTGTAAACGTGGTTCTGTCTGTACATGTAGCAAGTTGTCGCAGCGCACATTGAGTCGAGAACTAGATCACAAGCAAGAAGTTGGACCATGGCTTATAAATCATTTCACAAGGAGAGTTATTTGCAGAAAGTGACTTTTCAGGCTTTTTCAGAATGTGACTTTCGAATTTCAAGCAGAAACGTGATTTTGTAAATACTACCCAAGATAGCGGAAAGCACACTTCGGCGTTCGTGTAAGTGTATTTCTGGGTTCATCGGCAACGGCAGTAGTGATTTCATGAAAACCTGATCTGCGATTTTTTAAATCAAATACACCTGGTAATTATCCTGTTTTGACATTTCGCAAAAAACAGCAAGTAATGCTGCGATAAAAGAGCTATATTTACGATGAAGCCTGTTTTGAAAGGTAATTTTAATCACTTTGTCTGAGATAATAGTGAATGGTATCACAAAACAGGAAATTACCCACAGAATTGAAAACTGTGTAATATGTTTGTGTGCTTCATATGTTTAGAATTTTTGTGGAATTTAAACTGAGGATTGAAGTGGAACGACATATATGTCCCTGTGACATCCAGGGGGCTAAACTGAGGTGGGAATGTCTGCCTACACGTAGGACAACATACATTAAAACCAGCATACACTAAATATGGGTATCTTTTTTTCACACTAGACTGAGATATGGAAAAGCTTCTATACTAAACACAACAGGTTCAGAAAACCAGTTAGTTTTTCAAGGTTATACTTAGGGGTATTAGCTCAATTCAAGTATCTCAATGTCCTTGGTTGACAGAGTGATCGCAACTATTTACACCCAAAGGCTTTGAGGTCTACTAATATCCATGTATGACCTATTTTGAAAGTAAACTTTTATATTTTTTAAACAAATAAATTAGGAATTAAGCCATACAAACAGCCGGTGAATTACACCAAGGTAAGAAGTGTCCGATATGCTAATATATAATTGTCCATGTCATGCCACAGGTAACGTGAACTGTATCAGAAAAACTAAAACAAAACTAGAGAGCAAACATGGGACGATTGGAAATATTTCCATATAGTGATGGTGATCAGTCCAAGTAGTCGAGCGCCAAACGTTGTCGTGCTCCTAGCCTAACACGTCACAATGACGTCATAGCTGGCAGGTCTGCTTCGTGGCGTCGCCAGTAAAAGCATTTCTCAACTAGCAGAGAGATGTGTCGCTCGTGTTAGGACGTGCGTTATTGGTGGGTAAGTTCTCAGCTTATGATTTTAAACTGATTTGTGGAATTAGATGAAATAGTGTAAATGTATATTATATGACTGCTGTGAAGCAGCATGAATGGTGTAGGAACCAAGTGTTTGCTTCACACAATGTTTACACCCAGACCTGTGTTTAGCCTGTCACCGACGGGGGACGATGGAGGGTCGGGGAAAACATAACAACGCAGCGTTTCACCTGATAGACTCGTTTAATTTAATCAGATTATGTACTCTTTCCTACCGTTACCCCTGACCTGGTGGGATTTACATCCTACATCTGTCCACTCCAATATTTCATTTCAAATGTAATGTACAGTGTGTTTTTTTTTACTCGGGGCTGCTGCATTACATTGACCTACAACCCCGCTGTAGCACACGGCCAAACGTATCCTCGTGCATTTTTGCACCAATTAAAACAACAATTCAATGGAAAGTAGATTATGGAAGTCCTATTGGGCTGTATTTTCGTTATTTCTAACATTGAAACAGACGAAGCATGTCCGACAACCGACATTTCGACCTTTACCACCCTTGTCGTTTATCAAAGCACACTGTTTCCATTGACAAGTACAGTTGTGTCAGCTGCAGTGTCCGCCTCGGTAAGCAGTTGTTTGACAATTGCTCTGTGTGCCACTATTACTCGGTATTCTGCTATTTTGTGAGAGTTTCACAGAGTTTGACACAAATTACAACTGTGTTGCACAAACATCGAGTCAGGTTGCCCTGTTGTCCTTCCCACTGTTTGGTAAACATTAGCGTTAATGCGCTTCACTTTAGAATTTACAGAGTTGCCTAAAATTGCAGGTACAGTTAACAGAGAGAGTAGGGTTAGGACATCTAGGAAAGGCAATTTTTAATATTCCAGCCACGGTTACTGAATTCAAACTAAAACGGTTGTCTTTCCATAAAGAGGAATTATGAGTAAGTAAAGGTGCTGAAGTAATTGTTTGTTTATCTATTAACACACAATGTGAACATAATATATGCTTATATATGAAGTCCCCGTATTTGCATCGCTAACCTAACCTAGCTCTGAGGGTGAACTGATTGTTTTGTTGTCACTGTTCAAGTGTATATTTAACACACACACAAAAAAAAGTCAGACATCTATACAATTCAAACATTTCAGCAAATAGGATCCCAACTGTTATCAAACAGTCGATGCGCAATGGACAGCTTATTAAATTTACTAAATGAAGCTGTGAAAATATATGTAGGAAATGAAATATCCATCAAATTAAACCATCTGTTATAACAGATGTATTTGGACATACTATTGAAAGGCAAAACATTTGTGGAAAGCAGAACCTGAGGCCAGAAGTCATAGAACTATTTTATGTACATGCATAGTTTTCTGATTAAAATATTCCCTGTTTCAGCGTCGACTGACCCGAGCCGGAACAACACGTTTCCACCAGTGCCAGTAACGACACAAGACCAACAGGGTAGGTGGGAAAACCCAGCAGGCAGGAAATGCAGTTGTTAATTCTCCCTGTATTTACCACACTGATGTATATGCCCGTGGTGATTTTGACTTGAGAGATGAATCTCACTCCGGTACCAATCGACGTTGTCAATCACAGAATTTCAAACTGTAAAAAGTAATATAAAAAAGTAACACTTTTTTCTTGCTTTAAAGATTCATCTCAGTCAACTTGAAAGATATATGATTAATACTCTTTTTCCATAAGATATGTATGTAGAATTTAATCATACATAATATTGAAAGGCAAAACATATCAGGAAAGCGAAAACAGACCAGCAGTAGAAATGCTTATGTGCTATGTATAGTGTTCTGAACACCATATTCCCTGTTTCAGCCTCCACGACTGACGCAAGTGAGAATCTGACACCCAGCAAGACGGTTCCACCGCCGCCAGTGACGACACAAGACTCTGACACACACGGTAGGTTGGAAAACACAGCACCAACATTTGTACTGGCTTTATCAACTCGTAAAGTTCAACACACATCAACACTTTGAAGTCGTACACAAAATAATGCAGAACTTCTGACTCTAACAGAAAGTTGCATATTAAACACGCAGTCGTTAATTCCAGAAACCACATGTTGACATTCCCGTCATGTTGGTTGTTGTCAGCCATGATGGAATTGTTTAAATGACGTAGCAATGTCACGTATCAACATCATGTAAACATTGTAGATGTGAGACAAAGATGTCAGGTTAAGACAGTTTACTTTGTGTTACAGCGACTCCATCACCAGCAGCAGGCCGCGACCTCTACGACGCCAGCAGGCGCGGTGACCTGAGGACAGTGAAGCGGATCCTGGCCGAGGGTCACGTGGACATCAACTATAGAAGAGGCAGCTGGACACCGGTGATGGCGGCAGCATGGAAGGGACACAGTGACGTGGTGAAGTTCCTGGTGGATAGAGGGGCTGATGTGTCACTGGTGGACGTGGGCGGTGACAACGTCCTTCACTGGGCCTGTGCAGGTGGACACCTGGAGACGGTGAAGCTGATCGTGTCCATGAACCTGGTGGACATCAACGCCAGGAACAACAACGGGAAGACAGCGGCCGACATAGCGAGAGTCTGGGGACGTCAGCGAGTGGTGGATCTCCTGGTGTCACGTGGTGCACACTAGACAGAGACGGAGCACATGTCGTTACTGACGCGGTGTGGTGTGTGCCGTTCACGTAGTCGTGGGTCACGATTCAGGTGGCTTCCTTTTTTCTTTTTGAATCTAAATAAAAGTTGTTGAATGTATTTTCAGACATTTTGTCATGTTTTGTCTTTGGAACCTCGCATGATCAGGTAGGAAAATTGTAAACTGAGTATAAACATAAACGGTGAGTGATTGTACATGAATGTCGCCCGTCTTAACGTAATTCTGTGTTTATTTATCAATTTTAATAATTGTGTTCTGAGAATATCGCGAATCGTGAAACAACAATTTGTTTGTTTACATGTCGCTGCACTCTGTGACCTCAGACTAAGCCGAGGTTCACCCAGCTGACGTGGCGCCATTTGTACAGTGACAGTGACGTCACAAACATACAGAGGTGCTGGGTCGTCTTCTCAGCCGGCTGCCTCACAACACAAGCGGTGTTACTCAAATACCAGGTCGTCGCTTCTGCTTAACAAAGGGAGAATGGTAGTCTGTAGCTGATTACTGTAGGATTTAACCAGTTCTCTTATTTGACTAAACATATAATATACAAAAATAAACTGAAAACAATTATCACCAGAAACATCCCAGTTTTATTTATTCATGGATGCCAGAAGGACAAATACATCCACCCACTGGATCTCTGCTTCTCAATCTAACATTCTGTTTTCAGCTAAAATACAATTATTGCTGAAATGACCGCCGTTTTGACATATGACGAATTCGTCATTCGCGTCATCGTTTACTGTATGTATGCTTGTAAATGTAAATCTTGCATATTTATACACAGAACTCAATTTTGAGTGAGTGAGTTTAGTTTTACGCAGCGCTCTATGGCGGTGGTCTCTAAATAATCGAGTCTGGACCAGACAGCCCAGTGATCAACCAAATGAGCATCGATCTGCACAATTGGGAAGCGATGACATGTGTCAACCAAGTCAGCGAGCCTGACCACCCGATCCCGTTAGTCGGCTCTTACGACAAGCATACTCGCCTTTTATGGCAAGCATGAGTTGCTGGAGGCCTATTCTACCCTGGGCCCTTCACGGGTCGAACTCAGTTTTGAAAACAGCTATTTAGTGAGCAGTGTCATGTGTGTTTTGTCAGTGAAGTCCCATCCATAAACAAGGGATAAGCCTTTAAATCGTCTCGGTGACAGGCAAACAGAGACGCCAAAATGAGCTTTACGTTGTACAGGTGTATTTGATAGTGTGAGTGAGTGAGTTAGCTTAGATTTACGCCGCTTGGAGCAACATTCCAGCAATACCCTGGCGGGGGACATCAAATCGGCCTTGTTGAGTCAACCTCGACCAGCAACAACCTTGACTTCACCTGTCCTGCGGTGTTTCTTTCACGTACTTGCTGATGACGCTGTGACAGACGTCAACAATAAACAAGCAAACAAATAGTTAGGAAAGGAAGAGTCTGATTACTTTACTTCACTTTACTCCTGAATCAAGGCATGATTCTTCCATTAGCAACCCATGCGTGTGTAAAAGGCGACTAACGGGATCGTGTGATCATGTTCGCCGACTTGCTTGACACATGTCATCGTATCCCAGTTGCGTAGATCAGTACTGATGTTATTGATCACTGGATTGTCTGGTCCAGGCCCGAATATTTACAGATCACTGTCATAGCTGGAATATAGACGAGTGTGGCTTAACCCCCTGGATGCCACAGGGACATATATGTCCTTCCTCTACATACCTCACTTGGAAGTCCAATAAAATTCTAAATATACCACGCATATATAAATGCTTCACAGTTTTGAATTCTGCGGAAAATTCCCAGTTTCTTGATACCATCCACTATTATCTCAGACCAAGCTAAAGTGCTTAAAATCGCCTTTCAAAATAGGCTTCTTCGTAAATGTCGCCATTTTTCAAACTGTACAAAATCGAGATTCACAGCGTTATTTGCAGTATGTTTTGAAATGTGAAAATCGGATAATTACTGGGAGTAATGAATTTCAAAAATAGCATATTAATGATCACTGATATCAAGTTTTCATGTAACCAGGAATGATAATTCTGAAACGTCACCGATGTACCCAGAATCGGTTGGGATGTTTTCGAAAACACACTTACACGAACGCCGAAGTGCGCTTTCCGCCATATTGGATAGTGTTTACAAAATCACGTTTCGAGAAGGCCGGTATTGAGAAGCCAATTACATCATGTATGCTTCATAGTTAGCTGCGACAAATGCATCATTGAATTCCCCATATATCTTAGAATCAAATTACAAATGGTCTTTGTCACCAATACCAACTGTCTAGACAAAACGAAACGAGATATATTTTGTATAAAAACGAACGCTGTGCTCGAAAGACAGCGCTTGACTGAAATGTAAACAAAGAAAAATTCCAATTTTACACTGCGTAGCATTTTCGGAAATTTCCCAACATCCAGCCCTCTAATCATTGCTTACAATGGCTCAATACGCTTAGTATATTCAGGGGAAGGATATCGTGGCAAAAAATAGCAAATTGAAAATAGATACAATGAAATAATTTGGTAATTCACAAGAAACTGTCAAACTCTTAGTGCAGCATGACGCCATGACTGACGCAAAATCACGCAGAACGACAACGGTACTTATCGGCATTTCTGGCTTCTTCCGTCATTTACAATGTAAACGATAAGAACATATCACAATACACAGATAGTCAGAAAAATTCTGATTACTTACATCTCACATTTATATACAAAAGATCCCTGAATCAAGCAAAAAAATCGTCGCAAAATCCTTTGTACCCTTCTCAGCGAAGCCGCCATTTTGAAAGAAATCGGTCATCCGTAGTGATGTCATACGTCAACATTGTTGCACATATTAGGCAATTTCTTTGAGGTGAAGGTCGGTTGAACAAGAGTAAACACAATGCCCACACCACTCCGATTGCACTTTTAGTATTGTGATGTATATTTTTTCATGAAACTAATTTCAGTATCTACATATATCCATGTTCAACACCATATCATGTGTGGATATAAGGTATCCGTTTTTATTCTTTGAAAGCTTTTGATTGTTTGAATAATATTTACATGGGAAATTGACTCAGTAAGTGTATTATACCACATTTTAAGCCTCTACACAAGTGTTGGAAGATCACACGTAGCCATTACTGCAACATGTGCTTTAGTTCACGTGATGTGCAATATTCAATACATTGGGACAAATATTGCAGTTCATATGAACAGGTTCATAAACAGCGATTTAATTCCAACTTATAAGTAAAACGGATAATATTAATGAAAATGATTTGTACATTTTATGAAATGTATGGGCACACATACTACTATTTAAAGGAATTGTCTTGTTCATTGTATTGGTTTGTGTCGTTTTTATAGACAAAACTATTATGAATATTAATTGACCAGGTGCGACTTTGTCAAAACGTTTCATGATTCATTATCATTGTTTTTCGATAATAAAGTCAATTCAAATGCGATTAAAATATATCTGATGGTAGAATGTCTAACTCAAACAATATTTATACGGAAATTGTTAAAAATATATACATCAGGTCAAGGATTAATTTCGACAAGCATTACGTCCATTTTCTAATACTTCTTTACTGAAAAAGTGATCTCTTTGTACCTTTCATTGCATACTTATGAAGGGAATTGATTTCATAATCATGAGAAGAAACGTCTTTTTCCTAAATGAATACTCAATGAATATTCAGGTGTTCTGAAATTTTCATTTAAGCTAAATTGATGCTAGGCAGGTGCGCGTGTTGCTCACAATAAGATATGTAGTAAAACCGTGTAATTGTTGATATATTCAGGACACTATTTCAGTGATAAAACCATTCATTTCATATTTTGGCTAAAAAGTGTTGAATTCTGACACAGAAGCCGATATATTTTACACATTGAGTGGAAATTAGGTTAGATATATACTAATCAGCAACCAGAGTAGTCTTTTTCCGACGTCACAAAATGCACAAAACATGCCGTGACGTCAACAATGTCGCATTATTTTCAGTTATTTCATTACATTTGAAAATGTGGCTGTTACTCCGTTAATAATGATGGAAAATTAATAAAAATACATCTACACAAACAGGAGAATATGGGAATTTAAGAACTAAAATATGTATCAGATAGGTCCATCCAGATCGCTATTACCTGCTTTTTCATGTAGTACACCTGCATCTTTTCTTACAAATTGTGAAACTACCAAAAGCTATCCTCTCACATTGGGGAACTTTGTATTGGAATAATTTGGTTCACTGTGAACAAAACATCACGAAAATATACTGTCCATATCCACAGCAAATTCTCTCCATGTGATCGGAGTTACATTGACCTAATGTAAACCATAGCTGAGTTATGCCCCCTTATCTTTATACGTGCATGACCTCTCTGTCGACGTTTGACGTCATAGTAAAAAATCGATTTTTGACATTTATTGCGGGTCATTTTTTATTTTGTGAGTATGACGTTATGCATTAGCACATACATCCATTTCATATACACTTATGTCGTTCAGTTATCAAGCTGTATTTTCTTCGCTCACACTTCCCATAAAGATGCCAAATTAAAAAAATCGTAGCAGAGTGCTTTTATTGGTGCACGATAAAAAACTGAGAAATGTACTGTTTTTGTACACACAGAAAAGTTTTGGACAACTTTTAGCAGTGTCTCTTTCTCAAACCCCTGAGGTAGCCGCAATTATATTTATACCAACGGATAGGAAATTAAATATTCTACATGTCTGTGCAATTTCATAGCCGTACGCAGATCCAGGACCACGCGAGCGCAAATCTCGCACAACGTTCACTTTTCAAACTTTATGAAAATGTGCGCCTGAAAAAAAACTCGGCATCGGCATCCAGGGGGTTAAATTTCCCCAATGTGAGAAGATACCTTTCGGTAGTTTCCCAATTTGTAAGAAAAGATGCAAGTGTACTACATCAAAAATCAGGCAATAGCGATTCGGATGTCCCTATCCGATACATATGTTAGTTCTTAGATTCCCATATTCTCCTGTTTGTGTATATGTATTTTTATTAATTTTCCATCATTATTAACGGAGTAACAGCCACATTTTCAAACGTAATGAAATAACTGAAAATAATGCGACATTTTAGTTGACGTCACAGCATGTTTTGTGCATTTTGTGACGTCGGAAAAAGACTACTCTGGTTGCTGATTAGTATATATCTAACCTAATTTCCACTCAATGTGTAAAAGATTTCGGCTTCTGTGTCAGAATTCAACACTTTTCAGCCAAAATATAAAATGAATGGTATTATCACTGAAATAGTGTCCTGAATATATCAACAATTACACGGTTTTACTACATATCTTATTGTGAGCAACACGCGCACCTGCCTAGCATCAATTTAGCATAAATGAAAATTTCACAACACCTGAATGTTCATTGAGTATTCATTTAGGAAAAAGACTTTTCTTCTCATAATTATGAAATCAATTCCCTTCATAAGTATGCAATGAAAGGTACAAAGAGATCGATGTTTCAGTAAAGAAGTATTAGAAAATGGACGTAATGCTTGTCCAAATTAAGACTTGACCTGATGTATATATTTTTAACAATTTCCGTATAAATATTGTTTGAGTTAGACATTCTGCCATCAGATATATTTAAATCGCATTTGAATTGACTTTATTATCGAAAAACAATGATAATGAATCATGAAACGTTTTGACAAACTCGCACCTGGTCAATTAATATTGATAATTGTTTTGTCTATAAAAACGACACGAACCAATACAATGAACAAGACAATTCCTTTAAATAGTAGTATGTGTGCCCCTACATTTGATAAAATGTACAAATCATTTTCATTAATATTATCCGTTTTACTTCTAAGTTGGAATTAAATCGTTGTTTATTAACCTGTTCATATGAAACTGCAATATTTGTCCCAACGTATTGAATATTGTACATCACGGGAACTAAAGCACATGTTGCAGTAATGGCTACGTGTGATCTTCCAACACTTGTGTAGAGGCTTAAAATGTGATATAATACACTTACTTAGACAGTTTCCCATGTAAATATTATTCAAACAATCAAAAGCTTTCAAAGAATAAAAACGGATACCTTATATCCACACATGATATGGTGTTGAACATGGATATACGTAGATACTGAAATCAGTTTCATGAAAAAATATCTGAACGATGCGCAAAATATACATCACAATACTAAAAGTGCAATCGGAATGGTATGGGCATTGTGTTTACTCTTGTTCAACCGACCTTCACCTCAAAGAAATTGCCTAATATGTGCAACAATGTTGACAGATGACATCACTACCGATGACCGATTTCTTTCAAAATGGCGGCTTCGCTGAGAAGGGTACACAGGATTTTGCGACGACATTTTGCTTGATTCAGGGATCTTTTGTATATAAATGTGAGATGTAAGTAATCAGAATTATTCTGACTATCTGTGTATTGTGATATGTTCTTATCGTTTACATTGTAAATGACGGAACAAGCCAGAAATGCCGATAAGTACCGTTGTCGTTCTGCGTGATTTTGCGTCAGTCATGGCGTCACGCTGCACTAAAAGTTTGACAGTTTCTTATGAATTACCAAATTATTTCATTGTATCTATTTTCAATTTGCTATTTTTTGCCACGATACTCTTCCCCTGAATATACTAAGCGTATTGAGCTATTGTAAGCAATGATTAGAGGGCTGGATGTTAGGAAATTTCCGAAAATGCTACGCAGTGTAAAATTGGAATTTTTCTTTGTTTACATTTCAGTCAAGCGCTGTCTTTCGAGCACAGCGTTCGTTTTCATACAAAGTATATTTCGTTTCGTTTTGTCTAGACAGTTGGTATTGCTGACAAAGACCATTTGTAATTTGAATCTATGATATATGGGGAATTCAATGATGCATTTGTCGCAGCTAACTATGAAGTATACATGATGTAATGGGCTTCTCAATACCGGCCTTCTCGAAACGTGATTTAGTAAACACTATCCAATATGGCGGAAAGCGCACTTCGGCGTTCGTGTAAGTGTATTTTCGAAAACATCTCAACCTATTCTAGGTACATCGGTGACGTTTCAGAATTATCATTCCTGGTTACATGAAAACTTGATATCAGTGATCATTAATATGCTATTTTTGAAATTCATTTCTCCCAGTAATTATCCGATTTTCACATTTCAAAACATACTGCAAATAACGCTGTGAATCTCGATTTTGTACAGTTTGAAAAATGGCGACATTTACGAAGAAGCCTATTTTGAAAGGCGATTTTAAGCACTTTCGCTTGGTCTGAGATAATAGTGGATGGTATCAAGAAACTGGGAATTTTCCGCAGAATTCAAAACTGTGAAGTATTTATATATGCGTGGTATATTTAGAATTTTATTCGACTTCAAAGTGAGGGGTGAAGAGGAGGGACATATATGTCCCTGTGGCATCCAGGGGGTTAAATAACCAAACAAGCAAATCTTACTCAGGGATTTGTGTACTTTGAAGCAGTAATTTCAGAGTGTACCAGAATGAATTGGAACGAAGTTGGCATATCCAAATTATTCTAAATCACTGCTGTCTAACTGAAGAAAATGAAATAGTTTTATATATATTTGTATCGTATTTACATAGCGGCAGTAATAACATCTTGGAAAATATTTGTGGCAGAAATTCCACTTTTATGTGAAACATGAAGTCAATCCATTATGTTTGACAAACAAAGAATAACAAAACGGTTCTGTTGTCTTTGATATCGTAATTATTGATAATTGTAAGAATGGGCTTGTTCAAACGGAAAAGCAACTTTTACCTATAAAACTGATTTTAAAGGGCGTTCTTGGTAAATTTGATGGCATGCATTTTTCAGATATCACGAATTTACGAAGAGAAGTTAAAAATAGCTCCCAGGACCCCACTCCTCAAAGCCCTCGTTGCTCTACGACAGTCGTAAATCTTACGCTGAAGTATGGGAGTCTTAGCGACTAACGGGATCGGGTGATCAGGCCCGCTGACTTGGTTGAGACATTGTATCCCAGTTACGTAGATCGATGCTCATGCTATTGATCACTGGATTGTCTGGTCCATTTTCGTTTATTTACTGAACGCGGGCATACAGCTAAAGTGTGGCTGAATTTGGCGTTAAACACAAAACAAAGAAGAATTTCCAGATATTTTAAAAATACACAGACATACATTGATTATCTTTTGTGATAGACTTGCGTGTATTTGTTGTCATCACCCTTTAAATATAGACCGCATCCATGGTGTAGTAGTTAGGGCGCCTGCCCGGAGAGCGGAAGGTAGATGGTACCGTCCGTGGCCGCGTCATACCAAAACATGTTTAATGTATGGTATTTATTGGTCCCTGTCTGGCGCTCGGCATTAATTTGACAACGTTTCCTGGGAGAAGTGATTGTGTGGGCTGCATGTAGAGGAGGGAAGGACCCTAAGCTGATAAGCATTACCAGCCTGACTGTGCCAAGATCCCCCGAACCCTTTCTGCTGCATATTTATGTTAATCTGTAAAACAGAATAATGATGGCTATTTATGTTAAAAGGGGTCTGTACCTCTGACGCGTGCATGCTCAAAGGGCTGACACATGATTACTCCAGATAACCCAAACTGCCTGTTAGACACTGGAAGGTTATAGTAACATGACATCCCACCGGGTACCCATCATAATTGACCCTATCATGGATTTTTGCGTGGAAAGTACTGTCTTACATGACCTCTTCTGATTAGAAGTGTTTTGAATTTACTAAGGATATGTCCAAGCTTCAACATCTTGTCTCTCTACGGGATATGAGATTAAACCTTCCCTGCCTTCTTTGTAGTTAGATAGAAGTTACAGGGACACCCTGACAACAGGATTTGATAAATATATGTCAGCATCGGTAGCATATTTGTTTAGTGTTAGAGTTGCATTGAAAAGTGTAGCAACTTTCGCACTCAGCAATATTCCAGCTATATGACAGCAGTCTGTAAATAATTGGGTCAGACAGTCCAGTGATCAACAGCATGAGCATCGATCTGTACAACTGGGAATCGATTATACGTGCCGACCAAGTCAGCGAGCCTGACCACACGATCCATTTCACTTCACTTCATGATCACCTTTGCCACAAGCATGGGTTACTGAATATCAACACAATGTAGTTATGTAGTTAATATGAGAGAGTGTAAAACATCTGTGAAACTTCAGTCTAACTTCAGTCTCATTCTTAGGGAAAAGGACTCGTAGAAAACTGTCTTTACTGAGGAGGGATTAGTGCAGAAGTGAATCAAAAACGAGTTATTTGGAACAGAACATGACTTCATTTTAATGTGATGAAATTATTTAATGCGAGGACATACTGAAACTATTTAGCTACCATGGAGTCTAACCATCACTATAGAAAGAAGCAAGTAGGAGGGGATGTCTCAAAAGCAAACCCAGGACTGATGTCGTGGACGGTGCCTTGAGGTCGGCTCGGGGATATCCACCCACCAATCTAACCCCCCACCCCGACATCTGTTTGAATAAATGGATGTCCTACAAAATAAACTAGATTTCACATTTTTGTATTTGTATCGCAATTATTGTATTCGAAAATATGAATTCTTCTTATGTAAACTTGCATCTTCCCTTTCTGTGGATGACATATCACGATATTTCCTTTTTAGAACTAAAACGTCGGTATAAACAGACATTTGCATTGTTATCGTTACGTGATCAAATTTGAAACAATTTTGAAAGAAATTACAATATTTGAACATGTTAATATCACGATGGGCAGTTTTTTCTAAGCTAGCATATGCACGATTTTTTTTTAAAACCTGTCGTATTTTAGGTTTGTTTCATAAAATAAGCGGTCTTGGTTTTTATAACTGTTATGACATATGCTCAGTTCCTATATGGGTATTCTGGGTAATACACGCACTGTGACGCACATGTCCTAAATTGAGCGAGTGAGTTTAGTTTTACGCCGCCTTTAATAATACTTCACACCCGCAACAGCAAATTTCTCACAGTGTGGGAAACTGAAACCGGGTCTTCAACTTGAGGAGCGAACGCTTTAATCGCTAGGCTACACCGCCACCCGTATTAAAGTGCAAAGGGAGTCTTGATTTTGACAGTAACGGGTACTGCTACGAGATGGTTCAGATTTGAGCAATGTTTGTGAGAGGATGCTATAAAACGGAAGTACAGCAGGACACCGGTGTTGCGGGCAGCATATAATGGACACAGGGACGTGGTGGAGTTCCTGGTGGGTAGAGGGGCTGATGTGTCACTGGTGGACAGGTGGGGTTACAACGCCCTTCACTACGCCTGTAGTGGTGGAGACGTGGAGACGGTGAAGCTGATCGTGTCCATGAACGTGGTGGACATCAACGCCAGGAACATCTACGGGGACACAGCGGCCGACATAGCGAGAGGCAGGGGGCATCAGCAAGTGTTGGATCTCCTGGTGTCACGTGGTGCACACTGAGTCAGTGTCGGTGTGGACAGAGACGGAGCACATGTCGTTACTGACGCGGTGTGGTGTGTGCCGTTCACGTAGTCGTGGGTCACGATTCAGGTGGCTTCCTTTTTTCTTTTTGAATCTAAATAAAAGTTGTTGAATGAATTTTCAGACATTTTGTCATGTTTTGTCTTTGGAACCTCGCATGATCAGGTAGGAAAATTGTAAACTGAGTATAAACATAATCGGTGAGTGATTGTACATAAATGTCGCCCGTCTTAACGTAATTCTGTGTTAATTTCAATAATTCTGTTCAGAGAATATCGCGAATCGTGAAACAGACAACAACAATTTGTTTTTTATATGTCGCTGCACTCTGTGACCTCAGACTGAGCCGAGGTTCACCCAACTGACGTGGCGCCATTTGTACAGTGACAGTGACGTCACACTGCTGGTGACGTCACAAACATACAGAGGTGCTGGGTCGTCTTCTCAGCACGCTGCCTCACAACACAAGCGGTGTTACTCAAATACCAGGTCGTCGCTTCTGCTTAAAGCAACGTTCGTTATGTGTGTATGCCTCATATGTGTGTCAGAACAGAAGTTGACGCTCACATTAGCACACACATACAAGTAGATGAGTACACGATTATGGATATGTATTTTAAACCTTGTACAAAACTTACAGTGCATTACAGTACAGTGTGTAAGTGGGTGTCTGAGCTTCTTATAATATGACCGCAACGTACAGGTGAAATGTACATCATAAAATAATTAATACGAGTTTCAGTATCGAAGAAACCATTAAAAATTCAAAAGGACCAGTTCGTGAAAGAGAACGATAACCATGTAAAAGACATGTCAAAAAGGTGTGTTACGGTTTCAAGTGAAATATATTATGTCTACATGAACATACACAGTCACCTAGACAACGAACGATTAACCAAGTCACGAACTGTCGACATACCTTTTTGGGAGTCCCAAGATCACACACATGCCTGCAGTGGGGCGATGCATGCTGTTAGAAACAACAATCCACATTTTCTCATTCTTTCATGGGATCTCAGGCGAGAGTATGGACAGCGTGGTGTTTAAAGGTCACATGCAACGTAAAACACAACTTTGCAGATTCTGGTACCTTTCGGTATGCACTTACCGAAACAAATCATAAAAAATGCCAATTCAACCTATAAAGTTGAAAAAAACGCGATGAAAAAAAAGCCCGCGAAATCGGAGTTCAAACGTTTCACTAAATTCCCCCAAGCGCTGGGGGGAAAACTGGTTTCAACAGCTGTGCTGCGCTGCGTCCATAACGCATGCGCAGTGAATAGGTTCGCGGAGCTTGAAACAGTATGCATGCCCAGCGTCTGAGGTCGTGAGCAGTAGCCTAATCTTGGTTGTGTACACAAACAAGTAAATGATCTACTCGTTACGTAAAAAAAAACCTTGCTGATTGTGGTAAGCAGCTAGTCTCTGTCACAGAGCTCAGTGTCTGGTTTATTCACACCTACATGTCTGCTTGCCTCTCTGCTAAAGACAACATGCAATACACAGCTTCAATCATTGACCACATGTAATTCGAAGTTAACACCTATCAGACTATACGTCATAAAGAAAATAAGTTGATTTATGACTCGTGCACCCGAGTCCCGTCTCTGCCACATTATGTAATTAGGCACGTGTGATACACATGACATGTTTTTATGTCTGTGGGTTGCAAACAAACTACATTCACTTTTTTCGGATGACTGGATCTGACGGAAACTGGTGCAAACTCTTATCAGTTTAAAGTCCTGCCTTGTACTTGGACGAATGACAGATTCCAGCCACGCAGTAGTTTACCATTTCTACTGATGTCATTTTTGATTGGATCGAGCGCAAATTCGGAGAACATGTATTTTCAACACCCAACATCTCTATATACATTCTTCATGGATAACGACTTGTTTTAGTGTGTATGATTTTGTTTGACAACAGTATGTGAATCCATAGTGAAACGACGCATCAAGTACACAAAAAGAAGTTGTTATCCATAAAGAATCTTACTTTCTTGTGACTCGCTATACTTCTAAAATGCCCATCAAACAGATCATCTGTCTGTACACACAATGAACCCCCAGCAGATCAGCAAATGAAACAGCCAATCAGAATCCGTCGTTACACTTGAGTGCACATTCAGATGCTAAGACTGGGTTCGGTCTCCCGAGGGCTTCGTTTCGGGGGAAGTAAGCCCAAGTACAAAATATTGCACTTTTGAATCGCGATTGTACGCTTATAATTTTGTTTATTTGTTTTTTTAAAAGCAGCAATGTATATTATATGTCATGAATAAGTGATGAATGTGTTTAAATTATGTTTGATTTTTTAGTTGCATGTGACCTTTAAACAACTAGCTATGCTGCCAGTGAGTGAGTGAGTGAGTGAGTGAGTGAGTGAGTGTTGCCCCTATCTGTAACAGAAACGCGCAAAAATAGTCCAATTCCGACTGAGTGACTGTTATTGTCAACCTGCTCAGCCATGTGCTTGGCAACAGAACTTTCAGTGTAGTCTTCACTAGAGTGAGTGAGTGAGTGAGTGAGTGAGTGAATGTTTTCCCTCGTTATACCGTATGCGAAAAATCCAGTGGTCAAATGTGTGAGTGTTTCTACCAGAGTCAGCAATGTTATAGGCGATGCTCTGAAACAGAATCTTGTTCAAAGAATCCAGTGGTTGATATCATGAGTAAGTGTTTTCACCTAATCACTAAGATTGTGCGTACTGTAAGAGTTTCTGGATCAAACCAGGTATCACTCTTTATCTTTCTTCTCTCGTGTAAACAGCCTCAGTTGTGTGGTGGTTAGAACGTCAGCCTGGTGAGTGGCCGCGTGTTCCCTGCCTGGTGAGCACTATTTTTCCACGCCATTCTGTCTCCAAATGCTACAATATATATTCTTTGACAAACAAATGTCGACTCGGGAAAAGTATACCATCACAATAACTGACTTACTCTGGAGTGAAATGAAGGGGTGGGTGGGAGTGTACAATCACCATACCTGACTCACTCTGTTTTGAAATGAAGGGGTGGGTGAGGGTCGGGGATATGCAATCAGTGACAATGACGGTCACAATAACCCAATCATTCAATAGTGAAAGAATAGTGGGGGATATAAAAGATGACAAACTGACACACTGCAGTTAGTCATAATTCAAACAGCTCAAGTGTACACAGATGGCCAAAATTCTGACCATATTTGTGCTTTTGAATAGCAAACTTCAAAACGAGGCACAGTTCCAGCACATGTTTCTGTGTTGTTCTTGTAGATAAGGTAAATAAACTTTAAATGTCATAATAAGAGCTTTTTATGTGCACAAATTATGTGAAGTAATGAAAGTAGGTTGCAATCTCAAAAGATGAGCAATGACATATGCTTGCATCATTTGACCCAACAATTAAAATGCACACCTTTATTAAAATATATATGTGGGGGGAAGGCTAAGCACCCCCAATATGTTTTACAAAGGTTTGGCTGACATCAGGTGTGACCCTGGTATATGGTCAACTGAAATACACATTCTGGCATGTCTACTCATTATAAAGAAATCCTTGTACATTTTTATTTTGTCCTTGTTGGAAGAATGTTTAATGAAGCATTTTTCTGGCTACATGACATATTTAGGTAAACATGTCTGCTTCAAGACAAGTTCACAGTGATACCGCATGATCAGTCATAGCTCATTGAATCTTTTGACTTTGAAACAATTGTTTGTCTGAAAGCAACCTTTGAAAGCACAGTTTTGAAGCTGTACCACTTAAGTGATAGTTATGTTGAGAAGAACAGTATGAGGGTACTGCAATATGCTCCCTATGAGCTACCTTTAAGACATTAATACATTGACGCTCTATGGCTGGCATAGTTATCCAGAGAAGATCAGAATGAGGCAGTCTGCTATAACAGATTTGTTTCAAAAGTTGTGATTATCTGTGAAGTTGTTCACAGAACAGTGCTTGAACTGTGTCATAAGACGTGTCTTGACACAGCTGGTTATTGTGCCGTGTGGACAACTTGCACACTGAAATCAATATGACAACCCCGACGTACTGTAACCGTCCCTGGTGGCAGGAAGGCTGCATTGATTGGTAAGGTACCATCACTCTGAAGTCAACATGCCAACACTGATGTACTGTAACAGACCCTGGTGGAATGACGGCAGCATTGATCAGCCAGGTACCATCACTATGAAGTCAACATAATGTCAGTGGTGACTAGGGTACCGATCTCACCTGTCAGTGGTGAGTGGGGTACTCATCTCCACTTTATGCAGACGTCAGTGGTGGGTCACGCACCCATCTGCCCCGCATGTACATGTCAGTGGTGAGTGGGGTACCCATTTCACCTGGATGTAGATGTCAGTGGTGATTTGGGTACCCATCTTGCCTACATAGAGGTGTGAAAGGGGTATCCAACTCCCCTGGATGTAGATGTCAGCAGTAAGTGGGGTGCCCATCTCCGTGTACGTAGCTATCAGTAGTGAATGGGGTACCCATCTTTATGTACATGTCAGTAGTGGGTACCGACCCATCCCTATTCGATGTAGGTATCAGTAGTTTGTGGGGTACCCATCTCAATTCGATAAAGGTATCGGTAGTGAGTGGGTAGCTGTCTCATCTTTATACACATGTCAGTAGTGGGTGGGGTACCCATCTACATTCAATGAAGGTATGAGTAGTGGGTAAGATACCCGTCTCATATTTATGTACATTGCAGTAGTGAGTGGGGTACCCATCTCCATTCGATGTAGGTATCAGTGTTGAGTAGGGTACCCATCTCCCCTGTATGTACATGTCAGTTATGAGTGAGGTACCATCTCAATTCGATGGAAGCATCTGCAGGGAGTGGGGCACCCATATCCATTCGATGAAGGTATGAGTAGTGAGTGGGATGTCAGTCTCATATTTATGAACATGTCAGCAGTGGGTGGGGTACCCATCTCTATTCCATGTAGGTATCAGTATTGAGATGGGGTACCAATCTAAATTCGACGTAGGCATCTGTAGTGAGTGGGCTATCCATCTCCCCTGTATGTAGATGTCAGTAGTAAGTGGGGCATCTCCATTCAATGTAGTTATCAGTAGTGAGTGGGGTACCTATCTCCCCTATATGTACATGTCAGTTGTGAGCAGGGTACCCATCTCCATTCGATGTAGGTATCAGGTGTTAGTGTGGTACCCATTTCCCCTGTATGTACATGTCAGTAGTGAGTAGGGTACCCATCACCATTCGATGTAGCTATCACTAGTGAGTGGGGTACTCTTCCCCTCTTAACACACAAGTGTAGTGTTGAACTACAGTTGTTATTGGTGGTACAGTACAGGTCTTTCTAATACATTTGCCTGCTTCTCGGTGTCAACAAATTGATGGGATGTGCCAGTAGTCTTGTTCTCAGAGCTGATTACTTCTGTTTCAGGTACCCACAATGACAGACCATCACAAGAGAATTATGTTTAACTTCAGCAATGGACGCATTCCCTGGAACCATTCTCTCACCCGCAGAGAGTCGAAGGAATTCTCATTGGTTACCAAGTGCATGCCACATGGCAGATGTGTGAGTCCTAATGTGTCCAGCAAGACCAGAAACAAGTTTTAGTTTAGTTTTACGCCAGAGTCAGCAATATTCCAGCTATATGGTGGTGGTCTGTAAAAATCGAGTCTCAACCAGACACGTGATCAGCATGAGTTTCAATCTCCACAATTGGGAACTGGTGACATATTTCAACTAAGTCAGCAAGCCTGACCACTCGGTCCTGTGAACAGTCTCTTACAAGAACCACAGGTTATTGAATGTCAGTCTTCTAACCTGGACCTTCACAGGTACAGTCTGCATGAATGCTATTCTGTATGCATCATTAATTGCTGTGTGGCTCAGAGGACAGGTGTTTCACAAAGGTGCATTTTGACTTACTGAACACATGACCTATGTTCAAATCACCTGTTATGGCAGTTTTCACGAAAAGCGTCTGACCCTCTGGCAAATCTGGCAGATTTGTCGACGGTCTGGTGGATTCTACAGCCCCCAGTGTTCAACTGGATATTTCACAATTACTTTCACTGAAGTTGTTAAATGTAACATGTCAAACTTGTTTATAAATTTTTATTCTATGGGTAGTAACAATTGTCAGTGGGTCAGACAGATATCTGAAACTTAAAGTACCCAGTGTCCTGTTAGTTTGGAAAACTATACATGAACACTGTTGTGGTGCTTTCATGGTTTTACTCACAATGGATTTTTGCAGACAGTACATGAACTTGAATTAAATAAAAATGCCACGACAAATGCACACTTTCTGAATATCAATCAAATGCACTCAGTAAGTCAACTCCAAAACAACATGTCAAGTTTCTTTTATGAAGAGTATATATTCCATTGATATGATTTGACTGGAGTGAAATTTAAGGTAGGTTCCAGAGACTGTTTTCATCCTTATCCTTATAAGATTTTACGTTTTACCGGGGCTGTCACTTCTCGAGAACTCAATAACAACGACTTCGTTAAACAGGCCAACTCGCTACTGCCAATTCACTTCTTGAGCGAGAGACTGGTTGTGTTTGCACAAATGTCTTTTGTTTGATTTGGTGGTTTTTTTTGCAATTGTCATGGAATCCACACCGTGTACATTCGAGAATACATATTTAATGAGAGATAATTGAGGCTTAATGCGTTACAGAAAGTTACCCCTATAGCATTGCTTATAAATATCGGTTGAACTATATACGTCATGGTTCTATGTTGACAATACATTTATTTTCCGTTCTCAACCAGCTTTTGTAACACATCGCACACACCCACAGCAGTCCTGCCAATAGCAGTCACGTGATCACGTTCACTCACAAATTCCAAGAAAGCAATCGGAACGTTTGACGTTGAACATAGATGCCTCATGATATGATAGCGCTATTTATCGTTTCTCCATTCTGAACCAATCGCCATTTTCCGTAAACTGCTGCGGCAACACAGGTCACTAACAGTGCTGCCTGGCCACCTCCTCGCCTCAGTGCGTGTTTCTGACATACATATACTGAGAGAAAGAAAACAGGATCACATAATATTTCAGATTTTAATCTCGTCAAACATACAGACTTGATTTATTGTTTTCAGTGCAAGTAAAGAAAAGCTGTATCGAGTATATCCTCGGTGTGCTCTCGCAACTTCCAGTAACTTCATTGTATATGTGTTGGTCTGAGAATAAGCTGGGATACTTTATGTCTTTCGAGACCCTCTGAAAAGTGATCGTTGTGCCAGATGTGCACTCGTGCGGCACTAGATATACCTCTAATCTAATTTACCTCATGTCCATGAAATGACACGGAAACGCCGATGGTGTAAGTTTAACTACAAAACATTCAAGCGGTTTGTAAACACAGTCACTCATACGTATAGTTTCTGCCATTCATAGTAGACGGCACTGCTGGTGATGTTAATAATTGCAGAGGAAGCCAAACTCAAGGGTAAAGTAATTAAGCATTGCTCCAGCTATGTTTGGAAGCCACGCTAGTGTCACGTGTTGAAGTCACCATGCGGTACCATAGAGCATACAAACTACAGAAACATGACCAGATAAGGAACAAATATCACATATTACAGCAGAGGCTAAGAAACAAACGGTTCCTGTTAGGTGTCCACGTGAAGAATTGACGATATTTGGGAAGATGATGGTATATGTGCAAAATGTGTCTTTACAGATGCTTTGGAGAATGCTACGAATGGCCGCTGTTGCTGCTGACAGAAGGGTCGCTACTTAGCAACAGCAGGGTCGCTACTGAAAGATCATCAGAATATCAATCACTGGTTTATTTGGACCATTCAGTTTTGATGGGGAATTGTGGGTGAATGTTGGGGTAGAAAGGTGAAGTGTAATATCTGCCATGAATGCTGGGATTCCTGTGATCATCAGCCCTGTCTTTTATGCGCGGAGCGTGCGGACGTCCTGTATGCTGCGACATTTACGTGGATTCTTACTGCCTGGTACCCCTGAGGCACAGTCAACTGCTGATAATGATATGATGCTGCGCTTTGTATTTGTTTGATCCGCAGGTAATAAAAGGCATCAGGTCACAATGTGCACATTGAATACAAACATGTTAGATTCAAAGGTGTGAAAGGGCACAAACATTACAGCGGTCGGATGGATGGACGGACAGAGTGATGTGTGTATTATTTATCACCTGCATTGTATACAGACGGACTGACAGCGACGACAGATATGTCTGACAAATAAGCTGTATTCCGGAATCAAATATGGGAGGTACGAATGTGGGGGCTTGGGATGGGGCACTGTGTCCCCAGCAGTACACACTCGGACTTGTAGATACTGGACAAACTCGAGCTGGGTCGCGTTTGACATCATTCCAGTGTGTGTTGAGGGCTGTGAAAAAACTGTTGGCTGGGTTTACTTGTACAGTTCAAACTGACTGAAGCACCACACAAACATCCGAACAGGAGTGAAAAACAGATGTTTGCATGTTTTCATGTAATTGATAACGACATGGGCTCTCTACCCACTGCGCCAATCATGTGTGATGATTCTTTTAGTTATAATGATCACTGCGTTGTCTGGTCCAGACTCGATACTTTCGAACCGTCGCCATATATCTGGAATAACACAGGAGTGAGGTGTATATCTATACTCACTCTTATTTGTATACTTAAAATCCTCTAAAGGATCGCAAGGAAAATGCCACGTTAGTTACGTTTAATATTGTGGCTGTGAGCATTATTAATAGGCTCGTGGACCCGGACCTTCACTATGCTTGCCATAAGAGGCGTCTAACGGATCGGGTGGTCAGGCTAGCCGACACAGGTCATCGCTTCCCAATTGCACAGATCGATGCTCATGTTGTTTATCACTGAACTGTCCAGTCCAGAATCAAATATGTACCTACCGCCGCCATATAGCTGGAATATTGCTGAGTGAAACTGGGTGGGGGAGTTTTTCTTGCAAGAAATGACAAATTATTAAAATCACAATTAGATTTATGCCTCCGAATTTTAATTCACGAGTCAGTGTTATCACCTTGAGAGTAATACAATTACATCCCAGGACAAATTACTTGGTACATGTGACATCAGTAGTTCTTCACATGGACGATCTCATTGAGTAATAAACTATCTTCAGAAGCAGGACCTTGTATTTCATTATCAAAATTCAAATGAAGTCAACTGTACTGTCATTACTGTATTACACATCTCGGTATGTTACATACTGCTAGTGGGTTAAGTTACGATCAGTACAGAGTTGCGTTATTACTGATCGATCAGGTGCAGGATGTAACTTGAGCACACCAGCTCGTTGTTTCTTAGTGTTCATCATACAATCAGCAGTTGAATTATCATGTTTAAAACCCTTCAAGACGTTTGTGGCAGTAATTTTGTGATTACCTTATCTATTCCTTAAATTAAACCTTACTGCAGACCTAAGATCTGAAAGACCATGAAGGTGCAAGCCATTTCTTTCTCGGTTCCTTTTGTATTATCAATATTGTTATTGTATAGTCCCTTCTTATAAACTGAGGGTTGCTGGTGGGGTCTGTGGGTTGGGGAGTGGTGCTATGAATCAGGGCCTAGATTTTCGAAGCTCCCTTAGTGCTAAGATAGTCGTAAGTTATTGGCTATTAATGGCAGTTACGACTATGTTGGCGCTAAGAGAGCTTAAAAAATCTATAGGGACTGAATTACAAGGGCGGCATTCACAGCTCCGTTTCTGCTCGTCTAGCCTAATGGATAGACCTTTTGCTGGTCATGCCGAAGGTTCTGTTTCGAATCCCTTTAGCAAAAAATGTTTTCAGGATGAAAACATAACTGGCGCTCTTTGCAAGAAAGATTTTCTTTCATGAAAACACTGATGCAAGAGTGAGATTAAAATTTCGACAATCTATGTAATGATAAGAGACTTGTATACAGTCTGCATGTGCAGTTAGGCCAGGCGAGCCGGACCGGTCCCCTACCCGGATGTGCCTGCCTCGCACGTGCTGCTCGCGAACCGTGTCACATGTATACACGTCGCATTCAGATCTTCAATAAAACTTGTAGTGAACAGTCATCTGTCGTTGGTCTTCATGTCACACTGTTACATGGTGTCAGAAGTGGTTTCGTCAGAGAATGGACAAACTACGACCACCCTCACCTTTGCTTTTGACTGGTAATCTTGCTGAGAACTGGCGTAAGTTCAAGCAACGGTTTGAGCTGTTTTTGACTGCTTCTGACAAGGACGGGAAAGGTGACAAGGTAAAGTCGTCTATTTTTTTGTCTACAATTGGAGAAGATGCACTTGAACTTTATAACACATTTCATTTTGAGAGTGAAACGGATGCCATGAGACTTAAGTCAATTTTGGATAAATTTGAAGCTTACTGCATTCCCAAACGTAACATTACCTTCGAGAGGCACAGATTCTTTACATGTAGCCAGAGGGAAGGGGAGAAAATAGACCAGTATGTTACAGAGTTAAAGAGCAGAGCAAAAACATGCGCGTTTGGAGATTTGCATGACTCACTCATACGAGATAGGATAATTTGTGGCATTGCAAGTGATGCATTAAGGGA
Organism: Haliotis asinina; assembly: GCF_037392515.1. Classification (NCBI taxonomy): domain Eukaryota; kingdom Metazoa; phylum Mollusca; class Gastropoda; order Lepetellida; family Haliotidae; genus Haliotis; species Haliotis asinina. Next base: position 9,765,132 of record NC_090292.1, read on the forward strand.
AAGACTCTTCCGTGAAGATGATTTGACTTTAGACAAGACTATTACTATGTGCAGAGCTGCTGAAGCTAGTAAAGTTCAAGTTAAGGAACTTCATCCACTAGACCCTCAGCCAGTACATTCAGTTGAACAACAATCAAAATCTGGTCGTCGAAAATCTAACAGGAAAAAGTCACAGAGTTCTGGTTCACGTTCGATTGAGCAGTCTGATACGTGTGGCTATTGTGGATTTACACACGCTCCTAGAAAATGTCCTGCATCTGGAAAATCATGTGATAAATGTGGGAAACAGAATCACTTTGCTAGAGTTTGTAGGTCCAAACATCAGTCATCGAAAAGTAAAGTTCACTTTGTTGAGAAAACCCAAGATGAACTCTTTGTGGATTCAGTTGATGCAGATGTCGTTTCTGGCAAAGATTGGATAGTCTCTTTACAGGTCAATAACACGTTCTTGCCACTTAAACTTGACACAGGTGCTCAAGCTAATATCCTTTCTGAGAAAGATTTCAACAGACTATTAGACAAGCCCAAACTGCGCCTCTCAAAGACTAAACTCACTGGTTACTCTCATGTTGATATTCCTGTAATGGGTCAGTTTACAGCTAAAGTTTGTCACAAGAACATACAACTTGATCTCATATTTGTTGTAACTCCAGAAGATGTTCAGTCTATTCTAGGGCTGAAAGCATGTGACCAGTTGAATTTGGTTCGCCGTGTTCTCTCTGTTGATGCTGAGTTACCTTTGAATGGAGGTGTAGTATTTCAGAAATATGCAGACGTGTTCAAGGGTCTAGGTAATCTGCCAGGTGTTCATCACATCAAGCTCGACAATGATGTTCCACCTGTCGTAAACGCATGTCGTCGAGTGCCCTTTGCTTTACATGACAGACTGAAGGAGGAACTCAATCGCATGGAGAAGCTTGACGTCATAACCAAGGTGAATGAACCAACGGATTGGGTGAGTCCTCTTGTAATTGTTGAAAAGCCAAACAAACAATTGAGAGTCTGCATTGACCCTAAGGACTTGAATAAGGCCATTAAACGTGAACATTTTAAGCTTCCCACACGAGATGAAATCACTGCAAAGTTCTCGAATGCACGTTATTTCAGTAAACTGGATGCGTCAGCTGGATTTTGGCAACTGAGGTTGGATGAGGAGAGTTCGAAGGTCTGTACGTTTATAACACCTTTTGGAAGATATAGATTCTTACGGCTCCCCTTTGGCATATCTTCTGCTCCAGAAGTGTATCATAAGACAATCCACACTTTGTTTGATTCAGTGGAAGGTGTAGATACCTCCATGGATGATATTATTGTGTCAGGTTCGACACCTGAAGATCATGATAACCATCTTTCTCAGGTCCTTGATATCGCACGTCGGAATAATTTGAAGTTCAACCCAGACAAATGTGTATTTGGAGTCACCGAGTTAACATTTCTTGGCGATGTGATTAGCAGCTATGGTGTGAAGCCAGATGCCCGGAAGGTTGAAGCAATACAGTCTATGCAGAGACCTACCTGTAAGAAAGATATCCAAAGGTTTTTGGGTATGATAAATTACTTAGGTAAATTCATCCCTCGCTTGTCAGAGAAGACGCAACCACTTAGACAATTGTTGGACAAAGATGTTGATTTTCTGTGGCTACCTCAGCAGGAACAATCATGGTTGTCTCTGAAGCAAGCTGTGTCACAGGAGCCAGTCCTGAAGTTCTTTGATCCTGGGAGGAAAATCAAGATTTCGTCTGACGCTTCCCAGAATGGGTTGGGTGCTGTCCTGCTGCAGAAGTATGATTCTGATTGGTTGCCTGTAGCGTATGCTTCCAGAGCTCTTACCTGTGCTGAAACAAGGTATGCTCAAATCGAAAAGGAAATGTTGTCAATAACTTTTGCATGTGAACATTTCCATCAGTACTTATATGGGCAGTCCATACTTGTAGAAACGGATCACAAACCACTTGTTTCAATTTTCAACAAATCTCTGAATGGCTGCCCTCTCAGAATACAGAGATTCATGTTAAGAATGCAACAGTATGATGTTCAAGTCTCACATACCTCGGGAAAGTTCATGTTTACAGCTGATACATTGTCCCGCTCATGTCCTTCATCAAAGCCCGGATCTGTTTCGTCATCTGAAGAATGTGTTCAAGCCTACGTTGACATGATCGTCTCGTCTCTCCCTGTGTCCACGACACGCTATGCTGAGATACATCAGGAGACAAGCCGGGATCCAGTGCTAGTCGCTTTGATGGAAATTGTTCAGTCAGGTTGGCCAGAGCATAGAAGTTCATGTCCCGTGAATCTTCGTGAGTATTGGAACTACAGGCATGATTTGACTGTTGTAGATGGTGTCATCTTCAAGGGTGTTAGGGTTGTAATACCTACCTCGCTCAGAAACTGCATGCTAAACAAAATTCATGCTGGTCATCTTGGTATGGAGAAATGTAAACGTAGATCCAGAGAAACTCTTTTTTGGCCACGACTCAATCATGATATTGACAATATTGTGTCTAACTGTTCTATGTGTCAAACATACAGGAACAGACAGCAGCCTGAACCTCTGCAACCTCATCCGACGGTTTCTCGCCCTTGGCAGAAAGTTGCCGCAGATCTCTTTTACTGTGGTGGGAAAGATTATCTGGTGATTGTAGATTATCTCTCCAACTATCCGGAGGTATGCTCCTTGACAGATACGTCGTCTCGTCGTGTCATCGCCTCCATGAAAACGGCGTTTGCTCGCCATGGTATCCCCGACGAGGTATTTACAGACAATGGTCCCCAGTTTCGTAGTCACGAATTTAGACAGTTTACACGTGACTGGCAATTCAAGCATAACACGTCTAGTCCAAACTACCCACAGTCAAATGGTTTGGCAGAAAAAGCTGTTCAGATTGTGAAAAACATTTTGCGTAAGGAAAGTCGGGATCCTTATATGGGGTTACTTGCTTACAGGAGCTCTCCTCTTGATAATGGGCGATCCCCAGCCGAGATTCTTTTGGGCAGACGTATTCGCTCTAATCTCCCTATTCAGGAGACACTTTTGCAAGTTCCCAGATCTCGTAAAGTTGTTAAATATAAGGAGAATCAGAAAGTAAAACAGAAGCGCTATTACGACAGGTCTACTAAGAGTTTGAGTAGGCTTCAGTGTGGTGACAAAGTTGCAGTGCGTGATCATCAGCGGCGTGATTGGTCACAACGAGGTACGGTCATTCAGGACGTTGGCCCAAGGTCTTACTTTGTTCAGACAGATCGTGGTAGTCTACTTCGGAGGAATCGTCGTGATATTCTGTTGTCGTCACGCACGTTTGTGCCAGTGAAGAGTGCTGGAACCGCCGATGTTACATCTTCGTCGTCTACGACGTCCCCAGTGTCTGGGATGTCTCCGTCGCCGACTGTGACTAGATTTGGCCGTGTGTCCAAGCCACCCATGAGATTGGGAGTGGATTGTTAACTGTTGTATGTTTAACCATGTTCGATGTTTCAGATGGTTCACTGCCGTCTGGAGAAGTTTCGTGCTAGAGAGGGGAGATGTAATGATAAGAGACTTGTATACAGTCTGCATGTGCAGTTAGGCCAGGCGAGCCGGACCGGTCCCCTACCCGGATGTGCCTGCCTCGCACGTGCTGCTCGCGAACCGTGTCACATGTATACACGTCGCATTCAGATCTTCAATAAAACTTGTAGTGAACAGTCATCTGTCGTTGGTCTTCATGTCACACTGTTACAATCTAAAACACAATTAATTAACACAATCTTTTCAGAGGTGTTAAACATATTTAAAATTGCTATAGAAAATCATAGATGTTTTTTTTTAAAAAAAAAGATAAAGAAAGGAAATGTCATGATAATGTTTCGAAAATATTATGCTAAATGGCGATTTACTTACAATATAATGACTAATTGTAAATAATAGTGTTGAGTTGAGAGGAAAATAGAAATATTTGGGATGCTCCGAAACCAAGCTCACAGCATCGACTTGAGGCACGGCCGCATCACTGCGCCAGAATAATCAAAACAAGCCTTCAGACGACTGGAAGCCCGTGACGTCAGAACAGGCGATGGTGACGTCATGACCACTGTACCTGAAGCTTGGTGCAGTGGCCAGTAAGAGTCACTCAGTGTGACCAAATTTCAGACTTCTGCCAGAAAACTTGTAAATTTTAGAAAACGTTTACTGCCCAGCGGGTATATGTATGTTATCACATTTGGAGTTGAACAACTGTCACATTTTTCTCTTAATTTTCACGTGTTAATATAGACACGGGTGATTTTTTTCAAAATGAGTTATGTACTTAAAAAGAGTTAAATTACGCTGAACGTTCGATCTACCAAGTCACGTGATCAGCGCCACACTTGAGAACCAGCGAGCCGGCCACAGTTAAATGATACCAAGTGGGGCATCTTATTTCACATTTCGAACATTGGTACTATATATATAACATTTGTTTTTATTACAATAAGCAATGTTTAACAAGGACAAAATATACACACTCGTGTTCCACCATAATTTCAGTGTTGCCGTATTTTCACCACGTCTTACTTTACAAATAAATAAAATATAGCCTAGATGTCAGTGGTGGTAAGTGGAACAACGGGAGACTCTAGGAGTAGATGCACAGGGTAATAAGTGTTTAAGGCCATATTCTTCAAGTAAACTGGGGCATGATTTGTCAGTAGAGTATTCCAGTGTCTGGTACCTGTTGCAGTCATTGTAGGAAGTGTGCGAGCTTTATGCCCCAGACCCGTGAAAGTCCCGGGGTAGAATAGGCCTTCAGCAACCCATGCTTGCCATAAAAGGGGACTAACGGGATCGGGTGGTCAGGCTCGTGACCTGGTTGACACATTTCATCGGTTCCCAATTACGCAGATTGATGCTCATGTTGTTGATCACTGGATTGTCTGGTCCAGACTCTCATACGTACTCTCATGATATAGCTGGACACATTACTGAGTGCAGAAAACAAACAACCATACAGAGAAACAAACATTTATTGTGATTCCAATCTGTACTAAATTAAGAGAAGTTTTAAGGTAACTGAATAGTGGTTGAAATTTCAGTCTTGAATGCGCCATCTTTTCTACACATAGTTAAGTCAAACCTGCAGATAAAATCGACATCAAGCTTCACTCAAGATTATTTGAGATTATTATTTTGTGAAATCATAAACGTTTGGGTATTTGCAGTCATAAATAATCAGGTGTGGACTAGAGGCCTAACTTGTTATCTAACTTGACCCTTGCTATGATGTATGCACTATTGTACCTAAGCCTAACACAAACCCCAACTCTAGCCCTGGGTATATTCCAGTTTTGGAACTAACATAATCAGGTGTGGACTGGACAATCAAGTGACTGATATGGTGAGCGAAAGACTGCACCCTGTGATCTAACTCTACCTTTGCTATGATGTATGCACTAGTGTACCTAACCCTAACACAAACCCCAACTCTAGCCCCAGGTATATTCTAGTTTAGAACTGACATAATCAAGTATGGACTGGACAATCAAGTGATTGATATGGTGAGTGAAAGACTGCACCCTGTGATCTAACTCTACCTTTGCTATGATGTATGCACTAGTGTACCTAACCCTAACACAAACCCCAATTCTAGCCCTGGGTATATTCTAGTTTAGAACTGACATAATCAAGTGTGGACTGGACAATCAAGTGATTGATATGGTGAGTGAAAGACTGCACCCTGTGACCTAACTCTGCCTTTGCTATGATGTATGCACTAGTGAACCTAAGCCTACCACCAATGTGTCATCCATATGTGACATACTAAGGCAACATCCCACATCTTGTATTCAGTCTGAACATACTGTACGTCATCACCGCCATTACCATGTTTCCTCAAGGGTCTGCTCTGAAATTAAACAAAAACAGTATGAAGCAAACGTCAGTATATGAAGTTACTGAAAAAAAAAATATACGTGAAAAACGCCCATCCCTATCCCATCGATTGTTAATACTATATACCTATCAGCAATGATCTTGTCTTCCTGGCAGAACAGTGGGCTGGCCTTTACATAGTTTAGACCAGCACTCTGAGAACTGCATACTAACAGTTTATCAAGGGAGCAAACTCTTCAACCGAAGTTTTCTTCAAAAGCCACAAGAGACAGCAATATAAGCTATTTTAAAGAATAAATAGTGAACCTGTCATTCATGTCAATGTCAGTCTGTCTGTCGGTATATGAGAGCACCACATTATTGCATTTCAGGATTGAACCCGTCTGCAGTCTAAGTAAACTTATCCCCAGTACTTTTCGTTACACTCCACCACTGAGTCTAACAAAAACCTTCGAGGTCGTGTCAGGTAACCTTTGAGATTGACCAATCAGAACACAGCTTACCAAATCGCGAAAGTGAAGATTCGCACATCCCTTATGAACTTTTTATCTCGAAAAGGTTCGTACCCGAACGATTCCGAATGCTATTTAGCGTGCGCTCGCTTCCGGGTGATGCACACGGCGTACATACTGCCATGACAACGGTGAGTAAACAGTCGCTGAAAATAGTGTGTTTGACAATATTCAAGGATGTTATCTTGCGGAAATATTAGCTAATGGTAACCATGTCAACAGAAACCCCAAACGCGTATATACTGCAGGTCAAATAACTGTGTTAATATGCTGATTTTTGTTTGTGGAGAGATCTGTGTGGGTGGCCTGAATATTTTGAAAGTCCCTCCGATCCCTAAATAGTAGCTGTTGTCTGATTGGTTAAATCTATTTAACCGTCTCGCATTTGATTGGACTGTCATTGCTTGCTCAAAGGTTACCTGACGCGACCATCTACTAGGTTTTGTTTGACTCAGTGGTGGAGTGTAACGAAATGCAATGAGACTAAGTTTACTTAGACTGAACCCGTCTGCTGAAACAGACCAGCCATTTGATGCAACATACTTCTTAGATAACTGTAGTGCACTAGGGCACCAGGTGTTCCTGGACACCCTACAAAACTGATGGAGGAACAAGCAGTCAAGATGTAACAATTGTATTGCCATGTTGTAAAAAGGTTATTTATGCACACTTATGCAAATGTCAGACTGATAATACATTAAAGCTTGAATGGAACAGCTGTTGATCATTTGTTTCTACACATTGTATATACACATGGAAAAGGGTATCTCAACACCCCATGTTCTTTGAACAGTATCAATGCTACCAATAACTGGAGCAAATTAACTTATTCAAAACTTAAGTTAGCCTACACCCTGAATGGACTGACCCTAGAATACAGAAAAAAAAGAATAAATAAATCCAAGTGAAGAAAAACGAAAAACTGTAGTTTATTCATAGAGGTAAACGTGGTCAAGTAATGGATTAATTTTGTATTTCTGATAGCTGTGACTGTATGATGTTTCAGGTGTGATTGTTTTAATGTTCTGGCACTCAATATTCAAGAGATGACATTAAAATCAATAACCAGCAATGAGTACCACCTTGATTGCCAGAAGCAGTCCTCAAGTGTTACAGCTATGATGATGGGCCACCAAGATTGCTAGAAGCAAAACTAAACACTTTCAGGGTTTTGCAATATTTTTTGGATATGAGAATTATATGCATCAAGTTTAATAAACCCAGAAACAGTAACCACTGCCATACACAAAAAAGTAATTATCTGTCCCCGGACGATTGAAAACTCATTTTGATTTGGACAAATCCAATGTCTTTTCTTCTCTTATAAAGTCTTGCCAAAAATATAACTGATAATGTTAAACTTGGTTTAATGTCCAATGTAAGATACTGACATAAATATTTAACAAAGGACTACTATTTCTTGCAGATACAATCCCGCAGTCCTCTAAGGTGACCTAGGACCTGGATATAAACATCCTCGATATCTCCAGGGTATACATTCCGATAAGTCTCCACTATATCCTGGACGCTCTGCCCGATAAATTTATTACCTCCCTTTGCTGGCTCCGCCTTCTCACAGTAGCCAATCAGCTGGGCCGCCGTTATAACCGAGCTTGCCAGTGTCAACAAAGGTAGCGGTCGCAACTGCGAAGGTTTGCTCGCAGTGCGTCCCACATTTTAGGGAAATCATACAAACAAATTGACAGGTCCGAAACTTTAAAACAACATATGCCAGAATGCCTTCTACCTCTTCCAGAGAACCTCTGCATGGTTTCTGTTGCCAAGTATAATCGGGTAGATAATTCAAAAAACGAAAGTGAGTTGTGATTGGTTCGCTCAACTTCCAAGCATAGACACCTGACTGGATCAAAAGACAGTCAAGGGAGGTAATAAATTTATCTGACAGAGCCGTAGATGCGTCCAGGGTATAGTGGAGATTTATCGGAACGTATACCCTGGAGATATCGAGGATGGGATATAAAGAGATGGTCAATGTTTTGACAAATGCTCGTGAGAGGTGTGCTTGTGGTGGCAGAACATAATCTGTGCAGCCAGATTGCTTCCACTAGTTGTTGTGGCTGACTTTGTGCAGGCAATTAGATTCCTGACTCTTGAGTGTGTGAGTTCAAATCCCTGATGGGACTCCTAAACAACCCCCAAACACAACTAGAATGTGTTTTTGACAGTGAAAGTGTATTCACAATTACATCATACGTCACATGTTGCCACTTTGTAAGTGGCTTTCAGTGTTAAAATCTTATACATGTACTAGAGCGCTATATACCAAGGTCTCCTTATATATGGTCCTTATAGATGAAGGTACAGGTTTATATTGATGTTTAGTAACACACGCTTGTTGAGGCGATCAATGGGATCAGGTGGTCAGGCTCGCTGACTTGGTTTTACAGACCACTGCTATATGGCTGGAATATTTCGGAGGGTGGTGTAAACATTTTGTGTCTGAATAATGTACACTGAAAAGCAAATGTTGTCATTCAACACATCTTTCTATTTAGGTGCTATTTTGGTACAGAACTGGTCCAAATTAAGATGCCATCCTTTTTACACTTACCCACTGATACATTTCTTTTATATTCATTTACAAACAATTGTGTTGTTGTCAATAACTATATATCATAAAGGCATAATTGCACACACCACTCCTTAAAAAATAAGCTGCAATTCCGTGTTACATTAAAACCAACAACATTATTCATCAGCGGGAATGTAAAGTAGGTATTTATGTCCCATTATATTCAATTTAACCTCAAAAACTGCAGTTATGCCTTTGATATACCATAGTGTCTATATTTGGAGTTTTAACCTAGAATATTGATGGATTGAAGACGAATCAAGATTGCAACATATTATGCTAATAAGGGGCACACAACATCATCATGCCCTCACACATATATTAACCTCTGTTAAACCTCTGCTAAACATCTTTTAAACAGTTAGATGAGGTCTCCTTTAGATGTTTTCTACAACATATAGGTGTCTTCTAGACTTCTATTTTAGAAAGGAAAATTTGAACTCAAGCTAGGAAGGGTCATCGTATTATTTGTCAAATGTATGTTAAAATGTTCAACTCTAAATGTCCTGGTTATGCTATATTAAGACAACTTGTCAACGTCTTGTGGACATCCTAATATTATTGATGTCTATTAGCCGTTTAAGTGCCTGCTGGGCCATTTCTGTATAATCTTTTTTAGCAATTTGTAAAGTGATGATTTGACTGTACTGGAGCAATAATGTTATGTTTGAATCAACTATTTGTTCTGAGTAAGCAAACTGCGAAACAGCATGTCAAGTTTCTTTTCTTGAAGAGTGTATATTATAATCCTATTATTTATCTTGTTAATTTAACTGTATACTATGATTTGATCAGAATGAAAGTTTTGTGGGAACATGGGCAGAACTTTTCCCCATCATCGCCTGTCATGCCACCATGAAGGCTAGGGAGAACAGGTAACATACCAGCGGAGTTAAATAGCATTTGAAGATGTTGGGTTCTATCGGTTTTAGTATCTACCTCATCTGCTGCCTTTGACAGGAGCAGTTGCAGTGCGTGTGTGTTTGTAATTCTTTTCATCCCCTTTGATAAGATTGAAAGTTTTGCTGCGGCTTCTTCTCCAGAACTCAATAACTGACACCTTCGTTATACAAGCAAACTCGACACTTCGAGAGACAGGTTGTGTTTGCACAAATGTTTTCGTAATTGTCATGAACCAACACCGTGGATATTGAAAAATACACATTTAATTAAAGATAATTGAGGATTGATTCATAACAGAATGTTTTCCCCTACAGTATTGCTTATAAATATATGCCAGACTACATACTTCATACTTCTAGATTTACTATATATTTACTTTCTGTTCTTAACCAGCTTTTGTAACACATCGTACACACCCATAGCTGTCCTGGCAAATGCAGTCATGTGATCACGTTCACTCAAATTCCACGAAAACAATCAGAAGTGAATTTTCAAGGAATGTTTGAAATATATAGATTTTTGATTCACAAAATGATCCGAAACGGCTGACCCTCTTACTCATTTCACGAAATGATTGTTTTTTAAATCAGTTCACGATACGACTGATTGTTTTTGGTCAGTCGATAGGACTGATTTTATAATCTGACTGTAAAATGTACACCAGGACAATCAACATATTGTCAGCCTCAATCCCCCTTCCCTCCACCCTCCAAAGCAAGGTAGAAAACTAAACAACTTTAGTGGCTGGCAAACTTTATGGAATGACAACTTGTCATGCCGCGAGTTACTTCCCCTATCTTAAAGATTTTACGTGCGCAGTGTGCTGTTTGTTACGTGGTTCGGGAAAGCCTGCCCATATCTGAATATGAATTCTACATACCACGTATATGATTGTGTTTTCTGGAATAATTACTAGTGGATTCAGTGCAAAATACATAATATTCTGCTACAATTAATATAACCTATTCATAAAAGATTAAATGGAAGAGTGAAGTGAACAAACAAAACTCAAAGTAAATAAAAAATATTCTGCCATAACCACTACAATCGTTAATACAATTAAACAGACAATTGCCTCGATCAAGTCGAAGCCGAGTACCACGACAACCGGGGATCACAGACAGTGCTGTATTGTGATGTGCAATGTCAGGGTAGGCAAACGTAAGTTGGACGACCCAAAACACTCTGTGTAATCGGGTCAACCATGTGTTCAGAGTTCAGAGACGGCCTTAAACTTAGTGACGTTCGTGCAATTAGTGCAGATTGAAACTATCGTAAAGACGACAAACCTGGCCTGGTTATGATCACACTCGAGAGCAGCGATCAGAAACAAAAAAAAAAAAAAAAAAGTCTGGAAAATACATCTAAAGAATAATAACGAGTTTAAGAAAGTGTACATAAACAACGCCTTGACCCTGATCGCTCGCTCCAATATGCAGACGTTGGTGAAGGGGGTGAAGTAGGATCATGTGCGGCTCGGATTCTGAAATTCCGGGGGCTGGGCTCGAAAAGACTCAGTGGACAGTACTTTTAGATAGTCCGTCATCTCTGATCTCAACTGTGTTATATTTGGATTGAGGCATTACTTCAAGGTAAAGACCAGCCATACGTGGACGAATTTACCTACTGTGTGAATAACAGGAAAACTACGCATAAACGTGGCAAACGCGGGTCGGGAGATGTAGGTGCACGTTTTAGAAATACACTTTTTAACGACTCTTTAATCGTAGTGCTGGATGATGAAGAAGAGGACATCAGCTGGTTTAAACTGACACACATGCGTCAAAGCCGTGCCAGTTTTTCAATAGTACTGTGCGTTTGTTACCTCCAACCATCATGTACATCTGGTTTAAACTGACACACATGCGTCAAAGCTGTGCCAGTTTTTCAATAGTACTGTGCGTTTGTTACCTCCAACCATCATGTACATCTGGTTTAAACTGACACACATGCGTCAAAGCCGTGCCAGTTTTTCAATAGTACTGTGCGTTTGTTACCTCCAACCATCATGTACATCTGGTTTAAACTGACACACATGCGTCAAAGCTGTGCCAGTTTTTCAATAGTACTGTGCGTTTGTTACCTCCCACCATCATGTACATCTGGTTTAAACTGACACACATGCGTCAAAGCTGTGCCAGTTTTTCAATAGTACTGTGCGTTTGTTACCTCCAACCATCATGTACATCTGGTTTAAACTGACACACATGCGTCAAAGCTGTGCCAGTTTTTCAATAGTACTGTGCGTTTGTTACCTCCAACCATCATGTACATCTAGTTTAAACTGACACACATGCGTCAAAGCCGTGCCAGTTTTTCAATAGTACTGTGCGTTTGTTACCTCCCACCATCATGTACATCTGGTTTAAACTGACACACATGCGTCAAAGCTGTGCCAGTTTTTCAATAGTACTGTGCGTTTGTTACCTCCAACCATCATGTACATCTGGTTTAAACTGACACACATGCGTCAAAGCTGTGCCAGTTTTTCATTAGTACTGTGCGTTTGTTACCTCCAACCATCATGTACATCTAGTTTAAACTGACACACATGCGTCAAAGCCGTGCCAGTTTTTCAATAGTACTGTGCGTTTGTTACCTCCCACCATCATGTACATCTGGTTTAAACTGACACACATGCGTCAAAGCTGTGCCAGTTTTTCATTAGTACTGTGCGTTTGTTACCTCCAACCATCATGTACATCTAGTTTAAACTGACACACATGCGTCAAAGCCGTGCCAGTTTTTCAATAGTACTGTGCGTTTGTTACCTCCCACCATCATGTACATCTGGTTTAAACTGACACACATGCGTCAAAGCTGTGCCAGTTTTTCAATAGTACTGTGCGTTTGTTACCTCCAACCATCATGTACATCTGGTTTAAACTGACACACATGCGTCAAAGCCGTGCCAGTTTTTCAATAGTACTGTGCGTTTGTTACCTCCAACCATCATGTACATCTGGTTTAAACTGACACACATGCGTCAAAGCTGTGCCAGTTTTTCAATAGTACTGTGCGTTTGTTACCTCCCACCATCATGTACATCTGGTTTAAACTGACACACATGCGTCAAAGCTGTGCCAGTTTTTCATTAGTACTGTGCGTTTGTTACCTCCAACCATCATGTACATCTAGTTTAAACTGACACACATGCGTCAAAGCCGTGCCAGTTTTTCAATAGTACTGTGCGTTTGTTACCTCCCACCATCATGTACATCTGGTTTAAACTGACACACATGCGTCAAAGCCGTGCCAGTTTTTCAATAGTACTGTGCGTTTGTTACCTCCAACCATCATGTACATCTGGTTTAAACTGACACACATGCGTCAAAGCTGTGCCAGTTTTTCAATAGTACTGTGCGTTTGTTACCTCCAACCATCATGTACATCTGGTTTAAACTGACACACATGCGTCAAAGCTGTGCCAGTTTTTCAATAGTACTGTGCGTTTGTTACCTCCCACCATCATGTTCATCTGGTTTAAACTGACACACATGCGTCAAAGCCGTGCCAGTTTTTCAATAGTACTGTGCGTTTGTTACCTCCAACCATCATGTTCATCTGGTTTAAACTGACACACATGCGTCAAAGCCGTGCCAGTTTTTCAATAGTACTGTGCGTTTGTTACCTCCAACCATCATGTACATCTGGTTTAAACTGACACACATGCGTCAAAGCCGTGCCAGTTTTTCAATAGTACTGTGCGTTTGTTACCTCCAACCATCATGTACATCTGGTTTAAACTGACACACATGCGTCAAAGCCGTGCCAGTTTTTCAATAGTACTGTGTGTTTGTTACCTCCAACCATCATGTTCATCTGGTTTAAACTGACACACAGGCGTCAAAGCCGTGCCAGTTTTTCAATAGTACTGTGCGTTTGTTACCTCCAACCATCATGTACATCTGGTTTAAACTGACACACAGGCGTCAAAGCCGTGCCAGTTTTTCAATAGTACTGTGCGTTTGTTACCTCCCACCATCATGTACATCTGGTTTAAACTGACACACAGGCGTCAAAGCCGTGCCAGTTTTTCATTAGTACTGTGCGTTTGTTACCTCCAACCATCATGTACATCTGGTTTAAACTGACACACATGCGTCAAAGCCGTGCCAGTTTTTCAATAGTACTGTGCGTTTGTTACCTCCCACCATCATGTACATCTGGTTTAAACTGACACACAGGCGTCAAAGCCGTGCCAGTTTTTCATTAGTACTGTGCGTTTGTTACCTCCAACCATCATGTACATCTGGTTTAAACTGACACACATGCGTCAAAGCTGTGCCAGTTTTTCATTAGTACTGTGCGTTTGTTACCTCCAACCATCATGTACATCTGGTTTAAACTGACACACAGGCGTCAAAGCTGTGCCAGCTTTTCATTAGTACTGTGTGTTTGTTACCTCCCACCATCATGTACATCTGGTTTAAACTGACACACATGCGTCAAAGCCGTGCCAGTTTTTCAATAGTACTGTGCGTTTGTTACCTCCCACCATCATGTACATCTGGTTTAAACTGACACACATGCGTCAAAGCCGTGCCAGTTTTTCAATAGTACTGTGCGTTTGTTACCTCCAACCATCATGTACATCTGGTTTAAACTGACACACATGCGTCAAAGCCGTGCCAGTTTTTCAATAGTACTGTGCGTTTGTTACCTCCAACCATCATGTACATCTGGTTTAAACTGACACACATGCGTCAAAGCTGTGCCAGTTTTTCAATAGTACTGTGCGTTTGTTACCTCCAACCATCATGTACATCTGGTTTAAACTGACACACATGCGTCAAAGCCGTGCCAGTTTTTCAATAGTACTGTGCGTTTGTTACCTCCAACCATCATGTACATCTGGTTTAAACTGACACACATGCGTCAAAGCTGTGCCAGCTTTTCATTAGTACTGTGTGTTTGTTACCTCCCACCATCATGTACATCTGGTTTAAACTGACACACATGCGTCAAAGCCGTGCCAGTTTTTCAATAGTACTGTGCGTTTGTTACCTCCCACCATCATGTACATCTGGTTTAAACTGACACACATGCGTCAAAGCTGTGCCAGTTTTTCAATAGTACTGTGCGTTTGTTACCTCCCACCATCATGTACATCTGGTTTAAACTGACACACATGCGTCAAAGCCGTGCCAGTTTTTCAATAGTACTGTGCGTTTGTTACCTCCAACCATCATGTACATCTGGTTTAAACTGACACACATGCGTCAAAGCCGTGCCAGTTTTTCAATAGTACTGTGCGTTTGTTACCTCCAACCATCATGTACATCTGGTTTAAACTGACACACATGCGTCAAAGCTGTGCCAGTTTTTCAATAGTACTGTGCGTTTGTTACCTCCAACCATCATGTACATCTGGTTTAAACTGACACACATGCGTCAAAGCCGTGCCAGTTTTTCAATAGTACTGTGCGTTTGTTACCTCCAACCATCATGTACATCTGGTTTAAACTGACACACATGCGTCAAAGCCGTGCCAGTTTTTCAATAGTACTGTGCGTTTGTTACCTCCAACCATCATGTACATCTGGTTTAAACTGACACACATGCGTCAAAGCCGTGCCAGTTTTTCAATAGTACTGTGCGTTTGTTACCTCCAACCATCATGTACATCTGGTTTAAACTGACACACATGCGTCAAAGCTGTGCCAGTTTTTCAATAGTACTGTGCGTTTGTTACCTCCAACCATCATGTACATCTGGTTTAAACTGACACACATGCGTCAAAGCTGTGCCAGTTTTTCAATAGTACTGTGCGTTTGTTACCTCCAACCATCATGTACATCTGGTTTAAACTGACACACATGCGTCAAAGCTGTGCCAGTTTTTCAATAGTACTGTGCGTTTGTTACCTCCAACCATCATGTACATCTGGTTTAAACTGACACACATGCGTCAAAGCCGTGCCAGTTTTTCAATAGTACTGTGCGTTTGTTACCTCCAACCATCATGTACATCTGGTTTAAACTGACACACATGCGTCAAAGCTGTGCCAGTTTTTCAATAGTACTGTGCGTTTGTTACCTCCAACCATCATGTACATCTGGTTTAAACTGACACACATGCGTCAAAGCTGTGCCAGTTTTTCAATAGTACTGTGCGTTTGTTACCTCCAACCATCATGTACATCTGGTTTAAACTGACACACATGCGTCAAAGCTGTACCAGTTTTTCAATAGTACTGTGCGTTTGTTACCTCCAACCATCATGTTCATCTGGTTTAAACTGACACACATGCGTCAAAGCCGTGCCAGTTTTTCAATAGTACTGTGCGTTTGTTACCTCCAACCATCATGTACATCTGGTTTAAACTGACACACATGCGTCAAAGCCGTGCCAGTTTTTCAATAGTACTGTGCGTTTGTTACCTCCAACCATCATGTACATCTGGTTTAAACTGACACACATGCGTCAAAGCCGTGCCAGTTTTTCAATAGTACTGTGCGTTTGTTACCTCCAACCATCATGTACATCTGGTTTAAACTGACACACATGCGTCAAAGCTGTGCCAGTTTTTCAATAGTACTGTGCGTTTGTTACCTCCAACCATCATGTACATCTGGTTTAAACTGACACACATGCGTCAAAGCTGTGCCAGTTTTTCAATAGTACTGTGCGTTTGTTACCTCCAACCATCATGTTCATCTAGGCCATATGATGCAGAATGTTTCTTTGACACCAGATTAGAGAAGATCTACATGCACCTAAACGAAGGTATTGTGTGCCTGTGTGGACACTTCAACACAAGGATTGACTCAATTCCCGAGAGACAGGTGACCCACCACCAGGAAAATTCTCACGGCAACACTTTCATTGACTTTCTCGTTAATACAAACTTCTGAGCGTTAAATGGGCGTTTTGGCACGGATAATTATACGTATGTTACGAATGGTTCACCTGTCGTCGACTATGTAGTTACTGCCCTTGCAACACTGAGCTTATGCTCAGTGTGTTACTGTACGCAGATGACATAGCCCTCCTTACACCCGACAAACTTTGTTTACAGTGACTTCTACATTGTGTGTCTGACTCTGGATAGAGGTTGTCTGTAAGCATAAGTAAAACAAAAGCTATCCATTTTCGTCCTGTGTCAATGTCTCAGTGTAAGTTTACCATTGTGATACTGTCATAGCTATAGCCATGAATAGAAATAGTAGGGCCTTTAGTTCCATGAATACATCGATTGGAACTTTACAGCTAAAAGACTTGCTGCTAGCTGTGTCTTGGGCGTTATCATTTGTAAATTTAAATACCTTGGTGGGGTGGCCTATGTGATGTTTTTAATACCTTGTTCGATAATTTAGTCCAACCTATTGTATCATATGGTTCAGCCATGTGGGGCACCTGGCAATTTAGCTGTAAAAATGCCGTTAGAAACCGTGCTTGAAGGTTCTTTTCAGGGGTTACGAGTAAGACTCCAAATGTTGCAGTCAGGGGTGAAATGGGCTGGTGTTCTGCATTTACCAAACATAAGATTGAAATTGTGAGATTTTGGCATAAGTTGCATTCCAACTGTCACAGTATAATACCCAATGCCATTAACAGATGATCTACTGAATTCAGAAGATCATGATTTATTAGTGTACTGTCTCTACTTAGTTCTTTACAGCTTCCAACCACGGATATAAACAACATGTCTCAGTCAGACCTGAACTCTGTGCAGGAATGACTCTTAACGTTAGACTATAGGGAATGGCTCTCAGAGCTGTAGAATGACCGGGTACAAGTTAATGGTAACAAATTACGCACATTCCGCCTACTTAAGCAACATCTTTTTACAGAGACTTACGTCAGCTCTTTTTTAAACAGATCACAAAGTAGTATATTTGCAAAATTTCGTTGTGGTACAGGTCGAACTAGGCAAGTTTAAACGACCTAAGACTCCATTGGAAATGTAGTGACTGTAACATCAATGAAGTCGAGGACGAAGTTTATTTCTTGGTTCCCTGAAGTTTTTATTCAGATATCAGATATGATTTATGAAATGCTGTCTCAGCAGTATACCCAGCCTTTACTCAGTATACCTCTGTTGACCAAGGCACTCTCATTATGCAAGATAGCCGGTATATTAAATAAAACACCGCTTCACTCCTACACGCTATGCCAGCTGTCCAACACACAAACTGGAAGTCGCGCAACTGGTAGTCGAGATCACATGCCTTTTATATCCCCTGACAAGTGTAAACTGACACGGCTCCCACGACCAACAGCGTAGAAATCACAGTGCCAATAAAAAAGTGTGACACATGATATATTTGGTGTGATACTTTCACAGAAAAAAACAGATGCTAGTACTTTTGTTACCTTTGAGTCCAGAGTACGTTATTGGGTATGTGTTAGAATACAGATAGCATATGTCGTTGTTGTAAAGCCAGATCATGATCCTTGTAACAAAGCTAGGTCCCAGAGCATGCAGCTAGCGAATTGTCATGACCTGGGTCCATACTCAAGGACCCAGGACATCATGTCAGTAGCATGACAGGTACTTAGAGACCAGTCATCTATGCCGGTGCCATAGTATTTCACCCAGTGGCCAAGATAATCATATCAAGGTATGAGGTTCTTCGGGGCAACTACCAGGCTCTTCTTTCAAGAATGATGTATTTGTTTGGCTGATGGTAAAATTTAGCAACGGTCGTGTATTTGAACTTATGTTTTGTTGCTGTTGTTTTTTTTCTCTACACATGCGTTACTGACAACGTCTTAAGACAACATCATTTCTATGACAAGGTTCACTGAAATGATCAGCATGCATGGTGTGTTGTCTATCATGTAGCTTGTTTGTGGTCTATGTGTCCAGTTTGGAATGAATCTGTAAGTTCCACCTGACAGGTCAGCATAGGATGGTATCATGTTACCGATGACTACAAGTGCAGATGAAAACTCTCGGCGAGAAAGGGATGGTTAGACTTCCATAACAGAAGAGATCAACATACCAAGGACTCATGTCTCTCTCTCTCTCTCTCTCTCTCTCTCTCTGTGTGTGTGTGTGTGTGTGTGTGTGTGTGTGTGTGTGTGTGTGTGTGATAGAGACAGCTATGGAGGGGAGAGGAGACATTTGTACCTAAATCCTGGTCATCACTTAAAATGAATATTAATATCAAATAACATTTAGGACTTTTGAGTCAGTTATCGATAAACCAAGATTAGAACAGGTACTCGTATCAAAATATAGAAAAGTGTGTGAGCCTTCGTTGTGAATGCATAATGCATTATTTGCAATGAAATCTCAATTAGTTTATTACTTCTATTTACAATGCCCCAAAGTGGTAGTATTAAAATTTCACCCGTGATAATGCAGGGAACGGAAAGCTGGTCCTTAAGTGCCTGAAAATATGCATGTTGAGTGAGTGAGTAATCATTTTCATTTCCACTGGCGACATGTAGGGCGTATCGTGTTGAGAACAAGATACATTATGACAGAAAGTCATTAATGGACACTACAGTCATATACACTGTTTTGTGAGACGAACTATTTGAAATGCTCAAATTTTCAATCTCCACCAGCGTGATCGATTATTGAGACCACCTTTCAATCAATTGTAGCTATAATGTAAAAGCAACTGTCGCAGCACATGAAAACACAGGAAGTCAATGCTATGTTTCAATATGACTGTTCAAACCAAAAGTCTGTGATTCTGTAAACACATTTTGAAAAAAAACACAAGAATGTTTTAATCGGTTCTGAGGTTCCGGTTACGGGTATATGGCGAAGGCGACCTACAAAATGTTCAGGAATCAATTATCTGATTGATCAGTACACTACATGTTAACAACTATCTACAATGCATGAATATTTTCTTAAAGAAATGATCACACTTACATATTGAAAAAATATTTACCTTCTCCATTTTCTTTATTGTTTGGGAACAAAGTCCAAAAAGACACTTGGCGAGCCATATCTTTCAACAACGACACTTGGAAAAAGACAAAAATAGGAACAAATATCATGCAAGGGGCCAGTTTCAAAGAATCAACGACACCGTTCAAAGCTGTAGGAAAGGAACTAAGACGAATCGGGTGCCCTGAGAGCAAACACTACCCACCTGTTATAGAAGCTAATATAGCGAGGCTTTACGACTACGGGTACATCTCTGGTTCCTCACTACTTCTATAGTGAACTGAAAAAACGTGCTTGAAATCGGTAGTCAGTTTAATTGTATGTGATTTTCTAAAGATTTAAAAATTGATGTTCTTAATCACCAATACTTAAGGACGAATTTCAAACAATTACAAGCCAAAATGAGGAGAGATGGCGCTACAGTCCGATCCGAAATAATATAACGTTAATGGCCTCCTTGAGCATTGTCAACAATGTTGCATCGTCTATACATGGAGTGCAAAACATTAAACATTAACTGTTCATTGATACCACATGTGAACTGTCCTGCATAATTTGAACAGGTTCTGATTTATAATCACAATATAAACATAACTAAAATTATCACCATGTCGCTTCAACATCAAGCAACTCCTGAATCAGCAATGAATATAGTACGTCTTACTTGGACACTCAAGTAGGATCTCACTCGCAGAAAAGGGCACTCAATCAAAGTTCAAGACAGGAGTGAAGCCATAAACCTTATGTCATGCAATTCATCACTGCTGTTACATCAGCAAATCTTTTCTTTGGTGAATTCTGGTTTCTTTGTGATAGCTTCAATTTTAGGAGACTCAGTGGATACAGAACTCTGCACAAATAAACGAAAGGCATTGTTTCTTGCACGGATGCTGACTGCACTCCATGATTCTGTGAATGAAGTCCTGAAATCCAGGGTGTAGGCTTTTATGACTCCTAATGGACTGATGATTTAATGCTTGCCAGTGCGACTCTTGATACTACTGACTTCCTGGAAAGAAGAATGACCAGGTTCATAATATTTATGTTCTGTTGATTTAACAGAATGGTGAAATATTAAGTTCATACCATACCAAAGTTCCTGCTCTGTGCAACACAACAATCCGACCAGAGCACAAGTCATTTTGGGCAATGCTAATCATAAGAAGTTTCCAAAACTGCAATCAAGGAGCCTGTCTGCCAGTCAGTGATCAGGCACATATTTCAGTCTTCTTCTCATTCCATATTGCACCATAAGCAGATGAATCAAGAGAACATTGTGTTGTCAAGTTATAAACACTTATTTTACGTCTGTAGAAGAAACTGGAGAAATTTGCTGTGGAACTTAATATCATATTCTCAAGATCACAGCAAACCACTGCTCATGCGCTCTGTCAGTCCCTGTCCCGCTCTACTCTCGTTGCTATCTTTGATGCCGCCATGGATAATAGGGTCTGCTTCGTGAATTGAGATTATATTTTAAAGCAGGAGATAAGACAATGATGATTGAAAAAGAAGTATCATTACTGATTAACGTCACAAGGACATGGAGCAAAAGGTTCAGACAGAGAGTATGAACCTAGTATTGACCAAAAGTGGAGATAGAGCAACGTGGACAAGTGGGCACAAAGCACTGGACGTGAGAAATTGACATTATTGAAATACCTAAATGAGTTGCATATGTTGTACTTCCATGGTTAAAGTAATGTCAACAAATGAGTCTGAATTACTACACATACGTGGCAAAGGCGTGAGTGGGTTACGTTTTACCCCGCACTGGATAATATTTGAAATATATTGCAGTGGTCTGTAAATAATAGGGTCTGGACCAGACACTCCAGTGATCGACAGCATGAACATCGATCTACACAACTGGGAACCGATGACCTGTATCAAGTGACTCACGCCTGACCACTCCATCCCGTTAGCCGCCTCTTATGACACTAACATAGGTTACTGCAGATCAGTTCTAACTCGGATCTTCCCGGATTACATGTCAAAGGAGCTGGAGCCAATTTAGCATCATGTATCGTCTTTCTTTAATGTATTTCTTATCTGCGTATGCTTGGTCCGTTAAGAACTGACTCGCCTTGAAATGATAATCTGGAACAGTTGTTGATAGCGATCTAGTATCGATCTACAGTGATCGGTTTAAAAGTGTTGCGTTGTTGTCACTTCTATCTATAGTAAACATTCATACTGGATCGAGCAGCTGTCTAAAATTGAGACACCGTCATGAATCCACTGTGTACCATGACAAACAGAAGAAGCATCGCTTCAGTGTTTTCCACTGAAAACAGCATCCTGCTGATAACTGTATCCTTGCTTCTTTCATTGGTAACTGCAAATGTTCCCACATACAGATATCACAGAATTACTCACCCCGAGCTGAAAGACTCTCTTACTATTCTGCGAAGGTTCTTTCCATCGCATCTATCATGTGCAGCATATGTGTCTAAATCTGGTTTCCATCTACATGGCTATCGAAGGGACGGTGGTCGATGTGCAACATTCGGACTGAAATCAAGTCAACGTAAATGTCAGCCTGACAAGCGTTGGCGATTCTACAGTCCTGTGTACATGAACGATGTAAGTTGCTGTACCTATAATTATCTTTCAAACATTTATTAGCGAGTCTTTAGCAAATGACATTTCTTGGATCAATTTAAAATAATAATTTAAGTAATATTTAGTACTGGTGGTCTCGTTAACACTTATATTGAACAACCTGTGAAGATTCTGGTTAGAATTGGTGCTATGTAAACCACACTTGCCATAAAAGATATTAGTTCTTTCGATGAAGAACTGTTTTGCTGAACCATTAATGGTCCTTTTAAACCACATTATGTTTTCATTGGTTTTTTTCATGAGGGTTTTTGTGTTTTTTGTACCAAACTGGTCAATTTGTTATCAAGAGTTCGATTACTTTGCAAACGTAGGTAGTACGTAAGCTTGATACAGAATTTGATGCATTGATGTGACCAGATTTAGGATGGAGACAATAATAGCATCAGTCCAAGGAGTAGGGAATGTCAGAGACGTCTGTATTTTATTATTTTGTTATTGCATTGTATCGGAAACGGTATCTAAACATGATGCTGTTAAGTGCCCTAGGAGCTGATAATGTATGTTATCAGCTCGCTTGGGAGTATCGTCTGCTTAGTCAAAAGCCATACAGATTTCATTTATATAACACATTTCGTTGTAATCGTCCCCATTATCTGATTTACGTTCGGTTTTGCTGTTCTTGGCGTTTTTACCATTATTGGAGTTGAGTTCGTACTTCCATGAGGAAGAACACTTCTGTATAGCAACGATATCAGGTTTAGTAAATTCAACTTGGCTATCGTGAATTCTATATTTTGAACAAAATTAGTTGGTTTTCTGGATAATGTTCCATTCCTGAGAAATCGGCGGATGAATATTGAATGTAGATGGTAGACTGTCGTGACTCTGTACACCTTGGTTCACCATTTAAAATCTTGAATTTTATCAGAATGTAAGCAAAATTAAATAATGTTCAACCTTTCCCATAGCTTCTAAGCTTTTTTGCAACCATCGTCAGACCAGGATTTTCGTATGTGAAGAGTAGCAGCGGGATTTTTTGTTATGGCGTCAATGAAATGTTCAGATGGAAGGTTCAGCACCTTTGATAAAATGGCCAGTTAGCTTTTCGACTTTACATCTTCCTGATGAGAGGGGAACTAGTCAAAAGGGCAGAGAAGTACAAAGTCAAATGAGCCGATGGAACAAGTCAAAAGGGCCGATGGAAAAATCAAAAGGGCCGAAGTGAAAGGCAAGAGGGCCGAACAGAAAAAAATATGTTTAGTAAGATTTTGCATTATTTATTGACGGATATGGAACTGAAACACGTATATCATCTTATCATTAATACAACGATAATTAGAATATATAGAAAGGTTTTACATTGTTTATTGACGGATATGGCATATATTTTTACATGCATCATCATATTATTAAATTAACGAACAGTTCATATGATTTACACAAGTTCACATCCGTTCATAATCCACACAATGTAACACTCGTTCAAAATTTACACAAAAATGTAAACGTAATTTACACATTCGTTAATTTACACAAGTTAGCATTCATTTAATATTTAAAAGTACACAAGTTCATAATTCGTTCATAATTTACACGTTCGTTCATTAATTACTACAGTTCACATTCGTTCAATATTTTCACAAATTCACGTCAAACAAGTTCACTCCAACATAGTAGGGGCCAAGCGAAGCCCTAAAGATCTCAGTTTGGTCATGTATATGGCGGCGGCTTGTAAATAATCGGGTCTGGACCAGACAATCCGGTGATCAACGGCATGAACATCCATCTGCGCAATTGGGAACCGATTCTACCCGTGATCTTTGCGGGTACACAACAAGATGGGAAGAGGGTATGTGTAACTAACTTGAGTTTAGACATACTTATTAAGTGTGCACCAATATGGTGCATAACACTAAAGTTTACCTACAGTTTTGTTTACAGATATTAAGTTTAAGTTGAAAGAACTCTGGTTTTAGTGATTGTACGACTTAAAAATGCAGGAATGTAATAATTTCGTTCTCATTTATAATTGTCAGATGACGCAGTGGTACTAGTCGTGAAAACAAACTAGTATAGTAGAAACTATTTATGCAAAATATTACATACAAACTCACATAAATGAACAGGTGTAGTAAAATGCAATCGTGCAACTGTCACCAAACTGATATACAAGGACGGAGATTAACAACAAGTATGTCAGACATGCCTAGGAGTGGTCAACCACGTGTAATAACTTCCAATGATGACCGCCACATCCGGACAATTCATTTCAGAAATCATTTCGTAATTGAGATGAGAACAGCAGTGACGATGCGTCGCCTTTACCGTGAAATGTACCTGACTCTTGAAATTCGGCGTCATTGCAAATGATGACTTGGTGAGCTAGACGTTGGCACGTACGTGGTTTGCGACAAACTATTTTGACTGACAAATGTATGTTTTGCCTGTATAGTAATGATAGAGGCGCCCGTCCTTACAGTTGAGTTGATGAACGTTTAATGCCTGATTACGCTTAGCAACTCCTACCATATGGAGTCGGGAGTGTGATGGAGTGGGGTGGGATCTGCGGCTATCTCAAAACTGTGCTGTGGTTAAATATGACATACTCAGTGCTCCAATTTATAGGGCTGAAGTTATGTGACAAGTTGTATTTCCACTTCTGATAGAACACATACGGTAGGCACTACCTGGGTCGACGAGTCAGCACAACCAGCAACCCCTCCAAAACAGGAACAATGTCTCCTACAGGAATGGCAACGGATCACGCCCAACGTCTTTTGGCGCCATACGTCTTGAAGCCAATGGTCGTCAAACTCAGTTTGATGTCACATTGTGCATACAAAAACCAAACCAAACCAAAAACAACAAAAAACAAACAAAAAAAAATAAAAAAAGAAAGAAAAGAAAGTGTAAGAAACAACGAAACAAAAACCGCTAAGTTTGGTGTGACACTGTATGTATTTATTGCTCTGAGTACTAGTTTAACACATCATTAAAATGAAATTAATGTTTAATCTTTGTAAAATGTATAGTGTACTTGGTGTTGTGAGAATCATTGCAAACTTCACAGACCTTCCTGCATTATCACTCCGTCTTATAATGGCACAGTCTGATGATGACAGTGGGCAGTATGATGTGTGAACTATTCAGAACATCATAAGGCTGATGTTTAGAATCTGACACGGTCTGTCGAAACTTGATGTTATATTAATGCGTAACTCTTAATGAAAGAGTCTTGATCTGAACGCATAAGGAGTGAGTGAGTGAGTTTAGTTTTACGCCACACTCAGCAATATTCCAGCTATATGGCGGCGGTCTGTAAATAATCGAGTCTGGACCAGACAATCCAGTGATCAGCAACATGAGCATCGATCTGGGAACCGATGACATGTGCCAACCAAGTCAGCGAGCCTGACCACCCGATCCCGTTAGTCGCCTCTTACGACAACGTACAAGGAAGTTGTCACTTTTGTTAAAGAAGATCCCAAACAATACAACGTGGCACCTCCACCCAATTACGTTCATTATAGGGTTATCCTATGGATAAGAGCAATTTCAGCTTTAGTTGTTTCGCAAATTTCTTGCGTATTTTTTGTATTTTTACTGTGTGTTCATGTAAACTACTTTGCTTTGTATGACTAGTATATTGCATCCGCACAGAAGTTTGGACAAGAATTTTCATAAAAGTTATTATGACTTTTCAAATTGAAATGAAAATGTCATTACCGCAACGACAGCAAAATGCTGATTTTGGAAAATATAGCCATTTATTCTTTTCTGATAAACTGCTTTGAAATGGAAAGAGTTGTGACTATTTATAAGACTTAGTATATCTGTGCAATGAATCGTCAATCCTTAAATTGTTTGCATTGCTTGTTTTTTCCCCAAAGCCAATTATTCACGTCTCAAACTTTGCTTAAAGGAACAGTCAAATATGATCAAGGACGCGAAACAGCACCGAAAAAAAATTATGTATTTGTTTAAAATTTGAAAAAGTTATAGCAGAATTGAAATAAACATATTGTGTTGGTAAATCAGAGGTATATAACAAAATTATAATAGCTCTAAAGTTTGTATTTAAAACCTCACACATTACCTTCCGTTTTAAATCAAATTTAGAGCTATTATAATTTCGTTATATACCTCTGAGTTTCCAACACAGTATATTTATCTCCTAAATATACTTATGACCATGGTTTACAGGGAAATTCTACAAAAATGGCAATTTGCAGTCACCACTGATATAATGCTCAATATCTTTATTGCATGAAAACAAATACGAAACATACTAATACCTAAATAAAAGATACTTCTTTATTCACTTAATTTGGAAAATGGCCAATCAAGTTATTTAGGCATGTCCCAAACTCCATCGTCTTTTGGATGTCGAAATTTCAAAATTGAAGATCATGTTGTATCTTTGGGTCACTGCTAAAGAATATGTTCAAAGGTGAATTATTTCAGAAATTATGTGAATATATGAAGTAAAAGTTTAAAAAAATATGTCCCTGGCGATACCGAAAGAGAAAGAATTTGCACTGAAAATAATATGGACAGTCTTCCTTGCAACCCTATGGTCAGCTTCCATTAAATGGCATCATTGCTTGCCATGCGTTCAAAGGAGGTATGCTATATCATTGGTCCTAGAATACACCGTTCTTCCTTCTTCCTTCTCCATTATGAGTGATTGTAATGTCATTACCACAACGCTTTTAACTGTTGTACACATGAATCAAACTACGTCGTATGATTTTGTTCGGTGCTGTTTTGTGTCCTGTGAAACGTAACCCAAACAGAAACAAAAGCTAATGATTTAGTTAACTTAGATAAGATGGTAATTGCTATGATTGCTATATGAATTAAGGTTTATTCACCTGGCAATCCCACCCATGAGGAGTGTCAATTAGGACTAGTCTTTTTCTTCATTTGTGAATGTCCAACAGACGGCACCAAGGATACCAGGAGACTCAAGCTGTGTTGGTGTGTGTGTGTGTGTGTGTGTGTGTGTGTGTGTGTGTGTGTGTGTGTGTGTGTGTGTGTGTGTGTGTGTGTGTGTGTGATTAACTTCGAGAAAGGAATTAAAGGTGATAAAAATGAAATAAGTGCAGACTTCATCCACACATAAGAGGAACCATCACGTTCAGTTTTGTCATTTTATGTTCTAGGTAAAAGGGGAATCTGTGATGACCCGGAAAAGAAATAAGGTTTTTCAAAGTAAGTTTTCATAATATCAGAAATCACATGCGTCGTTGATCATTTCACACACGTTAAGCACATTAGATCTATTCTATTTCATTCATTACTATTCCTTTGAAATGGACTCACCAATGCAATCAATATAATTCTTAAACTGTAAGCAGTTACAATGGACTGTTCTGCTGGTAAAGATAGAACAAACTGCAAACCATATACAAATAGGGATATAAGATTCTGTGAAGATTTCTGATTTTCTCAGGGTTTATAATAACATCGCTCATTACATTGAATAAAGTTGTGTGCTTTGATATGAGAGGGAATGTGTATTGGTCAAGTTTCATAATATATGTACTATATTGCAGTGATTTAAATCGCTTGAATGACGGTCGCGCATTTTCGGTTCACAGAAAGACGATGGTACCCAAGAATCACACATACGCCACCTGGCACTGATATGGTTGTCACGACGACAAATGGTTACATTGCGTTTTACGATTTGGGGATAAATCAAGTTCTGTTTGAAAAGAAACTGCCCTTCACTGCTGCAGCAGATTTGGAATGTTCGAATAAACTGGAGGCGTTCTATGTCATTACTGCTGGCAGGATGAGGCTCGCATCTCCTTTCACAATGAAATCAAAGGAAGTAAAAGGTTGTAAAGGTGAGTCTTGTTGGGTCAGAAAAGACTTTCTCTAACCTATTACTTTAAGACCAACCACAAGCCAGAAGTTGTGTGCTGGAAATCTCAGCTGAAATCTAATCAGTCGCTTCAGGATATCAACGTTAAGTGATTGATGTTCCTGAAATGCTGATTGACCTGAGTCACAAGAACTAAACTTTCAAAAAAGACTTCAGGTATGTAACTTACAGATGCAAGTATAGTCTAGACCCTCAACGTTGTTGTTTAGACTGGCCCAGAACAATTCCCTAAAAAGAAGAAATACTTAAATGTTTATACACAACATCACAATAATAATACTTTGCACTTGTTGTCGTAGGACGTTCGCTGGTGTCAGCCACGTCTAACAAGAGACTTGGCGTGGACATAAATTTGTGGAATGACACCCTGGAGATTTCGATGAAGCACAGAAACACCAATGTTCCGGTAAAAAACGGCTTGGAGATGCATGTTTATGAATCCACCAGGTAATTCATGCTATCTTTGCTTCTATCCTGATTTGGGGGAACACTGCATGTGCTAATCGGTATCTGGCTTCACACAATCAGCCTAAACAGTTGTAGACAGGAGACACCAGAACCATATTTTCGACAGGTTGTTGTACTGTGGTACACATCAGCGATACCACCTAATCTCAGATTGATTCGCTACACAAGTTGTGTGTCTACATATGCTTGTGTTTAAAGCACTTGCTTGTGAATGCAAAGATCGTGTAAAAATAGAAACATCACAAGCAACAACATAACACACAAGTCCCCCTCCCTAATTATGATGTTCTCCTTTGTTATGTGCAGCTATATGTTTACATGTGTGTACATGTACAAACCTTTTTATACCCATATGCCCACTGCGTCATTAATGAAGGGTCAAGCTGTTGCTAACAATGTTTCTTAAAAGTTGTAAAACCTTCGCTTTTGTTTGAAATATATGCAGCTGAATGTTTTACATTCTTTAGAGGAGGAGTAAGAGAAAACACATGGTCGTTGATACGTCATCTTTAACGTCCAATGTATTTTGTCTGAACGGGCAATCAAATTTTCAATATGGAAATCCACTAGCCCAGGATATGCAAGTCGAGCCCTTCGTGGAAAGTTGAGGGCAATACCCATGATTTGATGTTTTTTTTCATTGCCCTAGACTGTTCAGTTACCTTGAAACCGCAACTTGAAATTAAAGGATGACGTTTAATGTGAGCCTAAGTGCAGTCCCGTAGACGGTTCAGAGATTTCAAGTCTGAAGATTTGGTTGGAAAATACGCATTGGCCAGGTCATTCCAGAATCACAATAACCCGAGATGACAGACACATGATTAACACTGCGTTATGTATCATGATCAGATTCGTTGATGTATCAGATCGTCAGATAGAACACTTCAATGTTAACAATGTAAGGATATTTAGGCACACCGTTCATCGATGTTTAAGGGTTGTAGGCGACTTGCATATCGCCCACACGAACACCACGTCACAGGCAGGTGCGTTTGAGATGACGTAGAGATTATGGTCGCTGGAACCAACGTCAGTGGTCCCGTATGCTGTTCACAAAAAGTAAATTTGTCCTTCCTTATTGGTCGGCATAGTCTTTATCGCCGCAATGGAGACAGAATAACAGATGCAGGTGTATCGGCGGAGAGTCGGTCACAGTTTGGGCAGAGACACCTCCTGCTGGACATAGTCCACTGCACGTTGTCGACGCTGATCTTAGTGAACAGGGTCGGTGAGACATTCTGGCTCCTGTAGCAGTACCGTTCCTGTAAGCTATTCATGGCTTTTCTGGTCAACCCTGTTCACTGCAAGATGACAGTGTTAGTCCCCACTGAGCCAGAATTGTCATGGACCCTCAGGCAGGATGGACATGTCAACATGCTCGCCAGACCTCAGCCCTATTAAACATGCAGGAGATGAACTCAGTTGGCGTGTTTGTACATCACCAAGCACCAGTGGAGTTTTCGGTACACCACAGAGCTCCAGTGGAGGAATAGAATGTGATTCCGCAAGGTTTCTCTCTAAACGTTATGAGGGGCATGAGGACATGTGCATCCTTGTCTATACGCGTGAGGAGTGTTGACAGGATACTGAGTGACCGACTGTTCCATGTTAGCCACGTTCATTTTGTGGGGTTGATCTGTATAAGCGATGTTTGGTAGTGTTGTTTGAACTTTTTGTCTGCACTTGTATCTACGCTCTTCAAAAAACGTAACGCAAAACCCAAATATCACTGAAACTGTGGTGTTGCTCAAGGACGTATATATCAGCGAAAAACAAACATACACGAATGGAGCAATGCATTGTTGTCTTGTCCATGTTTCATGAGAATACCGGTCATCACAGTCATTACTGCTGCCCAACAGGTGGTGTTGAAGTACCTCGTATGACCACCAACAGCTGCTACCACTACCCGACGCCTCCTGGCTACAGATCAAATCAGTCGTTGTTTAAATTTGTTTTCTGGAATCCTTGTCCATTCCTCTTGCCGCATGTATAACAACTGTTTAAGATTCTGTGGTGCATTACCATGTCGACGTACCCGCCTATCGATCTGATCCCAAAGGCGTTTGCTTGGGTTTAGATCCGAGGATATGGAAGGCCAGAGGAGGGTCTTGATGTTGATATTGACCAGGTAGTCCACGATGGCACGTGCTGTGTGGGGTCTGGCGTTGTCCTGTTGGAAGAAGTGCCATTGACGGACAACAAGGTGAAGGATATGCAGACGGAGAATCTGATCGATTTATCGATTGGCCGTCAGGTTGCCTTGGAGAAGCACAAGTTCCGATCTGCAGGTGTATGAGGTCGTTCCCCACATCATAACACACCAAACCATAACCATCACGTCGCTGAAGGAGATGACGTAATTCATCGATAAACCACATGCAACTCCAGTTTGCCAGGTTCCGTGACAGTACCGTATTACACCATCTCACTCGTCGACGTCGATGTAGTCGTTGCAAGGATGGGGCAACTTTTAGACGTATTCCTGATTGTCTGATCGGACACTCTTCGGGCTTAAAACTGTTCTTGTGCTGTGTACCGGGTGGTACGATGGCGGTCACAGAGGTGGGTTACCCGGATGTAACGATCGTGGGCAGGTGTGGTGACACTAGGTCTTCCTGATCTTGGACGGTCATTTGTCGAATTTGTTTGACGAAATCGATCCCACAATCGAGTTATTGTGCTGGAATGAACGTTGAAGATCCTTGCCACCTCACTTTTTGATTCACCCCCTTGCAATCATCCAATTGCCATTGAGACGTCCCATGCAGCGTTGAGACGTCCCATTTTCATGTACAGTACTTTCAAAGATAGTGGATGAAATTGTGAGATTAATTTGGGTCTTTTATAGTCACATGCTGAACTAATGCTTTGCACGTGAGGAACAATCACAGTACCTGATATTCGTGCTGCATGACATCCATGCACATCATGACAATCCTAACTGATAAAACCGTTCAAAATCATTTTTGCGTTTGGTCAAGCATATCTTCTAAACCATTCCAAAAACAATATGCAACCCTTAAAATGTTTGAGTTTACCTATGTGTACAAAATTATATCATTTTTGAATTTCACTGTGCTGTTCTTTTTTTGAAGAGTGTATATGTATCAACTGTATAATGAATGTATTGATAACGTCTAATATATATGTGTGTTTGTATGAACACAGACACAGACACACACACACACACACACACACACACAGAGACAGACACACAGACACACAGACAGACACACACACACACACATACACATATGATTTGCGGTTTCGCTGTTTCTTTGCAGGTCCGTCTTCGTGGGTTCCTGGAATCATTCCATGTTGTCCATCACTGAAATCTCCTTCTCTGGAACAATTCGATCAATAACTCGTATCCCTTCGTTTATGCCAGTGGCGTTTCAATTACGCTCACGTAAGTTCACGGCTCACACGATTGTTCATGTCCAGGTTGTCAGAACGTTGTGGTATTTGAAATGCAAGCAGGCAACAATTCAGTTTATCTTACTTCACACATGAATGTCGCTTTCTGATTGGCTAAGTACTAGTACTCCTCTATTATTTTCAATGTACCAGACTTACAAGCGGTATGGATTGTGTTCTGTACTTCTTGAAGATCACTAAATCACACATGATACATTTAAATTACTCATATTTTGCGAATGCAGATAAATGGAAGGGAGATGACTCTAAATTTGTTTTTCTTATATTGTGAAAATCTAACAATGGCTACGAAAATATTTCCCTCCATTTCATTGAATAAGTTTTGACTGAACGTTCAAATGTGGAAGATTAAGAAGGGAAATTACACCGCTGCGACTTTACTAAGCCAATATCCGCTTTCGCTTGTTAGATACCAAACCATTCACTCATTTCCTAAATATGGTATTACACGGGACATAGTTTTGTACTCTCTATATACACGGCAGTTCAGAACTAATCACTTAGATCCGAGATATTGTTAACTGTCCATGGACGTGATGTTGTTTCAGTTCCAGGATATTTACGTAATGGTGTGCCTTATATTAGATCTGTATGAAACGCCAGTCGAACCATACAATCAGAAATAGGCACTCCGCGTCGCCCAGCAGGAACTGCTAATAAGCGTTCAAAACAAACCTGCTACTCATGACTAAAATAACATTGAACAAAGTTTACAAAAAGGTTTCTATAAAGGCTACCGACATGCAATTCGTCACTTATAATTGAGGTGTAGCAGTGCGTCAAAGCAATGAAGTTAGATACAGATTGTCTTGCAGGCACATCATTTTACCTGTGCAACGAACGAGGCCTCTTCGTGGTGACCAAAGAGCGGAATGACGAGTCTAACATTCGGTCACAGAGATGTAAGGCAGTGTCGATTTCACACAAGTTGCTATGGGCTGTGTTCAGTTATCCCTCATACCAGAGGTAGGTTAAACATGTGCAGGTCATGGACGGTCCCATCCCGGTATAAGATACTCGTCAAGGTCGCGGTTACAGAGCTCCAGGTAAGGCACGTATTTACGTATTTTACTCAACACAAATCACATTTACTCAATTAATTACAAATTTGGGAGTAGAAATAACGTATAAGAATAACTCAAAATCCAATAGGTCTTTAATACATTGCGCACTTTACTCAATGAACTAAATTGGCTTGCGTATGATTGGTCGTGGCGCCCAAACTCTACAACACTAGCTAACGGTAGACGATGCCTATATATGCATTTACTATTATAGCCGTAGCCACTGTCCGGATTTTACTCCAATAGTCACATGACTTCCATGCTGAGTATTGATAAATGGCTGCCTCCTGTTTGGCAATATGACGATTACTAAAACGTTTAGTCTAATGAGATGTATTTGTATTTTGTATTTAGTTAATTACCCAGTAAGTATACGAAACTGTGTGTAAATTATTCTAACTAGTGGGAGTATACAAAATGCTAGTTACTTCTGAAACAAAAATGCAATTTCTCATACATAAACAGAGTAAATACCCAATTCCTTGAAATGTTATCTGGAGCTCTGCCGGTTTTAGAATTGGTCATCACCAACCCATGATTATGACTAGAAGTGACTAATGGAATTGAGTGGTTAGGGTCGTTCACTTGGCTGACGCATGCGTCATCGTATTCCCAGTTGTGTGGATCGATGATCATGTTATTGATCACTGGGTTCTCTGTCCACCCTCGACTATTTTAAGACCACCGCCATATATATTTGAGTTGTTGAGTTTGAGGAAAATGAATCGTTGTCAAAAACAACTGTGCCGAAACACACCTGTACCATGTTACCATGTTTGACTCAACCGCCCGCACACAACAACATAGTTAGGAGATAAACATATTGTGTTGGAAAATCAGAGGTATATAATGTGATTATATACCTCTGAATGACTTTGATTAGCCAATCACAATCCAGTATTTACTAAAGTCATGGTAGAATGTTTGTTGAAGACAGATTTCACATGCAGCTTGTGGCATAGTTTCCTTTAATAGAAGCTACAAACATTATTGGAGCCTCACAACCTCGTCACCAAAAGGTAGACCGGTAAGCTTCCACCACAGGCGTGCCTGCCACAGGATGGCGAATTCATTGAAGTGTTGCTCACCATGTTCAGATGTTCCCCCAGTCCTTCACAGACTACCGAGCAGGTTCCAGGCCACTAGAGGATTACAGGACATACTTCGTCCCGGAAAACCTAGTTCAAGGGCAGATGGCCAACATGTTGTGCTACAAACCCTCGGAACCGATTCATCAGTGGCAATGTCCAGTTGTCACTGTCAGCAAGGGACGTCTGTCTTTCATATACGCTTGGCTGTTATGTTTGTGTGAGTGAGTGAGTGAGTGAGTGAGTGAGTGAGTGAGTGAGTGACCGAGCGAGTTTAATTTAACGTCACATCGGCAATATTTCAGCCATATCGTGACGAAAACAAACATAATTATGAAGAATAATTATGTAGATGTTTTAAAACCCGTAGCCAAAGTCCGATAAAATAACTAGAGTATCACAATTCGAATGTAAATGTTATGTTTGAGCGTTTGAATCAAACATGGTGCTGGTGTGTTTCAGCGCCCATGTGTTTTGCTGTTATTGAGAACTCAAACTCAACAAAGAGTGAATGAGTTGCATGGTTGCCACTTCTAAAATGTCGTTTAAAGTGCCCAGTAAGCACACAAAAGGTTGTTTTAGAGTATAAATGGCCTAATGACATTTAACTTCATACATGGCATTCACCTTTTAGGATGTTTCCATACTTCTTGTTTGTAGTATTTTATCAAGTACCTGTCGGTTGGGCTTGTTTCAGGAAACTAGTGGTATTTGACCAGAATTCCTATGCCACGATCAAGCAGTTATATCTGATCTTACCCCAACATCTGGAAGGCACAATGAAGATACAGGTACAGTTATAGTAATCCCTCAGATGCTAGTCTTCTTGGTAGTTATAGGTCATATATCACCAGATTATGATAAACGGAACCGGAAAATGGCGGTCAGATTTCAATAACACAGGTGATGAAAACAACATGGACAAGGAGCTTGGGAATACCTCCAGCATGCAAGAATAATATCAACATGAGTATCCACTGAGCTAGGTCGGTATCCAGAGAGCGAAGACGAGAATGTTGAAAGGGAAGACAAGCGTCCTGACCCAGACTTCTGTCTTACTTATTACCACCTGTTTTGAAGCAGTATTCCATCAGAAATGATTTTCGTTCAAAAGTCACGATACATCTTACGAACTACATGTTTTCATTCTTTCAGGTTTTACAGGAAGCCAAAATACATAAGCCATATATACGGCACCAGCATACATCAATCACAGGGAAACACCGTCGCCACCGACCTACATCAAGCACAGACAAACACCGTCGTCAAATACATACATCAGCCACAGGCAGACATCGTCATCACCGATATACATCAAGCGCAGGCAGACACCGTCATAACTAACATACACCAAGCACAGACAAACACCGTCGTCGTCTACATACATCAAGCCCAGGAAGACATCGTCATCACCGACATACATCAAACACAGACAAACACCATCGTCACCAACATACATGAAACAAAGACAACACCATCGTCACCAACATACATGAAACAAAGGCAAACACCATCGTCACCGACATACATGAAACAAAGGCAACACCATCGTCACCAGCATACATGAAACAAAGGCAACACCATCGTCACCAGCATACATGAAACAAAGGCAAACACCATCGTCACCGACATACATGAAACAAAGGCAACACCATCATCACCGACATACATGAAAGAAAGGCAAACACCACCGTCATCAACATACATGAAGCAAAGGCACATACCGTCGTCACTTACATACATCCAGCAAAGGCAGACACCGTCGTCACCAAAATACACACGTGGATACCTTCGTCACCACCATACACCAATGTGTTCCGATTTTTCAAGGATGAATACCGTCACTGACCTTGAAGCACAGTAGAGGACATTCAGCATCAGATGGATCTGAGACTCAACCACAAGACTCTTCATTCCAGATGTGGTCTGTTGACTTGACTGATGGAAACACAGAGCAACGCAACTTATTAAGGATAACATTGTTGCTGTTGTGTAGTCTACACTTTGTGTACTGTTTATGCACCCGGGACCTAACTGGTCACACTCCACTAGAATGACAGTGCCACTGGGTAAAGGCGACAATGATTAGTTATTATGTTATAATTCAATACATTTTAAACTAAAATTTTGTTGTCGAAGAACAATAAAAATATTAATGTATTACATATACTAAAGTGAGACAAGCATGTTGTCATAAAATATTATTACAGAGAGCGGTACTGTGCCTTGTACCCTGATCACCTATATGACGTGTGTTGCTGCTGTGTCTTGTAACTTAATCATGTATACTACGTGTGTCAGTACTGTGCCTTGTTCCCTGATCACCCACAGTACGTGTGTTAGTAATGTGTCTTGCACCCTGATCACATATAGTACGTGTGTCAGCACTGTCTTGTACCTTAATCACCCACAGGACGCGTATCAGCACTGTCTTGTACCCTGATCACCCACAGGACGCGTGTCAGCATTGTATTGTGGCAGACACAACTATGTACATAGGGATTTTATTATTTTAATGTTTTCTGTTCTGTATATGTATATCTGTAGGCTGCTTAATAGGTCATGTGTCCCTCAATCCCTTAACAAACCCAAGCCATGACGTGAGCAACTGATTGGCCAAGCTAAACCTCCAAGTTAAATCTTTTGTCTAATAGCCTGCACTCTGCACAAAGTTACCACACAGACAAGTTGACAGACACTTGACAAATCAGATATATTCGGGATACAGACTGTTCTTGTGCTCTGTCGTCACCCCAGTCTCACCCACAGGGGTGACTTATCGACCACGAATATAAAGATTCCTCGGGCAATAGCTCACACCCGTAGCGTGTGTTTGTCGTTTGTGCATTCACTGCCCTGCTACAGTATCTTGTACCTTTATCACCCACAGAAAGCTTGTCCGGACTGTATCCTGTCTCCTCATCACCTGCAGGACGCGTGTCATTACTGTGTCTTGTTCCTTGATCACTTATATGACGGGTGTCAGCACTGGGTCTTCTTCCTACGGGACGTGTGTCACTACTGTGTTTTGTACCCTGATCACCAATTTGATGTTTGTTAGTTCTGTGTGTGACGACGGTGTCAGTTGTGTGTGTTGTACCATGGTCCCTAGCATGGTGATCTATTATTAATCTGCATTTAGGATATCTGCTAGATAGTTATAAGTCAATATGTGATAATATAGTGATTTTACTGTTCTTGGTCGACAGGGTTTTATACATTGTATATATGTGTCATGAATTTAGAGGTAGTTTTAGTCCCGATATGGGTGAAATATTGCCAGTGTTACTTTAAATCTGAACTCATTTACTCCGTGTGTTGTCAATATTGTGTATTGTCTCGTGAGTATCAGGTTAGACGACAGTGTCAATTCTGTGTGTTGCCTCGTGTCAGTTCTAGGACGTGTTAGGAGTTGAGTTCTAATTTGGTCAAATTCAGCTAATCAGACTTTAGGCAATAAAAGCATACATTGGGGATGAGCTTGGTGAGAAAGGCCTTCAAGACAAGAATACACTCATTATTATTACAGAAGCACTGTTGTGCTATATTGTTCATAGATGTACGTGAATGATCACTGGATATCAATCTCAACGTGACGTCGTGCTACCAGTCTCAACACAGAGACAATACAACACTTACAGCCACTAGACTCAACACAGAGACAATACAACACTTGTAACCACTAGTTTCAACACGGAGACAATACAACACCTGCAGCCACTAGTCTCAACACAGAGACAATACAACACTTGCAGCAAATAGACTCAACACGGAGACAATACAACACTTGCAGCCACTAGTCTCAACACAGAGATAATACAACACTTGCAGCCACTAGTCTCAACACAGAGACAGTACAGCACTTGCAGCCACTAGACTCAACACAGAGACAATACAACACTTGCAGCCATTAGTCTCAAGACAGAGACAATACAACACTCGCAGCCACTAGTCTCAACACAGAGACAATACAGCACTTGCAGCCACTAGACTCAACACAGAGACAATACAACACTTGCAGCCATTAGTCTCAAGACAGAGACAATACAACACTCGCAGCCACTAGTCTCAACACAGAGACAATACAGCACTTGCAGCCACTAGTCTCAACACAGAGACAATACAACACTTGCAGCCACTAGTCTCAACACAGAGACAGTACAACACTTGCAGCCACTAGACTCAACACAGAGACAATACAACACTTGCAGCCATTAGTCTCAAGACAGAGACAATACAACACTTGCAGCCACTAGTCTCAACACAGAGACAATACAGCACTTGCAGCCACTAGTCTCAACACAGAGACAATACAACACTTGCAGCCACTAGACACACCGACATTGTAGCGTTCCCATCTCTACATTGTACCCAGGCACAGCTGGGTGGACTGGGGCACACACAGTCTCAGTACTTTGACAAGATTTACTGTATCTGCTACTTTGTGTTTACACTCTTTCACGTGGCCACTATCTGGTCGTATACCAACTGATTCGTTGGTCCTTTTGGGTGCGCAGGGTCGTATTGTTTACACTGGGGGTTGTGACAACACTTAAAGTGTCTGCACACAATGTTGACTCCAAGGTTTCTACACCCTGTCTTAGGTCGGCTGTGTCATTTCAAGCTCGATGGATCATTAGCCTGTCGCTTTAAACATCTCGCCCACTATGCCCATTGTATTCTTCCCATATATGAACAATAAACCTTTTCTTTGGTGTCATACTTTGTTTGGGTTTGAAAGAACTATAAATGGCTACAAACGCCTCCAAAAATTCAAAAGATATACATTATGTTTTCACTTTTTCCTCCAAGCTGGGAGAGTACAGAGTACAAGTTGAAAACACTGTCACTGGATCCAGAGCAGTATCTTCTAGATTATCGGATAGCAGTTCTATTTTCAAACATGAAACAAACGCCATATTAACGGCTCTTAAATACATTCAGCGACACCCTTAACGTAAACAATATATAACATAGTCTGTAAACATCCACTTTTAATAGAAATCATTGAACTATGATCTTGCTACTGGCCAATACGACATCGGCTTTGGTTGGTTAACCAATACTTGTCAGCTGGCATCTTTCCACATAAGGCATTGTGGAAACAGAGTGTGAAAGCCGCTGCGTGGGAGTTCCATTCCTCCGCTTGGACTGAGAAAATAACGGTTGATCCAGATCTCCACAGGTTCGTCCAGTTCGCACTGGATGTATGATCATCTAGCGTGGATACTGTCTCAGGACGACCACCTGTACCTTCCAAGTTCCTGGTGTAGATATGCCCTATCATCAGAGCAATGAAAGGTGTTGTGTACCCGTGTGAGAAGTGTGGACGTATATATAGTGATCCGTGTGCTCATACTGTGTGTTCATTCAGTGTGATACCTTACTCTCTCTCAGATCACCTATGGTGTGAACTGATCAATATTGGCCCTGTCGACCTCAGTGTATGGTTTCACAACTTGTCAGACACTGAGACTGTGCTATGTGTTCTGACATGCTGACCGCACCATTGACTGAACGAGGAAGACCAAAAAACACTCACCAGTATGGTTGTAAGATACATTTATCTGATGTACAGAAAAGTCTACGTATCGCGTCCAGCATTCAGAGAGACATTATATCATGTAACGATGTGACAGAGACGTAAATATTGCGTTTTACAACTTGTGGCTTAGCGAATGCGGTAATATTTAACGTCACATCAGAAATAGTTCAGCCATATCGTGACGAGAACCTTTAACACAGACATGGAATATCTCTATATTAAAAAAAAAAACAACTTCTCGACGAAGGACAGTAAAAAGACTAGTTAAAAAATAGACTATACGTCGCCAACAACTGAGGGTAGATCACCAAACGAGGCACACTGGAGACTTATGCTACACTTGTTTGCCACATGGGCCTTAGCTGGATTTACACCATCCCTTCAGCTGGTAGCAATTTATACACATCTAGTCAAACATTAAATGTACAAGTGTGTCAATTCAAATTACAACTAATAAACAGATTCAGTAAACTCATATACACCAAGAACAATAACTGAACTGTTATTACAAATTGCTGTTTTATATACTCTTCATGTATTTGAAAATGGAACATCATAATGTGTATTAAACTTACTCGTGAATTTACTTATCATTGCACACTGTGATCAGTGACAACTTCAGTGACCTTTACTTTCGAAATAGGAAGCCGAGTCCATGCTTGAATACCACCTTCTCCATTGCTACACCGGATGTTGACTGACGGAAGTCTGCTACTTCAAGGCATAATATGGAAAATGTGTCCATGTCTGAAAAGGAGTATGTCCAGAGCTGGACAGAATGACCAGGGGAATCATTCCTCCCGCCACCCACAACCCGATCATCCAGTTGCTGTCGAACCTGCTGTGAAAGGAGCTGTGTCTGTATTGTGTTCCAAAACATATCCACTGCTGGTGCTGTGTCTGTATTGTGTTCCAAAACATATCCACTGCCGGTGCTGTGTCTGTATTGTGTTCCAAAACATATCCACTGCCGGTGCTGTGTCTGTATTGTGTTCCAAAACATATCCACTGCTGGTGCTGTGTCTGTATTGTGTTCCAAAACATATCCACTGCTGGTGCTGTGTCTGTATTGTGTTCCAAAACATATCCACTGCCGGTGCTGTGTCTGTATTGTGTTCCAAAACATATCCACTGCTGGTGCTGTGTCTGTATTGTGTTCCAAAACATATCCACTGCTGGTGCTGTGTCTGTATTGTGTTCCAAAACATATCCACTGCTGGTGTTGTGTCTGTATTGTGTTCCAAAACATATCCACTGCCGGTGCTGTGTCTGTATTGTGTTCCAAAACATATCCACTGCTGGTGCTGTGTCTGTATTGTGTTCCAAAACATATCCACTGCTGGTGCTGTGTCTGTATTGTGTTCCAAAACATATCCACTGCTGGTGTTGTGTCTGTATTGTGTTCCAAAACATATCCACTGCCGGTGCTGCGTCTGTATTGTGTTCCAAAACATATCCACTGCTGGTGTTGTGTCTGTATTGTGTTCCAAAACATATCCACTGCTGGTGCTGTGTCTGTATTGTGTTCCAAAACATATCCACTGCTGGTGCTGCGTCTGTATTGTGTTCCAAAACATATCCACTGCCGGTGCTGCGTCTGTATTGTGTTCCAAAACATATCCACTGCCGGTGCTGCGTCTGTATTGTGTTCCAAAACATATCCACTGCCGGTGCTGCGTCTGTATTGTGTTCCAAGACATATCCACTGCCGGTGCTGTGTCTGTATTGTGTTCCAAGACATATCCACTGCCGGTGCTGTGTCTGTATTGTGTTCCAAGACATATCCACTGCTGGTGCTGTGTCTGTATTGTGTTCCAAAACATATCCACTGCTGGTGCTGTGTCTGTATTGTGTTCCAAAACATATCCACTGCTGGTGCTGTGTCTGTATTGTGTTCCAAAACATATCCACTGCTGGTGCTGTGTCTGTATTGTGTTCCAAGACATATCCACTGCTGGTGCTGTGTCTGTATTGTGTTCCAAAACATATCCACTGCTGGTGTTGTGTCTGTATTGTGTTCCAAAACATAT
This sequence comes from Haliotis asinina, assembly GCF_037392515.1. NCBI lineage: Eukaryota > Metazoa > Mollusca > Gastropoda > Lepetellida > Haliotidae > Haliotis > Haliotis asinina. The sequence goes on from NC_090292.1 coordinate 9,806,938, forward strand.
CCACATCTGGTGCTGTGTCTGTATTGTGTTCCAAAACATATCCACATCTGGTGCTGCATGCAGTCTTTGGACATAATTTTTACGCATCGTATGTCTTTCTTTCAGGAGATATATTTCATAATCTACTAGATAAAAAATACAAGTTTATGTTATATGAGGACTGGTGGAAAGCTGACTCGCTAATACATCCAAGGTTTAGGAATTGTTTAGAAGGCTTATGCATGAACTGCCACTGAAGACATTACTGGTTGCCAGATGGAGTCTGTCACAAAACATCTGTTTCACTCTTGGTTGAAAGGTCCAGGGTCAACATGAAAAGCCACATTTCCATCTTATGGCCAGATCTGTACCATGGGTCTTGCCGTTGAAGCCTAGTGGTGCATCGCAATGTGATCTTGTACTCGTGTCACCAGCTTTCTCTTTCACAAACTTCATGATATGATTCAAGTAGTGATTTTACTTCCGTGGGAAGATGAGGTCAAGATTGGCTCTGAAGTTTCATCCCCTCCTTCTCATCACCATCGTCACCATGCATGGCATGTTGAGAGGATCTGTTTCAACTGCTGATAAAGTCTTCTCCAAATGAACTCCTGAAAAGAAATTATGAGACTTTCATTTGCGAATGTTTAGGGAGATAGTCTTGTCCTTCGGTTAATGAGTTTTGTCAAACCAAGCTGGCCCATACATAACAATGCTTACGATGTCTGCGATATAATTCATATACTGAATCACCGAAACTTGTTGCAACAATTTATATCATTTAAATTGTTTTTCTAACAAAGATATAACGTGTATACCTAGTGTCAGTAACATTAGAAGGGGCGGTTAGGGTAGCCTAGTGGTTAAAGCGTTCGCTCGTCACACCGAAGACCCGGGTTCGATTCCCCACATGGGTACAATGTGTGAGGCCCATTTTCTGGTGTCCCCCGCCGTGATATCGCTGGCATATTGCTAAAAGCGGCGTAAAACCAAACTCACTCACTCACTAACATTAGGATAATTTTCTTCATCAGCTCCATTCTCATCCACCAGTTCTTCGTGCCGTTGCTGAGTCTGATATCATTTAATGCAATCAATTGATATAACTCATTACCGTTTCTGTCTGCAGGAAACTTCTCTGAAAGAGACAGATACGTTTAGTCAGTTCGAAGGCCTACAGGTGAAAGGGCAACTGGTGGACCTTCAGTCCTTGTTAAGCAGAATGTTATTTAAACCTCTATCACACTTACGACTAATCTTCAAGCTGATGCAGTGAGACCTAGTATCCATGCTGCTTTCACAATATGCTCATTGTATGTTCAGCCGCCTTCAACACTTCCATTGTCTGATCTTCAAGAGCTTTATCATCAACTCTCAAAACGCTGCATTATAATGGGTGATCGCCATGGTCATAATCCAGGCTGGGGTGATATAAATGCTAACACTAAAGAGAAAACACTGGAAGATTTTATCTTCAATAATGAATTGTATATATACAGCGATGGCTTGAGCACTGCATCCTGCAACCAGCACTTACTCTTGTCTGGATTTTTCTCTTGCTGACTCCAATCTGGTTAATGAATTTGATTGGTCAGTACACACTGATCTTTGTGGAAGTGATCACTTGCCAACGATATTATCAGAAATTTATCCACCCGATTCTTACACTAGATGGAGCATTCTCCAAGACACACTAGTCATTTTATCAAACTTTCTGGACATCTAAACATGCTGATGAACGTACAACAAAATCCTCTACAAAAAGCTCCACATGTACGAAAGCCATGGTTTAATGCAGACTGTAAACGTGCTAGAAAAGCTAGGGAAAAGGCAGAGAAATATTTCCGTCATCACTCTACCGTCCTTAACTTTAAATTTAAAATACTAAATGCGAAAGTACCTTCATGCAATATAAACGCCAACCATGGCTGAACGTGGAGCTATGTTACAAACATTCATTATAGAACACCTATGTCCGTAAATTATCATTGAATGTAGCAAACGACAAAAGGTAAAGCATCCACATCTGAGGTTCATCATCCTAACACTGGAAACGCTATACTATTTGATCAGTCTGTCAAAGCTAATAATTTGGAGAAACTTTATGTCAACATTCCTCCTCATCAAATTATCTCCTACAAGTTCAAAACTTTGAACAAGCTGAAAAAAATAAAATCAAGTTTGCGTCTGATAATAGTGAGGACGACAATGGGGGTCTCTCAATTCATAAGCTACTTAATGCCTAGGACAAGCCCATGATCCTGCTACGGGTGCTGATAATATTCATTATCTGTTATTTAAACATTTACCTGATTTTTGTTTAGAAACCCTGTTAGTTATGTTTTACCAAATATGGATAACGGGTAATTTCCTTCATCATGACTGAATCATTTTTCCAATTCCAAAACTAGGCGGTGCTCCTTCCAACTATATGCCAATATCGCTTACTAGTTGAGTTTGTAAGACCATTGACAGGATGGTCAATAACAGACTGATATGGCACTTAGAAACAAATGATCTTATTACCAATATCCAGCGAGGGTTTAGGAAAAACAGTAGTGCCATTGACCATTTACTTAGATTAAAGACGTTTGTTAATGAATTAAATACTACCGGCAATAAACAACATGCTGTATCTAGATTTTTATCTCGAAAAAAACATATGATAGAACCTGGAAACATGGAATTTTAAAAGATCTCCATGAAATGGGTCTGAGAGGCCCTTTGCCTAGTTTCATGTTACAGTTTTTGACAGATCAACATTGCCAGGTTCGTGTGGGTTCCACCTTGTCTGAATTTTATGAACAAGATCAAGCTGTCCCAGAAGGTAACATACCATCTGTCACGTTATTCAGTATAAAAATAAATAGTTTATCAAAAGTGTTATATGACTCAGTTGCTGGGTTATAATTTGTTGATGATTTTAATGCGTCATGTGGGGATGAACATATACACACGATTGAGAGACACTTGCAGCTCTTTCTCAATAGAATTGCTGATTGGTCGGAACGAAACGGCTGTAAATTTTCTAAATCTAAAACTAACTGAATCCATTTCTGGATCCACCGTATGTCTCCTGGGTACTCCCACTAAAGTAAAATGTTTGGGTACCATATTTTTATCCCATGTTAAATGTCTTAAGGAAAAATGCTTGAGGGCATTACATCTCGTAAAAGTCGTCTCCAATGTTCAGGGGGTGAACAGTCGACCTCCTTCACTTGCATAGAGCTCTAATTCGTTCTAAACTTGATTATGATTCGATCGTTTCTGGAGGCGACTCCCAAGGCAACTATTAGATTTCGTCCACCACGAAGGTCTAGGACTTTGTCTTGGGTTCTTTAGAACCTCTCCTGTTGACAGTATCTACGTCGAGGCCGATGAACCATCTCATACACAATGCAGTATAAAATTACCTTTAAAATATACTACTACACTATTTTCTAACGAGTCTAGCCCTGCTTATAACTGTGTCTTTCATACGCCTTATCATGATTTATACACCAAGAAAACGTCTCTTGTTCCGCCTCTTGTTCCCAGAATTAAACCATTCATTTCTGCTGCCGGCATTTTTCTCCCTGGCAGTTGGTTCGGCCACAAGTCCATGTACCATTAACCACATTTTAAAAAAGAATCAGAAACAAATGACCTACTGTGTGAACAATAATTTAGTCAATTAAAAAACAAATATATATATACATATATAACTTCATATTTACAGATGGGTCCAAGGATGGTGGCGCCAAAGCAAATTTATGACACCACTTCTTATACCATATATTTGATCTTATACTCGTGAAAGAAGTGGGAATGAATGAATGAATGAATGAATGAATTTTGCTTACAGCCGCATCAGAAGTACTGCAGCTCTTTGCGGCAGGTGAAAGAAGACGGACACCCACCTATCAGTAAATTAAGTCATCAAAGCCCTATATTGGTTGCACCTACTTGGGTTGACAGGCTAGATTTGATAAGGGACATAATGCGACGATGTCGCATTGGCCACTCAAAATATACTCATGAATATCTATTGAAAGGTGGGGATCTTCCGGTTTGCAGCCCTTGTGATGAAAGAATCACGGTCAAGCATGTCCTTAGATATTCCTTCACGAGGAATAACTGTTTCAAATCACTCACCATGAAGGATCTTTCTTAATGATGTTAGTTCTGATTTAATTGTTGCATTTTGAAAAGAATTAGATTTGTTAAATGAACTGTAAATAGTTAAACATGTTATAATTGGCAGTTTTGTATTAGTCAGATTGTTCATGTATCTTCGAAGGGGGTTAAAGTATCGTAAAATTATTGCCCCCCTGAGAGGATACGTAAGTCCCAAAGCTTTCTAAGTAAAATTTCAGCTTGTCAGAGTTTTGAACATGGTATTTGTGGTCTTCTTTAATTCGGGTAAATTGTTATAACAATCGTAAATGGATAAAAGGGATGGTGTAAATCCAAACAGGGTCCTTGCAGACATCAAAGGTACTGTGAATCCCCATGGTCCCTCGTATGGTGATCTACCTTCAGTTGTTGTCCATAGCCTATTTTTATATTGTGTCGTCCTCCAAAGTTTTTAGATGTCACTACTAGTTTTGAAATATGTGCCTATGATAGTCTTGTTTGTCTTACTGTCTTTTGTCGTCATATCGTTGAAAAGGATAAGTTTGTTTTGTATTTGTATTCCCACATGAGTGTGTGAGATAATATTTAACGTTACATCGGCAATATTTCAGACATATCGTGACGGGGGCGATTCGTTACAAAACTACATATTAAGTAATGGCACGTTATAAAAATCTGTCAACGAAGGACAGTAAAACCAATTAGAATATCACAGACAATGTAAAACTAGTAATTAGATCTAAAACAGTTCAACAATATACAATACAATATGAAAATGGGCTATAGATTGCCAACAACTGAAGGTAGATCACCCCACTAGGAACCATGGGGACATTACTTTTGCTACCTACGTGGACCCTAGCTGGATTTATACCATCCCCTCAGCCATTGGCTTTTATGCGAAGAATTAGCCACACATTGAAATGACAAAAATACTACGATTAAAAACCTGGAAACCTTAAATTTACATCAAATCTTTCGGGACTTAAGTACCCTCTCAGGAGGACAATAATTTTACAGTACTCTAACTTTGAGGGTACTGTGAGTGAGTGAGTGAGTTAATATTTTACGTCACATCAGCAATATCTCAGCCATATCGTGACGAGAACATTTAAATAAAATATATGCATGTGGTAAAATCTGTCAACGAAGGACAGTAAAACAACTAGAATATCACAATTTCGATTAAAACTAGCATGGAAAGTTAAAACTAATATCACTATTTGAACAATACAGTATAAAAACAGACTATAGATCGCCAACAACAGAAGGTAGATCACCACACTAGGAACCATGGGGATTTACAGTACCTTTGCTACCTACATGGACCCTAGTTGGATTTACACCATCCCTTCAGCTGCTGGCGATTGTACGAAAAGTTAGCCAAAATTAAAAGAGCATGAATACTACGATTAAAAACCTGGTAAACTTAAGTTTACTGTGAATGTTTGTGGACTTACGTACCCTCTCAGGAGGACAATAATTTTACAATACTTCAACCCACTTTGAGGGCACAGCCACGAATATTATCAGTTACTAAGTTAAGCTTCCAATTATAAAATATTTATCTATTTACAACTCAGTTAACAGATCTAATCCTTTAAAAATCCTATGATTAAATGAGAACTAGTATTGTTAAAAAGATCCTTTATTGTTCTTGAATTGAAATAAGTGTCCCTTGTGGTGGAATATATTTAAGAGCCGTTAATATGGCTTTAGCTTCAGCTGGGAAAATAGAGCTATTATTCGGTAATCTAGAAGATATTGTTCTGGAACCAACGACAGTGGCACTATCCTCTGCGCCACCAAGGTTGGACCAATCTGTGTATATAGATTTATGTTTGCTATATTTACCTTTTAATTGATGAAAGTCTTGTTTATATTGTAATTCATTAGTTTCTGATTTTTTAAATGCAGTTAATGCTAGGTCAACGTGTGGTCCAACCAACTGCCAAGGAGGGGAAGAAAGAAGACAAGAAGGAGCTATATTTTTCATCTCAATGCCGGCCGAAGAAAGAAATGGTTTAATTCTATGTCCTAGAGGCGGAACATGAGAAGATATCTTGCATAAATCCTGATAAAGGGGATTGAAAACACAGATACGGGCAGGGTATATAGAGTATAGAGTATAATTTAGTAAAGTATTCTACAGACAATTTTATACGACGTTGTGTAAGAGATGGTTCATCAGCCTCAACATAGAGACTGGCAACAGGTGAAGTTCTGAAGGACCCAACACAAAGTCTTAGACCTTGGTGGATTCGCCCATGACTTGCAAGCAAGAAAAGGATGATAATCACATGTGCAGATTTAAAAGCTCGGCTGGAAAGGAGTATTCAGGTTCATATAAACAAACTTATGATACGTGAGACTGTGAGACTACAGTACTTTTGTTAGCTACGTGGACATTATCTGAGTTCAAACCATTCCTCCAGGTGGGGGCAGTTGTACGTTCATCTTGACCATTACTTGAATTAAATAAAATATCATGTAACTGTCAAGAGGTTTGAGTCCATCATCGATAAATCAAGATTAGAATAGGTACCAGTTTCAAAATATAGATACGCGTGTGAACCATCGCTCTGGATGCATAATGCATTATTTGCAATGAAATCTCCATTGCTTTCAAGATTATGTTCACGCTGTCTCAAAGTAGGCTGTTAATGTTTAATTCACCCATGGTGATGTTGGAATTGGAAAGCTGGTCGCTATGTGCCAGAAGATAAGAGAAGAGTTAGTAAACATTTTACATCCACTGGCAATGCAGTTCAATACACAGTGTAATGAAACGAAACATTTCAAATACTACACTTTCTACTACTATTATAAGAACTACGGTCATTGGCAAGCGGAATTGTTTCATTTGGGTTACACGATCAAACGGGACCAGGAACGAATAATAATCAGACTGAAGAAATATATGTCTTATCCTCGAAGAGTCGAAATTGAACCACTAGCGTTATCAAAGATAACAAAACCACTTTGAAAGGCCACGTATCTTTGTATAGTAGCTAGCTGTACTGAAGGTTAACATTACAGATATCGTCGCTGATATTGGCAACTGTCAGCTTTGGTTGAAATGGTCTGGATTGGACTGAGTGAGTTTAGTTTTACGTTGCACTCAGCAATATTTCAGCTATGTGGCGGGTGTCTGTAAACAATCGAATCTAGCCAGACAATAAAGCGATTAATCGTTTTGCAGAACTGGAAACCGATGACATATGTCAAACAAGTCATCCAGCCTGACTACCCGTTTAGGTTAGTTTAAGGCGCCTGTTATGGCAAGCATGGGTTGCTGAAGGGCTATTCTACGCCGGATCTTGAAGTGCTGTAGATGTATATATGAAATAATGCATAATTCAGAAGTGTTTGCCATGATATTGAAATGTTTTAAGTACGTAAATGTGTTGTGCATGTATCACTTTCAAACCGTTAAAGTACGAACACATCTAAATGAATGTGTCTGAATTACCACGCATGCGCGCTGCAAACAGTCAGGATCGACAATAAAACTGTCGGCAAGGGTAGGGAAATAACATGAATATCACGGTTTCAGATTGAAAACCAGCAAATGTCTATACAACACAAGATACAAGTGGACAATATGTCACAAAAAGACAGACCATGAAGTCATGCAACATTAAACATGTTTGCAACAAGTCAATGCTCTATAATATGGAGGCGAGATTTCTGATCCCTCCCAACTTTGATTTTAGTTTCACGCCGCACCCAGTAATAATCCACCCATGTGGTACCGGTCTGTAAATAATCGATTGTGGACCAGACAATCCAGTGATCAACAGCGGGAACATTGATCTGCGCGATTGGTAACCGATGACACGTGTCAACCAAGTCAGCGAGCCTGACCACCCGATCCCGTTAGTCGCCTCTTACGACAAGCATAGTCGCCTTTATTGGCAGGTGACAGTCAGCGAACCTGACCACCTGATCCCGTTAGTTGCCTCTTTTGGAATGCACTAGTTATTGCGGAGCAGTTCTATCCCAGATCTTGACGGGTCCAATGACAAAGGAGCTTGAACCCATATATCATTAAGTATCATCTTTATTTAATGTATTCCTTAAAGAATAGTCTGTTAAAAGCTGATTTGTCTTGAGCCGATAATCTTCAGTATTCTTTGATAGTGACGAGGTATCGATCTACAGTGATGGGGTTAAAAGTGTTGCGTTTTTGTCCTTTATATCTATTGTAAACATTCACAGTGGATCGAGCAGCTCTCTATAATTGCGACACCGTCATGAATCCGCTGTGTACCATGACAAAGAGAAGAAGCATCACTTCAGTGTTTTCCTCTGAAAACTGCATCCTGCTGCTAACGCTATTCATGTGTCTTTCATTGGTGACTGCAAATATTCCCACATACAGATATCACAGAATCATTCACCTCGAGCTGAAAGACTCTCTTATTATTCTGCAAGGGTTCTTTCCATCGCATCTGTCATGTGCAACATATGTGTCCAAGTCCGGTTTCCATCTACATGGCTATCGAAAGGACGATGGTCGATGTGCAAAACTCGGATTGAATTCCAGCCATCGTACATTTCGGTTTGACAAGCGTTGGAGACTGTACAGTCCTGTGTACATCAATGATGTAAGTTGTTGTAAAAATAATTTGTCTTTTAAACATTCATTCGCGATTATTAACAACTACTATTTGCCGTGATCGTGATTATGATGTTCAGACAACGTTCCTTTCGGAGGGCAACTTGACCTCATGAACGTTTTCGTTGTTAAGGAAATTTTGAGAGACTTGTTTCCTTCTATGTCAAGATGTCCTGTGTACAGAATACAACTAAAGGTAGTTACTTAACCCTGATATGAAAAACTAATCACGAGTTTATTTAGTTTACTTAATACAGATGGAATCCAAAATTAAAAGAAAATGTAAATCATTTCGTGTAGTGTCATATCAAGGTTCCTTCACGACTTATTCTAATGTTTTAATGGTATCCTTTCCACATCATTCGGTTTCCCTGTTTGGGTTATTGTTTTCCAAGTACCAGACTATTCACTTCTTGATTATGTGTTCGATTGTTTTGTAAACGTATGTATTAAATTACTGTTAGTAAACTTGTTCCGATTTCTCCAAACAAACTTAAGTCTGAGTTTTGACTTAAGTTTGAGTTTTTACTCAAATTTGAGTAAACACAGGAAAATTCATTTGACAGAATGAACTCAAATCAAAGTTAAACTCAAACACAGTAGACAATTTGAGTTTGGTGGACAGGTTTGTTAAATTTCTATGGGCATTTTAAAACTACAGTTGAATTACAATTCAGCTGTTTTATTTTATCAAACTCAGTTTAAAATTTAAGTAGAAACTTAAGTTTGTTTCGGGAAATGGTGCCCAAGTTTAGGGATAGAGACAAACACAGCATATCGCCACGAAGGACATATCCCATACAGTACATGTTATCAAGCTTTCTGAAAGGGTATTTTAACACGTGCCTCCGGAGCTGATAATGTATGTTATCCGTTCCTAAAGGAGTATCGTGTGCTTAAGAACCATACAGAGCTCAGGAAAAGAAACTGTTTCATCATAATAATCTTCGAATATCTGTTATCTGAATTGAAAAGGGTTTTTCATTCCTTGCTGCTATTGAATCTTTCCGTTGAGTTCCCACATAGGTGAGGAAGAATGTTTGGTCAGATTAGACGATATCCTCTAGGAGATATCGCTTTGACAGTAGATTTTTGATTTTGCACAATTCCCTGACGATGCTATGACGTCATTAACTTGATGACGTCACAATGCTATGACATCTTTGCACTGCAAATCTAATGCCGGTGCTGTGTTCAGAGATGAAGAATGGGCCACTTCGGTGAGATTCTCCATATATCAACGATATGTGATTTATTAAACACATCCCCTCATTTAAGATAGTGGGTTCTAGAATAGGACTCCTTATTGTTGAATTTCTGAATCATATTGGTACCTAAGAAATAGTGAGCATATTGGTTTCACTAATATTGCCATCGCTTCGTTCCAGTGCTTCACCGCTTAAAACAGTGAATTTAATCAAATTATAATCACAAAACCATAAAATGAAATAACGCACAACCTTTTCCTTTGTCTTTCAAATTTCCATCTTCGTGATGGAAGACCGTGTGATGGTGTAACAGGTTCTAAAAAATCAAACATGATTTTGCAGCTTTAGCGAGTTGATGTTCTAGGGATTTTTGTAGATAGCATTACACATCATAGTTTTGATTTATGTGGGAGATGAATGTAATGAAGGACAACAAGGTGTACTAAACTAAACACACACACACACACACACACACACACACACAGAAGGAATGAGGAGGATTTCTTAAAAGAAAAGAAAAGAGAGCGTTGATCCTTTACAAGAACACTTCAGTGCTGATATTTTTCTCTTTTAGGTAAAAGGGAAACCTGTGATGACTCAAAAAAGAAGTGAAAACTGGCAAAGTAAGTGTTTACCTCAGACACACATGATATGCATACTATGTCCAGTCCCAGACGTGCGTAATTAACAAAGGAGTCGAGACAAATATTTTTAAAAAATGCAATAATGCTATTCCTTTGAAATGAACTGAGAAGTTCACTTAACATACTTGTTGAATTGTAAGCGGTTAAAACTGACTGCTCAGCTGCTATAGTTTGAACAGAGTAGTCAGAGAAACGTCAAAGACACAACAAGCACAAGGGTAGCCATCAGAGTCAATGAAGGTTATTTTACTGCAGAGGTCACATCATCATATCACTCATAATGCTGAAACAGTTGTGTGGTCTGATGTCGGGGAGAGGGCCGTTTACTGACTGGAGTGGTGTAAACCATTTGAATCATAACCATGTTTTTCGGTTCACAGACGAAAAATGGAAGACAACAATCACACACACACCAGCTGGCACAGATCTGGTTGTCATGACGACAAAAGGTTACATTGCCTTTTATGACGTTGAGAAAAATAAAGTTTTGTTTAAAAGGCAACTGAAATTCACTGCTGTTGCAACACAGCTGGTATATTCGACTCGACGACATGTGTTGCATTTCGTTAGTGCTGGCAGGATGAGGCGCATATCTCCTTTCACAATGCGAATAAAGCAATCTGAACGTTTTTCAAGTGGTGAGTGGTCTTGGAGACAGACACGGCTTTTTTATCCTTTCAGTTTAACACTCATCACAAGCCTAAAGTTGTTTTCTGTAAGTTTAAGATGGTTTCTAAAATAAGTAACAAAAATAAGGATTTCAGGATTTCACATTTGATGTCACTGAAATACCTTATACAGACATTGACATACCTTACAAGAATTTCAGCGTGCTGTCAACACATTTACTCACAAATGCATTGGAAACAATACTGCATACATGACCGTGAAAAAAGTAGAAATCCGTGCTCTCACATTACCAAACACATGCGCGCAGGATCACAATTTCAATAACGCACATTTCTTCTCATAGAACGTACCCTGGTGTCATTCATATCGGACGGTAAAGATGGCGTTCAAATATACATGCGAAAGGACACTGTGGAGATTTCACATACTTCGGGCAGAAATGCTGTAGTTCCGGTAAAGAACCCCTTGGAGATGCATGCTTATCTACCCACCAGGTATTTCATCCAACGTTTGTTTCTAACTTCTTATTTACAGGGAACTGGCTTTGTACAAATGGTCTGCAACGAATATGCTGTAATACAACCTAGCCACGAATGTGATATGATATATACGCTTCACCACGCCTGTATATATGTTTCAGACGAAGACTCTTGGTGTTACACATTTTCTTATCAATGCAAAGGTTGAGTATACATCCTCTCACACAAGCATATATGAGTTTGGGGTTTGGTTACAGGTCCGTCTTCGTGGGTACCTGGAATCATTCCGTGATGTCCATCACTGAGATATCCTTCTCTGGAAGAATCCATTCAACAACTCACATCTCTTCAACAATGCCAGGGACGTTTTTAATACGCTCACGTAAGATTTTGGGTCACGCGATATTGCATGTCCAGGTTGTCAGAACTGTATGTGCAAGCGGACAATAATACAGTATAGTGTTTGTGAATGCTTACGCTAACTGTTGGTACACACTGAAGCCCAGAACTATTCCTGAAGCTCCGAGATAACCTTAACTATGCATGGACTATGTTGCTCCAGTACTAGATGTTCTAGACCTGTGAAGGTCCGGGGTAGAATTGGCCTTCAGCAACCCATACTTGCCATGGGGCGACTATGCTTGTCGTAAGAGGCGACTAACGGGATCGAGAGGTCATGCTCGCTAACTTGGTTGACACATGTCATCGATTCCCATTTGTGCAGACCGATGCTAATGCTGTTGACCACGAGATTGTTTGGTGCAGAATCGATTATGTACAGACCGCAGTCATACAGCTGGAATATTGCTGAGTGCAGCGTAAAACTAAACTCACTCACCCTACATGTTAGATATGCCAAACTGACAATTTGTACAAGAAAGAGACACACACTCTCGGTCACTCATCAGGAACTTCATATATCATCATACGCAAAGACTAAAATAACGTTTACAAAAAATGTCAGAAAAGGGTTTAACGACATGTAGATGCGTATGACAAGCAAACATGACAGTACATCATTACGTACCATATCACGAAATAGATTGTTCAGTATTAATGAGCTGTTAGTGTGAATGTACATTTTGGTATTTGAAAAAAAGAAGCTATCTCATAAGAAATAGATGAGCGTCTTTATTGAAACAAAATGTTTGTTTTCCGAATGGTGTTTAGGACACAGCTAGTGTCCGATATTTCTGTTATTCTGTTTCTCGTGTAATAGTGCAACTCAATCCCATGGAATGCATGGAAAAACAATGTAATGCATGTTATTAACTGATAATGCTTATCATTTCCCGAAAATTGGTGTTTCAGAATAACCTACTAGCTTTAGTGTTCTCGCGTCACTTGGCTATGTTTCCTCTATCAAGTTTCAGGGCACGTTAAACTGTTACCGACATTCAAAAATAGATCGTCATTTTCAATTGAGATGTAGTAGTGCTTCACCTGAATTAGCTCAGAGATGTATTCTGCTTGCAGCGAAATCATTTTGGGTGTGCAACGAACGAGGTCTTTTATTGGTAGCCAAAGAGCGGAGAGGAGAGACAAAGGTTCGAGGACCACAGTGTTTGGCTGTGGTGATTACTCAGAAGCTTGTATGGGCCGTGTTCAAACATTCCTCGCAGAGAAGGTAGGTTGTAGACTTTCAGGTCACGGACTGTTCCAACCATGTGTTATAGTGAGTGAGTGAGTAAAATTGTAAAATCACTTTAGCACTATATCAGCCATACCGTAACCATAACAACATATAGATTACCAATAATTAAGGATTATATCACCCTGCCAACGAAAGACAGTGAAACAACTAGTTTGACACAAATCATGGTGTTCACACATATCCATATGTAAATGTCTTCTTTGGTTAGTTTTATAGAAGCTTAAAATATGAAGAATGACGACAATTTTATGGATATATAACGTTTTCTCTGCATAGGCGACGTGTTGACATATATTCTAATGTCGTTATCAAACAAGTGGAACATAAGGAGTGAGTGAGTGAGTTAAGTCTTACGCCGTACTCATCAATATTCCAGCTATATGGCGGCGATCTGTAAAGAATCGAGTCTGGACCAGACGATCCAGTGATCAACAACATGAGAATCGATCTGCACAATTGGGAGATGATGACATGTGTGAACCAAGTCAGCGAGCCTGACCACCCGATCCCGTTAGTCGCTACTTAACGACAAGCATAGTCGCCTTTTAATGCAAGCGTGGGTTCCTGAAGGACTATTCTACCCCGGGACCTTCACGGATCTGAACATGAGGAGTAATTCGGTTGATATATGCATGAGATTTATAGGGATTAGGCGAAAATGAGTTGTTGTTACAATAGAGGAAGTTGATACCAAGAAAGCTGTGGGGGGTTTGGGAAGCCAGCAGACTAAGTTATTAATCATCAAACCAACGACGGTACATGTGAATGTATAAATACATCGGTAGGATCAAGTAGTATTAAACGATTTAAGCAATACTTTAAAACATTACTGAATGTTTTTAACATATTTAGTGGTTTTAGTGCATAGTAATTTATCTAACACTGAACGAGTTTTACGAGTATATGTATGTGGTGCCAGATAGGTATTTCGCTCTTTGAAGAATGTCAAGGTTACACAGTTTATATGTTCTTTCTTCTCTTGGAATTAATTGTCATTAGCCAGTTTCAAATGGTAGAATATTGGAGAGGAAGTAAATGCTTGTATACGTATGAGATTAATGATGAACATCTGAGTTGGTTATAGGCAGCCAGCAGGGTATGATGTACATAAGTTGTTACATAGGGAAGAAGATAACTCACAATGTTTGAGAGGGTTAAATGAAATTAATTAGCAAAGGACGAAAGGCCGTGGCGATGACATATCCGTCATATTTGTTTATAACACTGTATTATTTCATCAAATGTTATTTTGTTCCTGTCTGACTGGTTGATTTCCGTTCATTTGATTTTCCAGACAACTAGTGCTACTTGACACGGAAACCTATGTCATCACCAAGCAGTTAGATCTTAAGTTACCGAAGCTCCTTGAAGGCAGAATGACGATCCAGGTACGTTGTTACTTAGAGCGATATCAGTATCTGGGGATGTTTGACCTCTTGGTGCTGCTTGGTCACCTAACACTTAACGAAGATAAAATGATCCGGATCAAATGCGTCAAATCATCTTGGCAAACTGGCCCGATGGGCAGTTATGGGGTAAGGACTGTCTGGCAGGAAAGTGGAAATGGAAGACTTGTCTACAATCAGGAGCCAGACAATCGTTCAGTGTCTTGGATGACTGGACCCGTGATACGGTATGTAAATCAGCAACAGCCAGGACGTTTCATTAGAGAAGGTGTCGACAAGGAAGGGTATCAGGGGAAAACGTCAATGACATACAGACACCTACCACAGTTCAGGGTAAAGGTGTCATGGTCAGGGAAATAGATGTAGATCAACAGGTAATTGCTCAAGGGGTATGACGGGTATTCTTGCAGCCATTTGAACCTGATAAATATATCTACATTAGAAAAATAATACCGACAACTGACATTAAATATTAAGCTAATATTAAGCTAATATTTCACAGAATCAGACTTTAAAACTAGCTTCTATCTCCAAACGAGGACGTGTAAACAGTACACCACAATATTACAAAACGTCAACGAAAGGTAAATTACCAGATTAGGGACAATGGGAATCTTACACTACTTTCCTATGTGCATGGACTTTCAGCTGCTGGCGATAGTAGCCATCATTTACAATCATGTTCAAGAGCTGGTTTTGCTGCTGCATCAACCTTGCTGTTTATGACAACATGACATGGAAAGCATCAGAGAATGATACCATTATCTGTTACTGATAGTTACAAGCGCACATGTAAGATCTCGACTAGGAATGGGTGGTCGGATTTCTATAACACAAGAGATACAGAAAAAAGATGGACAAAGCGCTTGAGGAGCTTGGGAAAAAGCCCCAAGATCAAGAGCAACATCAACGTGAGTATCCATTAAGCTAGATCGGTATCCAGAGAGCGAAGCCGAGTTTGTTGAAAGGGAAGCCATGAATTCTTACCCAGTCTACTGTCTCACTTGTCACTGTCTGTTTTGAAACAATATTCCTTCAGAAATAAGTTTCTTTGAAAAGTTGTTGTTTATCTTACGAAGTATATGTTCTCATTCTTTCAGGTTTTAAAGCAAGCCGAAATACAAAAGCCATACAGACGGCACCGGCATACATCAAACACAGGCAGACACCGTCGTCAGCGGCAAACATCAAAACGTTCCAGTTTCTTCAAGTGATGAAGAGCTGAAGTCATAGCATTGGACACATAGCATCAGGTGGATGAGATTTAAGATGATTTTGTGACTTGACTAATAGAAACACGGAGCGAGAAAACTTTCTTAGCATCACATAGCTGTTGTTTGTCTAGTCTCTATTTTGTATGGTTTATGCCCCTGAGAACGAACTGACCTTATACTCATTCGTTTAGAATGATTGTTCCACTGGGTAAAAGCGACATTAAGTAATTATTATATTATTATCAGTGAAATTCGAAATTAAAATTCTGTTGTCGGGGAACAGTGAAAGTGCTAGTGTATAACATATATGAAAGTAACGCTAGAACGTTGTCATAAAACGATATTATTAAAGAGAACGGTAATATGCCTTGCAACCTGATCAACTATAAAACGTGTGTCGGCACTGTGCCTTGTTCCCTGATGACCTATAAAACGTGTATCAGTACTGTGTCTTGTTCCCTGATGACCTATAAAACGTGTGTCAGTACTGTGTCTTGTTCCCTGGTGACCTATAAAACCTGTATCAGTACTGTGTCTTGTTCCCTGATGACCTATAAAACGTGTGTCGGTACTGTGTCTTGTTCCGTGATGACCTATAAAACGTGTGTCAGTACTGTGTCTTGTTCCCTGATGACCTATAAAAGGTGTGTCAGTAGTGTGTCTTGTTCCCTGATGACCTATAAAACGTGTGTCAGTAGTGTGTCTTAAAACGTGTGTCAGTACTGTGTCTTGTTCCCTGATGACTTATAAAACGTGTGTCGGTATTGTGTCTTGTTCCCTCATCACTTACATGGGTTGTGTCAGCACTGTCATGTACCTTGATAACCTTTAGGAGTGAGTTGTGTCAGCACTGTGTAACGTACCTTGATATCTTTAGGAGTGAGTTGTGTCAGCACTGTGTCATGTACCTTGATACCTGTAGGAGTGAGTTTAGTTTTACGCAGCACCCAACAATAATACCGCAGGAATATTGCAGTCTTGGGAAGCGATGACATGTGTCAACCCGATCAAGGAATATGGCTAGACCGGTCCTGACAGTACTATGTATGTTGTATTGTATCGAGAGAATCAGTATTGTGTATGATGAGAATGTGGAGAGACCGGAGGTGTCACTACTGTGTATTGTACGAGGATAATCTGGCTAGACCGAGAGGGGTAATACTGCGGACTGTTTCGTCAGAAGCCGCCTACAAGGCAGTCATAAGTACTTCGTATCGTTTCTTGAGAAGCTCTATAGGCAGCGGATGTCGATATTGCTACTTGTATCATGAGTCGTCAGCTATAGGGGAAATTAACATCGGTGTAATAATACAAACTGAATCGCGACATTCCAGGTGTCAATCTGGTCAAGGTCTAGGTTTACTGGTTGGTAGTTTGGTCAAATTCAGGTAAATAGACTTTAGGTAGTGACAGCTTACTTTTCGGGATGAACTTGGTGAGAAACGTCTTCACTACAAGAATATGCTCGCATTTTATCACGTGCGTTCTGTTGTCCTAGTTTGTATATAGAGATAAGTTAATGTTGTACCCACATGCATAAAACGTATGCAAAGCTATTTGAACACTGAACATTATCTTTGGTGTCATATTTTGTATTATCTATGTGCACGACTGACAGAACTTGAATTGCCTCTCTGTAACCCATATCTTCCCAGTGAAAGGAAACAACTTTGTATCTATTATTTATTATCTGTGTTCACGACTGACAGAACCTGAATGTTCTATCTGTAAACATACCTTCCACGAGAAAGGGAACGCATATTTAAATATATGACCGTTTTATTCTTGTGTACGATTAAATGAACTTCGAATACCCATTTATAAACAATATCATCCGATGGAGACTAACATTATGTATACTGTAATGCATACGACTGTAACTATGTGCACGATTGATGATAATTCCTATCTGTAAATGCACTCTTTTCAGTTGAAGGGAAAAACCTGTACATCTACCTACGTATGCATATGTATGTATAAGTGTGTGTGCACATAATGAGTATATGCTATACACATCACAGTGTAATTGTTGTAAAGTGGGAACAATAAATGGAAATGAAAAAAGTCTTTTGTGTCATATTTTGTCTGCTTTTAAACGAACCAGAAATGGCTACAAACGCCTCTAATAATCTGAAAGACGGATCCACAGAATAACTAAAATCGTTGTAATTGTAGTTATATTTGGAGTATACAAGAGACATCAATTGAAAGTACAGCTACCTGATGGCAAACATGCATATTTTGCTCAAGACACAAGCAGTTGGCAAAGGGCGATCAACAAAGTGCCTAAGACCACCTAGACTTCCATAAGCAAGTCTCAAGTGTTACAGCAATGACTGCCATCTAGATTGCTAGCAGCAACCCTCAAGTGTTACAGCAAGGACTGCCACCTAGATTGCTAGCAGCAACCCTCAAGTGACACAGCAATGACTGCCACCTAGATTGCTAGCAGCAACCCTGAAGTGTTACAGCAATGTCTGCCACTTAGATTGCTAGCAGCAACCCTCCAGCGTTACAGCGATGACTGCGCCAGATACATATTGTACTCAGTGCTGTGCTGCAGACTGCAATGGTGTAAGAAACACGTGACAGCATCCCACATTCCATGGAGACACATTTCTATATGACAGTAATAAAAACATGCTGAATACAGTTCCAATATGGACTTAGCATGGAAGTGTCAGACAAATGAAACTGTACTGCCACAGAAATGTGAACCTGATCATAATTATTGATCTAGAGGCATTTCAAGATATCGAGGAATATGATGGGTGTGTGTGTGTGTGTGTGTGTGTGTAGGGGTGGGGGGGTGGGGGGTGGGGCTTCTCTGACAAATACAGGAACAACCACCCATAATCAACATTGACTGACATTCTGGAGTGAAACTATCAAGTTATGCTGTGCTGTCAAACAGTATGACACAAGTCCCAGTCATGTGCAAGTTACCTACTTATGGCTGACATTTTAACTTCAAGTTAAATCAGTCCTAACTGGTATTAGGCTATGTCTTGTCAATATGGGTAATGCCAAAATCTATCACTTTGGTGAAAATCAGTAAACGAATAAAATGTTTAATTTCAATATCAAAGGCAATGTAGTAGTTGTACATGTTCTTCACGTGTACCCCTCTTTACACAGGTTATCCTGTGTGCATCATGAGTTAGAGAGTTTAATACATCGCTGGACTGCATCGAATCTCTGACCAAACAGTGCACACTTACATACTTATGGGAAGCCAGACTTCTTCAGAGAAGGCCAGTTCAGTGTCATATCATTCCCTTCATAACCATCCACGTTTGAGCTGTAGAGCATGACAATGCTCAGCCTAGCAGTCACGTGATCACGTTCACTGAAAAATTCCAAGAAAGCATTCGGAACGAGTGACGTTGAACAAAGACACCTCATGATACGATAGCGCTGTTTATTGTCTCCATTCTGAATCAATCGCCATTTTCCGTAAACAGATGCATCAAAACACTGTCACTAACAGTGCTGGCTGGCAGCTTCCTCACCTCAGAACGTGTTTCTGGCATACATATACTGAGAGAAAGAAAAAAGGAATCGCAAAATATTTCAGATTTTAATCTCGTCAAACATACCGACTTGATTTATTGTTTTCAGTTTAAGTAAAGAAAAGCAGTATCGAGTATATCCTCGGTGTGCTCTCATAACGTCCAGTCAGTGTCATTGTATTTATGTTGGTCGCGGAATTGGTGGAATATTGTATTTCTTTCTGAACCCACTGAGAAGTGATCGTTGTGCGAGACATGCACGCATGCGGCACTGGATTTACCTAAGTCCTTGAAATTACACGGAAATGTAGACCATCTCATATCCCAGCTCATGGTGTAAGGTTTAATTACAAACACTCAAGGTTTGAAAAACTAGTCGCTCATAAGTATACTTTCCGACATTCATTTTAGGCAGTACTCCTGTCAAAATTTTAGAGGAAGCCAAATTAAAGGGTAATATTTTGCATCATCACTTTGCTTTTCGTCCTCACATAACACACCCAATCAGCAAATGCCAGAGGGCTGTCTATATAGTACAATTTGTTTCAAATTTAAAGTATTTAGGGGGTATAAAAGAAAGAAAAAACCCAACTTTACAGAGTGTTTCTAAACAGAGGTGTAATAACACTTGCCATTGTAATTTCCCCAAAATTAAATGATATACCTGGATAGACTGGTGACATTCAGATGGAATATTTTTCAGTGCATCGTTGAATATCCAAAACACAGGACGGTTGTAAAAGCTATTTCGTCACAGAACATCCGACGGCTAGGCAGTTCTAGCTTGTGTCGCATCAAAAATATACACAGTGAACGTCCACGAACATCACAATTCGCTCAGTGCGGCGTAAACCTAAACTCACTCACTCACTTAATGTCCCAACTCAAGGGTTTAACTTTAACGGCCAACAAACGGTGGCCGAGCGGGCTAGGCGGCTGAACCTGTGTGCTGGCGATTAGGTCCCTTACTCTAGGGTGCGGTTTCGAATTCCGGATGGGACTCAATCAAAAAAGTTCTAGAATATGTTGTGATTAGACCACTTTCTTAAACTTCATTGTGTACTCATACAATAATATTGGAACTTTTCTGGTTGCAACAAACCAGTGGTTGACTTAGTGAGTAAGTGAGTAGTAGGCTCACTAATGATTTTAACTGTATGATAAAAGTCCCTAAAACGAACTTATACGAGTTCGACTGGCTACCGACTGCGCCACAATTTACACTACCATAAACATTGCAAAGTTTACTATTTACACACAAAGTCTCAGGAAGGATTGTGTGATCTTCCAATATATTAAAAACATTTAATATTTTGGCTATGGGCACGAACAAGTTGTTGCATGGCTGTTCATTGGTTTTCATAACAAATGTTGCGAAGATAAGTCAAAATGGCTGCAGAGGTTTGGTATATACTGTATGTCCTCCAGATACTACAGAACAAATTCTATAGGGAATGCAACCCAAATCAAAACTAATTTGGCAAGTCTAGACTTCCTCAATTCCTGAAAGTGTTCAGGGGTGCTTTAGGGTGACATATAGTCTGGTTCATAATTATTGAGAATTTTTCTTCTTACTTTGAGCTATCCTAACACCTCAACTGATTCACTGATACTTAAAACTAAGTAATGGTATAAGGGAGGTAACTCATCTTGGCCTACTGAGTATAGTACAATTAGAGTTACCTCCCCTGAATTTGTAGCAGACGTCATTTTCCTCAGCACTGTCAACAATGTGTGCTGAAGATAAAAGAAGGTTGATTTTTGAGTTGTGTAATCAATGAATTGATGATGTAAATACATTGGCAGAGAGAACAGGAACTCCTCTTTCTACTGTGTATAGGATTAGGAAGAATTTTAAAGAGGGAAAGGATTTTGGGCACCAGAAAGGAGCAGGGAGACCCAGAAAATTGGACTTCTCAGATCGCGTCCGGCTGGGAATTTTAGCGTCTAAAAAGCAAAGGGCAAGCATCTCCAACATCAGGTATGAAATGATAGAAAGGGGATCAACAGTTGTATCAAAATCTACAGTTAGAAGAAATTTGATTGATCTTGGATGGGAGAAAAAGACTGGAGTTCCTTCTCCTCTCATGAAACAAGAACATAAAGACAGGCGTGTTGAGTGGTGTTTGGCACATGAAAACATTGACTGGGAAAATGTGATTTTTACTGATGAAAGCTCAATATGGGTATATCCCAATAATGTGAAAATATGGACAAAGTCTGCGTCAGCACCGTTGTATCGACGACCTAAATACAGCCCAAAGTTTCATGTATGGGGAGGGATATCCTTATTAGGAACGACCCCGCTGTGTATGTTTGAGGGAAATCTGACAAGTCAACGCTACACTAACATATTAGATAATTTTCTCCTTCCAAGTGCACATGTGTTTTATGGAAATGACTGGATTTTGCAGCAAGATAATGATCCTAAACACACCGCAAAACATGCCAAGCAGTGGTTTCAGGAGAAAAATGTGACTGCATTACCATTTCCTGCATATAGTCCTGACTTAAATCCCATTGAGAACATTTGGGGGATGATGAAGGAATGTGTGAATCAAAAGGGGTTGACAAAAATTGAAGACATGAAGAGAGAAGTGGTCCGATACTGGGACAGCATAACTCACGAGACACTAACCTCTCTGATAGGAAGTATGCCTACCCGTCTTAGACTGTGCCGTGAAGCTGAAGGAGACTTGATAAAATATTAAATTGTTATCTACACAACATGAAAAGGTCAGTTCACTTTCACAATACATTCAATTGTATCTGATTTGTTCTCATTTAATAATATGAAATACTTTAGCTATTCTCAATAATTTTGAACCATACTGTATATTGTCATTTTTGTAGGGTTGGGGGTGACCAAAGACCAGTGTCTGCAATGGAACCCAGGCCTTCAGCGAACACTTTTATCTGTAGACACTCACAGAAGGTTCCTGTTAGGCGTTCACGTGAAGAATGGACGATATATGGACAAAACAACCCCGAAAATGCATCTTTACAGATGGTTTGTGGAGTGGTTTGAATGGCTGTTATTGCTGCTTGCAGGAGGGTCGCCACTGAGCGTCTGGGAAAGATCGTCATACTATCAATGTTGAAACTAGGTTGGGGTGTTTTTCTTGACGCATTATTAAAAATATATTTAGATTTATGAATACGAATTTTATTTGACGAGCCTGTCATTTACTCGAGCTTTTTTCAATTACATACCAGGACAAATGGAAGACATCTGGGCATAATGATACGATTCTGGAATAAATTATCTTCGGAAGGCAAAAGTTGTATATCACTATCAAAACTCAGTTCGGGTCACCTGTACTGTCCTTACTGTATTGCATATCTCAATATGCTACATACAGCTAGTATATTTAGTGACGATCAGTGCAGAGTAGCGTTATTACTGATGGATTATGCGCAGGTGGTAACTCATGCAAAAATGCTGTTATTTCGTAGTGTGTTCATTATACAAGCAGTTGAATATTATTGTTAAAAACTCTAGTGGTAGTGATCTTCTGACTACGTTATGTATTCTTTTGATTATCCGTCAGTGCAGACATTACTAACGAAAAAATATATATCTAATATACACTCTTGCATCTAAAAACACGCAGGTGCAAACCATTTCCTTCCCTGTTCCAACTGTATTATAATTATTATTATAGTATAGTGTCTTTTCATAAACTGAGGGCTGCATGTGGGGTCTGAGGGTTGGGGAGTGGTGCTCTGAATCAGGAATACTAGACGGGCAGCATCCACAGCAAGTTGTATTGCGCCTAAATCCTTGCGGGGTGCACCGTGGAGTAACCTGATTGTTTAACCTCTGCTCGTCATGCCGAAGACCTTGTTTCGAATACTTTTAGCAACAATGAAAACCTGTTTTCTGGATGACATAGCTCGCTCTCTCTTTCACGAATTTATTTCCTTCATGAAATAACTGATGCAAGAGTGAGAGTAAAATACAAAAATTCAAAACACAAAATATAGGAGGATATGTAGGATTTCAAGTATTTCAGCAGTTGTGAGATATTCACGGTTTGATACGTGTCCACGTTTTTGTTAAACATGACAAATATAATTATGCCTTTTTAACATTTCAACAGCATTAAAAAACCTAAAACAAACCTATCAAACTCTAGGAAAACGTTTTGAAAATATTATGTTATTTGACGATTTAGTTGCAATGCAATCACTAATTGCATTACAATCTAAATAAATGTGTTCAGATGATAACAAATAGCGATGTTTGGGACGTTCCGAAACCAAGCTTGCAATTTTGAGTTGGACACAGTCTCATCACTGCGCCAGAATAATCAAAACCAGCCCTCGGCCAAGTGGAATCCAGTGACGTAAGAACAGGCGATGATGACGTCATGACCTTAGTACTTGAACCTTGGTGCAGTGGCCGGCAAGAGCGTCACTGAGTGTGACTAAATTTCAGACGACTTCTCCCAGAAAACTTGTAAGTTTTAGGTGACGTTTTAGGGCCAGTGTGTTATACTATATGTTATCACATTTGGAGCTGAAAAAATGGCAGAATTTTTCTTCTTATATTCACTCAGTAATACAGACACGGGATGATTTTTTCAAGGAGCAAGGTACTGAAAAAGAGTTACATTACGTAGAACGTTCGATATACCAAGTCACGTGATCAGCGCCATACTTGAGAACCAGCAAGGGGGCACACTGACGTGACGTGATAAAACGCAATACAATATGTATCATTAGTTTTTGTTGCAGTAAGCAATGTTTAAACAAGGACTCATGATACAAACTACTGTCTCACGGTAATTTCAGTGTTGTCATATTTTCCTCACCAGTCGATTATTGTTTAGAAATAAATAAACATAGCCTGTGAGTGCTGGTAAGTGAAACAAATCCGTGTAACTTTCTGTGTCATCCGAGAGTTAGGAATTAAATACACCAGGGCAGTAAGTGTTCTAAGCCATGGATATTCTTCGAGCAGAGATACTCTACAACCTCTATATAGGCTCCCTGCTTCAAGTAAGCTGGGGTATTATGTGTGAGTAGAGTACTTCCAGTCTAAAGTTTGGCACCTGTCACAAAGTCATGGCAGTAAGTGTGCTACCTTATATTATCCCAACTCTAGAGATTAACTTCAACGGCCAATAAACGGTAACAAACAAATATTTTGAAGGTTTTATTTCTGAACTACAGTTCACCAATATCTACATACGAACATCATTTCATTTGTTGGGAACTCTATTCCTTTACCACAGTTTAGGTATATTTCCCTCACAGGACAATATACGAGTGTCAAACATACCATGTCAGTCTGTCTGGTGTGTCCCTGTCTGTCATGACAATCTTTACAGTAAAGATTGTTAAAAAGATGATAGTATATGTCATCTGACAGTGTGAATGTAATGGGGACACGCCTGGGTTGCTCATACCTTTAACTAACATGGACGACACCAACACTCAAGGTAATCACCCATACAAATCTGAAACCATAAAAATATCAATTTTAGTAAACAGTAATTTTCACTTTATATTCAGTTTATCTGCACTATGCAAAGGTTGCAACACATTTACTCAGGGTCTATGCCCCTTCACTACTAAAGGGGTACCCACATACCCTGGTTGCCTAACCTTAGTGCCACAACCCTCAGACAGTATGCAAGTGCAACACCCTTACCTTATATCATCAACCCTAAGATTCTATACAGGTACAACACGTTCATCCACGTTCCCGAACTCAAACACACTGACCATTCACACTGTTCTCACCATATACCCTATGTAGACCATCCAGTGGACCATCCACCCTTCTGAAACCATGCTCCCTGTTGTGACTATATATCCCATTCACCCTACACATGCCATCCACCTCTTGTAGATCATTCACCAAATAATATGAGGACTAAACAATCAACTGATAGATATGGTGAGTCAAAGACTTCTCCCTGAGATCTAACTCTAAACTTGCTGTGATCTACCGGACAGTGTCCCTAAACCTAACGGAAACCCCAAATCTATTCCTGTACATATAAAAAAATTACATATTCAGGTGGGCACTAGACAATAAGTGATTGATATGGAGAGTGAAATATTGCACCCTGTTATCTAACTCTACCCTTGATGTGATGTACCTGACCCTAACTCTACCTCTGGTGTATTCTAGTTTAGAACTTACATAATCATGTGTGGACCAGGTGATCAAGTGTTCGATATGGAGTGCACCTTGTGATCTAACTCTATCTTTGCTGTGTTCAACCAAGAAAAGTGACAAGTGTGGACAAAAAAAACCAAAGAAAGCTTCTGTGAAAATGCAAGGCTCATTTTATAAACTTATGGTGCCACACTGAGAGATGATATGACCATTAAAACTCGAGGTGTTTACATATGTTAGTCATATATATGACACATTGCAGCATCAGCATCCCATGCCTTCTATTCAGCCTCTCTTCAAGGTTCCATCCTGAAATTACACAGAAACAGTACGAAACAAACAACTGTTTCCTGTGATAAAACAAGCAAAATCTATTACCTTTTGTGGCAAACCCAGAAACATCCAACAATATATGAATTTGTTAAAAACATTATACATGAAAAAGGCCCCTCTATGTCTAATATCCCATTGACTGTCAATACTTATATGAATCTCAACAATGAGCATGTCTCCTTGATAGAACATTATACATGGCAAAGGCCCCACTATGCCTAATATCCCACTGATTGTCAATACCAATATGCCTATCAACAATGATCACGTCTTCTTGTTAGAACAGTGAGCGGATCCATTAATAGTTTAGACCAGCACTCTGAGAATTGCATTCTGACAGCTCATCAAGGGAGCAAACTCTTCAACCTAAGTCTTGAAATTATGTCCCCTTTGTCTATTGATGAGACACAACAGGCAGCAACATATACAGTTTCAATGAGTAAATGAACCTGTCAGTCAGTCTGTCTGTCTGTCAGCAGTATTCCTGAGATATGACGGCAGCAGCTTATTGTATTACTGGAGTAACCCATCTGCTGAAACAGACCAGGCTGCAGTGCATGTTTGATACAACATACTTAGATGACTCTGATGTACTAGGACACCTGGTGTTCCTGGACACCCTAACAAAGCGATGGAGGAACATGCAGTCAAGATGTAACAATTTTGCTACCGTGTTGTAAGACGAAACAAGTACTCTAAGTTATGACAGCAAAATGTTATTTATGCACATTTATACAAATGTCAGACTACTAATACATGAAAACCTGAGTGGAAAAACTGTTGCTCATTTGTTTCTGCACACAGTATATATACATGAAAAAAGGTATCATAACACACAGTTTTTTTTTAATGGTATCAATGTTACCATTAACCAGAAAAAATTAATTCATCCAAAACTTGAGTAAGCTTACTATCTGGATGCATTGATCTTGGAATGCATACAATTTGGAAAAAAACAGCTATAGTAAGCACTACCACCCACAAAGATTGATTACCTGTCCCTCGGTGATCAAAAACTGGAATTCAAATTTATGTGCAATCATCAAAATAACCAGAACATCAAATTTTATGAATGTAATATTTTTAGTCAATGTTCCAAAACATTGCTCTACTTCAATAAAT
The DNA here is from genome assembly GCF_037392515.1 of Haliotis asinina. Taxonomy (NCBI): domain Eukaryota; kingdom Metazoa; phylum Mollusca; class Gastropoda; order Lepetellida; family Haliotidae; genus Haliotis; species Haliotis asinina. The sequence goes on from NC_090292.1 coordinate 9,833,989, forward strand.
TGGGTTTAATTTTGATTCTTTTTCCAGAGGTACAAAAATGCCTGTTTTCCATTGTATTTTCATTTTATTTTCTCATTTTGTATTTCTTATTTCTTTTTGCATTCGTTAAAGGTACAACAAATAGACTCATGGCTAAAATGAACATGGAAGGCCATGGGGACAAGTTTGGTTCCAAGGTCTCAAAACTGTGCTCATTTCTTGTCTTATAATTATGCTAAAGCTCTTACCTTACTCTTAAATATCTCATATGACTTACTGACATTCATATTTAATAAGAGATTGCTCTTTTTTTCAGATACAATCACACAGTCCCACAGGGTGACCCTGCACACTGTATATAGGAGATGGCCAAGTTTCTGACAAATGCTCCTGGGAGGTGTGGTGGTGGTGGCAGAACACATTACGTACAGTCAGATTGCTTTCACTAGCTGAGCTTTGGCTGAGCAGCTGACTTTGTGTGCTGGCAATTAGATTCCTAACTCTTGAGGGTTTGGGTTTGAATCCCTGATGGGACTTCGGCCCAAAACACAACTAGAATCTGTTTTTTACGGAGAATGTGTAATTCCAAATACATTTGGCCACTCTAAATGGCTTTGAGTGAACTACAGCACAAGATACCAATGTCTCCTTATATATGGCTTCGCCTCATGAAGATACAGGTGTAAATTGATGTTTAGTAGCCCACACTTGTTGAGGTGACTAATGGGATCAGGTGGTCAGGCTCACTGACTTAGGTTACAGACCACTGCTACATGGCTGAAATATTTCTGACTGTGGAGTAAAATTAAACTCACTATTTATGGTTTTACAATTTTGAATTATGTTTGAATATTGTCTATTGAAAAGCAAATGTTGAAATGCTGTTTATCATGCAGACCATCATTCTACCTATATGCTACTTTGTAGAACTGGTGCAAGTTATGACGTTATCGATTTGTACACTGAATAAATGTTTGAGGTTTTTTTTATATTCATTTACAAAAGAAAACGTTTTGTTGTCAATAGCTACCTATTTCTAAAGGCATAATTGCACATCCCTGCCTTAAAAATAACTGCAATTCTTTGATACATTATAACCAGCAATATTATTGCATCAGTGGGAATCTAAAGTAGGTATTTATGTCCCAGTAGATTTTATCTCAAAAACTGCAATCATGTCTTTAACATACCACTGTATCTATTAACAGTTTTAACCTAGAATCCAGATGGAGTGAAGATGAAGCAAGATTGCAACAAATTATGCCAGTAAGGGGCACACAACGTCACCATACCCTCATCAATATCTGAGACCTTTATTAAACCTCCGTTAAACGTTCTGATGAGATCTACCTTTCGTCATTTAATCATCTAGGCTTCAGCATCTTCTAGATGTTCATTTTAGAAAGTATTTAGACCTCTTTACAATGCCTTGTGCAGATGTCATATAGACGTCTATTAGAAGTTCATGTGGTCACTAGACCCTTTCTTGTTTTGGAAATTTGTAAAGTGATGATTTGACGATCTATAATGGGGGAATAATGTTATGTTTGAATCAAATATATGCACTCAGTAAACTGCAAAACACCATGTTTTTTTAAGAGTATATAGTATCATCTTATCGTTTCGTATACTATGATTTTGGCTATGAAATTTATGGGGGATACTGGCTGATGTCTTTCACATTGTCGCCTATCGTTCTGCTAAACAGAACAGGTAACATGCCAGCAGAATTAGATGTTGGATCCTATCAGTTTCAGTACCTACCTGATCTGCTGTCATTCTCCACACTGATGGGAGTATTTGCAGTTGCAGTGGGTCTGTTTGAGTGATTATTTTCATCCCCTTCAATGGATAAGATTTTACGTTTTACAGGGGCTGTCACTTCTCCAGAACTCAACGACAACTTTGCTAAACACGCCACTTCGAATTCACGTCCTTGACCGAGAGACTGGTTGTGTTTGCACAAATACTTTTGTAATTGTCATGAACTAACGTCATGTACATCCGAAAATACTTACCTAATCAAAGATAACTGAGGATTAATTCGTAGCGGAATGTTTTCCTCTACAGTATTGCTTATAAATATCGGCCAAACTACATTCTTCATGCCTCTAGATTTAATATATATTTGGTTTTCTGTTCTCAACCAGCTTTTGTAACACATCGCACACACCTACAGCTGTCCCGGCAAAGTGAGTCACGTGATCACGTTCACTCACAAATTCCAAGAAAGCAATCGGAACGTTTGAAACTGACTAAAGATACCTCATGATATGATAGCACTGTTTATATTGCTTTTGCATTCTGAATCGACCGCCCCTTTCCGTAAACCGTTGCAGCAACACGTTGTCACTGGCAGCGCTGCCTGCCCGCCTCCTCGCGTCAGTGTCTCTGAAACACATATACTGAGAGAATAAAACAACGGATTGCATCCAATTTCAGATTTTCATAACGTCAAACATAACAGAGTTGATTTGTTGTTTTCAGTTTAAATACAGTAAAACAGTTTCGAGTATGAGCTCATTGTATATATTTTGGTCAGGGAATCGATTGGATCCTTTACTTTAGAAAATAAAAACACCTCTAACTTTAAAGAGTGTTTCTGAACAGTTAGAAAATAATTGTCAGTTGAAATATTCCAAAAGTAAATGCTATCTTATCCCGATTGCATTGACTTGTGCCATTTAGGTGGAATATGTATGAGTGCGCAGCGTCACATATCCATTTAAAACACAGAACTTATTTTCAGTTATAGTTGAAAGGTACCTACTTTACTTATTCACGTACTTATTCGTGTGCAAATATGTTTTCTCTCTGTACTAATAAGGGGCAGTGTGGCGGGGCATTTAGCAAATGTAGTAAGTCACGAATGGCATATAATCTGTATGTGTCTAAATATTCTTGTTTTTCAAGCATTCGCTTGTCAAGGGAAAAGTCGGGTTTAAGTCCCCACCGCTTTTAACAAAACCCCTTCATGTCTTGCGTGCCATCTGTTGACGTTGTTAAAAGTTTGATAAATTTGATGTTAAAACACAAGAAATAATGACTTATATATACCTAACTAACACATGTACATTTCTTCTTTGCAGGTGCGTCTTCATTTGTTCCTGGAATACCTCCTTGATGTCCATCACTGAGATCTCCTACTCTGGAACAATTCGTTCGACAACCCATATCCCTTCAAAAATGGCCGGAACGATTCAAATACGATCACGTAAGATACTAGGTCACCTGATAGATCATGTTCAGGTTGCCATAACGTCGAGTGACTTGAATGGAAAAGGGGAAAAATGCGATATATTCCTGAATGCAGCCAACGACTGACACTGAAACCAAGGACTATTGCTGAAGCTCCGTGATGCCGTTAACCATGCGTGGACGAGACATTGCATCGGTTCTGGATATACTTGTATTTGTTTGTATTTGTGTATAGAACACCAATCTGACAACCTGTACAATCTGACAACTACTCATTCAGGTCACACGGCAGTAATTCCATTTGTTAACTTCATAAAGCACCTTCATACTCCATTTCTTGACCAAAGATTTCTTTATCTACATAAAGTTTTAGAGACGTTTAGTTAAGTGTGACAAGCAAGCATGACAGAACTCCATTACACATTAGATCATGAAACGGATTTTGATTCCAGTGACAGTATCGTTGAGCTTATATTTTGCCGAGTCCCTAGTATGGTGATCTAACTTTAGTTGTTAGCAATAGATACCCTGTCTTTTTAGAGTTTTGTCCTCTATAGTCAAATGGTTTTAGTTTTCCATACTGATCTACCTTCAGCTGTTGGCGATCTATAGCCTGTTTGTGTATTATAATGTCCATATAGTAATATCGATCTTCCACGCTAGTTTTAATGCTACCTGTTATATTCTAGTTGTTTTACTGTCCTTCGTTGACAGGTGTTATAATATACATATAATCCTTTTCATTGTTAAATGTTCTCGTCAGGATATGGCTGAAATATTGCCGATGTGACGTTAAATATTAACACATTCACTCACTAATTTCCGTACTAGTTTCACGTCAAGGATAAAACTATCTGTAACAATGCGTGAACTCACAATACATTTCCTAACACGGTATAGAAACACCTTTGAATTCATGTGTTCCCTTATTTGTTTTCATGCGTATAGCTGAGTGTTCACACTTTGGCTAGACAGTTTAAGACTAAGTTCAGGATCTGAAACATATGTCTCTGTTTCAAGTTTCTAGGCGTGTTAAAGTGATATCAGAATTTACATACAGATCGCAAATGTTCTGTAATTCCCACGGCAACTACTATGGTGATCTACCTTCGGTTGTTAGCGATCCGTGTTTTATATTGTATTGCCTTCTGAAGTTAAAATCTTTTAGTTTGACGTGATAGTTTTATATTCATGTCTTTGTTTTTACTACCCATCGCTGACATGTTTATATTCTCACCTGTTTTCATCTTCAGAAAGTTCAGTATCTCTAATATGTCTCTGAGATACTGCCGATGTGACGTTAAATACTAACGCACTCACTCACTTAAACATAGATCGTCATTTTAAATCAAGTAACTTATATACGGTTTGTGCTTTTAGGCACATCATTGTACGTGTGCAACGAGCGAGGCCTTCTCGTGGTGACCAAAGAGTGCAATGACGAATCTAACATTCAGCCACAAAGATGTTTGGCTGTGGCGATTTCAAACAAGTTGGTATGGGCTGTGTTCTGTCATCCCTCACACAAGAGGTCGGTTATAAATGTTCAGGTCATCGACGCTTCCATCCGGGTGAAAGATACCCATTAAAATCCGGATTATGATTTGTCACCGGCAACCTTTGCTTACCATAAAAGGTGAATAATGGAATCAGAGGGTCAGGCTCGCTGACTCAGTTGACAAATATCATCGTATTCCCTGTTATATTGATCGATTCTCATGATGTTGATCACCGGCTTCTCTGGCCCAGACCGGAATATTTCAAGACCGCCATATAAATGAACATTGCTAAGAGTAGCATATGACAACACGTAGGATAAATTCGCCCCAATAGAAAGAACATTTATTCAGAAATAATACAGTTTGTCTGGCACAAGGGCATGTTGCTAAGTAACCACTACCTACCACTGCGTCTCACCTACCATAAGGATGTATTCTGGTGCAGAGAGGTTTGTCTAGAGATATTGTCATGATATGTTACTGGAGCGACATTTGAACCATCAGTATTTTTCCGAAATTCCAATAAAAGCTTTGGGTAACCCATGTAAATCAAACAGAATCATCTTGCCGCGTACAAGAGTCCTGTCGTGTTACTTTCAAGGAGGTTTTCCTCACAAGGTTAGTCATTGTGTCATGATTGTTAACACTCACGTAATTGTTCGGTAGGTAATGTGTATATAAACATCGCCAAACACCACACAGTGTCTCATTTATGCACATGTAGTTGGGAAGACATAGGTGGAAGGGGAAACGTATACCCAGATATGTAATGTTAGTCTGTTACATTATTTAGTTCATGTGTGATTTGTTTCCTTTCATGTGACTTTCCAGACAACTAGTGATACTTGACTCGGAATCCTATGTCATCACCAAACAGATCTGAACTTACCCAAACTCCTTGAAGGCAGAATGAAGATCCAGGTAGGGCCTTATTCAAAACATATTAGTGTGTGTGCGTATGTCTGTGTGTGTCTGTGCGTGTGTGTGTCTGTGCGTGTGTGGTGTGTGGGTGGGTGTAAGCCTTGGTGCAGCTAGGTCACATAACACTTAAATAAGATAAAACGAGCCGGATTACCTGTGCCACATCATCTGGTCAAGATGGGCAGGTAGCCAACTAAGGGCTAAGCATTAGCTTTGAACTGGTTAGTTTAAGTCCACGGTGAACAGATTGGGACTTACCTGTCTGCATTGGAGCCAGACGCAAGGGATTCAACTGGTTTTCTGGTAATCTCGAATCTATGCCATGGTTTACGGCATCCAGTGAGCTCGTATTTCGAGGATATTGAAAAGTCAGTCAGGAGTCCTGAAACAGGTTTCTGCCTTACGTGTGATTACCTGTTTTGAAGCATTATTCCCTTTAGAAATATTGTTCTTTCAACAGTGACTTTCACAACGCTGACGCTGTTGACATTCTTCCAGGTTTCAAGGCAAGCAAAAGAACAAAACCCACAAAGACGGCACCGGCAGACCTCATACAGGGGCAATAAGACAGCGCATATTATGCGCAACTCCCGTTGAAAGCTTTTTTCTTTAAGATGATTAAGATTCTACGAGTGCTTATTTGACTGATTGAAGCGTAGCTCAACTCACCTGATAGAGGATCACATAGTTTTTGTTTGTCCACTTGATTATGCTTTTCAGTTAGATAGCAACACAGAGAAAATCACTGATCGAACGTAACGTAATTGTTGTTTGTCGTGTACTATCTTTATGCACATCATAACAAAGTGATGTGACAGACATTCCACTGGAGTATGGCTCTGGCTAAAAGCGAAAAGGGTTGCAAGAGATTGAAACGTATGCACAGTTTGTTTTTTTTATCAATAAACCTTTCCACGGCGTCATGTTTTGTCTGCTTATTGAATCAGGAATTTTCCAGCTACTAGCTGCGAGAATCAGTTTATATCCGTTTCTCATTGAAAACAAATAAAAAACATGACATTAAAGACCGCAAAATGTTGACAATTTGGCTAACAATTATTTCTTGATTCACCAAGTGTGTCCAGATCCTTCTACTTGTGGAGAAGTCTGTGATATGACCATGTCTTGGGTCTAGGGTGTCATGGAAAACGTTGCTTTCAAATGCTTCATTAGAGTATACCCATATACAGCCTTGGAGGAACTCCATCCTACAGACCACTCCTGTTGATAAAACTGTGAATGTGTTAATATCTTTGTGTTTTCTGTCCCTTTTGACAGCAATGCAAGTTTCAAGAAAGCCATGGTAATCCCTAGGCTCGCCTTTGAAATGTCTCTCGTTTGGCCCCCTGTCTCAGACACTGTCCTCTTCACTGTCGTCAGACTCCCTTTTGTACTGGATGCCCTTCATTTGGCACCTCACGAGCACATGGAACATTTTAAACGTAGAATATGTGTACTTTTATGTTATTGCTAGATTTTATCCTATCTCCAATGGCTGAGAAGATGGTGTAAATCCAGGTTGGGTCCATGCAGATAGCAAAGGTACTCGAGTATGGTGATCAACCTTCAGTTGCAGGTGATCTGTAGTCCACTTTTATATTGTGCGATGCAGTTTATAACCGTATGTTCATTGTAAATCTCTGTGATATCCTACTTGTTATACTGTCCTTTCGCAACTGATTGTACAGTATAACATTATAAAGTATTTATGAATGAACTATTTTAGTCATGATACGGCTGATATATTGCCAAAGTGACTTTAAATTTCAACTATATAACCCTCTCTCTCTCTCGGCACTGATCAGGCGAGTGCCAGGGTTCTCCACCGGCAGCACAAACATAGGGATACCCTGGGTAATACAGAAGGCTGCAGTGTTGGGAGCCTACATATTCCCCAGAAAGTTGTTGGTGGGAAGGACAAGACACCGTGTTATGGGACTGAGTGTTGTGGGGCTAATGGTCTTGAGCTGATAAGGTTCCTTGCTAGCCTGACTGTGCTCGGATAACTTGAACCGTCCCTGCTGGATATTAATATTATGCAGTAAAATATAATAATCAAGTATGAGAAATGGAACACCACTACTGGTTTGATGCCTTTTAGGCATGGAGTCCTAATTTGGATGTGTAGATTGTTGTCAGGTTGAAAGGTATGTCGCGAGGAGTTTCAAACATCCAGCCTTCACCCATTTCACGCGGCAACCATCGGTTTAACAAGGAGGAATACATCTCAACGACGGTGTAACTTGTATACTGACGGCGACGTTCAACTTCCAGCTAAAATGAGAACAAGCAGACACGATGTCAGGAGAATAACTACCATCTTTCATCTCAGCACTTTACAGCATTTCATTAAGACATCTTGGATCTATAGCTTTGTTTCACACGACCCAAAGCCGATAATGGGTCCCAACCAAATAAGACAATAAACGGAAGCGAGTACAAACGTTAACCCTCCACCTCACGCAATACTTAAGACCAATATTTCGCATTTGATTTTGAACAGTGACTGAGAGTTAAGATTTTGATTAAATATTTAAGTCACACTAAACTGTCCTCGGGATATTATAGATCATTATACCAACAATGCATCGGTGAGATATACCGCTGACAATCTGGAGTCAGTCAGAAACCATGTATGAGCACAAATGAACATACATCATACTAAAATCATTTCCACTCACCTTAACACAAAATATAATATGACGCCGTCGGTTCCAAATGCATTCCCGTGCTTCAAATACTCAATAACACCCGGAAATTGGCCAACACATGATGTTTATCTCCTAATTGTCACTGAAACAGAAAAAAATATAAAAAAAATACCCCCCAAAACAGAGCCATAAAAAACGTTCATTTTTACAACATTTTTTAATTTTGGCATGAATTCGTGTGTTACAACACAAAAAACCAAAGGAACTGTCAACTTGGCGTACTGCATATACAGATAGATGACGTACTGCTCACAATGACAATAACCAACACACATACACATTTTTTGAAGACACAGGACGAATATTGTCAAACTGTCAGTTAAAAAGTTAAAAAGAATAAGGCATTTGTTGGAAAAATGCTGAAAAAACGCCAGACGTATATATGTTTCAGGCAGATTGTGAAGTTAGTCATTTCGTAAAATGACCACAACTTCACCAAACCAGATACTATGGGCAGCGAGCGAGTTCAGTTTTACTCCGCTCTCGGCAATATTCCAGCAATATGGAGACTATGAGAGGAGGAGTCTTTACCGAACTGATCTTACTATCTGCCGGACTAAAACATGAAACTTTGCAAAGAGCTCGGGGATGTCATGACAAAAAACATAATTTAGGGTGTGCCCGAGTATTTTGAAGTATTATAAACAAACACATTTCGTTCTATTCCAAAACTAACCCTACAAGACCTCCCTCTGCTGGTCTATTGCAGAAAACCCTGCACAGTGCTCGGGACCATCACTGTTAGCCAATGCATTAAGAATGGTGGCCAAACTTTCGCTGATAGCGACCTGTAGTTATTCCATTTACACATTGTTTGTTAACTGACACTTTTTTCTTTAGCACGCTCTCAAACAAGTATGAAGTAAAATGCGATAATCTGTCTTTTGACGACAAGATTTTATACCGTGTGAATATGGCAACCTACCTGAAAGGTATCGACAGATCCGGGGACCATCTCAGGACCTTTATGATTCAGATACAACTCTTCTGAATCGCTGACACCGTGCAGTATGAGATACACGTAGGAGACGGTCACTTTTTCTCCCAGTCTCTGTCACAACCTTATACTCTACGGAAGACACAGCTTCTGGAACACACAATGTCATTATTGCAGTATTTCAGTGATCACGTTAAGTGGTTGATTGTTGTTGTACGTCGCACTCAGCAATATCCCAGCTATATGGCACTGGTAGCCCATTTTATATTGCACTGTTCCTAATTGTCAGACATCTTTTAAGTTGAATGCTAGGTCTGATAACTCTAAATGTGGTACCCAAGACGTTTTAGGTTTTACTGTCCTTATATATTTTAGATTTTAGATTTTATCCCAGTCATCAGGAGCATGAGCGTCTATCTACGCAATCGGGAACCAATGGAATATGTCAACCATGTCAGCAAGCCTGCCAACCCGATAGTCCATTAACTTCACAATGTTGATATTACCAATACTACAATGTTACTCCTGATCAAGAAACGGTGGGGTAGCCTAGTGGTCAAAGCATCAACGCGGAAGACCTGGTACAATTCCCAAGATGTGCACAATGCGTGAAGCACCATACTCACTCCCGAGGTTTGTCAACTTACCTTTGTTTGACGGGCCATGGGGTCCTTCATCTGTTGATGGATGGATAAACCGATTGTTTGGTGGGGATTTATGGGCATCCAGTGAGGGTGGTGGGGATGTATGGGCATCCAGTGAGGGTGGTGGGTATTTATGGACATCCCGTGAGGCTGGTGGGGATTTATGGGCATCCCGTGAGGGAAGTGGGGAGTTATGGGCATCCAGTGAGGGTGGTGGGGATTTATGAGCATCCCGTGAGGGTGGTGGGGATGTATGGGCATCCCGCGAGGGTGGTGGGGATGCTTCATGTTTATTGCCATACTGTGCAGCTGATTGGTTGATGTCAAGGGTACCTGTTACCGATTTGCTGATGCCACGTGAGGGTGGTGAAGGGTTCTCGATATCTTGTGCCGATGGTGGAATATGGTTAATATTCTGCATCAGTGACGTCCTGTACGGATGATGGGGAAGAGGATATTTCACTACCACCCCTGTCAGTGTCACTAGTCCTCCCAGTCGTCCCCATTACTGTTGACACAAGACAAAACATATTCGGTTTTCGCTCATGTTTATGTTTTCTGTGTACTTCAAACGATTTATTTATGGGAATAGTGTCAACGTATTCTTTCAGTGTTTTCAACAAGGAAACTGTTAATCGTTCTGACAAGCGGAATGTTCTGAAAATCGTAAGGCTGGCGATTTTGACAGAGCAAACAAGACCGTTCCACAAATTTACCGACGACCATCCCAGGCTTGTGTTCACAGATAGTAAGGCATAATGAAGAATAAGATGCAGAAATGTGTAATACGTCTTGTAGCGTCTTTATTGATCCTCATAAGGAGTCAGCTACTGAATGACATCAGAAATGGGCTTCACATCATGTGGGAATCGCTTAGTGAACGCTTAGTGAAGCACCCCCTGAATATACATTTCTATTGAAGGAGCCCCGATTTGATTTGAAAGTATTGGGGCAAGATTGGTCGTCATGTGCAACAAAGGGATTCTCCTATACAGAACCTAGCCCACCTGGAAGCTGCACTATACGAGGAATGGTGTAGACTCTCCTGACATAGGATCAGGAGGCTGACACGGGTATGAAGAGGAGAGTGCTGGCTGTCATACGGTTACATGGAGGTTACACTCGGAACTGACCTTGAATCGTGAATATTCCAGGGCCATACAGAGACATGGTTTTCTGTTAAAATATCTCTTTTATTACAAATAGCAATTATCATAAAAAGTCAAAGTTCCAATCATTTGTCGTTTTAATTTGAGTCCATTTGTTACGGTGAAATGAACGTATCGAAATGACATATAACACCATTCGGCTCTAAAGAAGAGTCATCTTATAAAAGATGAGCGGTAATCCGTACATGAAGTTCCTCATACAGACACTGGAAATAGCCTCCAAACAAGTATTGTCTCGTCGTTGACTTGGCAAACAAATAAAATGCACCATAAAGCAATAATAGTTTGAATTTATTATTCGTTTTCCAACTTCATGCTGATCCTGACAAAATAAGATTTGTTTTGCATCCATATAGTTACATATGAAGACAGTTTAGAACGTACACGAAATAGTCCATCAAAACCTAAATAATATGGCGTGCACCTGTCACGCTAGGGAGGCTGACCATTCCATACTAGGCATTTAGAAAACTATATTAAGCTTCAGGCAGTACATTTTGTCAATATAGTTTGTCGAATAGGCAACATTCCCGACAGGAAATAAATAAACTGCATATATGCCCTATTGGAATACAAACATTTTATTTTCGTCGATAAAGTTACCTCTTTTGAAAAGTGAAAATCAGAAATGACCGTTACATGGCCACATACATAACTGTCAATTTTGACAAGAGTTACCTAAGGTAAATACAGTTGTATAAGCACAATGGGAATATTTTGCTTCATAAAGCAGTACCATCATACCATTAACAACATTTTCTTTAATTGTAAATACAAATGACCATGATATCCCTAAATCAGCTACCAGATAATCTTTCACTAAATATGGATTGATATTCCCAATTATTTCAGTCTTACATGTCCACAGCTTAACATCTTACTTTTGAAATACGCTGACTGTTTGTTCTGGGAAAATGGAAGCCAAGCGCAAATTGTTGAAGAGTGAAGACTATACCCTAATTAGATCATCTGTATCACTTTGAGTGTGTGAGTGAGTGAGTGAGTGAGTGAGTGGGCATGTCAGCCATATATAGCTGCTAACCAAAAGTCAATTTATTCCTTTAAAAGACATGTAAAGTTAAACAGTGATTATACACAGTTTTCGCAAAAAGTTTAAGTCTGAGTTTGCACAATGATACATTATGCATTGTGTGATTATGAAATGTGTCTGCAAAACACAATAAAAGAACTAGTGTATTATAGTAATCAATGGACATTAATAAAATGAAACGGTATAAAGTATCTATTAATGTACAAAATATTTCAATAATTGATAGACTGTGAGTCTGAAAATTGTGTCATACACAGAAACCGACGATAGCTCCTCTATGTCATCGTCATATGTTTGACACCTGGCAAATATACTTTACTAGTATATTAACTCATATGTGCCATACATCAACATAATCTTACGTCTATCTTAGTGCTAGGAAAGGTGTGGTAGGGTTAGGGTTTGCTGTTTTACGTTGCACTCACCAACATTAAGGCTATATCTCACCAGTCTGTACATGCTCGAGTTTAGACCAGACAATCCAGTGATCGACATCATGAGCATCGTTCTAACCTGGGATACGATCTGACGTGCAACCAAATCAGCACACCTGATCACCAGATGCGGTTAGTTGCCTTGTATGGCGAGCACAGGTTGCTAGAGACCAGTTTTAACCCAGCTCATCACAGATAGATGATTGTGAACTTGACAATAGATAGGAAAACTGTACAGCGGATCACTATGCTGTGTGAACTGTGGAGTATGGAGCACCTGGTGTTTAACTTGTGAAGTGGACCCATAAATTGTGTAGAGTGTGGAGTATGGAGCACCTTGCCTTTAACCTACACTGTGGACTAGTAGACTGCGAAGTATGGAACCCCTGCTGTTTAACCTGTACAGTGAACTAGTGTACTGTGTGAACTGTCGAGTATGAAACACATGGTGTTTGACATAGTGTTTACCGAGTACAGTGGACTAGTGTACTGTGTAGACTGTCAGGCATGAATCAACTGGTGTTTGACCTGGTGTTTACCGAGTACAGTGGACTAGTGTACTGTGTAGACTGTCAAGCATGAATCGACTGGTGTTTGACCTGGTGTTTACAGTGTACAGCGGATTAGTGTACTGTGGAGACTGTCGAGTATGAAACACCTGGTGTTTAACCTCTGCAGTTGCCAGTATTTTGAAGAGTGTGGGGTATGGGGCACCTGGTGTTTTACACACGCGGTGGGACAGCCATCTGTCTGACCTTTGGAGAACTGAATATCAGGGCATGATTTCACACAGCAATCGCAGCGTAGGCCCACGTTGGACTAAGTGAATTACGATCGTTGTAGGGTTACGTTCGCTTTGACTAGTGTATGCTCCGGATAAGCGTGGAGTATTACTTATATCGCCTGGTATGTAACTCTAATGCAGTCATAGATATGGCTCCCATACTTTAACATAGTCTTGCGAAAGTCGTAACCCAAAGATGATCGTAGCTCCCATATTTTAACAATGGCCTACGGCAGTCGTAGCACATTGGTCGCATTGTGGAACGAGGTCCTAGACACTTTCTGCATATTTTAGGGGAAGTAGGGCGATAGGGAAGACCACTGTTGAAAGGGTTCGTTTGTCACACTGACGATACCGAGTCCCGGTATAACTGGCCTGGCATCATTGCTGTCGTCATTGCTGGCAAACGTTGCTTGTCGCCAGAAGTGCTAAACAACGTATGGTCTCGCATCGTCCCGTGACCAGTTACGGCCCTAAAAGCATCAACCAGGTCAGCGAGGTTGATCACCCATTGACTTTGGTCGTATGTTACGACAAGTATGGCTAAAGATCAGTTACGACGCTACTAGAATTTAAACATCTGTCTGAAAGGGATGCACATCGAAGAGAGGGTGTTGGCAGTATCGTTTGATAAAGAATTCTCTTCACCCCGTCTCTGAGTGAGTTTAGTTTGAATCAGCCTTTAGCAACATTCCAACAATATCATGCTGAGGAGACCAGAAATGGGCTTCACACTTTGTGCCCATGTGGGGAATCGAACGCGGGTCTTTGACGTAACGAGCCAACGCTTTAATCACTAGGCGATCCCATCCAATGTCCTAGGCAGGTAATGGAAAAATAGTGCCGAAAGAAATGTTAATGATAACAACAGCTCGGGCTGTTAACAAAATGTCATTGCAATAATAATTGAAAACAAGTATAGTTCTGCATCTGTAAAAGAGGTGTGGAACGTCCATTCAAATTACACAAATTACACAGTCACTTCAAGGAAACATATATACACACAAGTATGTCATTTCATCATCATTCGTATTCCGTTGCTAACACAGCACCTAAATGGACCAAAGCTCAGTATCAAAGTAAAGAAGCTATGCTCACTTGAACGCGGAGCCAAAGGGAGCTAAATTATTCATTCAAATTACAGGTTCAAAGTACTGAAAGAAACGCTCACCCCAATCAGTAACCACTCAGGTCCTAAGCCACATTTGGCAACCCTCAGTACCATTTGTGTGATGTTTCCAAGATCCGTGAACCGGTTGAACTGCAAAAACATTAACCAATCTAGTTGTATTGTTCAGCTGGTTGTCGTGGGTCATGTTATCCTGCCAATGAACTGATGCTCACAACCCTAGTCAGGATAATCTGGTCCAGATTTAGGTATTTGCAGACGGCTGATAAATATGCAGAATATTTCTGAATGCCGTGAAAAACAATAAACAAGCAAACCGATCAGAGCAGGTTAATTGTCAATATACTCTTTGTATTGATTTTCTCATTTCTTTCTTAACTGGGCTCGGTAACAAACACCAGCATGCTAAAAAGTTTGCTAAAGACAAAGCTGAGCATACCCTAGGATTCGTAAAACAACATTTTTTCAGAATCTGTGTGGAAAAAGCTTGAATGTTAGGAAAAGGGTGCTAAATATCACAGACGTTGTGAAATACACAGAGTTACTGACATAAAGGGACCCGTGGAGATCCAAATTCATCATCCCAAACTTCAAAAGTAGATATTGTTTGTGTATGATATAGTCTTTATTACACAGGGATTGTGTATTATGACGTATACGAAACGAGTGTGAAAGTTTGTATTGCGCCAGCTGACAGCTGTAATATAAACATGATATGATTGAATTAAAGTTATTTTTTCATAAAAGCAACTATTCTTCATCAGATGAGTAATCAAGATAGCGACATTTCGCTTGTGGCAAGGAAGCGCTTGAACATGCGTTCGGTCATATGGAGACTGAATATCGAGAATTGCTGTGTTGGCAATGCTTTACCTCTGAAATTGTAGAATAGTTATTCACAAATGTTAATTGATGTCATTGATTACCTGTTGGGGTAGGCCACAAGTAAACGGTAACGTAAATGGGGTTGAGCAGCAGGAGAATATGACCAGTCTCCTTATATATGCGAGCAAAGCGAGCACACGTTGGCAACACACTTCCCTTGCTTCGGTTCAAAAAATATTTTGCATGTCAAAATAAAATATCGGCACCATCAAAGGCCTACACCTATTTCCTCATTTGGCTGTTCTCTCTCATTTCTTCTTATTATTACATTATTACTCACATGAAATATGTTTTATTTTAAGCCCCACTCGTGATACTCAGATCGTTCTTTGTCGCCATTACCCTTGCAAACTTCCGGTTCCATTATTAGTCGCTCAGTTGAAGTGTTGATAACAGAAGACGTTTTTGTGAGATTTTATATTTATCACCCAAAAGTGAGTTCCACTGAAGACATATTGCTTTGTGAGATTAAACAATATCAATAGATATTGCACAATGCCTTGACGTCATCAATAACTTGACTCACAATAATATGACGTAATAAACTTGATGACGTCGTAATGCTATGACATCGCTGCCCTGCACATCTAATGTCAGAGTGTGTTCAGAGATGCAGAGTGATATTTTATGATTTTTTATGGATTTACAACCCAACACGGATGCTGGCATCACTACTCAATCAGACCATTGATGGCCTGCTTGAGACAAACCAGACACTCGCGGGCCTCACACAGGACTTTAGGACGCTGAATACCAGTTGTGTGGTGACGGAAAAAGAAATAAAATCATACCGGGAAAATAGGAGAAACGTATCCTCAGATATACAGAGTTTAAACATTCAAGTGAACCAGATCATTAGTGACCAGTTTGACACGAACCAGACACTCGCTGGCCTCACACAGGACTTCAGGACGTTGAATACCAGTTGTGTGGTGACGGAGAGAGAAATAAAATCATACCGTGAGGGCTTGCAGGAAATGAGAAGAAACGTATCCTCAGATATACAGAGTTTAAACATTCAACTGAATCAGAGCATTAGTGACCAGTTTGACACAAACCAGACACTCGCTGGCCTCACACAGGACTTCACGACGCTGAATACCAGTTGCTGTGGGATGAGGAAAGAGATCAAGGAGCTTTCAACCACGACGTATCCTGGAACGACAGAAGGTGAGACTTTTAGCCGAGATTTCTTGCTTAATTAACATTCTATTTTGATATATCGAAATATATAAGAATAACAATTATTTGTTTGCCAACCTAGGGTTCATATGACAGGCCAACATAGGGTTCACATGACAGGCCAACATAGGGTTCACATGACAGGCCAACATAGGGTTCACATGACAAGCAAACATAGGGTTCACATGACAGGGCAACGTAGGATTAGGATGGCATTGCAGCAAAAAGTGTAGTGTACACGTCAACATGGAGTTTTGGCATGAATAAATTAGCTTTATTTGATAACCTAGGGCTTACAATGTATGTAAACGTTGGATTAGCATGCAACCCTTGTAAAGGGTTTACAAGACGTAAATATTAGCCAAACTAGGGCTTACAAGGCATGTAAGCCTTAATTTAGCAGGTATAGACAACCTCGGGCTTTCAAGGCATATTGACATGGAGTTAGCAGGCATGAACCAGTGTATATAAAGGACTTACAAGGCATATTGACGTAGAGTTAGCAGCTAGGTTTTAGTGAATTCTTACATATCTTAGATAGGGCGACAAAGCGACAACGCGACATATTTTGACCTTGAAAAGAGTCGCTATGTCGCGTGTCGCACTTTGGAGGAACAGAGTAAATGTTATTCGAAACGCGACACGCGACATCGCGACAATGCGACAAACAGGCGAAATGTCGCGTTGTCGCATTGTCCCATTGTTGCGCTTTGGTTAATTTTCACCTCATTTTGCTTGTTTTTGAGAGGGCGACAATGTGACAATGCGACAACGTCCCTTCTCGGATTCCATACATAAGAACAACATAACATAAGCCATGTGTTCAGTAAGTCAGAATGCACCTTTGTGAAACAGGTGTCTCCTCAGTCAGTTAGAATTGAGCCAATCTGGACTCGTGAAGGTTCAGGTTAGAATACTGACATGTAGTAAGCCATGTTTCTTACAGGATTGAGTGGTCAGGCTTGTTTACCTGGTTGACACATGCTAAATACTCTTACTGATGATGTTGATCACTGTTAGTGCTAACAGATTGTGAAGTTAATCATTTGACAAAACATAGCTAAATCCCAGTTAGGACTGATCTAACTTAAAGTTAAACTGTCAGCCATAAGAAAGTAACCAGCAGGTGTATTTATACAGCTATCAAAGTTCACATTCTTTTTTCTCATATGAATATTAATTTCCTAAAACTCAGATTACTGCTGGTTTCTCTTCAAAATCGCTGGCTTTTCATCAAATTCTACTAAAATTGGAATTTATTTCCATATTGCAGCCATATAAACAATAAACCATCTAAATTCAATCAATTCTGAAGTGAAAATCTTTGACAAGCACAGTGCCCAGCCTTCCAATTTTACCCATTCTGTCATGAAATGCTGCAATTCTGCTCTTCAATAGCTAAAAAGTCACTCTCAATATATTTGCTTTCTTTCATTCAAATTCCACTAAATTTATTATTTATTTAGATAGTGTAGCAATAGAGACATTAAACCATCTAAATGCAACGGAATCTGGTATGAATACCTATGACAAGCACAGTCCCCAGCCTCTCAAGTTGACCCATTCTGTCTTGAAATGCCACCATTTTGGTCTTCGACGGTTGAAAAGTCACTCTCTGTATATTTTCTTCTTTTTATTCAAATTCCACTAAATTTATAATTTATTTGCATAGTGTGGCAATAGAGACATTAAACCATCTAAATGCAACGAAATCTGCTATGAATACCTATGACAAGCACAGTGCCCAGCCTCTCAAGTTGACCCATTCTGTCTTGAAATGAAACCATTTTCGTCTTCGACGGTTGAAAAGTCACTCTCAGTATATTTGCTTCCTTTCATTCAAATTCCACTAAATTTATACTTTATTTGCATAGTGTAGCAATAGAGACATTAAACCATCTAAATGCAACGAAATCTGCTATGAATACCTATGACAAGCACAGTGCCCAGCCTCTCAAGCTGACCCATTCTGTCTTGAAATGCTACCATTTTGGTCTTCGACGGTTGAAAAGTCACTCTCAGTATATTTCCTTCCTTTCATTCAAATTCCACTAAATCTATATTTTATTTGCATAGTGTAGCAATAGAGACATTAAACCATCTAAATGCAACGAAATCTGCTAGGAATACCTATGACAAGCACAGTGCCCAGCCTCTCAAGTTGACCCATTCTGTCTTGAAATGCTACCATTTTGGTCTTCGACGGTTGAAAAGTCACTCTCAGTATATTTGCTTTCTTTCATTCAAATTCCACTAAATTTGGAATTTATTTGCACAGTGTAGCAATAGAGACATTAAACCATCTAAATGCAACGGAATCTGCTAGGAATACCTGTGACAAGCACAGTCCCCAGCCTCTCAAGTTGACCCATTCTGTCTTGAAATGCCACCATTTTGGTCTTCGACGGTTGAAAAGTCACTCTCAGTATATTTTCTTCCTTTCATTCAAATTCCACTAAATTTATAATTTATTTGCATAGTGTGGCAATAGAGACATTAAACCATCTAAATGCAACGAAATCTGCTAGGAATACTTATGACAAGCACAGTCCCCAGCCTCTCAAGTTGACCCATTCTGTCTTGAAATGCTACCATTTTCGTCTTCGACGGTTGCAAAGTCACTCTCAGTATATTTACTTCCTTTTACTCACATTCCACTAAATTTGGAATTTATTTGCATAGTGTAGCAATAGAGACATTAAACCATCTAAATGCAACGGAATCTGGTATGAATACCTATGACAAGCACAGTGCCCAGCCTCTCAAGTTGACCCATTCTGTCTTGAAATCCTACCATTTTGGTCTTCGACTGTTGAAAAGTCACTCTCAGTATATTTGCTTCCTTTCATTCAAATTCCCCTAAATTTATAATTTATTTGCATAGTGTAGCAATAGAGACATTAAACCATCTACATGCAACAAACTCTGCTATGAATACCTATGACAAGCACAGTGCCCAGCCTCTCAAGTTGACTCATTCTGTCTTGAAATGCTACCATTTTGGTCTTCGACGGTTGAAAAGTCACTCTCAGTATATTTGCTTCCTTTCATTCAAATTCCACTAAATCTATATTTTATTTGCATAGTGTAGCAATAGAGACATTAAACCATCTAAATGCTACGGAATCTGGTATGAATACCTATGACAAGCACAGTGCCCAGCCTCTCAAGTTGACCCATTCTGTCTTGAAATGCTACCATTTTGGTCTTCGACGGTTGAAAAGTCACTCTCAGTATATTTGCTTTCTTTCACTCAAGTTCCACTAAATTTATAATTTATTTGCATAGTGTAGCAAAAGAGACATTAAACCATCTAAATGCAACGAAATCTGCTATAAATACCTATGACAAGCACAGTGCCCAGCCTCTCAAGTTGACCCATTCTGTCTTGAAATGTTACCATTGTCGTCTTCGACGGTTGAAAAGTCACTCTCAGTATATTTTCTTCCTTTTATTCACATTCCACTAAATTTGGAATTTATTTGCATAGTGTAGCAATAGAGACATTAAACCATCTAAATGCAACGGAATCTGGTATGAATACCTATGACAAGCACAGTCCCTAGCCTCTCAAGTTGACCCATTCTGTCTTGAAATGCTACCATTTTGGTCTTCGACGGTTGAAAAGTCACTCTCAGTATATTTTCTTCCTTTTATTCAAATTCCACTAAATTTATAATTTATTTGCATAGTGTGGCAATAGAGACATTAAACCATCTAAATGCAACGAAATCTGCTAGGAATACCTATGACAAGCACAGTCCCCAGCCTCTCAAGTTGACCCATTCTGTCTTGAAATGTTACCATTTTCGTCTTCGACGGTTGAAAAGTCACTCTCAGTATATTTACTTCCTTTTATTCACATTCCACTAAATTTGGAATTTATTTGCATAGTGTAGCAATAGAGACATTAAACCATCTAAATGCAACGGAATCTGGTATGAATACCTATGACAAGCACAGTGCCCAGCCTCTCAAGTTGACCCATTCTGTCTTGAAATGCTACCATTTTGGTCTTCGACGGTTGAAAAGTCACTCTCAGTATATTTGCTTTCTTTCATTCAAGTTCCACTAAATTTGGAATTTATTTGCATAGTGTAGCAATAGAGACATTAAACCATCTAAATGCAACGAAATCTGCTATAAATACCTATGACAAGCACAGTCCCCAGCCTCTCAAGTTGACCCATTCTGTCTTGAAATGCTACCATTTTCGTCTTCGACGGTTGAAAAGTCACTCTCAGTATATTTGCTTCCTTTCATTCAAATTCCACTAAATTTGGAATTTATTAGCATAGTGTAGGAATAGAGACATTAAACCATCTAAATACAACGGAATCTGGTATAAATACCTATGACAAGCACAGTCCCCAGCCTCTCAAGTTGACCCATTCTGTCTTGAAATGCTACCATTTTGGTCTTCGACGGTTGAAAAGTCACTCTCAGTATATTTCCTTCCTTTCATTCAAATTCCACTAAATCTATATTTTATTTGCATAGTGTAGCAATAGAGACATTAAACCATCTAAATGCAACGAAATCTGCTATGAATACCTATGACAAGTACAGTGCCCAGCCTCTCAAGTTGACCCATTCTGTCTTGAAATGCTACCATTTTGATCTTCGACGGTTGAAAAGTCACTCTCAGTATATTTCCTTCCTTTCATTCAAATTCCACTAAATCTATATTTTATTTGCATAGTGTAGCAATAGAGACATTAAACCATCTAAATGCAACGAAATCTGCTAGGAATACCTATGACAAGCACAGTGCCCAGCCTCTCAAGTTGACCCATTCTGTCTTGAAATGTTACCATTGTCGTCTTCGACGGTTGAAAAGTCACTCTCAGTATATTTTCTTCCTTTTATTCACATTCCACTAAATTTGGAATTTATTTGCATAGTGTAGCAATAGAGACATTAAACCATCTAAATGCAACGGAATCTGGTATGAATACCTATGACAAGCACAGTCCCTAGCCTCTCAAGTTGACCCATTCTGTCTTGAAATGCTACCATTTTGGTCTTCGACGGTTGAAAAGTCACTCTCAGTATATTTTCTTCGTTTTATTCAAATTCCACTAAATTTATAATTTATTTGCATAGTGTGGCAATAGAGACATTAAACCATCTAAATGCAACGAAATCTGCTAGGAATACCTATGACAAGCACAGTCCCCAGCCTCTCAAGTTGACCCATTCTGTCTTGAAATGTTACCATTTTCGTCTTCGACGGTTGAAAAGTCACTCTCAGTATATTTACTTCCTTTTATTCACATTCCACTAAATTTGGAATTTATTTGCATAGTGTAGCAATAGAGACATTAAACCATCTAAATGCAACGGAATCTGGTATGAATACCTATGACAAGCACAGTGCCCAGCCTCTCAAGTTGACCCATTCTGTCTTGAAATGCTACCATTTTGGTCTTCGACGGTTGAAAAGTCACTCTCAGTATATTTGCTTCCTTTCATTCAAATTCCCCTAAATTTATAATTTATTTGCATAGTGTAGCAATAGAGACATTAAACCATCTACATGCAACAAACTCTGCTATGAATACCTATGACAAGCACAGTGCCCAGCCTCTCAAGTTGACTCATTCTGTCTTGAAATGTTACCATTTTGGTCTTCGACGGTTGAAAAGTCACTCTCAGTATATTTGCTTCCTTTCATTCAAATTCCACTAAATCTATATTTTATTTGCATAGTGTAGCAATAGAGACATTAAACCATCTAAATGCTACGGAATCTGGTATGAATACCTATGACAAGCACAGTGCCCAGCCTCTCAAGTTGACCCATTCTGTCTTGAAATGCTACCATTTTGGTCTTCGACGGTTGAAAAGTCACTCTCAGTATATTTGCTTTCTTTCACTCAAGTTCCACTAAATTTATAATTTATTTGCATAGTGTAGCAAAAGAGACATTAAACCATCTAAATGCAACGAAATCTGCTATAAACACCTATGACAAGCACAGTGCCCAGCCTCTCAAGTTGACCCATTCTGTCTTGAAATGATACCATTGTCGTCTTCGACGGTTGAAAAGTCACTCTCAGTATATTTTCTTCCTTTTATTCACATTCCACTAAATTTGGAATTTATTTGCATAGTGTAGCAATAGAGACATTAAACCAGCTAAATGCAACGGAATCTGGTATGAATACCTATGACAAGCACAGTCCCCAGCCTCTCAAGTTGACCCATTCTGTCTTGAAATGCTACCATTTTGGTCTTCGACGGTTGAAAAGTCACTCTCAGTATATTTTCTTCCTTTTATTCAAATTCCACTAAATTTATAATTTATTTGCATAGTGTGGCAATAGAGACATTAAACCATCTAAATGCAACGAAATCTGCTAGGAATACCTATGACAAGCACAGTCCCCAGCCTCTCAAGTTGACCCATTCTGTCTTGAAATGTTACCATTTTCGTCTTCGACGGTTGAAAAGTCACTCTCAGTATATTTACTTCCTTTTATTCACATTCCACTAAATTTGGAACTTATTTGCATAGTGTAGCAATAGAGACATTAAACCATCTAAATGCAACGGAATCTGGTATGAATATCTATGACAAGCACAGTGCCCAGCCTCTCAAGTTGACCCATTCTGTCTTGAAATGCTACCATTTTGGTCTTCGACGGTTGAAAAGTCACTCTCAGTATATTTGCTTTCTTTCATTCAAGTTCCACTAAATTTGGAATTTATTTGCATAGTGTAGCAATAGAGACATTACACCATCTAAATGCAACGAAATCTGCTATAAATACCTATGACAAGCACAGTCCCCAGCCTCTCAAGTTGACCCATTCTGTCTTGAAATGCTACCATTTTGGTCTTCGTCGGTTGAAAAGTCACTCTCAGTATATTTGCTTCCTTTCATTCAAATTCCACTAAATTTATAATTTATTTGCATAGTGTAGCAATAGAGACATTAAACCATCTAAATGCAACAAAATCTGTCATGAATACCTATGACAAGCACAGTGCCCAGCCTCTCAAGTTGACCCATTCTGTCTTGAAATGCTACCACTTTGGTCTTCGACGGTTGAAAAGTCACTCTCAGTATATGTACTTCCTTTTATTGACATTCCACTAAATTTGGAATTTATTTTCATAGTGTAGCAATAGAGACATTAAACCATCTAAATGCAACGAAATCTGCTAGGAATACCTATGACAAGCACAGTGCCCAGCCTCTCAAGTTGACCCATTCTGTCTTGAAATGCTACCATTTTGGTCTTCGACGGCTGAAAAGTCACTCTCAGTATATTTGTTTCCTTTCATTCAAATTCCACTAAATCTATATTTTATTTGCATAGTGTATCAATAGAGACATTAAACCATCTAAATGCAACGAAATCTGCTATGAATACCTATGACAAGCACAGTGCCCAGCCTCTCAAGTTGACCCATTCTGTCTTGAAATGCTACCATTTTGGTCTTTGACGGCTGAAAAGTCACTCTCAGTATATTTGTTTCCTTTCATTCAAATTCCACTAAATCTATATTTCATTTGCATAGTGTAGCAATAGAGACATTAAACCATCTAAATGCAACAAAATCTGCTATGAATACCTATGACAAGCACAGTGCCCAGCCTCTCAAGTTGACCCATTCTGTCTTGAAATGCTACCATTTTGGTCTTCGACGGCTGAAAAGTCACTCTCAGTATATTTGTTTCCTTTCATTCAAATTCCACTAAATCTATATTTTATTTGCATAGTGTAGCAATAGAGACATTAAACCATCTAAATGCAACAAAATCTGCTATGAATACCTATGACAAGCACAGTGCACAGTGCCCAGCCTCTCAAGTTGACTCAAACTCTCAACCACTGGTTTGGAGAAGCTCATTCTATTAACTACTTATATATGGAAGTTCTATCACACTATCAGCCACTAGATTACACAAGCTCAGTCACCACTATCAGCCACTAGCTTATACAAGCTTCGTGACACTATCAACCAGTGGTTTGTAGAAGCTCATTCTAGTAACAACTGATATGTGGAAGTTCAGTATTTCTATTAAACAGGTTTGTCTGAAGAAACTCGACTCCACTAGCAACCACTGGTTTAGTGCATTTCGAACACAGTCGGAACTGGCTTGTGTTTCCGCTTATTTCTGAGTCTGCATGGCGACAATGAAGGATGTTTTGAACACATTTTACTAAGCTTCTCTCAACAAAAACATATGTGGGGAATTGTCCCACATTAGCATTGACATGGGATGTTGTGATCACTGAATAGTTAAGCTGAAATCGTATTTACATGTTTTAGAAAGTCGTAATGGTTTACTGAAAGTATAATACTAATTGCTGTTGTATATTCTGAGGGAAGAGGCAGAAATAGGTTTTACTCAAGTATGCGCTCCTTAAAGATAGAATAGAAAATATGGATAAAATGACTCTTAATTTACATTTAAAAGAGTTTTTAGTGGACAATTTTGTACATGCTGACTGCATCTAACACTTGTACCAGAAGTCTACATTCTGGCTTTCGATGGTATTAGACTCTCATCTACATAGCATCCCTTAGACGATAAAGCTAAGGCAAACCTTTAACTTTTAGTTAAAGAAACTATTCACTGTGTCACAGTATCAACCACTGTTTTGTCAACTGCATATTTCATTGCCGATGTTAGTGCAGTTTTAGGGAGATACAAGGCCACATACTGCCGACAGGGTATCAAGGATAAAATATAAACAATAATATAGAATCTCTAATAAGTGAATAAGTCACTTACTAACTCACCATATCAGCCACTGGTTTGGTGAAACTAGATTGTATTACCTAAATTATTACACTTTGATAGAAGTACAACTCCTTGATGTTGATAGAAGGCCACTTACTGAATGTGATGTTATTACTATTTTCTGTATATACAAGGTGCAGACACAGTGGTGCACGGTGACAGCCAGTTTACAGCCTGTTTTCACATTTTTTGTTCCAATGGTTCAAACGAAAACTACTTGATTGTAATTACATGTACCACATAGCTGTAACCTGGTTGAAGGTGTGCTTCGAGAAAATTTGCCACTTCAACAGTCCTTTCCATATCGAGTAGCTGTCACTGCAGTGAAGCTCGTTTATCCGTACTCTTCATCTGTGTCAGTGAATATGTTATAGCTCCTTACATTGCTATGCGAATTCAGGTAGATATAATGCAGTGCACAGAGTTTGAAAACATATGCCATGTTACGGTGAAATCGAGTGTATATGTGCAGTGGGAACTATTGTAATTGGAAATCACCAAAGGAACTAGTTACATATTACAGTAAATAAATGCGGCGGCTAGTATTCATTTATGTCGAAATGATACCTTACTAACTCACAGGCTTAGGTATTGCGGCAATTACACACCATCTTCCCACGTTTCATAGTAGAAACACATGAGAAATGTTTAAGCATTTCACCAACGACATTTCACCTTTTAACAGTTTCAGCAGGGACTTTCATCATGCAGTTAGAATCATTAATGAGTGTAGTACTCACTCACTCACCTACTAACTCAACCACTGGTTTGTTGAAGTCAGATTTAATTACCGATATTATTTTACTTTCAGGGAGGTAGAAGGCCTGTTATTGATAACAGGGTATCACAGATGACACATAAATCTTACTAAGTCAAATTATTAATAAGTGTATAACTCTATCAACCGACCCGTGAAGGTCCCGGGGTGGAATAGGCCTAGGAAAAGACGACTATGCTTTGTCATAAGAGGCGATTAACGGAATCGGGTGGTGAGGCTTGCTGACTTGGTTGACACATGTCATCGGTTCCCAAATGCGCAGATCGATGCTCACGTTGGTCACTGGATTGTCTGGTCCAGGCTCGGTTATTGACAGACCACCACCATATAGCTGGAACATTGCTGGATGCAGCGTAAAACTAAACTCACTCTTTCACTCTCTATCAACCACTGGTTTGTCAAAGATAGATTTAATGACGAATACAAGTGCAGTTTGGGGGAGATTCGAGGAGACTTATTAACATCAGGGTATCATAGACACAATTTATACTTGAGCAAATATATATGAGCATGTCAAGAAGTGAACAAGTCACTTACTCGCTTACACTATCAGCCACTGGTTTGTCGATGCATTACCTATATTATTACACTGTGATATAGGTTCTAGGTCACTAACTGCCACGAGGTGCTACGGAGAAATGCAAACCGTACAGAAGATAGAGCCCTTAATTAGTGAACACTCATTAACCACTGGTTTGTCAAAAGCTAGATTTAATTGCAGGGGATGATGAAATTGTTACCCCTTGGTGTAGATAAAAGGTTACTCACTGACCACAGGGCATCACGTTAATTGGGTGTACAGGGTAGCCTAGTGGTCAAAGCGTTCGGTCGTGGCGCCCATGACCCGGGTTCGATTCCCCACATGGGTACAATGTGTGAAGTCCATCTCTGGTGTCCCCTGCCATGATATTGCTGGAATGTTGCTAAAAGCGGTGTAAAACCATACTCATTCACCCGCTTCGCATGAAAGGCGTAAATGATACTGAAGACAGACCCTTGTAAATCAAATAAATCACTCACTCATTCACTCACGCTATCAACCACAGGTTTGGTATACGAAATGAAGAAGATCTTGACTGGTTGGCAGAAAGCGAGTTTTCACCAAGTTCTCAAAGACTACAGAGAAGCAAAAAGAAAGGGGCGTAACTCCGCTTTACTTAACATAGAGCCATTTGTGTTCAGCGGTGACCTGTTTTGTCATTTTGACAAATGAAAAACATTCGGCAATGCATAAATGACCCTGTCTGAGACTTACATTCAGTGGGTGCGTTTCACTGCATTTGTCTGAATGTGTGATCGTGCTTGGATTTGGAAATGTGGAGTTTTAGTCTTATCCTCTTGTGCTACGAATAAATAAGTCGCCGATATTACGATTTTAAAACAAATCGAGATTCATTCATTTAACTTTAAAGTAATAAAAATACATTTGTAAAGCGCCTAATGTCCACCTTACAGATGCTCACTGGTGACAGAGATGCTCACTAGTTATAGGGCTGGGACATGTGTACATAAAACAGAGAATAATGATCTACTGGTATACAGGTAGAAATTAGTAAGTTTTAAGCAGTGATTTAAAGGTGTCTTTAGTGGGTGTACTTCTGGGGTTCGGGAGAAGCGAATTCCAGATTTGTGGGTTGTCGAAGAGAAGACGAGTTCAAAAAGTGATTTGGGTTGAGTCAGGAGAGAGTCACTGGAGGATATGAGATTCCGCTAAGGCGAGTAAGGGGAGACAAGTTCAAGCAGTGAAGTGACTGAAACATAGTGACTGTGGTCATAGCAGGAACGACGGGGATACATGGGGTCGATGAGTTCTGAATTCTTTGACGTTTCTTAATTGATTTGGATGACGTACGTGAACCCAGTTGTGGGTGTCTTAGCACATGTTTTAATGCAGGAATACGTCTGGCATCTATATATAGTATTCCCAGAAATTATTGAGAATCATGTTGCGTCATGTAACTCATTACGTTTATTAACTTCTGGCGTTTTACTTACATAAACATGTTAAAACATCATCCTTTTACAGTCTCAGTCTTGTTTTAGTACTTTGTTAGACCTCCTCACTCAGCAATGCATGCCTGAATACGCCTAGGCACACTACCCATCAAAGTTTGTAGGTAATCGTGTGACAGGGTATCCCAATATTGGACCACCTCAGCCTTCATATCTTCAATATTTCTCAGTCCCTTTTGGTTTATTCTGTCCTTCATGACTCCCCACACATTCTCAATTGGGTTTAGGTCTGGGCTGTAACTGGGCCAGTCTAAAACTTGAACATTTTCGCCCGACAACCACTGTTTTGTGTAGCGCGCAGTGTGTTTTGGGTCATTATTATGCTGGAAAATCCAATCATATTCGTACAATGTTTGTGCTGTCGGAAGAAGGTGACCATTTAGAATGTCAACGTATCTTTCTTTTGTCAAGTTTCCCGTGAAAACACACAATGGCGTCACTCCGCGAGCCGATATGCCACCCCACATGTGAAACTTCGGGCTATGTTTTGGTCGCTGGTAGATAGGTTTGATAGTATCTTTGGTCCAAATTTTCATACAATTAGGGAAAAGCCAAACAGAACTTTCATCCGAAAAGAAAACATTATCCCAATCTTGATTTTCATGAGCCCGACACCAGTTTAAACGTTTTTCCTTTAGTGCATCTTTCATCAACGGCGAGGGAATTCCACGTTTTCACCAAATTAAGTCTCTGTAATTCCTGCCTAACTGTTTCATTGCACACCTGAGGACTTCCTCTGCTAATCATTTCATTTCTGATGTTCTCAACACTTTTCAATTTGCCCCTGCTCACAATCTGCCCAAGTCTTCGGCGATCCACAACACTGAATTTCCTAGGCCGGCCTGCCCCTGCTTTGTGCTCTATCCCGGTTCCTGTTTGAATATTCTTCAAAGTTCTGTATACTGTAGACAGAGGAATACCATGTCTACAAGCTAACACTTTAGCATCAGCCTCACCCCTTTCAACATCATCTAGAATGAGCTTTCTTTTCTCTCTTGCTGTAAATTCTGCCATGTCAACACAGGAAGCCGTCTGCTCAGACAAGGGAGATAACTCTTGACGTAATGAGCTGCCTTCTAAGCCTTCAAGAGTTGTCTCCCTTATTTAGTATGCTTAGTGCATAGTGAAAGCCCTTTTCCCAATCTTAGCATCATTAGAAAAAAAACAAAGATTTTCTCAATAATTTCTGGGAACACTGTATATGCAACGCAGTGTCTGACAATTTGTTTTTCATACGTTTGCAATCAGTTGTCGCGTTCTCGTACATTGCTGTTTGTAGTGCTTTGTTTTATTTGACTATGGAAGGTTTTATACGTTCATGAATGTTTGTGATACTCGGAGGAGTAGTGTAACTGAAAAGGATTAAGCACTGGTATACATTCACACTCAACTACCATGTTCTTGTACACTGTTGTTTGTAGCGCATTGTTTTATATGACTATGGAAGGTTTTTATACGTTTTTTACTTTATACGTTCCTTAAAAAATCTGAGTTTTCGTCATGGAAACGCAACAGAGAGGGGTAAAAAAAATGCAAGGGGGTATAACTCTGCCATGTTTCAAACTCAGCAATTTATGTGTGGCGGTAACAGTTAAGATAAGTGATATTTCTTTTTGATTACCCTGTATGTGTCTTTAATCTGTCTTGCTTGGGAAACTTTGCAAACTCTAGTCTTATGTTTTTGTGTAAAGAAAATGCAGAAATACTTAAATTCTAAAACCCACAACAAATTTGTTTATGGTTAAGGTGAGGATCGGTTGGCATGTGCGTGCGTGCATGTTGCGGGGTGGGGAGGGGAAGCGGTATTAGGAGTTAGGAAAATGATTCAGAAACTATAGTAATATTATCAAAGCTGACTCAAATTGTTCGTGTGAGTAATTGTTTGCACTGATTTCTTTTTATATGAAATGGAAATGTGTTCGTAACATTATTCAAGTAGAATTGTGTTCAGATCACATTTTGAATGTTTCTATGAAAGACTAACTTCAGTACTGTGGAAATGTAGTGCTCATCAGGCAGGGAACACGCGGACACTCACCAGGTGGACGCTCTAATCACCACACAACTGAGGCTGTTTACAAGAAGGAAGAAAGATAGCGAGTGCTTCCTGGTTGATCCATAAACTCTTAGAGTACACACAATGTTAGTGATTAGGTGAAAACACTCACTCATGATATCAACCACTGGATTCTTTGAACAAGGTTCTGTTTCAGAGCATCGCCTATAACATTGCTGCCTCTGGCAGAAACACTCACACACTTGACCACTGAAGTTTTCGCATACGGTATAACGAGGGAAAACACTCACTCACTCACTCACTCACTCTAGTGAAGACTACATTAAAAGTTCTGTTGCAAAGCACAATCCATAACATGATTGACCAGGTTGACAACAACACTCACTCACTCGGAATTTGATTATTTTTGCACGTTTCTGTTGCACTCACTCACTCACTCACTCACTCAGCCACCCACGCACCCACTCACTCACTCACTCACTGGCAGCATAAGTAGTTGTTTAAACACGCTGTCCATACTCTCGCCGGAGATCCCATGGAAGAATGAAAAAACGTGGGCTTTTGTTTTTAACAGCATGCATCGCCCCACTGCAGACATGTGTGTGATCTTGGGACTCCCAAAAAGGTATGTCAACAGTTCGTGACTTGGTTAATCGTCCGTTGTCTAGGTGACTGTGTGTGTTCATACAGATATGATATATTTCACATGAAACCGAAACACACGTTTCTGACATGTTTTCACATGGTTATCGTTCTCTTTCACGAACGGGTCCTTTTGAATTTTAAATGGTTTCTTCGATACTGAAACTTGTATTAATTATTTTATGATACACATTTCATCTGTACGTTGCGGACATATTATCAGAAGGTCAGGCACCTACATACACACTGTACTGTAATGTACTGTAAGATTTGTACAAGATTTAAAATACATATCCATAATCGTGTACTCATCTACTTGTATATGTGTGTTAATGTAAGCGTCAGTTTTGGTCTGAGACACATATGAAGCATACACCCACAACCAACGTTGCTTTAAGGAAGTATATTTAGTCAGAACCACGCTAAAACAGAGTCATGAGATGTCAACACGCTTGTCAACCATACTAATAATCAAATGTCCTGATTAACGATCTTTGTCATTTGGGGCGGTAGTGGTAGCCTGGTGGTTAAAGCGTTCGCTTGTCAAGCCGAAGACCCAGGTTCGAGTCCCCACATTGGTGCAATGTGTCCATTTCTTTCGTACCCCGCCATGATACTGCTAAAAGCGGCGTAAACCCATACTCACTCACCCTCATCGCATAAGACATAAATCATACTGAATACAGAGCCTTATTAAACGAACAAATCACTCACTCACACTATCAAACACTGGGTTGGTATTCGAAATAGAATGCATGTCATCCAGGCCACAGAAAGCGAGTTTTCACTAAGTTCCCAAAAGAGACAGCGCGGTGTATGCTGAAGCTCCAAGAAAGGGGGCATAACTCGGTTTGACTTGACCTTGAGCCATTTATGTAGTACGGTAGCACGTGTTGTTATTCTGACAAATGAAAGCAATCAGGAAAAAAGAGATTAAATTCAAATTCAGTGGGTGCATTTCACTAAATTTACTTGAATGTGCAGTTATGTTCGGACTAGGAAAGCTGCAGTAAGCGGGCATCTTATGGTTAGCAACCTGAGAGTAGTTGACCTGTAAAACTGTCACTACCTACTGTGAACAACGGATTGACCGCTTTTGAATTTGCTGTTCTGCATTTCTGTTCTTATGCAATAATGTGGCGAATATATGTGTTTTCAAAATAAAACTCATTTGTCCTTTGTACCAAAAATTGAGTGTAAAATCCGATTTGATCTCGCCGCTATATGGCTGGAACAATGCCAGTGTGACTTAATATCCAACTCACCTCAACCGCATTGGGAAATTTAGAGACTTGTAGTCTCATACACTAGTGTTATGAATGAGTAGATAACTGATATTACGAGTTTAAAACAAATCGAAATCTTTTTCTGGAACTTTAATGTGAATATTGAAGGGGTGTTATTGTTTACTGTACTGATTGCATGTGATATTTGTGCCACATCTGGTTGGATGGTACCACCACATGCTCAATAGCAATGAGTCTTATTGATGATAGCTCCTTTGTCAAGTGGATAAGTCACTCACTCACTGCATCAACCACTAGTTTGTGGAAGCTACATTTCATGGCTGATATTGTTCCCATCTCTGGTGACCCACTGTTGGAACACTGCTAAAGGCGGCGAAAAACCAGCAACTGACTGATAATGTCTGCAGGAGATGACTTTATATCATACAGTAAGTAATATAGGGACGTGTATAAGCCCACGTATGTAGTGTGAAACCCACCCCAAAATATGCAGTTAAACTACTCTGAAATATTAGGAAAACTGATCGATCTCTTGTTCCCTCTTTTGGGGGGAACAAGGAATCCTATAAAATGTTTTTTGTGAAACATTTAACATCCTATAAAAGTGTTTTCCTTGATATTTAACAAAAAATTAATTTACAACCAATGCTTGAAAACCGGGATTTTTATTGGATTAATTGGGACGAGTACTTCAGGAAGTGATGAAGTTTAAAACAGTGATTAATTGTAAATACATATCTTGAATTAATGACAAATAGCGATACTTGGGACGCTGCGAGAGACCAAGCTTACCAAAAAAAGTCTTGGAAACGGCCTCATTACTACGCCAGAATAATCCAAATGAGCCCACACTCCGGCGCAGCGATGGCTTAGCATAACTTGATGTAACCACATTTCAGAAGACTTCTGTCAGAAAACTTGTAAATGTTTGACGTTGTTTTCTACCTAGCGTGTCAGTGTGTGTTATACGATTTGGAGTTGAAATAATATAAACACTGGGTGATTTTTTTGTAAATAGAGCTAGATACTGAAAAAGAGTTACATTACCATGAACGTTCGATCTACCAGGTCATGTGACCAACGCCATGCTTGAGAACCGGCGAGGAGGCCTCAGTGAGGTGATATCAAGTCTAGCAATTCATTTCACATTTGAAACTGGTGAGTCAGTGAGTTTTGTTTTGCTTCACACTCAGCAATATTCAAGCTATCTGGTGGTGGTCTGTAAATAATTGAGTCTGGACCAGACAATGCGCAGTGATCAACAGTATAAACATCGATCTGTGCAACTGGGAACAAAATCAGCGAACCTGACCACCCGACCCCGTTAGTCGTCTCTTACGACAAGCATGGGTTGCTGAAGATCAATATTCTAACCCGGATCATGGGTATCAAACTATGCTACTATTTATGTTATCTATGTTTTTGTTGCACTGACTAGTGTGTAAACAAGCACAAGAGCCCTTAACTGCTGGTGAGTGGGAAAAATACGTGTTATTTCCTGTATAATCCGAGGGTCTTAAGGAGTAAAATATGTGTTTAAAACCATGTTCCTCAAGTCAATTGGACCATGATGTGTGACTTGAATATATCCAGTCTAAAGGTTGCCGCATGTCAAAGTCATGGCAGTAAGTGTGCTAGCTTTTGTTCCACTTCAGGGCACATACACGCCAGCAAACAAATATTTTAACGCTTTTACTTCTGAACTGAATTCAGCCAATTAAGCTTCTGTGACAGAGTATGTAGACAGACGGGCTCGTCTCTTATTTGCGCGTGCACTGTCTGTGTATGCTCAAATAGATATACTATCTTTCACCTCAAAACGAAACACACGTTTCTCACATGTCTTTTACAAGGTTATTGTTCTCTTTTACTAAAGGGCTATTTTGAAATTTGCATATTGATTTCGAGACTAAAACTCGTATTAATAATCTTAAGGCGTGCATGCCACCTTTACGTTGGGGTCCACTGGTAAGAAGGTCAACTGATTCGATTGCAGTCCCTTCTTATACACTTGACTGCATTGTACCAGGTTTTGTTCACCCTTTAAAATTGATAGCCCATCTGCTTCAGATACATACTAATCAATGTATGTATTTAACTGAGTATCAGTTTCTATTCTAATACACATATGTAACATACACATATGAATAACGTTGCTTTATGGAAGTATATTTAGGGGGGAATAACACTATTATAGACCCATACGGTGTCTTTACAACCATCTTAATTATCAAATGTGCTGATTAATGATCTTTGTTATCTTAACCAATGTCGATTGTTTGTACAAAATTAGAGGGCCAAAGTAGTCAGAGTTTTCCAGATAGACAAGATCAGCCAGCGGTAACTTCACTGGATGAAACAACATTATTGAATGTTGTTATGTCAGAATAGATTGATCCTGTTCTCTAGATATCCTTCTCTTTGCACCCCTTCCTCGTAGAAATAGTGCATTGTGCCAACATTTTAATGGTAATTAGTTAAACAACTTTTTTAACTTTTAGTACATAAATTCTGCCTGAAGACTTACCATTTAGATATGCCTGAATGTGAATGTCGTAAGCTCTGTTCTGATTGTTTTATCTGTAGACGTTAGGTGAAATTAATACAGTATTTACTTCTGGTGGGTTTCCTGTCTGTCTTTCTCAGAACATGGTTCTTTCGGTCTTACAGTGATACTCATGAAGTGTGCCATACTGTGACCTCTAATGCTGAATGTACATATTTGCTGTGTCAGTTTGGACCAGTATTAGTTAATCCAAGTACATATGCCATCTTCAAAACTACGTCATCACTAAAAACATAACAGTACCATAACATAAGCCATGTGTCCAGTAAGTCAAAATGCACTTTTATGAAACACCTGTCTTCTGAGCCACACAGCATTGCTGGCTTTTGTTCAAATTCTAAGAAAATTGACATTATTTGCATAGCGTAGCTATATAGACAGCAACCCATAGAAAATCATTAAATTTTGGTTTGAAAAACTATGACAAGCACAGTATCGAGCTTTCTAAGGTGACCCATTCCGTCTTGAAATACTAAAGTTTTGATCTTCAACGGGCGAATAATCACTGTCAGGGTATTTGCCGGTTTTTGTTCAAATTCTAATAGAATTGGAAGTTATTTCCACAGTGTACAAATATAGACATTGGTCCATCTAAATTGTATCAATTCTGGTGTGAAAATGTTTGAGAAGCATAGTGTCCGGCCTTGCAAGTTGACCCATTCTGTCTTGAAACGCTACAATTTTGGTCTTCGACGGGTAAAATGTCACTGCAAGGTTATTTTCTGGCCTTTAATCAAATTCCTCTAAAATTGGGATTTATTTGCATAGTGTAGCAATATAAACATTACGCCACCTAAATTCAGTCAATTCTGGTATGAAAATCTATGACAAGCACCTTGCAAGTTCACTCATTCTGTCTTGAAATGCTTCAGTTTTGGTCTCCGACAGGCAGAAGTCACTGTCAGGGTATTAGCTGGCTTTTGTTGAAATTCAACTAAAATTGGAAATTATTTGCATAGTGTAGCTATACTGACAGCAGACTATCTGAATTCAATCAATTCTGGTGTGAAAATCTATGACAAGCACAGTACCCGGCCTTGCTAGTTTATCTATTCTGTCTTGTAATGCTACTTTTTTGTAGCAAAAGTCACTGTCAGGGCATTTGCTCTCTTTTTTACAAATTCTTATAAAA
Organism: Haliotis asinina; assembly: GCF_037392515.1. Taxonomy (NCBI): domain Eukaryota; kingdom Metazoa; phylum Mollusca; class Gastropoda; order Lepetellida; family Haliotidae; genus Haliotis; species Haliotis asinina. The sequence goes on from NC_090292.1 coordinate 9,869,668, forward strand.
TTGGAAAGTAGATGCAATATGTAGCTGTATAGACAGAGGCTCATTCAAATTCAATGACCCTGGCTTCTAGTCAAATTCTAATAAAAGTGGAAAGTATATGCAATATTTAGCTATATAAACAATGGCCCATCTAAATTTAATCAATTCTGGTTTGAAGATCTATGACAAGCACAGTACCCATCTTTGGATGTTTACCTATTGACCTATTCTGTCTTAAAGTGGTACCATTTTGGTCTTTGACTACCAAAGTCACTGTCAGGGGATTTGTTGGCTTTTATTCAAATTCTTATACAATTGGAAAGTATCTGTAATTTGAAGCTATATAGACAGTAACCCATCTAAATTCAATGAATTCTGGTGTGTACATCTATCACAAGCACAGTACCCGGCCTATTGCCGAGCTTAAAACTTAACTTACTCACTCACTCACTTCTACTTGGTCACTCATTGTTTCTGGGACGCCTAGTTTGAGGTGGGGCATTATGAAATAAACATGTGCACAATGAACAACGGGCGCTGAGTCTTAGGACATGCTTTCCTTTTTAAAAACAGACATCCGAAAGTATCGGGGTTAGACCTCATCTCTGTAACCTAAAAGACTGATTGCTTGTCGTAAAATTCGTTTTGCAGACTTGGTTGGCTCATAGAAACTGACATTGATTTAGATAGTTTTAATTTGCTAAATGCCCCATCACACTGCCCCTCATTGGTACAAAGACAAAATAGATTGGCACGTGGATAAGTACGTGAATAAGTAAGTAAGTACCTTTTAACAAAAACTGAAAATAAATTTGGAAGAAAACAACACGCCCGTGATGGTACAACGGAATAGCTGATACAGCCGTTTTGTGTTTTAAAAGGATATGTGACGCTGCGCTCTCATAAATATTCCATTTAAATGGCACCAGTCAATGCAATTGGAGGAAAATAGCATTTACTTTTGGAGAAATTCAAATGACATTTATTATTATACTTCTAACTGTTCAGAAACACTCTGTAAAGTCAGAGGTGTTATTTTCCACCCCTACTATATTCTTTACATTTGATCAACTTCAATGATATAAACAACCCTGTGGCATTTGTTCTTTGAGTATGCTGTGTGAGGACAAGAGGCAAAATAATGATGGAAAATACTACCTTGAATTTGGCTTCCTTTACAATTTTAACAGTAGTACTGTCTAACATGAATGGCAGAAAATACACTTATGAGTGACTATTCTCTCAAACCGCTTGATTATATTTCATTAAACTTACACCATCAATTAGGATATGAGATGGTCTATTTGTATTTGTAATTTCAAGGACGTAGGTAAATTCAGTGTTACCCGGGTACATATCTCGCACAACGATGGATTTTCAGAGGGTTCAGAGATTATTATACCAAAGAAAATAAAAGTAAAGGATCGCATCGATTCCCTGACCAAAATATATGCAATGATCTCATCGGATACATATTCGCATGTTCTTAACTTTATTTAAACTGAAAATAACAAATCAAGTCTGTTATGTTTGACGTTATGAAAATCTGAAATGTTCCGATATTTTATTCTCTCAGTATATGTGTGTCAGCGACACTGAGGCGAGGAGGCGGGCAGGCAGCACTGCCAGTGACGGTGTGTTGCTGCAACAGTTTACGGAAAGGGGCGACTGATTCAGAATGCAGAAGCAACATAAACAGTGCTATCATATCATGAGGTATCTATGGTCAACGTCAAACGTTCCGATTGCTTTCTTGGAATTTGTGAGTGAACGTGATCACGTGACTGCTTTTGCCGCGACAGCTGTAGGTGTTAGCGACGTGTTACAAAAGTTGGTTAAGAACAGAAAATAGTACATATGTACATAGTAAACCTAGAAGCATGACGTATGTAGTTTGGCTGATATATATAAGCAATACGGTAGAGGAAAGAATTCCACTACGAATCAATCTTCTTCTTTTTTTATTACATACGTATTTTGGAATGTACATGACGTTGGTTCATGACAACTGCAAAAATATCTGTGCAAACACAACCAGTCTCTCGGTCAAGGAAATGAATTCGAAGTGGCATGTTTAGCAAAGTTGTTGTTATTGAGTTTTGGAGAAGAAGTGACAGCCCCCGTAAAACTTAAAATATTATCCATTGAATGAGATGAAAAGAATCACACAAACAGACCCACTGCAGTTACAAATGCTCAGGTAAGTGTAGAGAATGACAGCAGATCAGGTAGGTACTGGAACTGATAGATCCAAAATCTAATTCTGATGGCATTTTACCTGTTCTGTCTAGCAGAACGATAGGCGATGTGAAAGATAGTATCCCCCACAAATTTGATTCTGGTCAAATGGTATACTAAGTGATAAGATGATAACATATACTCTTCTTAAAAAGAAACATGGCATGGTGTTTTGCAGTTTCAGGGTGCTCATATTTGGTTCAAACATAACATTATTGCTCCATTATAGACAAATCATCACTTCAGAAATTTCCAAAACAAGATTATCCAGAATGGGCCCAGTGACCACATGAACGTCTAATAGACGTCTATATGACATCTTCACAAGGCATTGAAAACAGGTCTAAATATTGTCTAAAATGAACATCTAGAAGATTCTGCAGGCTAGATGTTATACGACTAAAGATAGACCTCATCTAAACGTTTAAAAGAGGTTTAACAAAGGTTTAAGATATTTTTGAGGGTATGATGATGTTGTGTGCCCCTTACTGGCATAATATGTTGCAATCTCGTTTCATCTTCACTCCATCTGGATTCTAGGTTAAAACTCTGAAACTAGATACACTGTTATATTAAAGGCATAATTGCATTTTTTTAGACAAAATTTGATATATTGGGACACAAATACCAACTTTGGATTCCCAATGATGCAATAATATTGTTGGTTAAAATGTATCAAAGAATTGCAGTTATTTTTTAAGGCAGGGGTGTGCAATTATGCCTTTAAAAATAGATAGCTATTGCCAACAACACAGTTGTTTGCAAATGAATTTAAAACACATTGATTAATTAATTATTAATTATTAATTTTGCTCCACAGTCAGAAATGTTCCAGCCTCGTATCAGTGGTCTGTAAACCAAGTCAGTGAGCCTGAGAACATGATCCCAGTAGTCACCTCAACAAATATGGGTTACTAAGCATCAATTTACACCCGTATCTTCATGAGGCGAATCCATTTATTAGGAAACATTGGCATCTTGTGCCCTAGTTCATGTATATACGATTTTTAACACCCAAAGCCAATTAGAGAGTGGCCAAATGTTTTTTTGGATTACACATTCTATGTTAAAAACATATTCTAGTTGTGCTTTGGGATTCAAACCCACACCCTCAAGAGTCAAGACTCTAATTGCCAGCACACAAAGTCAGAGCGGCTAGTGGAAGCAATCTGGCTGTACCTATTGTGTTCTGCCACCACCACCACACTTCCCAGGTAGGAGCATTTGTCAGAAACATGACTATCTCCTTATATACAATATGTAGGGTCACCTTATAGGACTGTGTGATTGTATCTGAAAAAAGAGCATTCCCTTATTAAATATGTATGTCAGTATGTCATGTGATATATTAAAGAGTGAGGTAAGAGCTGTAGCATAATTTTAAGACAAGAAATGAGGACAGTTTTGGGACCTTGAAACCAAACTTGTCCTCATGGCCTTCCATGTTCATTTTAGCCATGAGTCCACTTGTTGTACCTTTAACGAATTCAAAGGTAGCAGTCTAGGTGGCAGTCATTGCTGTAACACCTGAGGGTTGCTTCAAGCAATCAAGGTGTCAGTCATTTCTGTAGCACTTGAGGGTTGCTTCAAGCAATCAAGGTGGCAGTCATTTCTGTAGCACTTGAGGGTTGCTTCAAGCAATCAAGGTGTCAGTCATTTCTGTAGCACTTGAGGGTTGCTTCAAGCAATCAAGGTGGCAGTCATTGCTGTAGCACTTGAGGGTTGCTTCAAGCAATCAAGGTGGCAGTCATTTCTGTAGCACTTGAGGGTTGCTTCAAGCAATCAAGGTGGCAGTCATTTCTGTAGCACTTGAGGGTTGCTTCAAGCAATCAAGGTGGCAGTCATTTCTGTAGCACTTGAGGGTTGCTTCAAGCAATCAAGGTGGCAGTCATTTCTGTAGCACTTGAGGGTTGCTTCAAGCAATCAAGGTGGCAGTCATTTCTGTAGCACTTGAGGGTTGCTTCAAGCAATCAAGGTGGCAGTCATTTCTGTAGCACTTGAGGGTTGCTTCAAGCAATCAAGGTGGCAGTTATTTCTGTAGCACTTGAGGGTTGCTTCAAGCAATCAAGGTGGCAGTCATTTCTGTAGCACTTGAGGGTTGCTTCAAGCAATCAAGGTGGCAGTCATTTCTGTAGCACTTGAGGGTTGCTTCAAGCAATCAAGGTGGCAGTCATTTCTGTAGCACTTGAGGGTTGCTTCAAGCAATCAAGGTGGCAGTCATTTCTGGTTATTGAATATTTATGTCATCTCTTGAATACTGGTTGCCAGAATCTTAAAACAACTACACCTGAAACATCATACAGCTGTAGGTATCAGAAATACAAAAGTAGTCCATTACTTTAGCGTCTCTGAGTTAACTACTGTTTTACATTTTTTTTCTTTACTTTGGGTTTAATTATTCATTTTACTGTATTCCAGGACCAGTGCATCCAGTAAGCTTACTTTGGGCGAGTTAATTTGTCCTGGTTAATGGTAACATTGATACCATTCAAAAACCCTGGGTGTTATGGCACCTTTTTCCATGTGTATATACAAAGTGCAGAAACAAATGAGCAACACAGTTGTTCCATTCAGGTTTTCATGTATTAGCAGTCTGACATTTGCATAAATGTGCATAAATAACATTTTGCTGTCAAAACTTAGAGAACTTGTTTCTTATTACAACAGGCTAGCAAAGTTGTTACATCTTGACTGATTGTTCCTCCATCAGTTTGTTTGGGTGTCTAGGAACACCTGGTGTCCTAGTGCATCAGAGTCATCTAAGTATGTTGTATCAAACATGCACTGCAGCCTGGTTTGTTTCAGCAGACTGATTTACTCCAGTAATACAATAAGGTGGTGATGTTATAATTCAGGAATACTTGTGACAGACAGACAGACAGACAGACAGACAGACCGGTGGCTCACAGGTTCATTTATGCAATATGTTGCTGCCTGTTGTGTCTCACCAATAGACAAAGGGGAGACAATTTCAAAACTTAGGTTGAAGAGTTTGCTCCCTTGATGAGCTGTCAGAATGCAATTCTCAGAGTGCTGGTCTAAACTATTAATGGATCCGCTCACTTTTCTAACAAGAAGACGTGATAGGCATATTGGTATTGACAATCGATGGGATTTTAGACATAGAGGGGCCTTTTTCATGTCTACTGTTTTTAACAACTTCATATGCTGTTGGATGTTTCTGGGTCAGCCATAAAAAAAGACTTTGCTTCTTTTATCACAGGAAACAGTTATTTGTTTCATACTGTTTCTGTTTATTTTCAGGACAGAACCTTGAAGAGAGGCTGAATAGAAGACATGGGATGCTGATGCTGCAATGTGTCATATATATGACTATATGAACACCTCGAGTTTTAATGGTCATATGATCTCTCAGTGTGGCAGCATAACTTTATAAAATGAGCCATGCGTTTTCACTGAAGGTTTTTTTTCTGTCCACACTTGTCACATTTCTTGGTCGAACACAGCAAAGATAGAGTTAGATCACAAGGTCACTCTTTCATATCGCACACTTGATCGTCTGATCCACACCTGATTATGTAAGTTCTAAACTAAAATACACCAGGGGTAGAGTTGGGGTTTGTACTGGAGTTAGGGACAGTGTTGGGTACATGACAACAAAGATAGAGTTAGATCACAAGGTGCACTCTTTCATATCGAACACTTGATCGTCTGGTCCACACCTGATTATGTAAGTTCTAAACTAAAATACACCAGGGGTAGAGTTGGGGCTAGGCACAGTGTCAGGTACAATGTTATATTACAGGGTGCAATGTTTCACTCTCCATATCAATCACTTTATTGTCTAGTGCCCACCTGAACATGTAATTTCTAATCGATAATATGTACAGGAATAGACTTGGTTTTTGTGTTAGGTTTAGGGACACTGTCAGGTAGATCACAGCAAGTTTAGAGTTCTATCACAGAAAGAAGTCTTTCACTCACCATATCTATCACTTGATTGTTTAGTCCACATCATATTATTTGGTGAATGATCTACATGAGGTGGATGGTATGTGCAGGGTGATTGGGATATATAGTCACAACAGGGAGGATGGTCCACTGGATGGTCTACATAGGGTATATGGTGACAACAGTGTGAATGGTCAATATGTTTGAGTTCGGGAACCAGGAGGAGCGTGTTGTACCGGTATAGAATCTTAGGGTTGATGATATAAGGTAAAGGTGTTGCACTTGCATACTATCTGAGGGATATGGCCCGGAGGTTAGGCCGGAGGTTATGTGTGGGTTCCCCTTTAGTAGTGAAGGGGCAGAGAACCTGAGTGCAGATAAAATGAATATGTAGTTTACTAAAATTGATATTTTTATGGTTTCAGATATGTATGGGTGATTACCTTGAGTGTTGGTGTCGTCCATGTTAGTTAAAGGTATGAGCAACCCAGGTGTGCCCCCATTACATTCACACTGTCAGACGACATATACTATCTTCATTATTCCAATCTTTACTGTAAACATTGTCATGACAGACAGGGACACACCAGCCAGACTGACATGGTATGTTTGACACTCGTATATTGTCCTGCGAGGGAAATATATGTAAACTGTGGTAAAGGAACAGAGTTCTCAACAAAGGAAATGATGTTCGTATGTAGATATTGGTGAACTGTAGTTCAGAAATAAAACCTTCAAAACATTTGTTTGCTAGCGTTTATTGGCCGTTGAAGTTCATCTCTAACGTTGGGACAATATAAGGTAGCACACTTACTGCCATGACTTTGTGACAGGTGTCAAACTTTAGGCTTGAAATACTCTACTCACTCATAACACCCCAGCTTACTTGAAGCAGGCAGCCTATGTAGAGGTTTTAGAGTATCCCTGCTTGAAGAATATGCATGGCTCAGAACACGTGTTCCCCTGGTGTATTTACTTCTTAACTCTTGGATGACACAGAAATGTTGCACGGATTTGTTTTACTTACCAGCACTCACAGTCTATGTTTATTTATTTGTAAACAATAATCGACTGGTGGGGAAAATATGGCAACACTGAAATTACCGTGAGACAATAGTTTGTATCATGAGTCCTTGTTGAAACATTGCTTACTGCAACAAAAACTAACGTTATATATTGTACCAGTGTTCGAAATGTAAAATGAGGTGCCAAGCGTGTTTTCAAGTCAAGCCCCCTTGCTGGTTCTCAAGTATGGCGCTGATCACGTGATTTGGTATCTCGAACTTTCTACGTAATGTAACTCTTTTTCAGTATCTAGCTTCTTGAAAAAAACATCCCGTGTCTGTATTAATGCGTGAAAATAAGAAGGAAAATTATGTCAGTTTTTCAGCTCCAAATGTGATAACATATACCGACACACTGGCCCGAAACCGTCACTTAAAATTTACAAGTTTTCTCGCAGACGTCGTCCGAAATTCGGTCACACTAAGTGACGCTCTTACCGGCCACCAGACCAAGGTTCAAGCACAAAGATCATGACGTCATCATCGCCTGTTCTGACGTCACGGGGTTCCAGTTGGCCGAGGGCTTATTTTGATTATTCTGTCGCAGTGATGAGGCTGTGTCCAACTCAAAATTGGAAGCTTGGTTTCGGATCGTCCCAAATATCGCTATTCGTTATCATCTGAACATATTTACTTACATTGCAATACAATAAGGAATTGCATTGTAAATAAACATAATACTTTCAAAACATTTTACTAAAGTTTTAGTTTTTTTAATGCTGTTGAAATCTTATGAAGGCATAATTATATTTGTCATGTTTAATAAAAAACCATGCAAATAAGGTGTGGATATCTCACAACTGCTGAAATAGTTGAAATCCTGCATATCCTCCTATATTTTGTGTTTTAAATTTTCGGAATTTTACTCTCACTCTTTCATCAGTTATTTCATGAAGGAAATTCTTCCGTGAAAGAGAGTGAGCTATGTCATCCAGAAAACAGGTTTTCATTGTTGCTAAAAGTATTCGCAACAAGGTCTTCGGCATGACGAGCAGAGGTTAAACAATCAGGCTACTCCACGGCGCACCCCGCAAGGGTTTAGGCGCAATACGACTTGCTGTGGGTGCCGTCCGTCTTGTATTCTTGAGTCAGAGCACCACTACCCAACCCTCAGACCCACAAGCAGCCCTCAGTTAATGAACAGACACTATACTATAATAACAGTTATAATACAGTTGGAACGGGGAAGGAAATGGCTTGCACCATTGCTCGTTAGCAGTGTCTGCACTGACGGATAAGTAAAAGAATCCATAACATAGTCTCAAGATCACTACCACAAACACATAAAGGGTTTTTAACATTTGCATGCTTTACCACCTGCACATAATCGATCAGTCATAACGCTCCTCTGTACTGATCGTAACTAATGTCATGTTTATGGCCGTTTCACACCTTCGAATCAAACATGCTTTTTATTCAGTGTCCAAACTGTCACCTGGTGCCTTTCATTACTTACGCATAGAACAAATATTAAGCGCGGCATCCTAAATATCGACGGAAAGACGTGCTTCGGGGGTACCAGGCAGTAAGACTCCAGCAAACAGGACAACCCTACGCTTCCGCGCATTAAACACAGGACTAGTGCTCACGCCGTTCATGGCGTATATTACATCTCACCTTTCTACATCCACATCCACCAATAATTCCTCATTGAAACTGATTGGTCCAGTGACTGATAGTATGAGATCTTTCCCCGATGCTCACTGGCGACCCTCCTGCAAGCAGCAAGAACAGTCATTCAAAGCACTCCACAAACCATCTGCAAAGATGCATTTTCGGTCTTTTTGTCTATATATCGTCCATTCTTCACGTGAACGCCAAACAGGAACCTTTTGTGAGTGTCTACAGGTTAAAGTGTTCGCTCCTTCCGCTGAAGGCCTGAGTTTCATTGCAGACATTGGTCTCTGGTCACCCCCGCCATGATATTGCTGGATTCTAGACTCGTAACTGCATGAAATCCAACTCATTCACTTAAAACATCCTTAGCTCCACTGTGCCCGCCATCTCATTCACTTCAAACATCCTTAGCTCCATTGCATATATATACATTCACACACGCACACACGCACACACAACAACAATATATGTCACCCCAAAGTACCCCTGAACAATTTCAGGAATTGAGGAAGTCTAGACTTGCCAAATTAGTCTTGATTTGGATTGCATTCCTTATAGAATTTGTTCTATATTATTTCTGGAGAACATACCGTATATACCAAACATCTGCAGCAGTTGTGACTTATGTTCGCAACATTGGTCGTGAAAACCGAAGAACAGCCATGGAACAGCTTGTGCGTGCTCACAGTTATTAAGACATTGGAAGATCACACAGTCCTTCCCAAGATTTTGTGTGTAAATAAGAAAATTTGCAATATTTTAGGTAGTGTAAATTGTGGCGCAGTTGATAGGCAATTGGACTCGTATAAGTTCGTTTGCAGGTAAATATGTCCTGGTGAATGAACGTTTTGATCATGCCAATAATGAAGATACGGGGTATAATGCGTGAAAGTCAGAAGGAGTAAACTTTTTTTTATTATTTTTTGTAGCAACCACATCATTCTTTGGCCTTCAGCTTTTGCAACAAAATATTACAGAATAAGTCTTAGTGAAATAAATAAATAAATAGGGAGAAATTCTTATCCCTTATCCCACCGGGCACCCATTTTCGACTAAACACCATGTCATGTGCAATACCACTTTACAGGTCGGACACATACCATAGTGAACACATCGGCTTTCAGCGTTCAAATGACCGAAAAGGAGTCATGAATACTGTCACTTGGTGAGGCAATCTGGACTTTTTTCTGTTATGAGGCTTGATAAGGACAAAAACGCATTATGTTGCATCTGCACGATAGGCTGTAATCTCTGCAGCAATCTGTGGTAGCGAAACTTACTTCTTTTCTTAATGTCAGGGCTGGCGGTGTTGAATACATGAGAACAGAGAGATATTAACTTACATGACCTTTAAGCATCCCTCTACTCTTTGACTGCTTGTAAGGTTTCAACTATTATTTCTACTGTGTCACGAAGCTGTCTACTGAATCTCAGGTGTGTTGTTTTTAATGCCCCACATTTACGTGGCGTGAGTTCAGGTAAATTAACAAGGTGAGTGAGTGAGTGAGTGTGTGTGTGTGTGCGTGCGTGTGCGCGCGTGTGTGTATGTGTGTGTGTTTGAAGGTGAGGATTGTGTATGTGTGTTTGTGTGTGGAAGGGCTGTGTGTGAGTGTGTGGAAGGGGGTTGTGTGTGAGTGTATGTGTGCGCTTGGGTTCATTTTATGAAAATTTGAGGCAATAAAAAACATTTGTTTGCTGCACATAATGCCCTTCGTGAAAAAAACGGCTGTTTATCACCGATTGTCTGATATTTACTTGTTGCTTCAGTCAGTCGCCACTGCCTCAGTTGATCTGGTCAGCAGTTTCACAGTCTTCAACGCAAACTGAAATAAAGGAGATATATGTCAGATCTGTCAGCTTAGAGACTGTCTGTCTGTCTGTCGTGAGGGATGGAGGGAGGCAGGAGGGAGTTCTATCAGCAATATTCCAGTATCACGACAGTGGTACATCAGACACTGAAATAGGTTTCACATACCCATGTGGGGAATCGAACTCGGGGTCACGAGCGAACGCTTTAACTACTAGGCTATTCTCACCAAGTTGAGGCCATCAACCCCACATTGACAGTGTGAGATACTCAATCGTCAGTATACCCTATCAAATACTAGTAGTTAAATCTGACTGCAACCCCTTTGAACAGGAAATATTTTGAGGATGAAGACCTAATGTATGGACGACTTCTTTCTGGCAATGAATGCGACGTTTCAGTGTAACACCGTTATCAAGCAAAAGATGCAAATGCCACATAAAGAAATGGGAATATTGAGTCTCTATAATGGACTCTACCGATAAAGTTGATATGGCCCACACAATCTGAAAACGACGATGTCAGCCCCAGTATACTCACATACAGCCCCTCCCCGCCACAACCATCAAAAGATGTCATTTCTCCAACACTGTATCACACGGGTACATGCAGCTGATGTCTGCAATCTAGCTATTCATTTGTAGTCGTAGAACTTTTATTTCTGTTCTTTCAAGAGCTTGTCTACTGATTCCAGTGGTGTTTCTTATTACTGTCGTAGATATTCATAGAGTAATCGCGTTCAGGAAAATTAACAGGGCTGGGTAGTGGTGGTGGTGGGTATGGGGTGAGCAGTATGGGGTCGGGGTAAGGTGGTGGTGGTGGGTGCGTAGTGGTGGTGGGTATGTGGGTATGGGGTGGGCAGTATGGGGTGGGCGTAAGGTGGTGGTGGTGGGTACCTGGTGGTGGTGGGTATGGGGTGGGCGTAATTTTGTTATTTGAACATGTTTTGGTTTGGACATACAAGTGGTTACAAACAAGTAGAGTCTCCGAGAAAATGATGCAGATGCAGATGCAGCTGTTTTTATGCTTTATTATTTTTCTCACAATTTGTTTGTGTTGTTGGACATTTACTCCTGTTCTGTCATTGACGTCATGACGCTCGAAGTCTCCATTCCATCAACCACTGGTTTGTATACGTAGAAGCTCAGTCACACTATTAGCCACTGGCTTTGTCAAAAGTCATTCATTTTATCGGTCGCTCTATTAGCCAGTGGCTTGTAGAACATGGCGAGAGAGAGAAAGAGAGGGAGAGACAGATGGAGAGAAAGAGATATGGAGAGGGAGAGCAAAATATAAGTAATATATAGAGAGGACAGAGAGAGAGAGAGAGAGAGAGAGAGAGAGAGAGAGAGAGAGAGAGAGAGAGAGAGAGAGACCTGGATTTATTACAATATTGTGACTGACGGTTGAAGCTCCACTACTGCAGTGGCCATACATACAATGTATATTATGTGCAACAGTGTGTGACGTCATTGGCAGCAATACTGTTATTTAGTGGCTTTATTCCCCACTTTCAGTATTACATGTTTACTATCTAACAATGACTGTACAACAACTTGTTTCCATGTTACACTCACACAGCAGAAGAATTGCCAGCCAACACCAGTGTACACGTCATGAGGCTGATTTCCGCAGAAAAGATATAACATGAAAAACCATGGTTTGTTAAAGTTCAGTCACTGCATTGCTTAGACATAAATCTAAGTCAAACCTCTCATCAAAGGAACTATTCACTGACTCACAACATCAACCACTGGTTTGTAGATTGCATTACCTAAATTATTACACCTTGATAGAAGTACAAGTTCACTTACTGACACGGGGTATCATGAATGAACATCAACCTTAATGAAGATAAAACCCTTAATAACTGACATGTCAACCACAGGTTTGGCGAAGCAAGGTTTCATTGCAGAAGATGATGATATTGTTACTCCTTGATGTGTTGATAGAAGGCCACTTACTGCATGCCATGTTATTACTATTTTATGTATATACAAGGTCCAGACACAGTGGTGAGAGCCATTTTACTGGTTGTTTACACAATTGTTCCAATGGTTCAAACAGTGGTAATATACTACTTGTTTATAATTACATCTATCACATAGCTGTAACCTGGCTGGGGGTGTGCTTCGGGAAAATGTGGCACTTCAACAGTCTTCCCTATACCGAGTTTCTGCTGTGAAACTCGTTTATCCGCACTCTTCATCTGTGCCAATGAATATGTTATAGCTCCTTACATTGCTATTTGGATTCAGGTTGATATAATGCAGTGCACAGAGTTTGACAACACATGCTATGTTTATAGCTAGTTATTTCTGAAGAAGTAACAGTGAAATCGAGCGGACAGTGGACGGTCTTCATGGATGACAGCTTGGACAATTACCCCGACACATTACATGTATGTATGTGTGTGTGTGTGTGTGTGTGTGTGTGTGTGTGTGTGTGTGTGTGTGTGTGTGTGTGTGTGTGTGTGTGTGTGTGTGTGTGTGTGTGTGTGTGTGTGTGTGTGTGTGTATCTATCTATCTATCCGAGATGTTCACGAAGAATTGTCTCGATGGATCCGTATGAAATGCCAGTGGTCTCCTCTAACTCGTGGAGTGTGATTCGACGATTTTTCCAGCACAAGTCTATGCACTCTGTCAATGTCAGTGCTTGTTGTTGGGCGACCTGGACGGGGGTCATCTTCAAGACTCTCTCTAACATGCTTAAATTCATTGACCCATCGTTTGATGGTAGCAGATGAAGGGGAAGACTTCCCATAAACTGCTGAAAGCCTTTCTTCAATGTTCTTCGCCGAGTTTCTTTCAGGAACTAAAAACCTCATTACTGCTCTATACTCAATTTTCTTCATGTTCACTGCCGGGAGGGGGGTCTCTTTCTGTCAATGTGAGCTGTTCAATAACTTCTTCGAGTAGGATTCCAAAACTTCTATATCACATCAGCTACACCCCATGGTTCAATGTCGTACCATAGGCTGTACCACCTGGGTATGGCACGCATTAACCACTGGTTTGTCAAAAGCTGTCTTAAATGCATGGGACATGGTTACTCCATGGTGTAGATGGAAGGTTACTCAATGGCCACAGGGCATCGCATAAATTGGGACGGTGGGGTAACCTAGTGGCTAAAGCGTTCGCTCGTCGCGCACAAGACCTGGATTCGATTCCCCACATGGGTACACTGTCTAGAATCCATCTCTGGTGTCCCCCGCCGTGATATTGCTGGAATATTACTAACAGCAGTGTAAAACCATACTCACTCACCCGCATCGCATAAAAGACATAAATCAGACTGAAGACAGACCCTTGTTAAACAGATAACTCACTCACTAATTCACTCACACTATCAACCACAGGTTTGGTATTCGCAATGAAAAAGATCTTGACTTGGTGGCAGAAAGCGAGTTTTCATCGCGTTCTCAAAAGACTACAGAGAAGCACAAAGAAAGGGGCGTAACTCCGCTTAGCTTAGCACAGGGCTGTTTGTGTTGAGCGCTGACGCGTTTTGTTATTTTGACACATGAAAACCAATGGACAATACATAAATGACCCTGTCTGAGACTTACATTCAGTAGGTGCATTTCACTGCATTTATCCGAATGTGTAATCGTGCTTGCACTGGGAAATGTAGAGTTCTAGTCTTATTCTCTAGTGTTAAGACTTAATAAGTACGTCGCCGTTATTATGATTTTGAAACAAATCGAAATTCATTCATGTAGCTTTAAAGTAAAGTAATAATAATGATAACACATTTGTAAAGCGCCTAATGTCCACCTTACAGATGCTCATTGGCGCCAATACAGTGCTAAATCTGGAACATATGTACATAAAGCAGCGAATGGTTATCTACTGGTACATAGGTAGAAATAGGTAAGTCTCAAACTGTAATTTAAAGGTGTCTTTGGTGGATGTATTTTTGAGGTTTGGGGGAAACGAATTCCAGAGTTGATGGGTTATCGAATGAGAAGGCACGTTTGAATAGTGCATTTAGTGATTTTGGTTGAGTCAAGAGAGAGTAACTGGAGGATCTGAGATTCCACTGGGTTGAGTAAGGGGAAATGAGTTCTTTGAGATAGGATGGGAAGTGTTTTATTGTGGAGACTGTCATGAGTGAGGGCGAGGAGTTTGATGGTGATTGTTGAGATGGGAAGCCAGTGGAGTGACTCAAGAACAAGAGAGATATGAAAATAGCATTAGCCACGGGGGCAGATGGGGTCGCTGAGTTCTGACTTTTTTGAAGTCTCTGAATTGATTTGGATGATATGTTGGCGTACCGTGAGTTGCAATAGTCAAGTTTAGAAGTTACTAGGCAGTGCAACAACGTTTTGCAGATTTTAAAGTCAAGATAGTTGCCTTCTCTGCTGATAATGAAATTCTGTAGTAACAAGCTCTGCTTACAGAAACCATAAGGGCGTCCATGGACATTGTGTAATCAAGAATTACTCCCCGAGTTCGCGCACTGTGAGAGGGCAAAACCTCAACATGACCAATCTGTAGACACATGAAGTCTGATTTTAAAGACTCAAAGGGTTAGTGTTTGTTGTAATGCATGAATACATGTGATATTTGTGCCACATCTGGTTGAATGGTACCAGCACATGTTTCGGGTACACTGTCTCGTACACTGTGGTTTGTAGTGCATTGTTTGACATGGATATGGACGGCTTTTATGCGCCCATTAATGTTTGTGGTACTCGGAGAAAGAACTAAAAAGAATTAAAGACTGGCGTACATTTACAGTTGCCATGTTCTCGTACACTGTTGTTTGTAGTGCATTGTTTTATATGACTATGGAAGGTTTTTATACGTTTATTACTCGTCGGAACAATGCACTTGAAAGGAAATTAAACACCGGTATTATTTTTTACAATGTATAAACACTAATGTATGGCAAATGATGCCTAACTTCATAACTTCATAACTCACAGACTTTCGTAATGCGGCCCTTATATCATATATCCACGATATGGGACTTGACCATTAGCAGAGCATAATAAGAAATGTTTACACACAGAAACAATAACAACCCCATTTTATGCTGTTTCATGGGGGACATAATTTACCCGGGCGACATTTATCGCGTTTCCTTGTTTCGCCTAAACGAGAGATTGCATTTGCACAGGCATTTAGTATTACTATCAATAATCACAACATGCTGTCACTATTAAAATAGTACCTTATTTTAAGATGTTGTGGTAGGACGCGGCCGTGGATGAAAACCGCGACCTTTCTCTCACCAGGCAGACACTCTAACTACCACACTAGGGAGGCTGTCTACATGAGAGAAGAAAGATAGCGACTGATAACTGGTTTGATCCATAAACTCTTACGGCACACACAATCTTAGTGATAAGGTGAAAAACACTCACTCATAATATCAACCCCTGGATTGTTTGAACAAGGTTCTGTTGCAGAGAATCGTATATATCATTGCTTACTCTGGCAGAAGCACTCGCCCACACACTCGACCACTGGATTGTTCGTAAAAGGTATAACGAGGGAAAACACTCTCTCACTCTATTGAAGACAGGACTCAAGGTTCTGTTACAGAGCACTACCAATAACATGGCTGGTCAGGTTGGCATTACACTCACACACTCGGCCTATGATTATTTGTGCACGTTTCTGTTACAGAAAGGAGCAACAATCGCTCACTCACTTACTCACTCATTGGCAGCATAGCTAGCTGTTTAAACACTACGTAGTCCTTAATCTTGCCGTGGCACCCCATGGGAGAATGAAACCACGAGGGCTTTTGTTTTTAACTGCATGCATCGCCCCACTGCAGGCATGTGTGTGATCTTGGTACGTAGTTGATCGTCCGTTGTCTAGGTGACTGCATGTGTATGTTCATATAGCTATGATATCTTTCACCTCAAAACGAACCACACCTTTCTGACGTGTATTATACATGGTTATCATTCTCTTCCACGAACGGGTCTTTTTGAAGTTTCCATATTTTCTTCGATAATGAAACTCGTATTAATTATATTATGGTGTATGTTCCACATGTAGGAGGGGGTCATCTTATAAGAAGGTCAGATACCTACTTACACACTGAACTGTAATATACTGGAAGTTTTGTACAAGGTTTAGAATACATATACTTGATCGTGTACTCTGCTTGTACATGTGTGCTGATGTGAGCATCAATTTCTGTTCTGACACACATATGAGACATACACATATGAGCAGCTTTGCTCCAAGGAAGTATATTGAGCAGGAACCCTCCTAATACAGAATCGTGCGATGAATTTTCCAACGTACTGATAATTAAATGTCCTGATTAACGATCTTTGTCATTTGGGGCGGTAGTGGTAGCCTGATGGTGAAAGTGTTCGCTCGTCAAAGCCGAAAACCCGAGTTCGATTCCCCACACGTGTACAATGTGCCCATAGCTCTGATACTGCTAAAAGCGGCACAAAACCACACTCACTCACCCCTACCGCATAAAAGACATCAATCATACTGAAGGCTGGAGACGCTTTGAAACACTGCTTTGTTTTTTCGAAATGGAATGTATGTTATCCAGGCGACCGAAGACAGAAGACAGCTCTACAGAAAGGGATATAGCAGTCTCAAAATCATGAAAAGAGATGATTTCGGCCATTTTGTCGAAATTTCGTTCATTGTGTGGTCGAATACCAAACAGGCACCCTGGTGTGTGTGTGTTTTAGCACTTGCTGTAAAGCATGAATGCATCTGGTATGTCACATCTTACGACAGGGCGTCAAAGACTACACATAGTGTATCAAGTGGACAACACACTCACTCTATCAACCACTAGTTTGTGAAAGCTAGAATTAATTGCTGATGTTATTCCTGTTTGGTGTAGATAATCAGCCACTTCCTGCCTACAGGGTGCCAAAGATAGTCTTATTAAGGAAAGGTTCTTTGTGAAGTGGACTAGTCTCTCTCTCTCTCACTCACTCACTAACTACATCAACCAATGGTTTGTGGAAGCTACATGGCTGATATTGTTCCCATCTCTGGTGACCCACTGTCGAAAGATAGGGAAAAATCAGCAACTGACTGACTGATATTGTCTGTAGGAGATGACTTTATATCCTACAATAAGTAATACAGGGACATGTGTGAAATCCACCCCAAAATATGCATTTAAACTACACTGAAATATGAAGAAAACTCATCGATCTCTTATTTCCCCATTTAATTACATGTTTAACAATTGTGAAGCATTTAAAATCGTATAAAAGTGATTTCCTAGATATTTAGCAAAACACTAATTTGCAACCTTAGAAAATGTTTGAAAACCGGGATTTTTATCGGATTAATTGGGAGGAGTACATCAGAAGGTGATGAGGTTTAAAACGGTGATTAATTTGAAAATAAATATGTCGAATTAATGACAAATACCGTTATTTGGGAAGCTACGAGAGACGAAGCTTACAACAAAGTCGTGGACACAGACGGCCTCATTACTGTGCCAGAATAATCCAAATGAGCCCACACTCCGGCGCAGCGATGACTTAGCATAGCTTGATGTAACCACATTTCAGGAGACTTCTGTCAGAAAACTTGTAAATGTTTGACGCTGTTTTCTACCCAGCGTGTCAGTGTGTGTTATACAATTTGGAGTTGAAAAACTGCCATAACTTTTCTTCTAATTTGTCAAGTAATAATATAAACACAGGGTGTTTTATTTTTTTTTTTAAAAAAAAAATAGAGCTAGATATTGAAAGAAAAAGAGTTATATTACCTTGAACGTTCGATCTACCAAATCACCTGACCTACGGCATGCTTGGGAACCGGCGATGAGGCCTCAGTGAGGTGATATCAAGTCTAGCAATTCATTTCACATTTGAAACTGGTGAGTTTTGTTTTACGTCACACTCAGCAATATTCAAGCTATACGGTGGTGGTCTGTAAATAATTGAGTCTGGGCCAGACAATATGCAGTGATCAACAGCATGAACATCGATCTGTGCAACTGGGAACGAAGTCAGCGAACCTAACCACCCCACCCCCTTAGTCGTCTCTTACGACAAGCGTGGGTTGCTGAAGATCAATATTCTAACCCGGGCCATCATGGGTATCAAACTATGCTACTATCTATGTTTTTTGTTGCACTGACCAATATGTAAACAATGACTTTCCATTGACTGTAATTTCAATGCTGCGATATTTTCCCACAGGGCCTTAGGAGTAAATCATGTTCAAAACAATGTTCACCAAGTAAACTGGAGCATGATGTGTGAGTTGAATATTTCCAGTCTAACGTTTGCCGCCTGTCAAAGTCACGGTAGTAAGTGTGCTAGCTTATTGCCCCACCTCAAGGCCCATAAACGCCAACAGACAAATATTTTAAGGCTTTTACTTCTGAACTAAATTTCCAAGTAAGGCATTAGGTGGGAAAACACTCACTCACTGTCAGTCTTTTACGAGGTTACTGTTCTCTTTCACTAAAGGACTGTTTTGAAATTTGCATATTGATTTCGATACTAAAACTCGTATAAATAATGTTACGACGTGTGCGCCACTTTTACGTGGGGGTCCACTTGTAAGAAGGTCAAGTGATTCGATTGCAGTCCTTTCTTCTACACTTTACTGCAGTGTACCAACTTTTGTCAAATAGATAACCATGATTGTGTAGCCCCGCAGAATCAGGTAAATTCTAATGGATGTGCTTGTTCAGCTGAGTATCAGTGTCTGTTCGAATACACATATGTAACATACACATATGAATAACGCTGCTTAAAGGATGTATATTTAGGGGTCAAAACATCAATATAGACTGATGTTATTTCTTTACAACCATCCTTATTATCAAATGTCCTGATTAACGATCTTTGTTATCTTAATCAATCTCGATTGTTTGTACAAAGTATAAGGGCCTAAGCAGTCAGAATTTTCCAGATAGGCAAGGTCAGCCAGCGATAACTTCACTTGGATGAAACAACATTATTCAATGTTGTTTTGTCAGAATAGATTTATCCTGTTCTCTAGATATCATGCTTTTTTGCACCCCTTCCTCGCAGAAATAGTGAACTGTGTCAATATTTTTATGGTAGGTCGATAAACAACTTTTTAACTTTTAGAACATAAATTCTGCATAAAGACTCATAGAGTTCGTCTGATGTTTTGTTGTTATTTTTGTCAGCATTTCTTTGAGTTTCATATGTTTATTAGATTCCAGTCGGACTGGAATTCATCAACTGCTTTTGAGTCAATCGGACAATTGTAGAGTATTTACTGAAGTTTGGCGTTAAACACACTCGCATTGTATTCTTGCCAGTTCAGTGTCTTCAGGCCATATTCTATATATTTATTTATAACATTAATTATTAACGCTATTCATGCAGTCACAGCTATATCAGGGTGCGCTGATTGGCTATACATTAAAACAGGCGCACATCCTTGATCAGTCCACGCAAAGACATTTATGAGGTTTTGTTGCTAGTCTGTATGCAACCTGCCCCTCATCAGTCAAAACGAAACTTGACTGGCGTGTATATATGCATATGAACTGAATTATTTTCAGAGGTGTAGACGAAGGCAATACGCCCGTGCTGCTGATACAACCAGGTTGTGCCCTGATCCAAACCGGCACAAGAAACACTTACTTGACAAGTAAGAGTCTGTAAACAATCGTGACATTTTAAAAAGTGGTATTTATGATGTACGTGGACATTTATTAGCGTATTTTAAAATCAGATAAAATTCTGAAATTTTATGCGATCCCTTACTGTTTTTCTCTCAGTATATGTGTGTCAGAAACACTGAGGCGAGGAGGCGGGCGGGCAGGCAGCACTGTTAGTGACAGTGTCTTGCCGCAAAATTTGACGGAAAGGGGCGATTGGTTCAGAATGCAAAGACATTAAATAGCGCTATCATATCATGAGATATCTATGAACAACGTCAAACGTTCCGATTGTTTTCTTGGAGTAAACGTGATCACGTGACTTCCTGTGGCATGGAAGATGTTGGTATGTGCGATGTGTTCCAAAAGCTGGTTAAGAACAGAAAGTAAATGTATTGTAATCCTAGAAGTATAAATTACTTAGCTTGACCAAGATTTATAGGCAGTGCTATAGGGGAGAGAGTCTGTTACGAATTCATATCAGTTTTCCTTGATTAAGTATGTCACTTCGAATGTTCAGAGTGTTGGTTCTATGACTATTGCAAAAACATTTGTGCAAACGCAACCAGTATCTCGGCTGGAGGAAGTGAATTTGAAATGGCGATCTCACATATTTATCGAAGGTATAATTTTTGTGTTTTTGAGAAGTGACAGCCCCGGTAATGTTAAAATCGTCCAGCCACGCGGAACATTTTGTATCAATTGCATGTTCTTCAATGGAAATGGCTGAAATACCACAGTGAGCATAAATGTTGGAGAGACAGACTTCCTCGCGTATCCTCCCGTAACTTTCATTCTAGTCAAATCATTTGACTGGAGTATCTGCCTTCCTCATCAGATAAGGGTGAGTTTCAAGATGTTTTTAATTCTATCTGAACATACCTAAAGACGTATCCAACTTCTAAAAATACCATTCAAAGAATTAAAGTTAAGGCAAGTTAGGGAGGAAGACTTACCATTTAGATATGCCTGAACGTGAATTTCATAAGCTCTGTTCTGATTGTTTTGATCTCTACACGTTAGTTGAAATTAATACAGTATGTACTTCAGGTGGATTTGTTGTCTGTCTCTCTCAGAACATGGTTCCTTCTGTCTTACAGTGATACTCATGAAGTGTGCCATACTGTGACCTCTAATGCTGAATGTGCATATTTCTTGTGTCATTTCTGACCAGTATTACCTATTCCAAGTACATCTGCCATCTTCAAAACTACATCATCAGTAAAACCATAACAGTACCATAACATAAGCCATGTGTCCAGTAAATCAAAATGCACCTTTATGAGACACCTGTCTTCTGACCCACACAGCATTGCTGGCTTTTCTTCAAATTCTAATAAAATTGTACTTTATTTGCATAGTGTAGCTACATAGACTATAAACATTTAAACTCGATAAATTTTGGTGAGAAAAACTATGACAAGCACAGTGCCCAGGATTGCAAGTTGACCCATTCTGCCTTGAAATGCTACAGTTTCAGTCTTTGACAGGCAGTAATCACTGTCAGGTTATTTGATAGCTTTTGTTGAAAATCTAATAAAGTTGGGATTTATTTGCATGGTGTGCCTATATCGACAGTAAATCATCTAAATGTAATCGTTCCTGGTGTGAAAATCTATGGCAAGCACAGTACCCGGCCTTGCAATATGAACCATTCTGTCTTGAAATAAATTTGCTCTCCGACAGGCAGAAGTCACTGTCAGGGTATTTGCTGCCTTTTACTCAAATATTAAGAAAACTGGAATTTATTTGCATGGTCAATCCATCTAGATAGTACTATATCTAAATTCAGTGAGTTCTGGTGTGAGTATCTTTGGCAAGCACAGTGCCCGGCCTTAAAATTTGACCCATTCTGTCTTGAAATGCTGTAATTTTGGTCTTTGACAAGCAGAATTCATTGTCAAGGTATTTGCTGCCTCTAATTCAAATTCTAATAAAAGTGGAATTTATTTGCATAATGTAGCATTAAAGATAATAACCTATCTAAATTGAGTCAATTCTGGTGTGAAAATCTATGACAAGCACAGTACCCAGCCTTGCAAGTTGACCCATTCGGTCTTGAAATGCTACAATGTTGGTCTTCGACAGGCAGAAGGCGTTGTCAGGGTATTTCCTGGCTTTTACTCAAATATTAATAAAATTGGAATTTATTTGCATTGTAAATTCATATAGATAGTATAGATATCTAAATTCTGTCAATTCTGGTGTGATTATGTATGGCAAGCACAGTACCCAGCCCTCAAATGCTATAATTTTGGTCACTGTCACTGTCAGGGTATTTGGTGTTCTTTTTTTCTTTTTTTCAAATTCAAATAAAATTGGAGTTTATTTGCATAGTGTAGCAATATAGACAGAAGCACATCTAAATTCTCATGTGAAAATCTATGGCAAGCACAGTACCCGGCCTTGCAATATGAACCATTCTGTCTTGAAATGTTATAAATTTGGTCTTCGACAGGCAGAAGTCACTGTCAGGGTATTTGCTGCCTTTTACCAAATTCTAATAAAATTGGAACTTATTTGCATTATGTAGCATTACAGACAATAGCCCATCTAAATAGAATCAATTCTGGTGTGAAAAGCTCTAGCAAACATAGAACCTGGCCTTGCAAGTTGACCCATTCTGTCTTGAAATGCTATAATTTTGGTCTTCGAGAGGCAGAAATCACTGTAAGGGTATTTGGTGTTTTTTTTTCAAATTTAAATAAAATTGGATTTTATTTGTATATTGTAGAAATTTAGAAAGTAAACCATTTAAATTCAATAACTTCTGGTGTGAAAATCTATGACAAGCACAGTACCCTGCCATGCAAGTTGACCCATTCTGTCTTGAAATGCTACAATTTTGGTCTTCGACAGGAGAGGTCACTGTCAGGGTATTTGCTGGCATTTATGTGAAATTCTAATAAAATTGTTGCTGTCAAGGTAGATGCTAGTGAATATGCAAGGCTACTTACTGCCCACAACTTTTTAGATAAAAAAAGTGTTACTAAGAACAGAACCCAGTCATGTGAATAACTCATGCACTTATGCGACAGTGCGAGAACCAACCAGGTGCCAAATCTTCTAAGGCTGCATCCCAGTTATGCGAATCTCTGGAAATCACAGCAGTTTGTGGTCATTTTTGTTGGGACTAAACCTTCACATTCACAAGGGTGAACAGACTGCACTTATTTACACTCCACAGATCATGTTTATGTTTTTCTTCCCTGCATGGGTAGTGTGTGAAACCCATTTCTAGTGTTCTCCACTGTGATATTGCCATAATATGCCTAAAGCGGCATAAAGTGATATTCACTCACTTCTGCTTAACCTGTGAAGATCAGGGTTAGAATTGATCTCCATGTAATGCATGCTTGTTGTAAGAGGTGACTATTGGGATCGGGTGGTCAGGTTTGCTGATTTGACTGACATGTATTCGTATAACCCACTTGCATAAATTGATGCTAATGCTATTGACCACTGGATTGTCTGGTCCATACTGAATTATAGTCAGTCTGCCACTATACAGCTGGGTTTAAATCTAAACTCACTCACTCACTCACTTTTGCTTTGTCAATCATTTGAGTGATGAATTTGTGACTGGGATGCTGTAGTTTGATGTGAGAGGTCATGAAATAAATAGGTACACTATGAACAGCGGGCGCTGAGTACTAGGTAGGACATATTTTCCCCTTTGAACAGCAGCCACCCAAGAAAATCTAGTTTAGACCTGGGCCCACTTGCACAAAACGATCTTTGAGCTACAATTATTGTAAATCCTTAAGATCGCGATCTTAGGCTTCGGCTACAATCGCCATCCACTTGCACAAAGCAATTGTAGGCTAAGATCATTGTAAGTTACAATCAAAACTTACAATTGGTCGGAACCATTTGTAAGGAGCTAAGATCATTGTAGTCAGTAGCAAAATGGCGTCCAAGTTGGTGTCAATTTCACGCAAATAATTAGCTTTACGTTTGGGGATTGCTTTCATATTGCATAGAACTGTATGATTCGCTTTGACACTTCAGCGACACAGAGAATGCAACATCGATTTAACGTCAGAAATATCATTATTTGAGGTAGTGAACAACATCATTATCGAGTCGATATCATAGAGTACAATTCTCACCCGGTTCAGTATTGGAAAAAGTATGAACACCATACCCTTTTGATAAACAAAGAAAGGATAGTAGATCTAACGAAAGGGGTCTGCATGCGATTGGCAGTGGCCATGACCTTTTCAATAACTCAAGGGCAGCTAATTGTAGTTTTTATGCAAGATGGGAGTGGTTTCCCTTTGTAGATTATGCCGTTGCCGTAAAATCTGCCATGCCCAAATACAATGCATTTTCTGTATAGACAGAACAGATATCCACATATTTCTTTTCGGTTAATGATTTTGTCTTAGTTTATCATTGAAATAATCTACAATTGGATAAAGTACAAAATTATGTGTGTTTTTTTTACTTGTAAAAATTGAATCTGATGAGAGACAAGAGTTCTATGTATTTTAAATATAATACAAGTATTTTTCAATCGGAAAAATACACTAGCTGGGGTATGTGATTTTTTTTTAACAAAGCGAAAAAATAATTATCAAGAAACACTCCCACAGTCATGTCACACTTTCATATCTTTACAAATCTAATGCTTGTGGGATATATATGGTATTTTACTCCAAATAACACTGATGCCAAACTATGTTCAGCTGACAGTCACTGACAAATCATGGTACATTTAGGTGTTATGTCATAAGGAAATTTTATTTATATGTTATCTTTTAATATTATGATTATTAGGTCAATAACTCAAGACCCAATCTGTTAATGTATTTGTTTGTATTTCAGTATTTGCATAAAACATGATATTTCTGTGGTTGCAGTATCACATGTTTAGTTCATAAAAAAATTAGAATGTAGAAAAAATAGGGAATAGCCCCTGAGGTACGAGTGATTATACATGTTACCTTCTACGTTATCGCTTCCTTCAACGTTATTATTTACTTCAAAGATTTGTGGGTTGGTGTTGTTTGGGTTTTTCTTTTGTTTGTTTGTTTTTTCATATTTGTTGTCATGAAAAATCTGCAAGGTGCGATTAAAGAAGGAATGTCATCTGTGTGCAGTAACCAGTTCCACGTTGTATTTGCGCTGCATGCTATGCACACTTGAAGACAACTGTAGACAGGAGTCGAGTTTAAGAAATTTCTACGTCCAACGTTGAAGAGTGCGATCTTAGTTAAGATCGCGATCTTAAATCCATGATGTCTTAAGATCGTCTTTGTGCAAGTGGATTAGGGCAATTGTATGGTCATTGTAAAGTTGATTGTAGGGGCCTAAGATTGATTGTAACTAAGATTGCTCTGTGCAAGCGGGCCCTGATCTCAGTAACCTAAAAGACAACTGACAGTTGTAAAAGACATCTTATGGGATCTGATGGTCAGGTTTGCTAACTTGGTTGATCCATAGAAAATAGCATTGATTTAGATAGTTTGGTGGATAAATGGGCAAAATGCCCTGTCACACTACCCCTCATTGATGACGTCTGGATAAACATCGAACCAAAAATGAAGAAGGCAATACGCCCCTGCTGGTATTACGAAGTTCGTGTGTGCTCTAACCCAGAGTGGCACAAGAGACACAGATACGGGTTATTTGCTGACAGATATGTGATAGTCAGTGAACAATCATGATATTTTGAAAACATTCTGATGTTTGTGGATGTTTATTGTGTGTATTTCTATCACAACACATCCTTGAATTGCTGGCTGAGGGATGCCCTATGACGAATGAGTTATATGGCTGTTGATATTTCAGGCTGCACTCATGAATATTCCATCTAGATGGCACCAGTCTGTGCATTTGGGTTAAGAGAGCATTTAAATTTGGAAAAATCAAATGACAATTATTATTATACTTAGAGGTGTTTATTCAATCCTCTCTACATACTTTAAATTTGATCAACTTGATAAACAGCCCACTAACATTTGCTTTCTGAGTGTGTCATGTGGGGACGAAGTGCAAAGTGATGATGGAAAATATTACCCTTGAATTTGGCTTAAAATGTTGACAGCAGTACCATCTAACATGAATGTCGGAAAAATGTAATTATGAGTGACTATTCTTTCAAACTCGTTAATTATATGTAATTAAACTTTACACCATCAGTTAGGATATATGAAATGGTCCATGTTTCTGTGTAATGTCTAGGGCGTAGGTAAATCCAGTGCTGCACAAGTGCATATCTCATACAGCGATCACCTTTCAGAGGGTCCCGATATAATTATGCTGAAGGAAATGAAAAATTGCAGGATCCCATCTATTCCCAGACCAAAATACATACCTATACAATTAGGACACTGACACTGGGGGACATACTCCAAACTGCTTTTCTTTACGTAATCAGAAAACAACAAATCAAGTCTCTTATGTTTGACATGATTAAAATCTGAAATTTAATGCAATCCCTTTTTTCTTTCTCTCAGTATATGTATGTCAGAATCACTGAGGCGAGCGGGCAGCACTGTTAGTGACAGTGTGTTGCCGCAACAGTTTACGGAAAGGGGTGAGTGGATCAGAATGAAAGAGAAAACAATAACAGTGCTATCTTATCATGAGATGTCTATGGTCAGCGTCAGGTGTTCCGATTGCTACCGTGGAATTAGTGAGTGACTCATGTTTGTATTCTTTGTATGTAAGACACTAGGCCTTTTTCATGAATAATGTTTCTTTACTAATTATAGACTGTTGGATGTTTCTAGGTCAGCTACGAAAAAAGTAAATGACTCTGCTCATTTATCACAGGAAACAGTTATTTGTTTCATACTCTTTTTGTTTAATTTCAGAACTGAACCTTGAGGAGACATGGTAGCAGTAATGATGACATACAGTATGTTAAGGCTGAATAAAAAATGTGGGATGCTGCCTCAATGTGTCACATATGTATGACAGACATCACGTGTTGGTGATGATTCTGGTTCCACAAACTCAATGTGCAGTTTTTATTTTCATATAATGTCTGTATAGTGTGGCTCTATACGTTTATAAAATGACCCATATATTTTCACTGAAGGGGCTTCTTGTCCACACTTGTCACATTTCATGGCAGAACACAGCAAGGGTAGAGTAAGCTCACAGGGTGCAGTCTTTCATATCAATCACTTGATTGTCTAGTCCACACCTGATTATGTCGGTTCTAAACAAAACTATACCTAGGAGTAGAGTCGGGGTTTGTGTTAGGGTTAGGTACACTTCTGCATACATCATAGCAAGCTTAATGGTCATGTTAGTGTAGAGGGTGCACTCACCATTTTAATCACTTGATTGTCTAGTCCACACCTGGTAACCAAACGGTTATGATTCCACAAAATATCCTGAAGTGAAGCTTGATGTCGATTTGATTTGCAGGTTTGACTTAACCATATACCGAAAAGATGGTGCATTCAAAACATTCAATGTTGAAATTTCAACCACTATTCAGTTACCTTTAAACATCTTTTAATTCAATTTGTCTGTGTGGCTGTTTGTTTTCTGCGCTTAGTAATGAGTCCAGCTACATCATGTCATTATGTAAGTCTGCACCAGTCATTTCAGTGATTGAGATCATGAGCTATTCTACACAGGTTAGACCTAATGGCTTGCATAACACAGAGACAAACCTATTCTAGTTTGTTCTTATAACCAGCAGGTGATGCTGGATAACTTCAAAACAATCACAACACTGACATGGAAGAGAAATATATATATGTGCTGTGGGTGGATCTAGATGACAGCCTTTCTTAACAGGTTGTAAGAAGTTACAAGATAATCATTTTCTGTAAATGGTCTGGTGGTTAGATAGTCTTCAGAGTGACCACACACACCATACTCCACCCATATAGTGAATTGGTAATACAGTTTCTAAACGGCTCCAATGTCTTCAAGGTGGTTTGTGTAGCTTCAAGGGGAGTTGTGTGTAGTTTTGTGTATGGTGAATGGTGTTTGTAGGGTGGATGGTCTATACAGGATATATGGTCACAACAGGGTGCATAGTATCTGAAGGGTGTATAACCTATGTGGGATATACCTTGACAAAAGTGTGAATGGTCTACATAGTGTAAATGATCAGGGAGTATAGTCTTCATGGGGCGGATGGTCTGCGTAACGCACCCATTCATTGTGACACCTGTATAGAATTTGAGGGCTGACGATATAAGGTAAGGGTGTTGTACTTGTATGATATCTAAGGGTTAAGGAACCAAGGTTTAGGGAACCAAGGTTTAGGGAACCAGGGTATGTGGTACCCGATTAGCAGCCAAGCGGTATATATATATCTTAAGTAAATGTGTTGCAACCTAAGCATAGTGCAGGTAGACTGAATCTATAGCAAAGGTTACTGTTTACTAAAATTCTGATATTTCTTATGGGTTCACATATATATGGACTAATAAGTGTTCTTTGTGGTATCCATGTTAGATACAGGTATGAGTAACAATATGCCACCATTAAATTTACACTGTCAGATTACATATAACATTTTTATTATTCCAATCTTTACTGTAAACATAGTCATGACAGGCAGGGACACAGCAGGAAAGAATGACATGTTGTGTGTTTGACATTCGTATGTTCTCCTGGGAGAGATCTAAATATATGGAAGCTGTACGTGGTATGGGAGAGTTCTCAACAAAGGAAATGATGTTAGTAAGTACACTGCATATTGGTGGATTGGAGTTCAGAAATAAAAGCATTAAAATGTTTGTTTGGTGGCGTTTGTTGGCCCTGAAAGTTAATCTCTTGAGTTGAGTCAATAAGCTTGCACACTTACTACGATGTCTGTACACGGGTGCCAGATTTTTACACTGGAAATAGTCTAGAAATCATGCCCCAGTTTACTTGAAAATATGGCTTTAAACACACATTCCTCGTGTACCTACCCCTCAAGTCTTCTGTTGGCACATGAAATTAAACTTATTTATTTCACTTACCAGCACTGACAACTAGATCTAGGCTGTATTTATTTATTTGTAAACAAAGACTTGGTGAAAATGCAGCAGCCCTGAAATTACAGTGGAACACGAGTTTTTATCATTTGTCCTTGTTAAACATTACTTATTGCAACAAAAACAAATGTTACATAAGATACCAATGTTCGAAATGTGAAATGAAATGCCCCACTTAATATGACCTCACTGTGACCCCCTCGCCGGTTCTCAAGTATGGCGCTGATCACGTGACTTGGGAGATCTAACGTGCAACGTAATATAACTCTTTTTCAGTATATAGCTGCCTTTGACAAAACACCCGTGTCTATATTAATACGCGAACATTACGAGAAAAAATATGGCAGTTGTCCAAGTCCAAATGTCTTGACATATACATACACGCTAGGCAGAAAACGCCTTTCAAAATTTACAAGTTTTTTGGCAGACGTCGTCTAGAATTTGGTCGCACTGAGTGACGCTCTTACAGGCCACTGCACCAAGGTTCAGGTACAATGGTCATGACGTCATCATCGCCTGATCTGACGTCACGGGGTTGCAGTCGGCCGAGCGCTCCCGGCTCAGTGATGAAGTAGCTTGGTTTCAGAGCGTCCCAAATATTGCTATTTTGTAATCAACACTTTTATTTCCCATTAGTCATTTTATTGTAAATAAATCGCCATATAACATATAATTTTCAAAACATTTCCATATTTTTTTTGGTGCTAAATCTGCGATTACTTTTTATAGCAAAATATTTTAAATACGTTTCACAACTGTTAAAATGCTATTGACATGTTATGAAGGCAATATTGCCGATTTGAGGTTAAATTTTAAGTCACTCGATCACTCCGGAAATTCTAAATATATTTTGTCATGTTTATAAAACAAACATTCTAGACTCTTCCCTATCGTACAAATAAGGTGTGAATGTCTCACAACTACTGCTATATTTGAAATCCTACATCATCTGTTAATTATGTCTTAAATCTCACTCTTGGTTCAGCAATTACATGAAGGAAAACTTTTCCTGAAAGAGAGAGTGAGTTAGGTTGTCATCCAGAAAACAGTTTTGATTGTTGCTGAAGGCATTCAAAACAGTCTTTGGCATGACGAGCGAAAGGTCTAACCACTAAGCTACTCCCACTGTCCGCCCAGGAAGGGTTTAGGTGTAATAGCACAAGCTGTGAATTCCGCATCCATATTCAGAACACCACTCCCCAACCCACACACCCAACCAGCAGCCGTCAGTTTATAAAAAGGGACTATACAATAATAATATTGATAATACAAAAACACGAAAGAAAATGACTTGCACCTTCATGGTGTTTTAGATGCAAGCTAGGTCTGCAGTGAAGTCTAATTTAAAGAATAGATAATGTAGTCACACAATTACTACCACAGACATCCTTATGGGTTTTAAACATAATTATTCAACTGCTGATTTTATAATGAACACTATGAAATAAAGAACATTTTTGCTCTAGTTACCACCTGCACCTCATCGATCAGTACAATAACGCTACTGTGTACCGATCGTAACTTAATCTGCTGGTAGTATGTAGTATACTGAGATGTGTAATAGAGTTAGGACAGTACAGGTGACCCCATTTCAATTTTGATAATGAAATACAAGGTCTTGCCACTGAAGGTAGTTTATTCCACAATGAGATCGTCCATGTGAAGAACTGCTCATGTCACATTTACCAAGTAATTTGTCCTGGGATGTAATTGAGGAACTCTCTGGACAGTTGATAACACTGACTCATGAAATGAAATTCGGAATGATAAATCTAAATATGATTTTAATCATTTGTCATTTCTTGCAAGAAAAACACCCCAACCCAGTTTCGACGTTGAAATATTGTTCCTGACATATGCCAGATAATACGAATACACCAATATACCAGATAATATACATGCATATCCAAATTGATGCACATTATTACTCTGGATAACCTAAAGTTTCTGTCAAGCCGTTAGAGGTCAATAGTCATATGCCTTATCCCATCGGGTACCCATACTCTGCCAACATTCAGATAAGGGGATCACCACAACCTGATTACCTGTCTCGTACACCTCTTGACTTCCTTAGCCACCACAATACCACCGACATTTCAAAACATTCTCAGCACCACTTCACTATTCCACAGTGTACATGCAGTAAAGAACACCAGAATAAAGGTTGTTGTTTTATCTTTTGGGGCTTTTCTTTGAAAAACAACAAACAAAACAAATACAATTATGTGTCTCCAAGCCAATATATTAAAGTAAATCCCAAAGATCCCCAGCCAATCTAGACACGGCAAATTATTGCAGACGTGGGTTGGATTCTGTCCTCTGTTGTATGTGCAAGCACAAGCCGACCTAACCTCTGCGGCGACTGACGCTAACGACACTGACATCTTTTCTCAACATCAGCATTTAATAACACCACTAATATACAGCCCATCCGTCATTTGTTCGTGCTCACACACACAATATCAAACGTAAATAATGTGGCATTTTCTCCGCGATTCTCCAGAAGACTTTAAGTACAAATAAGAGTGAGCTTAGTTTTAGGCCACATTGAGTATATGGCGGCGGTTTATAAGTAAGCGAGTCTGGACCAGACAATACAGTAATCATTATAAATAACAGCATCATCACAGTTGACTGGCGCAGTCAGTAGCGAGCCCATCTCGTGACAGCATGGGTCTTTGAGTTCGGGGCCAATTACACGAAACCATGCAAACGTCTGTTTTTCACTTATTTTCGCATGTTTGTGTGGTGCTTCAGTGGCCAACAGTCTTTTTCACAGCCGCCACAAACTGGATGTAATGACAAACACGATGCAGTTGACTCGAGTCTGTCCAGTATCTTCCGGTCCCAGTGTGTACTGCTGGGGACACAAAGTGTCCCATCCCAAACCCCCATACCCCATCCTCTCAAGTTATTTTATTCTGGAATACAACTAAGTTGTAAGAGATGTCTGCCGTCTGTCCGTCCATCCATCCGTCGGTTGTCATATTTATGTCCGTTTCACGCCTTTGAATCTAACACGTTCGTATACAATGTCCAGAATATCACCTGGTTCCTTTTATTACTTACAGATCAAACAAAAACAAAGCGCAGCATGATATCATGATTATATCGGTGGTTAACCGTGCCTCAGGGGTACCAGGCAGTAAGCACTCATGTAAGCACGCATACAGGACGTCCGCACGCTCCCGCGCATAAAAGACAGGTCTGATGTTCACACGTATCCCAGCATTCATGGCAGATATTACACCTCACCTTTCTACCTCCACATCCACCCACAATTCGCCATCCAAACTGATTGGTTCAGACAAACCAGTGATAGATAATATGACGATCTTTCTCCGACGCTCTGTAGAGACCCTTCTGTCGGCAGCAACTGCGGCCATTCTAAGCATTCCCCAAACCATCTGTAAAGATACATTTTGCCCATATTCGCCACCTTCCCAAATATCGTAAATTCTTCACGTGAACACCTAACAGGAACCGTTTGTATCTTAGCCTCTGCTGAAATACATGAATGCATGTGATATTTGTTCCTTATCTGGTCATGTTTCTGTAGTTTGGATGCACTGTGGTACAGTATGGTGACTTCAACACGTGACACTAGCGTGGCTTCAAAACATTGCTGGAGCAGTGGGTTGGTCTAGTGGTTAAAGCATTCGCCCCTTCGGCCGAAGGTCCGGGTTCCGTTGCACACATTGGTACAGTGTGCAAAGGGAGTTTCTGGAGATCCGTGCCTTGACATTGCTGGAATATTTGTGAAAGCGCGGTGGTCCAGCGAGGTTGAGTATATTTTTGACACGACACAAGCTAGAATTGCCGGGCTGCCGGCTGTTCTGTGACGAAATAACTTCTACAACCTACCGTCCTGTGTTTTGGGTATTCAACGATGCACTCATGAATATTCCATCTGAATGGCACCAGTCTATCTAGGGATAGCATTTATTTTGGGGAGAATTCAAATTGCAATTATTTTTACACTTCTCTTTAGAAACACTGTAAAGCTTTTTATTTTCTTTTATACCCTCCAAATACTTTAAATTTGAAAGAAATTGTAGGATGTAGACAGCCCTCTGACATTTGCTCATTGAGTATGTTATGTGAGGACGAAAAGCAAAGTCATGATGGAAAATAATATCACCCTCGAATTTGGCTTCTCCTAAAATTCTAACAGCAGTACCATCTAACATGAATGTTGGAAAATATACTTATGAGTGACTATTTGTTTCAAACCGCTTGATTATATGTAATTAGACTTACACCATCGTGTAGGATATGAGATGGTCTACGTGTCCGTGTAATTGCAGGGACGTAGGTAAATCCTGTGCCGCACGAGTGTATATCTCGCATAACGATCACTTTTCAGAGGGTTCAGAAAGAAATAACGTATTCCACCTTATTCTCAGACCAACAAATATACAATGAGGACACTTACTGGAAGTTGCGAGAGCACACTCGATACTGCCTTTCTTTACCTAAAGTGAAAAGAATAAATTACGTCCATATGTTTGACGTGATTTAAATCTGAAATATTATGCGATCCCTTTTTTCTTTTTCTCAGTATATGTATGTTAGACACACGTACTGAGGCGAGGAGGCGGGCAGGCAGCACTGTTAGTGACAGTGTGTTGCTGCTACAGTTTACGGAAAATGGCGATTGTTTCAGAATGGAGAGACAATAAAAAGCGCTATCATATCATGAGGCATCTATGTTCAACGTCACACGTTCCGATTGCTCTCTTGGAATTTGTGAGTGAACGTGATCACGTGACTCTTAGCCAGGCCTGCTGTGGGTATGTGCGATGCGTTACAAGGGCTGGTTGAGAATGGAAAGTAATTCTGTTGTCAACGTAGAAGCATGAAGTATATATTTTGGCCGATATTTAGAAGCAATGCTATAGGGGGTCAACTTTCTGTAACGAATTAATACTCAATTATCTCTCTTTAAATATGTATTTACAAATGTACAAGGTGTGGGTTCCATGACAATTACAAAAACATTTGTGCAAACACAACCAATCTCTCGCTCAAGAAGTGAATTGGCAGTGGCGAGTTGACCTGTTTGGCCAGTCGTTGTTACTGAGTACTCGAGAAGAACTGACAGCCCCGGTAAAACTTAAAATCTTATATATAGACCAGGATGAAAAGAATCTCTCGAACCCACCTTAAATTTCAATCTACTCAAAGCATGTGAATGGAATATATACTCTTCAAAAAAATAAAACTTCACAAGGAATTTTGGAGTCTACTTACTGAGTGCATTTGATTGAAACATAACAGAAGTGCTGAGTGCTCCATTAAAGTTATCATCACTTTACAAATTTCCAAATATGTTCAATTACGGACAAATTGGATGATCGAGTACACCAAAGTAACACCTGAACGTGGTTTGGCTGGTGGAGGTCCTGTCAAACAAGTGTAAAATGAGGTTGAGCATTGTCATGCTCTACAGATCAACCGTGGATGGTGATGAAGGGAATGATGTCACATTGAACTGGTCTTCTCCTA
This sequence comes from Haliotis asinina, assembly GCF_037392515.1. Lineage (NCBI taxonomy): Eukaryota > Metazoa > Mollusca > Gastropoda > Lepetellida > Haliotidae > Haliotis > Haliotis asinina. Next base: position 9,904,357 of record NC_090292.1, read on the forward strand.
AGAGGTCTGGCTTCCCATAACTATGTAAGTGGCAGAGATTCACTGCAGTCCAGCCATTTAAACTGTTGTGGATGATGAGGATGTGGTGTTTGAACGGAGATGTCTCAACCGGATGTAACGATCCTGGGCGGAGGTGGTAACTCTCGTAACTCTGTCCTGTGTCTGTTCAAGATGGTCTGTGTTGACATGCTGTTCAAATTGCCTTGCCACTTCTTGCTGCAATGCCCATCCTAATAAACAACCTATGGCGTCTGTCTTTTCATTCTCTTGTTGTCTGGAGTGACTTAAAACAATGCATGTGGAATACCATTCATGCATTACATGTAGGGTGCGTTTTAGCGGTTCACTATAGACATGAGTGCAACGTCACATTTATTTCAAATTGCCAGATCTGACAGATCTGACAGATTTGTCAGAGGGTCAGACGCTTTTGTGAAACTTTTTAGAATACTGATACTCAGTAGCCTGTGTTTCTTGTAAGAGGGACCCGTGAAGGTCCGGAGGTAGAATAGGCCTATAGGCCTTTAGCAACCCATGCTTGCCATAAAAGGCGACTGTGCTTGTCGTAAGAGGCGACTAACAGGATCGGGATTTTGGTTCTGACATGATATGAAACGGTATGATTTTAATCCAAAGGTTTTTGCAAGTCATTCCGTATTTATTGAGGTTTGGGCTCATACATGCTCAAGGACCCATGAAGGTCCTTGGCAGAATAGGCCATTAGCAACCCATGCTTGCCAAAAAGGCGACTAAGAGACGACTGACGGAATCGGGTGGTCAGGCTAGGTGACTTGGTTGACACGTCATTGGTTCCCAATTGTGCAGATTGATGCTCATGTTGTTGGTCACTGGATTGTTTGGTCCAGACTCGATTATTTATAGACTGCCACCATATAGCTGGAATAATAATTATAATATTGCTTAGTGTATGTAAGAGGCTACTAACAGGATTGAGTGGTCAGGCTTGCTGACTTGGTTGACACATGTCATCAGTTCCCAGTTGTGGAAATTTAAACTGATCACTGCTGATCACTGTATTGTCTGGTTGAGAGTTGATTTTTTCACAGACCACCACCATATAAATGGAATATTGCTGACTCTGGCGTAAAACTATACTGGTCCACTCATGATACAGACGGGATAACCTGTGTTAACAGGGGTACATGTGAAGAACATGTACAACTATTACATTGCCTTTGACATTGGAGTTGAACATTTTATTCATTTACTGCTTATCACCACAGTGATAGATTGTGGCATTACACATATTGACAAGACAGTTTAATACCAGTTAGGACTGATTTACCTTAAAGTTAAACTGCCAGCCATAAGCAGGTAACTAGCACATGACTGTCACTTGTGCCATACTGTTTGACAGCACAGCACAACTTGATAGTTTCACTCCAGAATTTGGACACTTGTAGATTATGGTTGTACCTGTAGTTGAGCCTGTCAATAATCAGATAAGTGCCCCCCACCGCATGTTCATCAAGATCTAGAGATACTTTTGGATAGACAATTATGAAAAGGTTCACATTTCTGTGTCAGTACAGTTTGATTTGTAAGACACTTCCATACCGAGTTCATAGGGGAACTGTATTCAGCAAGTGTTTATTACTGTCATATAGAAAAGTGTCCCCATGGAATGTGGAATGCTGTCACCATTTGTTTCTTACACCACTGCAGCACAGCAGTGAGTACAATACGTATCTGGCACAGTCATCGCTGTAACACTTGACTGTTGCTTCTAGAAATCTAGGTGGCATTCATTGCTGTACACTTGAGGGTTGCTGCTAGCAATCTAGGTGGCAGTAATCGCTGTACACTTGAGGGTTGCTGCTAGCAATCTAGGTGGCATTCATTGCTGTACACTTGAGGGTTGCTGCTAGCAATGTAGGTGACAGTCATCGCTGTGACACTTGACGATTGCTGCTAGCAATCTAGGTAGCAGTCATTGCCATAACACTTCAGAGTTGCTTCCGGAAGATAGGTGGCCTTAGGCACTTTGTTGATCGTCATTTGCCAACTGCTTGGGTCTGGGAGCAAACTGTGCATGTTTGCCATCAAGTAGATGCACTTTCAATAGGTGTCTCTTGTATACTCCAAAACTAACTACAATTGGGTTTGGTGCTTGTTTGCTTGTCACAATTTCCTTGTTCTTCATACCAGGTGCAAGGAAGTTACCTACAACAGCTCTTCTGTCATTGGCAATCACAGCCACTGGATGTTGATCATAGCAGGCACAGATCTGCAATAATCATAACAATAATAAGGACATATGTAATTTGCTGAATTCCACACCACGGAGGGGCACTCTCAAGTGATAGCATACAGTTAAGTTAAATTTACCCTGGATAACCCAAGCTGCCTGTTATAAGCTAGAAGATTAATAGTCACATGACTTTTCCATCGGGTACCCATTTTGTCCTGGGTGAACAGACAATTTTCAACAATCTAACCTGGCAAAGGTGACATCACATGTATCACATGTGCTTTGCTGTTGGGCAGACCTGAAGTCCTAGAAACTCTCAAGAGTCAAGTTCTCCAACAGTCATCCATCCATTAGGACTCTCCACACACGGCAATTGTTTAATTTCAAGCACAGGCCCACACTCCACCATGATGTATTCCATTTTTTGGCCAGACTATAACTGAGTAGTATTATAACTGAGTCACATACCCTTCAAATCACCTTGCTTGAATCTTGTTTCTGGTCTTGCTGGACACAGTAGGACTCACACATCTGCCATCTAGCCTATACTTGGTAACCAATGATAATTCCTTCAGACTCTCTGCAGGTGAGACATTGGTTCCAGGGAATGTGTCCATTGCTGAAGGTAAACATAATTCTCGTGTGATGGTCTGTTATTGTGGTTGCCTGAAACAGAAGTAATCAGCTCTGAGGACAAGAATACTGGAACATCCCATCAATTTGTTCACCCTGAGAAGCAGGTAAATGTATTAGAAACGCCCGTCCTGTACCAGCAACAACAAATGTAGTTCAACACTACACTTGTACCCCACTAACTGCTGATAACTACATTGAATGGAGATGGGTACCCTACTCACTACTCATACCTTCATCGAATGGGAAATGGGTGACATGTACATAGAGAGCAGATGGGTACCCCACTAACTCCTGATACCTACATCGAATGGAGATGGGTACCCCACTCACTACTGATATGTACATAAAGGGGAGATGGGTACCCCACTAACTCCTAATACCTACATCGAATGGAGATGGGTACCCCACTCACTACTGACATGTACATAAAGGGGATATGGGTATCCCACTAACTCCTGATACCTACATCGAATGGAGACGGGTAACCCACTCACTACTGATACCTACATCGAATACATATGGGTACCCACTACTGACATACGTATAAATATAAGACAGGTACCCCACTCACCACCGATACCTTCATCGAATGGAAATGGGTACCCCACTAACTCCTGATACCTACATGGAATGGAGATTGGTACCCCACTCACTACTGATATGTACATAAAGGGGAGATGGGTACCCCACTAACTCCTGATACCTACATCGAATGGAGACGGGTACCCCACTCACTACTGACATGTATGTAAAAGGGAGATGGGTACCCCACTAACTCCTGATACCTACATCGAATGGAAATGGGTACCCCACTCACTGCTGATATGTACATAAAGATGAGACGGGTATCCTGATCACTACAGATACCTTCATCAAATGGAAATGGGTGCCCTATCGAATGGAGATGGGTACCCCACTCACTACTGATATCTTCATCGAATGGAAATGGGTACCCCACTAAGTACTGATACCTACATCACTGACATGTGTATAAAGATAAGACAGGTACTCCACTCACTACCAATACCTTCATCGAATGTAGATGGGTACCCCACTCACTACTCATACCTACATTGAATGGAGATGGGTGCCGTACTCTCTACAGATGCCTACATCGAATGGAGATGGGTAACCCACTGACTACTGATACCTACATCGAATAGAGATGGGTACCCACTACTGACATACGTATAAATATAAGACAGGTACTCCACTCACCACCGATACCTTCATCGAATGGAGATGGGTACCCCACAAACTACTGATACCTACATTGAATAGAGATGGGTGGGTACCCACTACTGACATGCACATAAGTATGAGACGGATAGCTCACTGCTTATACCTACGTACACAGGAGATGGGTACCCCACTTACTGCTGTCATCTACATCCAGGGGAGCTGGGTACCCCTTTCACATCTCCACGTAGATCAGATGGGTACCCAACTCACCACTGACATCTACATCCAGGTGAAATGGGTACTCCACTCACCACTGACATGTACATGCGGGGCAGATGGGTCTGTGACCCACCACTGACGTCTGCATAAAGTGGAGATGGGTACCCCACCCACCACTGACAGGTGAGATTGGTGCCCTAGTCACCACTGACATTATGTTGACTTCATAGTAATGGTACCTTGCCAATCAATGCTGTCATCATCCCGCCAGGGTCTGTTACAGTCCAGTCCATGAGTGTTGTCATGGTGACTTCAAAGTGATGGTACCTTGCTGATCAGTGCATCCGTCGTCACACCAGGGTCTGTTACAGTACATAAGTGTTGCCATGGCAAAATCCATAGTGATGGTACCTTTCCGATCAACGCATCCGTCATGCCACCAGGGACTGCTACAGTACATCAGTGTTGTCATGTTGACTTCATAGTGATGGTACCTTACCAATCAATGCAACCTTCCTGCCAGCAGGGGCTGTTACAGTACTGTCATGTTCATTTCAGTGTGCAAGTGGTCCACACGGCACAATAACCAGCTGTGTCAAGACACGTCTTCTGACACAGTCCAAGCACTGTTCTGTGAAAACTTCACACATAATCATAACTGTTTGAAGCAAATCTGTTATTGCAGACTGCCTCTTTCTGATCTTCGCTGGATAACTATGCCATCCATAGAGCGTCAGTGTAATGTCTTAAAGGTAGCTCATAGGGAGCATATTGCAAGCAGCCTCGTACTGTTCTTCTCAACATAACTATCACTTAAGTGGTACAGCTTTACAACTGTGCTTTCAAAGGTTGCATTCAGAGAAAAAATTGTTTCGAAGTCAAAAGATTCAAGCTGTGACTGATCAAACCGTATCACTGTGAATTTGTCTTGAAGCTGACATGTTTACCTAAACATGTCATGTAGCCACAAAAATGCTTCATTAAACATTCTTCCAACAAGGAAAAAATATGAATGCACAAGACCTTCTTTACAATGATTAGACATACCAGGATTTGTATTTCAGTTGACCACATACCTGGGTCACACCTGATGTCAGCCAAACCTTGGTAAAACATACGGGGGGTGTTTAACCTTCTCCCCTTATATATATTTAAATAAGGGCGTTTATTTTAATTGATTGGGTCAACTGATGCAAGCATATGTCGTTGCAGATGTTTTGAAATTGCAACCTACTTTCATTACTTCACATAATTTGTGCACATAAAAAGCTATTATTCTGACATTTAAAGTTTATGTACCTGATCTACAAAAACAACACTGAAACATGTACTGGAACTGTGCCTTGTTTTTAAGTTTGCAATTCAAAAGCACAAATATGGTAAGAATTTTGGCCATCTGTGTACACTTGAGCTGTTTGAATTATGACTGACTGTAGTGTGTCAGGAGTCATCTTTTATGTCCACCACTAATTGTATACCCCCCATACCCACCCACCCCTTCATTTCACCCCAGTGAGTGAGTGAGGCTAGTTTTACGCCACACTCGATATTCCAGCTATATGGCGTCGGTCCTTAAATAATTGAGTCTGGACCAGACAGTTCAGTGATCAACAGAATGAGCACCGACCTGTGCAATTGGGAACCGATGACGTGTCAACCAAGTCAGCAAACCTGACCACCTGATCCCATTAGTCACCTCTTACGACAAGCATAGTCGCCTTTTATTGCAAGCATGTATTTTTGAAGGCCTATTCTACCCAAGTCCATGCCGAGCCCATTTCACACCAGAGTAAGTGAGGTATAGCGATTGCATAGCCCCCCCCCCCCACCGAGTGAGGTATAGTGATTGTATACTCCCACACCCACCCACCCCTTCATTTCCCCCAGAGTGAGGTATAGTTATTGTATACCCCCAACCCCTACCTTCACCCCCCCCCCCCTTCATTTCCCCCCAGAGTGAGGTCTAGTGATTGTATGCCCCCATACCCACCCCTTCATTTCCCCCCAGAGTGAGTGAGGTATAGTGATTGTATACCCCAACCCCCACTCACCCCTTCATTTCCGCCAGAGTGAGTGAGGTATAGTTATAGTATTCCCCCAACCATCTATCCATCCCTTCATTACACTCTCGAGTAAGGTATATGATTGTATACTTTCATTTCACCTCCAAAGTGATTAAGCTATATGATTGTATATCCCCACACCCACCTACCACTTCTTTTCACCCCAGAGTGAATTTTAGTGATTGTGTACCCATTCATTCCACTCCTGAGTGAGTCATTGTGTCTGCATACTTCGACACCCACCTGCCCCTTCATTTCACTTCAGTATGAGATACAGTGATTTTTAACCCCACGCCTACCCACCCCTCCATGTCACTCCAGGGTGAGTGAGTTATAGTGATTGTCTACTCACCTCACTCACCCCCCTTCATTTCAATACAGACGGAGTGAGTTTTAGTGATTGTACAACCCCACACCCATCCACCCCTTCATCTTACTACAGGATGAGTGATAGTCATGGTATACCCCTCACACCCACATACTCCTTCATTTCACCCCAAAGTGAGTGAGGTATAGTGATTGTATTCCCCCACACCCATCTATCCACCCCTTCATTTCAACCCTGAGTAAGGTATATGATTGTATACTCCAACACTCACCCATCCCTTCATTTCAATCCTGAGTAAGGTATATGATTGTATACTCCCACACCCACCCACCAATTCATTTCACTCCTCAGTGAGGTATAGTAATTTTATATGTCCACACCTGCCCACCCCTTCATTACACCCCAGTGAGTGAGTCTAGTTTTACGCCACACTCGATATTTCAGACATATAATTGAGTCTGGACGCGACAATTCAGTGATCAACAGCATGCGCACCCATCTGTGCACCCGATCCCTTTAGTCACCTCTTACGACAAGCATAGTCGCCTTTTATGGCAAGCATGGGTTGTTGAAGGCCTATTTTACCCCAGACCTTCCCGAGTCCATTTCACCCCAGGATCAGTAAGGTATGTTGATTGTATGCCCCCACACTCACCCACCCCTTCATTTCCACCCAGAGTGAGTGAGATATAGTGATTGTATATCTCTACACCCCTTCATTACCCCCCAGAGTGAGTGAGGTTTTATTACAATTCACACAAGAAATTCAGGAAGTTCCCAAAAGGCGAATTTGATATTTAAGGACCAAACTTGGAGCATTTGAAGACACAATGGGTCAACTTCTGAGGCCGGTCACTGTGCTTCTCATGTATTTTCAAACCAGATATCATTGAATTAGTAGGGACTACTGTCAATATAGCTACATTATGCATATAGATGTGAATTTTGTTATAATTTGAAAGAAATCCTGCAAGCTTCCCTAAAGGTGACTCTAGACTCTTAACCAGTACAAGGCTGGCTACTGTGCTTCTCATGGATATAAACACCAGAATTTATTTAATTTTTATTTGCAACTGTCTGCATAGCTCCAGTATCAGTACAAATTTATTAAAATTTAAAAGAAATCCAGCAAGTTTCCTGATTTGGAGACAGAATGAGTGAACTTGCAAGGCCGGGCACTGTGCTTGTCATGGATTTAAACACCAGAATGGATTAAGTTAAGATTGATCAATGTCTATATATCTACACTGTAGATAGACATTCCAAATTTATTAAAATTTAAAAGAAATTTAGTAAGTTCCCTGAAGTTGACTTTTCCTTCGCTAAGACTTTAAAATAGTAGCATTTGCAGACAGAATGATTGAACTTGCAAGGTCGGGCACTGTGCTTCTCATGGATTCAAACACCAGAGTTGATTCAATTAAGATTGGTCACTATCTATATGTCTACATTATACAAATTCGAAATTTGATCAAATTTAAAAGGAATCCAGCAAGTTTCCTGAAGTCGACTTTTGCATGTCGAAGACCAAAATTGTAGCATTTGGAGACAGAATGGCTCAAATTACAAGGCTGGGTACTGCGCTTGTTATGACCTTTCATATAAGAATGGATTAAATTAAAATTTGGTACCATCTATATCTACATCATTGATACAGATTCAAAATTTATTAAAATTTAAAAGAATTCCAGCAAGTTTCCTGAAGTCGACTTTTGCATCTCGAAGACCAAAATTTTTGTAGCAGTTGGAAACAGAATGAGTCTACTTGCAAGGCCGGGCACTGTGCTTGTCATGGATTTAAACACCAGAATGGATTCAATTAAGATTAATGAATGCCTATACATCTATACTGTACATACAGATTCCAAATTTATTAAAATTTAAAAGAAATCCAGCACGTTTCCTGAAGTCGACTTTTGCATGTCGAAGACCAATATTGTAGCATTTGGAGGGCCTGCGAGGCAGGGCACTGTGCTTCTCATGGATTCAAACACCAGAGTTGATTCAATTAAGATTGGTCACTATCTATATGTCTACATTATACATACAAATTCGAAATTTGATCAAATTTAAAAGGAATCCAGCAAGTTTCCTGAAGTCGACTTTTGCATGTCGAAGACCAAAATTGTAGCATTTGGAGACAGAATGGCTCAAATTACAAGGCTGGGCACTGCGCTTGTTATGACCTTTCATATAAGAATGGATTAAATTAAAATTTGGTACCATCTATACCTACATCATTGATACAGATTCAAAATTTATTAAAATTTAAAAGAATTCCAGCAAGTTTCCTGAAGTCGACTTTTGCATCTCGAAGACCAAAATGTTTGTAGCATTTGGAGACAGAATGAGTCTACTTGCAAGGCCGGGCACTGTGCTTGTCATGGATTTAAACACCAGAATGGATTCAATTAAGATTAATGAATGCCTATACATCTATACTGTACATACAGATTCCAAATTTATTAAAATTTAAAAGAAATCCAGCACGTTTCCTGAAGTCGACTTTTGCATGTCGAAGACCAATATTGTAGCATTTGGAGGGCCTGCGAGGCAGGGCACTGTGCTTCTCATGGATTCAAACACCAGAGTTGATTCAATTAAGATTGGTCACTATCTATATGTCTACATTATACATACAAATTCGAAATTTGATCAAATTTAAAAGGAATCCAGCAAGTTTCCTGAAGTCGACTTTTGCATGTCGAAGACCAAAATTGTAGCATTTGGAGACAGAATGGCTCAAACTACAAGGCTGGGCACTGCGCTTGTTATGACCTTTCATATAAGAATGGATTAAATTAAAATTTGGTACCATCTATACCTACATCATTGATACAGATTCAAAATTTATTAAAATTTAAAAGAATTCCAGCAAGTTTCCTGAAGTCGACTTTTGCATCTCGAAGACCAAAATTTTTGTAGCATTTGGAGACAGAATGAGTCTACTTGCGCGGCCGGGCACTGTGCTTGTCATGAATTTAAACACCAGAATGGATTCAATTAAGATTAATGAATGCCTATACATCTATACTGTACATACAGATTCCAAATTTATTAAAATTTAAAATAAATCCAGGACGTTTCCTGAAGTCGACTTTTGCATGTCGAAGACCAAAATTGTAGCATTTGGAGGGCCTGCGATGCTGGGCACTGTGCTTGTCATGGAATTAAATAGCAGAATTGATTAAAATAAGATTGACTACTCTCTGTATAGCTACATTATGAATACATATTGAATTTTTATCAAAATTTAAAAGAAATCCAGGAAGTTTCCTGAAGTCGACTTTTGCATGTCGAAGACCAAAATTGTAACATTTGGAGACCAAGTGGCTCAACCTGCCGGGCTGGGCACTGTGTTTGTCATGGATTTAAACACCAGAAATCATTAAAATAAGATGGGCTACTCTCTGTATAGCTACATTATGAATACATATTCAATTTTTATTAAAATTCCAAAGAAATCCAGGAAGTTTCCTGAAGTCGACTTTTGCATCTCGAAGACCAAAATTGTAGCATTTGGAGACAGAATGGCTCAACATAAAAGGCGGAGCACTGTGCTTGTCATGGCTTTTCACATCAGAATTAACTACAATAAGATTGTTCACTATCTATATGTCTACATTACACACACAAACTCGAAATGTAATGAAATTTAAAAGAAATTTAGCAAGTTCCCTGAAGTTGACTTTTCGTTCGCTAAGACTTTAAATTGTAGCATTTAGAGACAGAATGGCTCAAACTGCGAGGCCGGGCACTGTGCTTGTCATGGATTTAAACACCAGAATGGATTCAATTAACATTAATGAATGTCTATATATCTACACTGTACATAGAGATTCCAAATTTATTAAAATTTAAAAGAAATCCATCAAGTTTCCTAAAGTCGACTTTTGCATGTCGAAGACCAAAACTGTAGCATTAGGAGACAGAATGAGTGAACTTGCAAGATTGGTCACTATATATATGTCTACATTATTCATACAACTTCGAAATTGGATAAAATTTAAAAGAAATTTAGCAAGCTTCCTGAAGTCGACTTTTGCATGTCGAAGACCAAAATTGTAGCATTTGGAGACAGAATGGCTCAAACTACAAGGCTGGGCACTGCGCTTGTTATGACCTTTCATATAAGAATGGATTAAATTAAAATTTGGTACCATCTATATCTACATCATTGATACAGATTCAAAATATATTAAAATTTAAAAGAATTCCAGCAAGTTTCCTGAAGTCGACTTTTGCATCTCGAAGACCAAAATGTTTGTAGCATTTGGAGACAGAATGAGTCTACTTGCGCGGCCGGGCACTGTGCTTGTCATGGATTTAAACACCAGAATGGATTCAATTAACATTAATGAATGTCTATATATCTACACTGTACATAGAGATTCCACATTTATTAAAATTTAAAAGAAATCCAGCAAGTTTCCTAAAGTCGACTTTTGCATGTCGAAGACCAAAATTGTAGCACTAGGAGACAGAATGGCTCAACCTGCGATGCCGGGCACTGTGCTTGTCATGGATTTGAACACCAGAATTGATTAAAATAACATAGGCTACTCTCTCTATAGCTACACTATGAATACAAATTCAAATTGTATTAAAATTCCAAAGGAATCCAGCAAGTTTCCTGAAGTCGACTTTTGCATGTCGAAGACCAAAATTGTAGCATTTGGAGACAGAATGGCTCAACATAAAAGGCCGGGTACTGTGCTTGCCATAGCCTTTCACATCAGAATTAACTACAATAAGATTGTTCACTATCTATTTGTCTACATTACACACACAAACTCGAAATTTAATAAAATTTAAAAGAAATTTAGCAAGTTCACTGAAGTTAACTTTTCCTTCGCTAAGACTTTAAATTGTAGCATTTAGAGACAGAATGGCTCAAACTGCGAGGCCGGGCACTGTGCTTGTCATGGATTTAAACACCAGAATGGATTCAATTAAGATTAATGAATGTCTATATATCTATACTGTACATAGAGATTCCAAATTTATTAAAATTTAAAAGAAATCCAGCAAGTTTCCTGAAGTCGAGTTTTGCATCTCGGAGACCAAAATTGTAGCATTAGGGGACAGAATGGCGCAACATAAAAGGCCGGGTACTGTACTTGCCATAGCTTTTCACATCACAATTAACTACAATAAGATTGTTCACTATCTATATGTCTACATTACACACACACAAACTCAAATTCAAAATTTAATAAAATATAAAAGAAATTTAGCAAGTTGCCAGAAGTTAACTTTTGCTAAGACTTTAAATTGTAGCATTTGGAGACAGAATGGCTCAACCTGCGAGTCCGGGCACTGTGCTTGTCATGTATTTAAACACCAAAATGGACTAAATTAAGATTGATCAATGTCTATATATCTACACTGTACATAGAAATTCCAAATGTAATAAAATTTAAAAGAAATTTAGCACGTTTCCTGAAGTCGACTTTTCCTTCGCTTAGACTTAAATTGTTGCATTTGGAGACAGAATGGCTCAACCTGTGAGGCCGGGCACTGTGCTTGTCATGTATTTAAACACCAGAATTGCTTAAGTTAACCTTGAATACAGTTTATATAGATCAAAACTGTTGCATTTGAAGACAAAATGGGTCAACTTTCAAGGTATTGTACTTGACATAGATTTAAATTGACTGAATTGACTGAAGTAGTTGGGACTGTCTGCACTACATCAACCTTTTGCATCGATACAACCTCATGTGTCCAGGTCAGAATTATAGTGGAAACAATCAAGTAAATAACTTCATAATAGCTAATAGCAAAGATAACATTAATAGCAAAGAACAGTGGATAGTTAGAAACAAGAAATGAAAATTAATAGTAACAACACAGTAACAGTGTAACATTTCAATCCGGCATACTCACCACGACTGAGTATTGACCCACAAATATAGCATAAGTAACTAAATGTCATAAAGTAGTGAAAATAACAAAGGATGATAAATCAATAAAAGATGTATCCAAACAAATCTAGTAAAAGTTACTGTTAAAATAGACATACCTTGTCTGGGCAGTTAGTGGATAAGCGTAAAAGTAAACTACAGGGGTTTCCATATAATATCTATCACACAGCAGGAAACAGTAGCACAGTGGACATTAATGGTGTTTATAGTGCGGCCATTTATGTTACACAAACACCAATCATCACGTGTTGTTACTGTTTTGCAGCTTGACTCCCGAGAGTTTCTATCACTTCAGTTCTGCCTTGCAACAATTCACACCTGGCCTCAGAGGTAAATGAGTTGCATCAAAATTGTCCCTTGTCATCCAGCCGAAAATGGGTACCCCATGTTATAAGTCATGGGACTAAAATTCTAGCGGCTCATTGGCAGGTTAGGTTATCTGAGGTAATAGTAGTCAGATTGTTTGCACTATGATCACCCACCTAGTGAATGGAGTTTAGTGCATTATAAATGTACTTATTGTTATTGCATTACACCAGTATGATTTGAGAATCTGCCAATCAGTGCTCAAGTTGATACATATTCGTGGCCTGCTGCTGACAGTCATGAATAGCTTGACACCAGATATGGTGTTCATTGAAAGGAGTACAATTGGTCCATAAGTCACAAATCAGGGCAGTGAGGAGAAACGAGGACACGAAGGTAAAATGTATGGAAATGAAACTAAAGGTGAAATAAAATGCAGCCAGAAACAAAGGGTGTACTTTTACATTATCATGAAATAAGATATTCTGGCACACTTAGATGTCAAAATCCTGTATCAAAAGGACAATAGACTTGTTCTTATAGCTTTATTACAGGTCATTCTTATGCAGTGGTCATTTTTTATTTGAGAACTGTGCAAGGATTACATGATACTTGACTGAAAAGACATATTAAACCTTTTGTATTCTCAGTAAACACAGAATATCATATTTGAGAGCGATACACACACATGTGAGATGGGTGACGGAGGTTTTCATTTCATTAAGTATTTAACACAATATGATGTTTATCCAATAATATGAAGCTAATCTGTTGCTTTTAGATCCTAGCAGTAATATTTCAAAGCATGATAATTCAACCCTAATCTGATGACAATTTACCCGTACTGAGAACTTCAGTTCTATATACTTCACAACTACTTATATTGTGGCATATGTGTTTATACACAGGATATATAGAATCGATAATCATTATATTTGTACAATATACAACAATGTGAATCAAGAAATAGAGCTTCTAAACAGTAGCACAAACATTATGTGTATGATTATTAGCCAAACACTAGGAATTCATACAATGCACAGTAATGACTGATTCAGTACATACCAGTCTTTGTCAAAATGGTTTGTATATTATTAGATAGAGTATATTTCTAGTGTCGGTTGCACGCATTGTTCCCATTGTTAACATTGGTCACTGTCCAAAACATGTACTAACATGTGCCTGCTTTAAAGACAGTGGTCAAGTACTGAAATGTGAAATAATAGCTCTTCACAGCTACATGGTTTTTCTACAGAAACGTTGTCATTAACAGCTGTAAATGACTGATTCAATATGTCTTTCTGTGTTTAACTGCGAACCTTGACCACCTTGCTTGGAAACTGTTTACTGGTTGTTACCTTGAATGTTATTTACCATTGGATAACAAACCCCAGTGTTATCCAACCTTTCCCACTTCACTACCACTCTCAAATCTTAGTCAGAATGTTGACCTGGTTATCGTCTACTACAGGAAGTGCTTTCAGTCAAGGTAATTCCGGTATGGGAACACATGACCATATGTCCATATTCAGAGGTTAAGTTGTTGAGTATCTATGAATTCTTAATATCAGATAATTGGGCTGTTCATATCATATTGACCTTGAGATTCTGTGCTCACCATCCTTCAGGAAATGTGCTCAACCAAACAGATGTATGTGCTCACCTCACCAGGGATGGTGTGCTTAATGAGAGGGGTTTTGCTATACTGTGCTCACCTATAACATAAGGATTGTGCTCAGCTGGCCAATACGTCAGGGATGGTAAGACAACAGAAGGGTTATGGTACAGTCAGTCACAGCTCCCTGAATGCTACAGTTTATTTTTGTGACCTCTCCTTTGATCTTACTGTTACAACTAGACATGTACTAGCAGAACATCCACACCAGTTGAAATCATCTCAGATGGAACTACAGATAGAAGAGTCAGGCATCACGTCTTTATTCAATATTTTTCCATATGTCTTCTACTCATTTGCATCAAAACAAACTATGTGTCAATAGAATCATTGTTGTATTCCATAATAACACATTATAAAGATCAATGATAAGGGATCACAGGTACCCATTTTATTTCTACCAATATGTGACAGTTAACGTAATCAGTTGTGCATTGACACAGTTGGCTGCTGACACATTGGTATAGAATGCAGTATTATCACCGGTAGTACTGATGAAAGCAGGGAGATGGGATAGTGTAGCAGTTAAGGCATGTGTTCGTCACACTAAAAACAATTCCTCACATGGGCACAATGTGTGCAGCCCATCCCTGGTCTCCCGTGCTGTGATGTTGTTGGAATGTTGCTTAAAGTGACAGAAAACCAAACTCACTCACACACTGATGAAAACCACATGCCTGTCAACAACAGTCATTTATAAAACATGAACGCTTATGTGCAAAATAAGTTTTTATAGATCAAGAATATAGATAGTATTATAACAAGAGACACCTAGTAATGATGTTCAGTGACTGTGACTGACTGTTGCTGTAGCTCAGTTCATAATACTGTACTCAATGTAATTAAAACTCACTCATAAAACTTAATGACATAGCCTTGCATCAAAGTTGTGTTGTTACAGGTGAGGTAAAATATCCCCTTTCCAAAATCTTCCAAAAACGCAATTAATTTATTTGCTGTACAGTGTAAGAAGGTTCAAATTTATGGAGGCTCTAATTGACCATTAGAAGGGAAATGTTTCGAAGTACCTAAAGGTCTGGTGATGAAACTACATCAAGCACAATATTATGTGTTCCAAAACCATGCTTCATGTTGTCCTGTGGGCATGTCATAGCACCAAGTTAACTCTGTTCCAGCGGACACAGCAGTGATTAACTTGATCACATAACGCCCACTTGCCTGGTCTTTGACCAAACGACAATTTGGACTTAAATAGGAATGATTTAGTGATGCACCGATGTTCTCCTTAATGGATAACTCGGTGCCATCAGCCAACCTGTTCCCATCCAGGTACAAATTGTTGGGCAAGTCAATTAATATTTGGCGTTTGCCCTGCTGTATATACACTGCATCCCTGGCAAGCATTTCATCCCTGGTAATAATCTCCCCAAGGTACTCACACACTATCTGACCTTTCAGATAGTCACTGGTTGCAAAATAACCGTGACCTTTAGTTTCATTAATGTACTCCACCTTTGGTGGTGTACATACCCAGCTAGAGGACACCTCTGTAGCTCCACGTGGCAACCTGGGGAGACACATCTCATAACCCCTGAAAGGATAACTAACAGGAGTGTACCCCTTCGACAAGGCCATAGCCCTGAACTGTTCGGAGAACCTTTTAGGTCCTTCAGCCAGTTCAATCTGAACCTTATCCTTCGTCCACCACTTCACATAATGGATGTATCGCTCTCTCAGATCCTTAGTTGACACTGGCTGCATTCCATGAACTAAAACAGCTTTAACTATTAAATCAAAATACTTGGAGAGAAATGGCAAATCAGTTTTTGAATGACGTGGGTCAATACTCAGTCCCGACTGCCTCTCCCGGATTGTTGGTTCTGAAACAATGTATGCTTGACGATGAAACCTCTGTACAGACTAATGAATGTATACAAAGTAGTATTTGTAGCGTGTGTGAATGGGCACTCATTCTTCTTTTCATTTGGTATCTTGCGGTGTCTTGGGTACAATGTTTCAAGCCCATTTGGGGTCTCCCCTACCTTGATATTGCTACAATGTTGCTAAAAAGCCATGTACATCCATACTCTCTCACTCACTCACTCACTCTGTTGTGTTATAGTGAACATGCATCTGTTAAACATCACAAATTTAGTTTCTCTTTATTAAAGGCATGTACTTGTACATGTACATTCTGTTGATCATTGCATTTTCTGGTCCATAGTCAGTTATTTAAAGAACTCTAGTATATAGCTGGAATTGTGTTCATTGCCATGTTAAACTGAAATCACTCACTCATTCTCCATGCGATTTATTCATCATTCATCAATGTATTGTCTGGTCTGGACTTGATTGTTTAGAGATTACCTATATAGAGTGGGAATATTGCTCAGGGTGGCACTAAACAAAACTCACTCACTACTCACTTCACTCACTACTCTCTCACTCTGAGGGTTAACAAACCAGCCTGGGAATGAATGTGTCACCTCTTCAGTATCTGATGGGTTGAGGAACCAGGGTAAGGGTGTGGCATCCCTTCAGCATCTGAGGGTTTAAGGAAGTGACACCACTTCAGTATCTGAGGGTTTGAGGTAGTTGGACCCCTTCAGTATCTGAGGGTATAGGGAAAAAGAGTAAGGGTGTGCCACCCTTCCGTTGTCTGAGGGGATAAGGATGCAGGGTAAGGGTGTGCTACCCCTTTGATATCTGTGGGGGTTAAGGAACCAAGTCACTGACGGCATCAGGTGGTCACGCTCGCTGACTTGTTTAAGACATACATTGGTTCCCAGTTCGTGCTTATCTATGCTCATGCAGTTGATCACTGTATTGTCTGGTCCAGAGTCTATTATTTACACACTGCCACCATATGGCTGGAGTATTGCTGAGTGCGGCGTAAAACGTACCTCACTAAATAACTAAGAAGCCTGGGTAAGAGTGTGTCTCTTAGGGGTTAAAGAACCAGCGTAAGGGCGTGTCACCCCTTTGGTATCTTCGGAGGTAAGGAAACGGTGGAAAGACTTCCACCCGTATCCCCCCTTAAATTTATTACCAGACACATCATATTGATTCCATCAGTCTCTCATTCAATCATTCTATGGTGTCTTTAGTCACTATTAGTGCGTCGCGAACCAATCAGCCACATACTCCCACATTCACACATCCATTTTCCATTTATGTTTACCTGTGTGTTTAGTTTACAACTGGAATGTATTAATATTATCATAGATAATGATCCCCATCATATGACACCAACATACAGATAAGGCAGTGTATGAGGGAATGAAATAGAAAAGGAATAAAATAAAAATTGTCCTGTAGCAATTACAATTTCTGCATCTTACTTCACTGTTGCACCACTGATGTTGCAATACACTTACGAAGAGCTGGTGTTGTGGCCGCTGCCCTCGTGCTTGCCCGCAATTGTCTGGACATCTGTCAATGAAACAGATCCAATTTTGTAGTCAGATTATACAATTTGGGGCTGAGTCATGGCCGCTACATGTTTTCTTGGAATGACAGAAATTTCGTTTGACATTTGTGCGGTGGGTTTCTAAATGAACGTGTTTAACATTTATACATAGCGAATTTCCACACAAATGAGAACAATCCAGGTTTGATGGAAGTGACAACACATCATGGTGAATCATGTATGCCAAACGATGAACAAGAACCTGTTTGAATTTTGACCCTCCTGGAAATTTTATGTTCATCCTTCCATACAAAGTAAACTTTCCCGATGTAGACCCTTTCCAAATTAAGCAACCGTTGTCTTCCTGTGACCTTTCTGTGTGAAAGGCAAGTTTTGCCGAATACTTATCTTTCCAAACCTTGTAAGGTACGTCCATGTTTCCCCAGTGTTCTGAAAAATGTGTTACTGTTATTGAGTGTATGCAGTAAATGTCTACACATGAATTGTAACCCATCCTTCTTGTCTAAGTCTATCCCAAAAGGTGTAGCCATGCCTCCTAGCACATATAACCTATCCTACTTGTCATAGTCTATCCTAGCACATGTAGTCCATCCTCCTTGTCCCTATCCTAGCACACGTAGCCCGTCCTTGTCTGAGTCTATCCCCAAAAGTGTAGCTCTTCCTTCTTGCACAATTCTTGAGCCTATCCTAGGACATGTAGCCTGTCTTCCAAGTCTGCCAAGAGAGTCTACACCGAAAGACATTATGCATTGAAACAGTCACTGATGATACGTATTTTTAGCATTTTTAATTTTATCTGCAATGTTCATGCTGGTATGTTTAAAGTGTATCATGCCCAATGTGTCGTGGTTTGGTTATACAGTTCTGGAGGAACTTTTTAAAAACAGAATTCATGTTGAAACACAAAGAGTCAAATAGTATCATGCTTTACAATATATCTCCTGTATTTCTGTATTATGTGAGGGCAGTGGGTAGGAAGCGTCATGCAGTGATCACAACATGACCTCCATACTTACTATTTATTGCTTGCTTGTCTGCTATGTATCTGAAATTAGAGAAATATATTAATAAAATTCTTATGCAACTATCACCAGTATCAGACAGGCCTGATTAAAGCTTTATCGTCAAGAGGTGACAATGTTGGCATAAACATATTATTTGGCTGCTGTCAAGGAGACTCACATCCAAGAATCAAATCCTGTCTGTCAAATTAAGAAATTATCCGATCATGAATGTATCTATTCTGTTTTACAGAATAATAATAATGATGGTTTAGAAATAAAGTAGTATGTTATTGTTTATCAATTGCATTGAGCTAAAGAAAATATAACCACATGCGTTACAAAAACCTATTTCCTGCAGGTTTGTTTTTAGTTTATCTATCAACAGCATTTCTTGCATACAATATTTTTGTATTGTAATGTATCCAAACATGTACGTTGGATATACACATATTCCCAAAAGGAATACAGACAACGTATTTGAAAGTGCTTTAATGTGATCATTGCATATTTCATCAACAATGTATTTGTCAAATGTGCATGGACATCCTCGTCCGCCATTTTGTCTCGCATGCGCCGACCACTACCACTAAAGAATCTGTAAAATGAAACACAGACGTTACTTATGCTTTGTCCATTGCATAACATGGTATGAAAATCAAAAACCACAAGTGTACATTTCTTAACAGTTGCGAGACTTGATACTCTACAATTTCAAGGGAAGTCTAACCACCATAAACATTATTTTTACGTTTAACAGCAGTAAACGCCTAGCCACATGGAGTTTCTTGCACAATTCAGATGTACATGATGAGAGTTATGAACATGTATGAACAATGGTTTGGGTACCTAAGTGTTCACAAAACGGTGAGCATCTCTTGCCATACCAACTGCACCATCCGAAGCAAATGAAAGGTCAGTCATTTGTACAAAAACATGGAAACTGTTGTCAAAATGTGCATTCCGTGGAAAATTGTTTTTGTCATTAATTGGGAAAATTTGGAAATGACGCAAAATTTATTACTTTACAATTTCAGTGTTGTTCTTTGCTGAAAGTTAGTTCACGGTTTTAGATATTTATCTGACGTGTGTATGATAGTTTCGAGTTTAAGTCACCTGGAGTTACCAAATGAAGAAATGGAAGTTTCAAAATAACCTCAGTCCAAACATGCTAAAATCAGCGTGTATGAATTATACTTATCATAGCTCTGTATGACATGTAACACAGTATAACCCAGACACCTGGGCCACAACTGAAACACAACATTCAGTCAGGTCAGACAGGGAGCAGGTTAACTCTCTACTCCCTAGTAGTGCTTAGACATCTAGGCCACAAATGAAACACAACATTCAGTCAGGTCAGACAGGGAGTAGGGGTAACTCTCTACTCTCTACTAGTGGCTAGACATCTAGGCCACAACGGAAACACAACATTCAGTCAGGTCAGACAGGGAGTAGGGGGTAACTCTACTCTCTAGTAATGGTTAGACATCTAGGCCACAACGGAAATACAACGTTCAGTCAGGTCAGACAGGGAGTAGAGTAACTCCCCAGTTGATGTTACGGTTATGGGTAGACACCTAGGCCACAGCTGAAACAGAACTCATGAGTTCAGTATCTGGGGGGTGTTAAGGAACCAGGGTAAGGGTGTGTCACTGCTTCCGTATCTGGGGGGTTAAGGAACCAGAATATGGGTGTGTCACGCCTTCAGTATCTGAGGGGTTAAGGAACCAGGGTAAGGGTGTGTCACTACTTCAGTATCTGAGGGGCTAAGGAACCAGGGTAAGGGTGTGTCACTACTTCAGTATCTGAGGGGCTAAGGAACCAGGGTAAGGGTGTGTCACTCGTTCAGCATCTGAGGGGTTATGGAAGAAGGGTAAGGGTGTGTCACTGCTTCAGCATCTGGGGGGTTAAGGAACCAGAGTAAGGGTGTGTCACGCCTTCAGTATCTGAGGGGTTAAGGAACCAGGGTAAGGGTGTGTCACTGCTTCGGTATGGGAGTGTTTGAGGAACCAGGGTTAGAATGTGTCACTAATTCAGCATCTGAGGGGTTAGGGAACCAGGATAAGGCTGTGTCACTCCTTCAGTACCTGAGGGTTAAGGAATCAGGGTAAGCATGTGTCACTCCTTCGGTGTCTGAGGGCTTGTATGGTTAACCCTCTGGGAGTAGGAGTTGCTCTTCTGGTGCACAACAGTTTCAACTCAACACACCCAAAAGTAATACATGAGTAGTGCAGAACATCTCTCCAGAATGTACAACATTCAGTGAGGTGTGTCAATCCACCATGCATGAGATAGCTTTGCTGAGATTTGTTTATTTTACTTGAGGCAAAGTTAGTTTTCAACCATGTGATGTATATTTTATGGAGAACTTTACTTATTCAATCTGTAGCTATATATATATATATATATAGTGGTACTATGTTGTCTGTAGAAAGTTCATGTGGTTGCTTCTGTCTTAAGACAAATACAAAGACAAACTTTGTTAACATCAAACTTGCATTGTGTACAGTTATTGTAACTTTCTGGTCAGTACCACATTACTTTCATATGTTTATGATGGTGTTGAAACAGCTGAGTTGGGTACTACTCCGTCAGTTACAAATTTCTCAGTATGTGTTATATATATTACTTTTCTTGCAAGAAGACAGACGTGATGCCAGTAAACAAGTACAATGCATACCAATATTTTTTAGAAGTGTAGAAATATCTTTAAACATTACCCTAGCAAATATATGGCTGGAAAGAAGTGAGGTAGCTTTTTGATGAAACAGGTGTTCGAATGGTAATATTTTCTTTAATAATTTTCCTGAAAACAAAGTGTAAATTGATAAATTATCCCTTGCCCTAGCGCCACATAAAAGTTCACATTTTACAGGTAGAACACTAGATATTCTTCTAAATACAATTACATAAGTTTGTATCACATCACCTTCAAATTATAAGATCGAACATATGTTTCTATAAAAGCTGTAAAATATTCTTTCTTTTTTTAACATTTTGCTGTCACTCTTTTGGGAAAGAAAGTCCTGCATAACAATGAATACGTATGCTTATTTTTATGATGTTTTACTCACCTTTAGACATTACTCATGAAAACTTACTATTCTTACAGGGCCAGATTTCCATATTGTATGTTGTAAATATGTGACTGCCATCACCAAAATGGATATACAGGACACCATTACAGAACTAGAACCTTAAAAAAAAATTTTAAGTGCAGAAACCTAACCAAAAAGAAATGGCTGAGAAAAAAATGTTCAGTTTTTACATTTGAAATGACAATAGATATACATAACATATTTGGAAGCAGTAATGCACATTGCCCGCCAGTTTTTAAAATGAGAAGAAAAAAAAAAACAATGGGTAAAGTGATATTACAAAAAAAACCCCCAAAACCCCCAGAATAAAAAAACAAAAGTATGATTTTTACGTAATTTAGCTAGAAATCATCGTACAATTACAGACTTTGACGAACATATGTAATTGGCACCATCAACGTCTGCTTCAACTCTCAACCCAGCGTCCAGGCGGAGACAGTGGACATAAAACCAACAATAGACACGCGGAGATTTGCTATGGTGTATGAAGTGGAGCTGAGGGGAATAATGGAAATGGCATTATCTAAAGCCAAAGAAACACTGCATGGGGTGTACATGTCTTCAAACGTAAGAAATCCAAAAAACAAAGAGAAACATTTAGAGTTATGTCCCCTGCCACCCACATGATAACAACAACCATGAAAAATGAACCTGGAGGGCTTGACATCGCGTTTAATTTCTTCACTGTTCATAATACATAGAAAACGTGTAATAATTTCGAAATTTGCTTTCCTAGTTGTGAATCAAATTAACACAGTAAAAACAAAAAAGGACATATTACTAACTTAATCGGTGAATGCCATGTTCCATTGTGTTTGACACTATTATATTTGTTAGAAAAATATGTATATAAATACTCACTGAATTCAATTCAGGTCACTGTCTTTTATAGAATGGTTGGATTTCCGTGTATATGGAAGGGAATTCCAGTTTCTGGCAAGCTCTGAGCTGAATGAGAGGCTGAGGTTGTTCTATGCCGAAGTTCGTAACGTGAATGGCCATATGTACTCCAAGTCAACCTTTGTCGGCCTAAGGGCTGCTATCCTCAGGCACATAAGAGTGTCTCCTCATGATCGCAACATAAACATCCTCCAATATAGAAAGATTTTCACAGAGCAAACAATATACTTTTGTCCATGATCAGATAGGTAAGAAAAGAAGGACTTGACAACACAAAACATCACGCCGCAATTCCATCACCTGAACTTGACATAATGCATGAAGTTTCGACTCAAATAACCCTCTTGGTTTATTTGGTAGGTTGGGTTTGATCCGACACTCGGTTTCGCTCGTCGTGGTAAGATGAACCAACGTGAACTTGCCGCTTCACCGTTCAGAGTTGCCACGAATGGAAATACAAACAAGTATATTGAAATGACACATTCCGAAATGACAAAAAATCCCTGTGGTGACCTGAAAGATGAAGTTGAGCCCAACAAGCGAATTTATGCCACCAACACACGGTTCTGCCGAGTATCCTCATTTGAAAAATATGTTTCACACATGAATCCCGATAACAATGCTTTCTTCCAGCAGCCAAAATCAACTGTTTCCCTGTCTGAAACTGTCTGGTATAACATCCGTCCGCTGGGCAAAAATTATCTTGCATTGTTCATGAAAGACATCAGTAAACATGCCGGTCTTGAGAACACATACACAAACCACTGCCTTCGTGCAACTGCCGTAACCTTGTTGTCTCTCTATGCACATATATACATTGTTGCCTTTTCCACATGCCAAACGAAAGTGTAACTACCAATAACTACTTCCAGTAGTCAGGGTCAGCTGACCAGTCCATGTTGTCAATAGGGGTGCTCATGGGTTTTAAGCGTTTCTTCCCATTAAAAAAATCTTGATGGTGAGAAGAACGGCCCAAGGTGCCTACTACCACTAAGAATAATAGTAGAAATTGAATGAACTTCCTGCCTTGAAACAGTTGGTTTGCTGTCATTTTAAACCATTTTGAAATTAATTAAGTGGTGTCAGTGTTTGCATGCCACGGAGGGCTCTTGGTAGAGATACCTTGGAATGTGGATCGTTCCAACTACATTTATTGCAGGGTATATAGGTTGTTCATTTTCATATTTTGCACAAAGCAGACAAGATATTTTATTTTGTAATCGTTTTCATGTAATACAAGCCTCCTGTTATTTGAGGCCCATATTCCTTGCCATGATGGCAGAATAATACCACTTTGAGAAACTCCCCTACAGCAGTTCTAGATGCTACCATGGGAACCAGCTGAAACGACTGGCTGACGGCTTCACTGCTGTGCCCGTACTCGAGGTCAATGACTGCGACAGGAAAATGTGTGTGCATCTCTGGGTTTACTTTGTGGTTACAATGCTGACGCCGTCGGTTCCAAATGTATTCCTGTGCTTCAAATACTCAATAACACCCGGAAATTAGCAAACACGGGATGCTCATCTCCTAAATGTCTATGAATACAGAACCAAATTAGTCCACGATAGTTTGTACCTATGTGCAACTAATTACAAAAGTGAAAAAAGTTTGGCATTATGAAAAAAAAACCCACTGAATACCATAATCACCCTACTATTTTACATTTTTTGAAGCAGCCCTACCATTAAACAGCTGTATTAAACAGCAATCACTTATTTATTACATTATGTCATGAAGCATTATTATCTACATTTCTATCACATTAATAGCAAAAAAGTATGATATTTGCCTGTCTGATTAGCGTTAAGTTCCCGCCCATTCACAGTGGCTGACACCAACTTGAAAT
Source organism: Haliotis asinina (assembly GCF_037392515.1). Taxonomy (NCBI): domain Eukaryota; kingdom Metazoa; phylum Mollusca; class Gastropoda; order Lepetellida; family Haliotidae; genus Haliotis; species Haliotis asinina. The sequence continues at coordinate 9,929,147 of NC_090292.1, forward strand.
ATCCAGTCGTCTTGAGCCCGTCCAAAATAAATTACTGTCAATCATGCACTCATGTCCAACTTCAAATACACGGTACTGTCAATCCACCAACATTTCATTTGCAGACACAGTCGTCCCCTCACCGGCCGAAACAATATTATTCTTCCATTCTGTTCAGTTACTCACAGTTACTGTCGAGTTCCACCCGCCTTCACCATGCCCCGCATAGGGCACGGAAGGTCGTCAATGGAACGAAAGAGCATGCGTTATATTGGTCATTGCAAAATGTAGAAAAGTACTGTTTTAAAAAAGCATATTCACTAAAATTGAATAAACGGTCTAAACTTTCATCACCTGAAGCTTCACACTTCACAATTTGAGGTCATATCCGCCATGACACGCGGTTATAGAAACTAGCAACGCTACAAGTTAAAAAAAACTGCAGAACACTAACATCAGTAGTCTTATGCCAATAAGTGTACAGTGAGTACACGGTACCGGCCACTCTCATCACATTTCTTTCTCAAAGTGGTTCTGTCATTCAAAAGTAGTATGGTGTTACAATTGCCGGCAATCGTTTGTAGTTCAAACATGGCGGAAAGTTCGTTAACCAAAGTCACTGCACTAATCACGTCACATTTTAAAAATGTGCACTGTTTGAAGTACGTGTTACCCCACCAAACGCTAACACTATTGTAATCATCATTACAAGTTGTATGTTGCACACGTAGTAGTTGACCGTCCTAATTCACAGTTGACCACTTATGTTTCATGTCACGTTACCCTTTGCGCCATTATTCAGGGCACCCGTCCGCAAATATGTAACAGAACGTTAACAGTTTAAATTCTGTTTAATTTTTATATATTATGAATCACTGACCTGGTAATCTGAAATAATTTCACCATTAGGCCTCACACAAATCACACAACCAGGATGCATTCTGTAACAAAACAAGACACCCATGAAAACATTACTTACCCCAACTGTGGAAAGTTCAGAATGGAGCTCAAAAGTCCAATTCTAACGCGGGCTGTTTGTCTATTGGTCAGTTGATGAGCAATCAACCAATCCAAATGGTCGTTGTCATGTTTCCGCCACGTGTTCAGCTAATTAGTATGCGCTATTCCACCCATCAGCTTCACGCCCACCCGGGGACGTCAGGGGCAGCACACTCCATTCTCACCTCGCTTCCTATCGCGCTCGCACATGGTCAAAGGGCAGACAACTTTGGCCATACTTTCAGGCCCACATACTGGAAATGACAACAACACTGGATGGGCTTCTCTTTCCCTTTAAGGTAAGTGCAGGCAGGGTATATTTTCGCTGTCAGCACCACATGAAATAACACGCAACGTGTTGTATTCACTTTACAAGTACATTACGTCAAAGTGAACAAATAGTCTCAACTTTAATCATTTAAAACAGCCTCTGCCTCTCCCAGCCACATGAGCTGACATTCTCGGCACAGCGTGCTACAATAACCTTAATATGGAAACGTGAGGAACGACAGAATACAGGTTATCTGTTTATCGAGAGGTGTGTAGAGCGTGGAAACTCATGTTAGTCGAACCATGCGACTAACGGTTTGATTGTTCGTTTTCTTTACAGTGTGTTGACACTGTTGGTAAACATACGACCAAAGCGGAAGTTAGCTGTCATGTTTCCGCCAGTCAATTTATCTTTTGGAATTAGTGTAGATATTGATACATATAAGTTCACATGAAACCACTCAATCATTGAATCATTCCCAAAAGCTTCAATTCAACAAACCTAATAATGAAATAATATATATGTACTAAAACATTTAGGCAGCATAGCACATCAGGTTGCATTGCCCATCCATGTCAGGATACAGTTAGTTTGTGAGTGTTGGGCTATACCAGGCGATCAGATCAGAAATGTGTGACGCATTACCCAAAGTACCCCCGCCCTTTCCCTTCAACCCTGCGTATATCTTATCATTATACTTCAGTTTATGTTTTCTGATTCTTTGTACACGTGTATGTACAGAAATGTTACAACGGTACGTAAACGTAAGCAAGTGATGTTGCACTGGTCTATACGGGTAGCTTAGTGGTTTAACTGTTCTCTTTTCACGCCAAATGTCGGGTTTCCATTGTCAACATGGTTAAAGCCATTACTAGCGTTCCCCGCCGTCATATTGCTGGAATAATGCTAACGTTCGTTCGTTCACAAAAATTCCCCTCTTTTTCAAATCATTCCCTGCCTCAGAGCCGCTTTGCAGTGTCGTCTCTGCAGCAGATATTTTACCAGTGGTCAGAAAAGTTTGATGAAACTAATTCTTCTTTTGAGAGCAGAACCAAAATAAGTCATAACACGCCACATGTTTCGCCATTCGCCACCAATTTAAACATGACTTTGAATATTGTGCACTCTTTGTGAAGTTGGCTGACCTACATGGAAGCGCGTTGAACCCCAACCTGAACGTCCTGGGTTCCAAACGTTCAAGACATGTTGCTGAAAGTATTGCTGTATAGACATACAAAACCACAGAGAAAATGTTTCTGTGCCTTGATACAAGCACGGTGATCAGTATAGTTTATGGAAAAGTAAACCCGTGGAAATTACCACTTACTTTCGATCAGACTTGAAGGCACGTCGTTAGTATGAGTTTCCGTGAACGGCTAGCTTTTAGATATTTGTAGGGCGCTTCAGTTACTTAGCGCTACCTCTGTTAACCCAGAGGAGGAAATGTAATAAGACACAATCAAACGAGCGTTTGAGCTATCACAGTAAAATTTGCTTTGCATAGAAATGAGCGATATATCTCTATGACCTAAGGGTCTCTAAGGGTCACTATCAGATTTTACGTACTGGTGTAATAATGCTTGAACGCCAAACATCTGCACAAGTACTGTTATCATAGCAATATGAAAACAGTCTGTTTGGAATCATTAGATGTCACCCATGGGCTAGGCTGCACCTGAATTATTATGCTGTCACTATCTTTTGTGCATCAGTATAACTTGTTTATTATTTACATTGGTATTATGGTATACCATGCTGACAGTCTTATTATGTATTTGGTTAACAGAATAATATTTCATAACAACATGACCGTAATAACAGTTTAAGGGTTTGTGTTATTTATTTTCAGGATATAATCATAACATAAATATGTTTTTTTATCTATATATGATCAGTCTCATGCCATACATTGGGACATGTTGGTGGAGTGGCCAGTTGGTGAATATAGTCGCTACTCACGCCAGATACAACAGGTTCGGTTCCATTTATGGACAAAGTGCAAGAAACATTTCGTGCACTCCCTGTCGGATCATTAACGGAACATTGCTAAACGCCGAATAAAACTAAACTATCTCATTTTATAACCTGGACAATCTCAGGTTATACATACTTAAGCTAAGCTACATACTTAAACTAAATATGTGACCCGTGAAGGTAGAATAGAATAGACCTTCAGCAACCCATGCTTGCCATAAACGGCGACTATGCTTGTCGTAACATTCGACTAACGGGATCGGGTGGTCAGGCTCACTGACTTGGTTGACACATGTCATCGGTCTCCAAATGCGCAGATCGATGCTCATGTTGTTCATTACTGGATTGTCTTGTCCAGACCCGATTATTTACATACCGCCGCCGTTTAGCTGGCATATTGCTGAGTGCGGCGTAAACTAAACTCACTCACTCACTAATAACTTTGTCTACATGACTTCGCTCAAGAAGAATATGATGAAGACCCAAAACCTTGTCTGGTCAGTTTATATCTGACGACACCCATTTAAAGTGCGGGTCAGACCTTGGATAAGCGCCATCAGATGTGCGACCATCAGTTGACTGATATTGTGTGACCAGATTTTAGTTTTTCGAATTCTTACAATTATTGCCCTTGCACCTTGTTTACCTGTGGTCATTTCTGGCGGATTAAAACCAACAAAGCCCATCTTCAAGGGAAGGAACAGAGGTTTTTTGCTTACAGAATGTAGTGTGGAACACATATATATCCATGGGGGTGTCTAGAAGTCTGGCGACAGAGAGTTGGAACATTTTCCCAACCCGTCAAGCGAGCCACATGGCATGTCCCCGTTATTACGCTACCAGGTGGGGGACAGACAGTAGGCAGGTGTGTGGATTTGTACTTCATGACGCTCTTGATGACATGTGGAGACACTGAAAGGAACCCTGGTCCGCCCAGACGATGCCCACCATCTAGTCAACCAGGTATACAGACTAGATTGTCAAGTCAGAATGTTTCCTGTGAACTAGATAACCCTACAACAATGGCAGACCTCGGTGTATCGCTAAAGGCCATCCAAGATTCTATCAGCTCCCTTAATAGGAAATTTGATCATTTTACAAGTGAGTTTATTGAGAAACTCAATGTCTTGAAAAATGAAAACACTAATCTAACTGAGAGAACTGGGTTTTTTTGGAGAAGATTGACACACTTTAAGCTCATTCAAGACGCAACAACCTGATCTTCTATGGATTGACAGAGAACAAGGGTGAAACATGGGAACAAACAGAGTCTAAAGTGAGATCTTTCTGTAAAGATAAAGAAATTATTGAAGATATTGTCACAGTTCCAATCGAGAGGGCACATAGATTGAATGCTAAAGGAAGCAGCAGACCAATTATTGTTAAATTTGCAAAATATAAAGACAAACAAACAGACGTAAAATCATCCAGACAAATTCTTAAGGGTGACACGCAATATCGTGTGTCCGAATATCTCACTGAGAGGGTACAGTGGGTGAGGTCGCAACTTTTCCCAGCAAAGGCCAGAAGTGAAGGAAAGTTTTCATTTCTCAGTTATGACAAACTTATCACTGAAGGGACAGTGTATGCCAACGATGATTCCAGCAGAGAAATCAAGCAAGTCGGCCAGAGAAACGAGTTCCCCCAGCAGCCAAGTCACATGGGACATGCCTGTCAGACTGTCTGTCAGTTAGTGAACCCAGGTATGTAATACAGCTGATAATGTCAGTCCGTCCGTCGGTCCATCCGTCGGTGATGATGTTTATGTCCATTTCTGGTGTTAACACGTATTCCAGACAAATAGCAAGACTTTGGTATTATCCGTAGTCACGCTTTAATCTAGTCACGCTTTAATCCTAACATTAAGCCGAGAGAGAGAGAGAGAGAGAGAGACAGACAGAGAGAGAGACAGAGAGACACAGAGAGAGAGAGAGCCTGCGGCTATGATACAATGTATATAATGTACAACAGTGTTTGACGTCACTGGTTGCTAAACGTCCGTTCAGCCTTCCGAGCCAGTGCGCTACGAGGTTTATTCACCTCTTACTTTAATACATGTTTACAATCTAACAATCACTATGCAACAACTTCTTTCAATGTAACTCGCATACAGCCGAGGACTTGTCAGACAGTACCAGTTGAAATAATATAATAATATGAAAAGTATATTCTTCACATTAAAATATATGTACACGTTTTCAGAATGATAATACTATGGGTCTTTCTGGCAGGGGCATCTGTTTCCTATGAACATAGAATGGTTTACCAAAGTTCAGCCATTGCATCAACCACTGTTTAACGTATCTCCGTCACTATCAAACACTGGTGTATACGAGGTCAGTCACACTATCAACCACTGGCTTGTGAAAGCTCACTCTATCAAACACTGACTTGTGAAAGGTCTGTCCAACTATCAGCCACTAGATTATACAATCTCAGTCACACTATCAACCACTGGTTTGTAGAAGCTCACTCTATCAAACACTGACTTGTGGAAGGTCTGTCCCACTGTCAGCCACTAGATTATACAAGTTCAGACACAGTAATTCAGTATTTCCACAATAAAAACTTCCCATCCTATCTCAAAGAACTCATTTCCCCTTACTCACCCCAGCGGAATATCAGATCATCCAGTGACTCTCTCTTGACTCAACCAAAATCACTAAATGCACTATTCAAACGTGCCTTCTCATTCGATAATCCACAACTCTGGAATTCGCTTCCCCCCAACCTCAGAAATACACCCACTAAAGACGCCTTTAATTCACAGTTTGAGACTTACCTATTTCTACCTGTGGACCAGTAGATAACCATTCGCTGTTTTATGTACATATGTTCCAGATTTATCAGTGTATTAGCGCCAATGAGCATCTGTAAGGTGGACATTAGGCGCTTTACAAATGTGTTATTGTTTATACTTTAAACTTAAATGAATGAATCTCGATTTGTTTCATTAAGCGATTTATTATCATTATTATTATTTTACTTTAAAGTTAAATGAATGAATTTCCGTTTGTTTCAAAATCATAATAACGGCGACGTACTTATTAAGTCTTAGCACTAGAGAATAAAACTAGAACTCTACATTTCCCAATGCAAGCACGATTACACATTCAGATAAATGCAGTGAAATGCACCTACTGAATGTAAGTCTCAGACAGAGTCATTTATGTATTGCCCATGGTTTTTCATTTGTCAAAGTAACAAAACGCGTCACCGCTCAACACAAATGGCTCTGTACTAAGCTAAGCGGAGTTACGCCCCTTTCTTTGTGCTTTGCAGTCGTCTTTTGAAAACGTGATGAAAACTCGCTTTCTGTCACCTAGTCAAGATCTTTTTCATTTCGAATACCAAACCTGTAGTTGATAGTGTGAGTGAATGAGTGAGTGATTTATTTCTTCAACAAGGGTCTGTCTTCACATATCATTTATGTTTTTTATGCAGTGTGGGTGAGTATGGTTTTACACTGCTGTTAGCAATATTCCAGCAATATCACGGCCGGGGGACACCAGAGATGGATTCCAGACAGTGTACCCATGTGAGGAATCGAATCCAGGTCTTGTGCGCGACGAGCGAACGCTTCAGCCACTAGGCTACCCAACCGTCCCAATTTACCCGATGCCCTGTGGCCTGTGGCCAGTGAGTAACACACCATCTACACCATGGAGTAACCATTTCACGATCCCGTGCATTTAAGACAGCTGTTGACAAATCAGTGGTTAATGCGTGTCCACTCATTAAGAGTTCTATCGTCTGTACTGTTTGTATTCCTCCATTTACACCCCATGAGCGGTTGGAAGTTGATAAATGTATCTTTCTTACAAAACGTGTTATCACTCTTACATTTAGAAGAACAATATACCAGGGGAGCGGTTGGAAGTTGATAAATGTCTCTTTCTTACAAAACGTGTTATCACTTTTACATTTAGAAGAACAATATACCAGGGGAACAGTTGGAAATCGATGAATGTTTCTCACTGACAAAACGTGTTATCACTTTTACATTTAGAAGAACAATATACCAGGGGAGCGGTTGGAAGTTGATAAATGTCTCTTTCTTACAAAACGTGTTATCACTTTTACATTTAGAAGAACAATATACCAGGGGAACAGTTGGAAATCGATGAATGTTTCTCTCAGACAAAACGTGTTATCACTTTTACATTTAGAAGAACAATATACCAGGGGAGCGGTTGGAAGTTGATAAATGTCTCTTTCTTACAAAACGTGTTATCACTTTTACATTTAGAAGAACAATATACCAAGGGAGCGGTTGGAAGTTGATAAATGTATCTTTCTTACAAAACGTGTTATCACTCTTACATTTAGAAGAACAATATACCAGGGGAGCGGTTGGAAGTTGATAAATGTCTCTTTCTTACAAAACGTGTTATCACTTTTACATTTAGAAGAACAATATACCAGGGGAACAGTTGGAAATCGATGAATGTTTCTCACTGACAAAACGTGTTATCACTTTTACATTTAGAAGAACAATATACCAGGGGAGCGGTTGGAAGTTGATAAATGTCTCTTTCTTACAAAACGTGTTATCACTTTTACATTTAGAACAATATACCAGGGGAACAGTTGGAAATCGATGAATGTTTCTCTCAGACAAAACGTGTTATCACTTTTACATTTAGAAGAACAATATACCAGGGGAGCGGTTGGAAGTTGATAAATGTCTCTTTCTTACAAAACGTGTTATCACTTTTACATTTAGAAGAACAATATACCAGGGGAACAGTTGGAAATCGATGAATGTTTCTCACTGACAAAACGTGTTATCACTTTTACATTTAGAAGAACAATATACCAGGGGAACAGTTGGAAATCGATGAATGTTTCTCACTGACAAAACGTGTTATCACTTTTACACTTAGAAGAACAAGCTTGGCATCTATAGTAACAATGCTGATATTGGTGCTGATATAAGGTCAAGTAGAGTATCATGACTTGCATCAATAATTGATACTTATGTCCATATACAATAGATGCTTATCCAATGAAGACCTTGGTTACTGGAGTTGAGAGCTAGGTAATGGAACAGACTGTTGTGCCGGGATCCAGGCACCCTATTCAAAGACCTGTTCACCATGTCAGTAGCATAGCAGATACTCCAGAGGTCAGTCATAGTATCCAGTTCAGAAGCGACAGTTATCTGGTGAAACTTGACAGAGAATTAAAAGTTATCAAACACTTTCTTCTGCACCTGCCTAAACAGCTTAAAGGCAATATGGCGATCAAGGTATAGCTTTAAAATACACAATGACATATAGACGTGTAACACTGTATATTATTTATTATACGTCCTCAGTAAAGTATATATTCAGAGTTGTGTTGGGCCGAGTCCGATTCATTATTGGAACACTCACTCTCAGAATGGGGTACTTAATTTCCAGCACACAAAGACAATTATCCAGTCCACTTACACATGACAGCTTCCACAAATCGGTAGTCGGGCAACTCGAAGACTGGATCAAATACTTTATGTTCCCCTCTGACACGTGTAAATTAGCATGGCGACCACGGTCAATGGCTTTGAAAACATTGTGCAATTTAGAAAGGGTGAGAGCTATATTTAGAGTGATACTTTCACAGTAAAATACAGATGCTAGTACTTTTGTTATAGAGAACTTCACTGGGAATGTGTTAGCACACATGTAGCATATGTAATTGTTGTAAATCCTGTAACAAAGCCAGATACCAGTGAATGCAACTAGGGTGCAAGGAGGACCTTGTTTAGTGGAGTTGTCAGCTAGGTATTGGAACAGAGAGTTGTACCAGGAGGCAGCCACCCTATTCAAAAACCTATTCACCATGCCAGTAGCATTGCAGATGCTCCTGAGGTCAGTCATAGGTCTGTGCCGGTGTCATGGTATCTAGTTCAGTGGTCAAGTAAATCAGATAAAGGTGATGGAGCACAAACTGTCCAGATTGCAGTATAGTCCAGATTACAGCAGCTAGTCAGGGCTCCAAGGAGCAAAATAAGAAGAAAATAGCAAGTCACGTTTATGGTTACGGTCAAGCAGGGACTGAGGTCGGCAAGTCATTGGTCTGGTATCCCTGCAGCCAGACAAGGGTCCAAATAGCAAGATCCGAGTGGCAGGTGGCGATGTAGCTCAGCTGTAGACCGTGGTAGCTGGATCAGCAGTCCATCCAGAAATTCACACAAGCTAGATCAGGTGCCCATAAACGGAGGTCAAAGATGAAGAACACTGTGTCTCACTTGTCAAAAAGCGTTCTTCCATATAGAAATAACAACTATCGATCTTTGATTGTCTGTCTTATAGACTATACGTTTTAATTCTTTCAGATTATAGAGAAACCCCAAAAGAAGAAGCCACAACAGGGCCCATTCTATCAATTGTTTAAGTTACACCCAGAAGGCGGTGGCTCGTGGGTCAGTCTGGTGAAATAACAACTTTTTGACCATGCTATTGTGCTTGAGTATATCACCACGGTGTATACATCGATGGAAGAAACTAATCTAAAAATTACACCTCTTGGCAGGATGGATTGGACTGTGTTTTCTAGGATACAGACATAGAATTACAGTTGAAAGGTACCGAGGTTTGGACATGTAAACAGTTTGGGCAAAATGTGTGACGCCACATTGAAACATATCTTCGCACTGGGGAAACATAAAATGGTTGCCTTAACTAATTAGAACCCGTCGTGGTCTCGCCCTATAGGTTCATTCAGTTGGCTTGGGGTTGGCAGTTGGCCTGTGCCGGGATTTAAAAAAACCGTTTTAGTTTAGTACGTCTGTTTTTATTTCAGAGCTCAGTCCAATTTACTAGCATCTTGCTTAAATTATAAGATATTTAGTGACATTGGTGGTGTTACAGTCGCATCGTGACTGAAGCAAGATATACATGCTACACAGAGCTTGATTACAAACACCTCTGTTGACAAATGACAGCAACATTACAAATACAACCACAACACTGTAGAATGAATGAATATTGAACCAGCAATTTTCCAACTACTTGCTGCGAGGTGCAGTTTATGTCAATTTCTCATTAAAAAAACAAATCATAAAACACTGCATCAAAGACCGTAAAAATTGACAATTTTTTCTAACAATTATTTCTTGATTCATCAAGTCTGTCCAGAGTCTACTACTTATGGAGAAGTCTGTGAGACGACTATGAGCATGTCTAGGGTGTCATGCAAAACGTTGCTTTTAAATGCTTTGTTGGAGTACAGCCATGTGCAGTCTTGGAAGAATTCCATCCTACAAACCACTCCTTTTGTGACAAGACACCGTGTTATGGGCTGAGTGTTGAGGGGCCAATAGGGGCCAATGTTAACATGCACCTGGTGTTTAACTTGTACAGTGTATTACTGTATTCTATAGATTGTGAAGTATGGAGCACCTGGTGTTTAACTTGTACAGTGTATTACTGTATTCTATAGATTGTGGAGTATGGAGCACCTGGTGTTTAACTTGTACAGTGTATTACTGTATTCTATAGATTGTGGAGTATGGAGCAACTGGTGTTTAACCTCATACAGTGTATTACTGTATTCTACAGATTGTGAAGTATGGAGCACCAGGTGTTTAACTTGTACAGTGTATTACTGTATTCTATAGATTGTGGAGTATGGAGCACCTGGTGTTTAACTTGTACAGTGTATTACTGTATTCTATAGATTGTGAAGTATGGAGCACCTGGTGTTTCACTTGTACAGTGTATCACTGTATTCTATAGATTGTGAAGTATGGAGCACCTGGTGTTTCACTTGTACAATGTATTACTGTATTCTAGAGATTGTGGAGTATAAATCACCTGGTGTTTAACTTGTACAATGTATTACTGTATTCTATAGATTGTGGAGTATGGATCACCTGGTGTTTAACTTGTACAGTGTATTACTGTATTCTATAGATTGTGAAGTATGGAGCACCTGGTGTTTAACTTGTACAGTGTATTACTGTATTCTATAGATTGTGAAGTATGGAGCACCAGGTGTTTAACTTGTACAGTGTATTACTGTATTCTATAGATTGTGAAGTATGGAGCACCTGGTGTTTAACTTGTACAATGTATGACTGTGTTCTATAGATTGTGGAGTATGGATCACCTGGTGTTTAACTTGTACAGTGTATTACTGTATTCTATAGATTGTGAAGTATGGAGCACCTGGTGTTTAACTTGTGCAGTGTATTACTGTATTCTATAGATTGTGGAGTATGGAGCACCTGGTGTTTAACTTGTACAGTGTATTACTGTATTCTATAGATTGTGAAGTATGGAGCACCAGGTGTTTAACTTGTACAGTGTATTACTGTATTCTATAGATTGTGAAGTATGGAGCACCTGGTGTTTAACTTGTACAGTGTATTACTGTATTCTATAGGTTGTGAAGTATGGAGCACCTGGTGTTTAACTTGTACAGTGTATTACTGTATTCTATAGATTGTGAAGTATGGAGCACCTGGTGTTTAACTTGTACAATGTATGACTGTGTTCTATAGATTGTGGAGTATGGATCACCTGGTGTTTAACTTGTACAGTGTATTACTGTATTCTATAGATTGTGAAGTATGGAGCACCTGGTGTTTAACTTGTGCAGTGTATTACTGTATTCTATAGATTGTGGAGTATGGAGCACCTGGTGTTTAACTTGTACAGTGTATTACTGTATTCTATAGATTGTGGAGTATGGAGCACCAGGTGTTTAACTTGTACAGTGTATTACTGTGTTCTATAGATTGTGAAGTATGGAGCACCTGGTGTTTAACTTGTACAGTGTATTACTGTATTCTATAGATTGTGAAGTATGGAGCACCAGGTGTTTAACTTGTACAGTGTATTACTGTATTCTATAGATTGTGGAGCATGGAGCACCTGGTGTTTAACTTGTACAGTGTATTACTGTATTCTATAGATTGTGAAGTATGGAGCACCTGGTGTTTAACTTGTACAGTGTATTACTGTATTCTATAGATTGTGGAGTATGGAGCACCTGGTGTTTAACTTGTACAGTGTATTACTGTATTCTATAGATTGTGGAGTATGGAGCACCAGGTGTTTAACTTGTACAGTGTATTACTGTATTCTATAGATTGTGGAGCATGGAGCACCTGGTGTTTAACTTGTACAGTGTATTACTGTATTCTATAGATTGTGGAGTATGGAGCAACTGGTGTTTAACCTCTTACAGTGTATTACTGTATTCTATAGATTGTGAAGTATGGAGCACCAGGTGTTTAACTTGTACAGTGTATTACTGTATTCTATAGATTGTGGAGTATGGAGCACCTGGTGTTTAACTTGTACAGTGTATTACTGTATTCTATAGATTGTGAAGTATGGAGCACCTGGTGTTTAACTTGTACAGTGTATTACTGTATTCTATAGATTGTGAAGTATGGAGCACCTGGTGTTTAACTTGTACAGTGTATTACTGTATTCTATAGATTGTGGAGTATGGAGCACCTGGTGTTTAACTTGTACAGTGTATTACTGTATTCTATAGATTGTGGAGTATGGATCACCTGGTGTTTAACTTGTACAGTGTATTACTGTATTCTATAGATTGTGAAGTATGGAGCACCTGGTGTTTAACTTGTACAGTTTATTGCTGTATTCTATAGATTGTGAAGTATGGAGCACCTTATGTTTGACCTGGTGTTTACCGAGTACAGTGGACTAGTGTACTGTGTAGACTGTCGAGTATGAAACACCTGGTGTTTGACCTGGTGTTTACCGTGTACAGTGGATTGGTGTACTGTGTAGACTGTCGAGTATGAAACACCTGGTGTTTAAACTTATACAGTTGCCAGTATTTTGTAGAGTGTGGGGTATGGGGCACTTGGTGTTTAAAATGTACAAGTGGACCAGTGAATTGTGTGGTATGTGGAACACCTGGCGTTTAACACACGCGGTGGACCAGTCATATGTCTGACCTGTGGAGAAATATCAGTGCATCATTTCACACAGCAATCGCACCGTAGGCCCAAGTTGGACTAAGTGAATTACGATCGTCGTATGGTTACGTTCGCTTTGTAATGTACTCTCCGGATAAGCGTGGAGTATTATTTATATCGCCTGGTATGTAACTCTAATGCAGTCACAGATATGGCTGCATATGACACACAATGATGCAATAGGACCAATCAACGTCGGACATAAAAAGTCAGGAAACGCCAAATATCATCACCGTTACAATACTTCACAAACACGTTAAAACTTACGCTAACATCAAAATCATCACAAAAACCACTGTTATGTAAAACTCTGCAAACATACTTTACATGTCTATTTTATGCTCTTCAAAACAATAAAAGAAATTTGCCGTGCTGTTTTGGACTTAACTTACTGAGTGCGTATAATTGATTCAACCATTGCTCAATTACAGTCACTTACTGAGTGCATATAATTGATTCAATCATTGCTCAATTTTATTAAAGCCATCGCTTGACAAATTCGAAAACATGATTATCGGGAACGTTTTTGCAAAAAACACAGAGTGCTGTTAGAGGCATTTACTCAGAGTAAAATGTCATTATTTAGTATGACCGCCATGAGCTTCGATAACAGGTTTCCAGCAGTGACCCACACAAGAAAGGAGATACCGACTGTGGTCTTAAGGACTGTTTTGATACATATTCTGAAGTGCTGTGTGCAGTTCCTCTTGTGTCTGAGGTTTGCGAGTTATGATGGCGCATGCGTCGATCAAGAGTATCCCATCTTTCATGGGGGGCAAATCGTGTGATCCAGAAGGTCAAGGTAATACCTGAGCAGTGCCTTGCAGGAGGAAGTCCTGTCAGACAGGTGAGATCCAGCATTGTCATGCTAGAAAATTATTCGTGCGATTGAGAGTGTTAAGGTAACACCTGAACATTGCTGTCTGGTCGCAGGTTTCGGCCCAGTCTCTGGATCCAAATTATTGTGAATGACGTGGCCGTGGTATTTGAACAAAGATGCCTCAACAGGATGTAGCAATTCAGAGCGGCGGTTGGAACTCCAGGTCGACCTGACCTGGGTCTGTCATGAACACTTCCAGCATTGTTGTATCGGGTCCATAGGTTTGAAATGGTCTGTTAGGACACACTGAAGGGCCTTGCCACCTCATGCTGCGATGCCCGTCCTTGTTAACGGCCACTGGCGTTCTGTCGTTGCGCTTTTGTCTGTCTTTTCATTTTCTTGTCGTCTATAGTGGCTCAAAGCAATGCATTTGGAGTACCATTGATGTGGCTATGGGTAAGGGTAAGGTAATACGCAATTTCATGATGCACGTACATTTCATGTTGGGTGCGTTTCAGCGATTCAGTGAGTGTAAGGTTACGTTTTTTTCAACATTTCTTTTTTCAAGCATTTTGTCATCGGCAGCCATTCCCCCATATGTTGGGATTCAGATGGATTGGTTTGTGCCAAATATGTTCTTAAAATTCGAATTTTCCCATGTAAAATTACTTTTTTTTTAAGAGTATATATATGGCGAGGGACTAAAAATTGTAAAAAACACAACGCTTACTTTTAAGAAATTTCATTCAGTTTCGAAACACTCGATTCTATTGCTGTCCAGCACATATCTCCCAATAACGTAGATTGTATTAAAGAATGTTTGTGTCATGTGGTGACTGTAGACACCAATTTGTAAGGCATTATATATCTTTCTTCTTCAAAAGGATTAAAAAAATCCAGCTTTTGGAACCACTTGTTGATGTAAGTGTAGAATGTCTCTGTGATCGTGTGTCGCTCGTAGGTACGTTTGCTTCGAACCTCCACCAGTAAAGATACATAGAGACCACTCCGCTTTTAACAAACACGCTTACAATGAATGGAGGGATGTAACGAAGCTGATTTTAGTCCATAGACACTGTTCCTCAAAGCGGTTTTAACCTTAAGACGATCGTAACTCTCACACTTTAACATAGTCTTACGGCTGTCTTAACCCAAAGATGATCGTAACTCCCATATTTTCACACTGACACTTCCTGCATATTTTAGTCGAAACTGAGCGATAGGGAAGACCACTGTTGAAAGCGTTTGATCGGCGTTCGAGTCCCGGTATAACTGGCCAGGCGTCATTGCTTTCGTCACTGCTGTCAAACGTTGCTTGTCGCCAGAAGTACTAAACAAGGTATGGTCTCGCATCGTCCCGTGACCAGTTTGCGGCCCTATTTGCTTTTGATAACATGCACCAACCACGTCAGCGAGGTTGATCACCCACTGACGTTGGTCGTATGTTATGACAAGCGTGGGTACAGATCAATTATGACGCTATTAGAATTTAAGCATCTGTCAGAAAGGGATGTAAATCGAAGAGAGAGTGTTGGCAGTATCGGCGATAAATAATTCTCTTCATCCTTTCTCTCGCAGCTGTGAGCGAGTGAGTGAGTTTAGTTTTAGGCTGCTTTTAGCAATATTCCAACAATATGATGCTGAGGAGACCAGAAATGGGCTTCACACTTTGAGAACATGTGGGTAGTCGAGCTCGGGTCTTCGGCGTGACAAGCGAACGCTGTATCCACTAGGCTGTCCCATCCAACCTCTTAAGCAGGTAATGGAAGAATAAAGTGCTGAAAGAAGTGTTAATTTTAACAAAGGCTCTGGCTGCTAACAAAATGTCATAGCAATGTCAAAGCTCACTGTTAATTGAAAAAAAGTATGATTTTGCATCTGTTAAAAGGATGTGGAACGTCCATTCAACTTACACATTGCTGTCTACAGTCAGTTCAAGGAAACATATATACACACAAGTATGTCATTTCATCATCTTTCGGTTTCCGTTGGACTTAAGCTCAGTATGAAGGTACAGAAGCTATGCTCATGTGAACGCGGGGCCAAAGGGAGCAAAATCATTCATTCAAATTACAGGTTCAAATTATTGAAAGTAACACTCACCCCAATCAGTAACCACTCAGGTCCTACTCCAAGTTTGGCAACCCTCAGTACCATTTGTGTGATGTTTCCAAGATCTGTTAACCGTATGAACTGCAAAAACATTAACCAATCTAGTTGTATTGTTCACTTGGTTGGCGTGGTTCATCGTATCCAGTGTAGACAGATGCTCACAGCTAGTCAGGATAGTCTGGTGCAGACTCTGGTATTTACAGACGGCTGATAAATATCTGGAACATTGCCGAATGCTGCCCTGCTGCCCGTAAAATAACAAACAAGCAAACAAATCAGAACAGGGTAATTGTCAATATACTCTTTGTGTTGATCGTCGCATTTTTTTCTTAACTGGGTTGGGTAACAAACACTAGCATGCTAAAAAGTCTTTCACGCATAAAAATTACTAATATCTGCTGAAGACAGAGCTGAGCATGCGCTAAAATTTAAAAGACCACACTTTTCAGAATCTGTGTGGAAATAGCATGAGTGTTAGGAAAGGGATGCTAAATACCATAGACATAGTGAAATGCACACCTCCAACATTGAGTTAGTGCCATAAAGGGACCCATGAAGATCCAAATTTATCATCCCAAACTCCCACAGTAGATATGAGTTTGTGTGAGATATAGAGATTATTACACAGGGATCTGTGTATTATGACGTATACGAAACGAGTGTGAAATTTTGTTGACAACTGTAATATAAACATGATATGAAAGCATTAATGTTATATTTATTCATGTTATTTGTATTCATGGTATTTTTTCATAAAAGCAACTATTCGTCATCTCAAGAGTAGTCGCGATAGCTGCGTTCGTGCACAACAAGACCCAACCAAATTGCAAGACACCCCTATAGAGAGGACCTGCAAAGAGGTAGGCACAAAATCGGACCACATTGACTTGTCATTCTTAATAACCAGTGGATACAGGCGTGAAACAACACCGCTTTTGGACGGCTGGAAACATGACAAAAAGTAAAGGTCAAGGCTAAAAAGCAGTCAGTTTCAGTGTTCCAGGGACTTTTTAAAAGAATTGTTGTATTGGCGATGCTGTACCTCTGATATTGTGGAATAGTTATTCACTGATTGAGGATGTTATTGATTACCTGTTGGGGTAGGGTAAACTGCCATGGGTAAACTGTAGCGCAAATGGGTTAGCGCAGCACAGAGAATATGACCAGATATATGCGAGCGAAGCAAGCACAGGTTGGCACTTCCCTTGCAGCAGTTCGAAAAATATGTTGCATGTCAAAATAAAATATCGGCACCATCAAAGGTGTACACCTATTTCCTCTCTTGGCTGTGCGCTCACATTTCTTAGCCAAAATAACTACTCACGTGAATTCGGTTTCATTCAACATTTTAAGTACCACTCGTGATTCGCAGATCGTTCTTCCCCCCCCCCCCCCCCCCCCCGTCCTTTTCATAAGGCATATACATTCGTAGAACCAAAATGCCTCTTCCTGGGATAGATTTCTTAGGGTAGAAAAGTGTCACTGTGTGTATGAATTGCTGTTTTGGAGACAACCTGCGTAGTCTGACACGAAAGTGTTGTCTACTGTTATCCAACCTATGCTACCAGTGTTTTCAGATGCAAGTGACGTAGGTTGTGGAGGTTATGATGCGGATTTTGATCATGTGTTTCAATATGTCTGGGACTCTCAAGAGAAACTTTGTAGTTCCACGTGGAGAGAATTGAAGGCCATAAACTTAGTTCTCAATGTGATCACCAGGGTTCTAAAGGGCAAAACTGTAAAGTGGTTCACAGACAGCAAACCATGTTGTCGGGTAGCTTCATGTGGTAGTTCTAAACAACATCTACAACAAGTCGCCACCTCCATTTTTGTGATATCCAGTCAGTACAACATGACGTTAAAGTTCAGATGAAATCCCAGATCAGAAAATGAAAATGCTCTCACTAGATTTGAAGATTCGGATGACTGGAGTGTTACAGTTTTCATTTTTTAGATGGAAGATCGTTTGTAGATCGTTTTGCAAACCATTTAGATGCCAAATTAAAAAGCTGTAATTCCAGGTCGTGGGTACCAGATGTAGAAGCAGTTGATGCATTTAATACAGTTGATGTATGGTATGGGGAGAACCATTGGGCAGTTCCTCAAGTATATTTCATGTGTAAAACTGTACATTTCATCTTAGCATGCAATGCTTCTACTACATTGGTGGTGCCTATGTGGCCCTCCGTTCCATATTGGCCGTTGATGGAAGGCCAACCCAGAAATTTCATTTCGGATATGATTCGTTTGAGTGGCAGCAACATGGGCCTCACGGTTTAAAGAAATAAGTGTTTTGCCTGCAATTTCTTTTCATTTAGGTTTGTATGTTACGTCATTGATTCAGTCGAGTAAAAGGTCTATTATTATGGATGCTGTTCACGGTATAAGATGGGCACATGACGGAGCGGGTTTACCAGATCGATGTCAGCATCACCTGATTAGGAATATTACAGAGGCAGCAAGGAAATGTTACAGTGAACCTCTCAATAAGAAAGAGCCTATAGATGTTGCTAGTTTGGAAAGGTTAGTTGTTAGATTTGGCAAAGAGGATTGTTCGCTTGTAGATGAAGGTTTCTAACTATGACCATTCTTTCATATGCTGGCTTTTTTCAGATTTTCTAAAGTTTCCTCTATTAGGCGGTCAGATATTTCTTGTCATGAAAGATATGTTCGTATTGTCACAGCAAAGAATAAAACAGGCGTGTACAGATGGTAGATTTGTTGTAGTTGAAGCATCTGGCTCTGAACTCTGCAAAGTCAAAATGCTCCACCGTTATATGTCATTAGCAAATATTAAAGAAGATTCGCATGAGTTCTTGTTCAGACAAGTGAATTATTGTAAAATCAAAGGAAATATCTTCTCAGAGGTAACAAGCCAATCTCTCACAGGAGAACGCGAGGAATTTTCAGGGTAAAATGTCATGAAATAGGAATAGATGAGAACGGTTTTGGTTTGCACAGTTTTCGTGCTGGAGGAGCAACACCTGTGTCGAATGCAGGTGTACCTGATCGTTTGTTTAAGAGACATGGCCGCTGAGTTTCCAATACGGCGAAAGACAGATATGTTAAAGATGACATAAAAGAGCTGTTGAGTGGGACTTCTTTGTTAGGGTTATAAATTTCACGGGCTGTAATAAATAGTTCTCATTTTTTTGCCCTGTCTTTCAATTTCGAGCTGCAGTAGGCATTAGCCATGTGAAAATTATTTTGTTTTACATAAATAAATAATTTATATTCCTTTGATCGAAGAGAATAAGAACATAATTTCCTGAAAGTTCGAGTGTATACGACCATCGATACTAACGTGGAATGCTCGAGAACAGTAGTAGTCTCGTGTTTAAAGGGCAGTAACTGTAGATAACTACCTTCAACGTCTGCCGTTAAAATACTAATACCACTGAACATTTGTGATACGAAATGTGACCCAAACTAATCATCATTCAAAACAATAAACATTGTGACCCAATAATAATTATTACTTAATCAATTGCACAATTTACAGAAAATACACTCCCATGACACAGTCTTGGGGCTGAGGTGATCAGACCTCCCACACATTAACATACGTTTGCCCCAGACGTTGTACTGAGTTGACCATAACTCCCATACGTTTACATAAGCTTACGACAGTCGTAGCACTGAGTTGGTCGTAACTCCCATACATTAACATAACCTTACGCACTCAGGTGCTCATAATTCTCATACATAAACATAAGCTTACGACAGTCGTAGCACTGATGTGATCGTAACGCCCATACATTAACATAAGCTTAAACACTAAGGTGCTCATAATTCTCATACATAAACATAAGCTTACGACAGTCGTAGCACTGAGTTGGTCGTAACTCCCATACATTAACATAAGCTTAAGCACTCAGGTGCTCATAATTCTCACACATAAACATAAGCTTACGCCAGAGGTAGCACGAGGTGCACTAAAAGCCGGAAGCATACATTTCGATTATTAAATTTTGTTGTTCTGAACTTTGCCTAGAGTCGTATGCCCAGAAGGCGGTGACTCGTGGGCCAATCTGTTGGAATTATTAATCTTTTAATTCTTCTGCTGGAGTATATCATCCGGGTATCCTTGGTGCTGTAAGCTGGAGGCCCGTTTGCTTTAGCATTGGCCTTTATGATACTCCGTGATTGGTGGTGTTGGATGACGAACCAATATACCAATAATCATGGATTACCAAACCCCTAACAAAAAGACCAAACGTCAACTGGAAAATGATGATCAGCATCGACCCTCTATATAAATTGATCACTGTGGTGATAAGCAGTAAATCAGTAAACTGTTCAACTTCAATGTCAAAGGCGATGTAGTAGTTGTACATGTTCTTCACATGTACCCCTGTTTACACAGTTTATCCCGTCTGCATCATGAGAGGACCAGTTTAGTTTTACGCCAGAGTCAGCAATATTCCATCTATATGGTGGTGGTCTGTAAAAAAGTCAACTCTCAACCAGACAGTCCAGTGATCAGCAGTGATCAGTTTAAATTTCCACAACTGGGAACTGATGACATGTGTCAACCAAGTCAGGAAGCCTGACCACTCAATCCTGT
The DNA here is from genome assembly GCF_037392515.1 of Haliotis asinina. Taxonomy (NCBI): domain Eukaryota; kingdom Metazoa; phylum Mollusca; class Gastropoda; order Lepetellida; family Haliotidae; genus Haliotis; species Haliotis asinina. Next base: position 9,949,812 of record NC_090292.1, read on the forward strand.
TAGTAGCATCTTACGTGAGTTTATTTTTATGCCGCACTAAGCAATATTGTAATTATTTTTCCAGCTATATGGCAGCGGTCTGTAAATAATCGAGTCTGGACCAGCGAACCCAGTGACCAGAAACAGGAACATCGATCTGCGCAATTGGGAACCAATGACGTGTCAACCAAGTTACCGAGCCTGACCACCCGATTCCGTCAGTCGTCTCTTGGTCGCCTTTTTGTAAAGCATGAGTTGCTAATGGCCTATTCTGCCAAGGACCTTCACGGGTCCTTGAGCATGCACGAACCCAAACCTCAATAAATACGGAATTACTTGCAAAAACCTTTGGATTAAAATCATACCGTTTCATACTGTGTCAGACCAAAAATCCCGATCCCGTTAGTCGCCTCTTATGACAAGCACAGTCGCCTTTTATGGCAAGCATGGGTTGCTAAAGGCCTATAGGCCTATTCTACCCCGGGACCTTCACGGGTCCCTCTTACAAGAAACACAGGTTACTGAATATCAGCATTCTAACCTGGACCCTTACAGGTACAGTCTCCATCAATGCCATTCTCTCTGCATCGGGTTCAGCCTGCATGAATGCTGCGTGGCTCAGAGGACATGTGTTTCACATGCATTTTGACTAACTGAACGCATGGCCAGTGTTCAAATCACCTGTTATCGCAGTGTTCGGGAATAGCGCCTGACCCTCTGAGAAATCTGTCAGATCTGGCAATTTAAAATAAATGTAACGTTACACTCACGTCTATAGTGAACCGATAAAACGCACCCTACATGTAATGCATGAATGGTACTCCACATTCATTGTTTTAAGTCACTTCAGATAACAAGAGAACGAAAAGACAGACGCCATAGGCTGTTTATTAGCAAGAAGTGTCAAGGCAATTTGAACAGCATGTCAACACAGACCATCTTGAACATACACAGGACGGGTCAGCCTAGACCTACCAGAGCTACCACCTCATATTATGAATCAAATGCACTCAGTAAGTACACACCAAAATTCCTTGTCAAGGTTTTTTTTTTTTTTTTTTTTTTTTGTGAAGAGTACATATTCCATTCACGTGATTTGACTAGATTGAAATTTAAGGTGGGTTCGAGAGATTCATTTCATCCTGGTCTATAGATAAGATTTTAAGTTGTTTTATCGGGGCTGTCACTTCTTCTCGAGTACTCAATAACAACTTCGCCAAACAGGTCAACTCGCCACTGCCAATTCACTTCTTGAGCGAGAGATTGGTTGTGTTTGCACAAATGTTTTTGTAATTGGCATGGAACCCACACCTTGTATACTTTTAAATACATATTTAAAGATAGGTAATTGAGTATTAATTCGTTACAGAAAGCTGTCCCCAATAGCATTGCTTATAAACATCGGCCAAAATATATACTTCATGCTTCTATGTTGACAACACATTTACATTCCATTCTCAACCAGCTCTTGTACCGCATTGCATCGCACATACCCACAGCAGTCATGGCTAGCAGTCACGTAATCACGTTCACTCGCAAATTCCAAGACACCAATCGGAACGTGTGACGTTGAACGTAGATGCCTCATGATATGATAGCGCTTTTTATTGTCTCTCCATTCTGAAACAATCGCCATTTTCCGTAAACTGTTGCGGCAACACACTGCCACTGACAGTGCTGCCTGCCCGCCTCCTCGCCTCAGTACGTGTGTCTAACATACATATACTGAGGAAAAGAAAAAAGGGATCGCATGATATTTCAGATTTTAATCACTTCAAACATATAGACTTAATTAATTCTTTTCATTTTAAGTAAAGAAAAGCAGTATCGAGTATATCCCCGATGTGCTCTCGTGAGTGTCCTCATTGTATATTTGTTGTCTGGGAATAAGGTGGAATATGTTATTTCTTTCTGAACCCTCTGAAAAGTGATCGTTATGCGAGATATAGACTCGTGCGGCACTGGATTTACCTACGCCCCTGCGATTGCACGGACACGTAAACAATCTCATATCCTACCTGATGGTGTAAGTTAAATTACATATAATCAAGCACTCACAAGTATATTTTCCGACATTCATGTTAGATGGTACTGCTGTTAAAATTTAAGAGGAATCTAAGTTCAAGGGTAATATTTTCCATCATCACTTTGCTTTTCGTCCTCACATAACATACTCAATGAGCAAATGCCAGAGGGCTGTCTATATCTTACAATTTGTTTCAAATTTAAAGTATTTGGAAGGTATAAAAGAAAAAAAAAAGAAAAAAAAACACCTCCAGCTTTAAAAAGTGTTTCTAAAGAGAAGTGTAAAAATAACTGCAATTTGAATTCTCCCAAAATTAAATACTATCCCTGGATAGACTGGAAGGAATATTCATGACTGCATCGTTTCATACCAAAAACACAGGACGGTAGGTTGTATACGTTATTTCGTCACAGAACAGCCGGCAGTTCGGCAATTCTAGCTTGTGTCGCGCCATAAATATACACAATGAATGCCCTCGAATATCATATTTTTTTTAAAAAAAATATCTCATCTCCTTGGGGAATATACAACCGATCCTGCCTCAAGGTGTACCGAGTGTATTGTGACTATCACATCCTAACGAGGTACCCATTCACAACTTTATGGACTGAGACATAAAATCGCAGCACTTTGTCCATGTTCTCTGAAGGTTGCTGTACCCACAACTAAATGTCTACACGTAATCATGTGGCCATCATCTGGTCATATACCAAGGGATTCGTGGGTTCATTGGGGTGGTGACAACAAGGACAGAGTCTGCACACAAAGGCTGACACCAAGGGTTTTTACCCCGGTCACAGGTGGGCTCGATCCCGACACCACAACCTCGCTGGACCACCATCCTGGCCCACCGCGCTTTTACAAATATTCCAGCAATATCAAGGCACGGATCTCCAGAAACTCCCTGTGCAAACTGTACCAAAGTGTGCAACGGAACACGGACCTTCGGACGAAGGGGCGAATGCTTTAACCACTATACCAACCCACTGCTCCGGCAATGGTTTGAAGCCACGCTCGTGTCACGTGTTGAAGTCACCATACTGTACCACAGTGCATCCAACCTACAGAAACATGACCAGGTAAGGAACAAATATCACATGCATTCATGTATTACAGCAGAGGCTAAGACACAAACGGTTCCTGTTAGGTGTTCACATGAAGAATGGACGATATATGGGAAGATGATGATATATGGGCCAAATGTATCTTAACAGATGGTTTGGGGAATGCTTAGAATAGCCGCTGTTGCTACTGACAGAAGGGTCTCTACTGAGCGTCGGGGAAAGATCGTCATAATATCTATCAGTTTGGATGGCGAATTGTAAATGGATGTGGAGGTAGAAAGGTGAGGTGTAATATCTGCTATGAATGCTGGGATACGTGTGAACATCAGCCCTGTCTCTTATGCGCGGGAGCGTGCGGACGTCCTGTATGCTGCCACATGTACGAGAGTGCTTACTGCCTGGTACCCATGAGGCATGGTTAACCGCCGATATATTCATGATATCGTGCTGCGCTTTGTTTTTGTTTGATCCGTAAATAATAAAAGGAACCAGGTGATATCCTGGACATTGAATACGAACATGTAAGATTCAAAGGCGTGAAACGGACATAAATATGACAGCCGACTGGTGGATTCATTATCAGCTGCACTGCATACAGACGGACTGACAGACACATTAACTATCAGCTGCACTGCATACAGACGGACTGACAACGACGGCAGACATGTCTTACAAATTAGTTGTATTCCAGAATAAAATAACTTGAGAGGATGGGGTATAGGGGTTTGGGATGGGACACTTTGTGTCCCCAGCAGCACACACTTGGACCGGAAGATACTGGACAGACTCGAGTCAGCTGGATCGTGTTTGACATTACTTCCAGTTTGTGTTGGGGGCTGTGTAAAAGACTGTTGGCCAGGTTTACTTGAACAGTTCAAGCTGACTGAAGCACCACACAAACATGCGAAAATAAGTGAAAAACAGACGTTTGCATGGTTTCATGTAATTGGCCCAGCACTGAAAGCCCCAGGCTGTCACGAGATGGGCTCGCTACCCACTGCGCCAGTCAAATGTGATGATTCTCTTATTTATTATGAATACTATATTGTCTGGTCCAGACTCGATTACTTATAAAACGCCGCCATATAGCTGCAACATTGCTGAATGTGGCGTAAAACAAAGCTCACTCTTATTAATTTTGTGCTTAAAGTCATCTGGAGAATCGCGGAGAAAATGCCACATTATTTCCGTTTAATATTGTATCTGTGAGCACGAACAAATGACGCATAGGGTGTACATTAGTGGTGTTTTTAAATACTGATGTTGAGAAAAGATGCCAGTGTCGTTAGCGCCAATTGCCGCAGAGGTTAGGGCGGCTTGTGCTTGGACATACAACAGAGGACGGAATCCAACACAAGTCTACAATAATTTGCCATGTCTAGACTGGCTGGGGATCTTTGGGGCTTAATCTAATATACTGACTTGGAGACACATACATGTATTTGTTTTGTTTGTTGTTGTTGTTCTTGTTTTGTTTGTTTTTTTTAAAAAAAAGAAGCCCCAAAAGATAAAAGAAACTTTATTCTGGTGTTCTGTATGTACACTGTGGAATAGTGAAGTGGCGCTGAGAATGTTTTGAAATGTCGGTGGTATTGTGATGGCTAAGGAAGTCAAGATACTTACTAGTATGACTGCACATCATCAACACAACTTACTACCATGACTGAAGATCATCACCACTACTTACTACCATGATTGCAGATCATCAACACTACTTACTACTATGACTGCAGATCATCAACACTACTTACTACTATGACTGCAGATCATCACCACTACTTACTACCATGATTGCAGATCATGAAAACTACTTACTACTATGATTGCAGATCATGAAAACTACTTACTACTATGATTGCAGATCATCAACACTACTTACTACCATGACTGCAGATCATCAACACTACTTACTACCTTGACTGCAGATCATCACCACTACTTACTACCATGACTGCAGATCATCAACACTACTTACTAGTTTGATTGCAGATCATCACCACTACTTACTACCATGACTGCAGATCATGAAAACTACTTACTACTATGATTGCAGATCATGAAAGCTACTTATTAGTTTGATTGCAGATCATCAACACTACTTACTAGTATGATTGCAGATCATCAACACTATTTATTACCATGACTGCAGATCATCAACACTACTTAATAGTATGATTGCAGATCATCAACACTACTTACTACCATGACAGCAGATCATCAACACTACTTACTACTATGATTGCAGATCATCAACACTACTTACTACCTTGACTGCAGATCATCACCACTACTTACTATTATGACTGCAGATCATCAACACTACTTACTACTATGATTGCAGATCATCAACACTACTTACTAGTATGATTGCAGATCATCAACACTATTTATTACCATGACTGCAGATCATCAACACTACTTACTACTATGATTGCAGATCATCAACACTACTTACTGGCATGACTGCAGATCATCGTCACTACTTACTACCATGACTGCAGATCATCAACACTACTTACTACCATGACTGCAGACCATCAACACTACTTACTACTATGATTGCAGATCATCAACACTACTTACTACCTTGACTGCAGATCATCACCACTACTTACTATTATGATTGCAGATCATCAACACTACTTACTAGTATGATTGCAGATCATCAACACTACTTACTAGTATGATTGCAGATCATCAACACTACTTACTTCCATGACTGCAGATCATCAACACTACTTACTACTATGATTGCAGATCATCAACACTACTTACTAGTATGATTGCACATCATCAACACTATTTATTACCATGACTGCAGATCATCAACACTACTTACTAGTTTGATTGCAGATCATCACCACTACTTACTACCAAGACTGCAGATCATCACCACTACTTACTATTATGACTGCAGATCATCAACACTGCTTACTAGTATGATTGCAGATCATCAACACTACTTACTAGTATGATTGCAGATCATCAACACTATTTATTACCATGACTGCAGATCATCAACACTACTTACTACTATGATTGCAGATCATCAACACTACTTACTGGCATGACTGCAGATCATCGTCACTACTTACTACCATGACTGCAGATCATCAACACTACTTACTACCATGACTGCAGATCATCGTCATCATCAATTTCATAATGTGTTGCAATTGTTTCACAGGTAATTTTACTAAAGTGTTTAATACTAGATTAGAAGGCAGTGGGAAGTGCGGGGATGGGGGGCCTGGGGGGGGGGGGGGGGCGCGGCTAAGACGGCAATAGCAAATCATTTTTTCTAGTGCACTGACAGAAACGGATGATTTACGACTTTGTTTACATCTCTTTTGGCTTTTTCCTTGGACATTTTCCAGGTCGATCACGCGTTCTCTCTCGTGCAGGTTCCATGTGAGCAATGCCAGTCTCTATGCTATTTATACCCTGGGTCACTCTCACATATACACACTCAACTAACAGTTTGTCTTGTAGATTTCACTGAATGTGCATCAATATATATAAACCACAGATTTTGAGTTATAGCAACTGACAGAGGTCAGAGGTGTCAGTAGCCTGTGCGATACTCTTCACTTCGAAACTGTTTTGCTTTGAACAGGTTTGAACGTTTTATCAAATCAACACGGCAATTTCAAACGAGAAATGTGCCTCCCATAATTGATCTGTTTTACTGATGTCTGGGGTGTCATAGTTAACAGATCAGTGAACCTGAATGTCCAGAAAGTACATTGGAAACATTTTAACATATGACATATGGTGTACAAATGCATATCATTCCACTTAATACAGTGGTTAAATGTTTATATTCTGTGAGATAAGCAGACCTGGCACTAAAAAGCCGACAGTGAAATACTGTCGTCATGGACCACAAATTTTATTCTTTTATAGCCTTTTAAGTTTTCAATGAAAACGTACCGATGAATTTCTCTTAAACACAAAGGTAAATCCAATAAAGTGAAGTTAAGGTGGCGAATGTTCATAATTTTTCTTTGCCAGCTGAACATTAAACCTCAGAATGTTAGTCAACTTAGGATAATAGTTGTTTAACAAACGGTCATAGTTTCAAGTCGCGTCCTTTGTTTGTATTACAAAGGGGTATGCACACTAAATGAAACACTCAGAACAAGTAGGGCACCGCATGTACATTTGTTTCACTGTTCCAATTACTTCGCTTACGCCCTTGTAATACAAACCTTGCAGGGGAAAATTGCCTTTAATGTACAACAATGTTAACATATGACACCACTTCTGATCGCCGTTTTCTTACATAATGGCGGCTTCGCTGACAAGGGTAAACAGGTTTTTCCGAGGGCTGTTCCCACAATTCAGAGACTGTTTCTACAGGATTATGAGATGTAGCTTATCAGAATGCCCCTCACTATCTGTGTACAGGTATATGTTTAGTCGTTTTCATTTAAGTAAGAGAGGAAGCCAGAAATGATTAATATCGTCGTTCAGCGTCTTTGTGTCAGTCAAGGCGTCACTCAAAACGAAAATTCGGCCACTGGTTTGTTATGTTTGGAAGTTGGAAGCAAAAATGGTGCTCTTGTCTTTCAGCACCCTTGGTTTTCGTTGTTTTTACAATGTTTTATTTGACGCAACCTCACTGAATGTTTCATTTGACTCAACCTCACTGAATGTTTCATTTCACTCAACCTCAGCAAATGTTTCATTTCACTCAACATCAAGGAATATTGAATTGGTTGCTTCTCTGTATGTTCTAAAATGGCTTTTAAAGTGTCCATTAAGCACATAAAACGTTGCATCTATCTTGTAGTATAAATGACCTCTCCACGTTCACGTTGTATATATGACTATAAAAATTTGGTTGTTATCATACATTTTGGTTGTTATCATACATTTTGGTTGTTATCATACATTTTGGTTGTTATCATACATTTTGGTTGTAGCATATTAAACATTTTACTGGACTTCGAAGTGAGGGATGAAGTTGTGGGACAAACATGTATTTGTCCATCTGGTACCCAGGGCGTTAAGACCCGTCATTCGCCAAACAGTGGGTCAGGGACGGTTGGGTAGTCGAGTGGTTAAAGTGTTCCCTCATCACACCAAAGGCCCTTGTTTGATTCCCCAAACGGGTACAATGTTTGAAGCACATATTCTATGATACTGCTGCGATCGTGCCAAGAGTGGTGTACAATTAAACTCACTCACTCACTGGTTCCTTTACGCTGGTGGTGTACAACATTCCAACTACAAACTGTAGTAGAAATGAGCTATGATCGAACATACTCCGCACCAAAACTCACCACACGGACCCGACTAGCCATCCCACCTAGAAGAATTAGTGTAAGTTTATTATGAACCTCAATATAAAACATAATAGATATACACTGTAGCAAATGTAGGCCGATCACGTTGTTGTAGAACATTTCATTAAAAGGAATCTGCTCAACCTCCTCCGGTTTCTTCACGTCCACTGAAACAGGATGAGGCGTCACTATTTGCTCAGTTTCAAACACAAACATTACTTCAGCAGCAATGCAGTAAGGTTAATAAAACTATATATTGCATAGATTCAGCTAAGGTAATACCAGCTGCATGTTGCTACAGATTGCAAACATTCAGTTAAGGTAATGGATATCCATACTGCATGCATTTAGTTAAGCTGACACAAGCTATATATTGGATACATTCAGTTAAGTTGGTACAAGCTACAATTGGATACATTCAGTTGAGCTGACACAAGCTACATATTGCATACATTCAGTTTATTTGACACCACCTATACACTGCATACATTCAGTTTATTTGGCACCACCTACACACTGCATGCATTCAGTGTATTTGACACCACCTACACACTGCATACATTCAGTGTATTTGACACCACCTATACACTGCATACATTCAGTGTATTTGACACCACCTATACACTGCATGCATTCAGTGTATTTTGACACCACCTACACACTGCATACATTCAGTTTATTTGACACCACCTATACACTGCATACATTCAGTTTATTTGACACCAGCTATACAATGCATACATTCAGTTTATTTGACACCACCTACACACTGCATACATTCAGTTTATTTGATACCACCTACACAGTGCATACATTCAGCTTCTTTGACGCCACCTACACACTGCATACATTCAGTTTATTTGACACCACCTACATATCTACATATTTCGTCTACATAATTGCGGCTACATATTGCATACATTCAGTTTATTTGACAACAGTTCTATTCTGGAGACATTCAGTTTACTTGATACCAGCTACATATTGCATTCATTCAATTTTTATACCAGCTATATACTGTACACATTCAGTTTAATTGATGCCAGCTACATATTCCACACATTCAGTTCATTTCAAACCAGCTACATTTTGGACATATTCAGTTTACTTGAAACCAGCTACACAGTGCATACATTCAGTTGAGCTGATACTAGCTGCATGTTGTCGGCATTCACTTAATGCATAACTAGCTACATTTTCCATACATTCATTTTCTTGATTCAAGCGACTTATTGCCCACATTCAATTAGTTCATTCAAGCTACATATCTGTAAGATTCATATGCGTTGTTACCAGCTACATATTCCATACATTCAGTTAAGTTGTTATCAGCGACATATCGCACACATGTATTGAAGTTGATACGAGCTGCATATTGCACACATGTATTGAAGTTGATACGAGCTGCATATTGCACACATGTATTGAAGTTGGTACGAGATGCATATTGCACACATGTATTGAAGTTGGTACGAGATGCATATTGCACACATGTATTGAAGTTGGTACGAGATGCATATCACATACATGTATTGAAGTTGATACGAGCTTCATATCGCACACATGTATTGAAGTTGATTCGAGCTGCATGTCACATACATGTATTCAAGTTGATACGAGCTTCATATCACATACATGTATTCAAGTTGATACGAGCTTCATATCGCACACATGTATTGAAGTTGGTACGAGCTGCATATTGCACACATGTATTGAAGTTGGTACGAGATGCATATCACATACATGTATTGAAGTTGATACGAGCTTCATATCGCATACATGTATTAAAGTTGATACGAGCTGCATATCACATACATGTATTGAAGTTGATATGAGCTTCATATCACATACATGTATTCAAGTTGATACGAGCGTCATATCGCACACATGTATTGAAGTTGATTCGAGCTGCATGTCACATACATGTATTCAAGTTGATACGAGCTTCATATCGCACACATGTGTTGAAGTTGATACGAGCTGCATGTTGTATATGTGCATTGAAATTGATACGAGCTGCATATCGCACACATGTATTGAAGTTGGTACGAGCTGCATATCGCACACATCTATTGAAGTTGATACGAGCTGCATATCGCACAAATGTATTCAAGTTGATACGAGCTGCATATCGCACACATGTATTGAAGTTGATATGAGCTGCATATCGCATACATCTATTGAAGTTGATACGAGCTGCATATCGCACAAATGTATTCAAGCTGATACGAGCTTCATATCGCATACATGTATTGAAGTTGATACGAGCTACACATTTAATGCAACCAATGAAGTTAACAGCAGCTATGTATTGCATATATTTATGTAAGCTGAAACCAGCTACAGATTCCATTCATCCATCCATTCATTGATGTCAGCTACATATTGCATACTTTCAATTAAGCTGTTACAAGCTATCTGTTGCATACTTTCAATTAAGCTGTTACAAGCTATCTGTTGCATACTTTCAATTAAGCTGTTACAAGCTATCTGTTGCATACATTCAGTTAAGCTGTTACAAGCTAAATGTTGCATACATTCAGTTAAGCTGTTACAAGCTAAATGTTGCATACATTCTGTTAAGCTGTTACAAGCTATCTGTTGCATACATTCAGTTAAGCTGTTACAAGCTATAGGTTGCATACATTCAGTTAAGCTGTTACAAGCTATATGTTGCATACATTCAGTTAAGCTGTTGCAAGCTAAATGTTGCATACATTCAGTTAAACTGTTACAAGCTATATGTTGCATACATTCAGTTAAGCTGTTACAAGCTATCTGTTGCATACAATCAATTAAGCTGTTACAAGCTATATGTTGCATACATTCAGTTAAGCTGTTACAAGCTATCTGTTGCATACATTCAGGTAAGCTGTTACAAGCTAAATTTTGCAAACATTCAGTTAAGCTGTTACAAGCTAAATGTTGCATACATTCAGTTAAGTGTTGTTATTGATACTTAATCAAAATTGCATACATTCAGTTACGTTGACACCTAGTACATAATGTATAACTTCAGTAGAGCTGATACCAGCTGCACACTGCCTTAATTCAGTAAAGCTGATACCAGCTACACATTGCATACATTCAGTAAAGTTTTGTTACTAATACTACATACATATTGCACGCATTCATGCAGTTGATACCAGCTACACATTGCATACATTCAGTAAAGTTTTGTTACTAATACTACATACATATTGCACGCATTCATTCAGTTGATACCAGCTCCACATTGCATACATTCAGTAAAGTTTTGTTACTAATACTACATACATATTGCACGCATTCATTCAGTTGATACCAGCTCCACATTGCATACATTCAGTAAAGTTTTGTTACTAATACTACATACATATTGCACGCATTCATTCAGTTGATACCAGCTCCACATTGCATACATTCAGTAAAGTTTTGTTACTAATACTACATACATATTGCACGCATTCATTCAGTTGATACCAGCTACACATTGCAGACCTTCAGTAAAGTTTTGTTACTAATACTACATACATATTGCACGCATTCATTCAGTGGATACCAGCTGCACATTCCATACATTCAGTAAAGTTTTGTTACTGATACTACATACATATTGCACGCATTCATTCAGTTGATACCAGCTACACATTGCATACATTCAGTTAAGTTTTGTTACTAATACTACATACATATTGCACGCATTCGTTCAGTTGATACCAGCTCCACATTGCATACATTCAGTAAAGTTTTGTTACTAATACTACATACATATTGCACGCATTCATTCAGTTGATACCAGCTACATATTCCATATATTCAGTAAAGTTTTGTTACTAATACTACATACATATTGCACGCATTCATTCAGTCGATACCAGCTACACATTGCATGCACAGGGAATACTACACGAGTTCTCATTACATACGAAGGTCAACAGTTTCGTATAAATCGTATGTAATAATGTGGTGTTTTATTTATTACCCTCGTTCTACATGCATTAAAATGACAATATAGCATATTTGTTATCTTTATGTGTCAAACCAAAACCCGGTTTCAGAAAAAACTTTGCAAAAGAATGTTGTACAGTTCTACACTTTTGCATGACGTCACTACGTCTGCTGCCTTGGTAACCATCATCGCCTCGATCAGCTTCCTACAGTAAACTACTCCGTAGCACCCCTTTTCTGGGTTTGCAGTTTCTTCACTCATTTAACATCACTGTTGGAAACGTTTATACGACACAGGTCAAGGCGATATGACAATCGTGTGACGTAAGAGATTAGTGTGCAACTACCCATACGTTGACCACGTGGGTTATAAACTCAGTTAACCAGCTAACTGCATACACTCATTTAACTTGATATCATGTACATTGTGCATACATTCAGTTTATTTCATACCACCTGAACATTGCATACATTCAGTTAAGCAAGAATACCCCACTCAGACACAGCATACTGACTCCAAGCCGACCACTGGTAGAACTCACTGGTCGTCTTGACAACCATTTAAGGTGAAGGCCGTCTTCTTATGCATTTAGTCACATGGAAGATGGGCTAAACTGTTCGGGGAAGAAACATGACATTTCATCTCCTTTGGCAGCTTTATGTAGTCCGCTTGGAACATATGAAACACAATAAAAAACCGTTGCTAGGGTAACAACCGAACCACTGACACGTGATCCATGGAGAAATCACGACATGTTCTCGACGTAGTGGCGAAATAGTTGAAGGGCTCTCCGTGACCTGACGCCACGTAATTATTGACCAGAATCAGGCTAAAACATTGATGACATTAACTTTTACGTGGTTTATATTTCAACTGTTTAGACTGACGTCTCAGAACTATCATTAGACAGTTAATTAGTTTGCGTGAGTCTAAGAACTGTTAACATTACACAGACAGCTTACCTGACTTCTCAGAACTGTTATCACTAGTTAGACAGTTTAATGTTGTTGTTTGGGGGTTGTTGTTTTTTGTTTTTTTGTTTGTTTTTTTTGTTTTTTTGGTTTGTTTTTGTTTTGTTTTCGGGGTTTTTTTAGAGGGTTTTTTTTTGTTCTGTTAAACAGTACAGCTGCTACACAGATGATACAAGAGGTTCGTTTTGCGTTACACGATTGCAGCAATTACGTTCCAATTTCTGTAAAAGTGTTTCATGTTGACGTTTTTCTTCTCGATAATAATGCTCTGAAGCTGGGTTTGTATCCTGTTATATTCATAATGAAAATGTGCCGCTTTAAAAGAATCATGTGGCTGAATAAATGATTTCCACAAAATAGAACATCGTGGTTAGACGTTTCGTACGTTTTACCAAGAAACTGGGTTATGAAATTGTTAAATTCTGCCCAGAACATGCTGACGATTCGACACTCAAGATATACATGGTAAATATCCTCTCAAGCTGAGCCACATGATGTACATAGGTCATTATCTACCAATTTCATTCTTAGTGGCTCTCGCTTAGTGTAAATGGCTCTGAGTAAGAATTTATGTTGAAAATCTAAAAGTTGCGTGTTTTTCATGGATTGTCTATACTGTGAAAATATGCTTTTCCAATTCATCAACTCACTTAGTTTCTCGTTCCATTTGAGACACACGGTCGGAATTCTATAGTCAGATATGAAATTATCATAGTGTCCTTGAGCCTTTGCTAGGTTTAATCAAATCGTTCCAAGGAGAACACACATACAACTTCAGTATATTCAACTTGTTTGTTTTTTTTGTCCGTATAACGTATTTCCCGTATACTAAGGATAGCACGCTTAAAGTCAAACACTGTACCTTTGATGCCAGATTTTCTTTTAAGTTCTGCAAAAGTTAGACAACCGTGGTCATTACAAATATCTTCAATGGAAACTACTCCACATTTAATCCAGTCAGTTATAAATGATCAAGTTTGAATGGTTACACTGCTGATTTAACCATAGTGGTTGCATGAGTATTTCATTAACATTTTTATTATTGCACGCACATCCTTTAACATGTCTATGCCAAGCATCAAGAGAGTCCTTCCAAAAAAGATTTTTGACTTTATAGTGTGTAGAAATATTGGCTCCTAGGAGAAGAAGGTTTTGCGAAGGGAAACCAGCAAGATCATAGTTCTTAGAATCAGAGATGTATCTCTTTAAGCATGACAGTTTTAACGAGTCCACAAAGGTTTTCACATCGACCATTCTAAAGCCAACTTCTTCGTACGTTCTCACTAAATTAGTTCGTTTTATTTTGTCAGTTTTGTCATTCCGTATAAACTTGAAGAACAATCTGTTTAATTCTGTGATAAATGTTTTGGGGGATTAGGGAGAGATGAGAAGATGTGGATCATCGTGGATAGAGCTAAAGTTTCTACGACGGTTATTTTTCCAATCAACGTTAAATTACGCCTTCTCCAATTACATAAAATTCTTTTTACATTCTCGAGTCTCTTCTTTGTATTGATTACCCATAGGTTTTCTAAATGAGGACTTAATTTGATTCCCAATACGTCAAAATTCCCACTATGCCAATCTAGCTTATAATCATGAGATAAAACTTTTGGACTGCCTGCCACTGAATCTATCCATAGTGCTTTTAGACAATTTACCTGACGTCTCAGAAATGTTACATTAGACAGTTAGACAGTTTACCTGACGTCTCAGAAATGTTACATTAGACAGTTAGACAGTTTACCTGACGTCTCAGAAATGTTACATTAGACAGTTAGACAGTTTACCTGACGTCTCAGAAATGTTACAGTAGACAGTTAGACAGTTTACCTGACGTCTCAGAAATGTTACATTAGACAGTTAGACAGTTTACCTGACGTCTCAGAAATGTTACATTAGACAGTTAGACAGTTTACCTGACGTCTCAGAAATGTTACATTAGACAGTTAGACAGTTTACCTGACGTCTCAGAAATGTTACAGTAGACAGTTAGACAGTTTACCTGACGTCTCAGAAATGTTACATTAGACAGTTAGACAGTTTACCTGACGTCTCAGAAATGTTACATTAGACAGTTAGACAGTTTACCTGACGTCTCAGAAATGTTACATTAGACAGTTAGACAGTTTACCTGACGTCTCAGAAATGTTACATTAGACAGTTAGACAGTTTACCTGACGTCTCAGAAATGTTACATTAGACAGTTAGACAGTTTACCTGACGTCTCAGAAATGTTACATTAGACAGATATTTATGATGTGTTGTTTACATCGGTTAAATGGCATTGGTCATTCAACCGAACGCCGAGTTCATCGTGCCGTCAAGAACCAAGGACAAGAGGAAGTATATGGTTTAAACATTCTAGACTATTCGGATAGTGAACTGCGCACGATCTTAACCATACATTAACATTCACTTATGACTGAGAGACAAACATTCACTTCTCAGGGGTGAGAGAGCTACGAAAATGTGGGTCACACGCACACACACACACACACACACACACAGAGAGAGAGAGAGAGAGAGAGAGGTCCTTCCCCTTCAACCCTCATTTCATCCAATAAAGTTCTAAACATATCACGCACGCAAATATGCTTCATGGTTTTGAATTCTGGCGGAATTCCCACGTTTCTTGATACTCAGACAAAGTTAAAGTGCTAAAAATAACCTTTCCAAAATAGCCTTCATCGTAAATGTCGCCATCTTTTACACAATACGAAATCGTTATTCACAGCATCATTTGTTGTGTGATTTGAAATGTGAAAATCAGATTATTACTCAAAATATTCAATTTCAAAAATGGCACATCAATGATGCCTTATGTTTGGTTGTCATGAAATCACCAATGATGGTCCTGAAACGTTTCTGAACACAGAATTGGTTGGGATGTTTTCGAAAATACACTTGAATGAATGCCCAGATGCTCTTTCCGCTGGGTCGTGCTTATGAATTTACGTTTAGCGGAGGTCGGTATTTAGACGCCAATTTACATCACATATATAGATCTATAATATTCAGCTATTCAGATGAATTCCCCATATACTTTAGAATCAAATTACAAAAGGTCTTTCTCACCAATACCAACTGTCTAGATAAAATGAAACGAAAGATATTGGGTGTGAAAATGAACGTTGCGCTCGAAAGGATGTGCTTGTTTGAAATGTAAACAAAGAAAAAATTCGATTTCACAGTTCGTTCCATTTCCTGAAATTTTCCGAAATCGTTGCTTGTAATGGCTCAATACGTTTCGATTATGCATGAAGAGATTATAGTAGCAAGGAAATCAAAATATAGATGAAATACAATGATTTGATAATTCATATGAAATTGTCCAAATTTCCGTGCAGCGTAACGCCATGACTGATGTAAAATCACGCAGAACAACAATGGTACTTGTCAACATTTCTGCTTTCTTCTCATACTGGCGCATCGTTAATATTGCTGAAGTATACTGGACACAATAAAATAGTGAAATCAGTTATGTTTTGTCTAAAGAATGTTGCATTCTGGCATAGAAGCCGAGAAAATGCTACAACGCATAAAGACGCCTGAAACAATTCGGTCTGTCAAGGTCGAAACTCAAGGTGAGAGAAACCCGCAATTTGCCAACACAAATATGTAAGAACGTGTAACGTGGCGCATCTGATCTTTAAAACATATCGTAAAAAACAGCGCGAATGAACAATAACATGTTCTTACAACATGTAACTTGGCACGGTGCAGTTTCTGCGGCAAATCTCAGACTACAATACAGTCTTTGAAGCACCCAGTCTGGTGCTTTCCTTTCTTACTTGAATTCTCTGGTGAACACGTAAATTCCGAAGTCAGGGAGGATTCTTGAACATTGTGAGTGGGTCATGTTGAGTGTGTGTTGTTGAGTGAAGTGATGGGGTCATATTGTGGTTTAAAAGTGTAATGTATGTTTAAATGAGCGTAATTGAGTAAAGCAGCATTAACTGTGAAATGCCGCTTCAGGTAACAGAATAACGTTTTAAGTAAGTGAGCAATGAAGCTCTGAAGAAGCGAAAGAGATTTTTTTATGAAGAGAGAAGTGCAGCGCTGGGGAAGTAAGAGGGTGGTACTGTTTTAACTTAATTAGATATTTTTGTTCAGTATTGCATGGCCATTAGTAAGTGAACACTGGGTGAGTGAGTTATGTTTTATTTCAACTGCGCGAAAGTAAGAGAGTAAGTAATACTTTGTTAGTAAGTAAATGAGTAATTCTGTTTGAGCGCATCAGTATGTTAGTGTTACAAAGCACATAAGTAATGCAGCGATAAAGAAGTGAGTGGTCCTATCTGTTTACAGTAGGTTAGTGTTACAAACAAAGTGGGTAAGACCTGGTGTCATAACTGTGATTCATGACCTGTTATCACTGTGATTCATCACCAGCTGTCATCACTGTGATTCATCACCTGTGTCATAACTGTGACCTGCTGTCTTCACTGTGATTCATCACCTGGTGTCATAACTGTGACCTGCTGTCTTCACTGTGATTCATCACCTTGTGTTCCCACCTGGTGTCCCCAATATCATTCATCACCTGGTGTCCAGACTGTGAGTCATCACTTGCTGTCTTCACTGTGATCATCACGTGCTGTCCTCACTGTGATTCATCACCTTGTGTCCCCACTGTGTTTCCTCACCTTGTGTCCCCACTGTGAGTCGTCATCTGATGTCTTCACTGTGATTCGTCATCTGGTGTCCCCACTGTGATTCATCATCTGGTGTCCCCGCTGTGAGTCATCACCTTGTGTCTCCACTGTGAGTCATCATCTGGTGTTCCCACTGTGATTCATCATCTGGTGTCCCCACTGTGAGTCATCACCTTTTTGTCCCCATTGTGATTCATCACCTTGTGTCTCCACTGTCAGTCATCACCTGGTGCCCCCGCTGTGCGTCATCACCTTGTGTCCCAACTGTGAGTCATCACCTTGTGTCCTCAGTGTGAGCCACCACCCGGTGTCTTCACCGTGATTCTTCCCTTGTTTTATGTGCTTGGACTTATGTTTCTTTTTTGGCTTGAATCAAATTCTACAAAAAATCGGATCGATATTCATGGTGTTGTCAATATGTTTAGTATCCAGTTATGATATGTAACTGTCCGATTTATCTGCAAGCAAACATTCCTCATAAATACCTAATGAGAGGCAGGATCTGATGTCTGAGGAGATGTGTATGAATTTGAAGTGTCAATGGCCCAAGAACTAGTTTGTGTTTGAGAACCCCTGCACAGTGACATGAGCTGTTCAGATGGAACAGACTGTGAATAGTGTACCGGCTCAGTATGAATCTTAAGTTTTAAAGGCGCAAGAACTGGTCTGGGCACACTGACCTGGGCTGTTCATATGAAATAGACTGTGAATAGTGAGTGAGTGAGTGAGTTGAGTTTTACGCCGCACTCAGAAATATTCCCGCTATATGGCGGCGGTCTGTAAATAATCGAGTCTGGACCAGACAATCCAGTGATCAACAACATGAGCATCGATCTGCGTAATTGGGAACCGATGACATGTGTCAACCAGGTCAGCGAGTCTGACCATCCCGTTAGTCGCCTCTTACGACAAGCAGAGTCACCTTTTATGGCAAGTGTGGGTGGTTGAAGGCCTATTCTACCCCGGGACCTTCACGGGTAGACTGTGAATAGTGTACCGCCCCAGTCTCGTCTACTGAACGTGAGGTACTGTTTTCACCTAGCCAGACATGTCTGGAGTAATAAATATATAGTGCTGTAACTATGCATTAAATCCCTAAGACACACAAAACCAAGTTTTGTGTTGTTTCAAATCACGGCATTTCAGACGTGGTGTCTTCACTGTAATATGACACGAAACATGTATGTTGAATACACCATATATCCTGTAAAATAACAAGTATTTTCAGTTGTAAAATAGCACGAAGCATATGTGTTGTGACTTATCATAAAAGTTAGAGTGGCCACATCTGAGGTTTTCTTCCGCTTCATGACCGTGGCATTCAAGTTTGGATGTGCAGCTCAGCATTTCCATCTAGTTGGGCGCAAGGTCTACACACACTACTGGTGTAGAGGGTGGTTCCCTGAGCTGGCGTTGTTCCAGACACTTCAGTCGAGCTATATAAAAGCCGTTTACCGAGCGGCGAGGCAGTTGCCTTCCTAGCTGCGAGTTGTTCTGTTGGAACAATGGAGCTATCAACAGTTGTATTCCTGAGTCTTGTATTGTGCGGTATGGGAGATGTACATACTGGTGACAGTTTGGAAAGTCTGACTATACGTGTGGAGGTGGTTGAACAAGACCTTAGCTTTTGGAAATTTTCAAATACTAAAAGTGTGACTAAACTGACGAAGAAATTTAAGGTTTGGAAGGAGTCCCTGAAAAAAGAACTGACTTCAACAATCCTTCCTTCATTGCTAAAACCTCTCGTAGAAAAAGAGATTACAAACATCCTGACTGAAGATGATATTGGGCATCGGATCACCGGACAAGTTCGCGATGAAGTTCACACCCTAAAGGACAACGTGCAATACATAAAGACACAACTTCGAGCAATAACACGAGACGTAAGGCATGTTGAGCGGGAAAGAGACACCTACAGAAAAAGTGTAAGAAAAGAACGTAGAGAGTTGACCAAAGACATCCGGGCTCAGGTGAATCAGACAGTACTTCGTGCAACCTCATGTGCACGGATGCTGACATCACTACTCAGTCAGACCATTAGTGACCAGTTTGACACGAACCAGACACTCGCTGGCCTCACACAGGACTTTAGGACGCTGAATACCAGTTATGTGGTGACGGAAAAAGAAATAAAATCATACGGGGAGGGCTTGCAGGAAATGAAGAGAAACGTATCCTCAGATATACAGAGTTTAAACATTCAACTGAATCAGAGCATTGGTGACCAGTTTTACATAAACCAGACACTTGCTGGCCTCACACAGCACTTCAGGACGCTGAATACCAGTTTTGTGGTGACGGAGAGAGAAATAAAATCATACCGGGAGAGCTTGCAGGAAATGCGGAGAAACGTATCCTCAGATATACAGAGTTTACACATTCAACTGAATCAGAGCATTAGTGACCTGTTTGACACAAACCAGACACTCGATGGCCTCTCACAGGACTTCACGACGCTGAATACCAGTTGCTGTGGGATGAGGAAAGAGATCAAGGAGCTTTCAACCACGACGTATCCTGGAACGACAGGTGAGACTTTTAGCCGAGATTTCTTGCTTAATTAGCATTCTATTTTGATATGGCAATCGAAATATATGAGAATAACATTAATTTGTTTGCCAGCCTAGAGTTCATGTGACAGGCCAACATAGGGTTCATGTGACAGGCCAACATAGGGTTCACATGACAGGGCAACATAGGGTTCACATGACAGGCCAACATAGGGTTCACATGACAGGCCAACATAGGGTTCACATGACAGGGCAACATAGGGTTCACATGACAGGCCAACATAGGGTTCACATGACAGGCCAACATAGGGTTCACATGACAGGGCAACGTAGGATTAGGATGGCATGGCAGCAAAAAGTTTAGTGTACACGTCAACATTGAGTTTGTGCATGAATAAATGAGCTTTATTTGATAACCTGGGCTTACAATGCATGTAAACGTTGGATTAGCATGCAACCCTTCTAAAGGGTTTACAAGACATGTAAATGTTAGCCAAACTAGGGCTTGCAAGGCATGTAAGCCCTAATTTAGCAGGTATAGACAATCTCGGGCTTAACAAGGCATATTAACGTAGAGTTAACAGCTATGACCCAGAATACATAAGGGCTTACAAGGTATATTGACGTAGAGTTTACAGCTATGACCCAGTGTATGTAAGGGCTTAACAAGGTATATTAACGTAGAGTTAACAGCTATGACCCAGTGTACATAAGGACTTACAAGGCATATTGACGTAGAGTCAACAGCTATGACCCAGTGTACATAAGGACTTAACAAGGCATATTGACGTAGAGTTAACAGCTATGACCCAGTGTATATAAGGGCTTAACAAGGCATATTAACGTAGAGTTAACAGCTATGACCCAGTGTACATAAGGGCTTAACAAGGCATATTAACGTAGAGTTAACAGCTATGACCCAGTGTATATAAGGGCTTAACAAGGCATATTAACGGAGAGTTAACAGCTATAACCCAGTGTATATAAGGGCTTAACAAGGCAAATTAACGTAGAGTTAACAGCTATGACCCAGAATACATAAGGGCTTACAAGGTATATTGACGTAGAGTTAACAGCTGTGACCCAGTGTATATAAGGGCTTAACAAGGCATACTAACGTAGAGTTAACAGCTATGACCCAGTGTATATAAAGGGTTACAAGGCATATTGACGTAGAGTTAACAGCTATGACCCAGTGTACATAAGGACTTACAAGGCATATTGACGTAGAGTCAACAGCTATGACCCAGTGTATATAAGGGCTTAACAAGGCATATCAACGTAGAGTTAACAGCTATGACCCAGTGTATATAAGGGCTTAACAAGGCATGTTAACGGAGAGTTAACAGCTATAACCCAGTGTAAATAAGGGCTTAACAAGGCAAATTAACGTAGAGTTAACAGCTGTGACCCAGTGTATATAAGGGCTTAACAAGGCATATTAACGTAGAGTTAAGAGCTATAACCCAGTGTATATAAGGGCTTAACAAGCATATTGACGTAGAGTTAACAGCTATGACCCGGTGTACATAAGGACTTAACAAGGCATATTAACGTAGAGTTAACAGCTATGACCCAGTGTATATAAGGGCTTAGCAAGGCATATTGACGTAGAGTTAACAGCTATGACCCAGTGTATATAAGGGCTTAACA
Organism: Haliotis asinina; assembly: GCF_037392515.1. Lineage (NCBI taxonomy): Eukaryota > Metazoa > Mollusca > Gastropoda > Lepetellida > Haliotidae > Haliotis > Haliotis asinina. The sequence continues at coordinate 9,971,895 of NC_090292.1, forward strand.
AGGCATATTAACGGAGAGTTAACAGCTATAACCCAGTGTATATAAGGGCTTAACAAGGCAAATTAACGTAGAGTTAACAGCTGTGACCCAGTGTATATAAGGGCTTAACAAGGCAAATTAACGTAGAGTTAACAGCTGTGACCCAGTGTATATAAGGGCTTAACAAGGCATATTAACGTAGAGTCAACAGATATGATCCAGTGTAGATAAGGGCTTACAAGGCATATTGACGTAGAGTTAACAGCTATGACCCAGTGTACATAAGGACTTAATAAGGCATATTGACGTAGAGTTAACAGCTATGTCCCAGTGTATATAAGGACTTAACAAGGAATATTAACGTAGAGTTAACAGCTATGACCCAGTGTATATAAGGGCTTAACAAGGCATATTGACGTAGAGTTAACAGTTATGACCCAGTGTATATAAGGACTTAACAAGGCATATTGACGTAGAGTTAACAGCTATGACCCAGTGTACATAAGGACTTAACAAGGCATATTAACGTAGAGTTAACAGCTGTGACACAGTGTATATAAGGGCTTAACAAGGCATATTGACGTAGAGTTAACAGCTATGACCCAGTGTATATAAGGACTTAATAAGGCATATTGACGTAGAGTTAACAGCTATGACCCAGTGTACATAAAGACTTAACAAGGCATATTGACGTAGAGTTAACAGCTATGACCCAGTGTATATAAGGGCTTACAAGGCATATTGACGTAGAGTTAACAGCTATGACCCAAAGTATATAGGGACTTAACAAGGCATATTGACGTAGAGTTAACAGCTATGACCCAGTGTACATAAAGGCTTAACAAGGCATATTAACGTAGAGTTAACAGCTATGACCGAGTGTATATAAGGGCTTAACAAGGCATATTGACGTAGAGTTAACAGCTATGACCCAGTGTACATAAGGACTTAACAAGGCATATTGACGTAGAGTTAACAGCTATGACCCAGTGTATATAAGGGCTTACAAGGCATATTGACGTAGAGTTAACGGCTATGATCCAGTGTATATAAGGGTTTAACAAGGCATATTGACGTAGAGTTAACAGCTATGACCCAGTGTATATAAGGGCTTAACAAGGCATATTGACGTAGAGTTAACAGCTATGGCCCAGTGTACATAAGGTCTTACAAGGCATATTGACGTAGAGTTGACAGCTATGACCCAGTGTATATAAGGGCTTAACAAGGCATTTTGGCGTAGAGTTAACAGCTATGACCCAGTGTATATAAGGGCTTAACAAGGCATATTAACGTAGAGTTAACAGCTATGACCCAGTGTACATAAGGGCTTAACAAGGCATATTAACGTAGAGTTAACAGCTATGACCCAGTGTATATAAGGGCTTACAAGGCATATTGACGTAGAGTAAACAGCTATGACCCAGTGTATATAAGGGCTTACAAGGCATATTGACGTAGAGTAAACAGCTATGACCCAGTGTACATAAGGGCTTACAAGGCATATTAACGTGGAGTTGGCGGGCATAACCCAGTGTACATGCGAGCTTACAAGGCATATTAACGTTGTGATAGCAGGCATAACTCAGTGTTTATAAGGACTTACAAAGCATGCAAAGGTTGGGCTAGCAGGTAAATCCGACACAGCATATTTATCTGCAGTCAGCAGTCAAGGCCCGGTGTATATAAGAGCTTACATGTCTGCTTGTCTGTTTGAAAACAAAGTAACACCAAACATCAAGATCAGCCAGTATGTCTAGATCATTGACCATTCTGTATATCGAACCTCCACCCAGCTTGACAGCTGTTGCTCCAGTCTTTTTAGTTTTATGCCTGGCATTATTTGTATTAGTAATTCTCACGTGTTTAACGCTGATGTTGTGAGTGTACTGCCTGTAAAATTCGAGTTTCAACTCTGCTGTTATCGCACTAATTCATCTCTGTATCTCTACATATTTGAGTGAACTTACTGATTCAGTTAGGAACTGGACATCAGAGGTATAGTTGTCATGAAAATGATGAAATAAATCACCAGCTTATTACTATTGGGTGATACCATGACAAGCGCTGTGCATAGATAGAAACCCATGGTTTACCTTCATTTATTTTTGTAGTACACAATAATCATGACATGAAATTAACAGGCGACTAACTACGACCATTTGAATAGGCGGACGCCTTATGGCTACTGAAAATACATGTACGATACACTTGTTATATCGCCACCGTTTTGTGGAGGAGAAATTTAATCCATGGCGCAATATAACCACATAAGACAGTTAGAGACCCTTTGGAAAAGAAAAGAAAACAAGTCTTTTTATGCGTCGCAGTTGCACAGCGCATGTACACTCGCACATAAATACAACATACATGATATCTATGGTGGACTCTGTCTCGGTATGTACTTCACACCTAGACCCTAGATGCCGAGATCTTCACCTAAAACAAATTGCCTTATATGTACAACAATGTTGACGCATGACATCACTAGCGTTGACCTATTTCTTACAAAATGGCGGCTTCATAGACAAGGGGGCATATTATTTGCGAGGACTCAGTGACCGTGTGTACATAAATATGAGATATAAGTAATCAGAGTCAGGCACCTAATCGCCAGCTCACAAAGTCAGCCACCTAGTCTACTCAGCTACAGCGACGTGGGTATCGTACTAGAATTTGTACTTTACCAACATGGCGTAATCCCAAATATGATATATGTTACATTTGACCACTTTCTAACTGGCATTGTGCAATTCTTTTGAGTTGCATTGCATTCCAAATCATTGCATTGTATCTATGTTTAACTTCCTGTCTTGCTACGATGCTCTTTCTATACATATTCTAAAGGTACTAAGCCATGACGAGCAATGAATAGACGTCTGGATGTCGTAACATTTCAGAACATGACATGCAGTGTAAAATCGGAATTTGCTATTGTTTACATTTGAAAAAAGCACAGCGTTTGTTTTCAAATCAATTAGCTTTCGTTTTATTGAAAGAATTGGTATTGGTGACAAAGACCAGTTGTAGTTTAATTCTAAAACGTAACGGGAATCGAGGTCCTGTAGAATTTATCTTCCCTTCATAGGTGCGCTGTTCCGGACGGTCCAGACTTAAAATGACGACACATGTGTATGCGCGATGTGTGCCTTACGTGTTACTATTACCAGGGATAATCTACAACTATATAGTTTGTCCCTGCTATTACATTTAGAGACAGTTGACAACTGTAGCTTTCACCTTCGCTGGTAACGTTCACTCCTGTGCATTGACCGTATATCTATTCCCTCTCACGATGATACATCAAGTGTTATATCCTGAAACATATATTCCATGATTCTGTGATACACCTGGGATAGTCATGACTGCTTACATTGCAAGAATGGCGATATGGCAGTTCGAAGCGAGCAGCTGGAATCAGCTGATCGTTTTCAGGTCATGTTTTGCAATCGGTAATTTAAGTCTGGCACTAGATGTCTCAGTATCACACATTTAAAACTGCATCATTGTATATGTACTCAAATCGCTTTAGTATTACGGCCGATATGGGTGTATTCATGTAATTCACTACGGCGTGAAGCTGATGTGCATGAAATGTGAAACGCTGAAAGTTTTCTTATGTAAATTTCATGGGTGGTACAAGATGGGGTTGAGTTTTTTGACAATACAAATATTTAGCAGGTACAGAGAGAAGTGAGAAACAATGGACAAGTAGTTGTAAAGTAACAGTAACGGACGAATTATGTCAATAATCGCCTACATGTACCCAATTTTCAAATGCGATAAACATGAACATAACTAAAATCAACTTTTTTATGTCTGTAACGGTTTGTGATGCATGAAATATAAAATCAATGTATGGATAAATAATGAACAAAAACACTGCAAAATTCTACAATGACTGCGTTTTAATTATCCTGAATTACGGGTATAAATTAAAATGTTTTGATTTTATTAAGTTTTAATAGAAGGAAATAATATTGAAATACTAATTTATTTAATATACTATTTCAGATACAGAAGAAGTAAAACCACCATTAGGTTAAGTACTCATTCAAGGGCACTTTCCAAATTCTATTTGTCATTACACAACTAAACAATACATATATTCATATTGATAACATATTTCAGTCTCTAGCATATTAAATGACACGGTTAAGTGTTGTCAGCATCAAATGGTTTACATTTTCCTGCAGTGTCTACATAATAAAGTCAATATCTTTTCGCACACAATGGTTAAAGAATTACCGTTGGAAATAACTCAAGGGTTGATAACATATACAAAGCATTTTCATAGATGCCACGACTTGCTAGTTCAACTAGCACTTCCTCGGGTTCTGTCATAGGAAATGCCGTGACAATATAACCGATTTTTCATGGCGTTTTCAGTCTTTATTAATATCATGTAAAGTCGCACTGCACTTGGGAATCAAACAAAACATGCTTTTCTCAAGTAAAAATCAAAGCAAAACGTGTCAGTTAATGGCTTTTTGTCGTCACCGATAGGCATTTTTTCAAATGAAGGTGGCCAGGGCAACGTGTAAACGTGGTTCTGTCTGTACATGTAGCAAGTTGTCGCAGCGCACATTGAGTCGAGAACTAGATCACAAGCAAGAAGTTGGACCATGGCTTATAAATCATTTCACAAGGAGAGTTATTTGCAGAAAGTGACTTTTCAGGCTTTTTCAGAATGTGACTTTCGAATTTCAAGCAGAAACGTGATTTTGTAAATACTACCCAAGATAGCGGAAAGCACACTTCGGCGTTCGTGTAAGTGTATTTCTGGGTTCATCGGCAACGGCAGTAGTGATTTCATGAAAACCTGATCTGCGATTTTTTAAATCAAATACACCTGGTAATTATCCTGTTTTGACATTTCGCAAAAAACAGCAAGTAATGCTGCGATAAAAGAGCTATATTTACGATGAAGCCTGTTTTGAAAGGTAATTTTAATCACTTTGTCTGAGATAATAGTGAATGGTATCACAAAACAGGAAATTACCCACAGAATTGAAAACTGTGTAATATGTTTGTGTGCTTCATATGTTTAGAATTTTTGTGGAATTTAAACTGAGGATTGAAGTGGAACGACATATATGTCCCTGTGACATCCAGGGGGCTAAACTGAGGTGGGAATGTCTGCCTACACGTAGGACAACATACATTAAAACCAGCATACACTAAATATGGGTATCTTTTTTTCACACTAGACTGAGATATGGAAAAGCTTCTATACTAAACACAACAGGTTCAGAAAACCAGTTAGTTTTTCAAGGTTATACTTAGGGGTATTAGCTCAATTCAAGTATCTCAATGTCCTTGGTTGACAGAGTGATCGCAACTATTTACACCCAAAGGCTTTGAGGTCTACTAATATCCATGTATGACCTATTTTGAAAGTAAACTTTTATATTTTTTAAACAAATAAATTAGGAATTAAGCCATACAAACAGCCGGTGAATTACACCAAGGTAAGAAGTGTCCGATATGCTAATATATAATTGTCCATGTCATGCCACAGGTAACGTGAACTGTATCAGAAAAACTAAAACAAAACTAGAGAGCAAACATGGGACGATTGGAAATATTTCCATATAGTGATGGTGATCAGTCCAAGTAGTCGAGCGCCAAACGTTGTCGTGCTCCTAGCCTAACACGTCACAATGACGTCATAGCTGGCAGGTCTGCTTCGTGGCGTCGCCAGTAAAAGCATTTCTCAACTAGCAGAGAGATGTGTCGCTCGTGTTAGGACGTGCGTTATTGGTGGGTAAGTTCTCAGCTTACGATTTTAAACTGATTTGTGGAATTAGATGAAATAGTGTAAATGTATATTATATGACTGCTGTGAAGCAGCATGAATGGTGTAGGAACCAAGTGTTTGCTTCACACAATGTTTACACCCAGACCTGTGTTTAGCCTGTCACCGACGGGGGACGATGGAGGGTCGGGGAAAACATAACAACGCAGCGTTTCACCTGATAGACTGGTTTAATTTAATCAGATTATGTACTCTTTCCTACCGTTACCCCTGACCTGGTGGGATTTACATCCTACATCTGTCCACTCCAATATTTCATTTCAAATGTAATGTACAGTGTGTTTTTTTTTACTCGGGGCTGCTGCATTACATTGACCTACAACCCCGCTGTAGCACACGGCCAAACGTATCCTCGTGCATTTTTGCACCAATTAAAACAACAATTCAATGGAAAGTAGATTATGGAAGTCCTATTGGGCTGTATTTTCGTTATTTCTAACATTGAAACAGACGAAGCATGTCCGACAACCGACATTTCGACCTTTACCACCCTTGTCGTTTATCAAAGCACACTGTTTCCATTGACAAGTACAGTTGTGTCAGCTGCAGTGTCCGCCTCGGTAAGCAGTTGTTTGACAATTGCTCTGTGTGCCACTATTACTCGGTATTCTGCTATTTTGTGAGAGTTTCACAGAGTTTGACACAAATTACAACTGTGTTGCACAAACATCGAGTCAGGTTGCCCTGTTGTCCTTCCCACTGTTTGGTAAACATTAGCGTTAATGCGCTTCACTTTAGAATTTACAGAGTTGCCTAAAATTGCAGGTACAGTTAACAGAGAGAGTAGGGTTAGGACATCTAGGAAAGGCAATTTTTAATATTCCAGCCACGGTTACTGAATTCAAACTAAAACGGTTGTCTTTCCATAAAGAGGAATTATGAGTAAGTAAAGGTGCTGAAGTAATTGTTTGTTTATCTATTAACACACAATGTGAACATAATATATGCTTATATATGAAGTCCCCGTATTTGCATCGCTAACCTAACCTAGCTCTGAGGGTGAACTGATTGTTTTGTTGTCACTGTTCAAGTGTATATTTAACACACACACAAAAAAAAGTCAGACATCTATACAATTCAAACATTTCAGCAAATAGGATCCCAACTGTTATCAAACAGTCGATGCGCAATGGACAGCTTATTAAATTTACTAAATGAAGCTGTGAAAATATATGTAGGAAATGAAATATCCATCAAATTAAACCATCTGTTATAACAGATGTATTTGGACATACTATTGAAAGGCAAAACATTTGTGGAAAGCAGAACCTGAGGCCAGAAGTCATAGAACTATTTTATGTACATGCATAGTTTTCTGATTAAAATATTCCCTGTTTCAGCGTCGACTGACCCGAGCCGGAACAACACGTTTCCACCAGTGCCAGTAACGACACAAGACCAACAGGGTAGGTGGGAAAACCCAGCAGGCAGGAAATGCAGTTGTTAATTCTCCCTGTATTTACCACACTGATGTATATGCCCGTGGTGATTTTGACTTGAGAGATGAATCTCACTCCGGTACCAATCGACGTTGTCAATCACAGAATTTCAAACTGTAAAAAGTAATATAAAAAAGTAACACTTTTTTCTTGCTTTAAAGATTCATCTCAGTCAACTTGAAAGATATATGATTAATACTCTTTTTCCATAAGATATGTATGTAGAATTTAATCATACATAATATTGAAAGGCAAAACATATCAGGAAAGCGAAAACAGACCAGCAGTAGAAATGCTTATGTGCTATGTATAGTGTTCTGAACACCATATTCCCTGTTTCAGCCTCCACGACTGACGCAAGTGAGAATCTGACACCCAGCAAGACGGTTCCACCGCCGCCAGTGACGACACAAGACTCTGACACACACGGTAGGTTGGAAAACACAGCACCAACATTTGTACTGGCTTTATCAACTCGTAAAGTTCAACACACATCAACACTTTGAAGTCGTACACAAAATAATGCAGAACTTCTGACTCTAACAGAAAGTTGCATATTAAACACGCAGTCGTTAATTCCAGAAACCACATGTTGACATTCCCGTCATGTTGGTTGTTGTCAGCCATGATGGAATTGTTTAAATGACGTAGCAATGTACGAGTCACGTATCAACATCATGTAAACATTGTAGATGTGAGACAAAGATGTCAGGTTAAGACAGTTTACTTTGTGTTACAGCGACTCCATCACCAGCAGCAGGCCGCGACCTCTACTACGCCAGCAGGGACGGTGACCTGGAGAGAGTGAAGCGGATCCTGGCCGAGGGTCACGTGGACATCAACTATAGAAGAGGCAGCTGGACACCGGTGATGGCGGCAGCATGGAAGGGACACAGTGACGTGGTGCAGTTCCTGGTGGATAGAGGGGCTGATGTGTCACTGGTGGACGGGGGCGGTGACAACGTCCTTCACTGGGCCTGTGCAGGTGGACACCTGGAGACGGTGAAGCTGATCGTGTCCATGAACCTGGTGGACATCAACGTCAGGAACAACTACGGGAAGACAGCGGCCGACATAGCGAGAGTCTGGGGACGTCAGCGAGTCGTGGATCTCCTGGTGTCACGTGGTGCACACTAGACAGAGACGGAGCACATGTCGTTACTGACGCGGTGTGGTGTGTGCCGTTCACGTAGTCGTGGGTCACGATTCAGGTGGCTTCCTTTTTTCTTTTTGAATCTAAATAAAAGTTGTTGAATGTATTTTCAGACATTTTGTCATGTTTTGTCTTTGGAACCTCGCATGATCAGGTAGGAAAATTGTAAACTGAGTATAAACATAAACGGTGAGTGATTGTACATGAATGTCGCCCGTCTTAACGTAATTCTGTGTTTATTTATCAATTTTAATAATTGTGTTCTGAGAATATCGCGAATCGTGAAACAACAATTTGTTTGTTTACATGTCGCTGCACTCTGTGACCTCAGACTAAGCCGAGGTTCACCCAGCTGACGTGGCGCCATTTGTACAGTGACAGTGACGTCACAAACATACAGAGGTGCTGGGTCGTCTTCTCAGCCGGCTGCCTCACAACACAAGCGGTGTTACTCAAATACCAGGTCGTCGCTTCTGCTTAACAAAGGGAGAATGGTAGTCTGTAGCTGATTACTGTAGGATTTAACCAGTTCTCTTATTTGACTAAACATATAATATACAAAAATAAACTGAAAACAATTATCACCAGAAACATCCCAGTTTTATTTATTCATGGATGCCAGAAGGACAAATACATCCACCCACTGGATCTCTGCTTCTCAATCTAACATTCTGTTTTCAGCTAAAATACAATTATTGCTGAAATGACCGCCGTTTTGACATATGACGAATTCGTCATTCGCGTCATCGTTTACTGTATGTATGCTTGTAAATGTAAATCTTGCATATTTATACACAGAACTCAATTTTGAGTGAGTGAGTTTAGTTTTACGCCGCGCTCTATGGCGGTGGTCTCTAAATAATCGAGTCTGGACCAGACAGCCCAGTGATCAACCAAATGAGCATCGATCTGCACAATTGGGAAGCGATGACATGTGTCAACCAAGTCAGCGAGCCTGACCACCCGATCCCGTTAGTCGGCTCTTACGACAAGCATACTCGCCTTTTATGGCAAGCATGAGTTGCTGGAGGCCTATTCTACCCTGGGCCCTTCACGGGTCGAACTCAGTTTTGAAAACAGCTATTTAGTGAGCAGTGTCATGTGTGTTTTGTCAGTGAAGTCCCATCCATAAACAAGGGATAAGCCTTTAAATCGTCTCGGTGACAGGCAAACAGAGACGCCAAAATGAGCTTTACGTTGTACAGGTGTATTTGATAGTGTGAGTGAGTGAGTTAGCTTAGATTTACGCCGCTTGGAGCAACATTCCAGCAATACCCTGGCGGGGGACATCAAATCGGCCTTGTTGAGTCAACCTCGACCAGCAACAACCTTGACTTCACCTGTCCTGCGGTGTTTCTTTCACGTACTTGCTGATGACGCTGTGACAGACGTCAACAATAAACAAGCAAACAAATAGTTAGGAAAGGAAGAGTCTGATTACTTTACTTCACTTTACTCCTGAATCAAGGCATGATTCTTCCATTAGCAACCCATGCGTGTGTAAAAGGCGACTAACGGGATCGTGTGATCATGTTCGCCGACTTGCTTGACACATGTCATCGTATCCCAGTTGCGTAGATCAGTACTGATGTTATTGATCACTGGATTGTCTGGTCCAGGCCCGAATATTTACAGATCACTGGATGCCACAGGGACATATATGTCCTTCCTCTACATACCTCACTTGGAAGTCCAATAAAATTCTAAATATACCACGCATATATAAATGCTTCACAGTTTTGAATTCTGCGGAAAATTCCCAGTTTCTTGATACCATCCACTATTATCTCAGACCAAGCTAAAGTGCTTAAAATCGCCTTTCAAAATAGGCTTCTTCGTAAATGTCGCCATTTTTCAAACTGTACAAAATCGAGATTCACAGCGTTATTTGCAGTATGTTTTGAAATGTGAAAATCGGATAATTACTGGGAGTAATGAATTTCAAAAATAGCATATTAATGATCACTGATATCAAGTTTTCATGTAACCAGGAATGATAATTCTGAAACGTCACCGATGTACCCAGAATCGGTTGGGATGTTTTCGAAAACACACTTACACGAACGCCGAAGTGCGCTTTCCGCCATATTGGATAGTGTTTACAAAATCACGTTTCGAGAAGGCCGGTATTGAGAAGCCAATTACATCATGTATGCTTCATAGTTAGCTGCGACAAATGCATCATTCAATTCCCCATATATCTTAGAATCAAATTACAAATGGTCTTTGTCACCAATACCAACTGTCTAGACAAAACGAAACGAGATATATTTTGTATAAAAACGAACGCTGTGCTCGAAAGACAGCGCTTGACTGAAATGTAAACAAAGAAAAATTCCAATTTTACACTGCGTAGCATTTTCGGAAATTTCCCAACATCCAGCCCTCTAATCATTGCTTACAATGGCTCAATACGCTTAGTATATTCAGGGGAAGGATATCGTGGCAAAAAATAGCAAATTGAAAATAGATACAATGAAATAATTTGGTAATTCACAAGAAACTGTCAAACTCTTAGTGCAGCATGACGCCATGACTGACGCAAAATCACGCAGAACGACAACGGTACTTATCGGCATTTCTGGCTTCTTCCGTCATTTACAATGTAAACGATAAGAACATATCACAATACACAGATAGTCAGAAAAATTCTGATTACTTACATCTCACATTTATATACAAAAGATCCCTGAATCAAGCAAAAAAATCGTCGCAAAATCCTTTGTACCCTTCTCAGCGAAGCCGCCATTTTGAAAGAAATCGGTCATCCGTAGTGATGTCATACGTCAACATTGTTGCACATATTAGGCAATTTCTTTGAGGTGAAGGTCGGTTGAACAAGAGTAAACACAATGCCCACACCACTCCGATTGCACTTTTAGTATTGTGATGTATATTTTTTCATGAAACTAATTTCAGTATCTACATATATCCATGTTCAACACCATATCATGTGTGGATATAAGGTATCCGTTTTTATTCTTTGAAAGCTTTTGATTGTTTGAATAATATTTACATGGGAAATTGACTCAGTAAGTGTATTATACCACATTTTAAGCCTCTACACAAGTGTTGGAAGATCACACGTAGCCATTACTGCAACATGTGCTTTAGTTCACGTGATGTGCAATATTCAATACATTGGGACAAATATTGCAGTTCATATGAACAGGTTCATAAACAGCGATTTAATTCCAACTTATAAGTAAAACGGATAATATTAATGAAAATGATTTGTACATTTTATGAAATGTATGGGCACACATACTACTATTTAAAGGAATTGTCTTGTTCATTGTATTGGTTTGTGTCGTTTTTATAGACAAAACTATTATGAATATTAATTGACCAGGTGCGACTTTGTCAAAACGTTTCATGATTCATTATCATTGTTTTTCGATAATAAAGTCAATTCAAATGCGATTAAAATATATCTGATGGTAGAATGTCTAACTCAAACAATATTTATACGGAAATTGTTAAAAATATATACATCAGGTCAAGGATTAATTTCGACAAGCATTACGTCCATTTTCTAATACTTCTTTACTGAAAAAGTGATCTCTTTGTACCTTTCATTGCATACTTATGAAGGGAATTGATTTCATAATCATGAGAAGAAACGTCTTTTTCCTAAATGAATACTCAATGAATATTCAGGTGTTCTGAAATTTTCATTTAAGCTAAATTGATGCTAGGCAGGTGCGCGTGTTGCTCACAATAAGATATGTAGTAAAACCGTGTAATTGTTGATATATTCAGGACACTATTTCAGTGATAAAACCATTCATTTCATATTTTGGCTAAAAAGTGTTGAATTCTGACACAGAAGCCGATATATTTTACACATTGAGTGGAAATTAGGTTAGATATATACTAATCAGCAACCAGAGTAGTCTTTTTCCGACGTCACAAAATGCACAAAACATGCCGTGACGTCAACAATGTCGCATTATTTTCAGTTATTTCATTACATTTGAAAATGTGGCTGTTACTCCGTTAATAATGATGGAAAATTAATAAAAATACATCTACACAAACAGGAGAATATGGGAATCTAAGAACTAAAATATGTATCAGATAGGTCCATCCAGATCGCTATTACCTGCTTTTTCATGTAGTACACCTGCATCTTTTCTTACAAATTGTGAAACTACCAAAAGCTATCCTCTCACATTGGGGAACTTTGTATTGGAATAATTTGGTTCACTGTGAACAAAACATCACGAAAATATACTGTCCATATCCACAGCAAATTCTCTCCATGTGATCGGAGTTACATTGACCTAATGTAAACCATAGCTGAGTTATGCCCCCTTATCTTTATACGTGCATGACCTCTCTGTCGACGTTTGACGTCATAGTAAAAAATCGATTTTTGACATTTATTGCGGGTCATTTTTTATTTTGTGAGTATGACGTTATGCATTAGCACATACATCCATTTCATATACACTTATGTCGTTCAGTTATCAAGCTGTATTTTCTTCGCTCACACTTCCCATAAAGATGCCAAATTAAAAAAATCGTAGCAGAGTGCTTTTATTGGTGCACGATAAAAAACTGAGAAATGTACTGTTTTTGTACACACAGAAAAGTTTTGGACAACTTTTAGCAGTGTCTATTTCTCAAACCCCTGAGGTAGCCGCAATTATATTTATACAAAGGGATAGGAAATTAAATATTCTACATGTCTGTGCAATTTCATAGCCGTACGCAGATCCAGGACCACGCGAGCGCAAATCTCGCACAACGTTCACTTTTCAAACTTTATGAAAATGTGCGCCTGAAAAAAAACTCGGCATCCAGGGGGTTAAATAACCAAACAAGCAAATCTTACTCAGGGATTTGTGTACTTTGAAGCAGTAATTTCAGAGTGTACCAGAATGAATTGGAACGAAGTTGGCATATCCAAATTATTCTAAATCACTGCTGTCTAACTGAAGAAAATGAAATAGTTTTATATATATTTGTATCGTATTTACATAGCGGCAGTAATAACATCTTGGAAAATATTTGTGGCAGAAATTCCACTTTTATGTGAAACATGAAGTCAATCCATTATGTTTGACAAACAAAGAATAACAAAACGGTTCTGTTGTCTTTGATATCGTAATTATTGATAATTGTAAGAATGGGCTTGTTCAAACGGAAAAGCAACTTTTACCTATAAAACTGATTTTAAAGGGCGTTCTTGGTAAATTTGATGGCATGCATTTTTCAGATATCACGAATTTACGAAGAGAAGTTAAAAATAGCTCCCAGGACCCCACTCCTCAAAGCCCTCGTTGCTCTACGACAGTCGTAAATCTTACGCTGAAGTATGGGAGTCTTAGCGACTAACGGGATCGGGTGATCAGGCCCGCTGACTTGGTTGAGACATTGTATCCCAGTTACGTAGATCGATGCTCATGCTATTGATCACTGGATTGTCTGGTCCATTTTCGTTTATTTACTGAACGCGGGCATACAGCTAAAGTGTGGCTGAATTTGGCGTTAAACACAAAACAAAGAAGAATTTCCAGATATTTTAAAAATACACAGACATACATTGATTATCTTTTGTGATAGACTTGCGTGTATTTGTTGTCATCACCCTTTAAATATAGACCGCATCCATGGTGTAGTAGTTAGGGCGCCTGCCCGGAGAGCGGAAGGTAGATGGTACCGTCCGTGGCCGCGTCATACCAAAACATGTTTAATGTATGGTATTTATTGGTCCCTGTCTGGCGCTCGGCATTAATTTGACAACGTTTCCTGGGAGAAGTGATTGTGTGGGCTGCATGTAGAGGAGGGAAGGACCCTAAGCTGATAAGCATTACCAGCCTGACTGTGCCAAGATCCCCCGAACCCTTTCTGCTGCATATTTATGTTAATCTGTAAAACAGAATAATGATGGCTATTTATGTTAAAAGGGGTCTGTACCTCTGACGCGTGCATGCTCAAAGGGCTGACACATGATTACTCCAGATAACCCAAACTGCCTGTTAGACACTGGAAGGTTATAGTAACATGACATCCCACCGGGTACCCATCATAATTGACCCTATCATGGATTTTTGCGTGGAAAGTACTGTCTTACATGACCTCTTCTGATTAGAAGTGTTTTGAATTTACTAAGGATATGTCCAAGCTTCAACATCTTGTCTCTCTACGGGATATGAGATTAAACCTTCCCTGCCTTCTTTGTAGTTAGATAGAAGTTACAGGGACACCCTGACAACAGGATTTGATAAATATATGTCAGCATCGGTAGCATATTTGTTTAGTGTTAGAGTTGCATTGAAAAGTGTAGCAACTTTCGCACTCAGCAATATTCCAGCTATATGACAGCAGTCTGTAAATAATTGGGTCAGACAGTCCAGTGATCAACAGCATGAGCATCGATCTGTACAACTGGGAATCGATTATACGTGCCGACCAAGTCAGCGAGCCTGACCACACGATCCATTTCACTTCACTTCATGATCACCTTTGCCACAAGCATGGGTTACTGAATATCAACACAATGTAGTTATGTAGTTAATATGAGAGAGTGTAAAACATCTGTGAAACTTCAGTCTAACTTCAGTCTCATTCTTAGGGAAAAGGACTCGTAGAAAACTGTCTTTACTGAGGAGGGATTAGTGCAGAAGTGAATCAAAAACGAGTTATTTGGAACAGAACATGACTTCATTTTAATGTGATGAAATTATTTAATGCGAGGACATACTGAAACTATTTAGCTACCATGGAGTCTAACCATCACTATAGAAAGAAGCAAGTAGGAGGGGATGTCTCAAAAGCAAACCCAGGACTGATGTCGTGGACGGTGCCTTGAGGTCGGCTCGGGGATATCCACCCACCAATCTAACCCCCCACCCCGACATCTGTTTGAATAAATGGATGTCCTACAAAATAAACTAGATTTCACATTTTTGTATTTGTATCGCAATTATTGTATTCGAAAATATGAATTCTTCTTATGTAAACTTGCATCTTCCCTTTCTGTGGATGACATATCACGATATTTCCTTTTTAGAACTAAAACGTCGGTATAAACAGACATTTGCATTGTTATCGTTACGTGATCAAATTTGAAACAATTTTGAAAGAAATTACAATATTTGAACATGTTAATATCACGATGGGCAGTTTTTTCTAAGCTAGCATATGCACGATTTTTTTTTAAAACCTGTCGTATTTTAGGTTTGTTTCATAAAATAAGCGGTCTTGGTTTTTATAACTGTTATGACATATGCTCAGTTCCTATATGGGTATTCTGGGTAATACACGCACTGTGACGCACATGTCCTAAATTGAGCGAGTGAGTTTAGTTTTACGCCGCCTTTAATAATACTTCACACCCGCAACAGCAAATTTCTCACAGTGTGGGAAACTGAAACCGGGTCTTCAACTTGAGGAGCGAACGCTTTAATCGCTAGGCTACACCGCCACCCGTATTAAAGTGCAAAGGGAGTCTTGATTTTGACAGTAACGGGTACTGCTACGAGATGGTTCAGATTTGAGCAATGTTTGTGAGAGGATGCTATAAAACGGAAGTACAGCAGGACACCGGTGTTGCGGGCAGCATATAATGGACACAGGGACGTGGTGGAGTTCCTGGTGGGTAGAGGGGCTGATGTGTCACTGGTGGACAGGTGGGGTTACAACGCCCTTCACTACGCCTGTAGTGGTGGAGACGTGGAGACGGTGAAGCTGATCGTGTCCATGGACGTGGTGGACATCAACGCCAGGAACATCTACGGGGACACAGCGGCCGACATAGCGAGAGGCAGGGGGCATCAGCAAGTGTTGGATCTCCTGGTGTCACGTGGTGCACACTGAGTCAGTGTCGGTGTGGACAGAGACGGAGCACATGTCGTTACTGACGCGGTGTGGTGTGTGCCGTTCACGTAGTCGTGGGTCACGATTCAGGTGGCTTCCTTTTTTCTTTTTGAATCTAAATAAAAGTTGTTGAATGAATTTTCAGACATTTTGTCATGTTTTGTCTTTGGAACCTCGCATGATCAGGTAGGAAAATTGTAAACTGAGTATAAACATAATCGGTGAGTGATTGTACATAAATGTCGCCCGTCTTAACGTAATTCTGTGTTAATTTCAATAATTCTGTTCAGAGAATATCGCGAATCGTGAAACAGACAACAACAATTTGTTTTTTATATGTCGCTGCACTCTGTGACCTCAGACTGAGCCGAGGTTCACCCAACTGACGTGGCGCCATTTGTACAGTGACAGTGACGTCACACTGCTGGTGACGTCACAAACATACAGAGGTGCTGGGTCGTCTTCTCAGCACGCTGCCTCACAACACAAGCGGTGTTACTCAAATACCAGGTCGTCGCTTCTGCTTAAAGCAACGTTCGTTATGTGTGTATGCCTCATATGTGTGTCAGAACAGAAGTTGACGCTCACATTAGCACACACATACAAGTAGATGAGTACACGATTATGGATATGTATTTTAAACCTTGTACAAAACTTACAGTGCATTACAGTACAGTGTGTAAGTGGGTGTCTGAGCTTCTTATAATATGACCGCAACGTACAGGTGAAATGTACATCATAAAATAATTAATACGAGTTTCAGTATCGAAGAAACCATTAAAAATTCAAAAGGACCAGTTCGTGAAAGAGAACGATAACCATGTAAAAGACATGTCAAAAAGGTGTGTTACGGTTTCAAGTGAAATATATTATGTCTACATGAACATACACAGTCACCTAGACAACGAACGATTAACCAAGTCACGAACTGTCGACATACCTTTTTGGGAGTCCCAAGATCACACACATGCCTGCAGTGGGGCGATGCATGCTGTTAGAAACAACAACCCACATTTTCTCATTCTTTCATGGGATCTCAGGCGAGAGTATGGACAGCGTGGTGTTTAAAGGTCACATGCAACGTAAAACACAACTTTGCAGATTCTGGTACCTTTCGGTATGCACTTACCGAAACAAATCATAAAAAATGCCAATTCAACCTATAAAGTTGAAAAAAACGCGATGAAAAAAAAGCCCGCGAAATCGGAGTTCAAACGTTTCACTAAATTCCCCCAAGCGCTGGGGGGAAAACTGGTTTCAACAGCTGTGCTGCGCTGCGTCCATAACGCATGCGCAGTGAATAGGTTCGCGGAGCTTGAAACAGTATGCATGCCCAGCGTCTGAGGTCGTGAGCAGTAGCCTAATCTTGGTTGTGTACACAAACAAGTAAATGATCTACTCGTTACGTAAAAAAAAACCTTGCTGATTGTGGTAAGCACCTGGTCTCTGTCACAGAGCTCAGTGTCTGGTTTATTCACACCTACATGTCTGTTTGCCTCTCTGCTAAAGACAACATGCAATACACAGCTTCAATCATTGACCACATGTAATTCGAAGTTAACACCTATCAGACTATACGTCATAAAGAAAATAAGTTGATTTATGACTCGTGCACCCGAGTCCCGTCTCTGCCACATTATGTAATTAGGCACGTGTGATACACATGACATGTTTTTATGTCTGTGGGTTGCAAACAAACTACATTCACTTTTTTCGGATGACTGGATCTGACGGAAACTGGTGCAAACTCTTATCAGTTTAAAGTCCTGCCTTGTACTTGGACGAATGACAGATTCCAGCCACGCAGTAGTTTACCATTTCTACTGATGTCATTTTTGATTGGATCGAGCGCAAATTCGGAGAACATGTATTTTCAACACCCAACATCTCTATATACATTCTTCATGGATAACGACTTGTTTTAGTGTGTATGATTTTGTTTGACAACAGTATGTGAATCCATAGTGAAACGACGCATCAAGTACACAAAAAGAAGTTGTTATCCATAAAGAATCTTACTTTCTTGTGACTCGCTATACTTCTAAAATGCCCATCAAACAGATCATCTGTCTGTACACACAATGAACCCCCAGCAGATCAGCAAATGAAACAGCCAATCAGAATCCGTCGTTACACTTGAGTGCACATTCAGATGCTAAGACTGGGTTCGGTCTCCCGAGGGCTTCGTTTCGGGGGAAGTAAGCCCAAGTACAAAATATTGCACTTTTGAATCGCGATTGTACGCTTATAATTTTGTTTATTTGTTTTTTTAAAAGCAGCAATGTATATTATATGTCATGAATAAGTGATGAATGTGTTTAAATTATGTTTGATTTTTTAGTTGCATGTGACCTTTAAACAACTAGCTATGCTGCCAGTGAGTGAGTGAGTGAGTGAGTGAGTGAGTGTTGCCCCTATCTGTAACAGAAACGCGCAAAAATAGTCCAATTCCGACTGAGTGACTGTTATTGTCAACCTGCTCAGCCATGTGCTTGGCAACAGAACTTTCAGTGTAGTCTTCACTAGAGTGAGTGAGTGAGTGAGTGAGTGAGTGAATGTTTTCCCTCGTTATACCGTATGCGAAAAATCCAGTGGTCAAATGTGTGAGTGTTTCTACCAGAGTCAGCAATGTTATAGGCGATGCTCTGAAACAGAATCTTGTTCAAAGAATCCAGTGGTTGATATCATGAGTAAGTGTTTTCACCTAATCACTAAGATTGTGCGTACTGTAAGAGTTTCTGGATCAAACCAGGTATCACTCTTTATCTTTCTTCTCTCGTGTAAACAGCCTCAGTTGTGTGGTGGTTAGAACGTCAGCCTGGTGAGTGGCCGCGTGTTCCCTGCCTGGTGAGCACTATTTTTCCACGCCATTCTGTCTCCAAATGCTACAATATATATTCTTTGACAAACAAATGTCGACTCGGGAAAAGTATACCATCACAATAACTGACTTACTCTGGAGTGAAATGAAGGGGTGGGTGGGAGTGTACAATCACCATACCTGACTCACTCTGTTTTGAAATGAAGGGGTGGGTGAGGGTCGGGGATATGCAATCAGTGACAATGACGGTCACAATAACCCAATCATTCAATAGTGAAAGAATAGTGGGGGATATAAAAGATGACAAACTGACACACTGCAGTTAGTCATAATTCAAACAGCTCAAGTGTACACAGATGGCCAAAATTCTGACCATATTTGTGCTTTTGAATAGCAAACTTCAAAACGAGGCACAGTTCCAGTACATGTTTCTGTGTTGTTTTTGTAGATCAGGTACATAAACTTTAAATGTCATAATAAGAGCTTTTTATGTGCACAAATTATGTGAAGTAATGAAAGTAGGTTGCAATCTCAAAAGATGAGCAATGACATATGCTAGCATCATTTGACCCAACAATTAAAATGCACACCTTTATTAAAATATATATGTGGGGGGAAGGCTAAGCACCCCCAATATGTTTTACAAAGGTTTGGCTGACATCAGGTGTGACCCAGGTATATGGTCAACTGAAATACACATTCTGGCATGTCTACTCATTATAAAGAAATCCTTGTACATTTCTATTTTGTCCTTGTTGGAAGAATGCTTAATGAAGCATTTTTCTGGCTACATGACATATTCAAGTAAACATGTCTGCTTCAAGACAAGTTCACAGTGATACTGCATGATCAGTCATAGCTCATTGAATCTTTTGACTTTGAAACAATTGTTTGTCTGAAAGCAACCTTTGAAAGCACAGTTTTGAAGCTGTACCACTTAAGTGATAGTTATGTTGAGAAGAACAGTATGAGGCTGCTTGCAATATGCTCCCTATGAGCTACCTTTAAGACATTAATACATTGACGCTCTATGGCTGGCATAGTTATCCAGAGAAGATCAGAATGAGGCAGTCTGCTATAACAGATTTGTTTCAAAAGTTGTGATTATCTGTGAAGTTGTTCACAGAACAGTGCTTGAACTGTGTCATAAGACGTGTCTTGACACAGCTGGTTATTGTGCCGTGTGGACAACTTGCACACTGAAATCAATATGACAACCCCGACGTACTGTAACCGTCCCTGGTGGCAGGAAGGCTGCATTGATTGGTAAGGTACCATCACTCTGAAGTCAATATACCAACACTGATGTACTGTAACAGCCAACATGACAACTCTGATGTACTGTAACAGCCCCTGGTGGGAAGGAAGGCTGCATTGATTGGTAAGGTACCATCACTCTGAAGTCAACATGCCAACACCGATGTACTGTAACAGTCCCTGGTGGCATGACGGATGCATTGATCGGAATAGTACCATTACTATGAAGTCACCATGAAAACACTGATGTACTGTAACAGCCCCTGGTGGCATGACGGATGCATTGATCAGAAAGGTACCATCACTATGAATTTGCCGTGGCAACACTGATGAAGTGTAACAGCCCCTGGTGTCATGACAGATGCACTGATCAGCAAGGTACCATCACTATGAAGTCACCATGACAACACTCATGGACTTTAACAGACCCTGGTGGAATGACGGCAGCATTGATCAGCCAGGTACCATCACTATGAAGTCAACATAATGTCAGTGGTGACTAGGGTACCGATCGCACCTGTCAGTGGTGAGTGGGGTACTCATCTCCACTTTATGCAGACGTCAGTGGTGGGTCACGCACCCATCTGCCCCGCATGTACATGTCAGTGGTGAGTGGGGTACCCATTTCACCTGGATGTAGATGTCAGTGGTGATTTGGGTACCAATCTTGCCTACATAGAGGTGTGAAAGGGGTATCCGACTCCCCTGGATGTAGATGTCAGCAGTAAGTGGGGTGCCCATCTCCGTGTACGTAGCTATCAGTAGTGAATGGGGTACCCATCTTTATGTACATGTCAGTAGTGGGTACCGACCCATCCCTATTCGATGTAGGTATCAGTAGTTTGTGGGGTACCCATCTGAATTCGATAAAGGTATCGGTAGTGAGTGGGTAGCTGTCTCATCTTTATACACATGTCAGTAGTGAGTGGGGTACCCATCTACATTCAATGAAGGTATGAGTAGTGGGTAAGATACCCGTCTCATATTTATGTACATGTCAGTAGTGAGTAGGGTACCCATCTCCATTCGATGTAGGTATCCGTAGTGAGTGGAATGCCCGTCTCATATTTATGTACATTGCAGTAGTGAGTGGGGTACCCATCTCCATTCGATGAAGGTATGAGTAGTGAGTGGGGCACCCATCTCCATTCGATGTAGGTATCAGTGTTGAGTGGGGTACCCATCTCCCCTGTATGTACATGTCAGTTGTGAGCGGGGTACCCATCTCCATTCGATGTAGGTATCACTAGTGAGTGGGGTACTCTTCCCCTCTTAACACACAAGTGTAGTGTTGAACTACAGTTGTTATTGGTGGTACAGTACAGGTCTTTCTAATACATTTGCCTGCTTCTCGGTGTCAACAAATTGATGGGATGTGCCAGTACTCTTGTTCTCAGAGCTGCTTACTTCTGTTTCAGGTAACCACAATGGCAGACCATCACAAGAGAATTATGTTGAACTTCAGCAATGGACGCATTCCCTGGAACCATTTTCTCACTTGCAGAGAGTCGAAGGAATTCTCATTGGTTACCAAGTGCATGCCACATGGCAGATGTGTGAGTCCTAATGTGTCCAGCAAGACCAGAAACAAGTTTTAGTTTAGCTTTACGCCAGAGTCAGCAATATTCCAGCTATATGGTGGTGGTCTGTACAAATCGAGTCTCAACCAGACAAGTGATCAGCATGAGTTTCAATCTCCACAACTGGGAACTGATCACATATTTCAACTAAGTCAGCAAGCCTGACCACTCGGTCCTGTTAGCAGTCTCTTACAAGAACCACAGGTTAGGTTATTGAATATCAGTATTCTAACCTGGACCTTCACAGGTACAGTCTGCATGAATGCTATTCTGTACGCATCATTGCTGTGTGGCTCAGAGGACAGGTGTTTCACAAAGGTGCATTTTGACTTACTGAACACATGACCTATGTTCAAATCACCTGTTATGGCAGTTTTCACGAAAAGCGTCTGACCCTCTGGCAAATCTGGCAGATTTGTCGACGGTCTGGTGGATTCTACAGCCCCCAGTGTTCAACTGGATATTTCACAATTACTTTCACTGAAGTTGTTAAATGTAACATGTCAAACTTGTTTACAAATTTTTATTCTATGGGTAGTAACAATTGTCAGTGGGTCAGACAGATATCTGAAACTTAAAGTACCCAGTGTCCTGTTAGTTTGGATAACCATACATGAACACTGTTGTGGTGCTTTCATGGTTTTACTCACAATGGATTTTTGCAGACAATACATGAACTTGAATTAAATAGAAATGCCCCGACAAATGCACACTTTCTGAATATCAATCAAATGCACTCAGTAAGTCAACTCCAAAACAACATGTCAAGTTTCTTTTATGAAGAGTATATATTCCATTGATATGATTTGACTGGAGTGAAATTTAAGGTAGGTTCCAGAGACTGTTTTCATCCTTATCCTTATAAGATTTTCAGTTTTACCGGGGCTGTCACTTCTCGAGAACTCAATAACAACGACTTCGTTAAACAGGCCAACTCGCTACTGCGAATTCACCTCTTGAGCGAGAGACTGGTTGTGTTTGCACAAACGTTTTCTTTTTTTGGATTTGGGTTTTTTATTGCAATTGTCACGGAATCCACACCGTGTACATTCGAGAATACATATCTAATGAGAGATAATTGAGGCTTAATGCGTTACAGAAAGTTACCCCTATAGCATTGCTTATAAATATCGGTTGAACTATATACGTCATGCTTCTATGTTGACAATACATTTATTTTCCGTTCTCAACCAGCTTTTGTAACACATCGCACACACCCACAGCAGTCCTGCCAATGGCAGTCACGTGATCACGTTCACTCACAAATTCCAAGACACCAATCGGAACGTTTGACGTTGAACATAGATGCCTCATGATATGATAGCGCTATTTATCGTTTCTCCATTCTGAACCAATCGCCATTTTCCGTAAACTGTTGCGGCAACACAGGTCACTAACAGTGCTGCCTGGCCACCTCCTCGCCTCAGTGCGTGTTTCTGACATACATATACTGAGAGAAAGAAAAAAGGATCACATAATTTCAGATTTTAATCTCGTCAAACATACAGACTTGATTTATTGTTTTCAGTGTAAGTAAAGAAAAGCAGTATCGAGTATATCCTCGGTGTGCTCTCGCAACTTCCAGTAAGTGTCATCATTGTATATGTGTTGGTCTGAGAATAAGGTGGGATACTTTATGTCTTTCCGAACCCTCTGAAAAGTGATCGTTGTGCCAGATGTGCACTCGTGCGGCACTAGATTTACCTCTAATCTAATTTACCTCATGTCCATGAAATTACACGGAAACGCCGATCGTGTAAGTTTAACTACAAAACATTCAAGCGGTTTGTAAACACAGTCACTCATACCTATAGTTTCTGCCATTCATAGTAGACGGCACTGCTGGTGATGTTAATAATTGCAGAGGAAGCCAAACTCAAGGGTAAAGTAATTAAGCATTGCTCCGGCTATGTTTGGAAGCCACGCTAGTGTCGCGTGTTGAAGTCACCATGCTGTACCATAGAGCATACAAAGTACAGAAACATGACCAGATAAGGAACAAATATCACATATTACAGCAGAGGCTAAGAAACAAACGGTTCCTGTTAGGTGTCCACGTGAAGAATGGACGATATATGGGAAGATGATGATATATGTGCAAAATGTGTCTTTACAGATGGTTTGGAGAATGCTACGAATGGCCGCTGTTGCTGCTGACAGAAGGGTCGCTACTTAGCAACAGCAGGGTCGCTACTGAAAGATCATCAGAATATCAATCACTGGTTTATTTGGACCATTCAGGTTTGATGGGGAATTGTGGGTGAATGTTGGGGTAGAAAGGTGAAGTGTAATATCTGCCATGAATGCTGGGATACCTGTGATCATCAGCCCTGTCTTTTATGCGCGGAGCGTGCGGACGTCCTGTATGCTGCGACATTTACGTGGATTCTTACTGCCTGGTACCCCTGAGGCACAGTTAACTGCTGATAATGATATGATGCTGCGCTTTGTATTTGTTTGATCCGCAGGTAATAAAGGGCATCAGGTGACAATGTGCACATTGAATACAAACATGTTAGATTCAAAGGTGTGAAAGGGCACAAACATTACAGCGGACGGATGGATGGACGGACAGAGTGATGTGTGTATTATTTATCACCTGCATTGCATACAGACGGACTGACAGCGACGACAGACATGTCTGACAAATAAGCTGTATTCCGGAATCAAATATGGGAGGTACGAATGTGGGGGCTTGGGATGGGGCACTGTGTCCCCAGCAGTACACACTCGGACTTGTAGATACTGGACAAACTCGAGCTGGGTCGCGTTTGACACCATTCCAGTGTGTGTTGAGGGCTGTGAAAAAACTGTTGGCTGGGTTTACTTGTACAGTTCAAACTGACTGAAGCACCACACAAACATCCGAACAGGAGTGAAAAACAGATGTTTGCATGTTTTCATGTAATTGATAACGACATGGGCTCTCTACCCACTGCGCCAATCATGTGTGATGATTCTTTTAGTTATAATGATCACTGCGTTGTCTGGTCCAGACTCGAAACTTTCGAACCGTCGCCATATATCTGGAATAACACAGGAGTGAGGTGTATATCTATACTCACTCTTATTTGTATACTTAAAATCCTCTAAAGGATCGCAAGGAAAATGCCACGTTAGTTACGTTTAATATTGTGGCTGTGAGCATTATTAATAGGCTCGTGGACCCGGACCTTCACTATGCTTGCCATAAGAGGCGTCTAACGGATCGGGTGGTCAGGCTAGCCGACACAGGTCATCGCTTCCCAATTGCACAGATCGATGCTCATGTTGTTTATCACTGAACTGTCCAGTCCAGAATCAAATATGTACCTACCGCCGCCATATAGCTGGAATATTGCTGAGTGAAACTGGGTGGGGGAGTTTTTCTTGCAAGAAATGACAAATTATTAAAATCACAATTAGATTTATGCCTCCGAATTTTAATTCACGAGTCAGTGTTATCACCTTGAGAGTAATACAATTACATCCCAGGACAAATTGCTTGGTACATGTGACATCAGTAGTTCTTCACATGGACGATCTCATTGAGTAATAAACTATCTTCAGAAGCAGGACCTTGTATTTCATTATCAAAATTCAAATGAGGTTACATGTACTGTCCTTACTGTATTACACATCTCGGTATGTTACATACTGCTAGTGGGTTAAGTTACGATCAGTACAGAGTTGCGTTATTACTGATCGATCAGGTGCAGGATGTAACTTGAGCACAACAGCTCGTTGTTTCGTATTGTTCATCATACAGTCAGCAGTTGAATTATCATGTTTAAAACCCTTCCAGACGTTTGTGGCAGTAATTTTGTGATTACCTTATCTATTCCTTAAATTAAACCTTACTGCAGACCTAAGATCTGAAAGACCATGAAGGTGCAAGCCATTTCTTTCTCGGTTCCTTTTGTATTATCAATATTGTTATTGTATAGTCCCTTCATATAAACTGAGGGTTCCTGATGGGGTCTGTGGGTTGGGTAATCGTGCTATGAATCAGGGCCTAGATTTTCGAAGCTCTCTTAGAGCTAAGATAGTCGTAAGTTATTGGCTATTAATGACAGTTATGACTATGTTAGCGCTAAGAGAGCTTGGAAAATCTATAGGAACTGAATTACAAGGGCGGCATTCACAGCTCCGTTTCTGCTCGTCTAGCCTAAAGGACAGACCTTTTGCTCGTCATGCCGAAGATTCTGTTTCGAATCCCTTTAGCAAAAATTGTTTTCAGGATGAAAACATAACTGGCACTCTTTGCAAGAAAGATTTTCTTTCATGAAAACACTGATGCAAGAGTGAGATTAAAATTTCGACAATCGAAAACACATGTGAGTAGTTGTGAGACATTCATACCTTCTTCATAACATTTCTGTACAATCTTTTCAGAGGTGTTAAACATATTTAAAACTGCTATAGAAAATCATAGATGTTTTTTTTAAAAAAAAATAAAGAAAGGAAATGTCATGATGATGTTTCGAAAATATTATGCTAAATGGCGATTTACTCACAATATAATGACTAATTGTAAATAATAGTGTTGAGTTGAGTGGAAAATAGAAATATTTGGGATGCTCCGAAACCAAGCTCACAGCATCGACTTGAGGCACGGCCGCATCACTGCGCCAGAATAATCAAAACAAGCCTTCAGACGACTGGAAGCCCGTGACGTAAGAACAGGCGACGGTGACGTCATGACCACTGTACCTGAAGCTTGGTGCAGTGGCCAGTAAGAGTCACTCAGTGTGACCAAATTTCAGACTTCTGCCAGAAATCTTGTAAATTTTAGAAAACGTTTTCTGCCCAGCGGGTATATGTATGTTATCACATTTGGAGTTGAACAACTGTCACATTTTTCTCTTACTTTTCACGTGTTAATATAGACACGGGTGATTTTTTCAAAATGAGTTATGTACTTAAAAAGAGTTAAATTACGCTGAACGATCTACCAAGTCACGTGATCAGCGCAACACTTGAGAACCGGCGAGCTGGCCAGAGTTAAATGATACCAAGTGGGGCATCTTATTTCACATTTCGAACATTGGTACTATATATATAACATTTGTTTTTGTTACAATAAGCAATGTTTAACAAGGACAAAATATACACACTTGTGTTCCACCATAATTTCAGTGTTGCCGTATTTTCACCACGTCTTAGTTTACAAATAAATAAAATATAGCCTAGATGTCAGTGGTGGTAAGTGGAACAAACAGGTTTATTTTCCTGTGAAAACGGGAGACTCGAGGAGTAGATGCACGGAGTAATAAATGTTTAAGGCCATATTCTTCAAGTAAACTGGGGCATGATTTGTCAGTAGAGTATTCCAGTGTCTGGTACCTGTTACAGTCATTGTAGGAAGTGTGCGAGCCTTATGCCCCGGACCCGTGAAAGTCCCGGGGTAGAATAGGCCTTCAGCAACCCATGCTTGCCATAAAAAGGGACTAACGGAAACTGGTGGTCAGGCTCGTGGACGTAAACGTAACGTTGAGACAACGTCCTCAAAACGTACTTTTGTTAGCTGGGTCATCGGTTCCCAATTACGCAAATCGATGGTCATGTTGTTGATCACTGGATTGT
This sequence comes from Haliotis asinina, assembly GCF_037392515.1. Classification (NCBI taxonomy): domain Eukaryota; kingdom Metazoa; phylum Mollusca; class Gastropoda; order Lepetellida; family Haliotidae; genus Haliotis; species Haliotis asinina. The sequence continues at coordinate 9,999,334 of NC_090292.1, forward strand.
CTGGTCCAGACTTGATTATTTACAGACCACCGACATATAGCTGGAATATTGCTGAGTGTGGTGTAAAACTAAACTCACTCACTCACTCACTTAATGTCCCAACTCAAGGTATTAATGTTAACAGCCAACAAACTCCACCAAACAAGTTTTTCAATGCTTTTATCTCACTCCACTCCAATCCAATCCAATAGACCAATATGTAGTGTACATACTAACATCTTTTCCTTTGTTGAAAACTCTACCCATACCACAGCTTCCATATATTTCCCTCCCAGGAGAACATATGAACGTCTAACACACAACATGTCAGTCTGGCTGGTGTGTCCCTGTCTGTCATGACAATGTGTACAGTAAAGATTGGAATAATGATACTATATTTACTCTTACTGAGTGAATTTAATGGAGGCACAATGTTACTCACATGTGTAGCTAACATGCATGCCACAAACAACACTTATTAGCCCATATGCGAACCCATAAAAATATCATAATTTTAGTGAAAAGTAATTTTCATTATAGATTCAGTTTACCTGCACTATGTTCAGGTTACAACACATTTACTCAGGGTATATACCCCTTGGTTAGTAAAGGGGTACCACATACCCTTGTTCCCTAAACCTTGGTCCCTTAACTCTCAGATATTATGCAAGTGCAATACATTACCTTATATCAACCCTCAAATTCTATACAGTTGCCACACTCTCATTCTGGTTCCTGAACTCAAACATACTGAAAGGGCGCCTTAAGTAGACCATCCACCCCATGTAGACCATACTCCCTGTTGTGATCATTTACAATACGTAGACCATCCACCCTACACAGACCATTCACCCCACGTAGACCATCCGTATACAAACCCACACACAACTCTCATTGAAGCTACACACACCACCTTGAAGACATGGGAACCCTTAAGAATCTCTGTATTACCAATTCACCATATGGATGGTCTACGATGTGCATGATCACTCTGAAGACTATTTGACCACCAGACCATTTACAGAAAATGATTGCCAGTGTTGTGATTGTCTTCAAGTTATTCAGCATCACTTGCTGGTTATAAGAACACACTGGAACAGGTTTGTTTCTGTGTTACGCAAGCCATTATGTCCACCTTGTGTAGATTACCTCTTGATCTCAATCACTGAACTGTCTGCTCCAGACTCTCATTCGTACTCTCATGATATAGCTGGACACATCACTGAGTGCAGAAAACAAACAACCATACAGAGAAACCAACATTTATTGCGATTCCAATCTGTACTAAATTAAGAGAAGTTTTAAGGTAACTGAATAGTGGTTGAAATTTCAGTCTTGAATGCGGCATCTTTTCTATACATAGTTAAGTCAAACCTGCAGATAAAATCGACATCAAGCTTCACTCAAGATTATTTTGTGAAATCATAAACGTTTGGGTATTTGCAGTCATAAATAATCAGGTGTGGACTAGAGGCCTAACTTGTTATCTAACTTGACCCTTGCTATGATGTATGCACTAGTGTACCTAACCCTAACACAAACCCCAACTCTAGCCCCAGGTATATTCTAGTTTAGAACTGACATAATCAAGTGGTTACTGGACAATCAAGTGACTGATATGGTGAGCGAAAGACTGCACCCTGTGATCTAACTCTACCTTTGTTATGATGTACGCACTAGTGTACCTAAACCAAACACAAACCCCAATTCTAGCCCTGGGTATATTTTAGTGTAGAACTGACACAATCAAGTGGTTACTGGACAATCAAGTGATTGATATTGTGAGTGAAAGACTGCACCCTGTGATCTAACTCTGCCTTTGCTATGATGTATGCACTAGTGAACCTAAGCCTACCACCAATGTGTCATCCATATGTGACATACTGAGGCAACATCCCACATCTTGTATTCTGAACATACTGTACGTCATCACCGCCATTACCACGTTTCCTCAAGGGTCTGCTCTGAAATTAAACAAAAACAGTATGAAACAAACGTCAGTATATGAAGTTGTAAAAAATATATACATGAAAAAGGCCCATCCCTATCCCATCGATTGTTAATACTATATACCTATCAGCAATGATCTTGTCTTCCTGGCAGAGCAGTGGGCTGACCTTTACACAGTTTAGACCAGCACTCTGAGAACTGCATACTAACAGCTCATCAAGGGAGCAAACTCTTCAACCGAAGTTTTCTTGAAAAAAAAAATTCTCCCCTTTGTCTTCTGTTGAGCCACAAGAGACAACAGTATAAGCTATTTTAAAGAATGAATAGTGAACCTGTCATTCATGTCAATGTCAGTCTGTCTGTCGGTATATGAGAGCACCACATTATTGCACTTCAGGATTAAACCCGTCTGCAGTCTAAGTAAACTTATCCTCAGTACTTTTCGTTACACTCCACCACTGAGTCTAACAAAAACCTTCGAGGTCGTGTCAGGTAACCTTTGAGATTGACCAATCAGAACACAGCTTACCAAATCGCGAAAGTGAAGATTCGCACATCCCTTATGAACTTTTTACCTCGAAAAGGTTCGTACCCGAACGATTCCGAATGCTATTTAGCGTGCGCTCGCTTCCGGGTGATGCACACGGCTTACATACTGCCATGACAACGGTGAGTAAACAGTCGCTGAAAATAGTGTGTTTGACAATATTCAAGGATGTTATCTTGCGGAAATATTAGCTAATGGTAACCATGTCAACAGAAACCCCAAACGCGTATATACTGCAGGTCAAATAACTCTGTTAATATGCTGATTTTTGTTTGTGGAGAGATCTGTGTGGGTGACCTGAATATTTTGAAAGTCCCTCGATCCCTAAATAATAGCCGTTGTCTGATTGGTTAAATCCATTTAACCGTCTCGCATTTGATTGGACTGTCATTGCTTGCTCAAAGGTTACCTGACGCAACCTTCTACTAGGTTTTGTTAGACTCAGTGGTGGAGTGTAACGAAATGCAATGAGACTAAGTTTACTTAGACTGAACCCGTCTGCTGAAACAGACCAGCCATTTGATGCAACATACTTCTTAGATAACTGTAGTGCACTAGGGCACCAGGTGTTCCTGGACACCCTACAAAACTGATGGAGGAACAAGCAGTCAAGATGTAACTATTGTATTGCCATGTTGTAAAAAGGTTATTTATGCACACTTATGCAAATGTCAGACTGATAATACATTAAAGCTTGAATGGAACAGCTGTTGCTCATTTGTTTCTACACATTGTATATACACATGGACAAGGGTATCTCAAGACCCCATGTTCTTTGAACAGTATCAATGCTACCATTAACTAGAGCAAATTAACTTATTCAAAACTTAAGTTAGCCTACAACCTGAATGGACTGACCCTAGAATACAGAAAAAAAGAATAAGTAAATCCAAGTGAAGAAAAAACGAAAAGCTGTAGTTTATTCATAGAGGCAAACATGGTCAACTAATGGATTAATTTTGTATTTCTGACAACTGTGACTGTATGATGTTTCAGGTGTGATTGTTTTAATGTTCTGGCACTCAATATTCAAGAGATGACATTAAAATGAATAACCAGCAATGACTACCACCTTGATTGCCAGAAGCAGTCCTCAAGTGTTACAGCTATGATGATGGGCCACCAAGATTGCTAGAAGCAAAACTAAACATTTTCAGGGTTTTGCAATATTTTTTGGATATGAGAATTATATGCATCAAGTTTAATAAACCCAGAAACAGTAACCACTGCCATACACAAACAAGTAATTATCTGTCCCCGGACGATTGAAAACTCATTTTGATTTGGACAAATCCAATGTCTTTTCTTCTCTTATAAAGTCTTACCAAAAATATAACTGATAATGTTAAACTTGGTTTAATGTCCAATGTAAGATACTGACATAAATATTTAACAAAGGACTACTATTTCTTGCAGATACAATCCCGCAGTCCTCTAAGGTGACCTAGGACCTGGATATAAACATCCTCGATATCTCCAGGGTATACATTCCGATAGGTCTCCACTATATCCTGGACGCTCTGCCCGATAAATTTATTACCTCCCTTTGCTGGCTCCGCCTTCTCACAGTAGCCAATCAGCTGGGCCGCCGTTATAACCGAGGTTGCCAGTGTCAACAAAGGTAGCGGTCGCAACTGCGAAGGTTTGCTCGCAGTGCGTCCCACATTTTAGGGAAATCATACAAACAAATTGACAGGTCCGAAACTTTAAAACAACATATGCCAGAATGCCTTCTACCTCTTCCAGAGAACCTCTGCATGGTTTCTGTTGCCAAGTATAATCGGGTAGATAATTCAAAAAACGAAAGTGAGTTGTGATTGGTTCGCTCAACTTCCAAGCATAGACACCTGACTGGATCAAAAGACAGTCAAGGGAGGTAATAAATTTATCTGACAGAGCCGTAGATGCGTCCAGGGTATAGTGGAGACTTATCGGAACGTATACCCTGGAGATATCGAGGATGAGATATAAAGAGATGGTCAATGTTTTGACAAATGCTCGTGAGAGGTGTGCTTGTGGTGGCAGAACATAATCTGTGCAGCCAGATTGCTTCCACTAGTTGTTGTGGCTGACTTTGTGCAGGCAATTAGATTCCTGACTCTTGAGTGTGTGAGTTCAAATCCCTGATGGGACTCCTAAACAACCCCCAAGCACAACTAGAATGTGTTTTTGACAGTGAAAGTGTATTCACAATTACATCATACGTCACATGTTGCCACTTTGTAAGTGGCTTTCAGTGTTAAAATCTTATACATGTACTAGAGCGCTATATACCAAGGTCTCCTTATATATGGTCCTTATAGATGAAGGTACAGGTTTATATTGATGTTTAGTAACACACGCTTGCTGAGGCGATCAATGGGATCAGGTGGTCAGGCTCGCTGACTTGGTTTTACAGACCACTGCTATATGGCTGGAATATTTCGGAGGGTGGTGTAAACATTTTGTGTCTGAATAATGTACACTGAAAAGCAAATGTTGTCATTCAACACATCTTTCTATTTAGGTGCTATTTTGGTACAGAACTGGTCCAAATTAAGATGCCATCCTTTTGTACACTTACCCACTGATACATTTCTTTTATATTCATTTACAAACAATTGTGTTGTTGTCAATAACTATATATTATAAAGGCATAATTGCACACACCACTCCTTAAAAAATAAGCTGCAATTCCGTGTTACATTAAAACCAACAACATTATTCATCAGCGGGAATGTAAAGTAGGTATTTATGTCCCATTATATTCAATTTAACCTCAAAAACTGCAGTTATGCCTTTGATATACCATAGTGTCTATATTTGGAGTTTTAACCTAGAATATTGATGGATTGAAGACGAATCAAGATTGCAACATATTATGCTAATAAGGGGCACACAACATCATCATGCCCTCACACATATATTAACCTCTGTTAAACCTCTGCTAAACATCTTTTAAACAGTTAGATGAGGTCTCCTTTAGATGTTTTCTACAACATATAGGTGTCTTCTAGACTTCTATTTTAGAAAGGAAATTTTGAACTCAAGCTAGGAAGGGTCATCGTATTATTTGTCAAATGTATGTTAAACTCTAAATGTCCTGGTTATGCTATATTAAGACAACTTGTCAACGTCTTGTGGACATCCTAATATTATTGATGTCTATTAGCCGTTTAAGTGCCTGCTGGGCCATTTCTGTATAATCTTTTTTAGCAATTTGTAAAGTGATGATTTGACTGTACTGGAGCAATAATGTTATGTTTGAATCAACTATTTGCTCTGAGTGAGCAAACTGCGAAACAGCATGTCAAGTTTCTTTTCTTGAAGAGTGTATATTATAATCCTATTATTTATCTTGTTAATTTAACTGTATACTATGATTTGATCAGAATGAAAGTTTTGTGGGAACATGGGCAGAACTCTTCCCCATCATCGCCTGTCATGCCACCATGAAGGCTAGGGAGAACAGGTAACATGCCAGCGGGGTTAAATAGCATTTGAAGATGTTGGGTTCTATCGGTTTTAGTACCTACCTCATCTGCTGACTTTGACAGGAGCAGTTGCAGTGTGTGTGCGTCTGTAATTCTTTTCATCCCCTTTGATAAGATTTACATTTTTGCTGCGGCTTCTTCTCCAGAACTCAATAACTGACACCTTCATTATATAAGCAAACTCGACTCTTCGAGAGACAGGTTGTATTTGCACAAATGTTTCGTAATTGTCATGAACCAACATCGTGGATATTAAAAAAATAAACATTTAATTAAAGATAATTGAGGATTGATTCATAACAGAATGTTTTCCCCTACAATATTGCTTATAAATATGTGCCAGACTACATACTTCATACTTTAGATTTACTATATATTTACTTTCTGTTCTTAACCAGCTTTTGTAACACATCGTACACACCCATAGCTGTCCTGGCAAATACAGTCATGTGATCAGGTTCACTCAAATTCCACGAAAACAATCAGAAGTGAATTTTCAAGGAATGTTTGAAATGTATAGATTTTTGTTTCACAAAATGATCCGAAATTGCTGACCCTCTTACTCATTTCACGAAATGGCTGATTTTTAAATCAGTTCACGATACGACTGATTGTTTTTGGTCAGTTCACGATTTGATTGATTTTATAATCTGACTGTAAAATGTACACCAGGACAATCAAACATGTTGTCAGCCTCAATCCCCCTTCCCTTCCCTTCCCCCTCCAAAGCAAGGTAGAAAACTAAACAACTTTAGTGGCTGGCAAACTTTATGGAATGACAACTTGTCATGCCGCGAGTTACCTCCCTTATCTTAAAGATTTTACGTGCGCAGTGTGCTGTTTGCTACGTGGTTCGGGAAAGCCTGCCCATATCTGAATATGAATTCTACATACCACGTATATGATTGTGTTTTCTGGAATAATTACTAGTGGATTCAGTACAAAATACATAACATTCTGCTACAATTAATATAACCTATTCATAAAAGATTAAATGGAAGAGTGAAGTGAACAAACAAAACTCAAAAGTGAATAAACAATATTCTGCCATAACCACTACAATTAAACAGAGAATTGCCTCTATCAAGTCGAAGCCGAGTACCACGACAAACGGGGATCACAGACAGTGCTGTGTTGTGATGTGCAATGTCAGGGTAGGCAAACGTAAGTTGGACGACCCAAAACACTCCGTGTAATCGGATCAACCATGTGTTCAGAGTTCAGAGACGGCCTTAAACTTAGTGACGTTCGTGCAATTAGTGCAGATTGAAACTATCGTAAAGACGACAAACCTGGCCTGGTTATGATCACACTCGAGAGCGGCGATCAGAAACAAACAAAAAAAAAAGTCTGGAAAATACATCTAAAGAATAATAACGAGTTTAAGAAAGTGTACATAAACAACGCCTTGACCCTGATCGCTCGCTCCAATATGCAGACGTTGGTGAAGGGGGTGAAGTAGGATCATGTGCGGCTCGGATTGTGAAATTCCGGGGGCTGGGGTCGAAAAGACTCAGTGAACAGTACATTTAGACAGTCCGTCATCTCTGATCTCAACTGTGTTATATTTGGATTGAGGCATTACTTCAAGGTAAAGACCAGCCATACGTGGACGAATTTACCTACTGTGTGAATAACAGGAAAACTACGCATAAACGTGGCAAACGCGGGTCGGGAGATGTAGGTGCACGTTTTAGAAATACACTTTTTAACGACTCTTTAATCGTAGTGCTGGATGATGAAGAAGAGGACAGCATCTGGTTTAAACTGACACACATGCGTCAAAGCCGTGCCAGTTTTTCAATAGTACTGTGCGTTTGTTACCTCCAACCATCATGTACATCTGGTTTAAACTGACACACATGCGTCAAAGCTGTGCCAGTTTTTCAATAGTACTGTGCGTTTGTTACCTCCAACCATCATGTACATCTGGTTTAAACTGACACATATGCGTCAAAGCTGTGCCAGTTTTTCAATAGTACTGTGCGTTTGTTACCTCCAACCATCATGTACATCTGGTTTAAACTGACACACATGCATCAAAGCTGTGCCAGTTTTTCAATAGTACTGTGCGTTTGTTACCTCCCACCATCATGTACATCTGGTTTAAACTGACACACATGCGTCAAAGCTGTGCCAGTTTTTCAATAGTACTGTGCGTTTGTTACCTCCCACCATCATGTACATCTGGTTTAAACTGACACACATGCGTCAAAGCTGTGCCAGTTTTTCAATAGTACTGTGCGTTTGTTACCTCCCACCATCATGTACATCTGGTTTAAACTGACACACATGCTTCAAAGCTGTGCCAGTTTTTCAATAGTACTGTGCGTTTGTTCCCTCCAACCATCATGTACATCTGGTTTAAACTGACACACATGCGTCAAAGCTGTGCCAGTTTTTCAATAGTACTGTGCGTTTGTTACCTCCAACCATCATGTACATCTGGTTTAAACTGACACACATGCGTCAAAGCTGTGCCAGTTTTTCAATAGTACTGTGCGTTTGTTACCTCCAACCATCATGTACATCTGGTTTAAACTGACACACATGCGTCAAAGCCGTGCCAGTTTTTCATTAGTACTGTGCGTTTGTTACCTCCAACCATCATGTACATCTGGTTTAAACTGACACACATGCGTCAAAGCTGTGCCAGTTTTTCAATAGTACTGTGCGTTTGTTACCTCCAACCATCATGTACATCTGGTTTAAACTGACACACAGGCGTCAAAGCTGTGCCAGTTTTTCATTAGTACTGTGCGTTTGTTACCTCCAACCATCATGTACATCTGGTTTAAACTGACACACATGCGTCAAAGCCGTGCCAGTTTTTCAATAGTACTGTGCGTTTGTTACCTCCAACCATCATGTACATCTGGTTTAAACTGACACACATGCGTCAAAGCTGTGCCAGTTTTTCATTAGTACTGTGCGTTTGTTACCTCCAACCATCATGTTCAGCTGGTTTAAACTGACACACATGCGTCAAAGCCGTGCCAGTTTTTCAATAGTACTGTGCGTTTGTTACCTCCCACCATCATGTACATCTGGTTTAAACTGACACACATGCGTCAAAGCCGTGCCAGTTTTTCATTAGTACTGTGCGTTTGTTACCTCCAACCATCATGTACATCTAGTTTAAACTGACACACATGCGTCAAAGCCGTGCCAGTTTTTCATTAGTACTGTGCGTTTGTTACCTCCAACCATCATGTACATCTAGTTTAAACTGACACACATGCGTCAAAGCCGTGCCAGTTTTTCATTAGTACTCTGTGTTTGTTACCTCCAACCATCATGTTCATCTGGTTTAAACTGACACACATGCGTCAAAGCCGTGCCAGTTTTTCATTAGTACTCTGTGTTTGTTACCTCCCACCATCATGTACATCTGGTTTAAACTGACACACATGCGTCAAAGCCGTGCCAGTTTTTCATTAGTACTCTGTGTTTGTTACCTCCCACCATCATGTTCATCTGGTTTAAACTGACTCACATGCGTCAAAGCCGTGCCAGTTTTTCATTAGTACTCTGTGTTAGTTACCTCCCACCATCATGTTCATCTGGTTTAAACTGACACACATGCGTCAAAGCCGTGCCAGTTTTTCATTAGTACTGTGCGTTTGTTACCTCCCACCATCATGTACATCTGGTTTAAACTGACACACATGCGTCAAAGCCGTGCCAGTTTTTCATTAGTACTGTGCGTTTGTTACCTCCAACCATCATGTACATCTGGTTTAAACTGACACACATGCGTCAAAGCCGTGCCAGTTTTTCATTAGTACTGTGCGTTTGTTACCTCCAACCATCATGTACATCTGGTTTAAACTGACACACATGCGTCAAAGCTGTGCCAGTTTTTCAATAGTACTGTGCGTTTGTTACCTCCCACCATCATGTACATCTGGTTTAAACTGACACACATGCGTCAAAGCTGTGCCAGTTTTTCAATAGTACTGTGCGTTTGTTACCTCCCACCATCATGTACATCTGGTTTAAACTGACACACATGCTTCAAAGCTGTGCCAGTTTTTCAATAGTACTGTGCGTTTGTTCCCTCCAACCATCATGTACATCTGGTTTAAACTGACACACATGCGTCAAAGCTGTGCCAGTTTTTCAATAGTACTGTGCGTTTGTTACCTCCAACCATCATGTACATCTGGTTTAAACTGACACACATGCGTCAAAGCTGTGCCAGTTTTTCAATAGTACTGTGCGTTTGTTACCTCCAACCATCATGTACATCTGGTTTAAACTGACACACATGCGTCAAAGCCGTGCCAGTTTTTCATTAGTACTGTGCGTTTGTTACCTCCAACCATCATGTACATCTGGTTTAAACTGACACACATGCGTCAAAGCTGTGCCAGTTTTTCAATAGTACTGTGCGTTTGTTACCTCCAACCATCATGTACATCTGGTTTAAACTGACACACAGGCGTCAAAGCTGTGCCAGTTTTTCATTAGTACTGTGCGTTTGTTACCTCCAACCATCATGTACATCTGGTTTAAACTGACACACATGCGTCAAAGCCGTGCCAGTTTTTCATTAGTACTGTGCGTTTGTTACCTCCAACCATCATGTACATCTAGTTTAAACTGACACACATGCGTCAAAGCCGTGCCAGTTTTTCATTAGTACTCTGTGTTTGTTACCTCCAACCATCATGTTCATCTGGTTTAAACTGACACACATGCGTCAAAGCCGTGCCAGTTTTTCATTAGTACTCTGTGTTTGTTACCTCCCACCATCATGTACATCTGGTTTAAACTGACACACATGCGTCAAAGCCGTGCCAGTTTTTCATTAGTACTCTGTGTTTGTTACCTCCCACCATCATGTTCATCTGGTTTAAACTGACTCACATGCGTCAAAGCCGTGCCAGTTTTTCATTAGTACTCTGTGTTAGTTACCTCCCACCATCATGTTCATCTGGTTTAAACTGACACACATGCGTCAAAGCCGTGCCAGTTTTTCATTAGTACTGTGCGTTTGTTACCTCCCACCATCATGTACATCTGGTTTAAACTGACACACATGCGTCAAAGCCGTGCCAGTTTTTCATTAGTACTGTGCGTTTGTTACCTCCAACCATCATGTACATCTGGTTTAAACTGACACACATGCGTCAAAGCCGTGCCAGTTTTTCATTAGTACTGTGCGTTTGTTACCTCCAACCATCATGTTCATCTGGTTTAAACTGACACACAGGCGTCAAAGCCGTGCCAGTTTTTCATTAGTACTGTGCGTTTGTTACCTCCAACCATCATGTACATCTGGTTTAAACTGACACATGCGTCAAAGCCGTGCCAGTTTTTCATTAGTACTGTGCGTTTGTTACCTCCAACCATCATGTACATCTGGTTTAAACTGACACACAGGCGTCAAAGCCGTGCCAGTTTTTCATTAGTACTGTGCGTTTGTTACCTCCAACCATCATGTACATCTGGTTTAAACTGACACACAGGCGTCAAAGCCGTGCCGGTTTTTCATTAGTACTGTGCGTTTGTTACCTCCCACCATCATGTACATCTGGTTTAAACTGACACACAGGCGTCAAAGCCGTGCCAGTTTTTCATTAGTACTGTGCGTTTGTTACCTCCAACCATCATGTTCATCTAGGCCATATGATGCAGAATGTTTCTTTGACACCAGATTAGAGAAGATCTACATGCACCTAAACGAAGGTATTGTGTGCCTGTGTGGATACTTCAACACAAGGATTGGATCTAACCATGACTACATCGAGGGAGTTGACTCAATTGCCGAGAGACAGGTGACCCACCACCAGGAAAATTCTCACGGCAACACTTTTATTGACTTTCTCGTTAATACAAACTTCTGCGTGTTAAATGGGCGTGTTGGCACGGATAATTATACGCATGTTAAGAATGGTTCACCTGTCGTCGACTATGTAGTTACTGCCCATGAAACACTGAGTAACTTTTCCGACTTCAACGTGATAAGGATGTCAACTCTGGTTAACGGGGCTTATGTGCCGGACACAATTCCCGACCACTCTGTGTTGACGTGGCTGATCCGTCTTCCAACGTTAGCCATAGTACCCCAACAGTGGACACACTCAAAGCAGGCAGGGGACATACTGAACACTACAACAAAGCTAAAATTCTTGGGTCGTTTCTGCGGGGTGATGACACTGCTGCTTCAGTTGACCTCGCAATGAATGAGATCGAGTCTCGGCTGTCGATAGTGTACAATGGGAGGTTGTGGATGGTGATGTGATACATAGACACGTCTACTTGAGGTCAAAGTGACCCGCACCGGACACATGTGCGCCAGGCACTGGTTGACAAGAGCGTGTCATGTGATGTCACAGTTGACAATAGTGACCTGGACAAACCCATCTCGCTGGCAGCTGTTACACGTGCGTAACGAGGAAAGGCGTTTGGCCTGGACTCTGCTGGACCAGCTGAGTGCCTGAAGAACCAGCCGTGTATTGACATTCTGTATAGACTGTTTTCATAGTGTTATGGTATACGCTTAGACAAACTGGGATTCAGGGTAGATTTCTCCCCGCTGTTCAAACAATGTATGCTAATACTTGGTCTTGTGTCAGCAACTTTCTTACAAACCCATTTCCAGTTACTTCTGGTGTCCGCCAGGGCTGCGTAATTTCACCCACGCTGTTTTCACTGTATATTAATGACTTGGTGGATGACATTAACAGTTTGTCATGTGGTATTAAGGTTGATGACCTTATGCTCAGTGTGTTACTGTACGCAGATGACATAACTCTCCTTACACCCGACAAACTTTGTTTACAGCGACTTCTACATTGTGTGTCTGACTCTGGATAGAGGTTGTCTGTAAGCATAAGTAAAACAAAAGCTATCCATTTTCGTCCTGTGTCAATGTCTCAGTGTAAGTTTACCATTGTGATACTGTCATAGCTATAACCATGAATAGAAATAGTAGGGCCTTTAGTTCCATGAATACATCGATTGGAACTCTACAGCTGAAAGACTTGCTGCTAGCTGTGTCTTGGGCGTTATCATTTGTAAATTTAAATCCGTACGCGTTGGTGGGATGGCCAATGTGATGTTTTTAATACCTTGTTCGATAATTTAGTCCAACCTATTGTATCATATGGTTCAGCCATGTGAGGCACCTGGCAATTTAGCTGTAAAAATGCTGTTAGAAACCGTGCTTGAAGGTTCTTTTAAGGGGTTACGAGTAAGACTCCATATGTTGCAGTCAGGGGTGAAATGGGCTGGTGTTCTGCCTTTACCAAACATACCATTGAAATTGTGAGATTTTGGCATAAGTTGCATTCCAACTGTCACAGTATAATACCCAATGCCATTAACAGATGGTCTACTAAATTCAGAAAATCATGATATATTAGTGTACTGTCTCTACTTAGTTCTTTACAGCTTCCAACCACGGATATAAACAACATGTCTCAGTCTGACCTGAACTCTGTGCAGGAATGACTCTTAACGTTAGACTATAGGGAATGGCTCTCATAGTTGTGGGATGACCGGGTACAAGTTAATGGTAACAAATTACGCACATTCCACCTACTTAAGCAACATCTTTTTACAGAGACTTACGTCAGCTCTTTTTTAGACAGATCACAGTATTGTATATTTGCAAAATTTCGTTGTGGTACAGGTCGAACTAGGCAAGTTTAAACGACCTAAGACTCCATTGGAAATGTAGTGACTGTAACATCAATGAAGTCGAGGACGAAGTTTATTTCTTGGTTCCCTGTAGTTTTTATTCAGATATCAGATATGATTTATGAAATGCCTTACCCGGCCTATACCCAGTATACCCCTACTGACCAAGTCACTCTCATTATGCAAGATGGCCAGTTTATTAAACAAACAACCGCTTCACTCCTACACGTTATGCCAGCTGTCCAACACACAAACTGGAAGTCGCGCAGCTGGTAGTCGAGATCACATGCTTTTTAGATCCCTCTGACAAGTGTAAACTGACACGGCTCCCACGACCAACAGCGTAGAAATCACAGTGCCAATTATAAAGTGTGACACATGATATATTTGGTGTGATACTTTCACAGAAAAAAACAGATGCTAGTACTTTTGTTACCTTTGAGTCTAGAGTACGTTATTGGGTATGTGTTAGAATACAGATAGCATATGTCGTTGTTGTAAAGCCAGATCATGGTCCTTGTAACACAGCCAGGTCCCAGAGCATGCAGCTAGCGAATTGTCATGACCTGGGTCCATACTCAAAGACCCAGGACATCATGTCAGTAGCATGACAGGTACTTAGAGACCAGTCATCTATGCCGGTGCCATAGTATTTCGTCCAGTGGCCAAGATAATCATATCATGGTATGAAGTTCTTCGGGGCAACCACCAGGCTCTTCTTTCAAGAATGATGTATTTGTTTGGCTGATGGTAAAATTTAGCAACGGTCGTGTATTTGAACTTATGTTTTTGTTGCTGTTGTTATTTTTCTCTACACATGCGTTACTGACAACGTCTTAAGACAACATCATTTCTATGACAAGGTTCACGGAAATGATCAGCATGCATGGTGTGTTGTAGCCTGTTTGTGGTCTATGTGTCCAGTTTGGAATGAATCTGTAAATTCCACCTGACAGGTCAGCATAGGATGGTACCATGTTACCGATGACTACAAGTGCAGATGAAAACTCTCGGCGAGAAAGGGATGGTTAGACTTCCATAACAGAAGAGATCAACATACCAAGGACTCATGTCTCTCTCTCTCTCTCTCTCTCTCTCTCTGTGTGTGTGTGTGTGAGTGTGTGAGTGTGTGTGTGTGTGTGTGTGTGTGTGTGTGTGTGTGTGTGTGTGTGTGTGTGTGTGTGTGTGTGTGTGTGATAGAGACAGCTATGGAGGGGAGAGGAGACATTTGTACCTAAATCCTGGTCATTACTTAAAATGAATAAAATATCAAATAACATTTAGGACTGTTGAGTCAGTTATCGATAAACCAAGATTAGAACAGGTACTCGTATCAAAATATAGATAAGTGTGTGAGCCTTCGTTGTGAATGCATAATGCATTATTTGCAATGAAATCTCAATTAGTTTATTACTTCTATTTACAATGCCCCAAAGTGGTAGTATTAAAATTTCACCCGTGATAATGCAGGGAACGGAAAGCTGGTTCTTAAGTGCATGAAAATATGCATGTTGAGTGAGTGAGTAATCATTTTCAATTCCATTGGCGATATGTAGGGCGTATCGTGTTGAGAACAAGATACATTATGACAGAAAGTCATTAATGGACACTACAGTCATATACACTGTTTTGTGAGACGAACTATTTCTAATGCTCAAATTTTCAATCTCCACCAGCGTGATCGATTATTGAGGCCACCTTTCAATCAATTGTAGCTATAATGTAAAAGCAATTGTCGCAGCACATGAAAACACAGGAAGTCAATGCTATGTTTCAATATGACTGTTCAAACCAAAAGTCTGTGATTCTGTAAACACATTTACAGAAAAAAACAACACAAGAATGTTTTAATCGGTTCTGAGGTTCCGGTTATGGGTATATGGCGAAGGCGACCTACAAAATGTTCATGAATCAATTATCTGATTGATCAGTACACTACATCTTAACAACTATCTACAATGCATGAATATTTTCTTAAAGAAATGATCACACTTACATATTGAAAAAATATTTACCTTCTCCATTTTCTTTATTGTTTGGGAACAAAGTCCAAAAAGACACTTGGCGAGCCATATCTTTCAACAACGACACTTGGAAAAAGACAAAAATAGGAACAGATATCATGCAAGGGGCCAGTTTCAAAGAATCAACGACACCGTTCAAAGCTGTAGGAAAGGAACTAAGACGAATCGGGTGCCCTGAGAGCAAACACTACCCACCTGTTATAGAAGCTAATATAGCGAGGCTTTACGACTACGGGTACATCTCTGGTTCCTCACTACTTCTATAGTGAACTGAAAAAACGTGCTTGAAATCGGTAGTCAGTTTAATTGTATGTGATTTTCTAAAGATTTAAAAATTGATATGCTTAATCACCAATACTTAAGGACGAAGTTCAAACAATTACAAGCCAAAATGAGGAGAGATGGCGCTACAGTGCGATCCGAAATAATATAACGTTAATGGCCTCCTTGAGCATTGTCAACAATGTTGCATCGTCTATACATGGAGTGCAAAACATTAAACATTAACTGTTCATTGATACCACATGTGAACTGTCCTGCATAATTTGAACAGGTTCTGATTTATAATCACAATACAAACATAACTAAAATTATCACCATGTCGCTTCAACATCAAGCAACTCCTGAATCAGCAATGAATGCAGTACGTCTTACTTGGACACTCAAGTAGGATCTCACTCGCAGAAAAGGGCACTCAATCAAAGTTCAAGACAGGAGTGAAGCCATAAACCTTATGTCATGCAATTCATCACTGCTGTTACATCAGCTAATCTTTTCTTTGGTGAATTCTGGTTTCTTTGTGATAGCTTCAATTTTAGGAGACTCTGTGGACACAGAACTCTGCACAAATAAACAAAATGCATTGTTTCTTGCACGGATGCTGACTGCACTCCATGATTCTGTGAATGAAGTCCTGAAATCCAGGGTGTAGGCTTTTATGACTCCTAATGGACTGATGATTTAATGCTTGCCACTGCGACTCTGGATACTACTGACTTCCTGGAAAGAAGAATGACCAGGTTCATAATATTTATGTTCTGTTGATTTAACAGAATGGTGAAGTATTAAGTTCATACCATACCAAAGTTCCTGCTCTGTGCAACACAACAATCCGACCAGAGCACAAGTCATTTTGGGCAATGCTAATCATAAGAAGTTTCCAAAACTGCATTCAAGGAGCCTGTCTGCCAGTCAGTGGTCAGGCACATATTTCAGTCTTCTTCTCATTCCATATTGCGCCATAAGCAGATGAATCAAGAAAACATTGTGTTGTCAAGTTATAAACACTTATTTTACGTCTGTAGAAGAAACTGGAGATATTTGCTGTGGAACTTAATATCATATTCTCAAGATCACAGCAAACCACAGCTCATGCGCTCTGTCAGTCCCTGTCCCGCTCTACTCTAGTTGCTATCTTTGATGCCGCCATGGATAATAGGGTCTGCTTCGTGAATTGAGATTATATTTTAAAGCAGGAGATAAGACAATGATGATTGAAAAAGAAGTATCATTACTGATTAACGTCACAAGGACATTGAACAAAAGGTCCAGATAGAGAGTATGAACCTAGTATTGACCAAAAGTGGAGATAGAGCCACGTGGACAAGTGGGCACAAAGCACTGGACGTGAGAAATTGACATTATTGAAATACATAAATGCTTTGCATATGTTGTACTTCTATGGTCAAAGTAACGTCAACAAATGGGTCTGAATTACTACACATACCTGGCAAAGGCGTGAGTGGGTTACGTTTTACCCCGCACTGGATAATATTTGAAATATATTGCAGTGGTCTGTAAATAATAGGGTCTGGACCAGACACTCCAGTGATCGACAGCATGAACATCGATCTACGCAACTGGGAACCTTTGATCTGTGTCAAGTGACTAAAGCCTGACTACTCCACCCCGTTAGTCGCCTCCTGTGACACTAACATAGGTTACTGCAGATCAGTTCTAACTCGGATCTTCCCGGATCTTCCAGGATTACATGCCAAAGGAGCTGGAACCAATTTAGCATCATGTATCATCTTTCTTTAATGTATTTCTTATCTGCGTATGATTGGTCCGTTAAGAACTGACTCGCCTTGAAATGATAATCTGGAACAGTTGTTGATAGCGATCTAGTATCGATCTACAGTGATCGGTTTAAAAGTGTTGCGTAGTTGTCACTTCTATCTATAGTAAACATTCATACTGGATCGAGCAGCTGTCTAAATTTGAGACACCGTCATGAATCCGCTGTGTACCATGACAAACAGAAGAAGCATCGCTTCAGTGTTTTCCACTGAAAACAGCATCCTGCTGATAACTGTATCCTTGCTTCTTTCACTGGTGACTGCAAATGTTCCCACATACAGATATCACAGAATTACTCACCCCGAGCTGAAAGACTCTCTTACTATTCTGCAAGGGTTCTTTCCATCGCATCTATCATGTGCAGCATATGTGTCTAAATCTGGTTTCCATCTACATGGCTATCGAAGGGACGGTGGTCGATGTGCAACATTCGGACTGAAATCAAGTCAACGTAAATGTCTGCCTGACAAGCGTTGGCGATTCTACAGTCCTGTGTACATGAACGATGTAAGTTGCTGTACCTATAATTATCTTTCAAACATTTATTAGCGAGTCTTTAGCAAATGACATTTCTTGGATCAATTTAAAATAATAATTTAAGTAATAATTAGTACTGGTGGTCTCGTTAACACTTATATTGAACAACCTGTGAAGATTCTGGTTAGAATTGGTGCTATGTAAACCACACCTGCCATAAAAAGATATTAGTTCTTTCGATGAAGAACTGTTTTGCTGAACCATTAATGGTCCTTTTAAACCACATTATGTTTTCATTGGTTTTTTTTCATGTGGGTTTTTGTGGTTTTTGTACCAAACTGGTCAATTTGTTATCAAGAGTTCGATTACTTTGCAAACGTAGGTAGTACGTAAGCTTGATACAGACTTTGATGCAATAGTATGACCAGATTTAGGACGGAGACAATAATAGCATCAGTCCACGGAGTAGGGAACGTCAGGGACGTCTGTATTTTATTATTTTATTATTGCATTGTATCGGAAACGGTATCTAAACATGATACTGTTAAGTGCCCTAGGAGCTGATAATGTATGCTATCAGCTCGCGTAGGAGTATCGTCTACTTAGTCAAAAGCCATACAGAGTTCATTTATAGAACACATTTCATTGTAATCGTCCCCATTATCTGATTTACGTTAGGTTTTGCTGTTCTTGGCGTTTTTACCATTATTGGAGTTGAGTTCGTACTTCGATGAGGAAGAAGACTTCTGTATAACAGCAATATCAGGTTTAGTAAATTCAACTTTACGATCGTGAATTCTATATTTTGAACAAAATTAGTTGGTTTTCTGGATCAGGTTCCATTCCTGAGAAATCGTGACTCTGTACACCTTGGTTCAACATTTAAATCTTGAATTTTATCAGAATGTAAGCAAAATTAAATAATGTTCAACCTTTCCCATAGCCTTCTAAGCTTTTTTCGCAATCATCGTCAGACCAGGGTTTTCGTATGTGAAGAATAGCAGAGGGATACACATGTCAGCTATATTATTTCGTTCCGAATTTTGTTATGGCGTCAGGGACATCAATAACAATGTTCAGATGGAAGGTTCAGCACCTCTGATAAAATGGCCAGTTAGCGTTTCGACTGTACATCTTCATGATGAAAGGGGAACTAGTCAAAAGGGCCTAGAAATCCAAAGTCAAAAGAGCCGATGGTAAAAGACAAAAGGGCCAATGGAAAAATCAAAATGGCCGAAGTGAAAGGCAAAAGGGCTGAACAGAAAAAAATAAGTTTAGTGAGATTACATTATTAATTGACACATATGGAACTGAAACACGTATATCATCTTAGCATTAATACAACGATAATTAGAATATATAGAAAGGTTTTACATTGTTTATTGACAAAAATGGCATATTTTTACATGCATCATCATATTATTAATAAACAGTTCACATGATTTACACAAGTTCACGTCGGTTCATAATTCACATAATGTAACACTCGCTCAAAATTTGCACAAAATGCAAATGTAATTTACACATTCGTTATTTTACACAAGTTAGCAGTCATTTTATATTTAAAATTACACAAGTTCATAATTCGTTCATAATTTACACGTTCGTCCATTGATTACTACAGTTCACATTCGTTCAATATTTTCACAAATTCACGTCAAACAAGTTCACTCGAACATGGTAGGGGCCAAGCCAAGCCCTAAAGATCTAAGTTTGGTCATCTATATGGCGGCAGCTTGTAAATAATCGAGTCTGGACCAGACAATCCGGTGATCAACGGCATGAACATCCATCTGCGCAATTGGAAAGCAATGACACGTGTCTGACCACCTGATCACGTTAGTCGCTTCTTACGACAAACATAGTCGCCTTTATGACTTGGGTAGGTTGCTGAAGGCCTATTCTACCCGGGACCTTCACGGGTATACAACATTGATGGGAAGATGGTGTGTGTAACTAACGTGATTTTAGACATACTTCACACCAAGTTCACTCCAACATGGCGCATAACACTAAAGTTTACCTACAGTTTTGTTTACAGATATTAAATTTAAGTTGAAAGAACTCTGGTTTTAGTGATTGTACGACTTATACAATGCAGGAATGTTATAATGTCATTTATAATTGTCAGATGACGCAGTGGTACTAGTTGTGAAAACAGACTAGTATAGTAGAAACTATGCAAATTATTACATACAAACTCACAAAAATGAACAGGTGTAGTAAAATGCAACCGTGCAACTGTCACCAAACTGACATACGACGACGATGAACAACAACGATATGACAACTTTCAATGATGACCGCCACATCCGGACAATTCATTTCAGAAATCGTTTCATAATTGAGATATCAACAGCAGTGACGACGCGTAGCCTTTACCTTGAAATGTACCTGACTCAAATTCGGCGTCATTGCAATTGACGACTTGGTGAGCTAGACGTTGGTACGTACGTGGTTTGCGACAAGATATTTTGATTAACAAATGTAAGTTTTGCCTGTACAGTAATGATAGATGCGCCCGTCTTTACAGATGAGTTGGTGAACGTTTAATGCCAGATTACGTTTAGCAACTCCTACCATATGGAGTCGGGAATGTGATGCAGTGGGGAGGGATCTACGGTTATGTCAAAACTGTGCTGTGATTAAATATGGCATACTCAATGCTCCAATTTATAGGGTTGAAGTTATGTGACAAGTTGTATTTCCACTTCTGATAGAACACATACGGCAGGCACTACTTGGGTCGACGAGTCAGCACAACCAGCAACCCCTCCAAAACAGGAACAATGTCTCCTACAGGAATGGCAACGGATCACGCCCAACGTCTTTTGGCGCCATACGTTGAAGCCAACGGTCGTCAAACTCAGTTTGATGTCATATTGTGCATACAAAAACCAAACCGAAACAAAAACAACAAAAAAAAAAAAAAAAAAAAGGGAAAGAAAGAAAAGAAAGTGTAAGTAACAACGAAACAAAAATCGCTAACTTTGGTGTGACACTGTATGTATTTATTGCTCTGAGCACTAGTTTAAATAACACATCATTCTGATGAAATTAATGTTTAAGCTTTGTAAAATGTGTAATGTACTTGGTGTTGTGAGAATGATTGTAAACTTCGCAGACCTTCGTGCATTATCACTCCGTCTTATAATGGCACAGTTTGATGATGACAGTGGGCAGTATGATGTGTGAACTATTCAGAACCTCATAAGGCTGATGTTTAGAATCTGACACGGTCTGTCTAAACCTGAAGTTGTATTAATGCGTAACTCTTAATAAAAGAGTCTTGATTTGAACGTACAAGGAGTGAGTGAGTCAGTGAGTTTAGTTTTACGCCGCACTCAGCAATATTCCAGCTATATGGCGCTGGTCTCTAAATAATCGAGTCTGGACCAGACAATCCAGTGATCAGCAACATGAGCATCGATCTGCGCAGTTGGGAACCGATGACATGTGCCAACCAAGTCAGCGAGCCTGACCACCAGATCCCGTTAGTCGCCTCTTACGACAACGTACAAGGAAGTTGTCACTTTTGTTAAAGAAGATCCCAAACAATACAACAAGGCACCTCCACCCAATTACGTTCATTATAGGGTGATTCTATGGATAAGAGCAATTTCAGCTTTAATTGTTTCGAAAATTTCTTGCGTATTTTTTTGTATTTTTTTGTTTTCATGTAAACTACTTTGCTTTGTATGACTAGTATATTGCATCCGCACAGAAGTTTGGACAAGAATTTTCCATAAAAAGTTATTATGACTTTTCAAATTGAAATGAAAATGTCATTACCGCAACGACAGCATAATGCTGATTTTGGAAAATATAGCCATTTATTCTTTTCTGATAAACTGCTTTGAAATGGAAAGAGTTGTGACTATTTATAAGACTTAGAATATCTGTGCAAAGAATTGTCAATCTTGTAAATTGTTTGCATTGCTTGTGTTTTTCCCCAAAGTCAATTATTAACGTTTCAAACTTTGCTTAAAGGAACAGTCAAATATGATCAAGGACGCGAAACAGCACCGAAAAAAAATCATGTATTTGTTTAAAATTTGAAAAACGTAGTTATAGTAGAATGGAGATAAACTTATTGTGTTGGTAAATAAGAGGTATATAACAAAATTATAATAGCTCTAAAGTTTGTATTTAAAACCTCACACATCACCTTCTTTTGGATGTCGAAATTTCAAACTTGAAGATCAAGTTTTTTTTTTGTGGGTCACTCTTAAAGAATATGTTCAAAGGTGAATTATTTCAGAAATTATGTGAATATATGAAGTAAAAGTTAAAAAAATATGTCCCTGGCGATATTGTCATCACCGAAAGAGAAAGAGAAAGAGAATTTGCACTGAAAATAGTATGGGCAGTCTTCCTTGCAACCCTATGGTCAGCTTCCATTAGACGGCATCATTGCTTGCCATGCGTTCAAAGGAGGTATGCTATTTCAGTGGACCTAGAATTCACCGTTCTTCTTCATTCTTCATTATGAGTGATTGTAATGTCATTACCACAACGCTTTTAACTGTTGTACACATGAATCAAACTACGTCGTATGATTTTGTTCGGTGCTGTTTTGTGTCCTGTGAAACGTCACCCAAACAGAAACAAAAGCTAATGATTTAGTTAACTTAGATAAGATGGTAATTGCTATGATTGCTATATGAATTAGGGCTTATTCACCTGGCAATCCCACCCATGAGGAGTGTCAATTAGGACTAGTCTTTTTCTTCATTTGTGAATGTCCAACAGATGGCACCAAGGATATCAGGAGACTCAAGCTGTGTTGGTGTGTGTGTGTGTGTGTGTGTGTGTGTGGTGGGGGGGGGGGGGGAGGGGGAGGAGAGATTAACTTCGAGAAAGGAATTAAAAGTGATAAAAATGAAATAAGTGCAGACTTCATCCACACATAAGAGGAACCATCACGTTCAGTTTTGTCATTTTATGTTCTAGGTAAAAGGGGAATCTGTGATGACCCGAAAAAGAAAAAGAAATAAGGTTTTTCAAAGTAAGTTTTCATAATATCAGAAATCACATGAGTCGTTGATCATTTCACACACGTTAAGCACATTAAATCTATTCTATTTCATTCAATACTATTCCTTTGAAATGGACTCACCAATGCAATCAATATAATTCTTAAACTGTAAGCAGTTACAATGGACTGTTCTGCTGGTAAAGATAGAACAAACTGCAAACCATGTACAAATAGGGATATAAGATTCTGTGAAGATTTCTGATTTTCTCAGGGTTTATAATAACATCGCTCATTACATTGAATAAAGTTGTGTGCTTTGATATGAGAGGGAATGTGTATTGGTCAAGTTTCATGATATATGTATTTTATTGCAGTGATTTAAATCGCTTGAATGACGGTCGCGCATTTTCGGTTCACAGAAAGACGATGGCACCCAACAATCACGCATACGCCACCTGGCACTGATATGGTTGTCACGACGACAAATGGTTACATTGCGTTTTACGATTTGGGGATACATCAAGTTCTGTTTGAAAGGAAACTGCCCTTCACTGCTGCAACAGATTGGGAATATTCGAGTAAATTGGAGGCGTTCTATGTCATTACTGCTGGCAGGATGAGGCTCGCATCTCCTTTCACAATGAAATCAAAGGAAGTAAAAGGTTGTAAAGGTTAGTCTTGTTGAGTCAGAAAAGACTTTCTCTAACCTATTACTTTAAGACCAACCACAAACCAGAAGTTGTGTGCTGGAAATCTCAGCGGAAATCTAATCAGTCGCTTCAGGATATCAACGTTAAGTGATTGATGTTCCTGAAATGTTGACTGACCTGAGTCACAAGAACTAAACTTTCAAAAAAGACTTCAGGTATGTCACTTACAGATGCAAGTATAGTCTAGACCCTCACCGTTGTTATTTAGACTGGCCCAGAACAATTTCCTAAAGAAGCAGAAATACTTAAATGTTTGTACACAACATCACAATATTAATACTTTGCACTTGTTCTCGTAGGACGTTCGCTGGTGTCAACCACGTCTAACAAGAGACTTGGCGTGGACATACATTTGTGGAATGACACCCTGGAGATTTCGATGAAGCACAGAAACACCAAGGTTCCGGTAAAAAACGGCTTGGAGATGCATGTTTATGAATCCACCAGGTAATTCATGCTATCTTTGCTTCTATCCTGATTTGGGGGAACACTGCATGTGCTAATCGGTATCTGGCTTCACACAATCAGCCTAAACAGTTGTACACAGGAGACACCAGAACCATATTTTCGACAGGTTGTTGTACTGTGGTACACATCAGCAATACCACCTAATCTAAGACTGATTCGCTACACAAGTTGTGTGTCTACATACGCTTGTGTTTAAAGGACTTGCTTGTCAATGTAAAGATCGTGTAAAAATCCAGTGGCACAAGCAACAACATAACACACAAGTCCCCCTCCCTAATTATGATGTTCTGCTTTGTTATGTGCAGCTATATGTTTATATGTGTGTACATGTACAAACCTTTTTATACCCATATGCCCGCTGCGTCATTAATGAAGGGTCAAGCTGTTGCTAACACTGTTTCTTAAAAGTTGTAAAACCTTCGCTTTTGTTTGAAATATATGCAGCTGAATGTTTTACATTCTTTAGAGAAGAAGTAAGAGAAAACACATGGTCGTTGATATGTCATCTATGTATTCTATCTGAACGGGCACATGCCTTAATCAAATTTTCAATATGGAAATTCACTAGCCCAGGATATGCAAGTCGAGCCATTCGTGGAAAGTTGAGGGCAATACCCATGATTTGATGTTTTTTCATTGCCCTAAACTGTTCAGTTACCTTGAAACCGCAACTTGAAATTAAAGGATGACGTTTAATGTGTGCCTAAGTGCAGTCCCGTAGACTGTTCAGAGATTTCAAGTCTCAAGATTTGGTTGGAAAATACGCATCGTCATATGATTAACACTGCGTTATGTATCAGATTCGTTGATGTATCAGATCGTCAGATAGAACACTTCAATGTTAACAATGTAAGGATATTTAGGCACACCGTTCATCAATGTTTAAGGGTTGTAGGCGACCTGCATATCGTCCACACGAACACCACGTCACAGGCAGGCGCGTTTGAGATGACGTAGAGATTATGGTCGCTGGAATCAACGTCAGTGGTCCCGCATGCTGTTCACAAAAAGTAAATTTGTCCTTCCTTATTGGTCGGCATAGTCTTTATCGCCGCAATGGAGACAGAATAACAGCTGCAGGTGTATCGGCGGAGAGTCGGTCACAGTTTGGGCAGAGATACCTCCTGCTGGACATAGTCCACTGCACGTTGTCAACGCTGATCTTAGTGAACAGGGTCGGTAAGACATTCTGGCTCCTGTAGCAGTACCGTTCCTGTAAGCTATTCATGGCTTTTCTGGTCAACCCTGTTCACTGCAAGATGACAGTGTTAGTCCCCACTGAGCCAGAATTGTCATGGACCCTCAGGCAGGATGAACATGTCAACATGCTCGCCAGACCTCAGCCCTATTAAACATGCAGGAGATGAACTCAGTTGGCGTGTTCGTACGTCACCAAGCACCAGTGGATCTTCCGGTACACCACAGAGTTCCAGTAGAGGAATAAAATGTGATTCCGCAAGGTTTCTCTCTAAACGTTATGAGGGGCATGAGGACATGTGCATCCGTGTCTATACGCGTGAGGAGTGTTGACAGGATATTGAGTGGCCGACTGTTCCATGTTAGCCACGTTCATTTTGTGGGGTTGATCTATATAACCGATGTTAAGTAGTGTTGTTTGAACTTGTACGTACGCTCTTCAAAAAACGTAACGCAAAACTCAAATATCACTGAAACTGTGGTCTTGCTCAAGGACGTATAGATCAGCAGAAAACAAACATACACGAATGAAATTTTGTGGAGCAATGCATTGTTGTCTTGTCCATATTTCATGAGAAAAACGGTCATCACAGTCATTACTGCTGCCCAACAGGTGGTGTTGAAGTACCCCGTATGACCACCAACAGCTGCTACCACTGCCCGACGCCTCCTGGGTACAGATTGAATCAGTCGTTGTTTGTTTTGTGGAATCCTTGTCCATTCCTCCTGCCGCATGTGGAACAACTGTTTAAGATTCTGTGGTGCATTACCATGTCGACGTACCCATCTATCATTCTGATCCCAAAGGCGTTTGATTGGGTTTACATCCGAGGATATGGAAGGCCAGAGGAGGGTATTGATGTTGATATTGGCCAGGTAGTCCACGATGGCACGTGCTGTGTGGGGTCTGGCGTTGTCCTGTTGGAAGAGGTGCCATTGACGGACAACAAGGTGAAGGACATGCAGACGGAGAATCTGTTCGATTTATCGATTGGCCGTCAGGTTGCCTTGGAGAAGCACAAGTTCCGATCTGCAGGTGTATGAGGTCGTTCCCCACATCATAACACACCAAACCATAACCATCACGTCGCCTAAGGAGATGACGGAATTCATCGATAAACCACATGCAACTCCAGTTTGCCAGGTTCCGTGACAGCACCATATTACACCATCTCACTCGTCAACGTCGATGTAGTCGTTGCAAGGAGGGGGCAACTTTTGGACGTATTCCTGATTGCCTGATCGGACACTCTTCGGGCTTCAAACTGTTCTTGTGCTGTGTCCCGGGTGGTACGATGGCGGTCACGTAGGTGGATTACCCGGATGTAACGATCGTGGACAGGTGTGGTGACTCTAGGTCTTCCTGATCTTGGACGGTCATTTGTCGAATTTGTTTGAGGAAATCGATCCCACAATCGAGTTATTGTGCTGGAATGAACGTTGAAGATCCTTGCCACCTCACTTTTTGATTCACCAGCTTGCAATCATCCAATTGCCGTTGCGACGTCCCATTTTCATGTACAGTACTTGCAAAGGTAGTGGATGAAATTGTGAGATTAATTTGGGTCTTTTATAGTCACATGCTAAACTAATGCTTTGCACTTGAGGAACAATCACAGTGCCTGATATTCTTGCTGCATGACATCCACGCACATCATGACAATCCTAACTGATAAAACCGTTCAAAATCGTTTTTGCGTTTGGTCAAGCATATCTTCTAAACCATTCCAAAAACAATATGCAACCCTAAAAATGTTTGAGTTTACATATGTGTACAAAATTATATCATTTTCGAATTTCATTGTGCTGTTCTTTTTTTGAAGAGTGTATATGTATCAACTGTATAATGAATGTATTGATAACGTCTGATATATATGTTTGTATGTATGAACACAGACACACACACACACACACAGAGAGACACACACAGACAGACAGACACACACACAGACACACAGACACACACACACACAGACACATACACATATGGGTTGCGCTTTTCGCTGTTTCTTTGCAGGTCCGTCTTCGTGGGTTCCTGGAATCATTCCATGTTGTCCATCACTGAAATCTCCTTCTCTGGAACAATTCGATCAATAACTCGTATCCCTTCGTTTATGCCAGTGGCGTTTCAAATACGCTCACGTAAGTTCACGGCTCACACGATTGTTCATGTCCAGGTTGTCAGAACATTGTGGGATTTGAAATGCAAGCAGGCAACGATACATTTTATCTTACTTCACACATGAGTGTCGCTTTCTGATTGGCTAAGTACTAGTACTCCTCTATTATTTTCAATGTACAAGACTTACAAGCGGTATGGATTGTGCTCTGTACTTCTCGAAGATCACTAAATCACACATGATACATTTAAATTACTCATATTTTGCGAATGCAGATAAATGGAAGGGAGATAAGTCTAAATTTGTTTTTCTTATATTGTGAAAATCTAACAATGGCTACGAAAAGATTTCCCTCCCATTTCATTGAATAAGTTTTGACTGAACGTTCAAATGTGGAAGATTTAGAAGGGAAATTCCACCGCTGCGACTTTACTAAGCCAATATCCGCTTTCGCTCGTTAGATACCAAACCATTCACTCCTAAATATGGTATTACACGGGACATAGTTTAGTACTCTCTATATACACGGCAGTTCAGAACTAATCACTTAGATCCGAGATATTGTTAACTGTCCATGGACGTGATGTTGTTTCAGTTCCAGGATATTTACGTAATGGTGTGCCTTATATTAGATCTGTATGAAACGCCAGTCGAACCATACAATCAGAAATAGGCACTCCGCGTCGCCCAGCAGGAACTGCTGATAAACGTTCAAAACAAACCTGCTACTCATGACTAAAATAACATTGAACAAAGTTTACAAAAAGGTTTCTATAAAGGCTACCGACATGTAATTCGTCACTTATAATTGAAGTGCAGCAGTGCGTCAAAACAATGAAGTTAGATACAGATTGTCTTGCAGGTACATCATTTTACGTGTGCAACGAACGAGGCCTCTTCGTGGTGACCAAAGAGCGGAATGACGAGTCTAACATTCGGTCACAGAGATGTAAGGCAGTGTCGATTTCACACAAGTTGCTATGGGCTGTGTTCAGTTATCCCTCATACCAGAGGTAGGTTAAACATGTCCAGGTCATGGACGGTCCCATCCCGGTATAAGATACTCGTCAAGGTCGCGGTTACAGAGCTCCAGGTAAGGCACGTATTTACGTATTTTACTCAATACAAATCACATTTACTCAATTAATTACAAATCTGGGAGTAGAAATAAAGGATAAGAATAACACAAAACCCAATAGGTCTTTAATACATTGTGTACTTTACTCAGTTAACTAAATTGGCTTGCGTATGATTCGTCGTGGCGCCCAAACTCTACAACAACGTTAGCTAACGGTAGGCGATGCCTATATGTGCATTTACTATTATAGCCGTAGCCACTGTCTGGGTTTTACTCAAATAGTCACGTGACTTCCATGTTGAGTATTGAGAAATGGTTGCCACCTGTTTGGCAATATGATGATTAAAAAACGTTTAGTCTAATGAGATGTATCTGTATTATGTATTTAGTTAATTACCCAATAAGTATACGAAACTGTGTGTAAAAGTACTCAATTATTTTAGCTAGCGGGAGTATACAAAATGCTAGTTACTCCTGAAACAAAAATGCAATTTCTCATACATAAACAGAGTAAATACCCAATTCCTTGAAATGTTATCTGGAGCTCTGCCGGTTTTAGAATTGGTCATCACCAACCCATGCTTATGATTAGAAGTGACTAATGGAATTGAGTGGTTAGGGTCGTTCACTTGGCTGACGCATGCGTCATCGTATTCCCAGTTGTGTGGATCGATGATCATGTTATTGATCACTGGGTTCTCTGTCCACCCTCGACTATTTTAAGACCACCGCCATATATATTTGAGTTTTTGTGTTTGAGGAAAATGAAACGTTGTCAATAACAACTGTGCTGAAACACACCTGTACCATGCTACCATGTTTGACTCAACCGCCCGCACACAACAGCATAGTTTGGAGATAAACATGTTGTGTTGGAAAATCAGAGGTATATAATGTGATTATATACCTCTGAATGACTTTGATTAGCCAATCACAATCTAGTATTTACTAAAGTCATGGTAGAATGTTTGTTGAAGACAGATTTCACATGCAGCTTGTGGCATAGTTTCCTTTAATAGAAGCTACAAACATTATTGGAGCCTCACAACCTCGTCACCAAAAGGTAGACCGGTAAGCTTCCACCACAGGCGTGCATGCCACAGGATGGCGAATTCATTGAAGTGTTGCTCACCATGTTCAGATGTTCCCCCAGTCCTTCACAGACTACCGAGCAGGTTCCAGGCCACTAGAGGAGTACAGGACATACTTCGTCCCGGAAAACCTAGTTCAAGGGCAGATGGCCAACATGTTGTGCTGCAAACCCTCGGAACCGATTCATCAGTGGCAATGTCCAGTTGTCACAGTCAGCAAGGGACGTCTGTCTTTCATATACGCTTGGCTGTTATGTTTGTGTGAGTGAGTGAGTGAGTGAGTGAGTGAGTGAGTGAGTGAGCGAGCGAGCGAGCGAGTTTAATTTAACGTCACATCGGCAATATTTCAGCCATATCGTGACGAAAACAACCATAATTATGAAGAATAATTATGTAGATGTTTTAAAACCCGTAGCCAATGTCCGATAAAATAACTAGAGTATCACAATTCGAATGTTAATGTTATGTTTGAGCGTTTGAATCAAACATGGTGCTGGTGTGTTTCAGCGCCCATGTGTTTTGTTGTTATTGAGAACTCAAACTCAACAAATAGTGAATGAGTTGCATGGTTGCCACTTCTAAAATGTCGTTTAAAGTGCCCAGTAAGCACACAAAAGGTTGTTTTAGAGTATAAATGGCCTAATGACATTTAACTTCATACATGGCATTCACCTTTTAGGGTGTTTCCATACTTCTTGTTTGTAGTATTTTATCAAGTACCTGTCGGTTGGGCTTGTTTCAGGAAACTAGTGGTATTTGACCAGAATTCCTATGCCACGATCAAGCAGTTATATCTGATCTTACCCCAACATCTGGAAGGCACAATGAAGATACAGGTACAGTTATAGTAATCCCTAAGATGCTAGTCTTCTTGGTAGTTATAGGTCATATATCACCAGATTATGATAAACGGAACCGGAAAATGGTGGTCAGATTTCAATAACACAGGTGATGAAAACAACATGGACAAGGAGCTTGGGAATACCTCTAGGATGCAAGAATAATATCAACATGAGTATCCACTGAGCTAGGTCGGTATCCAGAGAGCGAAGACGAGAATGTTGAAAGGGAAGACAAGCGTCCTGACCCAGACTTCTGTCTTACTTATTACCACCTGTTTTCTAAGCAGTATTCCATCAGAAATGATTTTCGTTCAAAAGTCATGATACATCTTACGAACTACATGTTTTCATTCTTTCAGGTTTTAAAGGAAGCCAAAATACATAAGCCATATATACGGCACCAGCATACATCAATCACAGGGAAACACCGTCGCCACCGACCTACATCAAGCACAGACAAACACCGTCGTCAAATACATACATCAGCCACAGGCAGACATCGTCATCACCGATATACATCAAGCGCAGGCAGACACCGTCATAACTGACATACACCAAGCACAGCCAAACACCGTCGTCGCCTACATACATCAAGCCCAGGAAGACATCGTCATCACCGACATACATCAAACACAGACAAACACCGTCGTCGCCAACATACATGAAACAAAGACAACATCATCGTCACCAACATACATGAAAGAAAGGCAAACACCATCGTCACCGACATACATGAAACAAAGGCAAACACCACCGTCATCAACATACATGAAGCAAAGGCAGATACCATCGTCACCGACATACATGAAACAAAGGCAACACCATCGTCACCAGCATACATGAAACAAAGGCAAACACCATCGTCACCGACATACATGAATGAAAGGCAGATACCACCGTCATCAACATACATGAAAGAAAGGCAAACACCACCGTCACCGACATACATGAAACAAAGGCAACACCATCGTCACCAGCATACATGAAACAAAGGCAAACACCATCGTCACCGACATACATGAAAGAAAGGCAGATACCACCGTCATCAACATACATGAAAGAAAGGCAAACACCACCGTCATCAACATACATGAAGCAAAGGCAGATACCATCGTCAACGACATACATGAAACAAAGGCAAACACCACCGTCACCAGCATACATGAAACAAAGGCAAACACCATCGTCACCGACATACATGAAACAAAGGCAACACCATCATCACCAACATACATGAAAGAAAGGCAAACACCACCGTCATCAACATACATGAAGCAAAGGCAGATACCGTCGCCACTTACATACATCCAGCAAAGGCAGACATCATCGTCACCAAAATACACACGTGGATACCTTCGTCACCACCATACACCAATGTGTTCCGATTTTTCAAGGATGAATACCGTCACTGACCTTGAAGCATAGTAGAGGACATTCAGCGTCAGATGGATCTGAGACTCAACCACAAGACTCTTCATTCCAGATGTGTTCTGTTGACTTGACTGATGGAAACACAGAGCAACGCAACGTATTAAGGATAACATTGTTGCTGTTGTGTAGTCTACACTTTGTGTACTGTTTATGCACCCGGGACCTAACTGGTCACACTCCACTAGAATGACAGTGCCACTGGGTAAAGGCGACAATGATTAGTTATTATGTTATAATTCAATACATTTTAAACTAAAATTTTGTTGTCGAAGAACAATAAAAATATTAATGTATTACATATACTAAAATGAGACAAGCATGTTGTCATAAAATATTATTACAGAGAGCGGTACAGTGCCTTGTACCCTGATCACCTATATGACGTGTGTTGCTGCTGTGTCTTGCACCCTGATCACATATAGTACGTGTATCAGCACTGTCTTGTACCCTGATCACCCACAGGACGCGTATCAGCACTGTCTTGTACCCTGATCACCCACAGGACGCGTGTCAGCATTGTATTGTGGCAGACACAACTATGTACATAGGGATTTTATTATTTTAATGTTTTCTGTTCTGTATATGTATATCTGTAGGCTGCTTAATAGGTCATGTGTCCTTCAATCCCTTAACAAACCCAAGCCATGACGTGAGCAACTGATTGGCCAAGCTAAACCTCCAAGTTAAATCTTTTGTCTAATAGCCTGCACTCTGCACAAAGTTACCACACAGACAAGTTGACAGACACTTGACAAATCAGATATATTCGGGATACAGACTGTTCTTGTGCTCTGTCGTCACCCCAGTCTCCCTCACAGGGGTGACTTATCGACCACGAATATAAAGATTCCTCGGGCAATAGCTCACACCCGTAGCGTGTGTTTGTCGTTTGTGCATTCACTGCCCTGCTACAGTATCTTGTACCTTTATCACCCACAGAAAGCTTGTCCGGACTGTATCCTGTCTCCTCATCACCTGCAGGACGCGTGTCATTACTGTGTCTTGTTCCTTGATCACTTATATGACGGGTGTCAGCACTGGGTCTTCTTCCTACGGGACGTGTGTCGCTACTGTGTTTTGTACCCTGATCACCAATTTGATGTTTGTTAGTTCTGTGTGTGACGACGGTGTCAGTTGTGTGTGTTGTACCATGGTCCCTAGCATGGTGATCTATTATTAATCTGCATTTAGGATATCTGCTAGATAGTTATAAGTCAATATGTGATAATATAGTGATTTTACTGTTCTTGGTCGACAGGGTTTTATACATTGTATATATGTGTCATGAATTTAGAGGTAGTTTTAGTCCCGATATGGGTGAAATATTGCCAGTGTTACTTTAAATCTGAACTCATTTACTCCGTGTGTTGTCAATATTGTGTATTGTCTCGTGAGTATCAGGTTAGACGACAGTGTCAATTCTGTGTGTTGCCTCGTGTCAGTTCTAGGACGTGTTAGGAGTTGAGTTCTAATTTGGTCAAATTCAGCTAATCAGACTTTAGGCAATAAAAGCCTACATTAGGGATGAGCTTGGTGAGAAAGGCCTTCAAGACAAGAATGCACTCATTATTATTACAGAAGCACTGTTGTGCTATATTGTTCATAGATGCACGTGAATGAACACTGGATATCAATCTCAACGTGACGTCGTGCTACCAGTCTCAACACAGAGACAATACAACACTTGCAGCCACTAGACTCAACACAGAGACAATACAACACTTGTAACCACTAATTTCAACACGGAGACAATACAACACCTGCAGCCACTAGTCTCAACACAGAGACAATACAACACTTGCAGCCACTAGACACACCGACATTGTAGCGTTCCCATCTTTACATGGTACCCACGCACAGCTGGGTGGACTGGGGCACACACAGTCTCAGTACTTTGACAAGATTTACTGTATCCGCTACTGGGTGTTTACACTCTTTCACGTGGCCACTATCTGGTCGTATACTTGTTGGTCCTTTTGGGTGCGCAGGGTCGTATTCTTTACACTGGGGGTTGTGACAACACTTAACGTGTCTGCACACAATGTTGACTCCAAGGTTTCTACACCCTGTCTTAGGTCGGCTGTGTCATTTCAAGCTCGATGGATCATTAGCCTGTCGCTTTAAACATCTCGCCCACTATGCCCATTGTATTTTCCCCATATATGAACAATAAACCTTTTCTTTGGTGTCATACTTTGTTTGGGTTTGAAAGAACTATAAATGGCTACAAACGCCTCCAAAAATTCAAAATATATACATTATGTTTTCACTTTTTCCTCCAAGCTGGGAGAGTACAGAGTACAAGTTGAAAACACTGTCACTGGATCCAGAGCAGTATCCTCTAGATTATCGGATAGCAGTTCTATTTTCAAACTTGAAACAAACGCCATATTAACGGCTCTTAAATACATTCAGCGACACCCTTAACGTAAACAATATATAACATAGTCTGTAAAAATCCACTTTTAATAGAAATCATTGAACTATGATCTTGCTACTGGCCAATACGACATCGGCTTTGGTTGGTTAACCAATACTTGTCAGCTGGCATCTTTCCACATAAGGCATTGTGGAAACAGAGCGTGAAAGCCGCTGTGTGGGAGTTCCATTCCTCCGCTTGGACTGAGAAAATAACGGTTGATCCAGATCTCCACAGGTTCGTCCAGTTCGCACTGGATGTATGATCATCCAGCGTGGATACTGTCTCAGGACGACCACCTGTACCGTCCAAGTTCCTGGTGTAGATATGCCCTATCATCATAGCCATGAAAGGTGTTGTGTACCCGTGTGAGAAGTGTGGACGTATATATAGTGATCCGTGTGCTCATACTGTGTGTTCATTCAGTGTGATACCTTACTCTCTCTCAGATCACCTATGGTGTGAACTGATCAATATTGGCCCTCTCGACTTCAGTGTATGGTTTCACAACTTGTCAGACACTGAGACTGTGCTATGTGTTCTGACATGCTGACCGCACCATTGACTGAACGAGGAAGACCAAAGAACACTCACCAGTATGGTTGTAAGATACATTTATCTGATGTACAGAAAAGTCGCGTCCAGCATTCAGAGAGACATTATATCACGTAACGATGTGACAGAGACGTAAATATTGCGTTTTACAACTTGTGGGTTAGCGAATGCGGTAATATTTAACGTCACATCAGAAATAGTTCAGCCATATCGTGACGAGAACCTTTAACACAGACATGGAATATCTCTATATTAAAAAAAAACAACTTCTCGACGAAGGACAGTAAAAAGACTAGTTCAAAAATGGACTATACGTCGCCAACAACTGAGGGTAGATCACCAAACGAGGCACACTGGAGACTTATGCTACACTTGCTTGCCTCATGGGCCTTAGCTGGATTTACACCATCCCTTCAGCTGGTAGCAATTTATACACATCTAGTCAAACATTAAATGTACAAGTGTGTCAATTCAAATTACAACTAATAAACAGATTCAGTAAACTCATATACACCAAGAACAATAACTGAACTCTTATTACAAAGTGCTGTTTTATATACTCATCATGTATTTGAAAATGGAACATCATAATGTGTATTAAACTTACTCGTGAATCTGCTTATCATTGCACACTGAGATCAGTGACAACTTCAGTGACCTTTACTTTCGAAATAGGAATCCGAGTCCATGCTTGAATACCACCTTCTCCATTGCTACACCGGATGTTGACTGACGGAAGTCTGCTACTTCAAGGCATAATATAGCAAATGTGTCCATGTCTGAAAAGGAGTATGTCCAGAGCTGGACAGAATGACCAGGGGAATCATTCCTCCCACCACCCACAACCCGATCATCCAGTTGCTGTCGAACCTTCTGTGAAAGGAGCTGTGTCTGTATTGTGTTCCAAAACATATCCACTGCTGGTGCTGTGTCTGTATTGTGTTCCAAAACATATCCACTGCTGGTGCTGTGTCTGTATTGTGTTCCAAAACATATCCACTGCTGGTGCTGTGTCTGTATTGTGTTCCAAAACATATCCACTGCTGGTGCTGTGTCTGTATTGTGTTCCAAAACATATCCACTGCTGGAGCTGCGTCTGTATTGTGTTCCAAAACATATCCACTGCTGGTGCTGTGTCTGTATTGTGTTCCAAAACATATCCACTGCCGGTGCTGCGTCTGTATTGTGTTCCAAAACATATCCACTGCCGGTGCTGCGTCTGTATTGTGTTCCAAAACATATCCACTGCTGGTGCTGTGTCTGTATTGTGTTCCAAAACATATCCACTGCCGGTACTGTGTCTGTATTGTGTTCCAAAACATATCCACTGCTGGTGCTGTGTCTGTATTGTGTTCCAAAACATATCCACTGCTGGTGCTGTGTCTGTATTGTGTTCCAAAACATATCCACTGCTGGAGCTGCGTCTGTATTGTGTTCCAAAACATATCCACTGCCGGTGCTGCGTCTGTATTGTGTTCCAAAACATATCCACTGCCGGTGCTGCGTCTGTATTGTGTTCCAAAACATATCCACTGCTGGTGCTGTGTCTGTATTGTGTTCCAAAACATATCCACTGCCGGTACTGTGTCTGTATTGTGTTCCAAAACATATCCACTGCTGGTGCTGTGTCTGTATTGTGTTCCAAAACATATCCACTGCTGGTGCTGTGTCTGTATTGTGTTCCAAAACATATCCACTGCTGGTGCTGTGTCTGTATTGTGTTCCAAAACATATCCACTGCTGGTGCTGTGTCTGTATTGTGTTCCAAAACATATCCACATCTGGTGCTGTGTCTGTATTGTGTTCCAAAACATATCCACTGCTGGTACTGTGTCTGTATTGTGTTCCAAAACATATCCACTGCTGGTGCTGTGTCTGTATTGTGTTCCAAAACATATCCACTGCTGGTGCTGCGTCTGTATTGTGTTCCAAAACATATCCACTGCTGGTGCTGTGCCTGTATTGTGTTCCAAAACATATCCACTGCTGGTGCTGTGTCTGTATTGTGTTCCAAAACATATCCACTGCTGGTGCTGTGTCTGTATTGTGTTCCAAAACATATCCACTGCTGGTGCTGTGTCTGTATTGTGTTCCAAAACATATCCACTGCTGGTGCTGTGTCTGTATTGTGTTCCAAAACATATCCACTGCTGGTGCTGTGTCTGTATTGTGTTCCAAAACATATCCACTGCTGGAGCTGCGTCTGTATTGTGTTCCAAAACATATCCACTGCCGGTGCTGCGTCTGTATTGTGTTCCAAAACATATCCACTGCCGGTGCTGCGTCTGTATTGTGTTCCAAAACATATCCACTGCTGGTGCTGTGTCTGTATTGTGTTCCAAAACATATCCACTGCTGGTGCTGTGTCTGTATTGTGTTCCAAAACATATCCACTGCTTGAGCTGTGTCTGTATTGTGTTCCAAAACATATCCACTGCTGGTGCTGTGTCTGTATTGTGTTCCAAAACATATCCACTGCTGGTGCTGCGTCTGTATTGTGTTCCAAAACATATCAACTGCCGGTGCTGTGTCTGTAGTGTGTTCCAAAACATATCCACTGCTGGTGCTGTGTCTGTATTGTGTTCCAAAACATATCCACTGCTGGTGCTGTGTCTGTATTGTGTTCCAAAACATATCCACTGCTGGTACTGCGTCTGTATTGTGTTCCAAAACATATCCACTGCTGGTGCTGTGTCTGTATTGTGTTCCAAAACATATCCACTGCTGGTGCTGTGTCTGTATTGTGTTCCAAAACATATCCACTGCTGGTGCTGTGTCTGTATTGTGTTCCAAAACATATCCACTGCTGGTGCTGTGTCTGTATTGTGTTCCAAAACATATCCACTGCCGGTGCTGTGTCTGTATTGTGTTCCAAAACATATCCACTGCTGGTGCTGTGTCTGTATTGTGTTCCAAAACATATCCACTGCCGGTGCTGCGTCTGTATTGTGTTCCAAAACATATCCACATCTGGTGCTGCATGCAGTCTTTGGACATAATTTTTTACGCATAGTATGTCTTTCTTTCAGGAGATGTATTTTATAATCTACTAGATAAAAAAATACAAGTTTATGTTATATGAGGACTGGTGGAAAGCTGACTCGCTAATACATCCAAGGTTTAGGAATTGTTTAGAAGGCTTATGCATGAACTGCCACTGAAGACATTACTGGTTGCCAGATGGAGTCTGTCACAAAACATCTTTTTCACTCTTGGTTGAAAGGTCCAGGGTCAACATGAAAAGCCACATTTCCATCTTATGGCCAGATCTGTACCATGGGTCTTGCCGTTGAAGCCTAGTGGTGCATCGCAATGTGATCTT
The DNA here is from genome assembly GCF_037392515.1 of Haliotis asinina. Lineage (NCBI taxonomy): Eukaryota > Metazoa > Mollusca > Gastropoda > Lepetellida > Haliotidae > Haliotis > Haliotis asinina. Next base: position 10,037,724 of record NC_090292.1, read on the forward strand.
GTACTCGTGTCACCAGCTTTCTCTTTCACAAACTTCATGATATGATTCAAGTAGTGATTTTACTTCCGTGGGAAGATGAGGTCAAGATTGGCTCTGAAGTTTCATCCCCTCCTTCTCATCACCATCGTCACCATGCATGGCATGTTGAGAGGATCTGTTTCAACTGCTGATAAAGTCTTCTCCAAATGAACTCCTGAAAAGAAATTATGAGACTTTCATTTGCGAATGTTTAGGGAGATTGTCCTTCGGTTAATGAGTTTTGTCAAACCATGCTGGCCCATACCTAACAATGGTTACGATGTCTGCGATATAATTCATATACCGAATCACCGAAACTTGTTGCAACAATTTATATCATTTAAATTGTTTTTCTAACAAAGATATAACGTGTATACCTAGTGTCAGTAACATTAGAAGGGACGGTGGGGTAGCCTAGTGGTTAAAGCGTTCGCTCGTCACGCCGAAGACCCGGGTTCGATTTCCCACATGGGTACAATGCGTGAGGCCCATTTTCTGGTGTCCCCCGCCGTGATATCGCTGGCATATTGCTAAAAGCGGCGTAAAACCAAACTCACTCACTCACTAACATAAGGATAATTTTCTTCATCAGCTCCATTCTCATCCACCAGTTCTTCGTGTCGTTGCTGAGTCTGATATCATTTAATGCAATCAATTGATATAACTCATTACCGTTTCTGTCTGCAGGAAACTTCTCTGAAAGAGACAGATACGTTTAGTCAGTTCGAAGGCCTACAGTTGAAAGGGCAACTGGCGGACCTTCAGTCCTTGTTAAGCAGAATGTTATTTACACCTCTGTCACACTTACGGCTAATCTTCAAGCTGATGCAGTGAGACCTAGTATCCATGCTGCTTTCACAATATGCTCGTTGTATGTTCAGCCGCCTTCAACACTTCCATTGTCTGATCTTCAAGAGCTTTATCATCAACTCTCAAAACGCTGCATTATAATGGGTGATCGCCATGGTCATAATCCAGTCTGGGGTGATATAAATGCTAACACTAAAGAGAAAACACTGGAAGATTTTATCTTCAATAATGAATTGTATATATACAGCGATGGCTTGAGCACTGCATCCTGCAACCAGCACTTACTCTTGTCTGGATTTTTCTCTTGCTGACTCCAATCAGGTTAATGAATTTGATTGGTCAGTACACACTGATCTTTGTGGAAGTGATCACTTGCCAACGATGTTATCAGAAATTTATCCACCCGATTCTTACACTAGATGGAGCATTCTCCAAGACACACTAGTCATTCTATCAAACTTTCTGGACATCTAAACATGCTGATGAACGTACAACAAAATCCTCTACAAAAAGGTCCACATGTACGGAAGCCATGGTTTAATGCAGACTGTAAACGTGCTAGAAAAACTAGGGAAAAGGCAGAGAAATATTCATCACTCTACCGTCCTTAACTTTAACTTTAAAATACTAAATGCGAAAGTACCTTCATGCAATATAAACGCCAACCATGGCTGAACGTGGAGCTATGTTACAAACATTCATTATAGAACACCTATGTCCGTAAATTATCATTGAATGTAGCAAACGACAAAAGGTAAAGCATCCACATCTGAGGTTCATCATCCTAACACTGGAAACGCTATACTATTTGATCAGTCTGTCAAAGCTAATAATTTGGAGAAACTTTATGTCAACATTCCTCCTCATCAAATTATCTCCTACAAGTTCAAAACTTTGAACAAGCTGAAAAAATTAAAATCAAGTTTGCGTCTGATAATAGTGAGGACGACAATGGGGGTCTCTCAATTCATAAGCTACTTAATGCCTAGGACAAGCCCATGATCCTGCTACGGGTGCTGATAATATTCATTATGTGTTATTTAAACATTTACCTGATTTTTGTTTAGAAACCCTGTTAGTTATGTTTTATCAAATATGGATAACGGGTAATTTCCTTCATCATGACTGAATCATTTTTCCAATTCCAAAACTAGGCAGTGCTCCTTCCAACTATATGCCAATATCGCTTACTAGTTCAGTTTGTAAGACCATTGACAGGATGGTCAATAACAGACTGATATGGCACTTAGAAACAAATGATCTTATTACCAATATCCAGCGAGGGTTTAGGAAAAACAGTAGTGCCATTGACCATTTACTTAGATTAAAGACGTTTGTTAATGAATTAAATACTACCGGCAATAAACAACATGCTGTATCTAGATTTTTATCTCGAAAAAAACATATGATAGAACCTGGAAACATGGAATTTTAAAAGATCTCCATGAAATGGGTCTGAGAGGCCCTTTGCCTAGTTTCATGTTACAGTTTTTGACAGATCAACATTTCCAGGTTCGTGTGGGTTCCACCTTGTCTGAATTTTATGAATAAGATCAAGCTGTCCCAGAAGGTAACATACCATCTGTCACGTTATTCAGTATAAAAATAAATAGTTTATCAAAAGTGTTATATGACTCAGTTGCTGGGTTATAATTTGTTGATGATTTTAATGCGTCATGTGGGGATGAACACATACACACGATTGAGAGACACTTGCAGCTCTTTCTCAATAGAATTGCTGATTGGTCGGAACGAAATGGCTGTAAATTTTCTAAATCTAAAACTAACTGAATCCATTTCTGGATCCACCGTCTGTCTCCTGGGTACTCCCACTAAAGTAAAATGTTTGGGTATCATATTTTTATCCCATGTTAAATGTCTTAAGGAACAATGCTTGAGGGCATTACATCTCGTAAAAGTCGTCTCCAATGTTCAGGGGGTGAACAGTCGACCTCCTTCACTTGCATAGAGCTCTAATTCGTTCTAAACTTGATTATGATTCGATCGTTTCTGGAGGCGACTCCCAAGGCAACTATTAGATTTCGTCCACCACGAAGGTCTAGGACTTTGTCTTGGGTTCTTTAGAACCTCTCCTGTTGACAGTATCTACGCCGAGGCCGATGAACCATCTCATACACAATGCAGTATAAAATTACCTTTAAAATATACTACTACACTATTTTCTAACGAGTCTAGTCCTGCTTATAACTGTGTCTTTCATACGCTTTATCATGATTTATACACCAAGAAAACGTCTCTTGTTCCACCTCTTGTTCCCAGAATTAAACCATTCATTTCTGCTGCCGGCATTTTTCTCCCTAGCAGTTGGTTCGGCCACAAGTCCATGTACCATTAACCACATTTTAAAAAAGAATCAGAAACAAATGACCTACTGTGTGAACAATAATTTAGTCAATTAAAAAACAAAGATATATATACATATATAACTTCATATTTACAGATGGGTCCAAGGATGGTGGCGCCAAAGCAAATTTATGACACCACTTCTTATACCATATATTTGATCTTATACTCGTGAAAGAAGTGGGAATGAATGAATGAATGAATGAATGAATGAATGAATGAATTTTGATTAAAGCCGCATCAGAAGTACTGCAGCTCTTTGCGGCAGGTGAAAGAAGACGGACACCCACCTATCAGTAAATTAAGTCATCAAAGCCCTCTATTGGTTGCACCTACTTGGGTTGACAGGCTAGATTTGATAAGGGACATAATGCGACGATGTCTCATTGGCCACTCAAAATATACTCATGAATATCTATTGAAAGGTGGGGATCTTCCGGTTTGCAGCCCTTGTGATGAAAGAATCACGGTCAAGCATGTCCTTAGATATTCCTTCACGAGGAATAACTGTTTCAAATCACTCACCATGAAGGATCTTTCTTAATGATATTAGTTCTGATTTAATTGTTGCATTTTGAAAAGAATTAAATTTGTTAAATGAACTGTAAATAGTTAAACATGTTATAATTGGCAGTTTTGAATTAGTCAGATTGTTCATGTATCTTCGAATGGGGTTAAAGTATCGTAAAATTATTGCCCCCCTGAGAGGATACGTAAGTCCCAAAGCTTTCTAAGTAAAATTTCAGCTTGTCAGAGTTTTGAACATGGTATTTGTGGTCTTCTTTAATTCGGGTAAATTGTTATAACAATCGTAAATGGATAAAAGGGATGGTGTAAATCCAAATAGGGTCCTTGCAGACATCAAAGGTACTGTGAATCCCCATGGTCCCTCGTATGGTGATCTGCCTTCAGTTGCTGTCCATAGCCTATTTTTATATTGTGTCGTCCTCCAAAGTTTTTAGATGTCACTACTAGTTTTGAAATATGTGCCTATGATAGTCTTGTTTGTCTTACTGTCTTTTGTCGTCATATCGTTGAAAAGGATAAGTTTGTTTTCATCGGAAAAGTATTTCAGCCCTTACTTTGACATCTAAATCACTGTTATTTGGTTTATTTAGACATGGTTGAAAATTGTGTCTGGCTGGTCTGCGTATCCCATCTTGAACTTTGTATTCCCACATGAGTGTGTGAGATAATATTTAACGTTACATCGGCAATATTTCAGACATATCGTGGCGGGGGCGATTCGTTACAAAACTACATATTAAGTAATGGCACGTTATAAAAATCTGTCAACGAAGGACAGTAAAACCAATTAGAATATCACAGACAATGTAAAACTAGTAATTAGATCTAAAACAGTTCAACAATATACAATACAATATGAAAATGGGCTATAGATTGCCAACAACTGAAGGTAGATCACCACACTAGGAACCATGGGGACATTACTTTTGCTACCTACGTGAACCCTAGCTGGATTTATACCATCCCCTCAGCCATTGGCTTTTATGCGAAGAATTAGCCATACATTGAAATGACAAAAATACTACGATTGAAAACCTGGAAACCTTAAACTTACATCAAATCTTTCGGGACTTAAGTACCCTCTCAGGAGGACAATAATTTTACAGTACTCTAACTTTGAGGGTACTGTGAGTGAGTGAGTGAGTTAATATTTTACGTCACATCAGCAATATCTCAGCCATATCGTGACGAGAACATTTAAATAAAATATATGCATGTGGTAAAATCTGTCAACGAAGGACAGTAAAACAACTAGAATATCACAATTTCGATTAAAACTAGCATGGAAAGTTAAAACTAATATCACTATTTGAACAATACAGTATAAAAACAGACTATAGATCGCCAACAACAGAAGGTAGATCACCACACTAGGAACCATGGGGATTTACAGTACCTTTGCTACCTACATGGACCCTAGTTGGATTTACACCATCCCTTCAGCTGCTGGCGATTGTACGAAATGTTAGCCAAAATTAAAAGAGCATGAATACTACGATTAAAAACCTGGTAAACTTAAGTTTACTGTGAATGTTTGTGGACTTACGTACCCTCTCAGGAGGACAATATTTTTACAATACTTCAACCCACTTTGAGGGCACAGCGACGAATATAATCAGTTACTAAGTTAAGCTTCCAATTATAAAATATTTATCTATTTACAACTCAGTTAACAGATCTAATCCTTTAAAAATCCTATGATTAAATGAGAACTAGTATTGCTAAAAAGATCCTTCATTGTTCTTGAATTGAAATAAGTGTCCCTTGTGATGGAATATATTTAAGAGCCGTTAATATGGCGTTAACTTCAGCTGGGAAAATAGAGGTATTATTCGGTAATCTAGAAGATATTGTTCTGGAACCAACGACAGCGGCACTATCCTCTGCGCCACCAAGGTTGGACCAATCTGTGTATATAGATTTATGTTTGCTATATTTAGCTTTTAATTGATGAAAGTCTTGTTTATATTGTAATTCATTAGTTTCTGATTTTTTAAATGTAGTTAATGCTAGGTCAACGTGTGGTCCAACCAATTGCCAAGGAGGGGAAGAAAGAAGACAAGAAGGAGCTATATTTTTCATCTCAATGCCGGCCGAAGAAAGAAATGGTTTAATTCTATGTCCTAGAGGCGGAACATGAGAAGATATCTTGTATAAATCCTGATAAAGGGGATTGAAAACACAGATACGGGCAGGGTATATAGAGTATAGAGTATAATTTAATAAAGTATTCTACAGACAATTTTATACGACGTTGTGTAAGAGATGGTTCATCAGCCTCAACATAGAGACTGGCAACAGGTGAAGTTCTGAAGGACCCAACACAAAGTCTTAGACCTTGGTGGATTCGCCCATGACTTGCAAGCAAGAAAAGGATGATTATCACATGTGCAGATTTAAAAGCTCGGCTGGAAAGGAGTATTCAGGTTCATAGAAATAAACTTATGACACATGGGACTGTGAGACTACAGTACTTCCGTTAGCTGCGTGGACATTATCTGAGTTCAAACCATTCCTCCAGGTGGGGACAGTTGTACCTAAATCTTGGCCATTACTTGAATTAAATAAAATATCAAGTAACTGTCAAGAAGTTTGAGTCCATCATCGATAAATCAAGATTAGAATAGATACCAGTTTCAAAATATAGATACGCGTGTGAACCATCGCTCTGGATGCATAATGCATTATTTACCATGAAATCTCCATTACTTTCAAGATTATGTTCACGCTGTCTCAAAGTAGGCTGTTAATGTTTAATACACCCATGGTGATGTTGGAATTGGAAAGCTGGTCGCTATGTTCCAGAAGATAAGAGAAGAGTTAGTAAACATTTTACATCCACTGGCAATGCAGTTCAATACACAGCGTAATGAAACGAAACATTTCAAATACTACACTTTCTACTACTATTATAAGAACTAGGGTCATTGGCAAGCGGAATGGCTTCATTTGGGTTACACGATCAAACAGGACCAGAAATAACATGAATATCACGGTTTCAGATTGAAAACCAGCAAATGTCTATACAACACAAGATACAAGTGGACAATATGTCACAAAAAGACAGACCATGAAGTCATGCAACATTAAACATGTTTGCAACAAGTCAATGCTCTATAATATGGAGGCGAGATTTCTGATCCCTCCCTACTTTGATTTTAGTTTCACGCCGCACCCAGTAATAATCCACCCATGTGGTACCGGTCTGTAAATAATCGATTGTGGACCAGACAATCCAGTGATCAACAGCGGGAACATTGATCTGCGCGATTGGTAACCGATGACATGTGTCAACCAAGTCAGCGAGCCTGACCACCCGATCCCGTTAGTCGTCTCTTACGACAAGCATAGTCGCCTTTATTGGCAGATGACAGTCAGCGAACCTGACCACCTGATCCCGTTAGTTGCCTCTTTTGGAATGCACTAGTTATTGCGGAGCAGTTCTATCCCAGATCTTAACGGGTCCAATGACAAAGGAGCTTGAACCCATATATCATTAAGTATCATCTTTATTTAATGTATTCCTTAAAGAATAGTCTGTTAAAAGCTGATTTGTCTTGAGCCGATAATCTTCCGTATTCTTTGATAGTGACGAGGTATCGATCTACAGTGATGGGGTTAAAGTGTTGCGTTGTTGTCCTTTATATCTATTGTAAACATTCACAGTGGATCGAGCCGCTCTCTATAATTGCGACACCGTCATGAATCCGCTGTGTACCATGACAAACAGAAGAAGCATCACTTCAGTGTTTTCCTCTGAAAACTGCATCCTGCTGCTAACGCTATTCATGTGTCTTTCATTGGTGACTGCAAATATTCCCACATACAGATATCACAGAATCATTCACCTCGAGCTGAAAGACTCTCTTATTATTCTGCAAGGGTTCTTTCCATCGTATCTGTCATGTGCAACATATGTGTCCAAGTCCGGTTTCCACCTACATGGCTATCGAAAGGACGATGGTCGATGTGCAAAACTCGGATTGATTTCCAGCCATCGTACATTTCGGTTTGACAAGCGTTGGAGACTGTACAGTCCTGTGTACATCAATGATGTAAGTTTTTGTAAAAATAATTTGTCTTTTAAACATTCATTCGCGATTATTAACAACTACTATTTGTCGTGATCGTGATTATGATGTTCAGACAACGTTCCTTTCGGAGGGCAACTTGACCTCATGAACGTTTTCGTTGTTAAGGAATTTTTGAGAGACTTGTTTCCTTTTATGTCAAGATGTCCTGTGTACAGAATACAACTAAAGGTAGTGACTTAACCCTGATATGAAAAACTAATCACGAGTTTATTCAGTTTACTTAATACAGATGGAATCCAAAATTTAAGGAAAATGTAAATCATTTCGTGTAGTGTCATATCAAGTTTCCTTCACGACTTATTCTAATGTTTTAATGGTATCCTTTCCACCTCATTCGGTTTCCCTGTTTGGGTTATTGTTTTCCAAGTACCAGACTATTCACTTCCTGATTATGTGTTCGATTGTTTTGCAAACGTATGTATTAAATTACTGTTAGTAAACTTGTTCCGATTTCTCCAAACAAACTTAAGTCTGAGTTTTGACTTAAGTTTGAGTTTTTACTCACATTTGAGTAAACACAGGAAAATTTATTTGACAGAATGAACTCAAATCAAAGTTAAACTCAAACACAGTAGACAATTTGAGTTTGGTGGACAGGTTTATTAAATTTCTATGGGCATTTTATTTTAAAACTACAGTTGAATTACAATTCAGCTGTTTTATTTTATCAAACTCAGTTTAAAATTTAAGTAGAAACTTAAGTTTGTTTCGGGAAATGGTGCCCAAGTTTAGGGATAGAGACAAACACAGCATATCGCCACGAAGGTCATATCCCTGACGTGTACATGTTATCAAGCTTTCTGAAAGGGTATTTTAACACGTGCCTCCGGAGCTGATAATGTATGTTATCCATTCCTATAGGAGTATCGTGTGCTTAAGAACCATACAGAGCTCAGGAAAAGAAACTGTTTCATCATAATAATCTTCGAATATCTGTTATCTGAACTGAAAAGGGTTTTTCATTCCTTGCTGCTATTGAATCTTTCCGTTGAGTTCCCACATAGGTGAGGAAGAATGTTTGGTCAGATTAGACGATATCCTCTAGGAGATATCGCTTTGACAGTAGATTTTTGATTTTGCACAATTCCCTGACGATGCTATGACGTCATTAACTTGATGACGTCACAATGCTATGACATCTTTGCACTGCAAATCTAATGCCGGTGCTGTGTTCAGAGATGAAGAATGGGCCACTTCGGTGAGATTCTCTATATATCAACGATATGTGATTTATTAAACACATCCCCTCATTTAAGATAGTGGGTTCTAGAATAGGACTCCTTATTGTTGAATTTCTGATTCATATTGGTACCTAAGAAATAGTGAGCATAATGGTTTCACTAATATTGCCATCGCTTCGTTCCAGTGCTTCACCGCTTAAAACAGTGAATTTAATCAAATTATAATCACAAAACCATAAAATGAAATAACGCACAACCTTTTCCTTTGTCTTTCAAATTTCCATCTTCGTGATGGAAGACCGTGTGATGGTGTAACAGGTTCTAAAAAATCAAACATGATTTTGCAGCTTTAGCGAGTTGATGTTCTAGGGATTTTTGTAGACAGCATTACACATCATAGTTTTGATTTATGTGGGAGATGAATGTAATGAAGGACAACAAGGTGTACTAAACTAAACACACACACACACACACACACACACACAGAAGGAATGAGGAGGATTTCTCAAAAGAAAAGAAAAGAGAGCGTTGATCCTTTACAAGAACACTTCAGTGCTGATATTTTTCTCTTTTAGGTAAAAGGGAAACCTGTGATGACTCAAAAAAGAAGTGAAAACTGGCAAAGTAAGTGTTTACCTCAGACACACATGATATGCATACTATGTCCAGTCCCAGACGTGCGTAATTAACAAAGGAGTCGAGACAAATATTTTTAAAAAATGCAATAATGCTATTCCTTTGAAATGAACTGAGAAGTTCACTTAACGTACTTGTTGAATTGTAAGCGGTTAAAACTGACTGCTCAGCTGTTATAGTTTGAACAGAGTAGTCAGAGAAACGTCAAAGACAAAACAAGCACAAGGGTAGCCATCAGAGTCAATGAAGGTTATTTTACTACAGAAGGCTTATCATCATATCACTCATAATGCTGAAACAGTTGTGTGGTCTGATATCGGGGAGAGGGGCGTTTACTGAATGCAGTAGTGTAAACCATTTGAATCACAACCATGTTTTTCGGTTCACAGACGAAAAATGGAAGACAACAATCACACACACACCAGCTGGCACAGATGTGGTTGTCATGACGACAAATGGTTACATTGCCTTTTATGACATTGAGAAAAATAAAGTTTTGTTTAAAAGGCAACTGAAATTCACTGCTGTTGCAACACAGCTGGTATATTCGACTCGACGACATGTGTTGCATTTCGTTAGTGCTGGCAGGATGAGGCGCATATCTCCTTTCACAATGCGAATAAAGCAATCTGAACGTTTTTCAAGTGGTGAGTGGTCTTGGAGACAGACACGTTTTTTTTATCCTTTCAGTTTAACACTCATCACAAGCCTAAAGTTGTTTTCTGTAAGTTTAAGATGGTATCTAAAATAAGTAACAAAAATAAGGATTTCAGGTTTTCACATTTGATGTCACTGAAATACCTTATGCAGACATTGACATACCTTACAAGAATTTAACTTTCAGCGTGCTATCAACACATTTACTCACAAATGCATTGGAAACAATACTGCATACATGACCGTGAAAAAAGTAGAAATACGTGCTCTCACATTACCAAACACATGCGCGGAGGATCACAATTTCAATAACGCACATTTCTTCTCATAGAACGTACCCTGGTGTCATTCATATCGGACGGTAAAGATGGCGTTCAAATATACATGCGAAAGGACACTGTGGAGATTTCACATACTTCGGGGAGAAATGCTGTAGTTCCGGTAAAGAACCCCTTGGAGATGCATGCTTATCTACCCACCAGGTATTTCATCCAACGTTTGTTTCTAACTTCTTATTTACAGGGAACTGGCTTTGTACAAATGGACTGCAACGAATATGCTGTAATACAACCTAGCCACGAATGTCATATGTATACGCTTTATCACGCCTGTGTATATGTTTCAGACGAAGACTCTTGGTGTTACACATTTTCTTATCAATGCAAAGGTTGAGCATACATCCTCACACACAAGCATATATGAGTTTGGGGTTTGGTTACAGGTCCGTCTTCGTGGGTACCTGGAATCATTCCGTGATGTCCATCACTGAGATATCCTTCTCTGGAAGAATCCTTTCAACAACTCACATCTCTTCAACAATGCCAGGGACGTTTTTAATACGCTCACGTAAGATTTTGGGTCACGCGATATTGCATGTCCAGGTTTTCAGAACTGTATGTGCAAGCGGACAACAATACAGTATATTGTTTGTGAATTCTTACGCTAACTATCGATACAGACTGAAGTTCAGAACTATAACCTTAACTATGCATGGACTATGTTGCTCCAGTACTAGATGTTCTAGACTTGTGAAGGTCCGGGGTAGAATTGGCCTTCAGCAACCCATGCTTGCCATGGGGCGACTATGCTTGTCGTAAGAGGCGACTAAAGGGATCGAGAGGTCATGCTCGCTAACTTGGTTGACACATGTCATCGGTTCCCATTTGTGCAGACCGATGCTAATGCTGTTGACCACGAGATTGTTTGGTGCAGAATCGATTATGTACAGACCGCAGTCATACAGCTGGAATATTGCTGAGTGCAGCGTAAAACTAAACTCACTCACCCTACATGTTAGATATGCCAAACTGACAAATTGTTCAAGAAAGAGACACACACTCTCGGTCACTCATCAGGAACTTCATATATCATCATACGCAAAGACTAAAAGAACGTTTACAAAAAATGTCAGAAAAGGGTTTAACGACATGTAGATGCGTATGACAAGCAAACATGACAGTACATCATTACGTACCATATCACGAAATAGATTGTTCAGTATTAATGAGCTGTTAGTGTGAATGTACATTTTGATATTTGAAAAAAAGAAGCTATCTCATAAGAAATAGATGAGCGTCTTTATTGAAACAAAATGTTTGTTTTCCGAATGATGTTTATGACGCAGCTAGTGCCCGATATTTCTGTTATTCTGTTTCTCATGTAATAGTGCAACTCAATCCCATGGAATTCATGGAATAACAATGTAATGCATGTTATTAACTGATAATGCTTTCCCGAAAATTGGTGTTTCAGAATAACCTACTAGCTTTAGTGTTCTCGCGTCACTTGGCTATGTTTCCTCTACCAAGTTTCCGGGCACGTTAAACTGTTATAGACATTCAAAAATAGATCGTCATTTTCAATTGAGATGTAGTAGTGCCTCACCTGAATTAGCTCAGAGATGTATTCTGCTTGCAGCGAAATCATTTTGGGTGTGCAACGAACGAGGTCTTTTAATGGTAGCCAAAGAGCGGAGAGGAGAGACAAAGGTTCGGGGACCACAGTGTTTGGCTGTGGTGATTACTCAGAAGCTTGTATGGGCCGTGTTCAAACATTCCTCACAGAGAAGGTAGGTTATAGACTTTCAGGTCACGGACTGTTCCATCCATGTGTTATAGTGAGTGAGTGAGTAAAATTGTAAAATCACTTTAGCACTATATCAGAGATACCGTAACCATAACAACATATAGATTACCAATAATTAAGGATTATATCACCCTGTCAACGAAAGACAGTGAAACAACTAGTTTGACACAAATCATGGTGTTCACACATATCCATATGTAAATGTCTTCTTTGGTTAGTTTTATAGAAGTTTAAAATATGAAGAATGAAGACAATTTTATGGATATATAACGTTTTCACGTTGCATAGGCGACGTGTTGACATATATTCTAAAGTCGTTATCAAACAAGTGGAACACAAGGAGTGAGTGAGTGAGTTAAGTCTTACGCCGTACTCTGCAATATTCCAGCTATATGGCGGCGATCTGTAAAGAATCGAGTCTGGACCAGACGATCCAGTGATCAACAACATGAGCATCGATCTGCACATTTGGGAGATGATGACATGTGTGAACCAAGTCAGCGAGCCTGACCACCCGATCCCGTTAGTCGCCACTTAACGACAAGCATAGTCGCCTTTTAAAGCAGGCATGGGTTCCTGAAGGACTATTCTACCCCGGGACCTTCACGGATCTGAACATGAGGAGTAATTCGGTTGATATATGCATGAGATTTATAGGGATTAGGCGAAAATGAGTTGTTGTTACAATAGAGGAAGTTGATACCAAGAAAGCTGTGGGGGATTTGGGAAGCCCTTAGACTAAGTTATTAATCATCAAACCAACGACGGTACATGTGAATGTATAAATACATCGGTAAGCTAATATGTCAAGTGACTGGACTGGATCAAGTAGTATTAAACGATTTGAGCAATACTTTAAAACATTACTGAATGTTTTAAACATATTTAGTGGTTTTAGTGCATAGTAATTTCTTTAACATTGAATGAGTTTTACGAGCATAGGTATCTGTTGCCAGACAGGTATTTCGCTGTTGGAACAATGTCAAGGTTACACAATTTATATGTTCTTTCTTCTCTTGGAATTAAATGCCATTGGACGGTTTCAAAAGGTAGAATATTGGAGAGGAAGTACATGGCTGTATACGTATGAGATTAATGATGAGCATGTGAGTTGTTTACAGGCAGCCAGCAGGGTATGATGTACATAAGTTGTTACATAGGGAAGAAGATAACTCACAATGTTTGAGAGGGTTCAATGAAATTAATTTGCAAAGGACGAAAGGCCGTGGCGATGATATATCCGTCATATTTGTTTATAGCATTGTATTATTTCATCAAATGTTATTTTGTTCCTGTCTGACTGGTTGATTTCCGTTCATTTGATTTTCCAGACAACTGGTGCTACTTGACACGGAAACCTATGTCATCACCAAGCAGTTAGATCTTAAGTTACCGAAGCTCCTTGAAGGCAGAATGACGATCCAGGTACGTTGTTACTTAGAGCGATATCAGTATCTGGGGATGTTTGACCTCTTGGTGTTGCTTGGTCACCTAACACTTAACGAAGATAAAAGGATCCGGATCAAATGAGTCAAATCAAACTGGCCATCTGGTCAGATGGGCAGTTATGGGGTTATGACTGTCTGGCATGAAAGTGGAAATGGAAGACTTGTCTACAATCAGGAGCCAGATACTCGTCCAGTGTCTTGGATGACTGGACCCGTGATACGGTATGTAAATCAGCAACAGGGTATCAGGAAAAAACGTCAATGACATACAGGCACCTACCACAGTTCAGGGTACAGGTGTCATGGTCAGGGAAATAGATGTAGATCAGCAGGTAATTGCTCAAGAGGTATGACGTGTATTCTTGCAGCCATTTGAACCTGAAAAATATATCTACATTAGAAAAATAATACCGACAACTGACATTAAGCTAATATTAAGCTAATATTTCACAGAATCAGACTTTAAAACTAGCTTCTATCTGCAAAAGAGGACGTGTAAACAGTACACCACAATATTACAAAACGTCAACGAAAGGTAAATTACCAGATTAGGGACAATGGGAATGTTAGAGTACTTTCGCTATGTGCATGGACTTTCAACTGCTGGCGCTAGTAGCCATAATTTACAATCATGTTCAAGAGCTGGTTTTGCTGCAGCTTCAGCCTTGCTGTTTATGACAACATGACATGGAAAGCATCAGAGGATGATATCATTATCTGTTACTGATAGTTACAAGCGCACATGTAAAATCTCGACTAGAAATGGGTGGTCGGATTTCTATGACACAAGAGATACAGAAAAAGATGGACAAAGAGCTTGAGGAGCTTGGGAAAAAGCCCCAAGATCAAGAGCAACATCGACGTGAGTATCCATTAAGCTAGATCGGTATCCAGAGAGTGAAGCCGAGTTTGTTGAAAGGGAAGCCATGAATTCTGACCCAGTCTACTGTCTCACTTGTCACTATCTGTTTTGAAACAATATTCCTTCAGAAATAAGTTTCTTTGAAAAGTTGTTGTTTATCTTACGAAGTATATGTTCTGATTCTTTCAGGTTTTAAAGCAAGCCGAAATACAAAAGTCATACAGACGGCACCGGCATACATCAAACACAGGCAGACACCGTCGTCAGCGGCAAACATCAAAACGTTCCAGTTTCTTCAAGTGATGAAGAGCTGAAGTCATAGCATTGGACACATAGCATCAGGTGGATGAGATTTAAGATGGTTTTGTGACTTGACTAATAGAAACACGGAGCGAGAAAACTTTCTTAGGATCACATAGTTGTTGTTTGTCTAGTCTCTATTTTGTATGGTTTATGCCCCTGAGAACGAACTGACCTTATACTCATTCGTTTAGAATGATTGTTCCACTGGGTAAAAGCGACATTAAGTAATTATTATATTATTATCAGTGAAATTCGAAATTAAAATTCTGTTGTCGGGGAACAGTGAAAGTGCTAGTGTATAACATATATGAAAGTAACGCTAGAACGTTGTCATAAAACGATATTATTAAAGAGAACGGTAATATGCCTTGCAACCTGATCAACTATAAAACGTGTGTCGGCACTGTGCCTTGTTCCCTGATGACCTATAAAACGTGTATCAGTACTGTGTCTTGTTCCCTGATGACCTATAAAACGTGTATCAGTACTGTGTCTTGTTCCCTGATGACCTATAAAACGTGTGTCAGTACTGTGTCTTGTTCCCTGGTGACCTATAAAACCTGTATCAGTACTGTGTCTTGTTCCCTGATGACCTATAAAACGTGTGTCGGTACTGTGTCTTGTTCCGTGATGACCTATAAAACGTGTGCCAGTACTGTGTCTTGTTCCCTGATGACCTATAAAAGGTGTGTCAGTAGTGTGTCTTGTTCCCTGATGACCTATAAAACGTGTGTCAGTAGTGTGTCTTAAAACGTGTGTCAGTACTGTGTCTTGTTCCCTGATGACTTATAAAACGTGTGTCGGTATTGTGTCTTGTTCCCTCATCACTTACATGGGTTGTGTCAGCACTGTCATGTACCTTGATAACCTTTAGGAGTGAGTTGTGTCAGCACTGTGTAACGTACCTTGATATCTTTAGGAGTGAGTTGTGTCAGCACTGTGTCATGTACCTTGATACCTGTAGGAGTGAGTTTAGTAGCACCCAACAATAATACCGCAGGAATATTGCAGTCTTGGGAAGCGATGACATGTGTCAACCCGATCAAGGAATATGGCTAGACCGGTCCTGACAGTACTATGTATTTTGTATTGTATCGAGAGAATCAGTATTGTGTATGATGAGAATGTGGAGAGACCGGAGGTGTCACTACTGTGTATTGTACGAGGATAATCTGGCTAGACCGAGAGGGGTAATACTGCGGACTGTTTCGTCAGAAGCCGCCTACAAGGCAGTCATAAGTACTTCGTATCGTTTCTTGAGAAGCTCTATAGGCAGCGGATGTCGATATTGCTACTTGTATCATGAGTCGTCAGCTATAGGGGAAATTAACATCGGTGTAATAATACAAACTGAATCGCGACATTCCAGGTGTCAATCTGGTCAAGGTCTAGGTTTACTGGTTGGTAGTTTGGTCAAATTCAGCTAAATAGACTTTAGGTAGTGACAGCTTACTTTTCGGGATGAACTTGGTGAGAAACGTCTTCACTACAAGAATATGCTCGCATTTTATCACGTGCGTTCTGTTGTCCTAGTTTGTATATAGAGATAAGTTAATGTTGTACCCACATGCATAAAACGTATGCAAAGCTATTTGAACACTGAACATTATCTTTGGTGTCATATTTTGTATTATCTATGTGCACGACTGACAGAACTTGAATTGCCTCTCTGTAACCCATATCTTCCCAGTGAAAGGAAACAACTTTGTATCTATTATTTATTATCTGTGTTCACGACTGACAGAACCTGAATGTTCTATCTGTAAACATACCTTCCACGAGAAAGGGAACGCATATTTAAATATATGACCGTTTTGTTCTTGTGTACGATTAAATGAACTTCGAATACCAATTTATAAACAATATCATCCGATGGAGACTAACATTATGTATACTGTAATGCATACGACTGTAACTATGTGCACGATTGATGATAATTCCTATCTGTAAATGCACTCTTTTCAGTTGAAGGGAAAAACCTGTACATCTACCTACGTATGCATATGTATGTATAAGTGTGTGTGCACATAGTGAGTATATGCTATACATATCACAGTGTGATTGTTGTAAAGTGGGAACAATAAATGGAAATGAAAAAAGTCTTTTGTGTCATATTTTGTCTACTTTTAAACGAACCAGAAATGGCTACAAACGCCTCTAATAATCTGAAAGACGGATCCACAGAATAACTAAAATCGTTGTAATTGTAGTTATATTTGGAGTATACAAGAGACATCAATTGATAGTACAGCTACCTGATGGCAAACATGCATATTTTGCTCAAGACACAAGCAGTTGGCAAAGGGCGATCAACAAAGTGCCTAAGACCACCTAGACTTCCATAAGCAAGTCTCAAGTGTTACAGCAATGACTGCCATCTAGATTGCTAGCAGCAACCCTCAAGTGTTACAGCAAGGACTGCCACCTAGATTGCTAGCAGCAACCCTCAAGTGACACAGCAATGACTGCCACCTAGATTGCTAGCAGCAACCCTGAAGTGTTACAGCAATGTCTGCCACTTAGATTGCTAGCAGCAACCCTCCAGCGTTACAGCGATGACTGCGCCAGATACATATTGTACTCAGTGCTGTGCTGCAGACTGCAATGGTGTAAGAAACACGTGACAGCATCCCACATTCCATGGAGACACATTTCTATATGACAGTAATAAAAACATGCTGAATACAGTTCCAATATGGACTTAGCATGGAAGTGTCAGACAAATGAAACTGTACTGCCACAGAAATGTGAACCTGATCATAATTATTGATCTAGAGGCATTTCAAGATATCGAGGAATATGATGGGTGTGTGTGTGTGTGTGTGTAGGGATGGGGGGGGGGCTTCTCTGACAAATACAGGAACAACCACCCATAATCAACATTGACTGACATTCTGGAGTGAAACTATCAAGTTATGCTGTGCTGTCAAACAGTATGACACAAGTCCCAGTCATGTGCAAGTTACCTACTTATGGCTGACATTTTAACTTCAAGTTAAATCAGTCCTAACTGGTATTAGGCTATGTCTTGTCAATATGGGTAATGCCAAACTCTATCACTTTGGTGAAAATCAGTAAACGAATAAAATGTTTAATTTCAATATCAAAGGCAATGTAGTAGTTGTACATGTTCTTCACGTGTACCCCTCTTTACACAGGTTATCCTGTGTGCATCATGAGTTAGAGAGTTTAATACATCGCTCGACTGCATCGAATCTCTGACCAAACAGTGCACACTTACATAGTTATGGGAAGCCAGACTTCTTCAGAGAAGGCCAGTTCAGTGTCACATCATTCCCTTCATAACCATCCACGTTTGAGCTGTAGAGTATGACAATGCTCAGCCTAGCAGTCACGTGATCACGTTCACTGAAAAATTCCAAGAAAGCATTCGGAACGAGTGACGTTGAACAAAGACACCTCATGATACGATAGCGCTGTTTATTGTCTCCATTCTGAATCAATCGCCATTTTCCGTAAACAGTTGCATCAAAATACTGTCACTAACAGTGCTGGCTGGCAGCTTCCTCACCTCAGAACGTGTTTCTGGCATACATATACTGAGAGAAAGTAAAAAGGAATCGCAAAATATTTCAGATTTTAATCTCGTCAAACATACCGACTTGATTTATTGTTTTCAGTTTAAGTAAAGAAAAGCAGTATCGAGTATATCCTCGGTGTGCTCTCATAACGTCCAGTCAGTGTCATTGTATTTATGTTGGTCGCGGAATTGGTGGAATATTGTATTTCTTTCTGAACCCACTGAGAAGTGATCGTTGTGCGAGACATGCACGCATGCGGCACTGGATTTACCTAAGTCCTTGAAATTACACGGAAATGTAGACCATCTCATATCCCAGCTCATGGTGTAAAGTTTAATTACAAACACTCAAGGTTTGAAAAACTAGTCGCTCATAAGTATACTTTCCGACATTCATTTTAGGCAGTAATCCTGTCAAAATTTTAGAGGAAGCCAAATTAAAGGGTAATATTTTGCATCATCACTTTGCTTTTCGTCCTCACATAACACACCCAATCAGCAAATGCCAGAGGGCTGTCTATATAGTACAATTTGTTTCAAATTTAAAGTATTTAGGGGGTATAAAAGAAAGAAAAAACCCAACTTTACAGAGTGTTTCTAAACAGAGGAGTAATAACACTTGCCATTGTAATTTCCCCAAAATTAAATGATATACCTGGATAGACTGGTGACATTCAGATTTTTCAGTGCATCGTTGAATATCCAAAACACAGGACGGTTGTAAAAGCTATTTCGTCACAGAACATTCGACAGCTCGGCAATTCTAGCTTGTGTCGCATCAAAAATATACACAGTGAACATCCACGAACATCACAATTCGCTCAGTGCGGCGTAAACCTAAACTCACTCACTCACTTAATGTCCCAACTCAAGGGTTTAACTTTAACGGCCAACAAACGGTGGCTGAGCGGGCTAGGCGGCTGACTTTGTGTGCTGGCGATTAGGTCCCTAACTCTGGGGTGCGGTTTCGAATTCCGGATGGGACTCAATCAAAAAAGTTCTAGAATATGTTGTGATTAGACCACTTTCTTAAACTTCATTGTGTAATCATACAATAATATTGGAACTTTTCTGGTTGCAACAAACCAGTGGTTGACTTAGTGAGTAAGTGAGTAGTAGGCTCACTAATGATTTTAACTGTATGATAAAAGTCCCTAAAACGAACTTATACGAGTTCGACTGGCTACCGACTGCGCCACAATTTACACTACCATAAACATTGCAAATTTTACTATTTACACACAAAGTCTCAGGAAGGATTGTGTGATCTTCCAATATATTAATAACATTTAATATTTTGGCTATGGGCACGAACAAGTTGTTGCATGGCTGTTCATTGGTTTTCATAAGAAATGTTGCGAAGATAAGTCAAAATGGCTGCAGAGGTTTGGTATATACCGTATGTCCTCCAGATACTATAGAACAAATTCTATAGGGAATGCAACCCAAATCAAAACTAATTTGGCAAGTCTAGACTTCCTCAATTCCTGAAAGTGTTCAGGGGTGCTTTAGGGTGACATATATTGTCATTTTTGTAGGATGTTTTAAGTGAATGAGTTGGATTTCATGCAGTTACGAGTCTAGAGTCCAGCAATATCATGGCGGGGGTGACCAAAGACTAATGTCTGCAATGGAACCCAGGCCTTCAGCGGCAGCAGCGAACACTTTTATCTGTAGACACTCACTGAAGGTTCCTGTTAGGCGTTCACGTGAAGAATGGACGATATATGGACAAAAAAAACCGAAAATGCATCTTTACAGATGGTTTGTGGAGTGGTTTGAATGGCTGTTATTGCTGCTTGCAGGAGGGTCGCCACTGAGCCACTGGGAAAGATCGTCATACTATCAATGTTGAAACTAGGTTGGGGTGTTTTTCTTGACGCATTATTAAAAATATATTTAGATTTATGAATCCGAATTTTATTTGACGAGCCTGTCATTTACTCGAGCTTTTTTCAATTACATACCTGGACAAATGGAAGACATCTGGGCATAATGATACGATTCTGGAATAAATTATCTTCGGAAGGCAAAAGTTGTATTTCACTATCAAAACTCAGTTCGGGTCACCTGTACTGTCCTTACTGTATTGCATATCTCAATATGCTACATACAGCTAGTATATTTAGTGACGATCAGTACAGAGTAGCGTTATTACTGATGGATTATGCGCAGGTGGTAACTCATGCAAAAATGCTGTTATTTCGTAGTGTGTTCATTATACAAGCAGTTGAATATTATTGTTAAAAACTCTAGTGGTAGTGATCTTCTGAATACGTTATGTATTCTTTTGATTATCCGTCAGTACAGACATTACTAACGAAAAAAAAAATCTAATATACACTCTTGCATCTAAAAACACGCAGGTGCAAACCATTTCCTTCCCTGTTCCAACTGTATTATAATTATTATTATAGTATAGTGTCTTTTCATAAACTGAGGGCTACATGTGGGGTCTGAGGGTTGGGGAGTGGTGCTCTGAAACAGGAATACAAGACGGGCGGCATCCACAGCAAGTCGTATTGCGCCTAAACCCTTGCGGGGTGCACCGTGGAGTAGCCTGATTGTTTAACCTCTGCTCGCCATGCCGAAGACCTTGTTTCGAATACTTTTAGCAACAATGAAAACCTGTTTTCTGGATGACATAGCTCTCTCTTTCACGAATTTATTTCCTTCATGAAATAACTGATGCAAGAGTGAGAGTAAAATACAAAAATTCAAAACACAAAATATAGGAGGATATGCAGGATTTCAAGTATTTCAGCATTTGTGAGATATTCACGGTTTGATACGTGTCCACGTTTTTG
The DNA here is from genome assembly GCF_037392515.1 of Haliotis asinina. Classification (NCBI taxonomy): domain Eukaryota; kingdom Metazoa; phylum Mollusca; class Gastropoda; order Lepetellida; family Haliotidae; genus Haliotis; species Haliotis asinina. The sequence continues at coordinate 10,059,058 of NC_090292.1, forward strand.
TTAAACATGACAAATATAATTATGCCTTTTTAACATTTCAACAGCATTAAAAAAACTAAAACAAACCTATCAAACTCTAGGAAAACGTTTTGAAAATATTATGTTATTTGACGATTTAGTTGCAATGCAATCACTAATTGCATTACAATCTAAATAAATGTGTTCAGATGATAACAAATAGCGATGTTTGGGACGTTCCGAAACCAAGCTTGCAATTTTGAGTTGGACACAGTCTCATCACTGCGCCAGAATAATCAAAACCAGCCCTCGGCCAAGTGGAATCCAGTGACGTAAGAACAGGCGATGATGACGTCATGACCTTTGTACTTGAACCTTGGTGCAGTGGCCGGCAAGAGCGTCACTGAGTGTGACTAAATTTCAGACGACTTCTCCCAGAAAACTTGTAAATTTTAGGCGACGTTTTAGGGCCAGTGTGTCGGTATATGTTATCAGATTTGGAGCTGAAAAAATGGCAGAATGTTTCTTCTTATTTTCACTCATTAATACAGACACGGGGCGATTTTTTCAAGGAGCAAGGTACTGAAAAAGAGTTACATTACGTAGAACGTTCGATATACCAAGTCACGTGATCAGCGCCATACTTGAGAACCAGCAAGGGGGCACACTGACGTGATAAAACGCTTGGCACCTCATTTCCTATTTTGAACATTGGTACACTATGTATCATTAGTTTTTGTTGCAGTAAGCAATGTTTAAACAAGGACTCATGATACAAACTACTGTCTCACGGTAATTTTAGTGTTGCCATATTTTCCCCTGGAGTTGATTATTGTTTAGAAATAAATAAACATAGCCTATGAGTGCTGGTAAGTGAAACAAATCCGTGTAACTTTCTGTGTCATCCGAGAGTTAAGAATTAAATACACCAGGGCAGTAAGTGTTTTAAGCCATGGATATTCTTCAAGCAGAGATACTCTACAACCTCTACATAGGCTCCCTGCTTCAAGTAAGCTGGGGTATTATGTGTGAGTAGAGTATTTCCAGTCTAAAGCTTGGCACCTGTCACAAAGTCATGGCAGTAAGTGTGCTACCTTATATTGTCCCAACTTTAGAGATAAACTTCAACGACCTTAAACGCTAACAAACAAATATTTTGAAGGTTTTATTTCTGAACTACAGTTCACCAATATCTACATACGAACATCATTTCATTTGTTGGGAACTCTATTCCTTTACCACAGTTTACATATATTTCCCTCGCAGGACAATGTACGAGTGTCAAACATACCATGTCAGTCTGGCTGGTGTGTCCCTGTCTGTCATGACAATGTTTACAGTAAACATTGGAATAAAGAAGATAGTATATGTCATCTGACAGTGTGAATGTAATGGGGACACACCCGGGTTGTTCATACCTTTAACTAACATGGACAACACCAACACTTAAGGTAATCACCCATACATATCTGAACCCATAAAAATATCAATTTTAGTAAACTGTAATTTTCACTACATATTCAGTTTATCTGCACTATGCAAAGGTTGCGACACATTTATTCAGATTCCATGCCCCGTCACTACTAAAGGGGTACCAACATACCCTGGTTGACTAACCTTAGTGCCATAACCCTCAGACAGTATGCAAGTGCAACACATTACCTTATATCAACAACCCTAAGATTCTATACAGGTACAACATGCTCATCCATGTTCCTGAACTCAAACACACTGACCATTCACACTGTTGTCACCATATACTCTAAGTAGACCATCCAGTGGACCATCCACCCTTCTGAAACCATGCTCCCTGTTGTGACTATATATCCCAGTCACCCTACACATACCATCCACCTCATGTAGATCATTCACCAAATAATATGATGTGGACTAAACAATCAAGTGATAGATATGGTGAGTGAAAGAAGGATTCTCCCTGTCATCTAACTGTAAACTTGCTGTGATCTACCTGACAGTGTCCCTAAACCTAACGGAAACCCCAAATCTATTCCTGTACATATAATCAATTAGAAATTACATATTCAGTTGGGCACTAGACAATAAGTGATTGATATGGAGAGTGAAATATTGCACCCTGTTATCTAACTCTACCCTTGATGTGATGTACCTGACCCTAACTCTACCTCTGGTATATTCTACTTTAGAACTTACATAATCATGTGTGGACCAGATGATCAAGTGTTCGATATTTAGAAACTTATGGTGCCACACTGAGAGATGATATGACCATTAAAACTCGAGGTGTTTACATATGTTAGTCACATATATGACACATTGCAGCATCAGCATCCCATGCCTTCTATTCAGCCTTTCTTCAAGGTTCCATCCTGAAATTAAACAGAAACAGTATGAAACAAACAACTGTTTCCTGTGATAAAACAAGCAAAATCTATTACCTTTTGTGGCTAACCCAGAAACATCCAACCATACATGAATTTGTTAAAAACATTATACATGAAAAAGGGCCCTCTATGTCTAATATCCCATTGACTGTCAATACTTATATGAATCTCAACAATGAGCATGTCTCCTTGATAGAACATTATACATGAAAAAGGCCCCTCTGTCTAATATCCCATTGATTGTCAATACTAATATGCCTATCAACAATGATCACGTATTCTTGTTAGAACAGTGAGCGGATCCATTAATAGTTTAGAAAGAATTGCATTCTGACAGCTCATCAAGGGAGCAAACTCTTCAACCTAAGTTTTGAAATTATCTCCCCCTTTGTCTATTGATGAGACACAACAGGCAGCAACATAAACAGTTTTAATGAATAAATGAACCTGTGAGCCACCTGTCAGTCTGTCTGTCTGTCTGTGTCTGTCAGTGAGCAGTATTCCTGAGACATGACGGCAGCACCTTATTGTATTACAGGAGTAACCCATCTGCTGAAACAGACAAGGCTGCAGTGCATGTTTGATACAACATACTTAGATGACTCTGGTGCACTAGGACACCAGGTGTTACTGGACACCCTAACAAACTGATGGAGGAACAAGCAGTCAAGATGTAACAATTTTGCTACCATGTTTTAAGAAGAAACAAGTACTCTAAGTTTTGACAGCAAAATGTTATTTATGCACTTTTATGCAAATGTCAGACTGCTAATACATGAACACCTGAATGGAACAACTGTTGCTCATTTGTTTCTGCACACTGTATGTACACATGAAAAAAGGTATCAAAACACACAGTTTTTTTTTAATGGTATCAATGTTACCATTAACCAGAATGAATTAATTCACCCAAAACTTGAGTAAGTTTAGTATCTGGATGCATTGATCTTGGAATACAGAAAAATGAATTATTAAACCCAAAGTAAAGAAAAAAAACGTAGTTCACTCAGAGAAGCAAACATGGAAAAGTAATGGACTAATTTTATATTTCTGATACCTACAGCTGTATGATCTTTCAGGTGTAGTTGTTTTCAGATTTTGGCACTCAATATTCAAGAGATGACATAAAATATTCAATAACCAGAAATGACTGTCACCTAGATTGCTAGCAGCAACAATCAACTGTTACAGCAATGACTTCCCCCTAGATTGCTTGAAGCAACCCTCAAAACCTTCATGATTTTGCAATAATTTGTGGATATGAAAATGTTTACGCATAAAATTTGGAAAAAAACAGCTATAGTAAGCACCACCACCCACAAAGATTGATTATCTGTCCCTTGGTGATCAAAACTGGAATTCAAATTTATGTGCAATCATAAAATAACCAGAACATCAAATTTTATGAATGTAATATTTGTAGTCAATGTTCCAAAACATTGCTGTACTTCAATAAATTGGGTTTAATTTTGATTCTTTTTCCATAGGTAGAAAAATGCCTGTTTTCCTTCGTATTTTCGTTTTATTTTCTCATTTTGTATTTCTTATTTCTTTTTGCATTCGTTAAAGGTACAACAAATGGACTCATGGCTAAAATGAACATGGAAGGCCATGGGGACAAGTTTGGTTCCGAGGTCTCAAAACTGTGCTCATTTCTTGTCTTATAATTATGCTAAAGCTCTTACCTTACTCTTTAATATCTCATATGACTTACTGACATTCATATTTAATAAGGGAATGCTCTTTTTTCAGATACAATCACACAGTCCCACAGGGTGACCCTGCACATTGTATATAGGAGATGGTCAAGTTTCGGACAAATTCTCCTGGGAGGTGTGGTGGTGGTGGCAGAACACATTACGTACAGTCAGATTGCTTTCACTAGCTGAGCTTTGGCTGAGCAGCTGACTTTGTGTGCTGGCAATTAGATTCCTAACTCTTGAGGGTTTGGGTTTGAATACCTGATGGGACTTCAGCCCAAAACACAACTAGAATCTGTTTTTAACGGAGAATGTGTAATTCCAAATACACTTGGCCACTCTCTAAATGACTTTGAGTGAACTACAGCACAAGATACCAATGTCTCCTTATATATGGCTTCGCCTCATGAAGATACAGGTGTAAATTGATGTTTAGTAGCCCACACTTGTTGAGGTAACTAATGGGACCACGTGGTCAGGCTCACTGACTTATATTAGTTTACAGACCACTCCTATTTTAGCAATATATACAATATTTCTGATTGTGGAGTAAAATTGAACTCACTATTTATGGTTTTAAAATTTTAAATTATGTTTGAATATTGTATATTGAAAAGCAAATGTTTAAATGCTGTTTATCATTAAGACCATCATTCTATCTATCTGCTATTTTGTAGAACTGGTGTAAATTATGATGTTATCGATTTGTACACTGAATAAATGTTTGAGGTTTTTTTTATATTCATTTACAAAAGAAAACGTTTTGTTGTCAATAGCTACCTATTTTTAAAGGCATAATTGCACATCCCTGCCTTAAAAATAACTGCAATTCTTTGATACATTATAACCAGCAATAATATTGCATCAGTGGGAATCTAAAGTAGGTATTTATGTCACAGTAGATCCAATTTTTTCTCAAAACTGCAATCATGTCTTTAACATACCACTGAATCTATTAAGAGTTTTAACCTAGAATCCAGATGCAGTGAAGATGAAACGAGATTGCAACATATTATGCCAGTATGGGGCACACAACATCATCATACCCCCATAAATATCTTAAACCTTTGTTAAATCTCTGTTAAACGTTTATATGAGGTCTACCTTTAGTCATTTAAAAATGTTGGCTTCAGCATCTTCTAGATGTTCATTTTAGAAAGTATTTAGACCTCTTTTCAATGCCTCATGCAGATGTCATATAGACGTCTATTAGACGTTCATGTGGTCACTAGACCCTTTCTTGTTTTGGAAATTTGTAAAGTGATGATTTGACTATATATAATGGGGGAATAATGTTATGCTTGAATCAAATGTATGCACTCTGTAAACTGCGAAACACCATGTATTTTTAAGAGTATATAGTATCATCTTATCGTTTCGTATACTATGATTTTGACTATGAAATTTATGGGGGATACTGGCTGATGTCTTTCACATCGTCGCCTATCGTTCCACCATGAATGCTAAACAGAACAGGTAACATGCCAGCAGAATTAGATGTTGGATCCTATCAGTTTCAGTACCTACCTGATCTGCTGTCATTCTCCACACTGATGGGAGTATTTGCAGTTGCAGTGGGTCTGTTTGAGTGATTATTTTCATCCCCTTCAATGGATAAGATTTTACGTTTTACAGGGGCTGTCACTTCTCCAGAACTCAACGACAACAACTTTGCTAAACACGCCACTTCGAATTCACGTCCTTGACTGAGAGACTGGTTGTGTTTGCACAAATACTTTTGTAATTGTCATGAACTAACGCCATGTACATCCGAAAATACTTACCTAATCAAAGATAATTGAGGATTAATTCGTAGCGGAATGTTTTCCTCTACAGTATTGCTGATAAATATCGGCCTAAATTACATTCTTCATGCCTCTAGATTTATTATATATTTGGTTTTCTGTTCTCAACCAGCTTTTGTAACACATCGCACACACCTACAGCTGTCCCGGCAAAGTGAGTCACGTGATCACGTTCACTCACAAATTTCAAGAAAGCAATCGGAACGTTTGACGTTGACCATAGATACCTCATGATATGATAGCACTGTTTATATTGCTTTTGCATTCTGAATCGACCGCCCCTTTCCGTAAACCGTTGCAGCAACACGCTGTCACTGGTAGCGCTGCCTGCCCGCCTCCTCGCCTCAGTGTCTCTGAAACACATATACTGAGAGAATAAAACAACGGATTGCATCCAATTTCAGATTTTCATAACGTCAAACATAACAGAGTTGATTTGTTGTTTTCAGTTTAAATACAGTAAAACAGTTTCGAGTATGAGCTCATTGTATATATTTTGGTCAGGGAATCGATGGGATCCTTTACTTTAGAAAATAGAAAATAATTGTCAGTTGAAATATTCCAAAAGTAAATGCTATCTTATCCCGATTGCATTGACTGGTGCCATTTAGGTGGAATATTTATGAGTGCGCAGCGTCACATATCCACTTAAAACACAGAACTTATTTTCAGTTATAGTTAAAAGGTACCTACTTTACTTATTCACGTACTTATTCGTGTGCAAATATGTTTTCTCTCTGTACTAATAAGGGGCAGTGTGGCGGGGCATTTAGCAAATGTAGCAAGTCACGAATGGCATATAATCTGTATGTGTCTAAATATTCTTGTTTTTCAAGCACTCGCTTGTCAAGGGAAAAGTCGGGTTTAAGTCCCCACCGCTTTTAACAAAACCCCTTCATGTCTTGCGTGCCATCTGTTCACGTTGTTAAAAGTTTGATAAATTTGATGTTAAACACAAGAAATAATTACTTATATATACCTAACTAACACATGCACATTTCTTCTTTGCAGGTGCGTCTTCATTTGTTCCTGGAATACCTCCTTGATGTCCATCACTGAGATCTCCTACTCTGGAACAATTCGTTCGACAACCCATATCCCTTCAAAAATGGCCGGAACGATTCAAATACGATCACGTAAGATAGTGGGTCACCTGATAGATCATGTTCAGGTTGCCATAACGTCGAGCGACTTGAATGGAAAAGGGCAAAAATGCGATATATTCCTGAATGCAGCCAACGACTGACACTGAAACCAAGGACTATTGCTGAAGCTCCGTGATATCGTTAACCATGCGTGGACGAGACATTGCATCGGTTCTGGATATAGCTGTATTTGTTTGTATTTGTGTATAGAACACCAATCTGACAACCTGTACAATCTGACAACTACTCATTCAGGTAACACGGCAGTAATTCCATTTGTTAACTTCATAAAGCACCTTCATACTCCATTTCTTTACCAAAGATTTCTTTATCTACATAAAGTTTTAGAGACGTTTAGTTAAGTGTGACAAGCAAGCATGATATAACTCCATTACACACTAGATCATGAAACGGATTTTGATTCCAGTGACAGTATCGTTGAGCTTATATTTTGCCGAGTCCCTAGTATGGTGATCTAACTTTAGTTGTTAGCAATAGATAGCCTGTCTTTTTAGAGTTTTGTCCTCTATAGTCAAATGGTTTTAGTTTTCCATACTGATCTACCTTCAGCTGTTGGCGATCTATAGCCTGTTTGTGTATTATAATGTCCATATAGTGATATCGATCTTCCACGCTAGTTTTAATGCTACCTGTTATATTCTAGTTGTTTTACTGTCCTTCGTTGACAGGTGTTATAATATACATATAATCCTTTTCATTGTTAAATGTTCTCGTCAGGATATGGCTGAAATATTGCCGATGTGACGTTAAATATTAACACATTCACTCACTAATTTCCGTACTAGTTTCACGTCAAGGATAAAACTATCTGTAACAATGCGTGAACTCATAATACATTTCCTAACACGGTATAGAAACACCTTTGAATTCATGTGTTCCCTTATTTGCTTTCATGCGTATAGCTGAGTGTTCACACTTTGGCTAGACAGTTTAAGACTAAGTTCAGGATCTGAAACATATGTCTCTGTTTCAAGTTTCTAGGCGTGTTAAAGTGATATCAGAATTTACATACATATCGCAAATGTTCTGTAATTCCCACGGCAACTACTACGGTGATCTACCTTCGGTTGTTAGCGATCCGTGTTTTATATTGTATTGCCTTCTGAAGTTAAAATCTTTTAGTTTGACGTGATAGTTTTATATTCATGTCTTTGTTTTTACTACCCATCGCTGACAGGTTTATATTCTCACCTGTTTTCATCTTCAGAAAGTTCAGTATCTCTAATATGTCTCTGAGACACTGCCGATGTGACGTTAAATACTAACGCACTCACTCACTTAAACATAGATCGTCATTTTAAATCAAGTAATTTATATACGGTTTGTGCTTTTAGGCACATCATTGTACGTGTGCAACGAGCGAGGCCTTCTCGTGGTGACCAAAGAGTACAATGACGAATCTAACATTCAGCCACAAAGATGTTTGGCTGTGGCGATTTCAAACAAGTTGGTGTGGGCTCTGTTCTGTCATCCCTCACACAAGAGGTCGGTTATCAGTGTTCAGGTCATCGACGCTTCCATCCGGGTGAAAGATACCCATTAAAATCCGGATTATGATTTGTCACCGGCAACCTTTGCTTACCATAAAAGGTGAATAATGGAATCAGAGGGTCAGGCTCGCTGACTCAGTTGACAAATATCATCGTATTCCCTGTTATGTTGATCGATTCCCGTGATGTTGATCACCGGCTTCTCTGGCCCAGACCGGAATATTTCAAGACCGCCATATAAATGAACATTGCTAAGAGTAGCATATGACAACACGTAGGATAAATTCGCCCCAATAGAAAGAACATTTATTCAGAAATAATACAGTTTGTCTGGCACAAGGGCATGTTGCTAAGTAACCACTACCTACCACTGCGTCTCACCTACCATAAGGATGTATTCTGGTGCAGAGAGGTTTGTCTACAGATATTGTCATGATATGTTACTGGAGCGACATTTGAACCATCAGTATTTTTCCGAAATTCCAATAAAAGCTTTGGGTAACCCATGTAAATCAAACAGAATCATCTTGCCGCGTACAAGAGTCCTGTCGTGTTACTTTCAAGGAGGTTTTCCTCACAAGGTTAGTCATTGTGTCATGATTGTTAACACTCACGTAATTGTTCGGTAGGTAATGTGTATATAAACATCGCCAAACACCACACAGTGTCTCATTTATGCACATGTAGTTGGGAAGACATAGGTGGAAGGGGAAACGTATACCCAGATATGTAATGTTAGTCTGTTACATTATTTAGCTCATGTGTGATTGCTTTGTTTCCTTTCATGTGACTTTCCAGACAACTAGTGATACTTGACTCGGAATCCTATGTCATCACCAAACAGATCTGAACTTACCCAAACTCCTTGAAGGCAGAATGAAGATCCAGGTAGGGCCTTATTCAAAACATATTAGTGTGTGTGCGTATGTCTGTGTGTGTCTGTGCGTGTGTGTGTCTGTGTGTGTGTGGTGTGTGGTGTGTGAGTGAGTGTAAGCCTTGGTGCAGCTAGGTCACATAACACTTAAATAAGATAAAACGAGCCGGATTACCTGTGCCACATCATCTGGTCAAGATGGGCAGGTAGCCAACTAAGGGCTAAGCATTAGCTTTGAACTGGTTAGTTTAAGTCCACGGTGAACAGATTGGGACTTACCTGTCTGCATTGGAGCCAGACGCAAGGGATTCAACTGGTTTTCTGGTAATCTCGAATCTATGTCATGGTCTACGGCATCCAGTGAGCTCGTATTTCGAGGATATTGAAAAGTCAGCCAGGAGTCCTGAAACAGGTTTCTGCCTTACGTGTGATTACCTGTTTTGAAGCATTATTCCCTTTAGAAATATTGTTCTTTCAACAGTGACTTTGACAACGCTGACGCTGTTGACATTCTTCCAGGTTTCAAGGCAAGCAAAAGAACAAAACCCACAAAGACGGCACCGGCAGACCTCATACAGGGGCAATAAGACAGCGCATATTATGCGCAACTCCCGTTGAAAGCTTTTTTCTTTAAGATGATTAAGATTCTACGAGTGCTTATTTGACTGATTGAAGCGTAGCTCAACTCACCTGATAGAGGATCACATAGTTTTTGTTTGTCCACTTGATTATGCTTTTCAGTTAGATAGCAACACAGAGAAAATCACTGATCGAACGTAACGTAATTGTTGTTTGTCGTGTACTATCTTTATGCACATCATAACAAAGTGATGTGACAGACATTCCACTGGAGTATGGCTCTGGCTAAAAGCGAAAAGGGTTGCAAGAGATTGAAACGTATGCACAGTTTGTTTTTTTTATCAATAAACCTTTCCACGGCGTCATGTTTTGTCTGCTTATTGAATCAGGAATTTTCCAGCTACTAGCTGCGAGAATCAGTTTATATCCGTTTCTCATTGAAAACATATAAAAAACATGACATTAAAGACCGCAAAATGTTGACAATTTGGCTAACAATTATTTCTTGATTCACCAAGTGTGTCCAGATCCTTCTACTTGTGGAGAAGTCTGTGATATGACCATGTCTTGGGTCTAGGGTGTCATGGAAAACGTTGCTTTCAAATGCTTCATTAGAGTATACCCATATACAGCCTTGGAGGAACTCCATCCTACAGACCACTCCTGTTGATAAAACTGTGAATGTGTTAATATCTTTGTGTTTTCTGTCCCTTTTGACAGCAATGCAAGTTTCAAGAAAGCCATGGTAATCCCTAGGCTCGCCTTTGAAATGTCTCTCGTTTGGCCCCCTGTCTCAGACACTGTCCTCTTCACTGTCGTCAGACTCCCTTTTGTACTGGGTGCCCTTCATTTGGCACCTCACGAGCACATGGAACATTTTAAACGTAGAATATGTGTACTTTTATGTTATTGCTAGATTTTATCCTATCTCCAATGGCTGAACAGATGGTGTAAATCCAGGTTGGGTCCATGCAGATAGCAAAGGTACTCGAGTATGGTGATCAACCTTCAGTTGCAGGTGATCTGTAGTCCACTTTTATATTGTGCGATGCAGTTTATAACCGTATGTTCATTGTAAATCTCTGTGATATCCTACTTGTTATACTGTCCTTTCGCAACTGATTGTACAGTATAACATTATAAAGTATTTATGAATGAACTATTTTAGTCATGATACGGCTGATATATTGCCAAAGTGACTTTAAATTTCAACTATATAACCCTCTCTCTCTCTCGGCACTGATCAGGCGAGTGCCAGGGTTCTCCACCGGCAGCACAAACATAGGGATACCCTGGGTAATACAGAAGGCTGCAGTGTTGGGAGCCTACATATTCCCCAGAAAGTTGTTGGTGGGAAGGACAAGACACCGTGTTATGGACTGAGTGTTGTGGGGCTAATGGTCTTGAGCTGATAAGGTTCCTTGCTAGCCTGACTGTGCTCGGATAACTTGAACCGTCCCTGCTGGATATTAATATTATGCAGTAAAATATAATAATCAAGTATGAGAAATGGAACACCACTACTGGTTTGATGCCTTTTAGGCATGGAGTCCTAATTTGGATGTGTAGATTGTTGTCAGGTTGAAAGGTATGTCGCGAGGAGTTTCAAACATCCAGCCTTCACCCATTTCACGCGGCAACCATCGGTTTAACAAGGAGGAATACATCTCAACGACGGTGTAACTTGTATACTGACGGCGACGTTCAACTTCCAGCTAAAATGAGAACAAGCAGACACGATGTCAGGAGAATAACTACCATCTTTCATCTCAGCACTTTACAGCATTTCATTAAGACATCTTGGATCTATAGCTTTGTTTCACACGACCCAAAGCCGATAATGGGTCCCAACCAAATAAGACAATAAACGGAAGCGAGTACAAACGTTAACCCTCCACCTCACGCAATACTTAAGACCAATATTTCGCATTTGATTTTGAACAGTGACTGAGAGTTAAGATTTTGATTAAATATTTAAGTCACACTAAACTGTACTCGGGATATTATAGATCATTATACCAACAATGCATCGGTGAGATATACCGCTGACAATCTGGAGTCAGTCAGAAACCATGTATGAGCACAAATGAACATAAATCATACTAAAATCATTTCCACTCACCTTAACACAAAATATAATATGACGCCGTCGGTTCCAAATGCATTCCCGTGCTTCAAATACTCAATAACACCCGGAAATTGGCCAACACATGATGTTTATCTCCTAATTGTCACTGAAACAGAAAAAAATATAAAAAAATACCCCCCAAAACAGAGCCATAAAAAACGTTCATTTTTACAACATTTTTTAATTTTGGCATGAATTCGTGTGTTACAACACAAAAAACCAAAGGAACTGTCAACTTGGCGTACTGCATATACAGATAGATGACGTACTGCTCACAATGACAATAACCAACACACATACACATTTTTTGAAGACACAGGACGAATATTGTCAAACTGTCAGTTAAAAAGTTAAAAAGAATAAGGCATTTGTTGGAAAAATGCTGAAAAAACGCCAGACGTATATATGTTTCAGGCAGATTGTGAAGTTAGTCATTTCGTAAAATGACCACAACTTCACCAAACCAGATACTATGGGCAGCGAGCGAGTTCAGTTTTACTCCGCTCTCGGCAATATTCCAGCAATATGGAGACTATGAGAGGAGGAGTCTTTACCGAACTGATCTTACTATCTGCCGGACTAAAACATGAAACTTTGCAAAGAGCTCGGGGATGTCATGACAAAAAACATAATTTAGGGTGTGCCCGAGTATTTTGAAGTATTATAAACAAACACATTTCGTTCTATTCCAAAACTAACCCTACAAGACCTCCCTCTGCTGGTCTATTGCAGAAAACCCTGCACAGTGCTCGGGACCATCACTGTTAGCCAATGCATTAAGAATGGTGGCCAAACTTTCGCTGATAGCGACCTGTAGTTATTCCATTTACACATTGTTTGTTAACTGACACTTTTTTCTTTAGCACGCTCTCAAACAAGTATGAAGTAAAATGCGATAATCTGTCTTTTGACGACAAGATTTTATACCGTGTGAATATGGCAACCTACCTGAAAGGTATCGACAGATCCGGGGACCATCTCAGGACCTTTATGATTCAGATACAACTCTTCTGAATCGCTGACACCGTGCAGTATGAGATACACGTAGGAGACGGTCACTTTTTCTCCCAGTCTCTGTCACAACCTTATACTCTACGGAAGACACAGCTTCTGGAACACACAATGTCATTATTGCAGTATTTCAGTGATCACGTTAAGTGGTTGATTGTTGTTGTACGTCGCACTCAGCAATATCCCAGCTATATGGCACTGGTAGCCCATTTTATATTGCACTGTTCCTAATTGTCAGACATCTTTTAAGTTGAATGCTAGGTCTGATAACTCTAAATGTGGTACCCAAGACGTTTTACGTTTTACTGTCCTTATATATTTTAGATTTTAGATTTTATCCCAGTCATCAGGAGCATGAGCGTCTATCTACGCAATCGGGAACCAATGGAATATGTCAACCATGTCAGCAAGCCTGCCAACCCGATAGTCCATTAACTTCACAATGTTGATATTACCAATACTACAATGTTACTCCTGATCAAGAAACGGTGGGGTAGCCTAGTGGTCAAAGCATCAACGCGGAAGACCTGGTACAATTCCCAAGATGTGCACAATGCGTGAAGCACCATACTCACTCCCGAGGTTTGTCAACTTACCTTTGTTTGACGGGCCATGGGGTCCTTCATCTGTTGATGGATGGATAAACCGATTGTTTGGTGGGGATTTATGGGCATCCAGTGAGGGTGGTGGGGATTTATGGACATCCAGTGAGGGTGGTAGGGATTTATGGACATCCCGTGAGGCTGGTGGGGATGTATGGGCATCCAGTGAGGGTGGTGGGGATTTATGGACATCCCGTGAGGCTGGTGGGGATTTATGGGCATCCCATGAGGGAAGTGGGGAGTTGTGGGCATCTCGTGAGGGTGGTGGGGATTTATGAGCATCCCGTGAGGGTGGTGGGGATGTATGGGCATCCCGCGAGGGTGGTGGGGATGCTTCATGTTTATTGCCATACTGTGCAGCTGATTGGTTGATGTCAAGGGTACCTGTTACCGATTTGCTGATGCCACGTGAGGGTGGTGAAGGGTTCTCGATATCTTGTGCCGATGGTGGAATATGGTTAATATTCTGCATCAGTGACGTCCTGTACGGATGATGGGGAAGAGGATATTTCACTACCACCCCTGTCAGTGTCACTAGTCCTCCCAGTCGTCCCCATTACTGTTGACACAAGACAAAACATATTCGGTTTTCGCTCATGTTTATGTTTTCTGTGTACTTCAAACGATTTATTTATGGGAATAGTGTCAACGTATTCTTTCAGTGTTTTCAACAAGGAAACTGTTAATCGTTCTGACAAGCGGAATGTTCTGAAAATCGTAAGGCTGGCGATTTTGACAGAGCAAACAAGACCGTTCCACAAATTTACCGACGACCATCCCAGGCTTGTGTTCACAGATAGTAAGGCATAATGAAGAATAAGATGCAGAAATGTGTAATAGGTCTTGTAGCGTCTTTATTGATCCTCTTAAGGAGTCAGCTACTGAATGACATCAGAAATGGGCTTCACATCATGTGGGAATCGCTTAGTGAACGCTTAGTGAAGCACCCCCTGAATATACATTTCTATTGAAGGAGCCCCGATTTGATTTGAAAGTATTGGGGCAAGATTGGTCGTCATGTGCAACAAAGGGATTCTCCTATACAGAACCTAGCCCACCTGGAAGCTGCACTATACGAGGAATGGTGTAGACTCTCCTGACATAGGATCAGGAGGCTGACACGGGTATGAAGAGGAGAGTGCTGGCTGTCATACGGTTACATGGAGGTTACACTCGGAACTGACCTTGAATCGTGAATATTCCAGGGCCATACAGAGACATGGTTTTCTGTTAAAATATCTCTTTTATTACAAATAGCAATTATCATAAAAAGTCAAAGTTCCAATCATTTGTCGTTTTAATTTGAGTCCATTTGTTACGGTGAAATGAACGTATCGAAATGACATATA
Source organism: Haliotis asinina (assembly GCF_037392515.1). NCBI lineage: Eukaryota > Metazoa > Mollusca > Gastropoda > Lepetellida > Haliotidae > Haliotis > Haliotis asinina. Next base: position 10,074,083 of record NC_090292.1, read on the forward strand.
ACACCATTCGGCTCTAAAGAAGAGTCATCTTATAAAAGATGAGCGGTAATCCGTACATGAAGTTCCTCATACAGACACTGGAAATAGCCTCCAAACAAGTATTATCTCGTCATTGACTTGGCAAACAAATAAAATGCACCATAAAGCAATAATAGTTTGAATTTATTATTCGTTTTCCAACTTCATGCTGATCCTGACAAAATAAGATTTGTTTTGCATCCATATAGTTACATATGAAGACAGTTTAGAACGTACACGAAATAGTCCATCAAAACCTAAATAATATGGCGTGCACCTGTCACGCTAGGGAGGCTGACCATTCCATACTAGGCATTTAGAAAACTATATTAAGCTTCAGACAGTACATTTTGTCAATATAGTTTGTCGAATAGGCAACATTCCCGACAGGAAATAAATAAACTGCATATATGCCCTATTGGAATACAAACATTTTATTTTCGTCGATAAAGTTACCTCTTTTGAAAAGTGAAAATCAGAAATGACCGTTACATGGCCACATACATAACTGTCAATTTTGACAAGAGTTACCTAAGGTAAATACAGTTGTATAAGCACAATGGGAATATTTTGCTTCATAAAGCAGTACCATCATACCATTAACAACATTTTCTTTAATTGTAAATACAAATGACCATGATATCCCTAAATCAGCTACCAGATAATCTTTCACTAAATATGGATTGATATTCCCAATTATTTCAGTCTTACATGTCCACAGCTTAACATCTTACTTTTGAAATACGCTGACTGTTTGTTCTGGGAAAATGGAAGCCAAGCGCAAATTGTTGAAGAGTGAAGACTATACCCTAATTAGATCATCTGTATCACTTTGAGTGTGTGAGTGAGTGAGTGAGTGAGTGAGTGGGCATGTCAGCCATATATAGCTGCTAACCAAAAGTCAATTTATTCCTTTAAAAGACATGTAAAGTTAAACAGTGATTATACACAGTTTTCGCAAAAAGTTTAAGTCTGAGTTTGCACAATGATACATTATGCATTGTGTGATTATGAAATGTGTCTGCAAAACACAATAAAAGAACTAGTGTATTATAGTAATCAATGGACATTAATAAAATGAAACGGTATAAAGTATCTATTAATGTAAAAAATATTTCAATAATTGATAGACTGTGAGTCTGAAAATTGTGTCATACACAGAAACGGACGATAGCTCCTCTATGTCATCGTCATATGTTTGACACCTGGCAAATATACTATACTAGTATATTAACTCATATGTGCCATACATCAACATAATCTTACGTCTATCTTAGTGCTAGGAAAGGTGTGGTAGGGTTAGGGTTTGCTGTTTTACGTTGCACTCACCAACATTAAGGCTATATCTCACCAGTCTGTACATGCTCGAGTTTAGACCAGACAATCCAGTGATCGACATCATGAGCATCGTTCTAACCTGGGATACGATCTGACGTGCAACCAAATCAGCAAACCTGATCACCAGATGCGGTTAGTTGCCTTGTATGGCGAGCACAGGTTGCTAGAGACCAGTTTTAACCCAGCTCATCACAGATAGATGATTGTGAACTTGACAATAGATAGGAAAACTGTACAGCGGATCACTATGCTGTGTGAACTGTGGAGTATGGAGCACCTGGTGTTTAACTTGTGAAGTGGACCCATAAATTGTGTAGAGTGTGGAGTATGGAGCACCTTGCCTTTAACCTACACTGTGGACTAGTAGACTGCGAAGTATGGAACCCCTGCTGTTTAACCTGTACAGTGAACTAGTGTACTGTGTGAACTGTCGAGTATGAAACACATGGTGTTTGACATAGTGTTTACCGAGTACAGTGGACTAGTGTACTGTGTAGACTGTCAGGCATGAATCAACTGGTGTTTGACCTGGTGTTTACCGAGTACAGTGGACTAGTGTACTGTGTAGACTGTCAAGCATGAATCAACTGGTGTTTGACCTGGTGTTTACAGTGTACAGCGGATTAGTGTACTGTGTAGACTGTCGAGTATGAAACACCTGGTGTTTAACCTCTGCAGTTGCCAGTATTTTGAAGAGTGTGGGGTATGGGGCACCTGGTGTTTTACACACGCGGTGGGACAGCCATCTGTCTGACCTTTGGAGAACTGAATATCAGGGCATGATTTCACACAGCAATCGCAGCGTAGGCCCACGTTGGACTAAGTGAATTACGATCGTTGTAGGGTTACGTTCGCTTTGACTAGTGTATGCTCCGGATAAGCGTGGAGTATTACTTATATCGCCTGGTATGTAACTCTAATGCAGTCATAGATATGGCTCCCATACTTTAACATAGTCTTGCGAAAGTCGTAACCCAAAGATGATCGTAGCTCCCATATTTTAACAATGGCCTACGGCAGTCGTAGCACATTGGTCGCATTGTGGAACGAGGTCCTAGACACTTTCTGCATATTTTAGGGGAAATAGGGCGATAGGGAAGACCACTGTTGAAAGGGTTCGTTTGTCACACTGACGATACCGAGTCCCGGTATAACTGGCCTGGCATCATTGCTGTCGTCATTGCTGGCAAACGTTGCTTGTCGCCAGAAGTGCTAAACAACGTATGGTCTCGCATCGTCCCGTGACCAGTTACGGCCCTAAAAGCATCAACCAGGTCAGCGAGGTTGATCACCCATTGACTTTGGTCGTATGTTACGACAAGTATGGCTAAAGATCAGTTACGACGCTACTAGAATTTAAACATCTGTCTGAAAGGGATGCACATCGAAGAGAGGGTGTTGGCAGTATCGTTTGATAAAGAATTCTCTTCACCCCGTCTCTGAGTGAGTTTAGTTTGAATCAGCCTTTAGCAACATTCCAACAATATCATGCTGAGGAGACCAGAAATGGGCTTCACACTTTGTGCCCATGTGGGGAATCGAACGCGGGTCTTTGACGTAACGAGCCAACGCTTTAATCACTAGGCGATCCCATCCAATGTCCTAGGCAGGTAATGGAAAAATAGTGCCGAAAGAAATGTTAATGATAACAACAGCTCGGGCTGTTAACAAAATGTCATTGCAATAATAATTGAAAACAAGTATAGTTCTGCATCTGTAAAAGAGATGTGGAACGTCCATTCAAATTACACAAATTACACAGTCACTTCAAGGAAACATATATACACACAAGTATGTCATTTCATCATCATTCGTATTCCGTTGCTAACACAGCACCTAAATGGACCAAAGCTCAGTATCAAAGTAAAGAAGCTATGCTCACTTGAACGCGGAGCCAAAGGGAGCTAAATTATTCATTCAAATTACAGGTTCAAAGTACTGAAAGAAACGCTCACCCCAATCAGTAACCACTCAGGTCCTAAGCCACATTTGGCAACCCTCAGTACCATTTGTGTGATGTTTCCAAGATCCGTGAACCGGTTGAACTGCAAAAACATTAACCAATCTAGTTGTATTGTTCAGCTGGTTGTCGTGGGTCATGTTATCCTGCCAATGAACTGATGCTCACAACCCTAGTCAGGATAATCTGGTCCAGATTTAGGTATTTGCAGACGGCTGATAAATATGCAGAATATTTCTGAATGCCGTGAAAAACAATAAACAAGCAAACCGATCAGAGTAGGTTAATTGTCAATATACTCTTTGTATTGATTTTCTCATTTCTTTCTTAACTGGGCTCGGTAACAAACACCAGCATGCTAAAAAGTTTGCTAAAGACAAAGCTGAGCATACCCTAGGATTCGTAAAACAACATTTTTTCAGAATCTGTGTGGAAAAAGCTTGAATGTTAGGAAAAGGGTGCTAAATATCACAGACGTTGTGAAATACACAGAGTTACTGACATAAAGGGACCCGTGGAGATCCAAATTCATCATCCCAAACTTCAAAAGTAGATATTGTTTGTGTATGATATAGTCTTTATTACACAGGGATTGTGTATTATGACGTATACGAAACGAGTGTGAAAGTTTGTATTGCGCCAGCTGACAGCTGTAATATAAACATGATATGATTGAATTAAAGTTATTTTTTCATAAAAGCAACTATTCTTCATCAGATGAGTAATCAAGATAGCGACATTTCGCTTGTGGCAAGGAAGCGCTTGAACATGCGTTCGGTCATATGGAGACTGAATATCGATAATTGCTGTGTTGGCAATGCTTTACCTCTGAAATTGTAGAATAGTTATTCACAAATGTTAATTGATGTCATTGATTACCTGTTGGGGTAGGCCACAAGTAAACGGTAACGTAAATGGGGTTGAGCAGCAGGAGAATATGACCAGTCTCCTTATATATGCGAGCAAAGCGAGCACACGTTGGCAACACACTTCCCTTGCTTCGGTTCAAAAAATATTTTGCATGTCAAAATAAAATATCGGCACCATCAAAGGCCTACACCTATTTCCTCACTTGGCTGTTCTCTCTCATTTCTTCTTATTATTACATTATTACTCACATGAAATATGTTTTATTTTAAGCCCCACTCGTGATACTTAGATCGTTCTTTGTCGCCATTACCCTTGCAAACTTCCGGTTCCATTATTAGTCGCTCAGTTGAAGTGTTGATAACAGAAGACGTTTTTGTGAGATTTTATATTTATCACCCAAAAGTGAGTTCCACTGAAGACATATTGCTTTGTGAGATTAAACAATATCAATAGATATTGCACAATGCCTTGACGTCATCAATAACTTGACTCACAATAATATGACGTAATAAACTTGATGACGTCGTAATGCTATGACATCGCTGCCCTGCACATCTAATGTCAGAGTGTGTTCAGAGATGCAGAGTGATATTTTATGATTTTTTATGGATTTACAACCCAACACGGATGCTGGCATCACTACTCAATCAGACCATTGATGGCCTGCTTGAGACAAACCAGACACTCGCGGGCCTCACACAGGACTTTAGGACGCTGAATACCAGTTGTGTGGTGACGGAAAAAGAAATAAAATCATACCGGGAAAATAGGAGAAACGTATCCTCAGATATACAGAGTTTAAACATTCAAGTGAACCAGATCATTAGTGACCAGTTTGACACGAACCAGACACTCGCTGGCCTCACACAGGACTTCAGGACGTTGAATACCAGTTGTGTGGTGACGGAGAGAGAAATAAAATCATACCGTGAGGGCTTGCAGGAAATGAGAAGAAACGTATCCTCAGATATACAGAGTTTAAACATTCAACTGAATCAGAGCATTAGTGACCAGTTTGACACAAACCAGACACTCGCTGGCCTCACACAGGACTTCACGACGCTGAATACCAGTTGCTGTGGGATGAGGAAAGAGATCAAGGAGCTTTCAACCACGACGTATCCTGGAACGACAGAAGGTGAGACTTTTAGCCGAGATTTCTTGCTTAATTAACATTCTATTTTGATATATCGAAATATATAAGAATAACAATTATTTGTTTGCCAACCTAGGGTTCATATGCCAGGCCAACATAGGGTTCACATGACAGGCCAACATAGGGTTCACATGACAGGCCAACATAGGGTTCACATGACAAGCAAACATAGGGTTCACATGACAGGGCAACGTAGGATTAGGATGGCATTGCAGCAAAAAGTGTAGTGTACACGTCAACATGGAGTTTTGGCATGAATAAATTAGCTTTATTGGATAACCTAGGGCTTACAATGTATGTAAACGTTGGATTAGCATGCAACCCTTGTAAAGGGTTTACAAGACGTAAATATTAGCCAAACTAGGGCTTACAAGGCATGTAAGCCTTAATTTAGCAGGTATAGACAACCTCGGGCTTTCAAGGCATATTGACATGGAGTTAGCAGGCATGAACCAGTGTATATAAAGGACTTACAAGGCATATTGACGTAGAGTTAGCAGCTAGGTTTTAGTGAATTCTTACATATCTTAGATAGGGCGACAAAGCGACAACGCGACATATTTTGACCTTGAAAAGAGTCGCTATGTCGCGTGTCGCACTTTGGAGGAACAGAGTAAATGTTATTCGAAACGCGACACGCGACATCGCGACAATGCGACAAACAGGCGAAATGTCGCGTTGTCGCATTGTCCCATTGTCGCGCTTTGGTTAATTTTCACCTCATTTTGCTTGTTTTTGAGAGGGCGACAATGTGACAATGCGACAACGTCCCTTCTCGGATTCCATACATAAGAACAACATAACATAAGCCATGTGTTCAGTAAGTCAGAATGCACCTTTGTGAAACACGTGTCTCCTCAGTCAGTTAGAATTGAGTCAATCTGGACTCGTGAAGGTTGAGGTTAGAATACTGACATTTAGTAAGCCATGTTTCTTACAGGATTGAGTGGTCAGGCTTGTTTACCTGGTTGACACATGCTAAATACTCTTACTGATTATGTTGATCACTGTTAGTGCTAACAGATTGTGAAGTTAATCATTTGACAAAACATAGCTAAATCCCAGTTAGGACTGATCTAACTTAAAGTTAAACTGTCAGCCATAAGAAAGTAACCAGCAGGTGTATTTATACAGCTATCAAAGTTCACATTCTTTTTTCTCATATGAATATTAATTTCCTAAAACTCAGATTACTGCTGGTTTCTCTTCAAAATCGCTGGCTTTTCATCAAATTCTACTAAAATTGGAATTTATTTCCATATTGCAGCCATATAAACAATAAAGCATCTAAATTCAATCAATTCTGAAGTGAAAATCTTTGACAAGCACAGTGCCCAGCCTTCCAATTTTACCCATTCTGTCATGAAATGCTGCAATTCTGCTCTTCAATAGCTAAAAAGTCACTCTCAATATATTTGCTTTCTTTCATTCAAATTCCACTAAATTTATTATTTATTTAGATAGTGTAGCAATACAGACAGTAAACCATATAAATTCAACGAATTCTGCTATGAATACCTATGACAAGCACAGTCCCCAGCCTCTCAAGTTGACCCATTCTGTCTTGAAATGCTACCATTTTGGTCTTCGACGGTTGAAAAGTCACTCTCAGTATATTTGCTTCCTTTCATTCAAATTCCACTAAATTTATAATTTATTTGCATAGTGTGGCAATAGAGACATTAAACCATCTAAATGCAACGAAATCTGCTAGGAATACCTATGACAAGCACAGTGCCCAGCCTCTCAAGTTGACCCATTCTGTCTTGAAATGTTGCCATTTTCGTCTTCGACGGTTGAAAAGTCACTCTCAGTATATTTACTTCCTTTTATTCAAATTCCACTAAATTTGGAATTTATTTGCATAGTGTAGCAATAGAGACATTAAACCATCTAAATGCAACGGAATCTGGTATGAATACCTATGACAAGCACAGTGCCCAGCCTCTCAAGTTGACCCATTCTGTCTTGAAATGCTACCATTTTGGTCTTCGACGGCTCAAAAGTCGTCTCAGTATATTTGCTTCCTTTCATTCAAATTCCACTAAACTTATAATCTATTTGCATAGTGTAGCAATAGAGACATTGAACCATCTAAATGCAACAAAATCTGTTATGAATACCTATGACAAGCACAGTGCCCAGCCTCTCAAGTTGACCCATTCTGTCTTGAAATGTTACCATTTTCGTCTTCGACGGTTGAAAAGTCACTCTCAGTATATTTACTTTCTGTTATTCAAATTCCACTAAATTTGGAATTTATTTGCATAGTGTAGCAATAGAGACATTAAACCATCTAAATGCAACGGAATCTGGTATGAATACCTATGACAAGCACAGTCCCCAGCCTCTCAAGTTGACCCATTCTGTCTTGAAATGCCACCATTTTGGTCTTCGACGGTTGAAAAGTCACTCTCAGTATATTTTCTTCCTTTTATTCAAATTCCACTAAATGTATAATTTATTTGCATAGTGTGGCAATAGAGACATTAAACCATCTAAATGCAACGAAATCTGCTATGAATACCTATGACAAGCACAGTGCCCAGCCTCTCAAGTTGACCCATTCTGTCTTGAAATGCTACCACTTTGGTCTTCGACGGTTGAAAAGTCACTCTCAGTATATTTGCTTCCTTTTATTCACATTCCACTAAATTTATAATTTATTTGCATAGTGTGGCAATAGAGACATTAAACCATCTAAATGCAACGGAATCTGGTATGAATACCTATGACAAGCACAGTCCTCAGCCTCTCAAGTTGACCCATTCTGTCTTGAAATGCCACCATTTTGGTCTTCGACGGTTGAAAAGTCACTCTCAGTATATTTTCTTCCTTTTATTCAAATTCCACTAAATGTATAATTTATTTGCATAGTGTGGCAATAGAGACATTAAACCATCTAAATGCAACGGAATCTGCTATGAATACCTATGACAAGCACAGTCCCCAGCCTCTCAAGTTGACCCATTCTGTCTTGAAATGCTACCATTTTGGTCTTCGACGGTTGAAAAGTCACTCTCAGTATATTTGCTTCCTTTTATTCAAATTCCACTAAATTTATAATTTATTTGCATAGTGTGGCAATAGAGACATTAAACCATCTAAATGCAACGGAATCTGGTATGAATACCTATGACAAGCACAGTCCCCAGCCTCTCAAGTTGACCCATTCTGTCTTGAAATGCTACCATTTTGGTCTTCGACGGTTGAAAAGTCACTCTCAGTATATTTTCTTCCTTTTATTGACATTCCACTAAATTTGGAATTTATTTGCATAGTGTGGCAATAGAGACATTAAACCATCTAAATGCAACGAATTCTGCTATGAATACCTATGACAAGCACAGTGCCCAGCCTCTCAAGTTGACCCATTCTGTCTTGAAATGCTACCATTTTGGTCTTCGACGGTTGAAAAGTCACTCTCAGTATATTTGCTTCCTTTCATTCAAATTCCACTAAATCTATATTTATTTGCATAGTGTAGCAATAGAGACATTAAACCATCTAAATGCAACGAAATCTGCTAGGAATACCTATGACAAGCACAGTGCCCAGCCTCTCAAGTTGACCCATTCTGTCTTGAAATGCTACCATTTTGGTATTCGACGGTTGAAAAGTCACTCTCAGTATATTTACTTCCTTTTATTCACATTCCACTAAATTTGGAATTTATTTGCATAGTGTAGCAATAGAGACATTAAACCATCTAAATGCAACGGAATCTGGTATGAATACCTGTGACAAGCACAGTGCCCAGCCTCTCAAGTTGACCCATTCTGTCTTGAAATGCTACCATTTTGGTATTCGACGGTTGAAAAGTCACTCTCAGTATATTTGCTTTCTTTCATTTAAATTCCACTAAATGTATAATTTATTTGCATAGTGTAGCAATAGAGACATTGAACCATCTAAATGCAACGAAATCTGCTAGGAATACCTATGACAAGCACAGTGCCCAGCCTCTCAAGTTGACCCATTCTGTCTTGCATTGTATTCAGGCATGCATTGCTGAGTGAGGAGGTCTAACAAAGTACTAAAACAAGACTGAGACTGTAAAAGGATGATGTTTTAACATGTTTATGTAAGTAAAACGCCAGAAGTTAATAAACGTAATGAGTTACATAACGCAACATGATTCTCAATAATTTCTGGGAATACTATATATAGATGCCAGACGTATTCCTGCATTAAAACATGTGCTAAGACACCCACAACTGGGTTCACGTACGTCATCCAAATCAATTAAGAAACGTCAAAGAATTCAGAACTCATCGACCCCATGTATCCCCGTCGTTCCTGCTATGACCACAGTCACTATGTTTCAGTCACTTCACTGCTTGAACTTGTCTCCCCTTACTCGCCTTAGCGGAATCTCATATCCTCCAGTGACTCTCTCCTGACTCAACCCAAATCACTTTTTGAACTCGTCTTCTCTTCGACAACCCACAAATCTGGAATTCGCTTCTCCCGAACCCCAGAAGTACACCCACTAAAGACACCTTTAAATCACTGCTTAAAACTTACTAATTTCTACCTGTATACCAGTAGATCATTATTCTCTGTTTTATGTACACATGTCCCAGCCCTATAACTAGTGAGCATCTCTGTCACCAGTGAGCATCTGTAAGGTGGACATTAGGCGCTTTACAAATGTATTTTTATTACTTTAAAGTTAAATGAATGAATTTCGATTTGTTTTAAAATCGTAATATCGGCGACTTATTTATTCGTAGCACAAGAGGATAAGACTAAAACTCCACATTTCCAAATCCAAGCACGATCACACATTCAGACAAATGCAGTGAAACGCACCCACTGAATGTAAGTCTCAGACAGGGTCATTTATGCATTGCCGAATGTTTTTCATTTGTCAAAATGACAAAACAGGTCACCGCTGAACACAAATGGCTCTATGTTAAGTAAAGCGGAGTTACGCCCCTTTCTTTTTGCTTCTCTGTAGTCTTTGAGAACTTGGTGAAAACTCGCTTTCTGCCAACCAGTCAAGATCTTCTTCATTTCGTATACCAAACCTGTGGTTGATAGCGTGAGTGAATGAGTGAGTGATTTATTTGATTTACAAGGGTCTGTCTTCAGTATCATTTACGCCTTTCATGCGAAGCGGGTGAATGAGTATGGTTTTACACCGCTTTTAGCAACATTCCAGCAATATCATGGCAGGGGACACCAGAGATGGACTTCACACATTGTACCCATGTGGGGAATCGAACCCGGGTCTTGGGCGCCACGACCGAACGCTTTGACCACTAGGCTACCCTGTACACCCAATTAACGTGATGCCCTGTGGTCAGTGAGTAACCTTTTATCTACACCAAGGGGTAACAATTTCATCATCCCCTGCAATTAAATCTAGCTTTTGACAAACCAGTGGTTAATGAGTGTTCACTAATTAAGGGCTCTATCTTCTGTACGGTTTGCATTTCTCCGTAGCACCTCGTGGCAGTTAGTGACCTAGAACCTATATCACAGTGTAATAATATAGGTAATGCATCGACAAACCAGTGGCTGATAGTGTAAGCGAGTAAGTGACTTGTTCACTTCTTGACATGCTCATATATATTTGCTCAAGTATAAATTGTGTCTATGATACCCTGATGTTAATAAGTCTCCTCGAATCTCCCCCAAACTGCACTTGTGTTCGTCATTAAATCTATCTTTGACAAACCAGTGGTTGATAGAGAGTGAAAGAGTGAGTTTAGTTTTACGCTGCATCCAGCAATGTTCCAGCTATATGGTGGTGGTCTGTCAATAACCGAGCTTGGACCAGACAATCCAGTGACCAACGTGAGCATCGATCTGCGCATTTGGGAACCGATGACATGTGTCAACCAAGTCAGCAAGCCTCACCACCCGATTCCGTTAATCGCCTCTTATGACAAAGCATAGTCGTCTTTTCCTAGGCCTATTCCACCCCGGGACCTTCACGGGTCGGTTGATAGAGTTATACACTTATTAATAATTTGACTTAGTAAGATTTATGTGTCATCTGTGATACCCTGTTATCAATAACAGGCCTTCTACCTCCCTGAAAGTAAAATAATATCGGTAATTAAATCTGACTTCAACAAACCAGTGGTTGAGTTAGTAGGTGAGTGAGTGAGTACTACACTCATTAATGATTCTAACTGCATGATGAAAGTCCCTGCTGAAACTGTTAAAAGGTGAAAAGTCGTTGGTGAAATGCTTAAACATTTCTCATGTGTTTCTACTATGAAACGTGGGAAGATGGTGTGTAATTGCCGCAATACCTGAGCCTGTGAGTTAGTAAGGTATCATTTCGACATAAATGAATACTAGCCGCCGCATTTATTTACTGTAATATGTAACTAGTTCCTTTGGTGATTTCCAATTACAATAGTTCCCACTGCACATATACACTCGATTTCACCGTAACATGGCATATGTTTTCAAACTCTGTGCACTGCATTATATCTACCTGAATTCGCATAGCAATGTAAGGAGCTATAACATATTCACTGACACAGATGAAGAGTACGGATAAACGAGCTTCACTGCAGTGACAGCTACTCGATATGGAAAGGACTGTTGAAGTGGCAAATTTTCTCGAAGCACACCTTCAACCAGGTTACAGCTATGTGGTACATGTAATTACAATCAAGTAGTTTTCGTTTGAACCATTGGAACAAAAAATGTGAAAACAGGCTGTAAACTGGCTGTCACCGTGCACCACTGTGTCTGCACCTTGTATATACAGAAAATAGTAATAACATCACATTCAGTAAGTGGCCTTCTATCAACATCAAGGAGTTGTACTTCTATCAAAGTGTAATAATTTAGGTAATACAATCTAGTTTCACCAAACCAGTGGCTGATATGGTGAGTTAGTAAGTGACTTATTCACTTATTAGAGATTCTATATTATTGTTTATAGTTTATCCTTGATACCCTGTTGGCAGTATGTGGCCTTGTATCTCCCTAAAACTGCACTAACATCGGCAATGAAATATGCAGTTGACAAAACAGTGGTTGATACTGTGACACAGTGAATAGTTTCTTTAACTAAAAGTTAAAGGTTTGCCTTAGCTTTATCGTCTAAGGGATGCTATGTAGATGAAAGTCTAATACCATCGAAAGCCAGAATGTAGACTTCTGGTACAAGTGTTAGATGCAGTCAGCATGTACAAAATTGTCCACTAAAAACTCTTTTAAATGTAAATTAAGAGTCATTTTATCCATATTTTCTATTCTATCTTTAAGGAGCGCATACTTGAGTAAAACCTATTTCTGCCTCTTCCCTCAGAATATACAACAGCAATTAGTATTATACTTTCAGTAAACCATTACGACTTTCTAAAACATGTAAATACGATTTCAGCTTAACTATTCAGTGATCACAACATCCCATGTCAATGCTAATGTGGGACAATTCCCCACGTATGTTTTTGTTGAGAGATGCTTAGTAAAATGTGTTCAAAACATCCTTCATTGTCGCCATGCAGACTCAGAAATAAGCGGAAACACAAGCCAGTTCCGACTGTGTTCGAAATGCACTAAACCAGTGGTTGCTAGTGGAGTCGAGTTTCTTCAGACAAACCTGTTTAATAGAAATACTGAACTTCCACATATCAGTTGTTACTAGAATGAGCTTCTACAAACCACTGGTTGATAGTGTCACGAAGCTTGTATAAGCTAGTGGCTGATAGTGGTGACTGAGCTTGTGTAATCTAGTGGCTGATAGTGTGATAGAACTTCCATATATAAGTAGTTAATAGAATGAGCTTCTCCAAACCAGTGCTTGAGAGTTTGAGTCAACTTGAGAGGCTGGGCACTGTGCACTGTGCTTGTCATAGGTATTCCTAGCAGATTTTGTTGCATTTAGATGGTTTAATGTCTCTATTGCTACACTATGCAAATAAAATATAGATTTAGTGGAATTTGAATGAAAGGAAACAAATATACTGAGAGTGACTTTTCAGCCGTCGAAGACCAAAATGGTAGCATTTCAAGACAGAATGAGTCAACTTGAGAGGCTGGGCACTGTGCTTGTCATAGGTATTCATAGCAGATTCCGTTGCATTTAGATGGTTTAATGTCTCTATTGCCACATCATGCAAATAAATTATAAATTTAGTGGAATTTGAATAAAAGGAAGCAAATATACTGAGAGTGACTTTTCAACCGTCGAAGACGAAAATGGTAGCATTTCAAGACAGAATGGGTCAACTTGAGAGGCTGGGCACTGTGCTTGTCATAGGTATTCATAGCAGATTTCGTTGCATTTAGATGGTTTAATGTCTCTATTGCTACACTATGCAAATAAATTCCAAATTTAGTGGAATGTCAATAAAAGGAAGTAAATATACTGAGAGTGACTTTTCAACCGTCGAAGACCAAAGTGGTAGCATTTCAAGACAGAATGGGTCAACTTGAGAGGCTGGGCACTGTGCTTGTCATAGGTATTCATGACAGATTTTGTTGCATTTAGATGGTTTAATGTCTCTATTGCTACACTATGCAAATAGATTATAAATTTAGTGGAATTTGAATGAAAGGAAGCAAATATACTGAGAGTGACTTTTCAACCGACGAAGACCAAAATGGTAGCATTTCAAGACAGAATGAGTCAACTTGAGAGGCTGGGCACTGTGCTTGTCATAGGTATTCATAGCAGATTTTGTTGCATTTAGATGGTTTAATGTCGCTATTGCTACACTATGCAAATAAAATATAGATTTAGTGGAATTTGAATGAAAGGAAGCAAATATACTGAGAGTGACTTTTCAACCGTCGAAGACCAAAATGGTAGCATTTCAAGACAGAATGAGTCAACTTGAGAGGCTGGGCACTGTGCTTGTCATAGGTATTCATAGCAGATTTCGTTGCATTTAGATGGTTTAATGTCTCTATTGCCACACTATGCAAATAAATTATAAATTTAGTGGAATTTGAATAAAAGGAAGAAAATTCACTGAGAGTGACTTTTCAACCGTCGAAGACCAAAATGGTGGCATTTCAAGACAGAATGGGTCAACTTGAGAGGCTCGGCACTGTGCTTGTCATAGGTATTCATACCAGATTCCGTTGCATTTAGATGGTTTAATGTCTCTATTGCTACACTATGCAAATAAATTCCAAATTTAGTGGAATGAGAATAAAAGAAAGCAAATATACTGAGAGTGACTTTTCAACCGTCGAAGACGAAAATGGCATCATTTCAAGACAGATTGGGTCCACTTGAGAGGCTGGGCACTGTGCTTGTCATAGGTATTCCTAGCAGATTTCGTTGCATTTAGATGGTTTAATGTCTCTATTGCTACACTATGCAAATACAATATAGATTTAGTGGAATTTGAATGAAAGGAAGTAAATATACTGAGAGTGACTTTTCAACCGTCGAAGACCAAAATGGTAACATTTCAAGACAGAATGGGTCAACTTGAGAGGCTGGGCACTGTGCTTGTCATAGGTATTCATAGCAGATTTCGTTGCATTTAGATGGTTTAATGTCTCTATTGCTAAACTATGCAAATGAAATATAGATTTAGTGGAATTTGAATGAAAGGAAGAAAATATACTGAGTGTGACTTTTCAACCGTCGAAGACCAAAATGGTAGCATTTCAAGACAGAATGGGTCAACTTGAGAGGCTGGGCACTGTGCTTGTCATAGGTATTCCTAGCAGATTTCGTTGCATTTAGATGGTTCAATGTCTGTATTGCTACACTATGCAAATAAATTATAAATTTAGTGGAATTTGAATAAAAGGAAGAAAATATACTGAGAGTGACTTTTCAACCGTCGAAGACCAAAATGGTGGCATTTCAAGACAGAATGGGTCAACTTGAGAGGCTGGGGACTGTGCTTGTCATAGGTATTCCTAGCAGATTTCGTTGCATTTAGATGGTTTAATGTCTCTATTGCTACACTATGCAAATAAAATATAGATTTAGTGGAATTTGAATGAAAGGAAGAAAATATACTGAGTGTGACTTTTGAACCGTCGAAGACCAAAATGGTAGCATTTCAAGACAGAATGGGTCAACTTGAGAGGCTGGGCACTGTGCTTGTCATAGGTATTCCTAGCAGATTTCGTTGCATTTAGATGGTTTAATGTCTCTATTGCTACACTATGCAAATAAATTATAAATTTAGTGGAATTTGAATAAAAGGAAGAAAATATACTGAGAGTGACTTTTCAACCGTCGAAGACCAAAATGGTGGCATTTCAAGACAGAATGGGTCAACTTGAGAGGCTATGGACTGTGCTTGTCATAGGTATTCATACCAGATTCCGTTGCATTTAGATGGTTTAATGTCTCTATTGCTACACTATGCAAATAAATTCCAAATTTAGTGGAATGTGAATAAAAGGAAGAAAATATACTGAGAGTGACTTTTCAACCGTCGAAGACCAAAATGGTAGCATTTCAAGACAGAATGGGTCAACTTGAGAGGCTGGGCACTGTGCTTGTCATAGGTATTCATGACAGATTATGTTGCATTTAGATGGTTTAATGTCTCTATTGCTACACTATGCAAATAGATTATAAATTTAGTGGAATTTGAATGAAAGGAAGCAAATATACTGAGAGTGACTTTTCAACCGTCGAATACCAAAATGGTAGCATTTCAAGACAGAATGGGTCAACTTGAGAGGCTGGGCACTGTGCTTGTCATAGGTATTTATAGCAGATTTCGTTGCATTTAGATGGTTCAATGTCTCTATTGCTACACTATGCAAATAAATTATACATTTAGTGGAATTTAAATGAAAGAAAGCAAATATACTGAGAGTGACTTTTCAACCGTCGAATACCAAAATGGTAGCATTTCAAGACAGAATGGGTCAACTTGAGAGGCTGGGCACTGTGCTTGTCATAGGTATTCATACCAGATTCCGTTGCATTTAGATGGTTTAATGTCGCTCTTGCTACACTATGCAAATAAATTCCAAATTTAGTGGAATGTGAATAAAAGGAAGTAAATATACTGAGAGTGACTTTTCAACCGTCGAATACCAAAATGGTATCATTTATCATTGGTTTTGGTATTACCTAGGCACACTACCCATCAAAGTTTGTAGGTAATCGTGTGACAGGGTATCCCAATATTGGACCACCTCAGCCTTCATATCTTCAATATTTCTCAGTCCCTTTTGGTTTATTCTGTCCTTCATGACTCCCCACACATTCTCAATTGGGTTTAGGTCTGGGCTGTAACTGGGCCAGTCTAAAACTTGAACATTTTCGCCCGACAACCACTGTTTTGTGTAGCGCGCAGTGTGTTTTGGGTCATTATTATGCTGGAAAATCCAATCATATTCGTACAATGTTTGTGCTGTCGGAAGAAGGTGACCATTTAGAATGTCAACGTATCTTTCTTTTGTCAAGTTTCCCGTGAAAACACACAATGGCGTCACTCCGCGAGCCGATATGCCACCCCACATGTGAAACTTCGGGCTATGTTTTGGTCGCTGGTAGATAGGTTTGATAGTATCTTTGGTCCAAATTTTCATACAATTAGGAAAAAGCCAAACAGAACTTTCATCCGAAAAGAAAACATTATCCCAATCTTGATTTTCATGAGCCCGACACCAGTTTAAACGTTTTTCCTTTAGTGCATCTTTCATCAACGGCGAGGGAATTCCACGTTTTCACCCAATTAAGTCTCTGTAATTCCTGCCTAACTGTTTCATTGCACACCTGAGGACTTCCTCTGCTAATCATTTCATTTCTGATGTTCTCAACACTTTTCAATTTGCCCCTACTCACAATCTGCCCAAGTCTTCGGCGATCCACAACACTGAATTTCCTAGGCCGGCCTGCCCCTGCTTTGTGCTCTATCCCGGTTCCTGTTTGAATATTCTTCAAAGTTCTGTATACTGTAGACAGAGGAATACCATGTCTACAAGCTAACACTTTAGCATCAGCCTCACCCCTTTCAAAATCATCTAGAATGAGCTTTCTTTTCTCTCTTGCTGTAAATGCTGCCATGTCAACACAGGAAGCCGTCTGCTCAGACAAGGGAGATAACTCTTGACGTAATGAGCTGCCTTCTAAGCCTTCAAGAGTTGTCTCCCTTATTTAGTATGCTTAGTGCATAGTGAAAGCCTTTTTCCCAATCTTAGCATCATTAGAAAAAAAACAAAGATTTTCTCAATAATTTCTGGGAACACTGTATATGCAACGCAGTGTCTAACAATTTGTTTTTCATACGTTTGCAATCAGTTGTCGCGTTCTCGTACATTGCTGTTTGTAGTGCATTGTTTTATTTGACTATGGAAGGTTTTATACGTTCATGAATGTTTGTGATACTCGGAGGAGTAGTGTAACTGAAAAGGATTAAGCACTGGTATACATTCACACTCAACTACCATGTTCTTGTACACTGTTGTTTGTAGCGCATTGTTTTATATGACTATGGAAGGTTTTTATACGTTTTTTACTTTATACGTTCTTTAAAAAATCTGAGTTTTCGTCATGGAAACGCAACAGAGAGGGGTAAAAAAATGCAAGGGGGTATAACTCTGCCATGTTTCAAACTCAGCAATTTATGTGTGGCGGTAACAGTTAAGATAAGTGATATTTCTTTTTGCTTACCCTGTATGTGTCTTTAATCTGTCTTGCTTGGGAAACTTTGCAAACTCTAGTCTTATGTTTTTGTGTAAAGAAAATGCAGAAATACTTAAATTCTAAAACCCACAACAAATTTGTTTATGGTTAAGGTGAGGATCGGTTGGCATGTGCGTGCGTGCATGTTGCGGGGTGGGGAGGGGAAGCGGTATTAGGAGTTAGGAAAATGATTCAGAAACTACAGTAATATTATCAAAGCTGGCTCAAATTGTTCGTGTGAGTAATTGTTTGCACTGATTTCTTTTTATATGAAATCGAAATGTGTTCGTAACATTATTCAAGTAGAATTGTGTTCAGATCACATTTTGAATGTTTCTATGAAAGACTAACTTCAGTACTGTGGAAATGTAGTGCTCATCAGGCAGGGAACACGCGGACACTCACCAGGTGGACGCTCTAATCACCACACAACTGAGGCTGTTTACAAGAAGGAAGAAAGATAGCGAGTGCTTCCTGGTTGATCCATAAACTCTTAGAGTACACACAATGTTAGTGATTAGGTGAAAACACTCACTCATGATATCAACCACTGGATTCTTTGAACAAGGTTCTGTTTCAGAGCATCGCCTATAACATTGCTGCCTCTGGCAGAAACACTCACACACTTGACCACTGGAGTTTTCGCATACGGTATAACGAGGGAAAACACTCACTCACTCACTCACTCACTCTAGTGAAGACTACATTAAAAGTTCTGTTGCAAAGCACAACCCATAACATGATTGACCAGGTTGACAACAACACTCACTCACTCGGAATTTGATTATTTTTGCACGTTTCTGTTACAGACAGGAGCAACACACACTCACTCACTCACTCACTCACTCACTCACTCAGCCACCCACGCACCCACTCACTCACTCACTCACTGGCAGCATAAGTAGTTGTTTAAACACGCTGTCCATACTCTCGCCGGAGATCCCATGGAAGAATGAAAAAACGTGGGCTTTTGTTTTTAACAGCATGCATCGCCCCACTGCAGACATGTGTGTGATCTTGGGACTCCCAAAAAGGTATGTCAACAGTTCGTGACTTGGTTAATCGTCCGTTGTCTAGGTGACTGTGTGTGTTCATACAGATATGATATATTTCACATGAAACCGAAACACACGTTTCTGACATGTTTTCACATGGTTATCGTTCTCTTTCACGAACGGGTCCTTTTGAATTTTAAATGGTTTCTTCGATACTGAAACTTGTATTAATTATTTTATGATGCACATTTCATCTGTACGTTGCGGACATATTATAAGAAGGTCAGGCACCTACATACACACTGTACTGTAATGTACTGTAAGATTTGTACAAGATTTAAAATACATATCCATAATCGTGTACTCATCTACTTGTATATGTGTGTTAATGTAAGCGTCAGTTTTGGTCTGAGACACATATGAAGCATACACCCACAACCAACGTTGCTTTAAGGAAGTATATTTAGTCAGAACCACGTTAAAACAGAGTCATGAGATGTCAACACGATTGTCAACCATACTAATAATCAAATGTCCTGATTAACTTTGTCATTTGGGGCGGTAGTGGTAGCCTGGTGGTTAAAGCGTTCGCTTGTCAAGCCGAAGACCCAGGTTCGAGTCCCCACATTGGTGCAATGTGTCCATTTCTTTCGTACCCCGCCATGATACTGCTAAAAGCGGCGTAAACCCATACTCACTCACCCTCATCGCATAAGACATAAATCATACTGAATACAGAGCTTTATTAAACGAACAAATCACTCACTCACACTATCAAACACTGGGTTGGTATTCGAAATAGAATGCATGTCATCCAGGCCACAGAAAGCGAGTTTTCACTAAGTTCCCAAAAGAGACAGCGCGGTGTATGCTGAAGCTCCAAGAAAGGGGGCATAACTCGGTTTGACTTGACGTTGAGCCATTTATGTAGTACGGTAGCACGTGTTGTTATTCTGACAAATGAAAGCAATCAGGAAAAAAGAGATTAAATTCAAATTCAGTGGGTGCATTTTACTAAATTTACTTGAATGTGCAGTTATGTTCGGATTAGGAAAGCTGCAGTAAGCGGGCATCTTATGGTTAGCTACCTGAGAGTAGTTGACCTGTAAAACTGTCACTACCTACTGTGAACAACGGATTGACTGCTTTTGAATTTGCTGTTCTGCATTTCTGTTCTTATGCAATAATGTGGCGAATATATGTGTTTTCAAAATAACACTCATTTGTCCTTTGTACCAAAAATTGAGTGTAAAATCCGATTTGATCTCGCCGCTATATGGCTGGAACAATGCCAGTGTGACTTAATATCCAACTCACCTCAACCGCATTGGGAAATTTAGAGACTTGTAGTCTCATACACTAGTGTTATGAATGAGTAGATAACTGATATTAAGAGTTTAAAACAAATCGAAATCTTTTTCTGGAACTTTAATGTGAATATTGAAGGGGTGTTATTGTTTACTGTACTGATTGCATGTGATATTTGTGCCACATCTGGTTGGATGGTACCACCACATGCTCAATAGCAATGAGTCTTATTGATGATAGCTCCTTTGTCAAGTGGACAAGTCACTCACTCACTGCATCAACCACTAGTTTGTGGAAGCTACATTTCATGGCTGATATTGTTCCCATCTCTGGTGACCCACTGTTGGAACACTGCTAAAGGCGGCGAAAAACCAGCAACTGACTGATAATGTCTGCAGGAGATGACTTTATATCATACAGTAAGTAATATAGGGACGTGTATAAGCCCACGTATGTAGTGTGAAACCCACCCCAAAATATGCAGTTAAACTACTCTGAAATATTAGGAAAACTCATCGATCTCTTGTTCCCTGTTTAACAAAAAATTAATTTACAACCAATGCTTGAAAACCGGGATTTTTATTGGATTAATTGGGACGAGTACTTCAGGAAGTGATGAAGTTTAAAACAGTGATTAATTGTAAATACATATCTTGAATTAATGACAAATAGCGATACTTGGGACGCTGCGAGAGACCAAGCTTACCAAAAAAAAGTCTTGGAAACGGCCTCATTACTACGCCAGAATAATCCAAATGAGCCCACACTCCGGCGCAGCGATGGCTTAGCATAACTTGATGTAACCACATTTCAGAAGACTTCTGTCAGAAAACTTGTAAATGTTTGACGTTGTTTTCTACCTAGCGTGTCAGTGTGTGTTATACGATTTGGAGTTGAAATAATATAAACACTGGGTGATTTTTTTGTAAATAGAGCTAGATACTGAAAAAGAGTTACATTACCATGAACGTTCGATCTACCAAGTCATGTGACCAACGCCATGCTTGAGAACCGGCGAGGAGGCCTCAGTGAGGTGATATCAAGTCTAGCAATTCATTTCACATTTGAAACTGGTGAGTCAGTGAGTTTTGTTTTGCTTCACACTCAGCAATATTCAAGCTATCTGGTGGTGGTCTGTAAATAATTGAGTCTGGACCAGACAATACGCAGTGATCAACAGTATAAACATCGATCTGTGCAACTGGGAACAAAATCAGCGAACCTGACCACCCGACCCCGTTAGTCGTCTCTTACGACAAGCATGGGTTGCTGAAGATCAATATTCTAACCCGGATCATGGGTATCAAACTATGCTACTATTTATGTTATCTATGTTTTTGTTGCACTGACTAGTGTGTAAACAAGCAGAAGAGCCCTTAACTGCTGGTGAGTGGGAAAAATACGTGTTATTTCCTGTATAATCCGAGGGTCTTAAGGAGTAAAATATGTGCTTAAAACCATGTTCCTCAAGTCAATTGGACCATGATGTGTGACTTGAATATATCCAGTCTAAAGGTTGCCGCATGTCAAAGTCATGGCAGTAAGTGTGCTAGCTTTTGTTCCACTTCAAGGCACATACACGCCAGCAAACAAATATTTTAACGCTTTTACTTCTGAACTGAATTCAGCCAATTAAGCTTCTGTGACAGAGTATGTAGACAGACGGGCTTGTCTCTTACTTGCGCGTGTACTGTCTGTGTATGCTCAAATAGATATACTATCTTTCACCTCAAAACGAAACACACGTTTCTCACATGTCTTTTACAAGGTTATTGTTCTCTTTTACTAAAGGGCTATTTTGAAATTTGCATATTGATTTCGAGACTAAAACTCGTATTAATAATCTTAAGGCGTGCATGCCACCTTTACGTTGGGGTCCACTGGTAAGAAGGTCAACTGATTCGATTGCAGTCCCTTCTTATACACTTGACTGCATTGTACCAGGTTTTGTTCACCCTTTAAAATTGATAGCCCATCTGCTTCAGATACATACTAATCAATGTATGTATTCAACTGAGTATCAGTTTCTATTCTAATACACATATGTAACATACACATATGAATAACGTTGCTTTATGGAAGTATATTTAGGGGGGAATAACACTATTATAGACCCATACGGTGTCTTTACAACCATCTTAATTATCAAATGTGCTGATTAATGATCTTTGTTATCTTAAGCAATGTCGATTGTTTGTACAAAATTAGAGGGCCAAAGTAGTCAGAGTTTTCCAGATAGACAAGATCAGCCAGCGGTAACTTCACTGGATGAAACAACATTATTGAATGTTGTTATGTCAGAATAGATTGATCCTGTTCTCTAGATATCCTTCTCTTTGCACCCCTTCCTCGTAGAAATAGTGCATTGTGCCAACATTTTAATGGTAATTAGTTAAACAACTTTTTTAACTTTTAGTACATAAATTCTGCCTGAAGACTTACCATTTAGATATGCCTGAATGTGAATGTCGTAAGCTCTGTTCTGATTGTTTTATCTGTAGACGTTAGGTGAAATTAATACAGTATTTACTTCTGGTGGGTTTCCTGTCTGTCTTTCTCAGAACATGGTTCTTTCGGTCTTACAGTGATACTCATGAAGTGTGCCATACTGTGACCTCTAATGCTGAATGTACATATTTGCTGTGTCAGTTTGGACCAGTATTAGTTAATCCAAGTACATATGCCATCTTCAAAACTACGTCATCACTAAAAACATAACAGTACCATAACATAAGCCATGTGTCCAGTAAGTCAAAATGCACTTTTATGAAACACCTGTCTTCTGAGCCACACAGCATTGCTGGCTTTTGTTCAAATTCTAATAAAATTGACATTATTTGCATAGCGTAGCTATATAGACAGTAACCCATAGAAAATCATTAAATTTTGGTTTGAAAAACTATGACAAGCACAGTATCGAGCTTTCTAAGGTGACCCATTCCGTCTTGAAATACTAAAGTTTTGATCTTCAACGGGCGAATAATCACTGTCAGGGTATTTGCTGGTTCTTGTTCAAATTCTAATAGAATTGGAAGTTATTTCCACAGTGTACAAATATAGACATTGGTCCATCTAAATTGTATCAATTCTGGTGTGAAAATGTTTGAGAAGCATAGTGTCCGGCCTTGCAAGTTGACCCATTCTGTCTTGAAACGCTACAATTTTGGTCTTCGACGGGTAAAATGTCACTGCAAGGTTATTTTCTGGCCTTTAATCAAATTCCTCTAAAATTGGGATTTATTTGCATAGTGTAGCAATATAAACATTACGCCACCTAAATTCAGTCAATTCTGGTATGAAAATCTATGACAAGCACCTTGCAAGTTCACTCATTCTGTCTTGAAATGCTTCAGTTTTGGTCTCCGACAGGCAGAAGTCACTGTCAGGGTATTAGCTGGCTTTTGTTGAAATTCAACTAAAATTGGAAATTATTTGCATAGTGTAGCTATACTGACAGCAGACTATCTGAATTCAATCAATTCTGGTGTGAAAATCTATGACAAGCACAGTACCCGGCCTTGCAAGTTTATCTATTCTGTCTTGTAATGCTACTTTTTTGTAGCAAAAGTCACTGTCAGGGCATTTGCTCTCTTTTTTACAAATTCTTATAAAATTGGAAAGTAGATGCAATATGTAGCTGTATAGACAGAGGCTCATTCAAATTCAATGACCCTGGCTTCTAGTCAAATTCTAATAAAAGTGGAAAGTATATGCAATATTTAGCTATATAAACAATGGCCCATCTAAATCTAATCAATTCTGGTTTGAAGATCTATGACAAGCACAGTACCCATCTTTGGATGTTGACCTATTGACCTATTCTGTCCATTTTGGTATTTGACTACCAAAGTCACTGTCAGGGGATTTGTTGGCTTTTATTCAAATTCTTATACAATTGGAAAGTATCTGTAATTTGAAGCTATATAGACAGTAACCCATCTAAATTCAGTGAATTCTGGTGTGTACATCTATCACAAGCACAGTACCCGGCCTATTGCTGAGCTTAAAACTTAACTTACTCACTCACTCACTTCTACTTGGTCACTCATTGTTTCTGGGACGCCTAGTTTGAGGTGGGGCATTATGAAATAAACATGTGCACAATGAACAACGGGCGCTGAGTCTTAGGACATGCTTTCCTTTTTAAAAACAGACATCCGAAAGTATCGGGGTTAGACCTCATCTCTGTAACCTAAAAGACTGATTGCTTGTCGTAAAATTCGTTTTGCAGACTTGGTTGGCTCATAGAAACTGACATTGATTTAGATAGTTTTAATTTGCTAAATGCCCCATCACACTGCCCTTCATTGGTACAAAGACAAACTAGATTGGCACGTGGATAAGTACGTGAATAAGTAAGTAAGTACCTTTTAACAAAAACTGAAAATAAATTTGGAAGAAAACAACACGCCCGTGATGGTACAACGGAATAGCTGATACAGCCGTTTTGTGTTTTAAAAGGATATGTGACGCTGCGCTCTCATAAATATTCCATTTAAGTGGCACCAGTCAATGCAATTGGAGGAAAATAGCATTTACTTTTGGAGAAATTCAAATGACATTTATTATTATACTTCTAACTGTTCGGAAACACTCTGTAAAGTCAGAGGTGTTATTTTCCACCCCTACTATATTCTTTACATTTGATCAACTTCAATGATATAAACAACCCTGTGGCATTTGTTCTTTGGGTATGCTGTGTGAGGACAAGAGGCAAAATAATGATGGAAAATACTACCTTGAATTTGGCTTCCTTTACAATTTTAACAGTAGTACTGTCTAACATGAATGGCAGAAAATACACTTATGAGTGACTATTCTCTCAAACCGCTTGATTATATTTAATTAAACTTACACCATCAATTAGGATATGAGATGGTCTATTTGTATTTGTAATTTCAAGGACGTAGGTAAATTCAGTGTTACCCGGGTACATATCTCGCACAACGATGGATTTTCAGAGGGTTCAGAGATTATTATACCAAAGAAAATAAAAGTAAAGGATCGCATCGATTCCCTGACCAAAATATATGCAATGATCTCATCGGATACATATTCGCATGTTCTTAACTTTATTTAAACTGAAAATAACAAATCAAGTCTGTTATGTTTGACGTTATGAAAATCTGAAATGTTCCGATATTTTATTCTCTCAGTATATGTGTGTCAGCGACACTGAGGCGAGGAGGCGGGCAGGCAGCACTGCCAGTGACGGTGTGTTGCTGCAACAGTTTACGGAAAGGGGCGACTGATTCAGAATGCAGAAGCAACATAAACAGTGCTATCATATCATGAGGCATCTATGGTCAACGTCAAACGTTCCGATTGCTTTCTTGGAATTTGTGAGTGAACGTGATCACGTGACTGCTTTTGCCGCGACAGCTGTAGGTGTTAGCGACGTGTTACAAAAGTTGGTTAAGAACAGAAAATAGTACATATGTACATAGTAAATCTAGAAGCATGACGTATGTAGTTTGGCTGATATATATAAGCAATACGGTAGAGGAAAGAATTCCACTACGAATCAATCTTCTTCTTTTTTTATTACATACGTATTTTGGAATGTACATGACGTTGGTTCATGACAACTGCAAAAATATCTGTGCAAACACAACCAGTCTCTCGGTCAAGGAAATGAATTCGAAGTGGCATGTTTAGCAAAGTTGTTGTTATTGAGTTTTGGAGAAGAAGTGACAGCCCCCGTAAAACTTAAAATATTATCCATTGAAGGAGATGAAAAGAATCACACAAACAGACCCACTGCAGTTACAAATGCTCAGGTAAGTGTAGAGAATGACAGCAGATCAGGTAGGTACTGGAACTGATAGATCCAAAATCTAATTCTGATGGCATTTTACCTGTTCTGTCTAGCAGAACGATAGGCGATGTGAAAGATAGTATCCCCCACAAATTTGATTCTGGTCAAATGGTATACTAAGTGATAAGATGATAACATATACTCTTCTTAAAAAGAAACATGGCATGGTGTTTTGCAGTTTCAGGGTGCTCATATTTGGTTCACACATGACATTATTGCTCCATTATAGACAAATCATCACTTCAGAAATTTCCAAAACAAGATTATCCAGAATGGGCCCAGTGACCACATGAACGTCTAATAGACGTCTATATGACATCTTCACAAGGCATTGAAAACAGGTCTAAATATTGTCTAAAATGAACATCTAGAAGATTCTGCAGGCTAGATGTTATACGACTAAAGATAGACCTCATCTAAACGTTTAAAAGAGGTTTAACAAAGGTTTAAGATATTTTTGAGGGTATGATGATGTTGTGTGCCCCTTACTGGCATAATATGTTGCAATCTCGTTTCATCTTCACTCCATCTGGATTCTAGGTTAAAACTCTGAAACTAGATACACTGTTATATTAAAGGCATAATTGCATTTTTTTAGACAAAATTTGATATATTGGGACACAAATACCAACTTTGGATTCCCAATGATGCAATAATATTGTTGGTTAAAATGTATCAAAGAATTGCAGTTATTTTTTAAGGCAGGGGTGTGCAATTATGCCTTTAAAAATAGATAGCTATTGCCAACAACACAGTTGTTTGCAAATGAATTTAAAACACATTGATTAATTAATTATTAATTATTAATTTTGCTCCACAGTCAGAAATGTTCCAGCCTCGTATCAGTGGTCTGTAAACCAAGTCAGTGAGCCTGAGAACATGATCCCAGTAGTCACCTCAACAAACATGGGTTACTAAGCATCAATTTACACCCGTATCTTCATGAGGCGAATCCATTTATTAGGGAACATTGGCATCTTGTGCCCTAGTTCATGTATATACGATTTTTAACACCCAAAGCCAATTAGAGAGTGGCCATATGTTTTTTTGGATTACACATTCTATGTTAAAAACATATTCTAGTTGTGCTTTGGGATTCAAACCCACACCCTCAAGAGTCAAGACTCTAATTGCCAGCACACAAAGTCAGAGCGGCTAGTGGAAGCAATCTGGCTGTACCTATTGTGTTCTGCCACCACCACCACACTTCCCAGGTAGGAGCATTTGTCAGAAACATGACTATCTCCTTATATACAATATGTAGGGTCACCTTATAGGACTGTGTGATTGTATCTGAAAAAAGAGCATTCCCTTATTAAATATGTATGTCAGTATGTCATGTGATATATTAAAGAGTGAGGTAAGAGCTGTAGCATAATTTTAAGACAAGAAATGAGGACAGTTTTGGGACCTTGAAACCAAACTTGTCCTCATGGCCTTCCATGTTCATTTTAGCCATCAGTCCACTTGTTGTACCTTTAACGAATGCAAAGGTAGCAGTCTAGGTGGCAGTCATTGCTGTAGCACTTGAGGGTTGCTTCAAGCAATCAAGGTGGCAGTCATTTCTGTAGCACTTGAGGGTTGCTTCAAGCAATCAAGGTGGCAGTCATTTCTGTAGCACTTGAGGGTTGCTTCAAGCAATCAAGGTGGCAGTCATTTCTGTAGCACTTGAGGGTTGCTTCAAGCAATCAAGGTGGCAGTCATTTCTGTAGCACTTGAGGGTTGCTTCAAGCAATCAAGGTGGCAGTCATTTCTGTAGCACTTGAGGGTTGCTTCAAGCAATCAAGGTGGCAGTCATTTCTGGTTATTGAATATTTATGTCATCTCTTGAATACTGGTTGCCAGAATCTTAAAATAACTACACCTGAAACATCATACAGCTGTAGGTATCAGAAATACAAAAGTAGTCCATTACTTTAGCGTCTCTGAGTTAACTACGGTTTTACATTTTTTTTCTTTACTTTGGGTTTAATTATTCATTTTACTGTATTCCAGGACCAGTGCATCCAGTAAGCTTACTTTGGGCGAGCTAATTTGTCCTGGTTAATGGTAACATTGATACCATTCAAAAACCCTGGGTGTTATGGCACCTTTTCCATGTGTATATACAAACTGCAGAAACAAATGAGCAACACAGTTGTTCCATTCAGGTTTTCATGTATTAGCAGTCTGACATTTGCATAAATGTGCATAAATAACATTTTGCTGTCAAAACTTAGAGAACTTGTTTCTTATTACAACAGGCTAGCAAAGTTGTTACATCTTGACTGATTGTTCCTCCATCAGTTTGTTTGGGTGTCTAGGAACACCTGGTGTCCTAGTGCATCAGAGTCATCTAAGTATGTTGTATCAAACATGCACTGCAGCCTGGTTTGTTTCAGCAGACTGATTTACTCCAGTAGTACAATAAGGTGGTGATGTTATAATTCAGGAATACTTGTGACAGACAGACAGACAGACAGACAGACAGACCGGTGGCTCACAGGTTCATTTATGCAATATGTTGCTGCCTGTTGTGTCTCACCAATAGACAAAGGGGAGACAATTTCAAAACTTAGGTTGAAGAGTTTGCTCCCTTGATGAGCTGTCAGAATGCAATTCTCAGAGTGCTGGTCTAAACTATTAATGGATCCGCTCACTTTTCTAACAAGAAGACGTGATAGGCATATTGGTATTGACAATCGATGGGATTTTAGACATAGAGGGGCCTTTTTCATGTCTACTGTTTTTAACAACTTCATATACTGTTGGATGTTTCTGGGTCAGCCATAAAAAAAACTTTGCTTCTTTTATCACAGGAAACAGTTATTTGTTTCATACTGTTTCTGTTTATTTTCAGGACAGAACCTTGAAGAGAGGCTGAATAGAAGACATGGGATGCTGATGCTGCAATGTGTCATATATATGACTATATGAACACCTCGAGTTTTAATGGTCATATGATCTCTCAGTGTGGCAGCATAACTTTATAAAATGAGCCATGCGTTTTCACTGAAGGTTTTTTTTTCTGTCCACACTTGTCACATTTCTTGGTCGAACACAGCAAAGATAGAGTTAGATCACAAGGTCACTCTTTCATATCGAACACTTGATCGTCTGATCCACACCTGATTATGTAAGTTCTAAACTAGAATCCACCAGGGGTAGAGTTGGGGTTTGTACTGGAGTTAGGGACAGTGTTGGGTACATGACAACAAAGATAGAGTTAGATCACAAGGTGCACTCTTTCATATCGAACACTTGATCGTCTGGTCCACACCTGATTATGTAAGTTCTAAACTAAAATACACCAGGGGTAGAGTTGGGGCTAGGCACAGTGTCAGGTACAATGTTATATTACAGGGTGCAATGTTTCACTCTCCATATCAATCACTTTATTGTCTAGTGCCCACCTGAACATGTAATTTCTAATCGATAATATGTACAGGAATAGACTTGGTTTTTGTGTTAGGTTTAGGGACACTGTCAGGTAGATCACAGCAAGTTTAGAGTTCTATCACAGAAAGAAGTCTTTCACTCACCATATCTATCACTTGATTGTTTAGTCCACATCATATTATTTGGTGAATGATCTACATGAGGTGGATGGTATGTGCAGGGTGATTGGGATATATAGTCACAACAGGGAGGATGGTCCACTGGATGGTCTACATAGGGTATATGGTGACAACAGTGTGAATGGTCAATATGTTTGAGTTCGGGAACCAGGAGGAGCGTGTTGTACCGGTATAGAATCTTAGGGTTGATGATATAAGGTAAAGGTGTTGCACTTGCATACTATCTGAGGGATATGGCCCGGAGGTTAGGCCGGAGGTTATGTGTGGGTTCCCCTTTAGTAGTGAAGGGGCAGAGAACCTGAGTGCAGATAAAATGAATATGTAGTTTACTAAAATTGATATTTTTATGGTTTCAGATATGTATGGGTGATTACCTTGAGTGTTGGTGTCGTCCATGTTAGTTAAAGGTATGAGCAACCCAGGTGTGCCCCCATTACATTCACACTGTCAGACGACATATACTATCTTCATTATTCCAATCTTTACTGTAAACATTGTCATGACAGACAGGGAAACACCAGCCAGACTGACATGGTATGTTTGACACTCGTATATTGTCCTGCGAGGGAAATATATGTAAACTGTGGTAAAGGAACAGAGTTCTCAACAAAGGAAATGATGTTCGTATGTAGATATTGGTGAACTGTAGTTCAGAAATAAAACCTTCAAAACATTTGTTTGCTAGCGTTTATTGGCCGTTGAAGTTCATCTCTAAAGTTGGGACAATAAAAGGTAGCACACTTACTGCCATGACTTTGTGACAGGTGTCAAACTTTAGGCTTGAAATACTCTACTCACTCATAACACCCCAGCTTACTTGAAGCAGGCAGCCTATGTAGAGGTTTTAGAGTATCCCTGCTTGAAGAATATGCATGGCTCAGAACACGTGTTCCCCTGGTGTATTTACTTCTTAACTCTTGGATGACACAGAAATGTTGCACGGATTTGTTTTACTTACCAGCACTCACAGTCTATGTTTATTTATTTGTAAACAATAATCGACTGGTGGGGAAAATATGGCAACACTGAAATTACCGTGAGACAATAGTTTGTATCATGAGTCCTTGTTTAAACATTGCTTACTGCAACAAAAACTAACGTTATATATTGTACCAGTGTTCGAAATGTAAAATGAGGTGCCAAGCGTGTTTTCAAGTCATGCCCCCTTGCTGGTTCTCAAGTATGGCGCTGATCACGTGACTTGGTATCTCGAACTTTCTACGTAATGTAACTCTTTTTCAGTATCTAGCTTCTTGAAAAAAACATCCCGTGTCTGTATTAATGCGTGAAAATAAGAAGGAAAATTATGTCAGTTTTTCAGCTCCAAATGTGATAACATATACCGACACACTGGCCCGAAACCGTCACTTAAAATTTACAAGTTTTCTCGCAGACGTCGTCCGAAATTCGGTCACACTAAGTGACGCTCTTACCGGCCACCAGACCAAGGTTCAAGCACAAAGATCATGACGTCATCATCGCCTGTTCTGACGTCACGGGGTTCCAGTTGGCCGAGGGCTTATTTTGATTATTCTGTCGCAGTGATGAGGCTGTGTCCAACTCAAAATTGCAAACTTGGTTTCGGATCGTCCCAAATATCGCTATTCGTTATCATCTGAACATATTTACTTACATTGCAATACAATAAGGAATTGCATTGTAAATAAACATAATACTTTCAAAACATTTTACTAAAGTTTGCTAGGTTTGTTTTAGTTTTTTTAATGCTGTTGAAATCTTATGAAGGCATAATTATATTTGTCATGTTTAATAAAAAACCATGCAAATAAGGTGTGGATATCTCACAACTGCTGAAATAATTGAAATCCTGCATATCCTCCTATATTTTGTGTTTTAAATTTTCGGAATTTTACTCTCACTCTTTCATCAGTTATTTCATGAAGGAAATTCTTCCGTGAAAGAGAGTGAGCTATGTCATCCAGAAAACAGGTTTTCATTGTTGCTAAAAGTATTCGCAACAAGGTCTTCGGCATGACGAGCAGAGGTTAAACAATCAGGCTACTCCACGGCGCACCCCGCAAGGGTTTAGGCGCAATACGACTTGCTGTGGGTGCCGTCCGTCTTGTATTCTTGAGTCAGAGCACCACTACCCAACCCTCAGACCCACAAGCAGCCCTCAGTTAATGAACAGACACTATACTATAATAACAGTTATAATACAGTTGGAACGGGGAAGGAAATGGCTTGCATCATTGCTCGTTAGCAGTGTCTGCACTGACGGATAAGTAAAAGAATCCATAACATAGTCTCAAGATCACTACCACAAACACATAAAGGGTTTTTAACATTTGCATGCGTTACCACCTGCACATAATCGATCAGTCATAACGCTCCTCTGTACTGATCGTAACTAATTCTACTAGCTGTATGTAGCATATTGAGATATGTAATACAGTAAGGACAGTACAGGTGACCCGAACTGAGTTTTGACAATAAAATACAACTACTTGCTTCTGAGGATAATCTATTCCACAATCGTATCACTATGTCCAAGTATCTTCCATTTGTCCTGGTATATAATTGAAAAAAGCTCGAGTATACGACACTGGCTCGTCAAATAAAATTCAGATTCATAAATTTAAATATTTGTTTAAATAATTTGTCATATCTTGCAAGAAAAACCCAACCTAGTTTCAACACTGAAATATTGTTACTGACGTAAAAGATCATATGAATCAGGCAGTTTGTATATACATGCATATCCAATATGATGCACATTATTACCCAGGATAACCTAAACTCTGTCAAGCCATTGAAGGTCAATAGTCATTTGCCTTATATTAACGGGGTACCCATATTCTGCTGACATTCAGATAGGGGTATCACAACCGGATCACAATCTGATTACTTCTCTCGTACACCTGACTTTTCAGCCATCCCAATACCACCGATATTTCATAACATTCCCGACACCACTTCATTACTCCACAGTGTACATACTTTAAAGTACACAAGAATAAAGTGTTTAAATATATGTCTCCAAGAGCCCCAGCCAATCTAGACGTGCCAAGCTATTGCAGACTTGGGGGGATTCCATCGTCTGATATATGTGGAGCACAAACCGCGGCAAATGCCACCAGCTAAACTGATATCTTTTATCAACATCAGTATTTAAAGGAACACGAATATACAGCTACTTGGTCATTTGTTCGTGCTCACAGTATGAAAGGTAACTAAGATGGCATTTCCCCCGCGCTCGTCGAGTCCCTCCAGTATCTTCATGTCCAAACGTGTACTGCTGGGTGACCCAGATTTCCCCCATCCCAAATCCAAACACGCCATCCTCCCAAGTTATTAGTGTCCGGTACAGCTGATTGGTCAGACATGTCTGGCCTCGCTGTCTATCTGTCCGTGAATGAACCCAGGTATGTAATACAGTTGATAATGTCCACCAGAACTGTTGTCATGTTTATGGCCGTTTCACACCTTCGAATCAAACATGCTTTTTATTCAGTGTCCAAACTGTCACCTGGTGCCTTTCATTACTTACGCATAGAACAAATATTAAGCGCGGCATCCTAAATATCGACGGAAAGACGTGCTTCGGGGGTACCAGGCAGTAAGACTCCAGCAAACAGGACAACCCTACGCTTCCGCGCATTAAACACAGGACTAGTGCTCACGCCGTTCATGGCGTATATTACACCTCACCTTTCTACATCCACATCCACCAATAATTCCTCATTGAAACTGATTGGTCCAGTGACTGATAGTATGAGATCTTTCCCCGATGCTCACTGGCGACCCTCCTGCAAGCAGCAAGAACAGTCATTCAAAGCACTCCACAAACCATCTGCAAAGATGCATTTTCGGTCTTTTTGTCTATATATCGTCCATTCTTCACGTGAACGCCAAACAGGAACCTTTTGTGAGTGTCTACAGGTTAAAGTGTTCGCTCCTTCCGCTGAAGGCCTGAGTTTCATTGCAGACATTGGTCTCTGGTCACCCCCGCCATGATATTGCTGGATTCTAGACTCGTAACTGCATGAAATCCAACTCATTCACTTAAAACATCCTTAGCTCCACTGTGCCCGCCATCTCATTCACTTCAAACATCCTTAGCTCCATTGCATATATATACATTCACACACGCACACACGCACACACAACAACAATATATGTCACCCCAAAGTACCCCTGAACAATTTCAGGAATTGAGGAAGTCTAGACTTGCCAAATTAGTCTTGATTTGGATTGCATTCCTTATAGAATTTGTTCTATATTATTTCTGGAGAACATACCGTATATACCAAACATCTGCAGCAGTTGTGACTTATGTTCGCAACATTGGTCGTCAAAACCGAAGAACAGCCATGGAACAGCTTGTGCGTGCTCACAGTTATTAAGACATTGGAAGATCACACAGTCCTTCCCAAGATTTTGTGTGTAAATAAGAAAATTTGCAATATTTTAGGTAGTGTAAATTGTGGCGCAGTTGATAGGCAATTGGACTCGTATAAGTTCGTTTGCAGGTAAATATGTCCTGGTGAATGAACGTTTTGATCATGCCAATAATGAAGATACGGGGTATAATGCGTGAAAGTCAGAAGGAGTAAACTTTTTTTTATTATTTTTTGTAGCAACCACATCATTCTTTGGCCTTCAGCTTTTGCAACAAAATATTACAGAATAAGTCTTAGTGAAATAAATAAATAAATAGGGAGAAATTCTTATCCCTTATCCCACCGGGCACCCATTTTCGACTAAACACCATGTCATGTGCAATACCACTTTACAGGTCGGACACATACCATAGTGAACACATCGGCTTTCAGCGTTCAAATGACCGAAAAGGAGTCATGAATTCTGTCACTTGGTGAGGCAATCTGGACTTTTTTCTGTTATGAGGCTTGATAAGGACAAAAACGCATTATGTTGCATCTGCACGATAGGCTGTAATCTCTGCAGCAATCTGTGGTAGCGAAACTTACTTCTTTTCTTAATGTCAGGGCTGGCGGTGTTGAATACATGAGAACAGAGAGATATTAACTTACATGACCTTTAAGCATCCCTCTACTCTTTGACTGCTTGTAAGGTTTCAACTATTATTTCTACTGTGTCACGAAGCTGTCTACTGAATCTCAGGTGTGTTGTTTTTAATGCCCCACATTTACGTGGCGTGAGTTCAGGTAAATTAACAGGGTGAGTGAGTGAGTGAGTGTGTGTGTGTGTGCGTGCGTGTGCGCGCGTGTGTGTATGTGTGTGTGTTTGAAGGTGAGGATTGTGTATGTGTGTTTGTGTGTGGAAGGGCTGTGTGTGAGTGTGTGGAAGGGGGTTGTGTGTGAGTGTATGTGTGCGCTTGGGTTCATTTTATGAAAATTTGAGGCAATAAAAAACATTTGTTTGCTGCACATAATGCCCTTCGTGAAAAAAACGGCTGTTTATCACCGATTGTCTGATATTTACTTGTTGCTTCAGTCAGTCGCCACTGCCTCAGTTGATCTGGTCAGCAGTTTCACAGTCTTCAACGCAAACTGAAATAAAGGAGATATATGTCAGATCTGTCAGCTTAGAGACTGTCTGTCTGTCTGTCGTGAGGGATGGAGGGAGGCAGGAGGGAGTTCTATCAGCAATATTCCAGTATCACGACAGTGGTACATCAGACACTGAAATAGGTTTCACATACCCATGTGGGGAATCGAACTCGGGGTCACGAGCGAACGCTTTAACTACTAGGCTATTCTCACCAAGTTGAGGCCATCAACCCCACATTGACAGTGTGAGATACTCAATCGTCAGTATACCCTATCAAATACTAGTAGTTAAATCTGACTGCAACCCCTTTGAACAGGAAATATTTTGAGGATGAAGACCTAATGTATGGACGACTTCTTTCTGGCAATGAATGCGACGTTTCAGTGTAACACCGTTATCAAGCAAAAGATGCAAATGCCACATAAAGAAATGGGAATATTGAGTCTCTATAATGGACTCTACCGATAAAGTTGATATGGCCCACACAATCTGAAAACGACGATGTCAGCCCCAGTATACTCACATACAGCCCCTCCCCGCCACAACCATCAAAAGATGTCATTTCTCCAACACTGTATCACACGGGTACATGCAGCTGATGTCTGCAATCTAGCTATTCATTTGTAGTCGTAGAACTTTTATTTCTGTTCTTTCAAGAGCTTGTCTACTGATTCCAGTGGTGTTTCTTATTACTGTCGTAGATATTCATAGAGTAATCGCGTTCAGGAAAATTAACAGGGCTGGGTAGTGGTGGTGGTGGGTATGGGGTGAGCAGTATGGGGTCGGGGTAAGGTGGTGGTGGTGGGTGCGTAGTGGTGGTGGGTATGTGGGTATGGGGTGGGCAGTATGGGGTGGGCGTAAGGTGGTGGTGGTGGGTACCTGGTGGTGGTGGGTATGGGGTGGGCGTAATTTTGTTATTTGAACATGTTTTGGTTTGGACATACAAGTGGTTACAAACAAGTAGAGTCTCCGAGAAAATGATGCAGATGCAGATGCAGCTGTTTTTATGCTTTATTATTTTTCTCACAATTTGTTTGTGTTGTTGGACATTTACTCCTGTTCTGTCATTGACGTCATGACGCTCGAAGTCTCCATTCCATCAACCACTGGTTTGTATACGTAGAAGCTCAGTCACACTATTAGCCACTGGCTTTGTCAAAAGTCATTCATTTTATCGGTCGCTCTATTAGCCAGTGGCTTGTAGAACATGGCGAGAGAGAGAAAGAGAGGGAGAGACAGATGGAGAGAAAGAGATATGGAGAGGGAGAGCAAAATATAAGTAATATATAGAGAGAAGGACAGAGAGAGAGAGAGAGAGAGAGAGAGAGAGAGAGAGACCTGGATTTATTACAATATTGTGACTGA
The DNA here is from genome assembly GCF_037392515.1 of Haliotis asinina. Taxonomy (NCBI): domain Eukaryota; kingdom Metazoa; phylum Mollusca; class Gastropoda; order Lepetellida; family Haliotidae; genus Haliotis; species Haliotis asinina. Next base: position 10,110,556 of record NC_090292.1, read on the forward strand.
CGGTTGAAGCTCCACTACTGCAGTGGCCATACATACAATGTATATTATGTGCAACAGTGTGTGACGTCATTGGCAGCAATACTGTTATTTAGTGGCTTTATTCCCCACTTTCAGTATTACATGTTTACTATCTAACAATGACTGTACAACAACTTGTTTCCATGTTACACTCACACAGCAGAAGAATTGCCAGCCAACACCAGTGTACACGTCATGAGGCTGATTTCCGCAGAAAAGATATAACATGAAAAACCATGGTTTGTTAAAGTTCAGTCACTGCATTGCTTAGACATAAATCTAAGTCAAACCTCTCATCAAAGGAACTATTCACTGACTCACAACATCAACCACTGGTTTGTAGATTGCATTACCTAAATTATTACACCTTGATAGAAGTACAAGTCCACTTACTGACACGGGGTATCATGAATGAACATCAACCTTAATGAAGATAAAACCCTTAATAACTGACATGTCAACCACAGGTTTGGCGAAGCAAGGTTTCATTGCAGAAGATGATGATATTGTTACTCCTTGATGTGTTGATAGAAGGCCACTTACTGCATGCCATGTTATTACTATTTTATGTATATACAAGGTCCAGACACAGTGGTGAGAGCCATTTTACTGGTTGTTTACACAATTGTTCCAATGGTTCAAACAGTGGTAATATACTACTTGTTTATAATTACATCTATCACATAGCTGTAACCTGGCTGGGGGTGTGCTTCGGGAAAATGTGGCACTTCAACAGTCTTCCCTATACCGAGTTTCTGCTGTGAAACTCGTTTATCCGCACTCTTCATCTGTGCCAATGAATATGTTATAGCTCCTTACATTGCTATTTGGATTCAGGTTGATATAATGCAGTGCACAGAGTTTGACAACACATGCTATGTTTATAGCTAGTTATTTCTATCTATCTATCCGAGATGTTCACGAAGAATTGTCTCGATGGATCCGTATGAAATGCCAGTGGTCTCCTCTAACTCGTGGAGTGTGATTCGACGATTTTTCCAGCACAAGTCTATGCACTCTGTCAATGTCAGTGCTTGTTGTTGGGCGACCTGGACGGGGGTCATCTTCAAGACTCTCTCTAACATGCTTAAATTCATTGACCCATCGTTTGATGGTAGCAGATGAAGGGGAAGACTTCCCATAAACTGCTGAAAGCCTTTCTTCAATGTTCTTCGCCGAGTTTCTTTCAGGAACTAAAAACCTCATTACTGCTCTATACTCAATTTTCTTCATGTTCACTGCCGGGAGGGGGGTCTCTTTCTGTCAATGTGAGCTGTTCAATAACTTCTTCGAGTAGGATTCCAAAACTTCTATATCACATCAGCTACACCCCATGGTTCAATGTCGTACCATAGGCTGTACCACCTGGGTATGGCACGCATTAACCACTGGTTTGTCAAAAGCTGTCTTAATTGCATGGGACATGGTTACTCCATGGTGTAGATGGAAGGTTACTCAATGGCCACAGGGCATCGCATAAATTGGGACGGTGGGGTAACCTAGTGGCTAAAGCGTTCGCTCGTCGCGCACAAGACCTGGATTCGATTCCCCACATGGGTACACTGTCTAGAATCCATCTCTGGTGTCCCCCGCCGTGATATTGCTGGAATATTACTAACAGCAGTGTAAAACCATACTCACTCACCCGCATCGCATAAAAGACATAAATCAGACTGAAGACAGACCCTTGTTAAACAGATAACTCACTCACTAATTCACTCACACTATCAACCACAGGTTTGGTATTCGCAATGAAAAAGATCTTGACTTGGTGGCAGAAAGCGAGTTTTCATCGCGTTCTCAAAAGACTACAGAGAAGCACAAAGAAAGGGGCGTAACTCCGCTTAGCTTAGCACAGGGCTGTTTGTGTTGAGCGCTGACGCGTTTTGTTATTTTGACACATGAAAACCAATGGACAATACATAAATGACCCTGTCTGAGACTTACATTCAGTAGGTGCATTTCACTGCATTTATCCGAATGTGTAATCGTGCTTGCACTGGGAAATGTAGAGTTCTAGTCTTATTCTCTAGTGTTAAGACTTAATAAGTACGTCGCCGTTATTATGATTTTGAAACAAATCGAAATTCATTCATGTAGCTTTAAAGTAAAGTAATAATAATGATAACACATTTGTAAAGCGCCTAATGTCCACCTTACAGATGCTCATTGGCGCCAATACAGTGATAAATCTGGAACATATGTACATAAAGCAGCGAATGGTTATCTACTGGTACATAGGTAGAAATAGGTAAGTCTCAAACTGTAATTTAAAGGTGTCTTTGGTGGATGTATTTTTGAGGTTTGGGGGAAACGAATTCCAGAGTTGATGGGTTATCGAATGAGAAGGCACGTTTGAATAGTGCATTTAGTGATTTTGGTTGAGTCAAGAGAGAGTAACTGGAGGATCTGAGATTCCACTGGGTTGAGTAAGGGGAAATGAGTTCTTTGAGATAGGATGGGAAGTGTTTTATTGTGGAGACTGTCATGAGTGAGGGCGAGGAGTTTGATGGTGATTGTTGAGATGGGAAGCCAGTGGAGTGACTCAAGAACAAGAGAGATATGAAAATAGCATTAGCCACGGGGGCAGATGGGGTCGCTGAGTTCTGACTTTTTTGAAGTCTCTGAATTGATTTGGATGATATGTTGGCGTACCGTGAGTTGCAATAGTCAAGTTTAGAAGTTACTAGGCAGTGCAACAACGTTTTGCAGATTTTAAAGTCAAGATAGTTGCCTTCTCTGCTGATAATGAAATTCTGTAGTAACAAGCTCTGCTTACAGAAACCATAAGGGCGTCCATGGACATTGTGTAATCAAGAATTACTCCCCGAGTTCGCGCACTGTGAGAGGGCAAAACCTCAACATGACCAATCTGTAGACACATGAAGTCTGATTTTAAAGACTCAAAGGGTTAGTGTTTGTTGTAATGCATGAATACATGTGATATTTGTGCCACATCTGGTTGAATGGTACCAGCACATGTTTCGGGTACACTGTCTCGTACACTGTGGTTTGTAGTGCATTGTTTGACATGGATATGGACGGCTTTTATGCGCCCATGAATGTTTGTGGTACTCGGAGAAAGAACTAAAAAGAATTAAAGACTGGCGTACATTTACAGTTGCCATGTTCTCGTACACTGTTGTTTGTAGTGCATTGTTTTATATGACTATGGAAGGTTTTTATACGTTTATTACTCGTCGGAACAATGCACTTGAAAGGAAATTAAACACCGGTATTATTTTTTACAATGTATAAACACTAATGTATGGCAAATGATGCCTAACTTCATAACTTCATAACTCACAGACTTTCGTAATGCGGCCCTTATATCATATATCCACGATATGGGACTTGACCATTAGCAGAGCATAATAAGAAATGTTTACACACAGAAACAATAACAACCCCATTTTATGCTGTTTCATGGGGGACATAATTTACCCGGGCGACATTTATCGCGTGTCCTTGTTTCGCCTAAACGAGAGATTGCATTTGCACAGGCATTTAGTATTACTATCAATAATCACAACATGCTGTCACTATTAAAATAGTACCTTATTTTAAGATGTTGTGGTAGGACGCGGCCGTGGATGAAAACCGCGACCTTTCTCTCACCAGGCAGACACTCTAACTACCACACTAGGGAGGCTGTCTACATGAGAGAAGAAAGATAGCGACTGATAACTGGTTTGATCCATAAACTCTTACGGCACACACAATCTTAGTGATAAGGTGAAAAACACTCACTCATAATATCAACCCCTGGATTGTTTGAACAAGGTTCTGTTGCAGAGAATCGTATATATCATTGCTTACTCTGGCAGAAGCACTCGCCCACACACTCGACCACTGGATTGTTCGTAAAAGGTATAACGAGGGAAAACACTCTCTCACTCTATTGAAGACAGGACTCAAGGTTCTGTTACAGAGCACTACCAATAACATGGCTGGTCAGGTTGGCATTACACTCACACACTCGGCCTATGATTATTTGTGCACGTTTCTGTTACAGAAAGGAGCAACAATCGCTCACTCACTTACTCACTCATTGGCAGCATAGCTAGCTGTTTAAACACTACGTAGTCCTTAATCTTGCCGTGGCACCCCATGGGAGAATGAAACCACGAGGGCTTTTGTTTTTAACTGCATGCATCGCCCCACTGCAGGCATGTGTGTGATCTTGGTACGTAGTTGATCGTCCGTTGTCTAGGTGACTGCATGTGTATGTTCATATAGCTATGATATCTTTCACCTCAAAACGAACCACACCTTTCTGACGTGTATTATACATGGTTATCATTCTCTTCCACGAACGGGTCTTTTTGAAGTTTCCATATTTTCTTCGATAATGAAACTCGTATTAATTATATTATGGTGTATGTTCCACATGTAGGAGGGGGTCATCTTATAAGAAGGTCAGATACCTACTTACACACTGAACTGTAATATACTGGAAGTTTTGTACAAGGTTTAGAATACATATACTTGATCGTGTACTCTGCTTGTACATGTGTGCTGATGTGAGCATCAATTTCTGTTCTGACACACATATGAGACATACACATATGAGCAGCTTTGCTCCAAGGAAGTATATTGAGCAGGAACCCTCCTAATACAGAATCGTGCGATGAATTTTCCAACGTACTGATAATTAAATGTCCTGATTAACGATCTTTGTCATTTGGGGCGGTAGTGGTAGCCTGATGGTGAAAGTGTTCGCTCGTCAAAGCCGAAAACCCGAGTTCGATTCCCCACACGTGTACAATGTGCCCATAGCTCTGATACTGCTAAAAGCGGCACAAAACCACACTCACTCACCCCTACCGCATAAAAGACATCAATCATACTGAAGGCTGGAGACGCTTTGAAACACTGCTTTGTTTTTTCGAAATGGAATGTATGTTATCCAGGCGACCGAAGACAGAAGACAGCTCTACAGAAAGGGATATAGCAGTCTCAAAATCATGAAAAGAGATGATTTCGGCCATTTTGTCGAAATTTCGTTCATTGTGTGGTCGAATACCAAACAGGCACCCTGGTGTGTGTGTGTTTTAGCACTTGCTGTAAAGCATGAATGCATCTGGTATGTCACATCTTACGACAGGGCGTCAAAGACTACACATAGTGTATCAAGTGGACAACACACTCACTCTATCAACCACTAGTTTGTGAAAGCTAGAATTAATTGCTGATGTTATTCCTGTTTGGTGTAGATAATCAGCCACTTCCTGCCTACAGGGTGCCAAAGATAGTCTTATTAAGGAAAGGTTCTTTGTGAAGTGGACTAGTCTCTCTCTCTCTCACTCACTCACTAACTACATCAACCAATGGTTTGTGGAAGCTACATGGCTGATATTGTTCCCATCTCTGGTGACCCACTGTCGAAAGATAGGGAAAAATCAGCAACTGACTGACTGATATTGTCTGTAGGAGATGACTTTATATCCTACAATAAGTAATACAGGGACATGTGTGAAATCCACCCCAAAATATGCATTTAAACTACACTGAAATATGAAGAAAACTCATCGATCTCTTATTTCCCCATTTAATTACATGTTTAACAATTGTGAAGCATTTAAAATCGTATAAAAGTGATTTCCTAGATATTTAGCAAAACACTAATTTGCAACCTTAGAAAATGTTTGAAAACCGGGATTTTTATCGGATTAATTGGGAGGAGTACATCAGAAGGTGATGAGGTTTAAAACGGTGATTAATTTGAAAATAAATATGTCGAATTAATGACAAATACCGTTATTTGGGAAGCTACGAGAGACGAAGCTTACAACAAAGTCGTGGACACAGACGGCCTCATTACTGTGCCAGAATAATCCAAATGAGCCCACACTCCGGCGCAGCGATGACTTAGCATAGCTTGATGTAACCACATTTCAGGAGACTTCTGTCAGAAAACTTGTAAATGTTTGACGCTGTTTTCTACCCAGCGTGTCAGTGTGTGTTATACAATTTGGAGTTGAAAAACTGCCATAACTTTTCTTCTAATTTGTCAAGTAATAAAATATAAACACAGGGTGTTTTATTTTTTTAAAAAAAAAAAAAATAGAGCTAGATATTGAAAGAAAAAGAGTTATATTACCTTGAACGTTCGATCTACCAAATCACCTGACCTACGGCATGCTTGGGAACCGGCGATGAGGCCTCAGTGAGGTGATATCAAGTCTAGCAATTCATTTCACATTTGAAACTGGTGAGTTTTGTTTTACGTCACACTCAGCAATATTCAAGCTATACGGTGGTGGTCTGTAAATACTTGAGTCTGGGCCAGACAATATGCAGTGATCAACACCATGAACATCGATCTGTGCAACTGGGAACGAAGTCAGCGAACCTAACCACCCCACCCCCTTAGTCGTCTCTTACGACAAGCGTGGGTTGCTGAAGATCAATATTCTAACCCGGGCCATCATGGGTATCAAACTATGCTACTATCTATGTTTTTTGTTGCACTGACCAATATGTAAACAATGACTTTCCATTGACTGTAATTTCAATGCTGCGATATTTTCCCACAGGGCCTTAGGAGTAAATCATGTTCAAAACAATGTTCACCAAGTAAACTGGAGCATGATGTGTGAGTTGAATATTTCCAGTCTAACGTTTGCCGCCTGTCAAAGTCACGGTAGTAAGTGTGCTAGCTTATTGCCCCACCTCAAGGCCCATAAACGCCAACAGACAAATATTTTAAGGCTTTTACTTCTGAACTAAATTTCCAAGTAAGGCATTAGGTGGGAAAACACTCACTCACTGTCAGTCTTTTACGAGGTTACTGTTCTCTTTCACTAAAGGACTGTTTTGAAATTTGCATATTGATTTCGATACTAAAACTCGTATAAATAATGTTACGACGTGTGCGCCACTTTTACGTGGGGGTCCACTTGTAAGAAGGTCAAGTGATTCCATTGCAGTCCTTTCTTCTACACTTTACTGCAGTGTACCAACTTTTGTCAAATAGATAACCATGATTGTGTAGCCCCGCAGAATCAGGTAAATTCTAATGGATGTGCTTGTTCAGCTGAGTATCAGTGTCTGTTCGAATACACATATGTAACATACACATATGAATAACGCTGCTTAAAGGATGTATATTTAGGGGTCAAAACATCAATATAGACTGATGTTATTTCTTTACAACCATCCTTATTATCAAATGTCCTGATTAACGATCTTTGTTATCTTAATCAATCTCGATTGTTTGTACAAAGTATAAGGGCCTAAGCAGTCAGAATTTTCCAGATAGGCAAGGTCAGCCAGCGATAACTTCACTTGGATGAAACAACATTATTCAATGTTGTTTTGTCAGAATAGATTTATCCTGTTCTCTAGATATCATGCTTTTTTGCACCCCTTCCTCGCAGAAATAGTGAACTGTGTCAATATTTTTATGGTAGGTCGATAAACAACTTTTTAACTTTTAGAACATAAATTCTGCATAAAGACTCATAGAGTTCGTCTGATGTTTTGTTGTTATTTTTGTCAGCATTTCTTTGAGTTTCATATGTTTATTAGATTCCAGTCGGACTGGAATTCATCAACTGCTTTTGAGTCAATCGGACAATTGTAGAGTATTTACTGAAGTTTGGCGTTAAACACACTCGCATTGTATTCTTGCCAGTTCAGTGTCTTCAGGCCATATTCTATATATTTATTTATAACATTAATTATTAACGCTATTCATGCAGTCACAGCTATATCAGGGTGCGCTGATTGGCTATACATTAAAACAGGCGCACATCCTTGATCAGTCCACGCAAAGACATTTATGAGGTTTTGTTGCTAGTCTATATGCAACCTGCCCCTCATCAGTCAAAACGAAACTTGACTGGCGTGTATATATGCATATGAACTGAATTATTTTCAGAGGTGTAGACGAAGGCAATACGCCCGTGCTGCTGATACAACCAGGTTGTGCCCTGATCCAAACCGGCACAAGAAACACTTACTTGACAAGTAAGAGTCTGTAAACAATCGTGACATTTTAAAAAGTGGTATTTATGATGTACGTGGACATTTATTAGCGTATTTTAAAATCAGATAAAATTCTGAAATTTTATGCGATCCCTTACTGTTTTTCTCTCAGTATATGTGTGTCAGAAACACTGAGGCGAGGAGGCGGGCGGGCAGGCAGCACTGTTAGTGACAGTGTCTTGCCGCAAAATTTGACGGAAAGGGGCGATTGGTTCAGAATGCAAAGACATTAAATAGCGCTATCATATCATGAGATATCTATGAACAACGTCAAACGTTCCGATTGTTTTCTTGGAGTAAACGTGATCACGTGACTTCCTGTGGCATGGAAGATGTTGGTATGTGCGATGTGTTCCAAAAGCTGGTTAAGAACAGAAAGTAAATGTATTGTAATCCTAGAAGTATAAATTACTTAGCTTGACCAAGATTTATAGGCAGTGCTATAGGGGAGAGAGTCTGTTACGAATTCATATCAGTTTTCCTTGATTAAGTATGTCACTTCGAATGTTCAGAGTGTTGGTTCTATGACTATTGCAAAAACATTTGTGCAAACGCAACCAGTATCTCGGCTGGAGGAAGTGAATTTGAAATGGCGATCTCACATATTTATCGAAGGTATAATTTTTGTGTTTTTGAGAAGTGACAGCCCCGGTAATGTTAAAATCGTCCAGCCACGCGGAACATTTTGTATCAATTGCATGTTCTTCAATGGAAATGGCTGAAATACCACAGTGAGCATAAATGTTGGAGAGACAGACTTCCTCGCGTATCCTCCCGTAACTTTCATTCTAGTCAAATCATTTGACTGGAGTATCTGCCTTCCTCATCAGATAAGGGTGAGTTTCAAGATGTTTTTAATTCTATCTGAACATACCTAAAGACGTATCCAACTTCTAAAAATACCATTCAAAGAATTAAAGTTAAGGCAAGTTAGGGAGGAAGACTTACCATTTAGATATGCCTGAACGTGAATTTCATAAGCTCTGTTCTGATTGTTTTGATCTCTACACGTTAGTTGAAATTAATACAGTATGTACTTCAGGTGGATTTGTTGTCTGTCTCTCTCAGAACATGGTTCCTTCTGTCTTACAGTGATACTCATGAAGTGTGCCATACTGTGACCTCTAATGCTGAATGTGCATATTTCTTGTGTCATTTCTGACCAGTATTACCTATTCCAAGTACATCTGCCATCTTCAAAACTACATCATCAGTAAAACCATAACAGTACCATAACATAAGCCATGTGTCCAGTAAATCAAAATGCACCTTTATGAGACACCTGTCTTCTGACCCACACAGCATTGCTGGCTTTTCTTCAAATTCTAATAAAATTGTACTTTATTTGCATAGTGTAGCTACATAGACTATAAACATTTAAACTCGATAAATTTTGGTGAGAAAAACTATGACAAGCACAGTGCCCAGGATTGCAAGTTGACCCATTCTGCCTTGAAATGCTACAGTTTCAGTCTTTGACAGGCAGTAATCACTGTCAGGTTATTTGATAGCTTTTGTTGAAAATCTAATAAAGTTGGGATTTATTTGCATGGTGTGCCTATATCGACAGTAAATCATCTAAATGTAATCGTTCCTGGTGTGAAAATCTATGGCAAGCACAGTACCCGGCCTTGCAATATGAACCATTCTGTCTTGAAATAAATTTGCTCTCCGACAGGCAGAAGTCACTGTCAGGGTATTTGCTGCCTTTTACTCAAATATTAAGAAAACTGGAATTTATTTGCATGGTCAATCCATCTAGATAGTACTATATCTAAATTCAGTGAGTTCTGGTGTGAGTATCTTTGGCAAGCACAGTGCCCGGCCTTAAAATTTGACCCATTCTGTCTTGAAATGCTGTAATTTTGGTCTTTGACAAGCAGAATTCATTGTCAAGGTATTTGCTGCCTCTAATTCAAATTCTAATAAAAGTGGAATTTATTTGCATAATGTAGCATTAAAGATAATAACCTATCTAAATTGAGTCAATTCTGGTGTGAAAATCTATGACAAGCACAGTACCCAGCCTTGCAAGTTGACCCATTCGGTCTTGAAATGCTACAATGTTGGTCTTCGACAGGCAGAAGGCGTTGTCAGGGTATTTGCTGGCTTTTACTCAAATATTAATAAAATTGGAATTTATTTGCATTGTAAATTCATATAGATAGTATAGATATCTAAATTCTGTCAATTCTGGTGTGATTATGTATGGCAAGCACAGTACCCAGCCCTCAAATGCTATAATTTTGGTCACTGTCACTGTCAGGGTATTTGGTGTTGTTTTTTTCTTTTTTTCAAATTCAAATAAAATTGGAGTTTATTTGCATAGTGTAGCAATATAGACAGAAGCACATCTAAATTCTCATGTGAAAATCTATGGCAAGCACAGTACCCGGCCTTGCAATATGAACCATTCTGTCTTGAAATGTTATAAATTTGGTCTTCGACAGGCAGAAGTCACTGTCAGGGTATTTGCTGCCTTTTACCAAATTCTAATAAAATTGGAACTTATTTGCATTACGTAGCATTACAGACAATAGCCCATCTAAATAGAATCAATTCTGGTGTGAAAAGCTCTAGCAAACATAGAACCTGGCCTTGCAAGTTGACCCATTCTGTCTTGAAATGCTATAATTTTGGTCTTCGAGAGGCAGAAATCACTGTAAGGGTATTTGGTGTTTTTTTTTCAAATTTAAATAAAATTGGATTTTATTTGTATATTGTAGAAATTTAGAAAGTAAACCATTTAAATTCAATAACTTCTGGTGTGAAAATCTATGACAAGCACAGTACCCTGCCATGCAAGTTGACCCATTCTGTCTTGAAATGCTACAATTTTGGTCTTCGACAGGAGAGGTCACTGTCAGGGTATTTGCTGGCATTTATGTGAAATTCTAATAAAATTGTTGCTGTCAAGGTAGATGCTAGTGAATATGCAAGGCTACTTACTGCCCACAACTTTTTAGATAAAAAAAGTGTTACTAAGAACAGAACCCAGTCATGTGAATAACTCATGCACTTATGCGACAGTGCGAGAACCAACCAGGTGCCAAATCTTCTAAGGCTGCATCCCAGTTATGCGAATCTCTGGAAATCACAGCAGTTTGTGGTCATTTTTGTTGGGACTAAACCTTCACATTCACAAGGGTGAACAGACTGCACTTATTTACACTCCACAGATCATGTTTATGTTTTTCTTCCCTGCATGGGTAGTGTGTGAAACCCATTTCTAGTGTTCTCCACTGTGATATTGCCATAATATGCCTAAAGCGGCATAAAGTGATATTCACTCACTTCTGCTTAACCTGTGAAGATCAGGGTTAGAATTGATCTCCATGTAATGCATGCTTGTTGTAAGAGGTGACTATTGGGATCGGGTGGTCAGGTTTGCTGATTTGACTGACATGTATTCGTATAACCCACTTGCATAAATTGATGCTAATGCTATTGACCACTGGATTGTCTGGTCCATACTGAATTATAGTCAGTCTGCCACTATACAGCTGGGTTTAAATCTAAACTCACTCACTCACTCACTTTTGCTTTGTCAATCATTTGAGTGATGAATTTGTGACTGGGATGCTGTAGTTTGATGTGAGAGGTCATGAAATAAATAGGTACACTATGAACAGCGGGCGCTGAGTACTAGGTAGGACATATTTTCCCCTTTGAACAGCAGCCACCCAAGAAAATCTAGTTTAGACCTGGGCCCACTTGCACAAAACGATCTTTGAGCTACAATTATTGTAAATCCTTAAGATCGCGATCTTAGGCTTCGGCTACAATCGCCATCCACTTGCACAAAGCAATTGTAGGCTAAGATCATGGTAAGTTACAATCAAAACTTACAATTGGTCGGAACCATTTGTAAGGAGCTAAGATCATTGTAGTCAGTAGCAAAATGGCGTCCAAGTTGGTGTCAATTTCACGCAAATAATTAGCTTTACGTTTGGGGATTGCTTTCATATTGCATAGAACTGTATGATTCGCTTTGACACTTCAGCGACACAGAGAATGCAACATCGATTTAACGTCAGAAATATCATTATTTGAGGTAGTGAACAACATCATTATCGAGTCGATATCATAGAGTACAATTCTCACCCGGTTCAGTATTGGAAAAAGTATGAACACCATACCCTTTTGATAAACAAAGAAAGGATAGTAGATCTAACGAAAGGGGTCTGCATGCGATTGGCAGTGGCCATGACCTTTTCAATAACTCAAGGGCAGCTAATTGTAGTTTTTATGCAAGATGGGAGTGGTTTCCCTTTGTAGATTATGCCGTTGCCGTAAAATCTGCCATGCCCAAATACAATGCATTTTCTGTATAGACAGAACAGATATCCACATATTTCTTTTCGGTTAATGATTTTGTCTTAGTTTATCATTGAAATAATCTACAATTGGATAAAGTACAAAATTATGTGTGTTTTTTTTACTTGTAAAAATTGAATCTGATGAGAGACAAGAGTTCTATGTATTTTAAATATAATACAAGTATTTTTCAATCGGAAAAATACACTAGCTGGGGTATGTGATTTTTTTTTAACAAAGCGAAAAAATAATTATCAAGAAACACTCCCACAGTCATGTCACACTTTCATATCTTTACAAATCTAATGCTTGTGGGATATATATGGTATTTTACTCCAAATAACACTGATGCCAAACTATGTTCAGCTGACAGTCACTGACAAATCATGGTACATTTAGGTGTTATGTCATAAGGAAATTTTATTTATATGTTATCTTTTAATATTATGATTATTAGGTCAATAACTCAAGACCCAATCTGTTAATGTATTTGTTTGTATTTCAGTATTTGCATAAAACATGATATTTCTGTGGTTGCAGTATCACATGTTTAGTTCATAAAAAAATTAGAATGTAGAAAAAATAGAGAATAGCCCCTGAGGTACGAGTGATTATACATGTTACCTTCTACGTTATCAACATATGTCATATTTGGGATTTCACTTTCTTAGTAAAGTACAAATTCTAGTACTTTTTTTCGGTTGAGTCCCATCCGGGATTCGAACCCGCACCCTCAGAGTCAGGCACCTAATCGCCAGCACACAAAGTCAGCCGCCTAGCCCGCTCAGCCACCGCGACTTCCACAAAATGAAAGTCGGACAACTGGTAGTCTAGACTGCGTACTTTGTGTACCCCTCTGATGAGTGTAAATTGGCACGGCTCCCACGGCCGAAAGCTATGATTACACGTGCCAATTTACACTCATCAGAGGGGTACACAAAGTACGCAGTCTAGACTACCAGTTGTCCGACTTTCATTTTGTGGAAGTCGCGGTGGCTGAGCGGGCTAGGCGGCTGACTTTGTGTGCTGGCGATTAGGTGCCTGACTCTGAGGGTGCGGGTTCGAATCCCGGATGGGACTCAACCGAAAAAAAGTACTAGAATTTGTACTTTACTAAGAAAGTGAAATCCCAAATATGACATATGTTGCATTTGACCACTTTCTAAATGGCATCGTGTAATCATTCTACGTTATCGCTTCCTTCAACGTTATTATTTACTTCAAAGATTTGTGGGTTGGTGTTGTTTGGGTTTTTCTTTTGTTTGTTTGTTTTTTCATATTTGTTGTCATGAAAAATCTGCAAGGTGCGATTAAAGAAGGAATGTCATCTGTGTGCAGTAACCAGTTCCACGTTGTATTTGCGCTGCATGCTATGCACACTTGAAGACAACTGTAGACAGGAGTCGAGTTTAAGAAATTTCTACGTCCAACGTTGAAGAGTGCGATCTTAGTTAAGATCGCGATCTTAAATCCATGATGTCTTAAGATCGTCTTTGTGCAAGTGGATTAGGGCAATTGTATGGTCATTGTAAAGTTGATTGTAGGGGCCTAAGATTGATTGTAACTAAGATTGCTCTTTGCAAGCGGGCCCTGATCTCAGTAACCTAAAAGACAACTGACAGTTGTAAAAGACATCTTATGGGATCTGATGGTCAGGTTTGCTAACTTGGTTGATCCATAGAAAATAGCATTGATTTAGATAGTTTGGTGGATAAATGGGCAAAATGCCCTGTCACACTACCCCTCATTGATGACGTCTGGATAAACATCGAACCAAAAATGAAGAAGGCAATACGCCCCTGCTGGTATTACGAAGTTCGTGTGTGCTCTAACCCAGAGTGGCACAAGAGACACAGATACGGGTTATTTGCTGACAGATATGTGATAGTCAGTGAACAATCATGATATTTTGAAAACATTCTGATGTTTGTGGATGTTTATTGTGTGTATTTCTATCACAACACATCCTTGAATTGCTGGCTGAGGGATGCCCTATGACGAATGAGTTATATGGCTGTTGATATTTCAGGCTGCACTCATGAATATTCCATCTAGATGGCACCAGTCTGTGCATTTGGGTTAAGAGAGCATTTAAATTTGGAAAAATCAAATGACAATTATTATTATACTTAGAGGTGTTTATTCAATCCTCTCTACATACTTTAAATTTGATCAACTTGATAAACAGCCCACTAACATTTGCTTTCTGAGTGTGTCATGTGGGGACGAAGTGCAAAGTGATGATGGAAAATATTACCCTTGAATTTGGCTTAAAATGTTGACAGCAGTACCATCTAACATGAATGTCGGAAAAATGTAATTATGAGTGACTATTCTTTCAAACTCGTTAATTATATGTAATTAAACTTTACACCATCAGTTAGGATATATGAAATGGTCCATGTTTCTGTGTAATGTCTAGGGCGTAGGTAAATCCAGTGCTGCACAAGTGCATATCTCATACAGCGATCACCTTTCAGAGGGTCCCGATATAATTATGCTGAAGGAAATGAAAAATTGCAGGATCCCATCTATTCCCAGACCAAAATACATACCTATACAATTAGGACACTGACACTGGGGGACATACTCCAAACTGCTTTTCTTTACGTAATCAGAAAACAACAAATCAAGTCTCTTATGTTTGACATGATTAAAATCTGAAATTTAATGCAATCCCTTTTTTCTTTCTCTCAGTATATGTATGTCAGAATCACTGAGGCGAGCGGGCAGCACTGTTAGTGACAGTGTGTTGCCGCAACAGTTTACGGAAAGGGGTGAGTGGATCAGAATGAAAGAGAAAACAATAACAGTGCTATCTTATCATGAGATGTCTATGGTCAGCGTCATGTGTTCCGATTGCTACCGTGGAATTAGTGAGTGACTCATGTTTGTATTCTTTGTATGTAAGACACTAGGCCTTTTTCATGAATAATGTTTCTTTACTAATTATAGACTGTTGGATGTTTCTAGGTCAGCTACGAAAAAAGTAAATGACTCTGCTCATTTATCACAGGAAACAGTTATTTGTTTCATACTCTTTTTGTTTAATTTCAGAACTGAACCTTGAGGAGACATGGTAGCAGTAATGATGACATACAGTATGTTAAGGCTGAATAAAAAATGTGGGATGCTGCCTCAATGTGTCACATATGTATGACAGACATCACGTGTTGGTGATGATTCTGGTTCCACAAACTCAATGTGCAGTTTTTATTTTCATATAATGTCTGTATAGTGTGGCTCTATACGTTTATAAAATGACCCATATATTTTCACTGAAGGGGCTTCTTGTCCACACTTGTCACATTTCATGGCAGAACACAGCAAGGGTAGAGTAAGCTCACAGGGTGCAGTCTTTCATATCAATCACTTGATTGTCTAGTCCACACCTGATTATGTCGGTTCTAAACAAAACTATACCTAGGAGTAGAGTCGGGGTTTGTGTTAGGGTTAGGTACACTTCTGCATACATCATAGCAAGCTTAATGGTCATGTTAGTGTAGAGGGTGCACTCACCATTTTAATCACTTGATTGTCTAGTCCACACCTGGTAACCAAACGGTTATGATTCCACAAAATATCCTGAAGTGAAGCTTGATGTCGATTTGATTTGCAGGTTTGACTTAACCATATACCGAAAAGATGGTGCATTCAAAACATTCAATGTTGAAATACCAACCACTATTCAGTTACCTTTAAACATCTTTTAATTCAATTTGTCTGTGTGGCTGTTTGTTTTCTGCGCTTAGTAATGAGTCCAGCTACATCATGTCATTATGTAAGTCTGCACCAGTCATTTCAGTGATTGAGATCATGAGCTATTCTACACAGGTTAGACCTAATGGCTTGCATAACACAGAGACAAACCTATTCTAGTTTGTTCTTATAACCAGCAGGTGATGCTGGATAACTTCAAAACAATCACAACACTGACATGGAAGAGAAATATATATATGTGCTGTGGGTGGATCTAGATGACAGCCTTTCTTAACAGGTTGTAAGAAGTTACAAGATAATCATTTTCTGTAAATGGTCTGGTGGTTAGATAGTCTTCAGAGTGACCACACACACCATACTCCACCCATATAGTGAATTGGTAATACAGTTTCTAAACGGCTCCAATGTCTTCAAGGTGGTTTGTGTAGCTTCAAGGGGAGTTGTGTGTAGTTTTGTGTATGGTGAATGGTGTTTGTAGGGTGGATGGTCTATACAGGATATATGGTCACAACAGGGTGCATAGTATCTGAAGGGTGTATAACCTATGTGGGATATACCTTGACAAAAGTGTGAATGGTCTACATAGTGTAAATGATCAGGGAGTATAGTCTTCATGGGGCGGATGGTCTGCGTAACGCACCCATTCATTGTGACACCTGTATAGAATTTGAGGGCTGACGATATAAGGTAAGGGTGTTGTACTTGTATGATATCTAAGGGTTAAGGAACCAAGGTTTAGGGAACCAAGGTTTAGGGAACCAGGGTATGTGGTACCCGATTAGCAGCCAAGCGGTATATATATATCTTAAGTAAATGTGTTGCAACCTAAGCATAGTGCAGGTAGACTGAATCTATAGCAAAGGTTACTGTTTACTAAAATTCTGATATTTCTTATGGGTTCACATATATATGGACTAATAAGTGTTCTTTGTGGTATCCATGTTAGATACAGGTATGAGTAACAATATGCCACCATTAAATTTACACTGTCAGATTACATATAACATTTTTATTATTCCAATCTTTACTGTAAACATAGTCATGACAGGCAGGGACACAGCAGGAAAGAATGACATGTTGTGTGTTTGACATTCGTATGTTCTCCTGGGAGAGATCTAAATATATGGAAGCTGTACGTGGTATGGGAGAGTTCTCAACAAAGGAAATGATGTTAGTAAGTACACTGCATATTGGTGGATTGGAGTTCAGAAATAAAAGCATTAAAATGTTTGTTTGGTGGCGTTTGTTGGCCCTGAAAGTTAATCTCTTGAGTTGAGTCAATAAGCTTGCACACTTACTACGATGTCTGTACACGGGTGCCAGATTTTTACACTGGAAATAGTCTAGAAATCATGCCCCAGTTTACTTGAAAATATGGCTTTAAACACACATTCCTCGTGTACCTACCCCTCAAGTCTTCTGTTGGCACATGAAATTAAACTTATTTATTTCACTTACCAGCACTGACAACTAGATCTAGGCTGTATTTATTTATTTGTAAACAAAGACTTGGTGAAAATGCAGCAGCCCTGAAATTACAGTGGAACACGAGTTTTTATCATTTGTCCTTGTTAAACATTACTTATTGCAACAAAAACAAATGTTACATAAGATACCAATGTTCGAAATGTGAAATGAAATGCCCCACTTAATATGACCTCACTGTGACCCCCTCGCCGGTTCTCAAGTATGGCGCTGATCACGTGACTTGGGAGATCTAACGTGCAACGTAATATAACTCTTTTTCAGTATATAGCTGCCTTTGACAAAACACCCGTGTCTATATTAATACGCGAACATTACGAGAAAAAATATGGCAGTTGTCCAAGTCCAAATGTCTTGACATATACATACACGCTAGGCAGAAAACGCCTTTCAAAATTTACAAGTTTTTTGGCAGACGTCGTCTAGAATTTGGTCGCACTGAGTGACGCTCTTACAGGCCACTGCACCAAGGTTCAGGTACAATGGTCATGACGTCATCATCGCCTGATCTGACGTCACGGGGTTGCAGTCGGCCGAGCGCTCCCGGCTCAGTGATGCAGTAGCTTGGTTTCAGAGCGTCCCAAATATTGCTATTTTGTAATCAACACTTTTATTTCCCATTAGTCATTTTATTGTAAATAAATCGCCATATAACATATAATTTTCAAAACATTTCCATATTTTTTTTGGTGCTAAATCTGCGATTACTTTTTATAGCAAAATATTTTAAATACGTTTCACAACTGTTAAAATGCTATTGACATGTTATGAAGGCAATATTGCCGATTTGAGGTTAAATTTTAAGTCACTCGATCACTCCGGAAATTCTAAATATATTTTGTCATGTTTATAAAACAAACATTCTAGACTCTTCCCTATCGTACAAATAAGGTGTGAATGTCTCACAACTACTGCTATATTTGAAATCCTACATCATCTGTTAATTATGTCTTAAATCTCACTCTTGGTTCAGCAATTACATGAAGGAAAACTTTTCCTGAAAGAGAGAGTGAGTTAGGTTGTCATCCAGAAAACAGTTTTGATTGTTGCTGAAGGCATTCAAAACAGTCTTTGGCATGACGAGCGAAAGGTCTAACCACTAAGCTACTCCCACTGTCCGCCCAGGAAGGGTTTAGGTGTAATAGCACAAGCTGTGAATTCCGCATCCATATTCAGAACACCACTCCCCAACCCACACACCCAACCAGCAGCCGTCAGTTTATAAAAAGGGACTATACAATAATAATATTGATAATACAAAAACACGAAAGAAAATGACTTGCACCTTCATGGTGTTTTAGATGCAAGCTAGGTCTGCAGTGAAGTCTAATTTAAAGAATAGATAATGTAGTCACACAATTACTACCACAGACATCCTTATGGGTTTTAAACATAATTATTCAACTGCTGATTTTATAATGAACACTATGAAATAAAGAACATTTTTGCTCTAGTTACCACCTGCACCTCATCGATCAGTACAATAACGCTACTGTGCACCGATCGTAACTTAATCTGCTGGTAGTATGTAGTATACTGAGATGTGTAATAGAGTTAGGACAGTACAGGTGACCCCATTTCAATTTTGATAATGAAATACAAGGTCTTGCCACTGAAGGTAGTTTATTCCACAATGAGATCGTCCATGTGAAGAACTGCTCATGTCACATTTACCAAGTAATTTGTCCTGGGATGTAATTGAGGAACTCTCTGGACAGTTGATAACACTGACTCATGAAATGAAATTCGGAATGATAAATCTAAATATGATTTTAATCATTTGTCATTTCTTGCAAGAAAAACACCCCAACCCAGTTTCGACGTTGAAATATTGTTCCTGACATATGCCAGATAATACGAATACACCAATATACCAGATAATATACATGCATATCCAAATTGATGCACATTATTACTCTGGATAACCTAAAGTTTCTGTCAAGCCGTTAGAGGTCAATAGTCATATGCCTTATCCCATCGGGTACCCATACTCTGCCAACATTCAGATACGGGGATCACCACAACCTGATTACCTGTCTCGTACACCTCTTGACTTCCTTAGCCACCACAATACCACCGACATTTCAAAACATTCTCAGCACCACTTCACTATTCCACAGTGTACATGCAGTAAAGAACACCAGAATAAAGGTTGTTGTTTTATCTTTTGGGGCTTTTCTTTGAAAAACAACAAACAAAACAAATACAATTATGTGTCTCCAAGCCAATATATTAAAGTAAATCCCAAAGATCCCCAGCCAATCTAGACACGGCAAATTATTGCAGACGTGGGTTGGATTCTGTCCTCTGTTGTATGTGCAAGCACAAGCCGACCTAACCTCTGCGGCGACTGACGCTAACGACACTGACATCTTTTCTCAACATCAGCATTTAATAACACCACTAATATACAGCCCATCCGTCATTTGTTCGTGCTCACACACACAATATCAAACGTAAATAATGTGGCATTTTCTCCGCGATTCTCCAGAAGACTTTAAGTACAAATAAGAGTGAGCTTAGTTTTAGGCCACATTGAGTATATGGCGGCGGTTTATAAGTAAGCGAGTCTGGACCAGACAATACAGTAATCATTATAAATAACAGCATCATCACAGTTGACTGGCGCAGTCAGTAGCGAGCCCATCTCGTGACAGCATGGGTCTTTGAGTTCGGGGCCAATTACACGAAACCATGCAAACGTCTGTTTTTCACTTATTTTCGCATGTTTGTGTGGTGCTTCAGTGGCCAACAGTCTTTTTCACAGCCGCCACAAACTGGATGTAATGACAAACACGATGCAGTTGACTCGAGTCTGTCCAGTATCTTCCGGTCCCAGTGTGTACTGCTGGGGACACAAAGTGTCCCATCCCAAACCCCCATACCCCATCCTCTCAAGTTATTTTATTCTGGAATACAACTAAGTTGTAAGAGATGTCTGCCGTCTGTCCGTCCATCCATCCGTCGGTTGTCATATTTATGTCCGTTTCACGCCTTTGAATCTAACACGTTCGTATACAATGTCCAGAATATCACCTGGTTCCTTTTATTACTTACAGATCAAACAAAAACAAAGCGCAGCATGATATCATGATTATATCGGTGGTTAACCGTGCCTCAGGGGTACCAGGCAGTAAGCACTCATGTAAGCACGCATACAGGACGTCCGCACGCTCCCGCGCATAAAAGACAGGTCTGATGTTCACACGTATCCCAGCATTCATGGCAGATATTACACCTCACCTTTCTACCTCCACATCCACCCACAATTCGCCATCCAAACTGATTGGTTCAGACAAACCAGTGATAGATAATATGACGATCTTTCTCCGACGCTCTGTAGAGACCCTTCTGTCGGCAGCAACTGCGGCCATTCTAAGCATTCCCCAAACCATCTGTAAAGATACATTTTGCCCATATTCGCCACCTTCCCAAATATCGTAAATTCTTCACGTGAACACCTAACAGGAACCGTTTGTATCTTAGCCTCTGCTGAAATACATGAATGCATGTGATATTTGTTCCTTATCTGGTCATGTTTCTGTAGTTTGGATGCACTGTGGTACAGTATGGTGACTTCAACACGTGACACTAGCGTGGCTTCAAAACATTGCTGGAGCAGTGGGTTGGTCTAGTGGTTAAAGCATTCGCCCCTTCGGCCGAAGGTCCGGGTTCCGTTGCACACATTGGTACAGTGTGCAAAGGGAGTTTCTGGAGATCCGTGCCTTGACATTGCTGGAATATTTGTGAAAGCGCGGTGGTCCAGCGAGGTTGAGTATATTTTTGACACGACACAAGCTAGAATTGCCGGGCTGCCGGCTGTTCTGTGACGAAATAACTTCTACAACCTACCGTCCTGTGTTTTGGGTATTCAACGATGCACTCATGAATATTCCATCTGAATGGCACCAGTCTATCTAGGGATAGCATTTATTTTGGGGAGAATTCAAATTGCAATTATTTTTACACTTCTCTTTAGAAACACTGTAAAGCTTTTTATTTTCTTTTATACCCTCCAAATACTTTAAATTTGAAAGAAATTGTAGGATGTAGACAGCCCTCTGACATTTGCTCATTGAGTATGTTATGTGAGGACGAAAAGCAAAGTCATGATGGAAAATAATATCACCCTCGAATTTGGCTTCTCCTAAAATTCTAACAGCAGTACCATCTAACATGAATGTTGGAAAATATACTTATGAGTGACTATTTGTTTCAAACCGCTTGATTATATGTAATTAGACTTACACCATCGTGTAGGATATGAGATGGTCTACGTGTCCGTGTAATTGCAGGGACGTAGGTAAATCCTGTGCCGCACGAGTGTATATCTCGCATAACGATCACTTTTCAGAGGGTTCAGAAAGAAATAACGTATTCCACCTTATTCTCAGACCAACAAATATACAATGAGGACACTTACTGGAAGTTGCGAGAGCACACTCGATACTGCCTTTCTTTACCTAAAGTGAAAAGAATAAATTACGTCCATATGTTTGACGTGATTTAAATCTGAAATATTATGCGATCCCTTTTTTCTTTTTCTCAGTATATGTATGTTAGACACACGTACTGAGGCGAGGAGGCGGGCAGGCAGCACTGTTAGTGACAGTGTGTTGCTGCTACAGTTTACGGAAAATGGCGATTGTTTCAGAATGGAGAGACAATAAAAAGCGCTATCATATCATGAGGCATCTATGTTCAACGTCACACGTTCCGATTGCTCTCTTGGAATTTGTGAGTGAACGTGATCACGTGACTCTTAGCCAGGCCTGCTGTGGGTATGTGCGATGCGTTACAAGGGCTGGTTGAGAATGGAAAGTAATTCTGTTGTCAACGTAGAAGCATGAAGTATATATTTTGGCCGATATTTAGAAGCAATGCTATAGGGGGTCAACTTTCTGTAACGAATTAATACTCAATTATCTCTCTTTAAATATGTATTTACAAATGTACAAGGTGTGGGTTCCATGACAATTACAAAAACATTTGTGCAAACACAACCAATCTCTCGCTCAAGAAGTGAATTGGCAGTGGCGAGTTGACCTGTTTGGCCAGTCGTTGTTACTGAGTACTCGAGAAGAACTGACAGCCCCGGTAAAACTTAAAATCTTATATATAGACCAGGATGAAAAGAATCTCTCGAACCCACCTTAAATTTCAATCTACTCAAAGCATGTGAATGGAATATATACTCTTCAAAAAAATAAAACTTCACAAGGAATTTTGGAGTCTACTTACTGAGTGCATTTGATTGAAACATAACAGAAGTGCTGAGTGCTCCATTAAAGTTATCATCACTTTACAAATTTCCAAATATGTTCAATTACGGACAAATTGGATGATCGAGTACACCAAAGTAACACCTGAACGTGGTTTGGCTGGTGGAGGTCCTGTCAAACAAGTGCAAAATGAGGTTGAGCATTGTCATGCTCTACAGATCAACCGTGGATGGTGATGAAGGGAATGATGTCACATTGAACTGGTCTTCTCCTAAGAGGTCTGGCTTCCCATAACTATGTAAGTGGCAGAGATTCACTGCAGTCCAGCCATTTAAACTGTTGTGGATGATGAGGATGTGGTGTTTGAACGGAGATGTCTCAACCGGATGTAACGATCCTGGGCGGAGGTGGTAACTCTCGTAACTCTGTCCTGTGTCTGTTCAAGATGGTCTGTGTTGACATGCTGTTCAAATTGCCTTGCCACTTCTTGCTGCAATGCCCATCCTAATAAACAACCTATGGCGTCTGTCTTTTCATTCTCTTGTTGTCTGGAGTGACTTAAAACAATGCATGTGGAATACCATTCATGCATTACATGTAGGGTGCGTTTTAGCGGTTCACTATAGACATGAGTGCAACGTCACATTTATTTCAAATTGCCAGATCTGACAGATCTGACAGATTTGTCAGAGGGTCAGACGCTTTTGTGAAACTTTTTAGAATACTGATACTCAGTAGCCTGTGTTTGTGATTTGAACACTGGCCATGCGTTCAGTTAGTCAAAATGCATGTGAAACACATGTCCTCTGAGCCACGCAGCATTAATGCAGGCTGAACCCGATGCAGAGAGAATGGCATTGATGGAGACTGTACCTGTAAGGGTCCAGGTTAGAATGCTGATATTCAGTAACCTGTGTTTCTTGTAAGAGGGACCCGTGAAGGTCCGGAGGTAGAATAGGCCTATAGGCCTTTAGCAACCCATGCTTGCCATAAAAGGCGACTGTGCTTGTCGTAAGAGGCGACTAACAGGATCGGGATTTTGGTTCTGACATGATATGAAACGGTATGATTTTAATCCAAAGGTTTTTGCAAGTCATTCCGTATTTATTGAGGTTTGGGCTCATACATGCTCAAGGACCCATGAAGGTCCTTGGCAGAATAGGCCATTAGCAACCCATGCTTGCCAAAAAGGCGACTAAGAGACGACTGACGGAATCGGGTGGTCAGGCTAGGTGACTTGGTTGACACGTCATTGGTTCCCAATTGTGCAGATTGATGCTCATGTTGTTGGTCACTGGATTGTTTGGTCCAGACTCGATTATTTATAGACTGCCACCATATAGCTGGAATAATAATTATAATATTGCTTAGTGTATGTAAGAGGCTACTAACAGGATTGAGTGGTCAGGCTTGCTGACTTGGTTGACACATGTCATCAGTTCCCAGTTGTGGAAATTTAAACTGATCACTGCTGATCACTGTATTGTCTGGTTGAGAGTTGATTTTTTCACAGACCACCACCATATAAATGGAATATTGCTGACTCTGGCGTAAAACTATACTGGTCCACTCATGATACAGACGGGATAACCTGTGTTAACAGGGGTACATGTGAAGAACATGTACAACTATTACATTGCCTTTGACATTGGAGTTGAACATTTTATTCATTTACTGCTTATCACCACAGTGATAGATTGTGGCATTACACATATTGACAAGACAGTTTAATACCAGTTAGGACTGATTTACCTTAAAGTTAAACTGCCAGCCATAAGCAGGTAACTAGCACATGACTGTCACTTGTGCCATACTGTTTGACAGCACAGCACAACTTGATAGTTTCACTCCAGAATTTGGACACTTGTAGATTATGGTTGTACCTGTAGTTGAGCCTGTCAATAATCAGATAAGTGCCCCCCACCGCATGTTCATCAAGATCTAGAGATACTTTTGGATAGACAATTATGAAAAGGTTCACATTTCTGTGTCAGTACAGTTTGATTTGTAAGACACTTCCATACCGAGTTCATAGGGGAACTGTATTCAGCAAGTGTTTATTACTGTCATATAGAAAAGTGTCCCCATGGAATGTGGAATGCTGTCACCATTTGTTTCTTACACCACTGCAGCACAGCAGTGAGTACAATACGTATCTGGCACAGTCATCGCTGTAACACTTGACTGTTGCTTCTAGAAATCTAGGTGGCATTCATTGCTGTACACTTGAGGGTTGCTGCTAGCAATCTAGGTGGCAGTAATCGCTGTACACTTGAGGGTTGCTGCTAGCAATCTAGGTGGCATTCATTGCTGTACACTTGAGGGTTGCTGCTAGCAATGTAGGTGACAGTCATCGCTGTGATACTTGACGATTGCTGCTAGCAATCTAGGTAGCAGTCATTGCCATAACACTTCAGAGTTGCTTCCGGAAGATAGGTGGCCTTAGGCACTTTGTTGATCGTCATTTGCCAACTGCTTGAGTCTGGGAGCAAACTGTGCATGTTTGCCATCAAGTAGATGCACTTTCAATAGGTGTCTCTTGTATACTCCAAAACTAACTACAATTGGGTTTGGTGCTTGTTTGCTTGTCACAATTTCCTTGTTCTTCATACCAGGTGCAAGGAAGTTACCTACAACAGCTCTTCTGTCATTGGCAATCACAGCCACTGGATGTTGATCATAGCAGGCACAGATCTGCAATAATCATAACAATAATAAGGACATATGTAATTTGCTGAATTCCACACCACGGAGGGGCACTCTCAAGTGATAGCATACAGTTAAGTTAAATTTACCCTGGATAACCCAAGCTGCCTGTTATAAGCTAGAAGATTAATAGTCACATGACTTTTCCATCGGGTACCCATTTTGTCCTGGGTGAACAGACAATTTTCAACAATCTAACCTGGCAAAGGTGACATCACATGTATCACATGTGCTTTGCTGTTGGGCAGACCTGAAGTCCTAGAAACTCTCAAGAGTCAAGTTCTCCAACAGTCATCCATCCATTAGGACTCTCCACACACGGCAATTGTTTAATTTCAAGCACAGGCCCACACTCCACCATGATGTATTCCATTTTTTGGCCAGACTATAACTGAGTAGTATTATAACTGAGTCACATACCCTTCAAATCACCTTGCTTGAATCTTGTTTCTGGTCTTGCTGGACACAGTAGGACTCACACATCTGCCATCTAGCCTATACTTGGTAACCAATGATAATTCCTTCAGACTCTCTGCAGGTGAGACATTGGTTCCAGGGAATGTGTCCATTGCTGAAGGTAAACATAATTCTCGTGTGATGGTCTGTTATTGTGGTTGCCTGAAACAGAAGTAATCAGCTCTGAGGACAAGAATACTGGAACATCCCATCAATTTGTTCACCCTGAGAAGCAGGTAAATGTATTAGAAACGCCCGTCCTGTACCAGCAACAACAAATGTAGTTCAACACTACACTTGTACCCCACTAACTGCTGATAACTACATTGAATGGAGATGGGTACCCTACTCACTACTCATACCTTCATCGAATGGGAAATGGTGACATGTACATAGAGAGCAGATGGGTACCCCACTAACTCCTGATACCTACATCGAATGGAGATGGGTACCCCACTCACTACTGATATGTACATAAAGGGGAGATGGGTACCCCACTAACTCCTAATACCTACATCGAATGGAGATGGGTACCCCACTCACTACTGACATGTACATAAAGGGGATATGGGTATCCCACTAACTCCTGATACCTACATCGAATGGAGACGGGTAACCCACTCACTACTGATACCTACATCGAATACAGATGGGTACCCACTACTGACATACGTATAAATATAAGACAGGTACCCCACTCACCACCGATACCTTCATCGAATGGAAATGGGTACCCCACTAACTCCTGATACCTACATGGAATGGAGATTGGTACCCCACTCACTACTGATATGTACATAAAGGGGAGATGGGTACCCCACTAACTCCTGATACCTACATCGAATGGAGACGGGTACCCCACTCACTACTGACATGTATGTAAAAGGGAGATGGGTACCCCACTAACTCCTGATACCTACATCGAATGGAAATGGGTACCCCACTCACTGCTGATATGTACATAAAGATGAGACGGGTATCCTGATCACTACAGATACCTTCATCAAATGGAAATGGGTGCCCTATCGAATGGAGATGGGTACCCCACTCACTACTGATATCTTCATCGAATGGAAATGGGTACCCCACTAAGTACTGATACCTACATCACTGACATGTGTATAAAGATAAGACAGGTACTCCACTCACTACCAATACCTTCATCGAATGTAGATGGGTACCCCACTCACTACTCATACCTACATTGAATGGAGATGGGTGCCGTACTCTCTACAGATGCCTACATCGAATGGAGATGGGTAACCCACTGACTACTGATACCTACATCGAATAGAGATGGGTACCCACTACTGACATACGTATAAATATAAGACAGGTACTCCACTCACCACCGATACCTTCATCGAATGGAGATGGGTACCCCACAAACTACTGATACCTACATTGAATAGAGATGGGTGGGTACCCACTACTGACATGCACATAAGTATGAGACGGATAGCTCACTGCTTATACCTACGTACACAGGAGATGGGTACCCCACTTACTGCTGTCATCTACATCCAGGGGAGCTGGGTACCCCTTTCACATCTCCACGTAGATCAGATGGGTACCCAACTCACCACTGACATCTACATCCAGGTGAAATGGGTACTCCACTCACCACTGACATGTACATGCGGGGCAGATGGGTCTGTGACCCACCACTGACGTCTGCATAAAGTGGAGATGGGTACCCCACCCACCACTGACAGGTGAGATTGGTGCCCTAGTCACCACTGACATTATGTTGACTTCATAGTAATGGTACCTTGCCAATCAATGCTGTCATCATCCCGCCAGGGTCTGTTACAGTCCAGTCCATGAGTGTTGTCATGGTGACTTCAAAGTGATGGTACCTTGCTGATCAGTGCATCCGTCGTCACACCAGGGTCTGTTACAGTACATAAGTGTTGCCATGGCAAAATCCATAGTGATGGTACCTTTCCGATCAACGCATCCGTCATGCCACCAGGGACTGCTACAGTACATCAGTGTTGTCATGTTGACTTCATAGTGATGGTACCTTACCAATCAATGCAACCTTCCTGCCAGCAGGGGCTGTTACAGTACTGTCATGTTCATTTCAGTGTGCAAGTGGTCCACACGGCACAATAACCAGCTGTGTCAAGACACGTCTTCTGACACAGTCCAAGCACTGTTCTGTGAAAACTTCACACATAATCATAACTGTTTGAAGCAAATCTGTTATTGCAGACTGCCTCTTTCTGATCTTCGCTGGATAACTATGCCAGCCATAGAGCGTCAGTGTAATGTCTTAAAGGTAGCTCATAGGGAGCATATTGCAAGCAGCCTCGTAATGTTCTTCTCAACATAACTATCACTTAAGTGGTACAGCTTTACAACTGTGCTTTCAAAGGTTGCATTCAGAGAAAAAATTGTTTCGAAGTCAAAAGATTCAAGCTGTGACTGATCAAACCGTATCACTGTGAATTTGTCTTGAAGCTGACATGTTTACCTAAACATGTCATGTAGCCACAAAAATGCTTCATTAAACATTCTTCCAACAAGGAAAAAATATGAATGCACAAGACCTTCTTTACAATGATTAGACATACCAGGATTTGTATTTCAGTTGACCACATACCTGGGTCACACCTGATGTCAGCCAAACCTTGGTAAAACATACGGGGGGTGTTTAACCTTCTCCCCTTATATATATTTAAATAAGGGCGTTTATTTTAATTGATTGGGTCAACTGATGCAAGCATATGTCGTTGCAGATGTTTTGAAATTGCAACCTACTTTCATTACTTCACATAATTTGTGCACATAAAAAGCTATTATTCTGACATTTAAAGTTTATGTACCTGATCTACAAGAACAACACTGAAACATGTACTGGAACTGTGCCTTGTTTTTAAGTTTGCAATTCAAAAGCACAAATATGGTAAGAATTTTGGCCATCTGTGTACACTTGAGCTGTTTGAATTATGACTGACTGTAGTGTGTCAGGAGTCATCTTTTATGTCCACCACTAATTGTATACCCCCCATACCCACCCACCCCTTCATTTCACCCCAGTGAGTGAGTGAGGCTAGTTTTACGCCACACTCGATATTCCAGCTATATGGCGTCGGTCCTTAAATAATTGAGTCTGGACCAGACAGTTCAGTGATCAACAGAATGAGCACCGACCTGTGCAATTGGGAACCGATGACGTGTCAACCAAGTCAGCAAACCTGACCACCTGATCCCATTAGTCACCTCTTACGACAAGCATAGTCGCCTTTTATTGCAAGCATGTATTTTTGAAGGCCTATTCTACCCAAGTCCATGCCGAGCCCATTTCACACCAGAGTAAGTGAGGTATAGCGATTGCATAGCCCCCCCCCCACCGAGTGAGGTATAGTGATTGTATACTCCCACACCCACCCACCCCTTCATTTCCCCCAGAGTGAGGTATAGTTATTGTATACCCCCAACCCCTACCCGCCCCTTCACCCCCCCCCCTTCATTTCCCCCCAGAGTGAGGTCTAGTGATTGTATGCCCCCATACCCACCCCTTCATTTCCCCCCAGAGTGAGTGAGGTATAGTGATTGTATACCCCAACCCCCACTCACCCCTTCATTTCCGCCAGAGTGAGTGAGGTATAGTTATAGTATTCCCCCAACCATCTATCCATCCCTTCATTACACTCTCGAGTAAGGTATATGATTGTATACTTTCATTTCACCTCCAAAGTGATTAAGCTATATGATTGTATATCCCCACACCCACCTACCACTTCTTTTCACCCCAGAGTGAATTTTAGTGATTGTGTACCCATTCATTCCACTCCTGAGTGAGTCATTGTGTCTGCATACTTCGACACCCACCTGCCCCTTCATTTCACTTCAGTATGAGATACAGTGATTTTTAACCCCACGCCTACCCACCCCTCCATGTCACTCCAGGGTGAGTGAGTTATAGTGATTGTCTACTCACCTCACTCACCCCCCTTCATTTCAATACAGACGGAGTGAGTTTTAGTGATTGTACAACCCCACACCCATCCACCCCTTCATCTTACTACAGGATGAGTGATAGTCATGGTATACCCCTCACACCCACATACTCCTTCATTTCACCCCAAAGTGAGTGAGGTATAGTGATTGTATTCCCCCACACCCATCTATCCACCCCTTCATTTCAACCCTGAGTAAGGTATATGATTGTATACTCCAACACTCACCCATCCCTTCATTTCAATCCTGAGTAAGGTATATGATTGTATACTCCCACACCCACCCACCAATTCATTTCACTCCTCAGTGAGGTATAGTAATTTTATATGTCCACACCTGCCCACCCCTTCATTACACCCCAGTGAGTGAGCCTAGTTTTACGCCACACTCGATATTTCAGACATATAATTGAGTCTGGACGCGACAATTCAGTGATCAACAGCATGCGCACCCATCTGTGCACCCGATCCCTTTAGTCACCTCTTACGACAAGCATAGTCGCCTTTTATGGCAAGCATGGGTTGTTGAAGGCCTATTTTACCCCAGACCTTCCCGAGTCCATTTCACCCCAGGATCAGTAAGGTATGTTGATTGTATGCCCCCACACTCACCCACCCCTTCATTTCCACCCAGAGTGAGTGAGATATAGTGATTGTATATCTCTACACCCCTTCATTACCCCCCAGAGTGAGTGAGGTTTTATTACAATTCACACAAGAAATTCAGGAAGTTCCCAAAAGGCGAATTTGATATTTAAGGACCAAACTTGGAGCATTTGAAGACACAATGGGTCAACTTCTGAGGCCGGTCACTGTGCTTCTCATGTATTTTCAAACCAGATATCATTGAATTAGTAGGGACTACTGTCAATATAGCTACATTATGCATATAGATGTGAATTTTGTTATAATTTGAAAGAAATCCTGCAAGCTTCCCTAAAGGTGACTCTAGACTCTTAACCAGTACAAGGCTGGCTACTGTGCTTCTCATGGATATAAACACCAGAATTTATTTAATTTTTATTTGCAACTGTCTGCATAGCTCCAGTATCAGTACAAATTTATTAAAATTTAAAAGAAATCCAGCAAGTTTCCTGATTTGGAGACAGAATGAGTGAACTTGCAAGGCCGGGCACTGTGCTTGTCATGGATTTAAACACCAGAATGGATTAAGTTAAGATTGATCAATGTCTATATATCTACACTGTAGATAGACATTCCAAATTTATTAAAATTTAAAAGAAATTTAGTAAGTTCCCTGAAGTTGACTTTTCCTTCGCTAAGACTTTAAAATAGTAGCATTTGCAGACAGAATGATTGAACTTGCAAGGTCGGGCACTGTGCTTCTCATGGATTCAAACACCAGAGTTGATTCAATTAAGATTGGTCACTATCTATATGTCTACATTATACATACAAATTCGAAATTTGATCAAATTTAAAAGGAATCCAGCAAGTTTCCTGAAGTCGACTTTTGCATGTCGAAGACCAAAATTGTAGCATTTGGAGACAGAATGGCTCAAACTACAAGGCTGGGCACTGCGCTTGTTATGACCTTTCATATAAGAATGGATTAAATTAAAATTTGGTACCATCTATACCTACATCATTGATACAGATTCAAAATTTATTAAAATTTAAAAGAATTCCAGCAAGTTTCCTGAAGTCGACTTTTGCATCTCGAAGACCAAAATTTTTGTAGCATTTGGAGACAGAATGAGTCTACTTGCGCGGCCGGGCACTGTGCTTGTCATGAATTTAAACACCAGAATGGATTCAATTAAGATTAATGAATGCCTATACATCTATACTGTACATACAGATTCCAAATTTATTAAAATTTAAAATAAATCCAGGACGTTTCCTGAAGTCGACTTTTGCATGTCGAAGACCAATATTGTAGCATTTGGAGGGCCTGCGATGCTGGGCACTGTGCTTGTCATGGAATTAAACAGCAGAATTGATTAAAATAAGATTGACTACTCTCTGTATAGCTACAATATGAATACATATTGAATTTTTATCAAAATTTAAAAGAAATCCAGGAAGTTTCCTGAAGTCGACTTTTGCATGTCGAAGACCAAAATTGTAACATTTGGAGACCAAGTGGCTCAACCTGCCGGGCTGGGCACTGTGTTTGTCATGGATTTAAACACCAGAAATCATTAAAATAAGATGGGCTACTCTCTGTATAGCTACATTATGAATACATATTCAATTTTTATTAAAATTCCAAAGAAATCCAGGAAGTTTCCTGAAGTCGACTTTTGCATCTCGAAGACCAAAATTGTAGCATTTGGAGACAGAATGGCTCAACATAAAAGGCGGAGCACTGTGCTTGTCATGGCTTTTCACATCAGAATTAACTACAATAAGATTGTTCACTATCTATATGTCTACATTACACACACAAACTCGAAATGTAATGAAATTTAAAAGAAATTTAGCAAGTTCCCTGAAGTTGACTTTTCGTTCGCTAAGACTTTAAATTGTAGCATTTAGAGACAGAATGGCTCAAACTGCGAGGCCGGGCACTGTGCTTGTCATGGATTTAAACACCAGAATGGATTCAATTAACATTAATGAATGTCTATATATCTACACTGTACATAGAGATTCCAAATTTATTAAAATTTAAAAGAAATCCATCAAGTTTCCTAAAGTCGACTTTTGCATGTCGAAGACCAAAACTGTAGCATTAGGAGACAGAATGAGTGAACTTGCAAGATTGGTCACTATATATATGTCTACATTATTCATACAACTTCGAAATTGGATAAAATTTAAAAGAAATTTAGCAAGCTTCCTGAAGTCGACTTTTGCATGTCGAAGACCAAAATTGTAGCATTTGGAGACAGAATGGCTCAAACTACAAGGCTGGGCACTGCGCTTGTTATGACCTTTCATATAAGAATGGATTAAATTAAAATTTGGTACCATCTATATCTACATCATTGATACAGATTCAAAATATATTAAAATTTAAAAGAATTCCAGCAAGTTTCCTGAAGTCGACTTTTGCATCTCGAAGACCAAAATGTTTGTAGCATTTGGAGACAGAATGAGTCTACTTGCAAGGCCGGGCACTGTGCTTGTCATGGATTTAAACACCAGAATGGATTCAATTAAGATTAATGAATGCCTATACATCTATACTGTACATACAGATTCCAAATTTATTAAAATTTAAAAGAAATCCAGCACGTTTCCTGAAGTCGACTTTTGCATGTCGAAGACCAATATTGTAGCATTTGGAGGGCCTGCGAGGCAGGGCACTGTGCTTCTCATGGATTCAAGCACCAGAGTTGATTCAATTAAGATTGGTCACTATCTATATGTCTACATTATACATACAAATTCGAAATTTGATCAAATTTAAAAGGAATCCAGCAAGTTTCCTGAAGTCGACTTTTGCATGTCGAAGACCAAAATTGTAGCATTTGGAGACAGAATGGCTCAAACTACAAGGCTGGGCACTGCGCTTGTTATGACCTTTCATATAAGAATGGATTAAATTAAAATTTGGTACCATCTATACCTACATCATTGATACAGATTCAAAATTTATTAAAATTTAAAAGAATTCCAGCAAGTTTCCTGAAGTCGACTTTTGCATCTCGAAGACCAAAATTTTTGTAGCATTTGGAGACAGAATGAGTCTACTTGCGCGGCCGGGCACTGTG
This sequence comes from Haliotis asinina, assembly GCF_037392515.1. Lineage (NCBI taxonomy): Eukaryota > Metazoa > Mollusca > Gastropoda > Lepetellida > Haliotidae > Haliotis > Haliotis asinina. Next base: position 10,144,123 of record NC_090292.1, read on the forward strand.
CTTGTCATGAATTTAAACACCAGAATGGATTCAATTAAGATTAATGAATGCCTATACATCTATACTGTACATACAGATTCCAAATTTATTAAAATTTAAAATAAATCCAGGACGTTTCCTGAAGTCGACTTTTGCATGTCGAAGACCAATATTGTAGCATTTGGAGGGCCTGCGATGCTGGGCACTGTGCTTGTCATGGAATTAAACAGCAGAATTGATTAAAATAAGATTGACTACTCTCTGTATAGCTACAATATGAATACATATTGAATTTTTATCAAAATTTAAAAGAAATCCAGGAAGTTTCCTGAAGTCGACTTTTGCATGTCGAAGACCAATATTGTAGCATTTGGAGGGCCTGCGAGGCAGGGCACTGTGCTTCTCATGGATTCAAACACCAGAGTTGATTCAATTAAGATTGGTCACTATCTATATGTCTACATTATACATACAAATTCGAAATTTGATCAAATTTAAAAGGAATCCAGCAAGTTTCCTGAAGTCGGCTTTTGCATGTCGAAGACCAAAATTGTAGCATTTGGAGACAGAATGGCTCAAACTACAAGGCTGGGCACTGCGCTTGTTATGACCTTTCATATAAGAATGGATTAAATTAAAATTTGGTACCATCTATACCTACATCATTGATACAGATTCAAAATTTATTAAAATTTAAAAGAATTCCAGCAAGTTTCCTGAAGTCGACTTTTGCATCTCGAAGACCAAAATGTTTGTAGCATTTGGAGACAGAATGAGTCTACTTGCGCGGCCGGGCACTGTGCTTGTCATGTATTTAAACACCAGAATGGATTCAATTAAGATTAATGAATGCCTATACATCTATACTGTACATACAGATTCCAAATTTATTAAAATTTAAAATAAATCCAGGACGTTTCCTGAAGTCGACTTTTGCATGTCGAAGACCAAAATTGTAGCATTTGGAGGGCCTGCGATGCTGGGCACTGTGCTTGTCATGGAATTAAATAGCAGAATTGATTAAAATAAGATTGACTACTCTCTGTATAGCTACATTATGAATACATATTGAATTTTTATCAAAATTTAAAAGAAATCCAGGAAGTTTCCTGAAGTCGACTTTTGCATGTCGAAGACCAAAATTGTAACATTTGGAGACCAAGTGGCTCAACCTGCCGGGCTGGGCACTGTGTTTGTCATGGATTTAAACACCAGAAATCATTAAAATAAGATGGGCTACTCTCTGTATAGCTACATTATGAATACATATTCAATTTTTATTAAAATTCCAAAGAAATCCAGGAAGTTTCCTGAAGTCGACTTTTGCATCTCGAAGACCAAAATTGTAGCATTTGGAGACAGAATGGCTCAACATAAAAGGCGGAGCACTGTGCTTGTCATGGCTTTTCACATCAGAATTAACTACAATAAGATTGTTCACTATCTATATGTCTACATTACACACACAAACTCGAAATATAATGAAATTTAAAAGAAATTTAGCAAGTTCCCTGAAGTTGACTTTTCGTTCGCTAAGACTTTAAATTGTAGCATTTAGAGACAGAATGGCTCAAACTGCGAGGCCGGGCACTGTGCTTGTCATGGATTTAAACACCAGAATGGATTCAATTAACATTAATGAATGTCTATATATCTACACTGTACATAGAGATTCCAAATTTATTAAAATTTAAAAGAAATCCATCAAGTTTCCTAAAGTCGACTTTTGCATGTCGAAGACCAAAACTGTAGCATTAGGAGACAGAATGAGTGAACTTGCAAGATTGGTCACTATATATATGTCTACATTATTCATACAACTTCGAAATTGGATAAAATTTAAAAGAAATTTAGCAAGCTTCCTGAAGTCGACTTTTGCATGTCGAAGACCAAAATTGTAGCATTTGGAGACAGAATGGCTCAAACTACAAGGCTGGGCACTGCGCTTGTTATGACCTTTCATATAAGAATGGATTAAATTAAAATTTGGTACCATCTATATCTACATCATTGATACAGATTCAAAATATATTAAAATTTAAAAGAATTCCAGCAAGTTTCCTGAAGTCGACTTTTGCATCTCGAAGACCAAAATGTTTGTAGCATTTGGAGACAGAATGAGTCTACTTGCGCGGCCGGGCACTGTGCTTGTCATGTATTTAAACACCAGAATGGATTCAATTAAGATTAATGAATGCCTATACATCTATACTGTACATACAGATTCCAAATTTATTAAAATTTAAAATAAATCCAGGACGTTTCCTGAAGTCGACTTTTGCATGTCGAAGACCAAAATTGTAGCATTTGGAGGGCCTGCGATGCTGGGCACTGTGCTTGTCATGGAATTAAATAGCAGAATTGATTAAAATAAGATTGACTACTCTCTGTATAGCTACATTATGAATACATATTGAATTTTTATCAAAATTTAAAAGAAATCCAGGAAGTTTCCTGAAGTCGACTTTTGCATGTCGAAGACCAAAATTGTAACATTTGGAGACCAAGTGGCTCAACCTGCCGGGCTGGGCACTGTGTTTGTCATGGATTTAAACACCAGAAATCATTAAAATAAGATGGGCTACTCTCTGTATAGCTACATTATGAATACATATTCAATTTTTATTAAAATTCCAAAGAAATCCAGGAAGTTTCCTGAAGTCGACTTTTGCATCTCGAAGACCAAAATTGTAGCATTTGGAGACAGAATGGCTCAACATAAAAGGCGGAGCACTGTGCTTGTCATGGCTTTTCACATCAGAATTAACTACAATAAGATTGTTCACTATCTATATGTCTACATTACACACACAAACTCGAAATATAATGAAATTTAAAAGAAATTTAGCAAGTTCCCTGAAGTTGACTTTTCGTTCGCTAAGACTTTAAATTGTAGCATTTAGAGACAGAATGGCTCAAACTGCGAGGCCGGGCACTGTGCTTGTCATGGATTTAAACACCAGAATGGATTCAATTAACATTAATGAATGTCTATATATCTACACTGTACATAGAGATTCCAAATTTATTAAAATTTAAAAGAAATCCATCAAGTTTCCTAAAGTCGACTTTTGCATGTCGAAGACCAAAACTGTAGCATTAGGAGACAGAATGAGTGAACTTGCAAGATTGGTCACTATATATATGTCTACATTATTCATACAACTTCGAAATTGGATAAAATTTAAAAGAAATTTAGCAAGCTTCCTGAAGTCGACTTTTGCATGTCGAAGACCAAAATTGTAGCATTTGGAGACAGAATGGCTCAAACTACAAGGCTGGGCACTGCGCTTGTTATGACCTTTCATATAAGAATGGATTAAATTAAAATTTGGTACCATCTATATCTACATCATTGATACAGATTCAAAATATATTAAAATTTAAAAGAATTCCAGCAAGTTTCCTGAAGTCGACTTTTGCATCTCGAAGACCAAAATGTTTGTAGCATTTGGAGACAGAATGAGTCTACTTGCGCGGCCGGGCACTGTGCTTGTCATGGATTTAAACACCAGAATGGATTCAATTAACATTAATGAATGTCTATATATCTACACTGTACATAGAGATTCCACATTTATTAAAATTTAAAAGAAATCCAGCAAGTTTCCTAAAGTCGACTTTTGCATGTCGAAGACCAAAATTGTAGCACTAGGAGACAGAATGGCTCAACCTGCGATGCCGGGCACTGTGCTTGTCATGGATTTGAACACCAGAATTGATTAAAATAACATAGTCTACTCTCTCTATAGCTACACTATGAATACAAATTCAAATTGTATTAAAATTCCAAAGGAATCCAGCAAGTTTCCTGAAGTCGACTTTTGCATGTCGAAGACCAAAATTGTAGCATTTGGAGACAGAATGGCTCAACATAAAAGGCCGGGTACTGTGCTTGCCATAGCCTTTCACATCAGAATTAACTACATTAAGATTGTTCACTATCTATTTGTCTACATTACACACACAAACTCGAAATTTAATAAAATTTAAAAGAAATTTAGCAAGTTCACTGAAGTTAACTTTTCCTTCGCTAAGACTTTAAATTGTAGCATTTAGAGACAGAATGGCTCAAACTGCGAGGCCGGGCACTGTGCTTGTCATGGATTTAAACACCAGAATGGATTCAATTAAGATTAATGAATGTCTATATATCTATACTGTACATAGAGATTCCAAATTTATTAAAATTTAAAAGAAATCCAGCAAGTTTCCTGAAGTCGAGTTTTGCATCTCGGAGACCAAAATTGTAGCATTAGGGGACAGAATGGCGCAACATAAAAGGCCGGGTACTGTACTTGCCATAGCTTTTCACATCACAATTAACTACAATAAGATTGTTCACTATCTATATGTCTACATTACACACACACAAACTCAAATTCAAAATTTAATAAAATATAAAAGAAATTTAGCAAGTTGCCAGAAGTTAACTTTTGCTAAGACTTTAAATTGTAGCATTTGGAGACAGAATGGCTCAACCTGCGAGTCCGGGCACTGTGCTTGTCATGTATTTAAACACCAAAATGGACTAAATTAAGATTGATCAATGTCTATATATCTACACTGTACATAGAAATTCCAAATGTAATAAAATTTAAAAGAAATTTAGCACGTTTCCTGAAGTCGACTTTTCCTTCGCTTAGACTTAAATTGTTGCATTTGGAGACAGAATGGCTCAACCTGTGAGGCCGGGCACTGTGCTTGTCATGTATTTAAACACCAGAATTGCTTAAGTTAACCTTGAATACAGTTTATATAGATCAAAACTGTTGCATTTGAAGACAAAATGGGTCAACTTTCAAGGTATTGTACTTGACATAGATTTAAATTGACTGAATTGACTGAAGTAGTTGGGACTGTCTGCACTACATCAACCTTTTGCATCGATACAACCTCATGTGTCCAGGTCAGAATTATAGTGGAAACAATCAAGTAAATAACTTCATAATAGCTAATAGCAAAGATAACATTAATAGCAAAGAACAGTGGATAGTTAGAAACAAGAAATGAAAATTAATAGTAACAACACAGTAACAGTGTAACATTTCAATCCGGCATACTCACCACGACTGAGTATTGACCCACAAATATAGCATAAGTAACTAAATGTCATAAAGTAGTGAAAATAACAAAGGATGATAAATCAATAAAAGATGTATCCAAACAAATCTAGTAAAAGTTACTGTTAAAATAGACATACCTTGTCTGGGCAGTTAGTGGATAAGCGTAAAAGTAAACTACAGGGGTTTCCATATAATATCTATCACACAGCAGGAAACAGTAGCACAGTGGACATTAATGGTGTTTATAGTGCGGCCATTTATGTTACACAAACACCAATCATCACGTGTTGTTACTGTTTTGCAGCTTGACTCCCGAGAGTTTCTATCACTTCAGTTCTGCCTTGCAACAATTCACACCTGGCCTCAGAGGTAAATGAGTTGCATCAAAATTGTCCCTTGTCATCCAGCCGAAAATGGGTACCCCATGTTATAAGTCATGGGACTAAAATTCTAGCGGCTCATTGGCAGGTTAGGTTATCTGAGGTAATAGTAGTCAGATTGTTTGCACTATGATCACCCACCTAGTGAATGGAGTTTAGTGCATTATAAATGTACTTATTGTTATTGCATTACACCAGTATGATTTGAGAATCTGCCAATCAGTGCTCAAGTTGATACATATTCGTGGCCTGCTGCTGACAGTCATGAATAGCTTGACACCAGATATGGTGTTCATTGAAAGGAGTACAATTGGTCCATAAGTCACAAATCAGGGCAGTGAGGAGAAACGAGGACACGAAGGTAAAATGTATGGAAATGAAACTAAAGGTGAAATAAAATGCAGCCAGAAACAAAGGGTGTACTTTTACATTATCATGAAATAAGATATTCTGGCACACTTAGATGTCAAAATCCTGTATCAAAAGGACAATAGACTTGTTCTTATAGCTTTATTACAGGTCATTCTTATGCAGTGGTCATTTTTTATTTGAGAACTGTGCAAGGATTACATGATACTTGACTGAAAAGACATATTAAACCTTTTGTATTCTCAGTAAACACAGAATATCATATTTGAGAGCGATACACACACATGTGAGATGGGTGACGGAGGTTTTCATTTCATTAAGTATTTAACACAATATGATGTTTATCCAATAATATGAAGCTAATCTGTTGCTTTTAGATCCTAGCAGTAATATTTCAAAGCATGATAATTCAACCCTAATCTGATGACAATTTACCCGTACTGAGAACTTCAGTTCTATATACTTCACAACTACTTATATTGTGGCATATGTGTTTATACACAGGATATATAGAATCGATAATCATTATATTTGTACAATATACAACAATGTGAATCAAGAAATAGAGCTTCTAAACAGTAGCACAAACATTATGTGTATGATTATTAGCCAAACACTAGGAATTCATACAATGCACAGTAATGACTGATTCAGTACATACCAGTCTTTGTCAAAATGGTTTGTATATTATTAGATAGAGTATATTTCTAGTGTCGGTTGCACGCATTGTTCCCATTGTTAACATTGGTCACTGTCCAAAACATGTACTAACATGTGCCTGCTTTTAAGACAGTGGTCAAGTACTGAAATGTGAAATAATAGCTCTTCACAGCTACATGGTTTTTCTACAGAAACGTTGTCATTAACAGCTGTAAATGACTGATTCAATATGTCTTTCTGTGTTTAACTGCGAACCTTGACCACCTTGCTTGGAAACTGTTTACTGGTTGTTACCTTGAATGTTATTTACCATTGGATAACAAACCCCAGTGTTATCCAACCTTTCCCACTTCACTACCACTCTCAAATCTTAGTCAGAATGTTGACCTGGTTATTGTCTACTACAGGAAGTGCTTTCAGTCAAGGTAATTCCGGTATGGGAACACATGACCACATGTCCACATTCAGAGGTTAAGTTGTTGAGTATCTATGAATTCTTAATATCAGATAATTGGGCTGTTCATATCATATTGACCTTGAGATTCTGTGCTCACCATCCTTCAGGAAATGTGCTCAACCAAACAGATGTATGTGCTCACCTCACCAGGGATGGTGTGCTTAATGAGAGGGGTTTTGCTATACTGTGCTCACCTATAACATAAGGATTGTGCTCAGCTGGCCAATACGTCAGGGATGGTAAGACAACAGTAGGGTTATGGTACAGTCAGTCACAGCTCCCTGAATGCTACAGTTTATTTTTGTGACCTCTCCTTTGATCTTACTGTTACAACTAGACATGTACTAGCAGAACATCCACACCAGTTGAAATCATCTCAGATGGAACTACAGATAGAAGAGTCAGGCATCACGTCTTTATTCAATATTTTTCCATATGTCTTCTACTCATTTGCATCAAAACAAACTATGTGTCAATAGAATCATTGTTGTATTCCATAATAACACATTATAAAGATCAATGATAAGGGATCACAGGTACCCATTTTATTTCTACCAATATGTGACAGTTAACGTAATCAGTTGTGCATTGACACAGTTGGCTGCTGACACATTGGTATAGAATGCAGTATTATCACCGGTAGTACTGATGAAAGCAGGGAGATGGGATAGTGTAGCAGTTAAGGCATGTGTTCGTCACACTAAAAACAATTCCTCACATGGGCACAATGTGTGCAGCCCATCCCTGGTCTCCCGTGCTGTGATGTTGTTGGAATGTTGCTTAAAGTGACAGAAAACCAAACTCACTCACACACTGATGAAAACCACATGCCTGTCAACAACAGTCATTTATAAAACATGAACGCTTATGTGCAAAATAAGTTTTTATAGATCAAGAATATAGATAGTATTATAACAAGAGACACCTAGTAATGATGTTCAGTGACTGTGACTGACTGTTGCTGTAGCTCAGTTCATAATACTGTACTCAATGTAATTAAAACTCACTCATAAAACTTAATGACATAGCCTTGCATCAAAGTTGTGTTGTTACAGGTGAGGTAAAATATCCCCTTTCCAAAATCTTCCCAAAACGCAATTAATTTATTTGCTGTACAGTGTAAGAAGGTTCAAATTTATGGAGGCTCTAATTGACCATTAGAAGGGAAATGTTTCGAAGTACCTAAAGGTCTGGTGATGAAACTACATCAAGCACAATATTATGTGTTCCAAAACCATGCTTCATGTTGTCCTGTGGGCATGTCATAGCACCAAGTTAACTCTGTTCCAGCGGACACAGCAGTGATTAACTTGATCACATAACGCCCACTTGCCTGGTCTTTGACCAAACGACAATTTGGACTTAAATAGGAATGATTTAGTGATGCACCGATGTTCTCCTTAATGGATAACTCGGTGCCATCAGCCAACCTGTTCCCATCCAGGTACAAATTGTTGGGCAAGTCAATTAATATTTGGCGTTTGCCCTGCTGTATATACACTGCATCCCTGGCAAGCATTTCATCCCTGGTAATAATCTCCCCAAGGTACTCACACACTATCTGACCTTTCAGATAGTCACTGGTTGCAAAATAACCGTGACCTTTAGTTTCATTAATGTACTCCACCTTTGGTGGTGTACATACCCAGCTAGAGGACACCTCTGTAGCTCCACGTGGCAACCTGGGGAGACACATCTCATAACCCCTGAAAGGATAACTAACAGGAGTGTACCCCTTCGACAAGGCCATAGCCCTGAACTGTTCGGAGAACCTTTTAGGTCCTTCAGCCAGTTCAATCTGAACCTTATCCTTCGTCCACCACTTCACATAATGGATGTATCGCTCTCTCAGATCCTTAGTTGACACTGGCTGCATTCCATGAACTAAAACAGCTTTAACTATTAAATCAAAATACTTGGAGAGAAATGGCAAATCAGTTTTTGAATGACGTGGGTCAATACTCAGTCCCGACTGCCTCTCCCGGATTGTTGGTTCTGAAACAATGTATGCTTGACGATGAAACCTCTGTACAGACTAATGAATGTATACAAAGTAGTATTTGTAGCGTGTGTGAATGGGCACTCATTCTCCTTTTCATTTGGTATCTTGCGGTGTCTTGGGTACAATGTTTCAAGCCCATTTGGGGTCTCCCCTACCTTGATATTGCTACAATGTTGCTAAAAAGCCATGTACATCCATACTCTCTCACTCACTCACTCACTCTGTTGTGTTATAGTGAACATGCATCTGTTAAACATCACAAATTTAGTTTCTCTTTATTAAAGGCATGTACTTGTACATGTACATTCTGTTGATCATTGCATTTTCTGGTCCATAGTCAGTTATTTAAAGAACTCTAGTATATAGCTGGAATTGTGTTCATTGCCATGTTAAACTGAAATCACTCACTCATTCTCCATGCGATTTATTCATCATTCATCAATGTATTGTCTGGTCTGGACTTGATTGTTTAGAGATTACCTATATAGAGTGGGAATATTGCTCAGGGTGGCACTAAACAAAACTCACTCACTACTCACTTCACTCACTACTCTCTCACTCTGAGGGTTAACAAACCAGCCTGGGAATGAATGTGTCACCTCTTCAGTATCTGATGGGTTGAGGAACCAGGGTAAGGGTGTGGCATCCCTTCAGCATCTGAGGGTTTAAGGAAGTGACACCACTTCAGTATCTGAGGGTTTGAGGTAGTTGGACCCCTTCAGTATCTGAGGGTATAGGGAAAAAGAGTAAGGGTGTGCCACCCCTCCGTTGTCTGAGGGGATAAGGATGCAGGGTAAGGGTGTGCTACCCCTTTGATATCTGTGGGGGTTAAGGAACCAAGTCACTGACGGCATCAGGTGGTCACGCTCGCTGACTTGTTTAAGACATACATTGGTTCCCAGTTCGTGCTTATCTATGCTCATGCAGTTGATCACTGTATTGTCTGGTCCAGAGTCTATTATTTACACACTGCCACCATATGGCTGGAGTATTGCTGAGTGCGGCGTAAAACGTACCTCACTAAATAACTAAGAAGCCTGGGTAAGAGTGTGTCTCTTAGGGGTTAAAGAACCAGCGTAAGGGCGTGTCACCCCTTTGGTATCTTCGGAGGTAAGGAAACGGTGGAAAGACTTCCACCCGTATCCCCCCTTAAATTTATTACCAGACACATCATATTGATTCCATCAGTCTCTCATTCAATCATTCTATGGTGTCTTTAGTCACTATTAGTGCGTCGCGAACCAATCAGCCACATACTCCCACATTCACACATCCATTTTCCATTTATGTTTACCTGTGTGTTTAGTTTACAACTGGAATGTATTAATATTATCATAGATAATGATCCCCATCATATGACACCAACATACAGATAAGGCAGTGTATGAGGGAATGAAATAGAAAAGGAATAAAATAAAAATTGTCCTGTAGCAATTACAATTTCTGCATCTTACTTCACTGTTGCACCACTGATGTTGCAATACACTTACGAAGAGCTGGTGTTGTGGCCGCTGCCCTCGTGCTTGCCCGCAATTGTCTGGACATCTGTCAATGAAACAGATCCAATTTTGTAGTCAGATTATACAATTTGGGGCTGAGTCATGGCCGCTACATGTTTTCTTGGAATGACAGAAATTTCGTTTGACATTTGTGCGGTGGGTTTCTAAATGAAGGTGTTTAACATTTATACATAGCGAATTTCCACACAAATGAGAACAATCCAGGTTTGATGGAAGTGACAACACATCATGGTGAATCATGTATGCCAAACGATGAACAAGAACCTGTTTGAATTTTGACCCTCCTGGAAATTTTATGTTCATCCTTCCATACAAAGTAAACTTTCCCGATGTAGACCCTTTCCAAATTAAGCAACCGTTGTCTTCCTGTGACCTTTCTGTGTGAAAGGCAAGTTTTGCCGAATACTTATCTTTCCAAACCTTGTAAGGTACGTCCATGTTTCCCCAGTGTTCTGAAAAATGTGTTACTGTTATTGAGTGTATGCAGTAAATGTCTACACATGAATTGTAACCCATCCTTCTTGTCTAAGTCTATCCCAAAAGGTGTAGCCATGCCTCCTCGTCTGAGTCTACCCTAGCACATATAACCTATCCTACTTGTCATAGTCTATCCTAGCACATGTAGTCCATCCTCCTTGTCCCTATCCTAGCACACGTAGCCCGTCCTTGTCTGAGTCTATCCCCAAAAGTGTAGCTCTTCCTTCTTGCACAATTCTTGAGCCTATCCTAGGACATGTAGCCTGTCTTCCAAGTCTGCCAAGAGAGTCTACACCGAAAGACATTATGCATTGAAACAGTCACTGATGATACGTATTTTTAGCATTTTTAATTTTATCTGCAATGTTCATGCTGGTATGTTTAAAGTGTATCATGCCCAATGTGTCGTGGTTTGGTTATACAGTTCTGGAGGAACTTTTTAAAAACAGAATTCATGTTGAAACACAAAGAGTCAAATAGTATCATGCTTTACAATATATCTCCTGTATTTCTGTATTATGTGAGGGCAGTGGGTAGGAAGCGTCATGCAGTGATCACAACATGACCTCCATACTTACTATTTATTGCTTGCTTGTCTGCTATGTATCTGAAATTAGAGAAATATATTAATAAAATTCTTATGCAACTATCACCAGTATCAGACAGGCCTGATTAAAGCTTTATCGTCAAGAGGTGACAATGTTGGCATAAACATATTATTTGGCTGCTGTCAAGGAGACTCACATCCAAGAATCAAATCCTGTCTGTCAAATTAAGAAATTATCCGATCATGAATGAATCTATTCTGTTTTACAGAATAATAATAATGATGGTTTAGAAATAAAGTAGTATGTTATTGTTTATCAATTGCATTGAGCTAAAGAAAATATAACCACATGCGTTACAAAAACCTATTTCCTGCAGGTTTGTTTTTAGTTTATCTATCAACAGCATTTCTTGCATACAATATTTTTGTATTGTAATGTATCCAAACATGTACGTTGGATATACACATATTCCCAAAAGGAATACAGACAACGTATTTGAAAGTGCTTTAATGTGATCATTGCATATTTCATCAACAATGTATTTGTCAAATGTACATGGACATCCTCGTCCGCCATTTTGTCTCGCATGCGCCGACCACTACCACTAAAGAATCTGTAAAATGAAACACAGACGTTACTTATGCTTTGTCCATTGCATAACATGGTATGAAAATCAAAAACCACAAGTGTACATTTCTTAACAGTTGCGAGACTTGATACTCTACAATTTCAAGGGAAGTCTAACCACCATAAACATTATTTTTACGTTTAACAGCAGTAAACGCCTAGCCACATGGAGTTTCTTGCACAATTCAGATGTACATGATGAGAGTTATGAACATGTATGAACAATGGTTTGGGTACCTAAGTGTTCACAAAACGGTGAGCATCTCTTGCCATACCAACTGCACCATCCGAAGCAAATGAAAGGTCAGTCATTTGTACAAAAACATGGAAACTGTTGTCAAAATGTGCATTCCGTGGAAAATTGTTTTTGTCATTAATTGGGAAAATTTGGAAATGACGCAAAATTTATTACTTTACAATTTCAGTGTTGTTCTTTGCTGAAAGTTAGTTCACGGTTTTAGATATTTATCTGACGTGTGTATGATAGTTTCGAGTTTAAGTCACCTGGAGTTACCAAATGAAGAAATGGAAGTTTCAAAATAACCTCAGTCCAAACATGCTAAAATCAGCGTGTATGAATTATACTTATCATAGCTCTGTATGACATGTAACACAGTATAACCCAGACACCTGGGCCACAACTGAAACACAACATTCAGTCAGGTCAGACAGGGAGTAGGTTAACTCTCTACTCCCTAGTAGTGCTTAGACATCTAGGCCACAAATGAAACACAACATTCAGTCAGGTCAGACAGGGAGTAGGGGTAACTCTCTACTCTCTACTAGTGGCTAGACATCTAGGCCACAACGGAAACACAACATTCAGTCAGGTCAGACAGGGAGTAGGGGGTAACTCTACTCTCTAGTAATGGTTAGACATCTAGGCCACAACGGAAATACAACGTTCAGTCAGGTCAGACAGGGAGTAGAGTAACTCCCCAGTTGATGTTACGGTTATGGGTAGACACCTAGGCCACAGCTGAAACAGAACTCATGAGTTCAGTATCTGGGGGGTGTTAAGGAACCAGGGTAAGGGTGTGTCACTGCTTCCGTATCTGGGGGGTTAAGGAACCAGAATATGGGTGTGTCACGCCTTCAGTATCTGAGGGGTTAAGGAACCAGGGTAAGGGTGTGTCACTACTTCAGTATCTGAGGGGCTAAGGAACCAGGGTAAGGGTGTGTCACTACTTCAGTATCTGAGGGGCTAAGGAACCAGGGTAAGGGTGTGTCACTCGTTCAGCATCTGAGGGGTTATGGAAGAAGGGTAAGGGTGTGTCACTGCTTCAGCATCTGGGGGGTTAAGGAACCAGAGTAAGGGTGTGTCACGCCTTCAGTATCTGAGGGGTTAAGGAACCAGGGTAAGGGTGTGTCACTGCTTCGGTATGGGAGTGTTTGAGGAACCAGGGTTAGAATGTGTCACTAATTCAGCATCTGAGGGGTTAGGGAACCAGGATAAGGCTGTGTCACTCCTTCAGTACCTGAGGGTTAAGGAATCAGGGTAAGCATGTGTCACTCCTTCGGTGTCTGAGGGCTTGTATGGTTAACCCTCTGGGAGTAGGAGTTGCTCTTCTGGTGCACAACAGTTTCAACTCAACACACCCAAAAGTAATACATGAGTAGTGCAGAACATCTCTCCAGAATGTACAACATTCAGTGAGGTGTGTCAATCCACCATGCATGAGATAGCTTTGCTGAGATTTGTTTATTTTACTTGAGGCAAAGTTAGTTTTCAACCATGTGATGTATATTTTATGGAGAACTTTACTTATTCAATCTGTAGTGGTACTATGTTGTCTGTAGAAAGTTCATGTGGTTGCTTCTGTCTTAAGACAAATACAAAGACAAACTTTGTTAACATCAAACTTGCATTGTGTACAGTTATTGTAACTTTCTGGTCAGTACCACATTACTTTCATATGTTTATGATGGTGTTGAAACAGCTGAGTTGGGTACTACTCCGTCAGTTACAAATTTCTCAGTATGTGTTATATATATTACTTTTCTTGCAAGAAGACAGACGTGATGCCAGTAAACAAGTACAATGCATACCAATATTTTTTAGAAGTGTAGAAATATCTTTAAACATTACCCTAGCAAATATATGGCTGGAAAGAAGTGAGGTAGCTTTTTGATGAAACAGGTGTTCGAATGGTAATATTTTCTTTAATAATTTTCCTGAAAACAAAGTGTAAATTGATAAATTATCCCTTGCCCTCGCGCCACATAAAAGTTCACATTTTACAGGTAGAACACTAGATATTCTTCTAAATACAATTACATAAGTTTGTATCACATCACCTTCAAATTATAAGATCGAACATATGTTTCTATAAAAGCTGTAAAATATTCTTTCTTTTTTTAACATTTTGCTGTCACTCTTTTGGGAAAGAAAGTCCTGCATAACAATGAATACGTATGCTTATTTTTATGATGTTTTACTCACCTTTAGACATTACTCATGAAAACTTACTATTCTTACAGGGCCAGATTTCCATATTGTATGTTGTAAATATGTGACTGCCATCACCAAAATGGATATACAGGACACCATTACAGAACTAGAACCTTAAAAAAAAATTTTAAGTGCAGAAACCTAACCAAAAAGAAATGGCTGAGAAAAAAATGTTCAGTTTTTACATTTGAAATGACAATAGATATACATAACATATTTGGAAGCAGTAATGCACATTACCCGCCAGTTTTTAAAATGAGAAGAAAAAAAAAAACAATGGGTAAAGTGATATTACAAAAAAAACCCCAAAACCCCCAGAATAAAAAAACAAAAGTATGATTTTTACGTAATTTAGCTAGAAATCATCGTACAATTACAGACTTTGACGAACATATGTAATTGGCACCATCAACGTCTGCTTCAACTCTCAACCCAGCGTCCAGGCGGAGACAGTGGACATAAAACCAACAATAGACACGCGGAGATTTGCTATGGTGTATGAAGTGGAGCTGAGGGGAATAATGGAAATGGCATTATCTAAAGCCAAAGAAACACTGCATGGGGTGTACATGTCTTCAAACGTAAGAAATCCAAAAAACAAAGAGAAACATTTAGAGTTATGTCCCCTGCCACCCACATGATAACAACAACCATGAAAAATGAACCTGGAGGGCTTGACATCGCGTTTAATTTCTTCACTGTTCATAATACATAGAAAACGTGTAATAATTTCGAAATTTGCTTTCCTAGTTGTGAATCAAATTAACACAGTAAAAACAAAAAAGGACATATTACTAACTTAATCGGTGAATGCCATGTTCCATTATGTTTGACACTATTATATTTGTTAGAAAAATATGTATATAAATACTCACTGAATTCAATTCAGGTCACTGTCTTTTATAGAATGGTTGGATTTCCGTGTATATGGAAGGGAATTCCAGTTTCTGGCAAGCTCTGAGCTGAATGAGAGGCTGAGGTTGTTCTATGCCGAAGTTCGTAACGTGAATGGCCATATGTACTCCAAGTCAACCTTTGTCGGCCTAAGGGCTGCTATCCTCAGGCACATAAGAGTGTCTCCTCATGATCGCAACATAAACATCCTCCAATATAAAAAGATTTTCACAGAGCAAACAATATACTTTTGTCCATGATCAGAAAGGTAAGAAAAGAAGGACTTGACAACACAAAACATCACGCCGCAATTCCATCACCTGAACTTGACATAATGCATGAAGTTTCGACTCAAATAACCCTCTTGGTTTATTTGGTAGGTTGGGTTTGATCCGACACTCGGTTTCGCTCGTCGTGGTAAGATGAACCAACGTGAACTTGCCGCTTCACCGTTCAGAGTTGCCACGAATGGAAATACAAACAAGTATATTGAAATGACACATTCCGAAATGACAAAAAATCCCTGTGGTGACCTGAAAGATGAAGTTGAGCCCAACAAGCGAATTTATGCCACCAACACACGGTTCTGCCGAGTATCCTCATTTGAAAAATATGTTTCACACATGAATCCCGATAACAATGCTTTCTTCCAGCAGCCAAAATCAACTGTTTCCCTGTCTGAAACTGTCTGGTATAACATCCGTCCGCTGGGCAAAAATTATCTTGCATTGTTCATGAAAGACATCAGTAAACATGCCGGTCTTGAGAACACATACACAAACCACTGCCTTCGTGCAACTGCCGTAACCTTGTTGTCTCTCTATGCACATATATACATTGTTGCCTTTTCCACATGCCAAACGAAAGTGTAACTACCAATAACTACTTCCAGTAGTCAGGGTCAGCTGACCAGTCCATGTTGTCAATAGGGGTGCTCATGGGTTTTAAGCGTTTCTTCCCATTAAAAAAATCTTGATGGTGAGAACGGCCCAAGGTGCCTACTACCACTAAGAATAATAGTAGAAATTGAATGAACTTCCTGCCTTGAAACAGTTGGTTTGCTGTCATTTTAAACCATTTTGAAATTAATTAAGTGGTGTCAGTGTTTGCATGCCACGGAGGGCTCTTGGTAGAGATACCTTGGAATGTGGATCGTTCCAACTACATTTATTGCAGGGTATATAGGTTGTTCATTTTCATATTTTGCACAAAGCAGACAAGATATTTTATTTTGTAATCGTTTTCATGTAATACAAGCCTCCTGTTATTTGAGGCCCATATTCCTTGCCATGATGGCAGAATAATACCACTTTGAGAAACTCCCCTACAGCAGTTCTAGATGCTACCATGGGAACCAGCTGAAACCACTGGCTGACGGCTTCACTGCTGTGCCCGTACTCGAGGTCAATGACTGCGACAGGAAAATGTGTGTGCATCTCTGGGTTTACTTTGTGGTTACAATGCTGACGCCGTCGGTTCCAAATGTATTCCTGTGCTTCAAATACTCAATAACACCCGGAAATTAGCAAACACGGGATGCTCATCTCCTAAATGTCTATGAATACAGAACCAAATTAGTCCACGATAGTTTGTACCTATGTGCAACTAATTACAAAAGTGAAAAAAGTTTGGCATTATGAAAAAAACACACTGAATACCATAATCACCCTACTATTTTACATTTTTTGAAGCAGCCCTACCATTAAACAGCTGTATTAAACAGCAATCACTTATTTATTACATTATGTCTTGAAGCATTATTATCTACATTTCTATCACATTAATAGCAAAAACGTATGATATTTGCCTGTCTGATTAGCGTTAAGTTCCCGCCCATTCACAATGGCTGACACCAACTTGAAATATCCAGTCGTCTTGAGCCCGTCCAAAAGAAATTACTGTCAATCATGCACTCATGTCCAACTTCAAATACACGGTACTGTCAATCCACCAAC
Organism: Haliotis asinina; assembly: GCF_037392515.1. Taxonomy (NCBI): domain Eukaryota; kingdom Metazoa; phylum Mollusca; class Gastropoda; order Lepetellida; family Haliotidae; genus Haliotis; species Haliotis asinina. The sequence continues at coordinate 10,161,509 of NC_090292.1, forward strand.
ATTTCATTTGCAGACACAGTCGTCCCCTCACCGGCCGAAACAATATTATTCTTCCATTCTGTTCAGTTACTCACAGTTACTGTCGAGTTCCACCCGCCTTCACCATGCCCCGCATAGGGCACGGAAGGTCGTCAGTGGAACGAAAGAGCATGCGTTATATTGGTCATTGCAAAATGTAGAAAATTACTGTTTTAAAAAAGCATATTCACTAAAATTGAATAAACGGTCTAAACTTTCATCACCTGAAGCTTCACACTTCACAATTTGAGGTCATATCCGCCATGACACGCGGTTATAGAAATGAGCAACGCTACAAGTAAAAAAAAACTGCAGAACACTAACATCAGTAGTCTTATGCCAATAAGTGTACAGTGAGTACACGGTACCGGCCACTCTCATCACATTTCTTTCTCAAAGTGGTTCTGTCATTCAAAAGTAGTATGGTGTTACAATTGCCGGCAATCGTTTGTAGTTCAAACATGGCAGAAAGTTCGTTAACCAAAGTCACTGCACTAATCACGTCACATTTTAAAAATGTGCACTGTTTGAAGTACGTGTTACCCCACCAAACGCTAACACTATTGTAATCATCATTACAAGTTGTATGTTGCACACGTAGTAGTTGACCGTCCTAATTCACAGTTGACCACTTATGTTTCATGTCACGTTACCCTTTGCGCCATTATTCAGGGCACCCGTCCGCAAATATGTAACAGAACGTTAACAGTTTAAATTCTGTTTAATTTTTACGTATTATGAACCTGGTACACTGACCTGGCAATCTGAAATAATTTCACCATTAGGCCTCACACAAATCACACAACCAGGATGCATTCTGTAACCAAACAAGACACCCGTGAAAACATTACTTACCCCAACTGTGGAAAGTTCAGAATGGAGCTAAAAAGTCCAATTCTAACGCGGGCTGTTTGTCTATTGGTCAGTTGATGAGCAATCAACCAATCCAAATGGTCGTTGTCATGTTTCCGCCACGTGTTCAGCTAATTAGTATGCGCTAGTCCACCCATCACCTTCACGCCCACCCGGGGACGTCAGGGGCAGCACACTCCATTCTCACCTCGCTTCCTATCGCGCTCGCACATGGTCAAAGGGCAGACAACTTTGGCCATACTTTCAGGCCCACATACTGGAAAAGACAACAACACTGGATGGGCTTCTATTTCCCTTTAAGGTAAGTGCAGGCAGGGTATATTTTCGCTGTCAGCACCACATGAAATAACACGCAACGTGTTGTATTCACTTTACAAGTACATTACGTCAAAGTGAACAAATAGTCTCAACTTTAATCATTTAAAACAGCCTCTGCCTCTCCCAGCCACATGAGCTGACATTCTCGGCACAGCGTGCTACAATAACCTTAATATGGAAACGTGAGGAACGACAGAATACAGGTTATCTGTTTATCGAGAGATGTGTAGAGCGTGGAAACTCATGTTAGTCGAACCATGCGACTAACGGTTTGATTGTTCGTTTTCTTTACAGTGTGTTGACACTGTTGGTAAACATACGACCAAAGCGGAAGTTAGCTGTCATGTTTCCGCCAGTCAATTTATCTTTTGGAATTAGTGTAGATATTGATACATATAAGTTCACATGAAACCACTCAATCATTGAATCATTCCCAAAAGCTTCAATTCAACAAACCTAATAATGAAATAATATATATGTACTAAAACATTTAGGCAGCATAGCACATCAGGTTGCATTGCCCATCCATGTCAGGATACAGTTAGTTTGTGAGTGTTGGGCTATACCAGGCGATCAGATCAGAAATGTGTGACGCATTACCCAAAGTACCCCCGCCCTTTCCCTTCAACCCTGCGTATATCTTATCATTATACTTCAGTTTATGTTTTCTGATTCTTTGTACACGTGTATGTACAGAAATGTTACAACGGTACGTAAACGTAAGCAAGTGATGTTGCACTGGTCTATACGGGTAGCTTAGTGGTTTAACTGTTCTCTTTTCACGCCAAATGTCGGGTTTCCATTGTCAACATGGTTAAAGCCATTACTAGCGTTCCCCGCCGTCATATTGCTGGAATAATGCTAACGTTCGTTCGTTCACAAAAATTCCCCTCTTTTTCAAATCATTCCCTGCCTCAGAGCCGCTTTGCAGTGTCGTCTCTGCAGCAGATATTTTACCAGTGGTCAGAAAAGTTTGATGAAACTAATTCTTCTTTTGAGAGCAGAACCAAAATAAGTCATAACACGCCACATGTTTCGCCATTCGCCACCAATTTAAACATGACTTTGAATATTGTGCACTCTTTGTGAAGTTGACTGACCTACATGGAAGCGCGTTGAACCCCAACCTGAACGTCCTGGGTTCCAAACGTTCAAGACATGTTGCTGAAAGTATTGCTGTATAGACATATTAAGCCACAGAGAAAATGTTTCTGTGCCTTTATACAATTCGGTGATGAGTATAGTTTATGGAAAAGTAAACCCGTGGAAATTACCACTTACTTTCCATCAGACTTGAAGGCACGTCGTTAGTATGAGTTTCCGTGAACGGCTAGCTTTTAGATATTTGTAGGGCGCTTCAGTTACTTAGCGCTACCTCTGTTAACCCAGAGGAGGAAATGTAATAAGACACAATCAAACGAGCGTTTGAGCTATCACAGTAAAATTTGCTTTGCATAGAAATGAGCGATATATCTCTATGACCTAAGGGTCTCTAAGGGTCACTATCAGATTTTACGTACTGGTGTAATAATGCTTGAACGCCAAACATCTGCACAAGTACTGTTATCATAGCAATATGAAAACAGTCTGTTTGGAATCATTAGATGTCACCCATGGGCTAGGCTGCACCTGAATTATTATGCTGTCACTATCTTTTGTGCATCAGTATAACTTGTTTATTATTTACATTGGTATTATGGTATACCATGCTGACAGTCTTATTATGTATTTGGTTAACAGAATAATATTTCATAACAACATGACCGTAATATCAGTTTAAGGATTTGTGTTATTTATTTTCAGGATATAATCATAACATAAATATGTTTTTTTTATCTATATATGATCAGTCTCATGCCATACATTGGGACATGTTGGTGGAGTGGCCAGTTGGTGAATATAGTCGCTACTCACGCCAGATACAACAGGTTCGGTTCCATTTATGGACAAAGTGCAAGAAACATTTCGTGCACTCCCTGTCGGATCATTAACGGAACATTGCTAAACGCCGAATAAAACTAAACTATCTCATTTTATAACCTGGACAATCTCAGGTTATACATACTTAAGCTAAGCTACATACTTAAACTAAATATGTGACCCGTGAAGGTAGAATAGAATAGACCTTCAGCAACCCATGCTTGCCATAAACGGCGACTATGCTTGTCGTAACATTCGACTAACGGGATCGGGTGGTCAGGCTCACTGACTTGGTTGACACATGTCATCGGTCTCCAAATGCGCAGATCGATGCTCATGTTGTTCATTACTGGATTGTCTTGTCCAGACCCGATTATTTACATACCGCCGCCGTTTAGCTGGCATATTGCTGAGTGCGGCGTAAACTAAACTCACTCACTCACTAATAACTTTGTCTACATGACTTCGCTCAAGAAGAATATGATGAAGACCCAAAACCTTGTCTGGTCAGTTTATATCTGACGACACCCATTTAAAGTGCGGGTCAGACCTTGGATAAGCGCCATCAGATGTGCGACCATCAGTTGACTGATATTGTGTGACCAGATTTTAGTTTTTCGAATTCTTACAATTATTGCCCTTGCACCTTGTTTACCTGTGGTCATTTCTGGCGGATTAAAACCAACAAAGCCCATCTTCAAGGGAAGGAACAGAGGTTTTTTGCTTACAGAATGTAGTGTGGAACACATATATATCCATGGGGGTGTCTAGAAGTCTGGCGACAGAGAGTTGGAACATTTTCCCAACCCGTCAAGCGAGCCACATGGCATGTCCCCGTTATTACGCTACCAGGTGGGGGACAGACAGTAGGCAGGTGTGTGGATTTGTACTTCATGACGCTCTTGATGACATGTGGAGACACTGAAAGGAACCCTGGTCCGCCCAGACGATGCCCACCATCTAGTCAACCAGGTATACAGACTAGATTGTCAAGTCAGAATGTTTCCTGTGAACTAGATAACCCTACAACAATGGCAGACCTCGGTGTATCGCTAAAGGCCATCCAAGATTCTATCAGCTCCCTTAATAGGAAATTTGATCATTTTACAAGTGAGTTTATTGAGAAACTCAATGTCTTGAAAAATGAAAACACTAATCTAACTGAGAGAACTGGGTTTTTTTGGAGAAGATTGACACACTTTAAGCTCATTCAAGACGCAACAACCTGATCTTCTATGGATTGACAGAGAACAAGGGTGAAACATGGGAACAAACAGAGTCTAAAGTGAGATCTTTCTGTAAAGATAAAGAAATTATTGAAGATATTGTCACAGTTCCAATCGAGAGGGCACATAGATTGAATGCTAAAGGAAGCAGCAGACCAATTATTGTTAAATTTGCAAAATATAAAGACAAACAAACAGACGTAAAATCATCCAGACAAATTCTTAAGGGTGACACGCAATATCGTGTGTCCGAATATCTCACTGAGAGGGTACAGTGGGTGAGGTCGCAACTTTTCCCAGCAAAGGCCAGAAGTGAAGGAAAGTTTTCATTTCTCAGTTATGACAAACTTATCACTGAAGGGACAGTGTATGCCAACGATGATTCCAGCAGAGAAATCAAGCAAGTCGGCCAGAGAAACGAGTTCCCCCAGCAGCCAAGTCACATGGGACATGCCTGTCAGACTGTCTGTCAGTTAGTGAACCCAGGTATGTAATACAGCTGATAATGTCCGTCCGTCCGTCGGTCCATCCGTCGGTGATGATGTTTATGTCCATTTCTGGTGTTAACACGTATTCCAGACAAATAGCAAGACTTTGGTATTATCCGTAGTCACGCTTTAATCTAGTCACGCTTTAATCCTAACATTAAGCCGAGAGAGAGAGAGAGAGAGAGAGACAGACAGAGAGAGAGACAGAGAGACACAGAGAGAGAGAGAGCCTGCGGCTATGATACAATGTATATAATGTACAACAGTGTTTGACGTCACTGGTTGCTAAACGTCCGTTCAGCCTTCCGAGCCAGTGCGCTACGAGGTTTATTCACCTCTTACTTTAATACATGTTTACAATCTAACAATCACTATGCAACAACTTCTTTCAATGTAACTCGCATACAGCCGAGGACTTGTCAGACAGTACCAGTTGAAATAATATAATAATATGAAAAGTATATTCTTCACATTAAAATATATGTACACGTTTTCAGAATGATAATACTATGGGTCTTTCTGGCAGGGGCATCTGTTTCCTATGAACATAGAATGGTTTACCAAAGTTCAGCCATTGCATCAACCACTGTTTAACGTATCTCCGTCACTATCAAACACTGGTGTATACGAGGTCAGTCACACTATCAACCACTGGCTTGTGAAAGCTCACTCTATCAAACACTGACTTGTGAAAGGTCTGTCCAACTATCAGCCACTAGATTATACAATCTCAGTCACACTATCAACCACTGGTTTGTAGAAGCTCACTCTATCAAACACTGACTTGTGGAAGGTCTGTCCCACTGTCAGCCACTAGATTATACAAGTTCAGACACAGTAATTCAGTATTTCCACAATAAAAACTTCCCATCCTATCTCAAAGAACTCATTTCCCCTTACTCACCCCAGCGGAATATCAGATCATCCAGTGACTCTCTCTTGACTCAACCAAAATCACTAAATGCACTATTCAAACGTGCCTTCTCATTCGATAATCCACAACTCTGGAATTCGCTTCCCCCCAACCTCAGAAATACACCCACTAAAGACGCCTTTAATTCACAGTTTGAGACTTACCTATTTCTACCTGTGGACCAGTAGATAACCATTCGCTGTTTTATGTACATATGTTCCAGATTTATCAGTGTATTAGCGCCAATGAGCATCTGTAAGGTGGACATTAGGCGCTTTACAAATGTGTTATTGTTTATACTTTAAACTTAAATGAATGAATCTCGATTTGTTTCATTAAGCGATTTATTATCATTATTATTATTTTACTTTAAAGTTAAATGAATGAATTTCCGTTTGTTTCAAAATCATAATAACGGCGACGTACTTATTAAGTCTTAGCACTAGAGAATAAAACTAGAACTCTACATTTCCCAATGCAAGCACGATTACACATTCAGATAAATGCAGTGAAATGCACCTACTGAATGTAAGTCTCAGACAGAGTCATTTATGTATTGCCCATGGTTTTTCATTTGTCAAAGTAACAAAACGCGTCACCGCTCAACACAAATGGCTCTGTACTAAGCTAAGCGGAGTTACGCCCCTTTCTTTGTGCTTTGCAGTCGTCTTTTGAAAACGTGATGAAAACTCGCTTTCTGTCACCTAGTCAAGATCTTTTTCATTTCGAATACCAAACCTGTAGTTGATAGTGTGAGTGAATGAGTGAGTGATTTATTTCTTCAACAAGGGTCTGTCTTCACATATCATTTATGTTTTTTATGCAGTGTGGGTGAGTATGGTTTTACACTGCTGTTAGCAATATTCCAGCAATATCACGGCCGGGGGACACCAGAGATGGATTCCAGACAGTGTACCCATGTGAGGAATCGAATCCAGGTCTTGTGCGCGACGAGCGAACGCTTCAGCCACTAGGCTACCCAACCGTCCCAATTTACCCGATGCCCTGTGGCCTGTGGCCAGTGAGTAACACTCCATCTACACCATGGAGTAACCATTTCACGATCCCGTGCATTTAAGACAGCTGTTGACAAATCAGTGGTTAATGCGTGTCCACTCATTAAGAGTTCTATCGTCTGTACTGTTTGTATTCCTCCATTTACACCCCATGAGCGGTTGGAAGTTGATAAATGTATCTTTCTTACAAAACGTGTTATCACTCTTACATTTAGAAGAACAATATACCAGGGGAGCGGTTGGAAGTTGATAAATGTCTCTTTCTTACAAAACGTGTTATCACTTTTACATTTAGAAGAACAATATACCAGGGGAACAGTTGGAAATCGATGAATGTTTCTCACTGACAAAACGTGTTATCACTTTTACATTTAGAAGAACAATATACCAGGGGAGCGGTTGGAAGTTGATAAATGTCTCTTTCTTACAAAACGTGTTATCACTTTTACATTTAGAAGAACAATATACCAGGGGAACAGTTGGAAATCGATGAATGTTTCTCTCAGACAAAACGTGTTATCACTTTTACATTTAGAAGAACAATATACCAGGGGAGCGGTTGGAAGTTGATAAATGTCTCTTTCTTACAAAACGTGTTATCACTTTTACATTTAGAAGAACAATATACCAGGGGAGCGGTTGGAAGTTGATAAATGTATCTTTCTTACAAAACGTGTTATCACTCTTACATTTAGAAGAACAATATACCAGGGGAGCGGTTGGAAGTTGATAAATGTCTCTTTCTTACAAAACGTGTTATCACTTTTACATTTAGAAGAACAATATACCAGGGGAACAGTTGGAAATCGATGAATGTTTCTCACTGACAAAACGTGTTATCACTTTTACATTTAGAAGAACAATATACCAGGGGAGCGGTTGGAAGTTGATAAATGTCTCTTTCTTACAAAACGTGTTATCACTTTTACATTTAGAACAATATACCAGGGGAACAGTTGGAAATCGATGAATGTTTCTCTCAGACAAAACGTGTTATCACTTTTACATTTAGAAGAACAATATACCAGGGGAGCGGTTGGAAGTTGATAAATGTCTCTTTCTTACAAAACGTGTTATCACTTTTACATTTAGAAGAACAATATACCAGGGGAACAGTTGGAAATCGATGAATGTTTCTCACTGACAAAACGTGTTATCACTTTTACATTTAGAAGAACAATATACCAGGGGAACAGTTGGAAATCGATGAATGTTTCTCACTGACAAAACGTGTTATCACTTTTACACTTAGAAGAACAAGCTTGGCATCTATAGTAACAATGCTGATATTGGTGCTGATATAAGGTCAAGTAGAGTATCATGACTTGCATCAATAATTGATACTTATGTCCATATACAATAGATGCTTATCCAATGAAGACCTTGGTTACTGGAGTTGAGAGCTAGGTAATGGAACAGACTGTTGTGCCGGGATCCAGGCACCCTATTCAAAGACCTGTTCACCATGTCAGTAGCATAGCAGATACTCCAGAGGTCAGTCATAGTATCCAGTTCAGAAGCGACAGTTATCTGGTGAAACTTGACAGAGAATTAAAAGTTATCAAACACTTTCTTCTGCACCTGCCTAAACAGCTTAAAGGCAATATGGCGATCAAGGTATAGCTTTAAAATACACAATGACATATAGACGTGTAACACTGTATATTATTTATTATACGTCCTCAGTAAAGTATATATTCAGAGTTGTGTTGGGCCGAGTCCGATTCATTATTGGAACACTCACTCTCAGAATGGGGTACTTAATTTCCAGCACACAAAGACAATTATCCAGTCCACTTACACAAGACAGCTTCCACAAATCGGTAGTCGGGCAACTCGAAGACTGGATCAAATACTTTATGTTCCCCTCTGACACGTGTAAATTAGCATGGCGACCACGGTCAATGGCTTTGAAAACATTGTGCAATTTAGAAAGGGTGAGAGCTATATTTAGAGTGATACTTTCACAGTAAAATACAGATGCTAGTACTTTTGTTATAGAGAACTTCACTGGGAATGTGTTAGCACACATGTAGCATATGTAATTGTTGTAAATCCTGTAACAAAGCCAGATACCAGTGAATGCAACTAGGGTGCAAGGAGGACCTTGTTTAGTGGAGTTGTCAGCTAGGTATTGGAACAGAGAGTTGTACCAGGAGGCAGCCACCCTATTCAAAAACCTATTCACCATGCCAGTAGCATTGCAGATGCTCCTGAGGTCAGTCATAGGTCTGTGCCGGTGTCATGGTATCTAGTTCAGTGGTCAAGTAAATCAGATAAAGGTGATGGAGCACAAACTGTCCAGATTGCAGTATAGTCCAGATTACAGCAGCTAGTCAGGGCTCCAAGGAGCAAAATAAGAAGAAAATAGCAAGTCACGTTTATGGTTACGGTCAAGCAGGGACTGAGGTCGGCAAGTCATTGGTCTGGTATCCCTGCAGCCAGACAAGGGTCCAAATAGCAAGATCCGAGTGGCAGGTGGCGATGTAGCTCAGTTGTAGACCGTGGTAGCTGGATCAGCAGTCCATCCAGAAATTCACACAAGCTAGATCAGGTGCCCATAAACGGAGGTCAAAGATGAAGAACACTGTGTCTCACTTGTCAAAAAGCGTTCTTCCATATAGAAATAACAACTATCGATCTTTGATTGTCTGTCTTATAGACTATACGTTTTAATTCTTTCAGATTATAGAGAAACCCCAAAAGAAGAAGCCACAACAGGGCCCATTCTATCAATTGTTTAAGTTACACCCAGAAGGCGGTGGCTCGTGGGTCAGTCTGGTGAAATAACAACTTTTTGACCATGCTATTGTGCTTGAGTATATCACCACGGTGTATACATCGATGGAAGAAACTAATCTAAAAATTACACCTCTTGGCAGGATGGATTGGACTGTGTTTTCTAGGATACAGACATAGAATTACAGTTGAAAGGTACCGAGGTTTGGACATGTAAACAGTTTGGGCAAAATGTGTGACGCCACATTGAAACATATCTTCGCACTGGGGAAACATAAAATGGTTGCCTTAACTAATTAGAACCCGTCGTGGTCTCGCCCTATAGGTTCATTCAGTTGGCTTGGGGTTGGCAGTTGGCCTGTGCCGGGATTTAAAAAAACCGTTTTAGTTTAGTACGTCTGTTTTTATTTCAGAGCTCAGTCCAATTTACTAGCATCTTGCTTAAATTATAAGATATTTAGTGACATTGGTGGTGTTACAGTCGCATCGTGACTGAAGCAAGATATACATGCTACACAGAGCTTGATTACAAACACCTCTGTTGACAAATGACAGCAACATTACAAATACAACCACAACACTGTAGAATGAATGAATATTGAACCAGCAATTTTCCAACTACTTGCTGCGAGGTGCAGTTTATGTCAATTTCTCATTAAAAAAACAAATCATAAAACACTGCATCAAAGACCGTAAAAATTGACAATTTTTTCTAACAATTATTTCTTGATTCATCAAGTCTGTCCAGAGTCTACTACTTATGGAGAAGTCTGTGAGACGACTATGAGCATGTCTAGGGTGTCATGCAAAACGTTGCTTTTAAATGCTTTGTTGGAGTACAGCCATGTGCAGTCTTGGAAGAATTCCATCCTACAAACCACTCCTTTTGTGACAAGACACCGTGTTATGGGCTGAGTGTTGAGGGGCCAATGGTCCTGAGCTAATAAGGATCCTTACTAGCCTGAATGTGTTCGGATAAGTTGAACCGTCCCTACTGGATATTAATTTTATGCAATAAAATACAATAATCAAGTATGAGAAATCGAACACCACTGCTGGTTTGATGCCTTTTAGGCATGGAGTCCTAATTTGGATGTGTAAATTGTTTTGTCAGGTTGAAAGGTATGTCCCGAGGAGTTTCAAACATCCAGTCTTCACCAATTTCACGTGGCAACCGTTGGTTTAATAAGGAGGAATACATCTCAACGACGGTGTAACTTGTATACTGACGGCGACGTTCAACTTCCAGCTAAAATGAGAACAAGCAAACAAGATGTCAGGTGAATAACCACCATCTACTGAAGCGAGTACAAGCGTTAACCCTCCACCCCACGCAATACTTAAGACCAATATTTAGAATTGGATTTTGAACAGTGTCTGAGAGTTAAGATGATGGTTAAATATTTAAATCACACAAAAGTGTCCTGGGGTTATTATAGATCATTATACCAACAATATCTCGGTGAGATATATCGCTGACAATCTGGAGTCAGTCACAAACCATGTATGAGCACAAATGAATATACAGCTTAGTCAAATCATTTCCACTCACCTTTACACAGAACCAGTTCGATTTCATCCCCATATATGGCTTCATTTGTATCTCCATTTTACGTATACCTCCAAGATCCTTGCTTCTACTGAACTGTAAATAGATACGAAAACATGCTTTCTATACCCATGAGAAACTTCTGCTAAAAGCAGAGTCGACTGTGCAGTTGCTAAAAGCAGAGTCGATTCTTCACTTGGTAAAAACAATTGTCAATTGTGCAGTTGCTAAAAGCAGAGTCGACTGTGCAGTTGCTAAAAGCAGAGTCGATTGTGCAGTTGCTAAAAGCAGAGTCGATTCTTCACTTGGTAAAAACAATTGTCAATTGTGCAGTTGCTAAAAGCAGAGTCGATTGTGCAGTTGCTAAAAGCAGAGTCGATTCTGTACTTGGAAAAAGCAGAGTCAATTGTGCAGTCGGTTACACCAGGTGTTACAATGAGCGCGGTTTTGTCAACTGTTCGCCTGAAATAACTGAAAAGAGTTTTTACTTTTAAAAACAGATATCTCCCTCTTCCCCACATTCGACTTTGAGGCCTGAAACAATCCATTTGATTCGTTCCCTTTTAAAATAGCTAAGTTTGTAAATAGGAAAAATAAAAAGATAGTATTCTTGGTACTAAGTCTACAAAATTTTGGAAGGATGGATGAAATGGTTTTAGAGTTATGCTTCAAACACAAATCCTATCCTTAAAAACACAAGTCCACTTTTATTGTCATTGAAACTGAAAAAAAATATAAAAAATACCCCAAAAACAGAGCCATGAAAAACTTTAAGTTTTACAAAATATTTTATTTTGATATGAATTCTGCCGTTGTTGCAACAAAAATAAACCCAAAAACAAAGGAATCGTCAACTTGGCACACTGCATATAGAGACAGATGGCGTAGTGCTCACAATGACAATAACCAACACATATGCATATCTTTTGAAGACACAGCACGAATATTGTCATTTTTTCAGTTAAAAAGTATAAATAAAAAAGTATTTGTTGAGAAAATGCTCAAAAAACGCCAGACGTATATACGTTTCAGGCAGATGGTGTAATTAGTCATTTCATAAAATGATCACAATTTCACCAAACTAGAGACTATGGGCAGCGAGCAAATTTAGTTTTACTCCGCTCTCAGCAATATTCCATCGCTGTTAGCCAATGTACTAAGAATGGTGGCCAAACTTTTGCTGATAGCGACCTGTAGTTATTCCATTTCCACATTGTTTGTTAATTGACAGTCTTCTCTTTAACACGCTCTCAAACAAGTATGAAGTACAATGCGATAATCTGTCCTTCGACAACAAGATTTTATACCGTGTGAATATGGCAACCTACCCGAAAGGTATCCACATATTCGGAGGCCATCTCAGGACCTTCATGATTCAGATACAACTCTTCTGAATCGCTGACACCGTGTAGTATGAGATACACGTAGGAGGCGGTGCCACTGTCACTTTTTCTCCCAGTTTCTGTCACAACCTTATACTCCACGGAAGACACAGCTTCTGGAACACACAATGTCATTATTGCAGTATTTCAGTGTTATTGGTGACCGTGTTAATTGGTTCATTGTTGTTTTACGTCGCACTCAGCAATATCCCACCTATATGGCACTGGTAGCCTATTTAAACAGTGTTACGGTTAAGAATTTACCGTGACAACAATGTAACATTTACTATTCAAAACACTAAACATTGTGACCCAATAATAATTAATACTGAATTAATAACAATATATACAGGAAATACACACTCGTAACAGTCAGCAGTATCCCAGATATATGGCACTCGTAGCCAATTTTATATTGGATTCCCTCTAATTGTCAGACATCTTTTAAGAGGAATGCTAGGTTTGATAACTCTAAATGTGATATTCTAGATATTTTACTGTCCTTATATATTTCATATTTTAGATTGATGTCATGCCAGTGATCAGTGCCAAGCATATCAGCAAGCCTGCCAACCTGTTAGTCACAATGTTGTTATTATAAATCCTGAAAAGTTACTCCTGATCAAGGAACGGTGGTGTAGGATAGTGATTAACGCGGAAGACCTGGATAAACCGCAGGGGTGGTGGAGATTTATGGACATCCTGTAAGGGTGGTGGAGATTTATGGACATCCTGTAAGGGTGGTGGAGATTTATGGACATCCTGTAAGGGTGGTGGGGAATTATGGTCATCCTGTAAGGGTGGTGGTGATTTATGGATGTCCTCTGATTAAGTTGGGAATTGATGGACATCCTGTTAGGGATGTGGGGATTCATGCATATCCTGTTTGTAGCGCGGAGATCCTGTCGGGTAGGTGGAGATTTATGGACATCTCGTGAGGGTGGTGGGGATGATTCATGTTTATTGCCATACTGTGCAGCTGATTGGTTGATGTCCAGAGTACCTGTTCCAGATTTGTCGATGTCACGTGAGGGTGGTGAAGGGTTTTCGGCGCCTTGTGCCGATGGTGGAATATGGTTAACGTTCTGCATCAGTGGTGTAGACTGGTCGATGTCACGTGAGGGTGATGAAGGGTTCTCGATATCTTGTGCCGATGGTGGAATATGGTTAATATTCTGCATCAGTGGTGTAGATTTGTCGATGACGTCCTGTATGGATAATGGGGATGAGGATGTTACACTGCCACCCCTGTCAGTGTCACTAGTCCTCCCAGTCGTCCCCATTACTGTTGATGCAAGAAAGGACATATTCGGTATTCGCTCATGGTTGTGTTTTTATGTACTTTAAACAGTTTATTAATGGGAATAGTGTCAAAATATTGTTTCAAGGTTTTCAAAAAGGAAATTGTTAATCGCTCTGACACGCGGAATATTCTGAAAATCTTAAGTCTGGCGACTTTGACAAAGCAAACTCGACCATTCCACAAAATTAACGGCGACAATCCCAGGCTTGTGCTCACAGACAAGCAAATGCTTAGTGAAGCACCCCCTGAATATACATCTCTATTGAATGAGCCCCGATTTGAAACTATTGGAGCAATAAAGGGATTCTCCTATACAGAACCTGGCCCAGCTGGAAGCTGCTTTATACAGGGAATGGCGTAGACTGTCCTGACATAGGATCAGGAGGCTGACACGGGATATGAAGAGGAGAGTGCTGGCTGTCATACGGTCACATGGAGGTTACATTCGGATTTGACCTTGTTTTTCTGTTAAAATATCTCTAGATCTTTTACTACAAATAGCAATTATCATAAAAAGTCAACGTGGATTCCAATAATTTTGTCGTTCTATTTGGAGTCCAAGGATCATACGGGTCAGAAAAGCATATTGTATTGCATCATGGACCCTCTAAACTCTAACATATCACAGAGGAGGTGTGGTAGCCTAGTGGGTAAAGCAATCGCACGTCACGCCGAAGACCCGGGTTCGATTCCCAGCATGGATACAATGTGTCCACCACCGTGATATTGCTGTAAAATTACTACAAGAAGCAAAAACATTCTAACAGATAGCCATTCAACAACTTACCACATTTAAGAACATAACCGCCAGTATGAGGTTGCCCGCCATGCTGTACCTTGTTCACAACAACTTCTTCCTCAGTCCCATCATCTGCGTAACGGACACATTTTGAACAGTGAGGATCACGGGCGCACTTGGCAAAACAGCGAAGTCTTGATGATGACGGGGCAAAGACGACTCTGTCCTTGTCCTCCGTCTTTGCTGGTCTGATATTCTTTCCAAAACTGATGACAATACCATCGTTTACGTGTGCACCTAGTGTGTTACAGCACAGCAGCAAACACTGACACAGCACACATACGATGGCGCTGAACAGCATCTTCTCTGAGACAGTCATGGAGCACTGAAAATACTTTGAGAACCATCACTGTCTTATACGTATTCTTTGTTTAATTACATTCATTGACATTCGATGAAGACATTGTTGTACTGAAAACCTATACTTTGTTATGTATTACTCTTGCATAAAACCTAAAGCAAACAATATAAACGATCTCTCTACTTTCATACAGTCATTTATCACTTTCTTGGCTCTGAGTAGATATTTAAGTCAGTTGGAGATGTTACGGTGAAACGAACGTATCGAAATGACATATACCATTCGGCTCTAAAGAAGAGTCATCTTATAAAAGATAAGCGGTAATCCACACATGATGTTCCTCATACAGACACTGGAAATAGCCTCCAAACAAGTATTATCTCGTCATTAACTTGGCAAACAAATAAAAGGCACCATAAAGCAATAATAGTTTGAATTTATTATTCGTTTTCCAACTTCATGCTGTTCCTGACAAAAATAAGATTTTTTTGCATCCATATAGTTACATATGGAGACAGTTTAGAAAGTGCACGAAATAGTCCATCAAACCTAAATAATATGGCGTGCATCTGTCACGGTAGGAAGGCTGACCATTCCATATTATGCACTTAGAAAAATATTTTAAGTGTCAGGCAGTACATTTTGCCCATATAGGTTGTCTGATAGGCAATATTCCAGAAAGGAAATGTATAAACTGCATGTACGTCCTATTGGAAAACAAGCATTTTATTTTCCTCGATAAAGTTACCTTCTGTTGAAACGTGAAAATCAGAAATGAGTGTTAGCATAACTGTCAGTTTTGACAAGAGTTACCTAAGGTAAATACAGTTGTATAAGCACAATAAGAATAGTTATTTTGCTTCATAAAACAGTACCATCCTATCATTAACAATATTTCCCTTAATTGTAAATACAAATGATCATGACATCCCTAATTCAGCTAAATATGGATGGGTCTTCCCAATTATTTCAGTCTAACATTTCCACAGCATAACATCTTAGTTTTGAAATACGCTGACTTTTTGTTCTGGGTATATGGAAGTCGCCTCGTAAGGCAAGCACAAATTGTTGAAGAGTGAAGACTGTGTCCTACCTAGATCATCTGAGTGACTTTGTGTGTGTGAGTGAGTGTGTGTGTGTGAGGGTGTGTGCGTGAGAGAGAGAGAGAGAGAGAGAGAGAGTGAGTAAGTGAAAATGAGAGTGATTCAGTGAGTGAGTGAGTGAGTGAGTGCGAGAGTGAATGAGTGAGTGGGCATGTCAGCCATATATAGCTGCTAACCAAAAGTCAGTTTAATCCTTTAAAACACATTTAAAGTTAAATAGTGATTATACAAAGTTTTCGTAAAAAGTTTATATCTGAGTTTACACAGTGATACATTATGCATTGTACGATTATGAAATCTGTCTGCAAAACACAACAAAAGACGTAGTGTTATGTAATAATCAATGGACATTTATAAAATAAAATGAGTTAAAGCAGCTATTAATGTATAGAATATTTCAATAATTGATAGAGCGTGTGTTTGAAAAATGTATCACACACAGAAACCGACGATAGCTCCTCTATGTCACCTTCACCTATTTGACACTTGGCAAATATACTTTAGTATTTCTTTATGGTGACCACGTCGATGGACAACTGTCTGGCAGCCGATCCCGTTAGCCCCCTCTTATGACAAGCATGCGTTACTATGGACATGAGACTAGATATCCAAAGCTCTCTTAGAGCTAACTTAGTCGTATGTGCCATACATCAACATGATCTTACGACTATCTTAGTGCTAAGAAAGCTTCGAGAATCTGCTCCGTTCCTCAAACGATCGAATCCCTGGGAAGATCGTATCTGCCATACTGTAAGATAGACCTACGACAGTCATAGCGTTTCGGTCGCTTTGAGGAACGGGGCGCTGTTCCAAATGTTGATCAGAACTTTTTCAAGTTCCTGTTGGTTACCTGGAGGTGACACCAGCTGTCTCAAATGGCGGTCAAGGTGATCCCAAAGGTGTTCAATGGGGTTCATGTCTGGAGAGTTGGCTGGTCATGGCAAGACAGTGACGTTAGCGTTCTCGAGGTAGTCTCTTGTAAGTCTGGCAACATGAGGTCTTGCATTGTCATGTTGCAATATCGATCCTCTTGGCTGTCGTTGGGGGAAAGGAACAACGACGGGTCTCAGTACCTCATCAATGTATCGCTGGGCAGTCAGATTACCTCGCAATACGATCAGCTGGGTCGTTGTTTGGCCACAGATCCCGCCCCAAACCATCATGCCTCCACCTCCAAACGGATGAACCTCTCTAATGCAGTTTGGCGCGAGACGTTCGCCTCTTCGTCGATAAACTCGAACTCGGCCATCATTCCTGAAGAGACAAAACCTGCTCTCGTCTGTGAACAGCACTCTCGACTAATCACGTCGCTGCCACCGACGTACTGTACATGCTGATCGCACTCTGCGTTGACGGTGTAAAAGGGTCAGGGCCATTCCATGGAAGGGGCGGTAAGCTCGTAAACCAGCTGCACGAAGTCGTCAAAGTGCTGTTCGGGGACTGATGACATGGCCGAGTGCCGTCGCCGCTGTTGACGTCGCCGTGACGAATCGGTTCCGGAGATGTATCTGCCGGATGTAGCGATCTTCAGCCGCAGTGGTAACCCTCGGTCTTCCCGATTTTGGTCTGTCTTTTGTCTGGCCTGTCTGCTGGTACCGTATCAGCAACTTCCTGATGGTGGTTTGGCTGCAGTTGAAGGTTCTGGCAATTTGGCGGTGAGAAGCCCCCATAGTGGACATATCGATGGCTTGGTCACGATTCTCTTGTCTTCGTCTTGGCATACTGTTGGTGTTTTTTCGTCTACTGAATGTCTGCTCTTTCCAACAGGAGTATTTATGCAACCGTACTGCACGTGCATCACGAGCAATGCCTCAAAAGGTCGTTTTGCATGTGCTTGCAAATGCATAATTCAATTTTCTGCGTTTGAGGCAATGTTTTCTGTTTACGAAAGCTGTGCGATAGTCCAATAATTCCTGCTAAGAATCAAACCCGGATCAGCCCTTATAACAATTTTTATGGAAACATTAGGGTGAAACCTTTCTTTTGCCTGGCAGTTTAGTTAACCGTGTTGTTTACATCGGCTAAATGACATTGGTCATTCAACCGAACGCTGCGTTCATCGTGCCGTCAAGAACCAAGGACAAGAGGAAGTATATGGTGCTTAGGATTTAAACATTCTAGACTATTCGGATAGCGAACTGCGCACGATCTTAACCATACATTAACATTCACTTACGACTGAGAGACATACATTCACTTCTTAGGGGTGAGAGAGCTACGAAAATGTGGGTCACACACACACACACACACAGAGAGAGAGAGAGAGAGAGGTCCTTCCCCTTCAACCCTCATTTCATCCAATAAAGTTCTAAACATATCACGCACGCAAATATGCTTCATGGTTTTGAATTCTGGCGGAATTCCCACGTTTCTTGATACTCAAACAAAGTTAAAGTGCTAAAAATAACCTTTCCAAAATAGCCTTCATCGTAAATGTCGCCATCTTTTACACAATTCGAAATCGTTATTCACAGCATTATTTGTTGTGTGATTTGAAATGTGAAAATCAGATTATTACTCAAAATATTCAATTTGAAAACTGGCACATTAATCATGCCTTATGTTTGGTTGTCATGAAATCACCAATGATGGTCCTGAAACGTTTCTGAACACAGAATTGGTTGGGATGTTTTCGAAAATGCACTTAAATGAATGCCCAGAAGCTCTTTCCGCTGGGTCGTGCTTATGAATTTACGTATAGCGGAGGTCGGTATTTAGACGCCAATTTACATCACATATATAGATCTATCATATTCAGCTATTCAGATGAATTCCCCATATACTTTAAAATCAAATTACAAAAGGTCTTTCTGACCAATACCAACTGTCTAGATAAAATGAAACGAAAGATATTACGTGTGAAAACGAACGCTGCGCTCGAAAGGATGTGCTTGTTTGAAATGTAAACAAAGAAAAAATTCGATTTCACAGTTCGTTCCATTTTCTGACATTTTCCGACATCGTTGCTTGTAATGGCTCAATACCTTTCGATTATGCATGGCGAGATTATAGTAGCAAGGAAATCAAAATATAGATGCAATACAATGATTTTATAATTCATATGAAATTGTCAAAATTTCCGTGCAGCGTGACGCCATGAATGATGTAAAATCACGCAGAACAACAATGGTACTTGTCAACATTTCTGCTTTCTTCTCATACTGGCGCATCGTTAATATTGCTGAAGTATACTGGACACAATAAAATAGTAAAATCAGTTATGTTTTGTCTAAAGAATGGTGCATTCTGGCATAGAAGCCGAGAAAATGCTACAACGCATAAAGACGCCTGATACAATTCGGTTTGTCAAGGTCGAAACTCAAGGTGAGAGAAACCCGCAATTTGCCAACACAAATATGTAACAACGTGTAACGTGGCGCATCTGATCTTTAAAACGTATCGTAAAACACAGCGCAAATGCACAATAACATGTTCTTACAACGTGTAACTTGGCACGGTGCAGTTTCTGCTGCAAATCTCAGACTACAATACAGTCTTTGAAGTACCCAGTCTGGTGCTTTCCTTTCTTACCTGAATTCTCTGGTGAAAACGTAAATTCCGAAGTCAGGGAGGATTCTTGAACATTGTGAGTGGGTCATGTTGAGTGTGTGTTGTTGAGTGAAGTGATGGGGTCATATTGTGGTTTAAAAGTGTAATGTACGTTTAAATGAGCGTAATTGAGTAAAGCAGCATTAACTGTGAAATACCGCTTGAGGTAACAGAATAACGTTTTAAGTAAGTGAGCAATGAAGCTCTGAAGAAGCGAAAGAGATTTTTTTATGAAGAGAGAAGTGCAGCGCTGGGGAAGTAAGAGGGTGGTACTGTTTTAACTTAATTAGATATTTTTGTTCAGTATTGCATGGCCATTAGTAAGTGAACACTGTGTGAGCGAGTTATGTTTTATTTCAGCTGCGCGAAAGTAAGAGAGTAAGTAATACTTTGTTGTAAGTAAATGAGTAATTCTGTTTGAGCGCATCAGTATGTTAGTGTTACAAAGCACATAAGTAATGCAGCGATAAAGAAGTGAGTGATCCTATCTGTTTACAGTATGTTAGTGTTACAAACAAAGTGGGTAAGGCCTGGTGTCATAACTGTGATTCATGACCTGTTATCACTGTGATTCATCACCAGCTGTCATCACTGTGATTCATCACCTGGTGTCATAACTGTGACCTGCTGTCTTCACTGTGATTCATCACCTGCTGTCTTCACTGTAATTCATCACCTTGTGTTCCCACCTGGTGTCCCAATTATCATTCATTACCTGGTGCCCTGACTGTGAGTCATCACTTGCTGCCTTCACTGTGATCATCACGTGCTGTCCTCACTGTGATTCATCACCTTGTGTCCCCACTGTGTTTCCTCACCTTGTGTCCCCACTGTGAGTCGTCATCTGCTGTCTTCACTGTGATTCGTCATCTGGTGTCCCCACTGTGATTCATCATCTGGTGTCCCCACTGTGATTCATCATCTGGTGTCCCCGCTGTGAGTCATCACCTTGTGTCTCCACTGTGAGTCATCATCTGGTGTCTCCACTGTGAGTCATAATCTGGTGCCCCCGCTGTGAGTCATCACCTTGTGTCTCCACTGTGAGTCATCATCTGGTGTTCCCACTGTGATTCATCATCTGGTGTCCCCACTGTGAGTCATCACCTTTTTGTCCCCATTGTGATTCATCACCTTGTGTCTCCACTGTCAGTCATCACCTGGTGCCCCCGCTGTGCGTCATCACCTTGTGTCCCAACTGTGAGTCATCACCTTGTGTCCCAACTGTGAGTCATCACCCGGTGTCCTCACCGTGATTCTTCCCTTGTCGCTTCATGTGCTTGGACTTATGTTTCTTTTTTGGCTTGAATCAAATTCTACAAAAAATCGGATCGATATTCATGGTGTTGTCAATATGTTTAGTATCCAGTTATGATATGTAATTGTCCGATTTATCTGCAAGCAAACATTCCTCATAAATACCTAATGAGAGGCAGGATCTGATGTCTGAGGAGATGTGTATGAATTTGAAGTGTCAATGGCCCAAGAACTAGTTTGTGTTTGAGGACCCCTGCACAGTGACATGAGCTGTTCAGATGGAACAGACTGTGAATAGTGTACCGGCTCAGTATCAATCTTAAGTTTTAAATGCGCAAGAACTGGTCTGGGCACAGTGACCTGGGCTGTTCATATGGAATAGACTGTGAATAGTGAGTGAGTGAGTGAGTTGAGTTTTACGCCGCACTCAGAAATATTCCCGCTATATGGCGGCGGTCTGTAAATAATCGAGTCTGGACCAGACAATCCAGTGATCAACAACATGAGCATCGATCTGCGTAATTGGGAACCGATGACATGTGTCAACCAGGTCAGCGAGTCTGACCATCCCGTTAGTCGCCTCTTACGACAAGCAGAGTCACCTTTTATGGCAAGTATGGGTGGTTGAAGGCCTATTCTACCCCGGGACCTTCACGGGTAGACTGTGAATAGTGTACCGCCCCAGTCTCGTCTACTGAACGTGAGGTACTGTTTTCACCTAGCCAGACATGTCTGGAGTAATAAATATATAGTGCTGTAACTATGCATTAAATCCCTAAGACACACAAAACCAAGTTTTGTGTTGTTTCAAATCACGGCATTTCAGACGTGGTGTCTTCACTTAATATGTGTTCTATAACATCATACACAACAGAGACACTGTAATAGTGAGTGAGTGAGTAGTATTTAACGTCACATCGGCAATATTTCCGCCAAATTGTGACCAGACACTGTAATATGACACGAAACATGTATGTTGAATACACCATATATCCTGTAAAATAACAAGTATTTTCAGTTGTAAAATAGCACGAAGCATGTGTGTTGTGACTTATCATAAAAGTTAGAGTGGCCACATCTGAGGTTTTCTTCCGCTTCATTACCGTGGCATTCAAGTTTGGATGTGCAGCTCAGCATTTCCATCTAGTTGGGCGCAAGGTCTACACACACTACTGGTGTAGAGGGTGGTTCCCTGAGCTGGCGTTGTTCCAGACACTTCAGTCGAGCTATATAAAAGCCGTTTACCGAGCGGCGAGGCAGTTGCCGTCCTAGCTGCGAGTTGTTCTGTTGGAACAATGGAGCTATCAACAGTTGTATTCCTGAGTCTTGTATTGTGCGGTATGGGAGATGTACATACTGGTGACAGTTTGGAAAGTCTGACTATACGTGTGGAGGTGGTTGAACAAGACCTTAGCTTTTGGAAATTTTCAAATACTAAAAGTGTGACTAAACTGACGAAGAAATTTAAGGTTTGGAAGGAGTCCCTGAAAAAAGAACTGACTTCAACAATCCTTCCTTCATTGCTAAAACCTCTCGTAGAAAAAGAGATTACAAACATCCTGACTGAAGATGATATTGGGCATCGGATCACCGGACAAGTTCGCGATGAAGTTCACACCCTAAAGGACAACGTGCAATACATAAAGACACAACTTCGAGCAATAACACGAGACTTAAGGCATGTTGAGCGGGAAAGAGACACCTACAGAAAAAGTGTCAGAAAAGAACGTAGAGAGTTGACCAAAGACATCCGGGCTCAGGTGAATCAGACAGTACTTCGTGCAACCTCATGTGCACGGATGCTGACATCACTACTCAGTCAGACCATTAGTGACCAGTTTGACACGAACCAGACACTCGCTGGCCTCACACAGGACTTTAGGACGCTGAATACCAGTTATGTGGTGACGGAAAAAGAAATAAAATCATACCGGGAGGGCTTGCAGGAAATGAAGAGAAACGTATCCTCAGATATACAGAGTTTAAACATTCAACTGAATCAGAGCATTGGTGACCAGTTTTACATAAACCAGACACTCGCTGGCCTCACACAGCACTTCAGGACGCTGAATACCAGTTTTGTGGTGACGGAGAGAGAAATAAAATCATACCGGGAGGGCTTGCAGGAAATGCGGAGAAACGTATCCTCAGATATACAGAGTTTAAACATTCAACTGAATCAGAGCATTAGTGACCTGTTTGACACAAACCAGACACTCGATGGCCTCTCACAGGACTTCACGACGCTGAACACCAGTTGCTGTGGGATGAGGAAAGAGATCAAGGAGCTTTCAACCACGACGTATCCTGGAACGACAGGTGAGACTTTTAGCCGAGATTTCTTGCTTAATTAGCATTCTATTTTGATATGGCAATCGAAATATATGAGAATAACATTAATTTGTCTGCCAGCCTAGAGTTCATGTGACAGGCCAACATAGGGTTCATGTGACAGGCCAACATAGGGTTCACATGACAGGGCAACATAGGGTTCACATAACAGGGCAACATAGGGTTCACATGACAGGCCAACATAGGGTTCACATGACAGGCCAACATAGGGTTCACATGACAAGCAAACAAAGGGTTCACATGACAGGGCAACGTAGGATTAGGATGGCATGGCAGCAAAAAGTTTAGTGTACACGTCAACATTGAGTTTGTGCATGAATAAATGAGCTTTATTTGAAAACCTGGGCTTACAATGCATGTAAACGTTGGATTAGCATGCAACCCTTCTAAAGCGTTTACAAGACATGTAAATGTTAGCCAAACTAGGGCTTGCAAGGCATGTAAGCCCTAATTTAGCAGGTAGAGACAATCTCGGGCTTAACAAGGCATAATAACGTAGAGTTAACAGATATGACCCAGAATACATAAGGGCTTACAAAGCATATTGACGTAGAGTTAACAGCTATGACCCAGTGTATATAAGGGCTTAACAAGGTATATTAACGTAGAGTTAACAGCTTTGACCCAGTGTACATAAGGACTTACAAGGCATATTGACGTAGAGTTAACAGCTATGACCCAGTGTACATAAGGACTTACAAGGCATATTGACGTAGAGTTAACAGCTATGACCCAGTGTACATAAGGACTTACAAGCCATATTGACGTAGAGTTAACAGCTATGACCCAGTGTATATAAGGACTTAACAAGGCATATTAACGTAGAGTTAACAGCTATGACCCAGTGTATATAAGGACTTAACAAGGCATATTGACGTAGAGTTAACAGCTATGACCCAGTGTACATAAGGACTTAACAAGGCATATTGACGTAGAGTTAACAGCTATGACCCAGTGTACATAAGGACTCAACAAGGCATATTGACGTAGAGTTAACAGCTGTGACCCAGTGTATATAAGGGCTTACAAGGCATATTGACGTAGAGTTAACAGCTATGACCCAGTGTATATAAGGGCTTAACAAGGCATATTCACGTAGAGTTAACAGCTATGACAAAGTGTATATAAGGACTTAACAAGGCATATTGACGTAGAGTTAACAGGTATGACCCAGTGTACATAAGGACTTAACAAGGCATATTAACGTAGAGTTAACAGCTATGACCCAGTGTACATAAGGACTTAACAAGGCATATTGACGTAGAGTTTACAGCTGTGACCCAGTGTATACAAGGGCTTACAAGGCATATTGACGTAGAGTTAACAGCTATGACCCAGTGTATATAAGGGCTTAACAAGGCATATTGACGTAGAGTTAACAGCTATGACCCAGTGTACATAAGGTCTTACAAGGCATATTGACGTAGAGTTAACAGCTATGACCCAGTGTTTATAAGGGCTTAACAAGGCATATTGACGTAGAGTTAACAGCTTTGACCCAGTGTACATAAAGGCTTAACAAGGCACATTAACGTAGAATTAACAGCTATGACCCAGTGTACATAAGGACTTAACAAGGCATATTGACGTAGAGTTAACAGCTATGACCCAGTGTTTATAAGGGCTTAACAAGGCATATTGACGTAGAGTTAACAGCTATGACCCAGTGTATATAAAGGCTTAACAAGGCATATTGACGTAGAGTTAACAGCTTTGACCCAGTGTACATAAAGGCTTAACAAGGCATATTCACGTAGAGT
Organism: Haliotis asinina; assembly: GCF_037392515.1. Taxonomy (NCBI): domain Eukaryota; kingdom Metazoa; phylum Mollusca; class Gastropoda; order Lepetellida; family Haliotidae; genus Haliotis; species Haliotis asinina. The sequence continues at coordinate 10,186,372 of NC_090292.1, forward strand.
TAACAGCTATGACCCAGTGTTTATAAGGGCTTAACAAGGCATATTGACGTAGAGTTAACAGCTATGACCCAGTGTATATAAAGGCTTAACAAGGCATATTGACGTAGAGTTAACAGCTTTGACCCAGTGTACATAAAGGCTTAACAAGGCATATTAACGTAGAATTAACAGCTATGACCCAGTGTACATGAGGACTTAACAAGGCATATTGACGTAGAGTAAACAGCTGTGACCCAGTGTATATAAGGGCTTACAAGGCATATTGACGTAGAGTTAACAGCTATGACCCAGTGTATATAAGGACTTAACAAGGCATATTGACGTAGAGTTAACAGCTATGACCCAGTGTATATAAGGACTTAACAATGCATATTCACGTAGAATCAACAGCTATGACCCAGTGTACACAAGGGCTTACAAGGCATATTGACGTAGAGTTAACAGCTATGACCCAGTGTATATAAGGACTTAACAAGGCATATTCACGTAGAGTTAACAGCTATGACCCAGTGTATATAAGGACTTAACAATGCATATTCACGTAGAATCAACAGCTATGACCCAGTGTACACAAGGGCTTACAAGGCATATTGACGTAGAGTTAACAGCTATGACCCAGTGTATATAAGGGCTTAACAAGGCATATTCACGTAGAGTTAACAGCTATGACAAAGTGTATATAAGGACTTAACAAGGCATATTGACGTAGAGTTAACAGGTATGACCCAGTGTACATAAGGACTTAACAAGGCATATTAACGTAGAGTTAACAGCTATGACCCAGTGTACATAAGGACTTAACAAGGCATATTGACGTAGAGTTTACAGCTGTGACCCAGTGTATACAAGGGCTTACAAGGCATATTGACGTAGAGTTAACAGCTATGACCCAGTGTATATAAGGGCTTAACAAGGCATATTGACGTAGAGTTAACAGCTATGACCCAGTGTACATAAGGTCTTACAAGGCATATTGACGTAGAGTTAACAGCTATGACCCAGTGTTTATAAGGGCTTAACAAGGCATATTGACGTAGAGTTAACAGCTTTGACCCAGTGTACATAAAGGCTTAACAAGGCACATTAACGTAGAATTAACAGCTATGACCCAGTGTATATAAGGACTTAACAAGGCATATTGACGTAGAGTTAACAGCTATGACCCAGTGTTTATAAGGGCTTAACAAGGCATATTGACGTAGAGTTAACAGCTATGACCCAGTGTATATAAAGGCTTAACAAGGCATATTGACGTAGAGTTAACAGCTTTGACCCAGTGTACATAAAGGCTTAACAAGGCATATTCACGTAGAGTTAACAGCTATGACCCAGTGTACATGAGGACTTAACAAGGCATATTGACGTAGAGTAAACAGCTGTGACCCAGTGTATATAAGGGCTTACAAGGCATATTGACGTAGAGTTAACAGGTATGACCCAGTGTATATAAGGACTTAACAAGGCATTTTCACGTAGAGTTAACAGCTATGACCCAGTGTATATAAGGACTTAACAATGCATATTCACGTAGAATCAACAGCTATGACCCAGTGTACACAGGGGCTTACAAGGCATATTGACGTAGAGTTAACAGCTATGACCCAGTGTATATAAGGACTCAACAAGGCATATTGACGTAGAGTTAACAGATATGACCCAGTGTACATAAGGACTTAACAAGGCATATTGACGTAGAGTTAACAGCTGTGACCCAGTGTATATAAGGGCTTACAAGGCATATTGACGTAGAGTTAACAGCTATGACCCAGTGTATATAAGGGCTTAACAAGACATATTCACGTAGAGTTAACAGCTATGACAAAGTGTATATAAGGACTTAACAAGGCATATTGACGTAGAGTTAACAGCTATGACCCAGTGTATATAAGGGCTTAACAAGGCATATTGACGTAGAGTTAACAGCTATGACCCAGTGTACATGAGGTCTTACAAGGCATATTGACATAGAGTAAACAGCAATGACCCAGTGTTTATAAGGGCTTAACAAGGCATTTTGACGTAGAGTTAACAGCTATGGCCCAGTGTATATAAAGGCTTAACAAAGCATATTGACGTAGAGTTAACAGCTTTGACCCTGTGTATATAAAGGCTTAACAAGGCATATTAACGTAGAATTAACAGCTATGACCCAGTGTACATAATTACTTAAGAAGGCATATTGACGTAGAGTTAACAACTGTGACCCAGTGTATATAAGGGCTTACAAGGCATATTGACGTAGAGTTAACAGCTATGACCCAGTGTATATAAAGACTTAACAAGGCATATTCACGTAGAGTTAACAGCTATGACCCAGTGTATATAAGGGCTTAACAAGGCATATTAACGTAGAGTCAACAGCTATGACCCAGTGTACACAAGGGCTTACAAGGCATATTGACGTAGAGTTAACAGCTATGACCCAGTGTATATAAGGGCTTAACAATGCATGTTCACGTAGAGTTAACAGCTATGACCCAGTGTATATAAGGGCTTAACAAGGCATATTAAGGTAGAGTTAACAGCTATGACCCAGTGTACATAAGGGCTTACAAGGCATATTGACGTAGAGTTAACAGCTATGACCCAGTGTACATAAGGCCTTACAAGGCATATTGACGTAGAGTTAACAGCTATGACCCAGTGTACATAAGGACTTACAAGGCATATTGACGTAGAGTTAACAGCTATGACGCAGTGTATATAAGGACTTAACAAGGCATATTAACGTAGAGTTAACAGCTATGACCCAGTGTATATAAGGACTTAACAAGGCATATTGACGTAGAGTTAACAGCTATGACCCAGTGTACATAAGGACTTAACAAGGCATATTGACGTAGACTTAACAGCTATGACCCAGTGTTTATAAGGGCTTAACAAGGCATATTGACGTAGAGTTAACAGCTTTGACCCAGTGTACATAAAGGCTTAACAAGGCATATTAACGTAGAATTAACAGCTATGACCCAGTGTACATAAGGACTTAACAAGGCATATTGACGTAGAGTTAACAGCTATGACCCAGTGTTTATGAGTGCTTAACAAGGCATATTTACGTAGAGTTAACAGCTATGACCCAGTGTATATAAAGGCTTAACAAGGCATATTGACGTAGAGTTAACAGCTTTGACCCAGTTTACATAAAGGCTTAACAAGGCATATTCACGTAGAGTTAACAGCTATGACCCAGTGTTTATAAGGGCTTAACAAGGCATATTGACGTAGAGTTAACAGCTATGACCCAGTGTATATAAAGGCTTAACAAGGCATATTGACGTAGAGTTAACAGCTATGACCCAGTGTATATAAGGGCTGAAGAAGGCATATTGACGTAGAGTTAACAGCTATGACCCAGTGTACATGAGGTCTTACAAGGCATATTGACATAGAGTAAACAGCAATGACCCAGTGTTTATAAGGGCTTAACAAGGCATTTTGACGTAGAGTTAACAGCGATGGCCCAGTGTATATAAAGGCTCAACTAAGCATATTGACGTAGAGTTAACAGCTTTGACCCAGTGTATATAAAGGCTTAACAAGGTATATTAACGTAGAGTTAACAGCTATGACCCAGTGTACATAATTACTTAAGAAGGCATATTGACGTAGAGTTAACAGCTGTGACCCAGTGTATATAAGGGCTTACAAGGCATATTGACGTAGAGTTGACAGCTATGACCCAGTGTATATAAGAACTTAACAAGGCATATTCACGTAGAGTTAACAGCTATGACCCAGTGTATATAAGGGCTTAACAAGGCATATTAACGTAGAGTCAACAGCTATGACCCAGTGTACACAAGGGCTTACAAGGCATATTGACGTAGAGTTAACAGCTATGACCCAGTGTATATAAGGGCTTAACAATGCATGTTCACGTAGAGTTAACAGCTATGACCCAGTGTATATAAGGGCTTAACAAGGCATATTAAGGTAGAGTTGACAGCTATGACCCAGTGTACATAAGGGCTTACAAGGCATATTGACGTAGAGTTAACAGCTATGACCCAGTGTACATAACGAGTTAACAAGGCATATTGACGTAGAGTTAACAGCTATGACCCAGTGTTTATAAGGGCTTAACAAGGCATACTGACGTAGAGTTAACAGCTATGACCCAGTGTATATAAAGGCTTAACAAGGCACATTGACGTAGAGTTAACAGCTTTGACCCAGTGTACATAAAGGCTTAACAAGGCATATTGACATAGAGTAAACAGCAATGACCCAGTGTTTATAAGGGCTTAACAAGGCATTTTGACGTAGAGTTAACAGCTATGACCCAGTGTACATAAGGGCTTACAAGGCATATTGACGTAGAGTTAACAGCTATGACCCAGTGTACATAAGGAGTTAACAAGGCATATTGACGTAGAGTTAACAGCTATGACCCAGTGTATATAAGGGCTTAACAAGGCATATTAAGGTAGAGTTAACAGCTATGACCCAGTGTACATAAGGGCTTACAAGGCATATTGACGTAGAGTTAACAGATATGACCCAGTGTACATAAGGACTTAACAAGGCATATTGACGTAGAGTTAACAGCTATGACCCAGTGTTTATAAGGGCTTAACAAGGCATATTTACGTAGAGTTAACAGCTATGACCCAGTGTATATAAAGGCTTAACAAGGCATATTGACGTAGAGTTAACAGCTTTGACCCAGTGTACATAAAGGCTTAACAAGGCATATTCACGTAGAGTTAACAGCTATGACCCAGTGTTTATAAGGGCTTAACAAGGCATATTGACGTAGAGTTAACAGCTATGACCCAGTGTATATAAAGGCTTAACAAGGCATATTGACGTAGAGTTAACAGCTATGACCCAGTGTATATAAGGGCTTAACAAGGCATATTGACGTAGAGTTAACAGCTATGACCCAGTGTACATGAGGTCTTACAAGGCATATTGACATAGAGTAAACAGCAATGACCCAGTGTTTATAAGGGCTTAACAAGGCATTTTGACGTAGAGTTAACAGCTATGGCCCAGTGTATATAAAGGCTTAACAAAGCATATTGACGTAGAGTTAACAGCTTTGACCCAGTGTACATAAAGGCTTAACAAGGCATATTAACGTAGAATTAACAGCTATGACCCAGTGTACATAATTACTTAAGAAGGCATATTGACGTAGAGTTAACAGCTGTGACCCAGTGTATATAAGGGCTTACAAGGCATATTGACGTAGAGTTAACAGCTATGACCCAGTGTATATAAGGACTTAACAAGGCATGTTCACGTAGAGTTAACAGCTATGACCCAGTGTATATAAGGGCTTAACAAGGCATATTCACGTAGAGTTAACAGCTATGACCCAGTGTATATAAGGGCTTAACAAGGCATATTAACGTAGAGTCAACAGCTATGACCCAGTGTACACAAGGGCTTACAAGGCATATTGACGTAGAGTTAACAGCTATGACCCAGTGTACATAAGGGCTTACAAGGCATATTGACGTAGAGTTAACAGCTATGACCCAGTGTACATAAGGCCTTACAAGGCATATTGACGTAGAGTTAACAGCTATGACCCAGTGTACATAAGGACTTACAAGGCATATTGACGTAGAGTTAACAGCTATGACGCAGTGTATATAAGGACTTAACAAGGCATATTAACGTAGAGTTAACAGCTATGACCCAGTGTACATAAGGACTTAACAAGGCATATTGACGTAGAGTTAACAGCTATGACCCAGTGTACACAAGGACTTAACAAGGCATATTGACGTAGAGTTAACAGCTGTGACCCAGTGTATATAAGTTCTTAACAAGGCATGTTGACGTAGAGTTAACAGCTATGACCCAGTGTATATAAGGGCTTAACAAGGCATATTCACGTAGAGTCAACAGCTATGACCCAGTGTATATAAGGGCTTAACAAGGCATATTAACGTAGAGCTAACAGCTATGACCCAGTGTACACAAGGGCCTACAAAGCATATTGACGTAGAGTTAACAGCTATGACCCAGTGTATATAACGGCTTAACAAGGCATATTAAACGTAGAGTTAACAGCTATGACCCAGTGTATATAAGGGCTTAGCAATGCATATTAACGTAGAGTCAACATCTATGACCCAGTGTATATAAGGGCTTAACAAGGCATATTGACGTAGAGTTAACAGCTGTGACCCAGTGTATATAAGGGCTTACAAGGCATATTGACGTAGAGTTAACAGCTATGACCCAGTGTATATAAGGGCTTAACAAGGCATATTCACGTAGAGTTAACAGCTATGACAAAGTGTATATAAGGACTTAACAAGGCATATTGACGTAGAGTTAACAGCTATGACCCAGTGTATATAAGGGCTTAACAAGGCATATTGACGTAGAGTTAACAGCTATGACCCAGTGTACATGAGGTCTTACAAGGCATATTGACATAGAGTAAACAGCAATGACCCAGTGTTTATAAGGGCTTAACAAGGCATTTTGACGTAGAGTTAACAGCTATGGCCCAGTGTATATAAAGGCTTAACAAAGCATATTGACATAGAGCTAACAGCTTTGACCCAGTGTATATAAAGGCTTAACAAGGCATATTAACGTAGAATTAACAGCTATGACCCAGTGTATATAAGGACTTAACAAGGCATATTCACGTAGAGTTAACAGCTATGACCCAGTGTATATAAGGGCTTAACAAGGCACATTAACGTAGAGTCAACAGCTATGACCCAGTGTACACAAGGGCTTACAAGGCATATTGACGTAGAGTTAACAGCTATGACCCAGTGTATATAAGGGCTTAACAATGCATGTTCACGTAGAGTTAACAGCTATGACCCAGTGTATATAAGGGCTTAACAAGGCATATTAAGGTAGAGTTAACAGCTATGACCCAGTGTACATAAGGGCTTACAAGGCATATTGACGTAGAGTTAACAGCTATGACCCAGTGTACATAAGGCCTTACAAGGCATATTGACGTAGAGTTAACAGCTATGACCCAGTGTACATAAGGACTTACAAGGCATATTGACGTAGAGTTAACAGCTATGACGCAGTGTATATAAGGACTTAACAAGGCATATTAACGTAGAGTTAACAGCTATGACCCAGTGTACATAAGGACTTAACAAGGCATATTGACGTAGACTTAACAGCTATGACCCAGTGTACACAAGGACTTAACAAGGCATATTGATGTAGAGTTAACAGCTGTGACCCAGTGTATATAAGCTCTTAACAAGGCATGTTGACGTAGAGTTAACAGCTATGACCCAGTGTATATAAGGGCTTAACAAGGTATATTCACGTAGAGTCAACAGCTATGACCCAGTGTATATAAGGGCTTAACAAGGCATATTAACGTAGAGCTAACAGCTATGACCCAGTGTACATAAGGGCCTACAAGGCATATTGACGCAGAGTTAACAGCTATGACCCAGTGTATATAACGGCTTAACAAGGCATATTAAACGTAGAGTTAACAGCTATGACCCAGTGTATATAAGGGCTTAGCAAGGCATATTAACGTAGAGTCAACATCTATGACCCAGTGTATATAAGGGCTTAACAAGGCATATTGACGTAGAGTTAACAGCTATGACCCAGTATACATAAGGTCTTACAAGGTATATTGACGTAGAGTTAACAGCTATGACCCAGTGTACATAAGGGCTTAACAAGGCATATTCACGTAGAGTTAACAGCTATGACCCAGTGTATATAAAGGCTTAAGAAGGCATATTGACGTAGAGTCAACAGCTTTGACCCATTGTATATAAAGGCTTAACTAGGCATATTAACGTAGAACACACAGCTGTGACCCAGTGTATATAAGGGCTTACAAGGCATATTAACGTAGAGTCAACAGCTATGACCCAGTGTACATAAGGGCTTACAAGGCATATTGACGTAGAGTTAACAGCTATGACCCAGTGTATATAAGGACTTAACAAGGGATATTCACGTAGAGTTAACAGCTATGACCCAGTGTATATAAGGGCTTAACAAGGGACATAAAGGTAGAGTTAACAGCTATGACCCAGTGTACATAAGGACTTAACAAGACATATTGACGTAGACTTAACAGCTATGACCCAGTGTACACAAGGACTTAACAAGGCATATTGACGTAGAGTTAACAGCTGTGACCCAGTGTATATAAGTTCTTAACAAGGCATGTTGACGTAGAGTTAACAGCTATGACCCAGTGTATATAAGGGCTTAACAAGGCATATTCACGTAGAGTCAACAGCTATGACCCAGTGTATATAAGGGCTTAACAAGGCATATTAACGTAGAGCTAACACCTATGACCCAGTGTACATAAGGGCCTACAAGGCATATTGACGCAGAGTTAACAGCTATGACCCAGTGTATATAACGGCTTAACAAGGCATCTTAAACGTAGAGTTAACAGCTATGACCCAGTGTATATAAGGGCTTAGCAAGGCATATTAACGTAGAGTCAACATCTATGACCCAGTGTGTATAAGGGCTTAACAAAGCATATTGACGTAGAGTTAACAGCTTTGACCCAGTGTATATAAAGGCTTAACAAGGCATATTAACGTAGAATTAACAGCTATGACCCAGTGTATATAAGGACTTAACAAGGCATATTCACGTAGAGTTAACAGCTATGACCCAGTGTATATAAGGGCTTAACAAGGCATATTAACGTAGAGTCAACAGCTATGACCCAGTGTACACAAGGGCTTACAAGGCATATTGACGTAGAGTTAACAGCTATGACCCAGTGTATATAAGGGCTTAACAATGCATGTTCACGTAGAGTTAACAGCTATGACCCAGTGTATATAAGGGCTTAACAAGGCATATTAAGGTAGAGTTAACAGCTATGACCCAGTGTACATAAGGGCTTACAAGGCATATTGACGTAGAGTTAACAGCTATGACCAAGTGTACATAAGGCCTTACAAGGCATATTGACGTAGAGTTAACAGCTATGACCCAGTGTACATAAGGACTTACAAGGCATATTGACGTAGAGTTAACAGCTATGACGCAGTGAATATAAGGACTTAACAAGGCATATTAACGTAGAGTTAACAGCTATGACCCAGTGTACATAAGGACTTAACAAGGCATATTGACGTAGACTTAACAGCTATGACCCAGTGTACACAAGGACTTAACAAGGCATATTGATGTAGAGTTAACAGCTGTGACCCAGTGTATATAAGCTCTTAACAAGGCATGTTGACGTAGAGTTAACAGCTATGACCCAGTGTATATAAGGGCTTAACAAGGCATATTCACGTAGAGTCAACAGCTATGACCCAGTGTATATAAGGGCTTAACAAGGCATATTAACGTAGAGCTAACAGCTATGACCCAGTGTACATAAGGGCCTACAAGGCATATTGACGCAGAGTTAACAGCTATGACCCAGTGTATATAACGGCTTAACAAGGCATATTAAACGTAGAGTTAACAGCTATGACCCAGTGTATATAAGGGCTTAGCAAGGCATATTAACGTAGAGTCAACATCTATGACCCAGGGTATATAAGGGCTTAACAAGGCATATTGACGTAGAGTTAACAGCTATGACCCAGTATACATAAGGTCTTTCAAGGTATATTGACGTAGAGTTAACAGCTATGACCCAGTGTACATAAGGGCTTAACAAGGCATATTCACGTAGAGTTAACAGCTATGACCCAGTGTATATAAAGGCTTAAGAAGGCATATTGACGTAGAGTCAACAGCTTTGACCCAGTGTATATAAAGGCTTAACTAGGCATATTAACGTAGAACACACAGCTGTGACCCAGTGTATTTAAGGGCTTACAAGGCATATTAACGTAGAGTCAACAGCTATGACCCAGTGTACATAAGGGCTTACAAGGCATATTGACGTAGAGTTAACAGCTATGACCCAGTGTATATAAGGACTTAACAAGGCATATTCACGTAGAGTTAACAGCTATGACCCAGTGTATATAAGGGCTTAACAAGGGACATAAAGGTAGAGTTAACAGCTATGACCCAGTGTACATAAGGACTTAACAAGACATATTGACGTAGACTTAACAGCTATGACCCAGTGTACACAAGGACTTAACAAGGCATATTGACGTAGAGTTAACAGCTGTGACCCAGTGTATATAAGTTCTTAACAAGGCATGTTGACGTAGAGTTAACAGCTATGACCCAGTGTATATAAGGGCTTAACAAGGCATATTCACGTAGAGTCAACAGCTTTGACCCAGTGTATATAAGGGCTTAACAAGGCATATTAACGTAGATCTAACAGCTATGACCCAGCGTACATAAAGGCCTACAAGGCATATTGACGCAGAGTTAACAGCTATGACCCAGTGTATATAACGGCTTAACAAGGCATCTTAAACGTAGAGTTAACAGCTATGACCCAGTGTATATAAGGGCTTAGCAAGGCATATTAACGTAGAGTCAACATCTATGACCCAGTGTGTATAAGGGCTTAACAAGGCATATTGACGTAGAGTTAACAGCTATGACCCAGTATACATAAGGTCTTACAAGGCATATTGACGTAGAGTTAACAGCTATGACCCAGTGTATATAAGGGCTTAACAAGGCATATTGACGTAGAGTTAACAGCTATGACCCAGTGTATATAAAGGCTTAAGAAGGCATATTGACGTAGAGTCAACAGCTTTGACCCAGTGTATATAAAGGCTTAACTAGGCATATTAACGTAGAACAAACAGCTGTGACCCAGTGTATATAAGGGCTTACAAGGCATATTAACGTAGAGTCAACAGCTATGACCCAGTGTACATAAGGGCTTACAAGGCATATTGACGTAGAGTTAACAGCTATCACCCAGTGTACACAAGGGCTTAACAAGGCATATAAACGTAGAGTCAACATCTATGACCCAGTGTATATAATGGCTTAACAAGGCATATTAAACGTAGAGTTAACAGCTATGGCCCAGTGTATATAAAGGCTTAACAAAGCATATTGACGTAGAGTTAACAGCTTTGACCCAGTGTATATAAAGGCTTAACAAGGCATATTAACGTAGAATTAACAGCTATGACCCAGTGTACATAATTACTTAAGAAGGCATATTGACGTAGAGTTAACAGCTGTGACCCAGTGTATATAAGGGCTTACAAGGCATATTGACGTAGAGTTAACAGCTATGACCCAGTGTATATAAGGACTTAACAAGGCATATTCACGTAGAGTTAACAGCTATGACCCAGTGTATATAAGGGCTTAACAAGGCATATTAACGTAGAGTCAACAGCTATGACCCAGTGTACACAAGGGCTTACAAGGCATATTGACGTAGAGTTAACAGCTATGACCCAGTGTACATAAGGGCTTACAAGGCATATTCACGTAGAGTTAACAGCTATGACCCAGTGTATATAAGGCCTTACAAGGCATATTGACGTAGAGTTAACAGCTGTGACCCAGTGTATATAAGTTGTTAACAAGGCATATTAACGTAGAGTCAACAGCTATGACCCAGTGTATATAAGGACTTAACAAGGCATGTTAACGTAGAGTTAACAGCTATGACCCAGTGTACATAAGGACTTAACAAGGCATATTGACGTAGACTTAACAGCTATGACCCAGTGTACACAAGGACTTAACAAGGCATATTGACGTAGAGTTAACAGCTGTGACCCAGTGTATATAAGTTGTTAACAAGGCATGTTGACGTAGAGTTAACAGCTATGACCCAGTGTATATAAGGGCTTAACAAGGCATATTCACGTAGAGTCAACAGCTATGACCCAGTGTATATAAGGGCTTAACAAGGCACATTAACGTAGAGCTAACAGCTATGACCCAGTGTACATAAGGGCCTACAAAGCATATTGACGTAGAGTTAACAGCTATGACCCAGTGTATATAACGGCTTAACAAGGCATGTTAAACGTAGAGTTAACAGCTATGACCCAGTGTATATAAGGGCTTAGCAAGACATATTAATGTAGAGTCAACATCTATGACCCAGTGTATATAAGGGCTTAACAAGGCATATTGACGTAGAGTTAACAGCTGTGACCCAGTGTATATAAGGGCTTACAAGGCATATTGACGTAGAGTTAACAGCTATGACCCAGTGTATATAAGGGCTTAACAAGGCATATTCACGTAGAGTTAACAGCTATGACAATGTGTATATAAGGACTTAACAAGGCATATTGACGTAGAGTTAACAGCTATGACCCAGTGTATATAAGGGCTTAACAAGGCATATTGACGTAGAGTTAACAGCTATGATCCAGTGTACATGAGGTCTTACAAGGCATATTGACATTGAGTAAACAGCAATGACCCAGTGTTTATAAGGGCTTAACAAGGCATTTTGACGTAGAGTTAACATCTATGACCCAGTGTATATAAAGGCTTAACAAAGCATATTGACGTAGAGTTAACAGCTTTGACCCAGTGTATATAAAGGCTTAACAAGGCATATTAACGTAGAATTAACAGCTATGACCCAGTGTATATAAGGACTTAACAAGGCATATTCACGTAGAGTTAACAGCTATGACCCAGTGTATATAAGGGCTTAACAAGGCATATTAACGTAGAGTCAACAGCTATGACCCAGTGTACACAAGGGCTTACAAGGCATATTGACGTAGAGTTAACAGCTATGACCCAGTGTATATAAGGGCTTGACAATGCATGTTCACGTAGAGTTAACAGCTATGACCCAGTGTATATAAGGGCTTAACAAGGCATATTAAGGTAGAGTTAACAGCTATGACCCAGTGTATATAAGGGCTTAACAAGGCATATTGACGTAGAGTTTACAGCTATGACCCAGTGTACATGAGGTCTTACAAGGCATATTGACATAGAGTAAACAGCAATGACCCAGTGTTTATAAGGGCTTAACAAGGCATTTTGACGTAGAGTTAACAGCTATGGCCCAGTGTATATAAAGGCTCAACTAAGCATATTGACGTAGAGTTAACAGCTTTGACCCAGTGTATATAAAGGCTTAACAAGGTATGTTAACGTAGAGTTAACAGCTATGACCCAGTGTATATAAGGACTTAACAAGGCATATTCACGTAGAGTTAACAGCTATGACCCAGTGTATATAAGGGCTTAACAAGGGACATAAAGGTAGAGTTAACAGCTATGACCCAGTGTACATAAGGACTTAACAAGACATATTGACGTAGACTTAACAGCTATGACCCAGTGTACACAAGGACTTAACAAGGCATATTGACGTAGAGTTAACAGCTGTGACCCAGTGTATATAAGTTCTTAACAAGGCATGTTGACGTAGAGTTAACAGCTATGACCCAGTGTATATAAGGGCTTAACAAGGCATATTCACGTAGAGTCAACAGCTATGACCCAGTGTATATAAGGGCTTAACAAGGCATATTAACGTAGAGCTAACAGCTATGACCCAGTGTACATAAGGGCCTACAAGGCATATTGACGCAGAGTTAACAGCTATGACCCAGTGTATATAACGGCTTAACAAGGCATCTTAAACGTAGAGTTAACAGCTATGACCCAGTGTATGTAAGGGCTTAGCAAGGCATATTAACGTAGAGTCAACATCTATGACCCAGTGTGTATAAGGGCTTAACAAGGCATATTGACGTAGAGTTAACAGCTATGACCCAGTATACATAAGGTCTTACAAGGCATATTGACGTAGAGTTAAGAGCTATGACCCAGTGCATATAAGGGCTTAACAAGGCATATTGACGTAGAGTTAACAGCTATGACCCAGTGTATATAAAGGCTTAAGAAGACATATTGACGTAGAGTCAACAGCTTTGACCCAGTGTATATAAAGGCTTAACTAGGCATATTAACGTAGAACAAACAGCTGTGACCCAGTCTATATAAGGGCTTACAAGGCATATTAACGTAGAGTCAACAGCTATGACCCAGTGTACATAAGGGCTTACAAGGCATATTGACGTAGAGTTAACAGCTATGACCCAGTGTATATAAGGGCTTAACAAGGCATATTGACGTAGAGTTAACAGCTTTGACCCAGTGTATATAAAGGCTTAACAAGGCATATTAACGTAGAATTAACAGCTATGACCCAGTGTACATAATTACTTAAGAAGGCATATTGACGTAGAGTTAACAGCTGTGACCCAGTGTATATAAGGGCTTACAAGGCATATTGACGTAGAGTTAACAGCTATGACCCGGTGTATATAAGGACTTAACAAGGCATATTCACGTAGAGTTAACAGCTATGACCCAGTGTATATAAGGGCTTAACAAGGCATATTAACGTAGAGTCAACAGCTATGACCCAGTGTACACAAGGGCTTACAAGGCATATTGACGTAGAGTTAACAGCTATGACCCAGTGTACATAAGGGCTTACAAGGCATATTCACGTAGAGTTAACAGCTATGACCCAGTGTACATAAGGCCTTACAAGGCATATTGACGTAGAGTTAACAGCTATGACCCAGTGTACATAAGGACTTACAAGGCATATTGACGTAGAGTTAACAGCTATGACGCAGTGTATATAAGGACTTAACAAGGCATATTAACGTAGAGTTAACAGCTATGACCCAGTGTACATAAGGACTTAACAAGGCATATTGACGTAGACTTAACAGCTATGACCCAGTGTACACAAGGACTTAACAAGGCATATTGACGTAGAGTTAACAGCTGTGACCCAGTGTATATAAGTTCTTAACAAGGCATGTTGACGTAGAGTTAACAGCTATGACCCAGTGTATATAAGGGCTTAACAAGGCATATTCACGTAGAGTCAACAGCTATGACCCAGTGTATATAAGGGCTTAACAAGGCATATTAACGTAGAGCTAACAGCTATGACCCAGTGTACATAAGGGCCTACAAAGCATATTGACGTAGAGTTAACAGCTATGACCCAGTGTATATAACGGCTTAACAAGGCATGTTAAACGTAGAGTTAACAGCTATGACCCAGTGTATATAAGGGCTTAGCAAGACATATTAATGTAGAGTCAACATCTATGACCCAGTGTATATAAGGGCTTAACAAGGCATATTGACGTAGAGTTAACAGCTGTGACCCAGTGTATATAAGGGCTTACAAGGCATATTGACGTAGAGTTAACAGCTATGACCCAGTGTATATAAGGGCTTAACAAGGCATATTCACGTAGAGTTAACAGCTATGACAATGTGTATATAAGGACTTAAAAAGGCATATTGACGTAGAGTTAACAGCTATGACCCAGTGTATATAAGGGCTTAACAAGGCATATTGACGTAGAGTTAACAGCTATGATCCAGTGTACATGAGGTCTTACAAGGCATAATGACATAGAGTAAACAGCAATGACCCAGTGTTTATAAGGGCTTAACAAGGCATTTTGACGTAGAGTTAACATCTATGACCCAGTGTATATAAAGGCTTAACAAAGCATATTGACGTAGAGTTTACAGCTTTGACCCAGTGTATATAAAGGCTTAACAAGGCATATTAACGTAGAATTAACAGCTATGACCCAGTGTATATAAGGACTTAACAAGGCATATTCACGTAGAGTTAACAGCTATGACCCAGTGTATATAAGGGCTTAACAAGGCATATTAACGTAGAGTCAACAGCTATGACCCAGTGTACACAAGGGCTTACAAGGCATATTGACGTAGAGTTAACAGCTATGACCCAGTGTATATAAGGGCTTGACAATGCATGTTCACGTAGAGTTAACAGCTATGACCCAGTGTATATAAGGGCTTAACAAGGCATATTAAGGTAGAGTTAACAGCTATGACCCAGTGTACATAAGGGCTTACAAGGCATATTGACGTAGAGTTAACAGCTATGACCCAGTGTACATAAGGCCTTACAAGGCATATTGACGTAGAGTTAACAGCTATGACCCAGTGTACATAAGGACTTACAAGGCATATTGACGTAGAGTTAACAGCTATGACGCAGTGTATATAAGGACTTAACAAGGCATATTAACGTAGAGTTAACAGCTATGACCCAGTGTACATAAGGACTTAACAAGGCATATTGACGTAGACTTAACAGCTATGACCCAGTGTACACAAGGACTTAACAAGGCATATTGACGTAGAGTTAACAGCTGTGACCCAGTGTATATAAGCTCTTAACAAGGCATGTTGACGTAGAGTTAACAGCTATGACCCAGTGTATATAAGGGCTTAACAAGGCATATTCACGTAGAGTCAACAGCTATGACCCAGTGTATATAAGGGCTTAACAAGGCATATTAACGTAGAGCTAACAGCTATGACCCAGTGTACATAAGGGCCTACAAGGCATATTGACGCAGAGTTAACAGCTGTGACCCAGTGTATATAAGTTCTTAACAAGGCATGTTGACGTAGAGTTAACAGCTATGACCCAGTGTATATAAGGGCTTAACAAGGCATATTCACGTAGAGTCAACAGCTATGACCCAGTGTATATAAGGGCTTAACAAGGCATATTAACGTAGAGCTAACAGCTATGACCCAGTGTACATAAGGGCCTACAAGGCATATTGACGCAGAGTTAACAGCTATGACCCAGTGTATATAAGGGCTTAGCAAGGCATATTAACGTAGAGTCAACATCTATGACCCAGTGTATATAAGGGCTTAACAAAGCATATTGACGTAGAGTTAACAGCTTTGACCCAGTGTATATAAAGGCTTAACAAGGCATATTAACGTAGAATTAACAGCTATGACCCAGTGTACATAATTACTTAAGAAGGCATATTGACGTAGAGTTAACAGCTGTGACCCAGTGTATATAAGGGCTTACAAGGCATATTGACGTAGAGTTAACAGCTATGACCCAGTGTATATAAGGACTTAACAATGCATATTCACGTAGAGTTAACAGCTATGACCCAGTGTATATAAGGGCTTAACAAGGCATATTAACGTAGAGTCAACAGCTATGACCCAGTGTACACAAGGGCTTACAAGGCATATTGACGTAGAGTTAACAGCTTTGACCCAGTGTACATAAGGGCTTACAAGGCATATTCACGTAGAGTTAACAGCTATGACCCAGTGTACATAAGGCCGTACAAGGCATATTGACGTAGAGTTAACAGCTATGACCCAGTGTACATAAGGACTTAACAAGACATATTGACGTAGACTTAACAGCTATGACCCAGTGTACACAAGGACTTAACAAGGCATATTGACGTAGAGTTAACAGCTGTGACCCAGTGTATATAAGTTCTTAACAAGGCATGTTGACGTAGAGTTAACAGCTATGACCCAGTGTATATAAGGGCTTAACAAGGCATATTCACGTAGAGTCAACAGCTATGACCCAGTGTATATAAGGGCTTAACAAGGCACATTAACGTAGAGCTAACAGCTATGACCCAGTGTACATAAGGGCCTACAAAGCATATTGACGTAGAGTTAACAGCTATGACCCAGTGTATATAACGGCTTAACAAGGCATGCTAAACGTAGAGTTAACAGCTATGACCCAGTGTATATAAGGGCTTAGCAAGACATATTAATGTAGAGTCAACATCTATGACCCAGTGTATATAAGGGCTTAACAAGGCATATTGACGTAGAGTTAACAGCTGTGACCCAGTGTATATAAGGGCTTACAAATCATATTGACGTAGAGTTAACAGCTATGACCCAGTGTATATAAGGGCTTAACAAGGCATATTCACGTAGAGTTAACAGCTATGATCCAGTGTACATGAGGTCTTACAAGGCATATTGACATAGAGTAAACAGCAATGACCCAGTGTTTATAAGGGCTTAACAAGGCATTTTGACGTAGAGTTAACATCTATGACCCAGTGTATATAAAGGCTTAACAAAGCATATTGACGTAGAGTTAACAGCTTTGACCCAGTGTATATAAGGGCTTAACAAGGCATATTGACGTAGAGTTAACAGCTATGATCCAGTGTACATGAGGTCTTACAAGGCATATTGACATAGAGTAAACAGCAATGACCCAGTGTTTATAAGGGCTTAACAAGGCATTTTGACGTAGAGTTAACATCTATGACCCAGTGTATATAAAGGCTTAACAAAGCATATTGACGTAGAGTTAACAGCTTTGACCCAGTGTATATAAAGGCTTAACAAGGCATATTAACGTAGAATTAACAGCTATGACCCAGTGTATATAAGGACTTAACAAGGCATATTCACGTAGAGTTAACAGCTATGACCCAGTTTATATAAGGGCTTAACAAGGCATATTAACGTAGAGTCAACAGCTATGACCCAGTGTACACAAGGGCTTACAAGGCATATTGACGTAGAGTTAACAGCTATGACCCAGTGTATATAAGGGCTTGACAATGCATGTTCACGTAGAGTTAACAGCTATGACCCAGTGTATATAAGGGCTTAACAAGGCATATAAAGGTAGAGTTAACAGCTATGACCCAGTGTACATAAGGGCTTACAAGGCATATTGACGTAGAGTTAACAGCTATGACCCAGTGTACATAAGGCCTTACAAGGCATATTGACGTAGAGTTAACAGCTATGACCCAGTGTACATAAGGACTTACAAGGCATATTGACGTAGAGTTAACAGCTATGACGCAGTGTATATAAGGACTTAACAAGGCATATTAACGTAGAGTTAACAGCTATGACCCAGTGTACATAAGGACTTAACAAGGCATATTGACGTAGACTTAACAGCTATGACCCAGTGTGCACAAGGACTTAACAAGGCATATTGACGTAGAGTTAACAGCTGTGACCCAGTGTATATAAGCTCTTAACAAGGCATGTTGACGTAGAGTTAACAGCTATGACCCAGTGTATATAAGGGCTTAACAAGGCATATTCACGTAGAGTCAACAGCTATGACCCAGTGTATATAAGGGCTTAACAAGGCATATTAACGTAGAGCTAACAGCTATGACCCAGTGTACATAAGGGCCTACAAGGCATATTGACGCAGAGTTAACAGCTATGACCCAGTGTATATATCGGCTTAACAAGGCATATTAAACGTAGAGTTAACAGCTATGACCCAGTGTATATAAGGGCTTAGCAAGGCATATTAACGTAGAGTCAACATCTATGACCCAGTGTATATAAGGGCTTAACAAGGCATATTGACGTAGAGTTAACAGCTATGACCCAGTATACATAAGGTCTTACAAGGCATATTGACGTAGAGTTAACAGCTATGACCCAGTGTACATAAGGGCTTAACAAGGCATATTGACGTAGAGTTAACAGCTATGACCCAGTGTATATAAAGGCTTAAGAAGGCATATTGACGTAGAGTCAACAGCTTTGACCCAGTGTATATAAAGGCTTAACTAGGCATATTAACGTAGAACACACAGCTGTGACCCAGTGTATATAAGGGCTTACAAGGCATATTAACGTAGAGTCAACAGCTATGACCCAGTGTACATAAGGGCATACAAGGCATATTAACGTAGAGTTAACAGCTATGACCCAGTGTATATAAGGGCTTAACAAATCATATTCACGTAGAGTCAACAGCTTTGACCCAGTGTATATAAGGGCTTAACAAGGCATATTAACGTAGAGCTAACAGCTATGACCCAGTGTACATAAGGGCCTACAAGGCATATTGACGCAGAGTCAACAGCTATGACCCAGTGTATATAACGGCTTAACAAGGCATCTTAAACGTAGAGTTAACAGCTATGACCCAGTGTATATAAGGGCTTAGCAAGGCATATTAACGTAGAGTCAACATCTATGACCCAGTGTATATAAGGGCTTAACAAGGCATATTGACGTAGAGTTAACAGCTATGACCCAGTATACATAAGGTCTTACAAGGCATATTGACGTAGAGTTAACAGCTATGACCCAGTGTATATAAGGGCTTAACAAGGCATATTGACGTAGAGTTAACAGCTATGACCCAGTGTATATAAAGGCTTAAGAAGGCATATTGACGTAGAGTCAACAGCTTTGACCCAGTGTATATAAAGGCTTAACTAGGCATATTAACGTAGAACAAACAGCTGTGACCCAGTGTATATAAGGGCTTAACAAGGCATATTAACGTAGAGTCAACAGCTATGACCCAGTGTACATAAGGGCTTACAAGGCATGTTGACGTAGAGTTAAGAGCTATGACCCAGTGTATATAAGGACTTAACAAGGCATATTGACGTAGAGTTAACAGCTATGACCCAGTGTATATAAGGTCTTAACAAGGGACATTAAGGTAGAGTTAACAGCTATGACCCAGTGTACATAAGGGCTTACAAGGCATATTGACGTAGAGTTAACAGCTATGACCCAGTGTATATAAGGGCTTAACAAGGCATGTAAACGTAGAGTCAACATCTATGACCCAGTGTATATAATGGCTTAACAAGGCATATTAAACGTAGAGTTAACAGCTATGACCCAGTGTATACAAGGGCTTAACAAGGCATATTGACGTAGAGTTAACAGCTATGACCCAGTGTATATAAAGGCTTAACAAGGCATATTGACGTAGAGTTAACAGCTTTGACCCAGTGTACATAAGGGCTTAACAAGGCATATTAACGTAGAGTTAACAGCTATGACCCAGTGTATATAAGGTCTTACAAGGCATATTGACGTAGAGTTAACATCTATGACCCAGTGTTTATAAGGGCTTAACGAGGCATAGTAACGTAGAGTTAACAGCTTTGACCCAGTGTATATAGGGGCTTAACAAGGCATATTAACGTAGAGTTAACAGCTATGACCCAGTGTACATAAGGTCTTACAAGCCATATTAACGTACTGTTAACATCTATGACCCAGTGTTTATAAGGTCTTACAAGGCATATTAACTTAGAGTTAACAGCTTTCACCCAGTGTATATAAGGGCTTAACAAGGCATATTAACGTAGTGTTGACATCTATGACCCAGTGTATATAAGGGCTTAACAAGGCATATAAACGTAGAGTTAACAGCTATGGCCCAGTGTATATAAAGGCTTAACAAAGCATATTGACGTAGAGTTAACAGCTTTGGCCCAGTGTATATAAAGGCTTAACAAGGCATATTAACGTAGAATTAACAGCTATGACCCAGTGTACATAATTACTTAAGAAGGCATATTGACGTAGAGTTAACAGCTGTGACCCAGTGTATATAAGGGCTTACAAGGCATATTGACGTAGAGTTAACAGCTATGACCCGGTGTATATAAGGACTTAACAAGGCATATTCACGTAGAGTTAACAGCTATGACCCAGTGTATATAAGGGCTTAACAAGGCATATTAACGTAGAGTCAACAGCTATGACCCAGTGTACACAAGGGCTTACAAGGCATATTGACGTAGAGTTAACAGCTATGACCCAGTGTACATAAGGGCTTACAAGGCATATTCACGTAGAGTTAACAGCTATGACCCAGTGTACATAAGGCCTTACAAGGCATATTGACGTAGAGTTAACAGCTATGACCCAGTGTACATAAGGACTTACAAGGCATATTGACGTAGAGTTAACAGCTATGACGCAGTGTATATAAGGACTTAACAAGGCATATTAACGTAGAGTTAACAGCTATGACCCAGTGTACATAAGGACTTAACAAGGCATATTGACGTAGACTTAACAGCTATGACCCAGTGTACACAAGGACTTAACAAGGCATATTGACGTAGAGTTAACAGCTGTGACCCAGTGTATATAAGTTCTTAACAAGGCATGTTGACGTAGAGTTAACAGCTATGACCCAGTGTATATAAGGGCTTAACAAGGCATATTCACGTAGAGTCAACAGCTATGACCCAGTGTATATAAGGGCTTAACAAGGCACATTAACGTAGAGCTAACAGCTATGACCCAGTGTATATAAGGGCTTAGCAAGGCATATTAACGTAGAGTCAACATCTATGACCCAGTGTATATAAGGGCTTAACAAGGCATATTGACGTAGAGTTAACAGCTATGACCCAGTATACATAAGGTCTTACAAGGCATATTGACGTAGAGTTAACAGCTATGACCCAGTGTATATAAGGGCTTAACAAGGCATATTGACGTAGAGTTAACAGCTATGACCCAGTGTATATAAAGGCTTAAGAAGGCATATTGACGTAGAGTCAACAGCTTTGACCCAGTGTATATAAAGGCTTAACTAGGCATATTAACGTAGAACAAACAGCTGTGACCCAGTGTATATAAGGGCTTAACAAGGCATATTAACGTAGAGTCAACAGCTATGACCCAGTGTACATAAGGGCTTACAAGGCATGTTGACGTAGAGTTAAGAGCTATGACCCAGTGTATATAAGGACTTAACAAGGCATATTGACGTAGAGTTAACAGCTATGACCCAGTGTATATAAGGTCTTAACAAGGGACATTAAGGTAGAGTTAACAGCTATGACCCAGTGTACATAAGGGCTTACAAGGCATATTGACGTAGAGTTAACAGCTATGACCCAGTGTATATAAGGGCTTAACAAGGCATGTAAACGTAGAGTCAACATCTATGACCCAGTGTATATAATGGCTTAACAAGGCATATTAAACGTAGAGTTAACAGCTATGACCCAGTGTATATAAGGGCTTAACAAGGCATATTGACGTAGAGTTAACAGCTATGACCCAGTGTATATAAAGGCTTAACAAGGCATATTGACGTAGAGTTAACAGCTTTGACCCAGTGTACATAAGGGCTTAACAAGGCATATTAACGTAGAGTTAACAGCTATGACCCAGTGTATATAAGGTCTTACAAGGCATATTGACGTAGAGTTAACATCTATGACCCAGTGTTTATAAGGGCTTAACAAGGCATAGTAACGTAGAGTTAACAGCTTTGACCCAGTGTATATAGGGACTTAACAAGGCATATTAACGTAGAGTTAACAGCTATGACCCAGTGTACATAAGGTCTTACAAGCCATATTAACGTACTGTTAACATCTATGACCCAGTGTTTATAAGGTCTTACAAGGCATATTAACTTAGAGTTAACAGCTTTCACCCAGTGTATATAAGGGCTTAACAAGGCATATTAACGTAGTGTTGACATCTATGACCCAGTGTATATAAGGGCTTAACAAGGCATATAAACGTAGAGTTAACAGCTATGGCCCAGTGTATATAAAGGCTTAACAAAGCATATTGACGTAGAGTTAACAGCTTTGGCCCAGTGTATATAAAGGCTTAACAAGGCATATTAACGTAGAATTAACAGCTATGACCCAGTGTACATAATTACTTAAGAAGGCATATTGACGTAGAGTTAACAGCTGTGACCCAGTGTATATAAGGGCTTACAAGGCATATTGACGTAGAGTTAACAGCTATGACCCGGTGTATATAAGGACTTAACAAGGCATATTCACGTAGAGTTAACAGCTATGACCCAGTGTATATAAGGGCTTAACAAGGCATATTAACGTAGAGTCAACAGCTATGACCCAGTGTACACAAGGGCTTACAAGGCATATTGACGTAGAGTTAACAGCTATGACCCAGTGTACATAAGGGCTTACAAGGCATATTCAAGTAGAGTTAACAGCTATGACCCAGTGTACATAAGGCCTTACAAGGCATATTGACGTAGAGTTAACAGCTATGACCCAGTGTACATAAGGACTTACAAGGCATATTGACGTAGAGTTAACAGCTATGACGCAGTGTATATAAGGACTTAACAAGGCATATTAACGTAGAGTTAACAGCTATGACCCAGTGTACATAAGGACTTAACAAGGCATATTGACGTAGACTTAACAGCTATGACCCAGTGTACACAAGGACTTAACAAGGCATATTGACGTAGAGTTAACAGCTGTGACCCAGTGTATATAAGTTCTTAACAAGGCATGTTGACGTAGAGTTAACAGCTATGACCCAGTGTATATAAGGGCTTAACAAGGCATATTCACGTAGAGTCAACAGCTATGACCCAGTGTATATAAGGGCTTAACAAGGCACATTAACGTAGAGCTAACAGCTATGACCCAGTGTACATAAGGGCCTACAAAGCATATTGACGTAGAGTTAACAGCTCTGACCCAGTGTATATAACGGCTTAACAAGGCATGTTAAACGTAGAGTTAACAGCTATGACCCAGTGTATATAAGGGCTTAGCAAGACATATTAATGTAGAGTCAACATCTATGACCCAGTGTATATAAGGGCTTAACAAGGCATATTGACGTAGAGTTAACAGCTGTGACCCAGTGTATATAAGGGCTTACAAGGCATATTGACGTAGAGTTAACAGCTATGACCCAGTGTATATAAGGGCTTAACAAGGCATATTCACGTAGAGTTAACAGCTATGACAATGTGTATATAAGGACTTAACAAGGCATATTGACGTAGAGTTAACAGCTATGACCCAGTGTATATAAGGGCTTAACAAGGCATATTGACGTAGAGTTAACAGCTATGATCCAGTGTACATGAGGTCTTACAAGGCATAATGACATAGAGTAAACAGCAATGACCCAGTGTTTATAAGGGCTTAACAAGGCATTTTGACGTAGAGTTAACATCTATGACCCAGTGTATATAAAGGCTTAACAAAGCATATTGACGTAGAGTTAACAGCTTTGACCCAGTGTATATAAAGGCTTAACAAGGCATATTAACGTAGAATTAACAGCTATGACCCAGTGTATATAAGGACTTAACAAGGCATATTCACGTAGAGTTAACAGCTATGACCCAGTGTATATAAGGGCTTAACAAGGCATATTAACGTAGAGTCAACAGCTATGACCCAGTGTACACAAGGGCTTACAAGGCATATTGACGTAGAGTTAACAGCTATGACCCAGTGTATATAAGGGCTTGACAATGCATGTTCACGTAGAGTTAACAGCTATGACCCAGTGTATATAAGGGCTTAACAAGGCATATTAAGGTAGAGTTAACAGCTATGACCCAGTGTACATAAGGGCTTACAAGGCATATTGACGTAGAGTTAACAGCTATGACCCAGTGTACATAAGGCCTTACAAGGCATATTGACGTAGAGTTAACAGCTATGACCCAGTGTACATAAGGACTTACAAGGCATATTGACGTAGAGTTAACAGCTATGACGCAGTGTATATAAGGACTTAACAAGGCATATTAACGTAGAGTTAACAGCTATGACCCAGTGTACATAAGGACTTAACAAGGCATATTGACGTAGACTTAACAGCTATGACCCAGTGTACACAAGGACTTAACAAGGCATATTGACGTAGAGTTAACAGCTGTGACCCAGTGTATATAAGCTCTTAACAAGGCATGTTGACGTAGAGTTAACAGCTATGACCCAGTGTATATAAGGGCTTAACAAGGCATATTCACGTAGAGTCAACAGCTATGACCCAGTGTATATAAGGGCTTAACAAGGCATATTAACGTAGAGCTAACAGCTATGACCCAGTGTACATAAGGGCCTACAAGGCATATTGACGCAGAGTTAACAGCTATGACCCAGTGTATATAACGGCTTAACAAGGCATATTAAACGTAGAGTTAACAGCTATGACCCAGTGTATATAAGGGCTTAGCAAGGCATATTAACGTAGAGTCAACATCTATGACCCAGTGTATATAAGGGCTTAACAAAGCATATTGACGTAGAGTTAACAGCTTTGACCCAGTGTATATAAAGGCTTAACAAGGCATATTAACGTAGAATTAACAGCTATGACCCAGTGTACATAATTACTTAAGAAGGCATATTGACGTAGAGTTAACAGCTGTGACCCAGTGTATATAAGGGCTTACAAGGCATATTGACGTAGAGTTAACAGCTATGACCCAGTGTATATAAGGACTTAACAATGCATATTCACGTAGAGTTAACAGCTATGACCCAGTGTATATAAGGGCTTAACAAGGCATATTAACGTAGAGTCAACAGCTATGACTCAGTGTACACAAGGGCTTACAAGGCATATTGACGTAGAGTTAACAGCTTTGACCCAGTGTACATAAGGGCTTACAAGGCATATTCACGTAGAGTTAACAGCTATGACCCAGTGTACATAAGGCCTTACAAGGCATATTGACGTAGAGTTAACAGCTATGACCCAGTGTACATAAGGACTTACAAGGCATATTGACGTAGAGTTAACAGCTATGACGCAGTGTATATAAGGACTTAACAAGGCATATTAACGTAGAGTTAACAGCTATGACCCAGTGTACATAAGGACTTAACAAGGCATATTGACGTAGACTTAACAGCTATGACCCAGTGTACACAAGGACTTAACAAGGCATATTGACGTAGAGTTAACAGCTGTGACCCAGTGTATATAAGTTCTTAACAAGGCATGTTGACGTAGAGTTAACAGCTATGACCCAGTGTATATAAGGGCTTAACAAGGCATATTCACGTAGAGTCAACAGCTATGACCCAGTGTATATAAGGGCTTAACAAGGCACATTAACGTAGAGCTAACAGCTATGACCCAGTGTACATAAGGGCCTACAAAGCATATTGACGTAGAGTTAACAGCTATGACCCAGTGTATATAACGGCTTAACAAGGCATGCTAAACGTAGAGTTAACAGCTATGACCCAGTGTATATAAGGGCTTAGCAAGACATATTAATGTAGAGTCAACATCTATGACCCAGTGTATATAAGGGCTTAACAAGGCATATTGACGTAGAGTTAACAGCTGTGACCCAGTGTATATAAGGGCTTACAAGGCATATTGACGTAGAGTTAACAGCTATGACCCAGTGTATATAAGGGCTTAACAAGGCATATTCACGTAGAGTTAACAGCTATGATCCAGTGTACATGAGGTCTTACAAGGCATATTGACATAGAGTAAACAGCAATGACCCAGTGTTTATAAGGGCTTAACAAGGCATTTTGACGTAGAGTTAACATCTATGACCCAGTGTATATAAAGGCTTAACAAAGCATATTGACGTAGAGTTAACAGCTTTGACCCAGTGTATATAAGGGCTTAACAAGGCATATTGACGTAGAGTTAACAGCTATGATCCAGTGTACATGAGGTCTTACAAGGCATATTGACATAGAGTAAACAGCAATGACCCAGTGTTTATAAGGGCTTAACAAGGCATTTTGACGTAGAGTTAACATCTATGACCCAGTGTATATAAAGGCTTAACAAAGCATATTGACGTAGAGTTAACAGCTTTGACCCAGTGTATATAAAGGCTTGACAAGGCATATTAACGTAGAATTAACAGCTATGACCCAGTGTATATAAGGACTTAACAAGGCATATTCACGTAGAGTTAACAGCTATGACCCAGTGTATATAAGGGCTTAACAAGGCATATTAACGTAGAGTCAACAGCTATGACCCAGTGTACACAAGGGCTTACAAGGCATATTGACGTAGAGTTAACAGCTATGACCCAGTGTATATAAGGGCTTGACAATGCATGTTCACGTAGAGTTAACAGCTATGACCCAGTGTATATAAGGGCTTAACAAGGCATATAAAGGTAGAGTTAACAGCTATGACCCAGTGTACATAAGGGCTTACAAGGCATATTGACGTAGAGTTAACAGCTATGACCCAGTGTACATAAGGCCTTACAAGGCATATTGACTTAGAGTTAACAGCTATGACCCAGTGTACATAAGGACTTACAAGGCATATTGAAGTAGAGTTAACAGCTATGACGCAGTGTATATAAGGACTTAACAAGGCATATTAACGTAGAGTTAACAGCTATGACCCAGTGTACATAAGGACTTAACAAGGCATATTGACGTAGACTTAACAGCTATGACCCAGTGTGCACAAGGACTTAACAAGGCATATTGACGTAGAGTTAACAGCTGTGACCCAGTGTATATAAGTTCTTAACAAGGCATGTTGACGTAGAGTTAACAGCTATGACCCAGTGTATATAAGGGCTTAACAAGGCATATTCACGTAGAGTCAACAGCTATGACCCAGTGTATATAAGGGCTTAACAAGGCACATTAACGTAGAGCTAACAGCTATGACCCAGTGTACATAAGGGCCTACAAAGCATATTGACGTAGAGTTAACAGCTATGACCCAGTGTATATAACGGCTTAACAAGGCATGCTAAACGTAGAGTTAACAGCTATGACCCAGTGTATATAAGGGCTTAGCAAGACATATTAATGTAGAGTCAACATCTATGACCCAGTGTATATAAGGGCTTAACAAGGCATATTGACGTAGAGTTAACAGCTGTGACCCAGTGTATATAAGGGCTTACAAGGCATATTGACGTAGAGTTAACAGCTATGACCCAGTGTATATAAGGGCTTAACAAGGCATATTCACGTAGAGTTAACAGCTATGATCCAGTGTACATGAGGTCTTACAAGGCATATTGACATAGAGTAAACAGCAATGACCCAGTGTTTATAAGGGCTTAACAAGGCATTTTGACGTAGAGTTAACATCTATGACCCAGTGTATATAAAGGCTTAACAAAGCATATTGACGTAGAGTTAACAGCTTTGACCCAGTGTATATAAGGGCTTAACAAGGCATATTGACGTAGAGTTAACAGCTATGATCCAGTGTACATGAGGTCTTACAAGGCATATTGACATAGAGTAAACAGCAATGACCCAGTGTTTATAAGGGCTTAACAAGGCATTTTGACGTAGAGTTAACATCTATGACCCAGTGTATATAAAGGCTTAACAAAGCATATTGACGTAGAGTTAACAGCTTTGACCCAGTGTATATAAAGGCTTAACAAGGCATATTAACGTAGAATTAACAGCTATGACCCAGTGTATATAAGGACTTAACAAGGCATATTCACGTAGAGTTAACAGCTATGACCCAGTGTATATAAGGGCTTAACAAGGCATATTAACGTAGAGTCAACAGCTATGACCCAGTGTACACAAGGGCTTACAAGGCATATTGACGTAGAGTTAACAGCTATGACCCAGTGTATATAAGGGCTTGACAATGCATGTTCACGTAGAGTTAACAGCTATGACCCAGTGTATATAAGGGCTTAACAAGGCATATAAAGGTAGAGTTAACAGCTATGACCCAGTGTACATAAGGGCTTACAAGGCATATTGACGTAGAGTTAACAGCTATGACCCAGTGTACATAAGGCCTTACAAGGCATATTGACGTAGAGTTAACAGCTATGACCCAGTGTACATAAGGACTTACAAGGCATATTGACGTAGAGTTAACAGCTATGACGCAGTGTATATAAGGACTTAACAAGGCATATTAACGTAGAGTTAACAGCTATGACCCAGTGTACATAAGGACTTAACAAGGCATATTGACGTAGACTTAACAGCTATGACCCAGTGTGCACAAGGACTTAACAAGGCATATTGACGTAGAGTTAACAGCTGTGACCCAGTGTATATAAGCTCTTAACAAGGCATGTTGACGTAGAGTTAACAGCTATGACCCAGTGTATATAAGGGCTTAACAAGGCATATTCACGTAGAGTCAACAGCTATGACCCAGTGTATATAAGGGCTTAACAAGGCATATTAACGTAGAGCTAACAGCTATGACCCAGTGTACATAAGGGCCTACAAGGCATATTGACGCAGAGTTAACAGCTATGACCCAGTGTATATAACGGCTTAACAAGGCATATTAAACGTAGAGTTAACAGCTATGACCCAGTGTATATAAGGGCTTAGCAAGGCATATTAACGTAGAGTCAACATCTATGACCCAGTGTATATAAGGGCTTAACAAAGCATATTGACGTAGAGTTAACAGCTTTGACCCAGTGTATATAAAGGCTTAACAAGGCATATTAACGTAGAATTAACAGCTATGACCCAGTGTACATAATTACTTAAGAAGGCATATTGACGTAGAGTTAACAGCTGTGACCCAGTGTATATAAGGGCTTACAAGGCATATTGACGTAGAGTTAACAGCTATGACGCAGTGTATATAAGGACTTAACAAGGCATATTAACGTAGAGTTAACAGCTATGACCCAGTGTACATAAGGACTTAACAAGGCATATTGACGTAGACTTAACAGCTATGACCCAGTGTGCACAAGGACTTAACAAGGCATATTGACGTAGAGTTAACAGCTGTGACCCAGTGTATATAAGTTCTTAACAAGGCATATTGACGTAGAGTTAACAGCTTTGACCCAGTGTATATAAAGGCTTAACAAGGCATATTAACGTAGAATTAACAGCTATGACCCAGTGTACATAATTACTTAAGAAGGCATATTGACGTAGAGTTAACAGCTGTGACCCAGTGTATATAAGGGCTTACAAGGCATATTGACGTAGAGTTAACAGCTATGACCCAGTGTATATAAGGACTTAACAATGCATATTCACGTAGAGTTAACAGCTATGACCCAGTGTATATAAGGGCTTAACAAGGCATATTAACGTAGAGTCAACAGCTATGACCCAGTGTACACAAGGGCTTACAAGGCATATTGACGTAGAGTTAACAGCTTTGACCCAGTGTACATAAGGGCTTACAAGGCATATTCACGTAGAGTTAACAGCTATGACCCAGTGTACATAAGGCCTTACAAGGCATATTGACGTAGAGTTAACAGCTATGACCCAGTGTACATAAGGACTTACAAGGCATATTGACGTAGAGTTAACAGCTATGACGCAGTGTATATAAGGACTTAACAAGGCATATTAACGTAGAGTTAACAGCTATGACCCAGTGTACATAAGGACTTAACAAGGCATATTGACGTAGACTTAACAGCTATGACCCAGTGTACACAAGGACTTAACAAGGCATATTGACGTAGAGTTAACAGCTGTGACCCAGTGTATATAAGTTCTTAACAAGGCATGTTGACGTAGAGTTAACAGCTATGACCCAGTGTATATAAGGGCTTAACAAGGCATATTCACGTAGAGTCAACAGCTATGACCCAGTGTATATAAGGGCTTAACAAGGCACATTAACGTAGAGCTAACAGCTATGACCCAGTGTACATAAGGGCCTACAAAGCATATTGACGTAGAGTTAACAGCTATGACCCAGTGTATATAACGGCTTAACAAGGCATGCTAAACGTAGAGTTAACAGCTATGACCCAGTGTATATAAGGGCTTAGCAAGACATATTAATGTAGAGTCAACATCTATGACCCAGTGTATATAAGGGCTTAACAAGGCATATTGACGTAGAGTTAACAGCTGTGACCCAGTGTATATAAGGGCTTACAAGGCATATTGACGTAGAGTTAACAGCTATGACCCAGTGTATATAAGGGCTTAACAAGGCATATTCACGTAGAGTTAACAGCTATGATCCAGTGTACATGAGGTCTTACAAGGCATATTGACATAGAGTAAACAGCAATGACCCAGTGTTTATAAGGGCTTAACAAGGCATTTTGACGTAGAGTTAACATCTATGACCCAGTGTATATAAAGGCTTAACAAAGCATATTGACGTAGAGTTAACAGCTTTGACCCAGTGTATATAAGGGCTTAACAAGGCATATTGACGTAGAGTTAACAGCTATGATCCAGTGTACATGAGGTCTTACAAGGCATATTGACATAGAGTAAACAGCAATGACCCAGTGTTTATAAGGGCTTAACAAGGCATTTTGACGTAGAGTTAACATCTATGACCCAGTGTATATAAAGGCTTAACAATGCATATTGACGTAGAGTTAACAGCTTTGACCCAGTGTATATAAAGGCTTAACAAGGCATATTAACGTAGAATTAACAGCTATGACCCAGTGTATATAAGGACTTAACAAGGCATATTCACGTAGAGTTAACAGCTATGACCCAGTGTATATAAGGGCTTAACAAGGCATATTAACGTAGAGTCAACAGCTATGACCCAGTGTACACAAGGGCTTACAAGGCATATTGACGTAGAGTTAACAGCTATGACCCAGTGTATATAAGGGCTTGACAATGCATGTTCACGTAGAGTTAACAGCTATGACCCAGTGTATATAAGGGCTTAACAAGGCATATAAAGGTAGAGTTAACAGCTATGACCCAGTGTACATAAGGGCTTACAAGGCATATTGACGTAGAGTTAACAGCTATGACCCAGTGTACATAAGGCCTTACAAGGCATATTGACGTAGAGTTAACAGCTATGACCCAGTGTATATAAGGACTTACAAGGCATATTGACGTAGAGTTAACAGCTATGACGCAGTGTATATAAGGACTTAACAAGGCATATTAACGTAGAGTTAACAGCTATGACCCAGTGTACATAAGGACTTAACAAGGCATATTGACGTAGACTTAACAGCTATGACCCAGTGTGCACAAGGACTTAACAAGGCATATTGACGTAGAGTTAACAGCTGTGACCCAGTGTATATAAGTTCTTAACAAGGCATGTTGACGTAGAGTTAACAGCTATGACCCAGTGTATATAAGGGCTTAACAAGGCATATTCACGTAGAGTTAACAGCTATGATCCAGTGTACATGAGGTCTTTCAAGGCATATTGACATAGAGTAAACAGCAATGACCCAGTGTTTATAAGGGCTTAACAAGGCATTTTGACGTAGAGTTAACATCTATGACCCAGTGTATATAAAGGCTTAACAAAGCATATTGACGTAGAGTTAACAGCTTTGACCCAGTGTATATAAGGGCTTAACAAGGCATATTGACGTAGAGTTAACAGCTATGATCCAGTGTACATGAGGTCTTACAAGGCATATTGACATAGAGTAAACAGCAATGACCCAGTGTTTATAAGGGCTTAACAAGGCATTTTGACGTAGAGTTAACATCTATGACCCAGTGTATATAAAGGCTTAACAAAGCATATTGACGTAGAGTTAACAGCTTTGACCCAGTGTATATAAAGGCTTAACAAGGCATATTAACGTAGAATTAACAGCTATGACCCAGTGTATATAAGGACTTAACAAGGCATATTCACGTAGAGTTAAGAGCTATGACCCAGTGTATATAAGGGCTTAACAAGGCATATTAACGTAGAGTCAACAGCTATGACCCAGTGTACACAAGGGCTTACAAGGCATATTGACGTAGAGTTAACAGCTATGACCCAGTGTATATAAGGGCTTGACAATGCATGTTCACGTAGAGTTAACAGCTATGACCCAGTGTATATAAGGGCTTAACAAGGCATATAAAGGTAGAGTTAACAGCTATGACCCAGTGTACATAAGGGCTTACAAGGCATATTGACGTAGAGTTAACAGCTATGACCCAGTGTACATAAGGCCTTACAAGGCATATTGACGTAGAGTTAACAGCTATGACCCAGTGTACATAAGGACTTACAAGGCATATTGACGTAGAGTTAACAGCTATGACGCAGTGTATATAAGGACTTAACAAGGCATATTAACGTAGAGTTAACAGCTATGACCCAGTGTACATAAGGACTTAACAAGGCATATTGACGTAGACTTAACAGCTATGACCCAGTGTGCACAAGGACTTAACAAGGCATATTGACGTAGAGTTAACAGCTGTGACCCAGTGTATATAAGTTCTTAACAAGGCATGTTGACGTAGAGTTAACAGCTATGACCCAGTGTATATAAGGGCTTAACAAGGCATATTCACGTAGAGTCAACAGCTATGACCCAGTGTATATAAGGGCTTAACAAGGCACATTAACGTAGAGTTAACAGCTATGACCCAGTGTACATAAGGGCCTACAAAGCATATTGACGTAGAGTTAACAGCTATGACCCAGTGTATATAACGGCTTAACAAGGCATGCTAAACGTAGAGTTAACAGCTATGACCCAGTGTATATAAGGGCTTAGCAAGACATATTAATGTAGAGTCAACATCTATGACCCAGTGTATATAAGGGCTTAACAAGGCATATTGACGTAGAGTTAACAGCTGTGACCCAGTGTATATAAGGGCTTACAAGGCATATTGACGTAGAGTTAACAGCTATGACCCAGTGTATATAAGGGCTTAACAAGGCATATTCACGTAGAGTTAACAGCTATGATCCAGTGTACATGAGGTCTTACAAGGCATATTGACATAGAGTAAACAGCAATGACCCAGTGTTTATAAGGGCTTAACAAGGCATTTTGACGTAGAGTTAACATCTATGACCCAGTGTATATAAAGGCTTAACAAAGCATATTGACGTAGAGTTAACAGCTTTGACCCAGTGTATATAAGGGCTTAACAAGGCATATTGACGTAGAGTTAACAGCTATGATCCAGTGTACATGAGGTCTTACAAGGCATATTGACATAGAGTAAACAGCAATGACCCAGTGTTTATAAGGGCTTAACAAGGCATTTTGACGTAGAGTTAACATCTATGACCCAGTGTATATAAAGGCTTAACAAAGCATATTGACGTAGAGTTAACAGCTTTGACCCAGTGTATATAAAGGCTTAACAAGGCATATTAACGTAGAAATAACAGCTATGACCCAGTGTATATAAGGACTTAACAAGGCATATTCACGTAGAGTTAACAGCTATGACCCAGTGTATATAAGGGCTTAACAAGGCATATTAACGTAGAGTCAACAGCTATGACCCAGTGTACACAAGGGCTTAAAAGGCATATTGACGTAGAGTTAACAGCTATGACCCAGTGTATATAAGGGCTTGACAATGCATGTTCACGTAGAGTTAACAGCTATGACCCAGTGTATATAAGGGCTTAACAAGGCATATAAAGGTAGAGTTAACAGCTATGACCCAGTGTACATAAGGGCTTACAAGGCATATTGACGTAGAGTTAACAGCTATGACCCAGTGTACATAAGGCCTTACAAGGCATATTGACGTAGAGTTAACAGCTATGACCCAGTGTACATAAGGACTTACAAGGCATATTGACGTAGAGTTAACAGCTATGACCCAGTGTATATAAGGACTTAACAAGGCATATTAACGTAGAGTTAACAGCTATGACCCAGTGTACATAAGGACTTAACAAGGCATATTGACGTAGACTTAACAGCTATGACCCAGTGTGCACAAGGACTTAACAAGGCATATTGACGTAGAGTTAACAGCTGTGACCCAGTGTATATAAAGGCTTAACAAGGCATATTAACGTAGAATTAACAGCTATGACCCAGTGTATATAAGGACTTAACAAGGCATATTCACGTAGAGTTAACAGCTATGACCCAGTGTATATAAGGGCTTAACAAGGCATATTAACGTAGAGTCAACAGCTATGACCCAGTGTACACAAGGGCTTACAAGGCATATTGACGTAGAGTTAACAGCTATGACCCAGTGTATATAAGGGCTTGACAATGCATGTTCACGTAGAGTTAACAGCTATGACCCAGTGTATATAAGGGCTTAACAAGGCATATAAAGGTAGAGTTAACAGCTATGACCCAGTGTACATAAGGGCTTACAAGGCATATTGACGTAGAGTTAACAGCTATGACCCAGTGTACATAAGGCCTTACAAGGCATATTGACGTAGAGTTAACAGCTATGACCCAGTGTACATAAGGACTTACAAGGCATATTGACGTAGAGTTAACAGCTATGACGCAGTGTATATAAGGACTTAACAAGGCATATTAACGTAGAGTTAACAGCTATGACCCAGTGTACATAAGGACTTAACAAGGCATATTGACGTAGACTTAACAGCTATGACCCAGTGTGCACAAGGACTTAACAAGGCATATTGACGTAGAGTTAACAGCTGTGACCCAGTGTATATAAGTTCTTAACAAGGCATGTTGACGTAGAGTTAACAGCTATGACCCAGTGTATATAAGGGCTTAACAAGGCATATTCACGTAGAGTCAACAGCTATGACCCAGTGTATATAAGGGCTTAACAAGGCACATTAACGTAGAGTTAACAGCTATGACCCAGTGTACATAAGGGCCTACAAAGCATATTGACGTAGAGTTAACAGCTATGACCCAGTGTATATAACGGCTTAACAAGGCATGCTAAACGTAGAGTTAACAGCTATGACCCAGTGTATATAAGGGCTTAGCAAGACATATTAATGTAGAGTCAACATCTATGACCCAGTGTATATAAGGGCTTAACAAGGCATATTGACGTAGAGTTAACAGCTGTGACCCAGTGTATATAAGGGCTTACAAGGCATATTGACGTAGAGTTAACAGCTATGACCCAGTGTATATAAGGGCTTAACAAGGCATATTCACGTAGAGTTAACAGCTATGATCCAGTGTACATGAGGTCTTACAAGGCATATTGACATAGAGTAAACAGCAATGACCCAGTGTTTATAAGGGCTTAACAAGGCATTTTGACGTAGAGTTAACATCTATGACCCAGTGTATATAAAGGCTTAACAAAGCATATTGACGTAGAGTTAACAGCTTTGACCCAGTGTATATAAGGGCTTAACAAGGCATATTGACGTAGAGTTAACAGCTATGATCCAGTGTACATGAGGTCTTACAAGGCATATTGACATAGAGTAAACAGCAATGACCCAGTGTTTATAAGGGCTTAACAAGGCATTTTGACGTAGAGTTAACATCTATGACCCAGTGTATATAAAGGCTTAACAAAGCATATTGACGTAGAGTTAACAGCTTTGACCCAGTGTATATAAAGGCTTAACAAGGCATATTAACGTAGAAATAACAGCTATGACCCAGTGTATATAAGGACTTAACAAGGCATATTCACGTAGAGTTAACAGCTATGACCCAGTGTATATAAGGGCTTAACAAGGCATATTAACGTAGAGTCAACAGCTATGACCCAGTGTACACAAGGGCTTAAAAGGCATATTGACGTAGAGTTAACAGCTATGACCCAGTGTATATAAGGGCTTGACAATGCATGTTCACGTAGAGTTAACAGCTATGACCCAGTGTATATAAGGGCTTAACAAGGCATATAAAGGTAGAGTTAACAGCTATGACCCAGTGTACATAAGGGCTTACAAGGCATATTGACGTAGAGTTAACAGCTATGACCCAGTGTACATAAGGCCTTACAAGGCATATTGACGTAGAGTTAACAGCTATGACCCAGTGTACATAAGGACTTACAAGGCATATTGACGTAGAGTTAACAGCTATGACCCAGTGTATATAAGGACTTAACAAGGCATATTAACGTAGAGTTAACAGCTATGACCCAGTGTACATAAGGACTTAACAAGGCATATTGACGTAGACTTAACAGCTATGACCCAGTGTGCACAAGGACTTAACAAGGCATATTGACGTAGAGTTAACAGCTGTGACCCAGTGTATATAAGCTCTTAACAAGGCATGTTGACGTAGAGTTAACAGCTATGACCCAGTGTATATAAGGGCTTAACAAGGCATATTCACGTAGAGTCAACAGCTATGACCCAGTGTATATAAGGGCTTAGCAAGGCATATTAACGTAGAGCTAACAGCTATGACCCAGTGTACATAAGGGCCTACAAGGCATATTGACGCAGAGTTAACAGCTATGACCCAGTGTATATAACGGCTTAACAAGGCATATTAAACGTAGAGTTAACAGCTATGACCCAGTGTATATAAGGGCTTAGCAAGGCATATTAACGTAGAGTCAACATCTATGACCCAGTGTATATAAGGGCTTAACAAGGCATATTGACGTAGAGTTAACAGCTATGACCCAGTATACATAAGGTCTTACAAGGCATATTGACGTAGAGTTAACAGCTATGACCCAGTGTACATAAGGGCTTAACAAGGCATATTGACGTAGAGTTAACAGCTATGACCCAGTGTATATAAAGGCTTAAGAAGGCATATTGACGTAGAGTCAACAGCTTTGACCCAGTGTATATAAAGGCTTAACTAGGCATATTAACGTAGAACACACAGCTGTGACCCAGTGTATATAAGGGCTTACAAGGCATATTAACGTAGAGTCAACAGCTATGACCCAGTGTACATAAGGGCATACAAGGCATATTAACGTAGAGTTAACAGCTATGACCCAGTGTATATAAGGGCTTAACAAGGCATATTCACGTAGAGTCAACAGCTTTGACCCAGTGTATATAAGGGCTTAACAAGGCATATTAACGTAGAGCTAACAGCTATGACCCAGTGTACATAAGGGCCTACAAGGCATATTGACGCAGAGTCAACAGCTATGACCCAGTGTATATAACGGCTTAACAAGGCATCTTAAACGTATAGTTAACAGCTATGACCCAGTGTATATAAGGGCTTAGCAAGGCATATTAACGTAGAGTCAACATCTATGACAGAGTGTATATAAGGGCTTAACAAGGCATATTAACGTAGAGTCAACATCTATGACCCAGTGTATATAAGGGCTTAACAAGGCATATTGACGTAGAGTTAACAGCTATGACCCAGTATACATAAGGTCTTACAAGGCATATTGACGTAGAGTTAACAGCTATGACCCAGTGTACATAAGGGCTTAACAAGGCATATTGACGTAGAGTTAACAGCTATGACCCAGTGTATATAAAGGCTTAAGAAGGCATATTGACGTAGAGTCAACAGCTTTGACCCAGTGTATATAAAGGCTTAACTAGGCATATTAACGTAGAACACACAGCTGTGACCCAGTGTATATAAGGGCTTACAAGGCATATTAACGTAGAGTCAACAGCTATGACCCAGTGTACATAAGGGCATACAAGGCATATTAACGTAGAGTTAACAGCTATGACCCAGTGTATATAAGGGCTTAACAAGGCATATTCACGTAGAGTCAACAGCTTTGACCCAGTGTATATAAGGGCTTAACAAGGCATATTAACGTAGAGCTAACAGCTATGACCCAGTGTACATAAGGGCCTACAAGGCATATTGACGCAGAGTCAACAGCTATGACCCAGTGTATATAACGGCTTAACAAGGCATCTTAAACGTAGAGTTAACAGCTATGACCCAGTGTATATAAGGGCTTAGCAAGGCATATTAACGTAGAGTCAACATCTATGACCCAGTGTATATAAGGGCTTAACAAGGCATATTGACGTAGAGTTAACAGCTATGACCCAGTATACATAAGGTCTTACAAGGCATATTGACGTAGAGTTAACAGCTATGACCCAGTGTATATAAGGGCTTAACAAGGCATATTGACGTAGAGTTAACAGCTATGACCCAGTGTATATAAAGGCTTAAGAAGGCATATTGACGTAGAGTCAACAGCTTTGACCCAGTGTATATAAAGGCTTAACTAGGCATATTAACGTAGAACAAACAGCTGTGACCCAGTGTATATAAGGGCTTAACAAGGCATATTAACGTAGAGTCAACAGCTATGACCCAGTGTACATAAGGGCTTACAAGGCATGTTGACGTAGAGTTAAGAGCTATGACCCAGTGTATATAAGGACTTAACAAGGCATATTGACGTAGAGTTAACAGCTATGACCCAGTGTATATAAGGTCTTAACAAGGGACATTAAGGTAGAGTTAACAGCTATGACCCAGTGTACATAAGGGCTTACAAGGCATATTGACGTAGAGTTAACAGCTATGACCCAGTGTATATAAGGGCTTAACAAGGCATGTAAACGTAGAGTCAACATCTATGACCCAGTGTATATAATGGCTTAACAAGGCATATTAAACGTAGAGTTAACAGCTATGACCCAGTGTATATAAGGGCTTAACAAGGCATATTGACGTAGAGTTAACAGCTATGACCCAGTGTATATAAAGGCTTAACAAGGCATATTGACGTAGAGTTAACAGCTTTGACCCAGTGTACATAAGGGCTTAACAAGGCATATTAACGTAGAGTTAACAGCTATGACCCAGTGTATATAAGGTCTTACAAGGCATATTGACGTAGAGTTAACATCTATGACCCAGTGTTTATAAGGGCTTAACAAGGCATAGTAACGTAGAGTTAACAGCTTTGACCCAGTGTATATAGGGGCTTAACAAGGCATATTAACGTAGAGTTAACAGCTATGACCCAGTGTACATAAGGTCTTACAAGCCATATTAACGTACTGTTAACATCTATGACCCAGTGTTTATAAGGTCTTACAAGGCATATTAACTTAGAGTTAACAGCTTTCACCCAGTGTATATAAGGGCTTAACAAGGCATATTAACGTAGTGTTGACATCTATGACCCAGTGTATATAAGGGCTTAACAAGGCATATAAACGTAGAGTTAACAGCTATGACCCAGTGTATATAAGGGCTTCACAAGGCATATAATCGTATAGTCAACATCTATGACCCAGTGTATATAAGGGCTTAACAAGGCATATTGACGCAGAGTTAACAGCTATGACCCAGTGTACATAAGGTCTTACAAGGCATATTGACGTAGAGTTAACAGCTATGATCCAGTGTACATAAGGGCTTAACAAGGCATATTGACGTAGAGTTAACAGCTATGACCCAGTGTATATAAGGGCTTGACAAGGCATATTGACGTACAGTTAACAGCTCTGACCCAGTGTATATTAAGGCTTAACAAGGCATATTGACGTAGAGTTAACAGCTTTGACCCAGTGTACATAAGGGCTTAACAAGGCATATTAACTGAGAGTTAACAGCTATGACCCAGTGTATATAAGGGCTTACAAGGCATATTGACGTAGAGTTAACATCTATGACCCAGTGTTTATAATGGCTTAACAAGGCATATTAACGTAGAGTTAACAGCTTTGACCCAGTGTATATAGGGGCTTGACAAGGGATATTGACGCAGAGTTAACATCTATGACCCAGTGTATATGATTGCTTAACAAGGCATATTGACGTAGAGTTAACAGCTATGGCCCAGTGTATATAAGGGCTTAACAAGGCATATTGACGTAGAGTTAACAGCTTTGACATAGTGTATATAAGGGCTTAACAAGGCATATTGACGTAGAGTTAACATCTATGACCCAGTGTATATAATTGCTTAACAAGGCATATTAACGTAGAGTTAACAGCTATGTCCCAATGTATATAAGGGTTTAACAAGGCACATTAACGTAGAGTTAACAGCTATGACCCAGTGTATATAAGGGCTTAACAAGGCATTTTGACGTAGAGTTAACATCTGTGACCCAGTGTATATAAGGGCTTAACAAGGCATATTAACGTAGAGAGAACAGCTATGACCCAGTGTACATAAGGTCTTACAAGACATCTTAACGTAGAGTTAACAGCTTTCACGCAGTGTATATAAGGGCTTAAGAAGGCATATTAACGTAGTTTTGACATCTATGACCCAGTGTATATAAGGGCTTAACAAGGCATATAAACGTAGAGTTAACAGCTATGACACAGTGTATATAAGGGCTTAACAAGGCATATAAACGTAGAGTCAACATCTATGACCCAGTGTATATAAGGGCTTAACAAGGCATATTGACGTAGAGTTAACAGCTATGACCCAGTGTACATAAGGTCTTACAAGGCATATTGACGTAGAGTTAACAGCTATGACCCAGTGTATATAAGGGCTTAACAAGGCATATTGACGTAGAGTTAACAGCTATGACCCAGTGTATATAAAGGCTTAACAAGGCATGTTGACGTAGAGTTAACAGCTTTGACCCAGTGTACATAAAGGCTTAACAAGGCATATTAACGTAGAATTAACAGCTATGACCCAGTGTACATGAGGACTTAACAAGGCATATTGACGTAGAGTAAACAGCTGTGACCCAGTGTATATAAGGGCTTACAAGGCATATTGACGTAGAGTTAACAGCTATGACCAGTGTATATAAGGACTTAACAAGGTATATTCACGTAGAGTTAACAGCTATGACCCAGTGTATATAAAGGCTTAACAAGGCATATTGACGTAGAGTTAACAGCTATGACCCAGTGTATATAAGGGCTTAACAAGGCATATTAACGTAGAGTCAACAGCTATGACCCAGTGTACACAAGGGCTTACAAGGCATATTGACGTAGAGTTAACAGCTATGACCCAGTGTATATAAGGGCTTGACAATGCATGTTCACGTAGAGTTAACAGCTATGACCCAGTGTATATAAGGGCTTAACAAGGCATATAAAGGTAGAGTTAACAGCTATGACCCAGTGTACATAAGGGCTTACAAGGCATATTGACGTAGAGTTAACAGCTATGACCCAGTGTACATAAGGCCTTACAAGGCATATTGACGTAGAGTTAACAGCTATGACCCAGTGTACATAAGGACTTACAAGGCATATTGACGTAGAGTTAACAGCTATGACGCAGTGTATATAAGGACTTAACAAGGCATATTAACGTAGAGTTAACAGCTATGACCCAGGTGGTACATAAGGACTTAACAAGGCATATTGACGTAGACTTAACAGCTATGACCCAGTGTGCACAAGGACTTAACAAGGCATATTGACGTAGAGTTAACAGCTGTGACCCAGTGTATATAAGTTCTTAACAAGGCATGTTGACGTAGAGTTAACAGCTATGACCCAGTGTATATAAGGGCTTAACAAGGCATATTCACGTAGAGTTAACAGCTATGATCCAGTGTACATGAGGTCTTACAAGGCATATTGACATAGAGTAAACAGCAATGACCCAGTGTTTATAAGGGCTTAACAAGGCATTTTGACGTAGAGTTAACATCTATGACCCAGTGTATATAAAGGCTTAACAAAGCATATTGACGTAGAGTTAACAGCTTTGACCCAGTGTATATAAGGGCTTAACAAGGCATATTGACGTAGAGTTAACAGCTATGATCCAGTGTACATGAGGTCTTACAAGGCATATTGACATAGAGTAAACAGCAATGACCCAGTGTTTATAAGGGCTTAACAAGGCATTTTGACGTAGAGTTAACATCTATGACCCAGTGTATATAAAGGCTTAACAAAGCATATTGACGTAGAGTTAACAGCTTTGACCCAGTGTATATAAAGGCTTAACAAGGCATATTAACGTAGAATTAACAGCTATGACCCAGTGTATATAAGGACTTAACAAGGCATATTCACGTAGAGTTAACAGCTATGACCCAGTGTATATAAGGGCTTAACAAGGCATATTAACGTAGAGTCAACAGCTATGACCCAGTGTACACAAGGGCTTACAAGGCATATTGACGTAGAGTTAACAGCTATGACCCAGTGTATATAAGGGCTTGACAATGCATGTTCACGTAGAGTTAACAGCTATGACCCAGTGTATATAAGGGCTTAACAAGGCATATAAAGGTAGAGTTAACAGCTATGACCCAGTGTACATAAGGGCTTACAAGGCATATTGACGTAGAGTTAACAGCTATGACCCAGTGTACATAAGGCCTTACAAGGCATATTGACGTAGAGTTAACAGCTATGACCCAGTGTACATAAGGACTTACAAGGCATATTGACGTAGAGTTAACAGCTATGACGCAGTGTATATAAGGACTTAACAAGGCATATTAACGTAGAGTTAACAGCTATGACCCAGTGTACATAAGGACTTAACAAGGCATATTGACGTAGACTTAACAGCTATGACCCAGTGTGCACAAGGACTTAACAAGGCATATTGACGTAGAGTTAACAGCTGTGACCCAGTGTATATAAGTTCTTAACAAGGCATGTTGACGTAGAGTTAACAGCTATGACCCAGTGTATATAAGGGCTTAACAAGGCATATTCACGTAGAGTCAACAGCTATGACCCAGTGTATATAAGGGCTTAACAAGGCACATTAACGTAGAGTTAACAGCTATGACCCAGTGTACATAAGGGCCTACAAAGCATATTGACGTAGAGTTAACAGCTATGACCCAGTGTATATAACGGCTTAACAAGGCATGCTAAACGTAGAGTTAACAGCTATG
Source organism: Haliotis asinina (assembly GCF_037392515.1). Taxonomy (NCBI): domain Eukaryota; kingdom Metazoa; phylum Mollusca; class Gastropoda; order Lepetellida; family Haliotidae; genus Haliotis; species Haliotis asinina. The sequence continues at coordinate 10,229,974 of NC_090292.1, forward strand.
ACCCAGTGTATATAAGGGCTTAGCAAGACATATTAATGTAGAGTCAACATCTATGACCCAGTGTATATAAGGGCTTAACAAGGCATATTGACGTAGAGTTAACAGCTGTGACCCAGTGTATATAAGGGCTTACAAGGCATATTGACGTAGAGTTAACAGCTATGACCCAGTGTATATAAGGGCTTAACAAGGCATATTCACGTAGAGTTAACAGCTATGATCCAGTGTACATGAGGTCTTACAAGGCATATTGACATAGAGTAAACAGCAATGACCCAGTGTTTATAAGGGCTTAACAAGGCATTTTGACGTAGAGTTAACATCTATGACCCAGTGTATATAAAGGCTTAACAAAGCATATTGACGTAGAGTTAACAGCTTTGACCCAGTGTATATAAGGGCTTAACAAGGCATATTGACGTAGAGTTAACAGCTATGATCCAGTGTACATGAGGTCTTACAAGGCATATTGACATAGAGTAAACAGCAATGACCCAGTGTTTATAAGGGCTTAACAAGGCATTTTGACGTAGAGTTAACATCAATGACCCAGTGTATATAAAGGCTTAACAAAGCATATTGACGTAGAGTTAACAGCTTTGACCCAGTGTATATAAAGGCTTAACAAGGCATATTAACGTAGAATTAACAGCTATGACCCAGTGTATATAAGGACTTAACAAGGCATATTCACGTAGAGTTAACAGCTATGACCCAGTGTATATAAGGGCTTAACAAGGCATATTAACGTAGAGTCAACAGCTATGACCCAGTGTACACAAGGGCTTACAAGGCATATTGACGTAGAGTTAACAGCTATGACCCAGTGTATATAAGGGCTTGACAATGCATGTTCACGTAGAGTTAACAGCTATGACCCAGTGTATATAAGGGCTTAACAAGGCATATAAAGGTAGAGTTAACAGCTATGACCCAGTGTACATAAGGGCTTACAAGGCATATTGACGTAGAGTTAACAGCTATGACCCAGTGTACATAAGGCCTTACAAGGCATATTGACGTAGAGTTAACAGCTATGACCCAGTGTACATAAGGACTTACAAGGCATATTGACGTAGAGTTAACAGCTATGACCCAGTGTATATAAGGACTTAACAAGGCATATTAACGTAGAGTTAACAGCTATGACCCAGTGTACATAAGGACTTAACAAGGCATATTGACGTAGACTTAACAGCTATGACCCAGTGTGCACAAGGACTTAACAAGGCATATTGACGTAGAGTTAACAGCTGTGACCCAGTGTATATAAGCTCTTAACAAGGCATGTTGACGTAGAGTTAACAGCTATGACCCAGTGTATATAAGGGCTTAACAAGGCATATTCACGTAGAGTCAACAGCTATGACCCAGTGTATATAAGGGCTTAGCAAGGCATATTAACGTAGAGCTAACAGCTATGACCCAGTGTACATAAGGGCCTACAAGGCATATTGACGCAGAGTTAACAGCTATGACCCAGTGTATATAACGGCTTAACAAGGCATATTAAACGTAGAGTTAACAGCTATGACCCAGTGTATATAAGGGCTTAGCAAGGCATATTAACGTAGAGTCAACATCTATGACCCAGTGTATATAAGGGCTTAACAAGGCATATTGACGTAGAGTTAACAGCTTTGACCCAGTATACATAAGGTCTTACAAGGCATATTGACGTAGAGTTAACAGCTATGACCCAGTGTACATAAGGGCTTAACAAGGCATATTGACGTAGAGTTAACAGCTATGACCCAGTGTATATAAAGGCTTAAGAAGGCATATTGACGTAGAGTCAACAGCTGTGACCCAGTGTATATAAAGGCTTAACTAGGCATATTAACGTAGAACACACAGCTGTGACCCAGTGTATATAAGGGCTTACAAGGCATATTAACGTAGAGTCAACAGCTATGACCCAGTGTACATAAGGGCATACAAGGCATATTAACGTAGAGTTAACAGCTATGACCCAGTGTATATAAGGGCTTAACAAGGCATATTCACGTAGAGTCAACAGCTTTGACCCAGTGTATATAAGGGCTTAACAAGGCATATTAACGTAGAGCTAACAGCTATGACCCAGTGTACATAAGGGCCTACAAGGCATATTGACGCAGAGTCAACAGCTATGACCCAGTGTATATAACGGCTTAACAAGGCATCTTAAACGTAGAGTTAACAGCTATGACCCAGTGTATATAAGGGCTTAGCAAGGCATATTAACGTAGAGTCAACATCTATGACCCAGTGTATATAAGGGCTTAACAAGGCATATTAACGTAGAGTCAACATCTATGACCCAGTGTATATAAGGGCTTAACAAGGCATATTGACGTAGAGTTAACAGCTATGACCCAGTATACATAAGGTCTTACAAGGCATATTGACGTAGAGTTAACAGCTATGACCCAGTGTACATAAGGGCTTAACAAGGCATATTGACGTAGAGTTAACAGCTATGACCCAGTGTATATAAAGGCTTAAGAAGGCATATTGACGTAGAGTCAACAGCTTTGACCCAGTGTATATAAAGGCTTAACTAGGCATATTAACGTAGAACACACAGCTGTGACCCAGTGTATATAAGGGCTTACAAGGCATATTAACGTAGAGTCAACAGCTATGACCCAGTGTACATAAGGGCATACAAGGCATATTAACGTAGAGTTAACAGCTATGACCCAGTGTATATAAGGGCTTAACAAGGCATATTCACGTAGAGTCAACAGCTTTGACCCAGTGTATATAAGGGCTTAACAAGGCATATTAACGTAGAGCTAACAGCTATGACCCAGTGTACATAAGGGCCTACAAGGCATATTGACGCAGAGTCAACAGCTATGACCCAGTGTATATAACGGCTTAACAAGGCATCTTAAACGTAGAGTTAACAGCTATGACCCAGTGTATATAAGGGCTTAGCAAGGCATATTAACGTAGAGTCAACATCTATGACCCAGTGTATATAAGGGCTTAACAAGGCATATTGACGTAGAGTTAACAGCTATGACCCAGTATACATAAGGTCTTACAAGGCATATTGACGTAGAGTTAACAGCTATGACCCAGTGTATATAAGGGCTTAACAAGGCATATTGACGTAGAGTTAACAGCTATGACCCAGTGTATATAAAGGCTTAAGAAGGCATATTGACGTAGAGTCAACAGCTTTGACCCAGTGTATATAAAGGCTTAACTAGGCATATTAACGTAGAACAAACAGCTGTGACCCAGTGTATATAAGGGCTTAACAAGGCATATTAACGTAGAGTCAACAGCTATGACCCAGTGTACATAAGGGCTTACAAGGCATGTTGACGTAGAGTTAAGAGCTATGACCCAGTGTATATAAGGACTTAACAAGGCATATTGACGTAGAGTTAACAGCTATGACCCAGTGTATATAAGGTCTTAACAAGGGACATTAAGGTAGAGTTAACAGCTATGACCCAGTGTACATAAGGGCTTACAAGGCATATTGACGTAGAGTTAACAGCTATGACCCAGTGTATATAAGGGCTTAACAAGGCATGTAAACGTAGAGTCAACATCTATGACCCAGTGTATATAATGGCTTAACAAGGCATATTAAACGTAGAGTTAACAGCTATGACCCAGTGTATATAAGGGCTTAACAAGGCATATGGACGTAGAGTTAACAGCTATGACCCAGTGTATATAAAGGCTTAACAAGGCATATTGACGTAGAGTTAACAGCTTTGACCCAGTGTACATAAGGGCTTAACAAGGCATATTAACGTAGAGTTAACAGCTATGACCCAGTGTATATAAGGTCTTACAAGGCATATTGACGTAGAGTTAACATCTATGACCCAGTGTTTATAAGGGCTTAACAAGGCATAGTAACGTAGAGTTAACAGCTTTGACCCAGTGTATATAGGGGCTTAACAAGGCATATTAACGTAGAGTTAACAGCTATGACCCAGTGTACATAAGGTCTTACAAGCCATATTAACGTACTGTTAACATCTATGACCCAGTGTTTATAAGGTCTTACAAGGCATATTAACTTAGAGTTAACAGCTTTCACCAGTGTATATAAGGGCTTAACAAGGCATATTAACGTAGTGTTGACATCTATGACCCAGTGTATATAAGGGCTTAACAAGGCATATAAACGTAGAGTTAACAGCTATGACCCAGTGTATATAAGGGCTTCACAAGGCATATAATCGTATAGTCAACATCTATGACCCAGTGTATATAAGGGCTTAACAAGGCATATTGACGCAGAGTTAACAGCTATGACCCAGTGTACATAAGGTCTTACAAGGCATATTGACGTAGAGTTAACAGCTATGATCCAGTGTACATAAGGGCTTAACAAGGCATATTGACGTAGAGTTAACAGCTATGACCCAGTGTATATAAGGGCTTAACAAGGCATATTGACGTACAGTTAACAGCTCTGACCCAGTGTATATTAAGGCTTAACAAGGCATATTGACGTAGAGTTAACAGCTTTGACCCAGTGTACATAAGGGCTTAACAAGGCATATTAACTGAGAGTTAACAGCTATGACCCAGTGTATATAAGGGCTTACAAGGCATATTGACGTAGAGTTAACATCTATGACCCAGTGTTTATAATGGCTTAACAAGGCATATTAACGTAGAGTTAACAGCTTTGACCCAGTGTATATAGGGGCTTGACAAGGGATATTGACGCAGAGTTAACATCTATGACCCAGTGTATATGATTGCTTAACAAGGCATATTGACGTAGAGTTAACAGCTATGGCCCAGTGTATATAAGGGCTTAACAAGGCATATTGACGTAGAGTTAACAGCTTTGACATAGTGTATATAAGGGCTTAACAAGGCATATTGACGTAGAGTTAACATCTATGACCCAGTGTATATAATTGCTTAACAAGGCATATTAACGTAGAGTTAACAGCTATGTCCCAATGTATATAAGGGTTTAACAAGGCACATTAACGTAGAGTTAACAGCTATGACCCAGTGTATATAAGGGCTTAACAAGGCATTTTGACGTAGAGTTAACATCTATGACCCAGTGTATATAAGGGCTTAACAAGGCATATTAACGTAGAGAGAACAGCTATGACCCAGTGTACATAAGGTCTTACAAGACATCTTAACGTAGAGTTAACAGCTTTCACGCAGTGTATATAAGGGCTTAAGAAGGCATATTAACGTAGTTTTGACATCTATGACCCAGTGTATATAAGGGCTTAACAAGGCATATAAACGTAGAGTTAACAGCTATGACACAGTGTATATAAGGGCTTAACAAGGCATATAAACGTAGAGTCAACATCTATGACCCAGTGTATATAAGGGCTTAACAAGGCATATTGACGTAGAGTTAACAGCTATGACCCAGTGTACATAAGGTCTTACAAGGCATATTGACGTAGAGTTAACAGCTATGACCCAGTGTATATAAGGGCTTAACAAGGCATATTGACGTAGAGTTAACAGCTATGACCCAGTGTATATAAAGGCTTAACAAGGCATGTTGACGTAGAGTTAACAGCTTTGACCCAGTGTACATAAAGGCTTAACAAGGCATATTAACGTAGAATTAACAGCTATGACCCAGTGTACATGAGGACTTAACAAGGCATATTGACGTAGAGTAAACAGCTGTGACCCAGTGTATATAAGGGCTTACAAGGCATATTGACGTAGAGTTAACAGCTATGACCAGTGTATATAAGGACTTAACAAGGTATATTCACGTAGAGTTAACAGCTATGACCCAGTGTATATAAAGGCTTAACAAGGCATATTGACGTAGAGTTAACATCTTTGACCCAGTGTACATAAAGGCTTAACAAGGCATATTAACGTAGAATTAACAGCTATGACCCAGTGTACATGAGGACTTAACAAGGCATATTGACGTAGAGTAAACAGCTGTGACCCAGTGTATGTAAGGGCTTACAAGGCATATTGACGTAGAGTTAACAGCTTTGACCCAGTGTACATAAAGGCTTAACAAGGCATATTCACGTAGAGTTAACAGCTATGACCCAGTGTTTATAAGGGCTTAACAAGGCATATTGACGTAGAGTTAACAGCTATGACCCAGTGTATATAAAGGCTTAACAAGGCATATTGACGTAGAGTTAACAGCTTTGACCCAGTGTACATAAAGGCTTAACAAGGCATATTAACGTAGAATTAACAGCTATGACCCAGTGTACATGAGGACTTAACAAGGCATATTGACGTAGAGTTAACAGCTATGACCCAGTGTATATAAAGGCTTAAGAAGGCATATTGACGTAGAGTCAACAGCTTTGACCCAGTGTATATAAAGGCTTAACTAGGCATATTAACGTAGAACAAACAGCTGTGACCCAGTGTATATAAGGGCTTAACAAGGCATATTAACGTAGAGTCAACAGCTATGACCCAGTGTACATAAGGGCTTACAAGGCATGTTGACGTAGAGTTAAGAGCTATGACCCAGTGTATATAAGGACTTAACAAGGCATATTGACGTAGAGTTAACAGCTATGACCCAGTGTATATAAGGTCTTAACAAGGGACATTAAGGTAGAGTTAACAGCTATGACCCAGTGTACATAAGGGCTTACAAGGCATATTGACGTAGAGTTAACAGCTATGACCCAGTGTATATAAGGGCTTAACAAGGCATGTAAACGTAGAGTCAACATCTATGACCCAGTGTATATAATGGCTTAACAAGGCATATTAAACGTAGAGTTAACAGCTATGACCCAGTGTATATAAGGGCTTAACAAGGCATATGGACGTAGAGTTAACAGCTATGACCCAGTGTATATAAAGGCTTAACAAGGCATATTGACGTAGAGTTAACAGCTTTGACCCAGTGTACATAAGGGCTTAACAAGGCATATTAACGTAGAGTTAACAGCTATGACCCAGTGTATATAAGGTCTTACAAGGCATATTGACGTAGAGTTAACATCCATGACCCAGTGTTTATAAGGGCTTAACAAGGCATAGTAACGTAGAGTTAACAGCTTTGACCCAGTGTATATAGGGGCTTAACAAGGCATATTAACGTAGAGTTAACAGCTATGACCCAGTGTACATAAGGTCTTACAAGCCATATTAACGTACTGTTAACATCTATGACCCAGTGTTTATAAGGTCTTACAAGGCATATTAACTTAGAGTTAACAGCTTTCACCCAGTGTATATAAGGGCTTAACAAGGCATATTAACGTAGTGTTGACATCTATGACCCAGTGTATATAAGGGCTTAACAAGGCATATAAACGTAGAGTTAACAGCTGTGACCCAGTGTATATAAGGGCTTCACAAGGCATATAATCGTATAGTCAACATCTATGACCCAGTGTATATAAGGGCTTAACAAGGCATATTGACGCAGAGTTAACAGCTATGACCCAGTGTACATAAGGTCTTACAAGGCATATTGACGTAGAGTTAACAGCTATGATCCAGTGTACATAAGGGCTTAACAAGGCATATTGACGTAGAGTTAACAGCTATGACCCAGTGTATATAAGGGCTTAACAAGGCATATTGACGTACAGTTAACAGCTCTGACCCAGTGTATATTAAGGCTTAACAAGGCATATTGACGTAGAGTTAACAGCTTTGACCCAGTGTACATAAGGGCTTAACAAGGCATATTAACTGAGAGTTAACAGCTATGACCCAGTGTATATAAGGGCTTACAAGGCATATTGACGTAGAGTTAACATCTATGACCCAGTGTTTATAATGGCTTAACAAGGCATATTAACGTAGAGTTAACAGCTTTGACCCAGTGTATATAGGGGCTTGACAAGGGATATTGACGCAGAGTTAACATCTATGACCCAGTGTATATGATTGCTTAACAAGGCATATTGACGTAGAGTTAACAGCTATGGCCCAGTGTATATAAGGGCTTAACAAGGCATATTGACGTAGAGTTAACAGCTTTGACATAGTGTATATAAGGGCTTAACAAGGCATATTGACGTAGAGTTAACATCTATGACCCAGTGTATATAATTGCTTAACAAGGCATATTAACGTAGAGTTAACAGCTATGTCCCAATGTATATAAGGGTTTAACAAGGCACATTAACGTAGAGTTAACAGCTATGACCCAGTGTATATAAGGGCTTAACAAGGCATTTTGACGTAGAGTTAACATCTATGACCCAGTGTATATAAGGGCTTAACAAGGCATATTAACGTAGAGAGAACAGCTATGACCCAGTGTACATAAGGTCTTACAAGACATCTTAACGTAGAGTTAACAGCTTTCACGCAGTGTATATAAGGGCTTAAGAAGGCATATTAACGTAGTTTTGACATCTATGACCCAGTGTATATAAGGGCTTAACAAGGCATATAAACGTAGAGTTAACAGCTATGACACAGTGTATATAAGGGCTTAACAAGGCATATAAACGTAGAGTCAACATCTATGACCCAGTGTATATAAGGGCTTAACAAGGCATATTGACGTAGAGTTAACAGCTATGACCCAGTGTACATAAGGTCTTACAAGGCATATTGACGTAGAGTTAACAGCTATGACCCAGTGTATATAAGGGCTTAACAAGGCATATTGACGTAGAGTTAACAGCTATGACCCAGTGTATATAAAGGCTTAACAAGGCATGTTGACGTAGAGTTAACAGCTTTGACCCAGTGTACATAAAGGCTTAACAAGGCATATTAACGTAGAATTAACAGCTATGACCCAGTGTACATGAGGACTTAACAAGGCATATTGACGTAGAGTAAACAGCTGTGACCCAGTGTATATAAGGGCTTACAAGGCATATTGACGTAGAGTTAACAGCTATGACCAGTGTATATAAGGACTTAACAAGGTATATTCACGTAGAGTTAACAGCTATGACCCAGTGTATATAAAGGCTTAACAAGGCATATTGACGTAGAGTTAACATCTTTGACCCAGTGTACATAAAGGCTTAACAAGGCATATTAACGTAGAATTAACAGCTATGACCCAGTGTACATGAGGACTTAACAAGGCATATTGACGTAGAGTAAACAGCTGTGACCCAGTGTATGTAAGGGCTTACAAGGCATATTGACGTAGAGTTAACAGCTTTGACCCAGTGTACATAAAGGCTTAACAAGGCATATTCACGTAGAGTTAACAGCTATGACCCAGTGTTTATAAGGGCTTAACAAGGCATATTGACGTAGAGTTAACAGCTATGACCCAGTGTATATAAAGGCTTAACAAGGCATATTGACGTAGAGTTAACAGCTTTGACCCAGTGTACATAAAGGCTTAACAAGGCATATTAACGTAGAATTAACAGCTATGACCCAGTGTACATGAGGACTTAACAAGGCATATTGACGTAGAGTAAACAGCTGTGACCCAGTGTATATAAGGGCTTACAAGGCATATTGACGTAGAGTTAACAGCTATGACCCAGTGTATATAAGGACTTAACAAGGCATATTCACGTAGAGTTAACAGCTATGACCCAGTGTATATAAGGACTTAACAAGGCATATTCACGTAGAGTCAACAGCTATGACCCAGTGTACACAAGGGCTTACAAGGCATATTGACGTAGAGTTAACAGCTATGACCCAGTGTATATAAGGGCTTAACAAGGCATATTGACGTAGAGTTGACAGCTATGACCCAGTGTATATAAAGGCGTAACAAGGCATATTGACGTAGAGTCAACAGCTTTGACCCAGTGTATATAAAGGCTTAACTAGGCATATTAACGTAGAACTAACAGCTGTGACCCAGTGTATATAAGGGCTTAACAAGGCATATTAACGTAGAGTCAACAGCTATGACCCAGTGTACATAAGGGCTTACAAGGCATGTTGACGTAGAGTTAAGAGCTATGACCCAGTGTATATAAGGACTTAACAAGGCATATTGACGTAGAGTTAACAGCTATGACCCAGTGTATATAAGGTCTTAACAAGGGACATTAAGGTAGAGTTAACAGCTATGACCCAGTGTACATAAGGGCTTACAAGGCATATTGACGTAGAGTTAACAGCTATGACCCAGTGTATATAAGGGCTTAACAAGGCATGTAAACGTAGAGTCAACATCTATGACCCAGTGTATATAATGGCTTAACAAGGCATATTAAACGTAGAGTTAACAGCTATGACCCAGTGTATATAAGGGCTTAACAAGGCATATGGACGTAGAGTTAACAGCTATGACCCAGTGTATATAAAGGCTTAACAAGGCATATTGACGTAGAGTTAACAGCTTTGACCCAGTGTACATAAGGGCTTAACAAGGCATATTAACGTAGAGTTAACAGCTATGACCCAGTGTATATAAGGTCTTACAAGGCATATTGACGTAGAGTTAACATCTATGACCCAGTGTTTATAAGGGCTTAACAAGGCATAGTAACGTAGAGTTAACAGCTTTGACCCAGTGTATATAGGGGCTTAACAAGGCATATTAACGTAGAGTTAACAGCTATGACCCAGTGTACATAAGGTCTTACAAGCCATATTAACGTACTGTTAACATCTATGACCCAGTGTTTATAAGGTCTTACAAGGCATATTAACTTAGAGTTAACAGCTTTCACCCAGTGTATATAAGGGCTTAACAAGGCATATTAACGTAGTGTTGACATCTATGACCCAGTGTATATAAGGGCTTAACAAGGCATATAAACGTAGAGTTAACAGCTATGACCCAGTGTATATAAGGGCTTCACAAGGCATATAATCGTATAGTCAACATCTATGACCCAGTGTATATAAGGGCTTAACAAGGCATATTGACGCAGAGTTAACAGCTATGACCCAGTGTACATAAGGTCTTACAAGGCATATTGACGTAGAGTTAACAGCTATGATCCAGTGTACATAAGGGCTTAACAAGGCATATTGACGTAGAGTTAACAGCTATGACCCAGTGTATATAAGGGCTTAACAAGGCATATTGACGTACAGTTAACAGCTCTGACCCAGTGTATATTAAGGCTTAACAAGGCATATTGACGTAGAGTTAACAGCTTTGACCCAGTGTACATAAGGGCTTAACAAGGCATATTAACTGAGAGTTAACAGCTATGACCCAGTGTATATAAGGGCTTACAAGGCATATTGACGTAGAGTTAACATCTATGACCCAGTGTTTATAATGGCTTAACAAGGCATATTAACGTAGAGTTAACAGCTTTGACCCAGTGTATATAGGGGCTTGACAAGGGATATTGACGCAGAGTTAACATCTATGACCCAGTGTATATGATTGCTTAACAAGGCATATTGACGTAGAGTTAACAGCTATGGCCCAGTGTATATAAGGGCTTAACAAGGCATATTGACGTAGAGTTAACAGCTTTGACATAGTGTATATAAGGGCTTAACAAGGCATATTGACGTAGAGTTAACATCTATGACCCAGTGTATATAATTGCTTAACAAGGCATATTAACGTAGAGTTAACAGCTATGTCCCAATGTATATAAGGGTTTAACAAGGCACATTAACGTAGAGTTAACAGCTATGACCCAGTGTATATAAGGGCTTAACAAGGCATTTTGACGTAGAGTTAACATCTATGACCCAGTGTATATAAGGGCTTAACAAGGCATATTAACGTAGAGAGAACAGCTATGACCCAGTGTACATAAGGTCTTACAAGACATCTTAACGTAGAGTTAACAGCTTTCACGCAGTGTATATAAGGGCTTAAGAAGGCATATTAACGTAGTTTTGACATCTATGACCCAGTGTATATAAGGGCTTAACAAGGCATATAAACGTAGAGTTAACAGCTATGACACAGTGTATATAAGGGCTTAACAAGGCATATAAACGTAGAGTCAACATCTATGACCCAGTGTATATAAGGGCTTAACAAGGCATATTGACGTAGAGTTAACAGCTATGACCCAGTGTACATAAGGTCTTACAAGGCATATTGACGTAGAGTTAACAGCTATGACCCAGTGTATATAAGGGCTTAACAAGGCATATTGACGTAGAGTTAACAGCTATGACCCAGTGTATATAAAGGCTTAACAAGGCATGTTGACGTAGAGTTAACAGCTTTGACCCAGTGTACATAAAGGCTTAACAAGGCATATTAACGTAGAATTAACAGCTATGACCCAGTGTACATGAGGACTTAACAAGGCATATTGACGTAGAGTAAACAGCTGTGACCCAGTGTATATAAGGGCTTACAAGGCATATTGACGTAGAGTTAACAGCTATGACCAGTGTATATAAGGACTTAACAAGGTATATTCACGTAGAGTTAACAGCTATGACCCAGTGTATATAAAGGCTTAACAAGGCATATTGACGTAGAGTTAACATCTTTGACCCAGTGTACATAAAGGCTTAACAAGGCATATTAACGTAGAATTAACAGCTATGACCCAGTGTACATGAGGACTTAACAAGGCATATTGACGTAGAGTAAACAGCTGTGACCCAGTGTATGTAAGGGCTTACAAGGCATATTGACGTAGAGTTAACAGCTTTGACCCAGTGTACATAAAGGCTTAACAAGGCATATTCACGTAGAGTTAACAGCTATGACCCAGTGTTTATAAGGGCTTAACAAGGCATATTGACGTAGAGTTAACAGCTATGACCCAGTGTATATAAAGGCTTAACAAGGCATATTGACGTAGAGTTAACAGCTTTGACCCAGTGTACATAAAGGCTTAACAAGGCATATTAACGTAGAATTAACAGCTATGACCCAGTGTACATGAGGACTTAACAAGGCATATTGACGTAGAGTAAACAGCTGTGACCCAGTGTATATAAGGGCTTACAAGGCATATTGACGTAGAGTTAACAGCTATGACCCAGTGTATATAAGGACTTAACAAGGCATATTCACGTAGAGTTAACAGCTATGACCCAGTGTATATAAGGACTTAACAAGGCATATTCACGTAGAGTCAACAGCTATGACCCAGTGTACACAAGGGCTTACAAGGCATATTGACGTAGAGTTAACAGCTATGACCCAGTGTATATAAGGGCTTAACAAGGCATATTGACGTAGAGTTGACAGCTATGACCCAGTGTATATAAAGGCGTAACAAGGCATATTGACGTAGAGTCAACAGCTTTGACCCAGTGTATATAAAGGCTTAACTAGGCATATTAACGTAGAACTAACAGCTGTGACCCAGTGTATATAAGGGCTTACAAGGCATATTGACGTAGAGTCAACAGCTATGACCCAGTGTACATAAGGGCTTAACAAGGCATATTGACGTAGAGTTAACAGCTATGACCCAGTGTATATAAGGACTTAACAAGGCATATTCACGTAGAGTTAACAGCTATGACCCAGTGTATATAAGGGCTTAACAAGGGATATTAAGGTAGAGTTAACAGCTATGACCCAGTGTACATAAGGGCTTACAAGGCATATTGACGTAGAGTTAACAGCTATGACCCAGTGTATATAAGGGCTTAACAAGGCATATTGACGTAGAGTTAACAGCTATGACCCAGTGTATATAAAGGCTTAACAAGGCATATTGACGTAGAGTTAACAGCTTTGACCCAGTGTACATAAGGGCTTAACAAGGCATATTAACGTAGAGTTAACAGCTATGACCCAGTGTGTATAAGGGCTTACAAGGCATATTGACGTAGAGTTAACATCTATGACCCAGTGTTTATAAGGGCTTAACAAGGCATAGTAACGTAGAGTTAACAGCTTTGACCCAGTGTATATAGGGGCTTAACAAGGCATATTAACGTAGAGTTAACAGCTATGACCCAGTGTACATAAGGTCTTACAAGCCATATTAACGTACTGTTAACATCTATGACCCAGTGTTTATAAGGTCTTACAAGGCATATTAACTTAGAGTTAACACCTTTCACCCAGTGTATATAAGGGCTTAACAAGGCATGTTAACGTAGTGTTGACATCTATGACCCAGTGTATATAAGGGCTTAACAAGGCATATAAACGTAGAGTTAACAGCTATGACCCAGTGTATATAAGGGCTTCACAAGGCATATAAACGTAGAGTCAACATCTATGACCCAGTGTATATAAGGGCTTAACAAGGCATATTGACGTAGAGTTAACAGCTATGACCCAGTGTACATAAGGTCTTACAAGGCATATTGACGTAGAGTTAACAGCTATGATCCAGTGTACATAAGGGCTTAACAAGGCATATTGACGTAGAGTTAACAGCTATGACCCAGTGTATATAAGGGCTTAACAAGGCATATTGACGTAGAGTTAACAGCTCTGACCCAGTGTATATTAAGGCTTAACAAGGCATATTGACGTAGAGTTAACAGCTTTGACCCAGTGTACATAAGGGCTTAACAAGGCATATTAACGTAGAGTTAACAGCTATGACCCAGTGTATATAAGGGCTTACAAGGCATATTGACGTAGAGTTAACATCTATGACCCAGTGTTTATAATGGCTTAACAAGGCATATTAACGTAGAGTTAACAGCTTTGACCCAGTGTATATAGTGGCTTAACAAGGCATATTAACGTAAAGTTAACAGCTATGACCCAGTGTACATAAGGTCTTACAAGCCATATTAACGTACTGTTGACATCTATGACCCAGTGTTTATAAGGGTTTAACAATGCATATTAACGTAGAGTTAACAGCTTTGACATAGTGTATATAAGGGCTTAACAAGGCATATTGACGCAGAGTTAACATCTATGACCCAGTGTATATGATTGCTTAACAAGGCATATTGACGTAGAGTTAACAGCTATGGCCCAGTGTATATAAGGGCTTAACAAGGCATATTGACGTAGAGTTAACAGCTTTGACATAGTGTATATAAGGGCTTAACAAGGCATATTGACGTAGAGTTAACATCTATGACCCAGTGTATATAATTGCTTAACAAGGCATATTAACGTAGAGTTAACAGCTATGTCCCAATGTATATAAGGGTTTAACAAGGCACATTAACGTAGAGTTAACAGCTATGACCCAGTGTATATAAGGGCTTAACAAGGCATTTTGACGTAGAGTTAACATCTATGACCCAGTGTATATAAGGGCTTAACAAGGCATATTAACGTAGAGAGAACAGCTATGACCCAGTGTACACAAGGTCTTACAAGACATCTTAACGTAGAGTTAACAGCTTTCACGCAGTGTATATAAGGGCTTAAGAAGGCATATTAACGTAGTTTTGACATCTATGACCCAGTGTATATAAGGGCTTAACAAGGCATATAAACGTAGAGTTAACAGCTATGACACAGTGTATATAAGGGCTTAACAAGGCATATAAACGTACAGTCAACATCTATGACCCAGTGTATATAAGGGCTTAACAAGGCATATTGACGTAGAGTTAACAGCTATGACCCAGTGTACATAAGGTCTTACAAGGCATATTGACGTAGAGTTAACAGCTATGACCCAGTGTATATAAGGGCTTAACAAGGCATATTGACGTAGAGTTAACAGCTATGACCCAGTGTATATAAAGGCTTAACAAGGCATGTTGACGTAGAGTTAACAGCTTTGACCCAGTGTACATAAAAGCTTAACAAGGCATATTAACGTAGAATTAACAGCTATGACCCAGTGTACATGAGGACTTAACAAGGCATATTGACGTAGAGTAAACAGCTTTGACCCAGTGTATATAAGGGCTTACAAGGCATATTGACGTAGAGTCAACAGCTATGACCCAGTGTATATAAGGACTTAACAAGGTATATTCACGTAGAGTCAACAGCTATGACCCAGTGTATATAAAGGCTTAACAAGGCATATTGACGTAGAGTTAACATCTTTGACCCAGTGTACATAAAGGCTTAACAAGGCATATTAACGTAGAATTAACAGCTATGACCCAGTGTACATGAGGACTTAACAAGGCATATTGACGTAGAGTAAACAGCTGTGACCCAGTGTATGTGAGGGCTTACAAGGCATATTGACGTAGAGTTAACAGCTTTGACCCAGTGTACATAAAGGCTTAACAAGGCATATTCACGTAGAGTTAACAGCTATGACCCAGTGTTTATAAGGGCTTAACAAGGCATATTGACCTAGAGTTAACAGCTATGACCCAGTGTATATAAAGGCTTAACAAGGCATATTGACGTAGAGTTAACAGCTTTGACCCAGTGTACATAAAGGCTAAACAAGGCATATTAGCGTAGAATTAACAGCTATGACCCAGTGTACATGAGGACTTAACAAGGCATATTGACGTAGACTAAACACCTGTGACCCAGTGTATATAAGGGCTTACAAGGCATATTGACGTAGAGTTAACAGCTATGACCCAGTGTATATAAGGACTTAACAAGGCATATTCACGTAGAGTTAACAGCTATGACCCAGTGTATATAAGGACTTAACAAGGCATATTCACGTAGAGTCAACAGCTATGACCCAGTGTACACAAGGGCTTACAAGGCATATTGACGTAGAGTTAACAGCTATGACCCAGTGTATATAAGGGCTTAACAAGGCATATTGACGTAGA
The DNA here is from genome assembly GCF_037392515.1 of Haliotis asinina. NCBI lineage: Eukaryota > Metazoa > Mollusca > Gastropoda > Lepetellida > Haliotidae > Haliotis > Haliotis asinina. The sequence continues at coordinate 10,246,450 of NC_090292.1, forward strand.
GTTTACAGCTATGACCCAGTGTATATAAAGGCGTAACAAGGCATATTGACGTAGAGTCAACAGCTTTGACCCAGTGTATATAAAGGCTTAACTAGGCATATTAACGTAGAACTAACAGCTGTGACCCAGTGTATATAAGGGCTTACAAGGCATATTAACGTAGAGTGAACAGCGATGACCCAGTGTACATAAGGGCTTAACAAGGCATATTGACGTAGAGTTAACAGCTATGACCCAGTGTATATAAGGACTTAACAAGGCATATTCACGTAGAGTTAACAGCTATGACCCAGTGTATATAAGGGCTTAACAAGGGATATTAAGGTAGAGTTAACAGCTATGACCCAGTGTACATAAGGGCTTACAAGGCATATTGACGTAGAGTTAACAGCTATGACCCAGTGTATATAAGGGCTTAACAAGGCATATTAACGTAGAGTTATCAGCTATGACCAAGTGTATATAAGGGCTTAACAAGGCATATAAACGTAGAGTCAACATCTATGACCCAGTGTATATAATGGCTTAACAAGGCATATTAACGTAGAGTTAACAGCTATGACCCAGTGTACATAAGGTCTTACAAGGCATGTTGACGTAGAGTTAACAGCTATGACCCAGTGTATATAAGGGCTTAACAAGGCATATTGACGTAGAGTTAACAGCTATGACCCAGTGTATATAAAGGCTTAACAAGGCATATTGACGTAGAATTAACAGGTTTGACCCAGTGTACATAAGGGCTTAACAAGGCATATTAACGTAGAGTTAACAGCTATGACCCAGTGTATATAAGGGCTTACAAGGCATATTGACGTAGAGTTAACATCTATGACCCAGTGTTTATAAGGGCTTAACAAGGCATATTAACGTAGAGTTAACAGCTTTGACCCAGTGTATATAGGGGCTTAACAAGGCATATTGACGTAGAGTTAACAGCTATGGCCCAGTGTATAAAAGGGCTTAACAAGGCATATTGACGTAGAGTTAACATCTATGACCCAGTGTTTATAAGGGCTTAACAAGGCATAGTAACGTAGAGTTAACAGCTTTGACCCAGTGTATATAGGGGCTTAACAAGGCATATTAACGTAGAGTTAACAGCTATGACCCAGTGTACATAAGGTCTTACAAGCCATATTAACGTACTGTTAACATCTATGACCCAGTGTTTATAAGGTCTTACAAGGCATATTAACATAGAGTTAACACCTTTCACCCAGTGTATATAAGGGCTTAACAAGGCATATTGACGTAGTGTTGACATCTATGACCCAGTGTATATAAGGGCTTAACAAGGCATATAAACGTAGAGTTAACAGCTATGACCCAGTGTATATAAGGGCTTCACAAGGCATATAAACGTAGAGTCAACATCTATGACCCAGTGTATATAAGGGCTTAACAAGGCATATTGACGTAGAGTTAACAGCTATGACCCAGTGTACATAAGGTCTTACAAGGCATATTGACGTAGAGTTAACAGCTATGACCCAGTGTATATAAGGGCTTACAAGGCATATTGACGTAGAGTTAACAGCTCTGACCCAGTGTATATTAAGGCTTAACAAGGCATATTGACGTAGAGTTAACAGCTTTGACCCAGTGTACATAAGGGCTTAACAAGGCATATTAACGTAGAGTTAACAGCTATGACCCAGTGTATATAAGGGCTTACAAGGCATATTGACGTAGAGTTAACATCTATGACCCAGTGTTTATAATGGCTTAACAAGGCATATTAACGTAGAGTTAACAGCTTTGACCCAGTGTATATAGGGGCTTAACAAGGCATATTAACGTAGAGTTAACAGCTATGACCCAGTGTACATAAGGTCTTACAAGCCATATTAACGTACTGTTGACATCTATGACCCAGTGTTTATAAGGGTTTAACAATGCATATTAACGTAGAGTTAACAGCTTTGACATAGTGTATATAAGGGCTTAACAAGGCATATTGACGCAGAGTTAACATCTATGACCCAGTGTATATGATTGCTTAACAAGGCATATTGACGTAGAGTTAACAGCTATGGCCCAGTGTATATAAGGGCTTAACAAGGCATATTGACGTATTGTTAACAGCTTTGACATAGTGTATATAAGGGCTTAACAAGGCATATTGACGTAGAGTTAACATCTATGACCCAGTGTATATAATTGCTTAACAAGGCATATTAACGTAGAGTTAACAGCTATGTCCCAATGTATATAAGGGTTTAACAAGGCACATTAACGTAGAGTTAACAGCTATGACCCAGTGTACATAAGGTCTTACAAGGCATATTGACGTAGAGTTAACAGCTATGACCCAGTGTATATAAAGGCTTAACAAGGCATGTTGACGTAGAGTTAACAGCTTTGACCCAGTGTACATAAAGGCTTAACAAGGCATATTAACGTAGAATTAACAGCTATGACCCAGTGTACATGAGGACTTAACAAGGCATATTGACGTAGAGTAAACAGCTGTGACCCAGTGTATATAAGGGCTTACAAGGCATATTGACGTAGAGTTAACAGCTATGACCCAGTGTATATAAGGACTTAACAAGGTATATTCACGTAGAGTTAACAGCTATGACCCAGTGTATATAAAGGCTTAACAAGGCATATTGACGTAGAGTTAACATCTTTGACCCAGTGTACATAAAGGCTTAACAAGGCATATTAACGTAGAATTAACAGCTATGACCCAGTGTACATGAGGACTTAACAAGGCATATTGACGTAGAGTAAACAGCTGTGACCCAGTGTATGTGAGGGCTTACAAGGCATATTGACGTAGAGTTAACAGCTTTGACCCAGTGTACATAAAGGCTTAACAAGGCATATTCACGTAGAGTTAACAGCTATGACCCAGTGTTTATAAGGGCTTAACAAGGCATATTGACCTAGAGTTAACAGCTATGACCCAGTGTATATAAAGGCTTAACAAGGCATATTGACGTAGAGTTAACAGCTTTGACCCAGTGTACATAAAGGCTAAACAAGGCATATTAGCGTAGAATTAACAGCTATGACCCAGTGTACATGAGGACTTAACAAGGCATATTGACGTAGACTAAACACCTGTGACCCAGTGTATATAAGGGCTTACAAGGCATATTGACGTAGAGTTAACAGCTATGACCCAGTGTATATAAGGACTTAACAAGGCATATTCACGTAGAGTTAACAGCTATGACCCAGTGTATATAAGGACTTAACAAGGCATATTCACGTAGAGTCAACAGCTATGACCCAGTGTACACAAGGGCTTACAAGGCATATTGACGTAGAGTTAACAGCTATGACCCAGTGTATATAAGGGCTTAACAAGGCATATTAACGTAGAGTTGACAGCTATGACCCAGTGTATATAAAGGCGTAACAAGGCATATTGACGTAGAGTCAACAGCTTTGACCCAGTGTATATAAAGGCTTAACTAGGCATATTAACGTAGAACTAACAGCTGTGACCCAGTGTATATAAGGGCTTACAAGGCATATTAACGTAGAGTCAACAGCGATGACCCAGTGTACATAAGGGCTTAACAAGGCATATTGACGTAGAGTTAACAGCTATGACCCAGTGTATATAAGGACTTAACAAGGCATATTCACGTAGAGTTAACAGCTATGACCCAGTGTATATAAGGGCTTAACAAGGGATATTAAGGTAGAGTTAACAGCTATGACCCAGTGTACATAAGGGCTTACAAGGCATATTGACGTAGAGTTAACAGCTATGACCCAGTGTATATAAGGGCTTAACAAGGCATATTCACGTAGAGTTATCAGCTATGACCAAGTGTATATAAGGGCTTAACAAGGCATATACACGTAGAGTCAACATCTATGACCCAGTGTATATAATGGCTTAACAAGGCATATTAACGTAGAGTTAACAGCTATGACCCAGTGTACATAAGGTCTTACAAGGCATGTTGACGTAGAGTTAACAGCTATGACCCAGTGTATATAAGGGCTTAACAAGGCATATTGACGTAGAGTTAACAGCTATGACCCAGTGTATATAAAGGCTTAACAAGGCATATTGACGTAGAATTAACAGCTTTGACCCAGTGTACATAAGGGCTTAACAAGGCATATTAACGTAGAGTTAACAGCTATGACCCAGTGTATATAAGGGCTTACAAGGCATATTGACGTAGAGTTAACATCTATGACCCAGTGTTTATAAGGGCTTAACAAGGCATATTAACGTAGAGTTAACAGCTTTGACCCAGTGTATATAGGGGCTTAACAAGGCATATTGACGTAGAGTTAACAGCTATGGCCCAGTGTATAAAAGGGCTTAACAAGGCATATTGACGTAGAGTTAACATCTATGACCCAGTGTTTATAAGGGCTTAACAAGGCATAGTAACGTAGAGTTAACAGCTTTGACCCAGTGTATATAGGGGCTTAACAAGGCATATTAACGTAGAGTTAACAGCTATGACCCAGTGTACATAAGGTCTTACAAGCCATATTAACGTACTGTTAACATCTATGACCCAGTGTTTATAAGGTCTTACAAGGCATATTAACTTAGAGTTAACACCTTTCACCCAGTGTATATAAGGGCTTAACAAGGCATGTTAACGTAGTGTTGACATCTATGACCCAGTGTATATAAGGGCTTAACAAGGCATATAAACGTAGAGTTAACAGCTATGACCCAGTGTATATAAGGGCTTCACAAGGCATATAAACGTAGAGTCAACATCTATGACCCAGTGTATATAAGGGCTTAACAAGGCATATTGACGTAGAGTTAACAGCTATGACCCAGTGTACATAAGGTCTTACAAGGCATATTGACGTAGAGTTAACAGCTATGATCCAGTGTACATAAGGGCTTAACAAGGCATATTGACGTAGAGTTAACAGCTATGACCCAGTGTATATAAGGGCTTAACAAGGCATATTGACGTAGAGTTAACAGCTCTGACCCAGTGTATATTAAGGCTTAACAAGGCATATTGACGTAGAGTTAACAGCTTTGACCCAGTGTACATAAGGGCTTAACAAGGCATATTAACGTAGAGTTAACAGCTATGACCCAGTGTATATAAGGGCTTACAAGGCATATTGACGTAGAGTTAACATCTATGACTCAGTGTTTATAATGGCTTAACAAGGCATATTAACGTAGAGTTAACAGCTTTGACCCAGTGTATATAGGGGCTTAACAAGGCATATTAACGTAGAGTTAACAGCTATGACCCAGTGTACATAAGGTCTTACAAGCCATATTAACGTACTGTTGACATCTATGACCCAGTGTTTATAAGGGTTTAACAATGCATATTAACGTAGAGTTAACAGCTTTGACATAGTGTATATAAGGGCTTAACAAGGCATATTGACGCAGAGTTAACATCTATGACCCAGTGTATATGATTGCTTAACAAGGCATATTGACGTAGAGTTAACAGCTATGGCCCAGTGTATATAAGGGCTTAACAAGGCATATTGACGTAGAGTTAACAGCTTTGACATAGTGTATATAAGGGCTTAACAAGGCATATTGACGTAGAGTTAACAGCTATGACCCAGTGTATATAATTGCTTAACAAGGCATATTAACGTAGAGTTAACAGCTATGTCCCAATGTATATAAGGGTTTAACAAGGCACATTAACGTAGAGTTAACAGCTATGACCCAGTGTATATAAGGGCTTAACAAGGCATTTTGACGTAGAGTTAACATCTATGACCCAGTGTATATAAGGGCTTAACAAGGCATATTAACGTAGAGAGAACAGCTATGACCCAGAGTACATAAGGTCTTACAAGACATCTTAACGTAGAGTTAACAGCTTTCACGCAGTGTATATAAGGGCTTTAGAAGGCATATTAACGTAGTTTTGACATCTATGACCCAGTGTATATAAGGGCTTAACAAGGCATATAAACGTAGAGTTAACAGCTATGACACAGTGTATATAAGGGCTTAACAAGGCATATAAACGTACAGTCAACATCTATGACCCAGTGTATATAAGGGCTTAACAAGGCATATTGACGTAGAGTTAACAGCTATGACCCAGTGTACATAAGGTCTTACAAGGCATATTGACGTACAGTTAACAGCTATGACCCAGTGTATATAAGGGCTTAACAAGGCATATTGACGTAGAGTTAACAGCTATGACCCAGTGTATATAAAGGCTTAACAAGGCATGTTGACGTAGAGTTAACAGCTTTGACCCAGTGTACATAAAGGCTTAACAAGGCATATTAACGTAGAATTAACAGCTATGACCCAGTGTACATGAGGACTTAACAAGGCATATTGACGTAGAGTAAACAGCTGTGACCCAGTGTATATAAGGGCTTACAAGGCATATTGACGTAGAGTTAACAGCTATGACCCAGTGTATATAAGGACTTAACAAGGTATATTCACGTAGAGTTAACAGCTATGACCCAGTGTATATAAAGGCTTAACAAGGCATATTGACGTAGAGTTAACATCTTTGACCCAGTGTACATAAAGGCTTAACAAGGCATATTAACGTAGAATTAACAGCTATGACCCAGTGTACATGAGGACTTAACAAGGCATATTGACGTAGAGTAAACAGCTGTGACCCAGTGTATGTAAGGGCTTACAAGGCATATTGACGTAGAGTTAACAGCTTTGACCCAGTGTACATAAAGGCTTAACAAGGCATATTCACGTAGAGTTAACAGCTATGACCCAGTGTTTATAAGGGCTTAACAAGGCATATTGACGTAGAGTTAACAGCTATGACCCAGTGTATATAAAGGCTTAACAAGGCATATTGACGTAGAGTTAACAGCTTTGACCCAGTGTACATAAAGGCTAAACAAGGCATATTAACGTAGAATTAACAGCTATGACCCAGTGTACACAAGGGCTTACAAGGCATATTGACGTAGAGTTAACAGCTATGACCCAGTGTATATAAGGGCTTAACAAGGCATATTGACGTAGAGTTGACAGCTATGACCCAGTGTATATAAAGGCGTAACAAGGCATATTGACGTAGAGTCAACAGCTTTGACCCAGTGTATATAAAGGCTTAACTAGGCATATTCACGTAGAACTAACAGCTGTGACCCAGTGTATATAAGGGCTTACAAGGCATATTAACGTAGAGTCAACAGCTATGACCCAGTGTACATAAGGGCTTAACAAGGCATATTGACGTAGAGTTAACAGCTATGACCCAGTGTATATAAGGACTTAACAAGGCATATTCACGTAGAGTTAACAGCTATGACCCAGTGTATATAAAGGCTTAACAAGGCATATTGACGTAGAGTTAACATCTTTGACCCAGTGTACATAAAGGCTTAACAAGGCATATTAACGTAGAATTAACAGCTATGACCCAGTGTACATGAGGACTTAACAAGGCATATTGACGTAGAGTAAACAGCTGTGACCCAGTGTATGTAAGGGCTTACAAGGCATATTGACGTAGAGTTAACAGCTTTGACCCAGTGTACATAAAGGCTTAACAAGGCATATTCACGTAGAGTTAACAGCTATGACCCAGTGTTTATAAGGGCTTAACAAGGCATATTGACGTAGAGTTAACAGCTATGACCCAGTGTATATAAAGGCTTAACAAGGCATATTGACGTAGAGTTAACAGCTTTGACCCAGTGTACATAAAGGCTAAACAAGGCATATTAACGTAGAATTAACAGCTATGACCCAGTGTACACAAGGGCTTACAAGGCATATTGACGTAGAGTTAACAGCTATGACCCAGTGTATATAAGGGCTTAACAAGGCATATTGACGTAGAGTTGACAGCTATGACCCAGTGTATATAAAGGCGTAACAAGGCATATTGACGTAGAGTCAACAGCTTTGACCCAGTGTATATAAAGGCTTAACTAGGCATATTCACGTAGAACTAACAGCTGTGACCCAGTGTATATAAGGGCTTACAAGGCATATTAACGTAGAGTCAACAGCTATGACCCAGTGTACATAAGGGCTTAACAAGGCATATTGACGTAGAGTTAACAGCTATGACCCAGTGTATATAAGGACTTAACAAGGCATATTCACGTAGAGTTAACAGCTATGACCCAGTGTATATAAGGGCTTACAAGGCATATTGACGTAGAGTTAACAGCTATGACCCAGTGTATATAAGGGCTTAACAAGGCATATTAACGTAGAGTTATCAGCTATGACCAAGTGTATATAAGGGCTTAACAAGGCATATAAACGTAGAGTCAACATCTATGACCCAGTGTATATAATGGCTTAACAAGGCATATTAACGTAGAGTTAACAGCTATGACCCAGTGTACATAAGGTCTTACAAGGCATGTTGACGTAGAGTTAACAGATATGACCCAGTGCATATAAGGGCTTAACAAGGCATATTGACGTAGAGTTAACAGCTATGACCCAGTGTATATAAAGGCTTAACAAGGCATATTGACGTAGAGTTAACAGCTTTGACCCAGTGTACATAAGGGCTTAACAAGGCATATTAACGTAGAGTTAACAGCTATGACCCAGTGTATATAAGGGCTTACAAGGCATATTGACGTAGAGTTAACATCTATGACCCAGTGTTTATAAGGGCTTAACAAGGCATATTAACGTAGAGTTAACAGCTTTGACCCAGTGTATATAGGGGCTTAACAAGGCATATTGACGTAGAGTTAACAGCTATGGCCCAGTGTATAAAAGGGCTTAACAAGGCATATTGACGTAGAGTTAACAGCTTTGACATAGTGTATGTAAGGGCTTAACAAGGCATATTGACGTGGAGTTAACATCTATGACCCAGTGTATATAATTGCTTAACAAGGCATATTAACATAGAGTTAACAGCTATGTCCCAATGTATATAAGGGTTTAACAAGGCACATTAACGTAGAGTTAACAGCTATGACCCAGTGTTTATGAGGGCTTAACAAGGCATTTTAACGTAGAGTTAACATCTCTGACCCAGTGTATACAAGGGCTTAACAAGGCATATTAACGTAGAGATAACAGCTATGACCCAGTGTACATAAGGTCTTACAAGGCATATTAACGTAGAGTTAACAGCTTTCACCCAGTGTATATAAGGGCTTAACAAGGCATATTAACGTAGTGTTGACATCTATGACCCAGTGTATATAAGGGCTTAACAAGGCATATAAACGTAGAGTTAACAGCTATGACCCAGTGTATATAAGGGCTTAACAAGGCATATAAACGTGGAGTCAACATCTATGACCCAGTGTATATAAGGGCTCAACAAGGCATATTAACGTAGAGTTAACAGCTATGACCCAGTGTACATAAGGTCTTACAAGGCATATTGACGTAGAGTTAACAGCTTTGACCCAGTGTACATAAGGGCTTAACAAGGCATATTGACGTAGAGTTAACAGCTATGACCCAGTGTATATAAGGGCTTAACAAGGCATATTGACGTAGAGTTAACAGCTGTGACCCAGTGTATATAATGGCTTAACAAGGCATATTGACATAGAGTTAACAGCTTTGACCCAGTGTACATAAGGGCTTAACAAGGCATATTAACGTAGAGTTGACAGCTATGACCCAGTGTATATAAGGGCTTACAAGGCATATTGACGTAGAGTCAACATCTATGACCCAGTGTTTATAATGGCTTAACAAGGCATATTAACGTAGAGTTAACAGCTTTGACCCAGTGTATATAGGGGCTTAACAAGGCATTTTAACGTAGAGTTAACAGCTATGACCCAGTGTACATAAAGTCTTACAAGCCATATTAACGTACTGTTAACATCTATGACCCGTGTTTATAAGGGCTTAACAAGGCATATTAACGTAGAGTTAACAGCTTTGACATAGTGTATATAAGGGCTTAACAAGGCATATTGACGCAGAGTTAACATCTATGACCCAGTGTATATGATTGCTTAACAAGGCATATTAACGTAGAGTTAACAGCTATGACCCAGTGTATATAAGGACTTAACAAGGCATATTCACGTAGAGTTAACAGCTATGACCCAGTGTATATAAGGACTTAACAAGGCATATTCACGTAGAGTTAACAGCTATGACCCAGTGTATATAAGGGCTTAACAAGGGATATTAAGGTAGAGTTAACAGCTATGACCCAGTGTACATAAGGGCTTACAAGGCATATTGACGTAGAGTTAACAGCTATGACCCAGTGTATATAAGGGCTTAACAAGGCATATTAACGTAGAGTTATCAGCTATGACCAAGTGTATATAAGGGCTTAACAAGGCATATAAACGTAGAGTCAACATCTATGACCCAGTGTATATAATGGCTTAACAAGGCATATTAACGTAGAGTTAACAGCTATGACCCAGTGTACATAAGGTCTTACAAGGCATGTTGACGTAGAGTTAACAGCTATGACCCAGTGTATATAAGGGCTTAACAAGGCATATTGACGTAGAGTTAACAGCTATGACCCAGTGTATATAAAGGCTTAACAAGGCATATTGACGTAGAATTAACAGCTTTGACCCAGTGTACATAAGGGCTTAACAAGGCATATTAACGTAGAGTTAACAGCTATGACCCAGTGTATATAAGGGCTTACAAGGCATATTGACGTAGAGTTAACATCTATGACCCAGTGTTTATAAGGGCTTAACAAGGCATATTAACGTAGAGTTAACAGCTTTGACCCAGTGTATATAGGGGCTTAACAAGGCATATTGACGTAGAGTTAACAGCTATGGCCCAGTGTATAAAAGGGCTTAACAAGGCATATTGACGTAGAGTTAACATCTATGACCCAGTGTTTATAAGGGCTTAACAAGGCATAGTAACGTAGAGTTAACAGCTTTGACCCAGTGTATATAGGGGCTTAACAAGGCATATTAACGTAGAGTTAACAGCTATGACCCAGTGTACATAAGGTCTTACAAGCCATATTAACGTACTGTTAACATCTATGACCCAGTGTTTATAAGGTCTTACAAGGCATATTAACTTAGAGTTAACACCTTTCACCCAGTGTATATAAGGGCTTAACAAGGCATGTTAACGTAGTGTTGACATCTATGACCCAGTGTATATAAGGGCTTAACAAGGCATATAAACGTAGAGTTAACAGCTATGACCCAGTGTATATAAGGGCTTCACAAGGCATATAAACGTAGAGTCAACATCTATGACCCAGTGTATATAAGGGCTTAACAAGGCATATTGACGTAGAGTTAACAGCTATGACCCAGTGTACATAAGGTCTTACAAGGCATATTGACGTAGAGTTAACAGCTATGATCCAGTGTACATAAGGGCTTAACAAGGCATATTGACGTAGAGTTAACAGCTATGACCCAGTGTATATAAGGGCTTAACAAGGCATATTGACGTAGAGTTAACAGCTCTGACCCAGTGTATATTAAGGCTTAACAAGGCATATTGACGTAGAGTTAACAGCTTTGACCCAGTGTACATAAGGGCTTAACAAGGCATATTAACGTAGAGTTAACAGCTATGACCCAGTGTATATAAGGGCTTACAAGGCATATTGACGTAGAGTTAACATCTATGACTCAGTGTTTATAATGGCTTAACAAGGCATATTAACGTAGAGTTAACAGCTTTGACCCAGTGTATATAGGGGCTTAACAAGGCATATTAACGTAGAGTTAACAGCTATGACCCAGTGTACATAAGGTCTTACAAGCCATATTAACGTACTGTTGACATCTATGACCCAGTGTTTATAAGGGTTTAACAATGCATATTAACGTAGAGTTAACAGCTTTGACATAGTGTATATAAGGGCTTAACAAGGCATATTGACGCAGAGTTAACATCTATGACCCAGTGTATATGATTGCTTAACAAGGCATATTGACGTAGAGTTAACAGCTATGGCCCAGTGTATATAAGGGCTTAACAAGGCATATTGACGTAGAGTTAACAGCTTTGACATAGTGTATATAAGGGCTTAACAAGGCATATTGACGTAGAGTTAACAGCTATGACCCAGTGTATATAATTGCTTAACAAGGCATATTAACGTAGAGTTAACAGCTATGTCCCAATGTATATAAGGGTTTAACAAGGCACATTAACGTAGAGTTAACAGCTATGACCCAGTGTATATAAGGGCTTAACAAGGCATTTTGACGTAGAGTTAACATCTATGACCCAGTGTATATAAGGGCTTAACAAGGCATATTAACGTAGAGAGAACAGCTATGACCCAGAGTACATAAGGTCTTACAAGACATCTTAACGTAGAGTTAACAGCTTTCACGCAGTGTATATAAGGGCTTTAGAAGGCATATTAACGTAGTTTTGACATCTATGACCCAGTGTATATAAGGGCTTAACAAGGCATATAAACGTAGAGTTAACAGCTATGACACAGTGTATATAAGGGCTTAACAAGGCATATAAACGTACAGTCAACATCTATGACCCAGTGTATATAAGGGCTTAACAAGGCATATTGACGTAGAGTTAACAGCTATGACCCAGTGTACATAAGGTCTTACAAGGCATATTGACGTACAGTTAACAGCTATGACCCAGTGTATATAAGGGCTTAACAAGGCATATTGACGTAGAGTTAACAGCTATGACCCAGTGTATATAAAGGCTTAACAAGGCATGTTGACGTAGAGTTAACAGCTTTGACCCAGTGTACATAAAGGCTTAACAAGGCATATTAACGTAGAATTAACAGCTATGACCCAGTGTACATGAGGACTTAACAAGGCATATTGACGTAGAGTAAACAGCTGTGACCCAGTGTATATAAGGGCTTACAAGGCATATTGACGTAGAGTTAACAGCTATGACCCAGTGTATATAAGGACTTAACAAGGTATATTCACGTAGAGTTAACAGCTATGACCCAGTGTATATAAAGGCTTAACAAGGCATATTGACGTAGAGTTAACATCTTTGACCCAGTGTACATAAAGGCTTAACAAGGCATATTAACGTAGAATTAACAGCTATGACCCAGTGTACATGAGGACTTAACAAGGCATATTGACGTAGAGTAAACAGCTGTGACCCAGTGTATGTAAGGGCTTACAAGGCATATTGACGTAGAGTTAACAGCTTTGACCCAGTGTACATAAAGGCTTAACAAGGCATATTCACGTAGAGTTAACAGCTATGACCCAGTGTTTATAAGGGCTTAACAAGGCATATTGACGTAGAGTTAACAGCTATGACCCAGTGTATATAAAGGCTTAACAAGGCATATTGACGTAGAGTTAACAGCTTTGACCCAGTGTACATAAAGGCTAAACAAGGCATATTAACGTAGAATTAACAGCTATGACCCAGTGTACACAAGGGCTTACAAGGCATATTGACGTAGAGTTAACAGCTATGACCCAGTGTATATAAGGGCTTAACAAGGCATATTGACGTAGAGTTGACAGCTATGACCCAGTGTATATAAAGGCGTAACAAGGCATATTGACGTAGAGTCAACAGCTTTGACCCAGTGTATATAAAGGCTTAACTAGGCATATTCACGTAGAACTAACAGCTGTGACCCAGTGTATATAAGGGCTTACAAGGCATATTAACGTAGAGTCAACAGCTATGACCCAGTGTACATAAGGGCTTAACAAGGCAAATTGACGTAGAGTTAACAGCTATGACCCAGTGTATATAAGGACTTAACAAGGCATATTCACGTAGAGTTAACAGCTATGACCCAGTGTATATAAAGGCTTAACAAGGCATATTGACGTAGAGTTAACATCTTTGACCCAGTGTACATAAAGGCTTAACAAGGCATATTAACGTAGAATTAACAGCTATGACCCAGTGTACATGAGGACTTAACAAGGCATATTGACGTAGAGTAAACAGCTGTGACCCAGTGTATGTAAGGGCTTACAAGGCATATTGACGTAGAGTTAACAGCTTTGACCCAGTGTACATAAAGGCTTAACAAGGCATATTAACGTAGAGTTAACAGCTATGACCCAGTGTATATAAGGGCTTACAAGGCATATTGACGTAGAGTTAACATCTATGACTCAGTGTTTATAATGGCTTAACAAGGCATATTAACGTAGAGTTAACAGCTTTGACCCAGTGTATATAGGGGCTTAACAAGGCATATTAACGTAGAGTTAACAGCTATGACCCAGTGTACATAAGGTCTTACAAGCCATATTAACGTACTGTTGACATCTATGACCCAGTGTTTATAAGGGTTTAACAATGCATATTAACGTAGAGTTAACAGCTTTGACATAGTGTATATAAGGGCTTAACAAGGCATATTGACGCAGAGTTAACATCTATGACCCAGTGTATATGATTGCTTAACAAGGCATATTGACGTAGAGTTAACAGCTATGGCCCAGTGTATATAAGGGCTTAACAAGGCATATTGACGTAGAGTTAACAGCTTTGACATAGTGTATATAAGGGCTTAACAAGGCATATTGACGTAGAGTTAACAGCTATGACCCAGTGTATATAATTGCTTAACAAGGCATATTAACGTAGAGTTAACAGCTATGTCCCAATGTATATAAGGGTTTAACAAGGCACATTAACGTAGAGTTAACAGCTATGACCCAGTGTATATAAGGGCTTAACAAGGCATTTTGACGTAGAGTTAACATCTATGACCCAGTGTATATAAGGGCTTAACAAGGCATATTAACGTAGAGAGAACAGCTATGACCCAGAGTACATAAGGTCTTACAAGACATCTTAACGTAGAGTTAACAGCTTTCACGCAGTGTATATAAGGGCTTTAGAAGGCATATTAACGTAGTTTTGACATCTATGACCCAGTGTATATAAGGGCTTAACAAGGCATATAAACGTAGAGTTAACAGCTATGACACAGTGTATATAAGGGCTTAACAAGGCATATAAACGTACAGTCAACATCTATGACCCAGTGTATATAAGGGCTTAACAAGGCATATTGACGTAGAGTTAACAGCTATGACCCAGTGTACATAAGGTCTTACAAGGCATATTGACGTACAGTTAACAGCTATGACCCAGTGTATATAAGGGCTTAACAAGGCATATTGACGTAGAGTTAACAGCTATGACCCAGTGTATATAAAGGCTTAACAAGGCATGTTGACGTAGAGTTAACAGCTTTGACCCAGTGTACATAAAGGCTTAACAAGGCATATTAACGTAGAATTAACAGCTATGACCCAGTGTACATGAGGACTTAACAAGGCATATTGACGTAGAGTAAACAGCTGTGACCCAGTGTATATAAGGGCTTACAAGGCATATTGACGTAGAGTTAACAGCTATGACCCAGTGTATATAAGGACTTAACAAGGTATATTCACGTAGAGTTAACAGCTATGACCCAGTGTATATAAAGGCTTAACAAGGCATATTGACGTAGAGTTAACATCTTTGACCCAGTGTACATAAAGGCTTAACAAGGCATATTAACGTAGAATTAACAGCTATGACCCAGTGTACATGAGGACTTAACAAGGCATATTGACGTAGAGTAAACAGCTGTGACCCAGTGTATGTAAGGGCTTACAAGGCATATTGACGTAGAGTTAACAGCTTTGACCCAGTGTACATAAAGGCTTAACAAGGCATATTCACGTAGAGTTAACAGCTATGACCCAGTGTTTATAAGGGCTTAACAAGGCATATTGACGTAGAGTTAACAGCTATGACCCAGTGTATATAAAGGCTTAACAAGGCATATTGACGTACAGTTAACAGCTTAGACCCAGTGTACATAAAGGCTAAACAAGGCATATTAACGTAGAATTAACAGCTATGACCCAGTGTACACAAGGGCTTACAAGGCATATTGACGTAGAGTTAACAGCTATGACCCAGTGTATATAAGGGCTTAACAAGGCATATTGACGTAGAGTTGACAGCTATGACCCAGTGTATATAAAGGCGTAACAAGGCATATTGACGTAGAGTCAACAGCTTTGACCCAGTGTATATAAAGGCTTAACTAGGCATATTCACGTAGAACTAACAGCTGTGACCCAGTGTATATAAGGGCTTACAAGGCATATTAACGTAGAGTCAACAGCTATGACCCAGTGTACATAAGGGCTTAACAAGGCAAATTGACGTAGAGTTAACAGCTATGACCCAGTGTATATAAGGACTTAACAAGGCATATTCACGTAGAGTTAACAGCTATGACCCAGTGTATATAAAGGCTTAACAAGGCATATTGACGTAGAGTTAACATCTTTGACCCAGTGTACATAAAGGCTTAACAAGGCATATTAACGTAGAATTAACAGCTATGACCCAGTGTACATGAGGACTTAACAAGGCATATTGACGTAGAGTAAACAGCTGTGACCCAGTGTATGTAAGGGCTTACAAGGCATATTGACGTAGAGTTAACAGCTTTGACCCAGTGTACATAAAGGCTTAACAAGGCATATTCACGTAGAGTTAACAGCTATGACCCAGTGTTTATAAGGGCTTAACAAGGCATATTGACGTAGAGTTAACAGCTATGACCCAGTGTATATAAAGGCTTAACAAGGCATATTGACGTAGAGTTAACAGCTTTGACCCAGTGTACATAAAGGCTAAACAAGGCATATTAACGTAGAATTAACAGCTATGACCCAGTGTACACAAGGGCTTACAAGGCATATTGACGTAGAGTTAACAGCTATGACCCAGTGTATATAAGGGCTTAACAAGGCATATTGACGTAGAGTTGACAGCTATGACCCAGTGTATATAAAGGCGTAACAAGGCATATTGACGTAGAGTCAACAGCTTTGACCCAGTGTATATAAAGGCTTAACTAGGCATATTCACGTAGAACTAACAGCTGTGACCCAGTGTATATAAGGGCTTAGCAAGACATATTAACGTAGAGTCAACAGCTATGACCCAGTGTACATAAGGGCTTAACAAGGCATATTGACGTAGAGTTAACAGCTATGACCCAGTGTATATAAGGACTTAACAAGGCATATTCACGTAGAGTTAACAGCTATGACCCAGTGTATATAAGGGCTTAACAAGGGATATTAAGGTAGAGTTAACAGCTATGACCCAGTGTACATAAGGGCTTACAAGGCATATTGACGTAGAGTTAACAGCTATGACCCAGTGTATATAAGGGCTTAACAAGGCATATTAACGTAGAGTTATCAGCTATGACCAAGTGTATATAAGGGCTTAACAAGGCATATAAACGTAGAGTCAACATCTATGACCCAGTGTATATAATGGCTTAACAAGGCATATTGACGTAGAGTTAACAGTTATGACCCAGTGTATATAAGGGCTTAACAAGGCATATAAACGTAGAGTCAACATCTATGACCCAGTGTATATAATGGCTTAACAAGGCATATTGACGTAGAGTTAACAGCTATGACCCAGTGTATATAAAGGCTTAACAAGGCATATTGACGTAGAGTTAACAGCTTTGACTCAGTGTACATAAGGGCTTAACAAGGCATATTAACGTAGAGTTAACAGCTATGACCCAGTGTATATAAGGGCTTACAAGGCATATTGACGTAGAGTTAACGTCTATGACCCAGTGTTTATAAGGGCTTAACAAGGCATATTAACGTAGAGTTAACAGCTTTGACCCAGTGTATATAGGGGCTTAACAAGGCATATTGACGTAGAGTTAACAGCTATGGCCCAGTGTATAAAAGGGCTTAACAAGGCATATTGACGTAGAGTTAACAGCTTTGACATAGTGTATGTAAGGGCTTAACAAGGCATATTGACGTAGAGTTAACATCTATGACCCAGTGTACATAAGGTCTTACAAGGCATATTAACTTAGAGTTAACAGCTTTCACCCAGTGTATATAAGGGCTTAACAAGGCATATTAACGTAGTGTTGACATCTATGACCCAGTGTATATAAGGGCTTAACAAGGCATATAAACGTAGAGTTAACAGCTATGACCCAGTGTATATAAGGGCTTAACAAGGCATATAAACGTGGAGTCAACATCTATGACCCAGTGTATATAAGAGTTCAACAAGGCATATTAACGTAGAGTTAACAGCTATGACCCAGTGTATATAAGGGCTTAACAAGGCATATTGACGTAGAGTTAACAGCTGTGACCCAGTGTATATAATGGCTTAACAAGGCATATTGACATAGAGTTAACAGCTTTGACCCAGTGTACATAAGGGCTTAACAAGGCATATTAACGTAGAGTTAACAGCTTTGACCCAGTGTATATAGGGGCTTAACAAGGCATTTTAACGTAGAGTTAACAGCTATGACCCAGTGTACATAAAGTCTTACAAGCCATATTAACGTACTGTTAACATCTATGACCCGTGTTTATAAGGGCTTAACAAGGCATATTAACGTAGAGTTAACAGCTTTGACATAGTGTATATAAGGGCTTAACAAGGCATATTGACGCAGAGTTAACATCTATGACCCAGTGTATATGATTGCTTAACAAGGCATATTGACGTAGAGTTAACAGCTATGGCCCAGTGTATATAAGGGCTTAACAAGGCATATTGACGTAGAGTTAACAGCTTTGACATAGTGTATATAAGGGCTTAACAAGGCATATTCACGTAGAGTTAACATCTATGACCCAGTGTATATAATTGCTTCACAAGGCATATCAACGTAGAGTTAACAGCTATGTCCCAATGTATATAAGGGTTTAACAAGGCACATTAACGAAGAGTTAACAGCTATGACCCAGTGTATATAAGGGCTTAACAAGGCATTTTGACGTAGAGTTAACATCTATGACCCAGTGTATATAAGGGCTTAACAAGGCATATCAACGTAGAGATAACAGCTATGACCCAGTGTACATAAGGTCTTACAAGGCATCTTAACTTAGAGTTAACAGCTTTCACGCAGTGTATATAAGGGCTTAAGAAGGCATATTAACGTAGTGTAGACATCTATGACCCAGTGTATATAAGGGCTTAACAAGGCATATAAACGTAGAGCTAACAGCTATGACCCAGTGTATATAAGGGCTTAACAAGGCATATAAACGTAGAGTCAACATCTATGACCCAGTGTATATAATGGCTTAACAGGGCATATTAACGTAGAGTCAACAGCTATGACCCAGTGTACATAAGGGCTTACAAGGCATATTGACGTAGAGTTAACAGCTATGACCCAGTGTATATAAGGACTTAACAAGGCATATTGACGTAGAGTTAACAGCTATGACCCAGTGTATATAAGGGCTTAACAAGGCATATTAAGGTAGAGTTAACAGCTATGACCCAGTGTATATAAGGGCTTAACAAGGCATATAAACGTAGAGTCAACATCTATGACCCAGTGTATATAATGGCTTAACAAGGCATATTAACGTAGAGTTAACAGCTATGACCCAGTGTACATAAGGTCTTACAAGGCATGTTGACGTAGAGTTAACAGCTATGACCCAGTGTATATAAGGACTTAACAAGGCATATTAACGTAGAGTTAACAGCTATGACCCAGTGTATATAAGGACTAAACAAGGCATATTGACGTAGAGTTAACAGCTTTGACCCAGTGTACATAAGGACTTAACAAGGCATATTGACGTAGAGTTAACAGCTATGACCCAGTGTACATAAGGTCTTACAAGGCATTTTGACGTAGAGTTAACAGCTATGACCCAGTGTATATAAGGGCTTAACAAGGCATATAAACGTAGAGTCAACATCTATGACCCAGTGTATATAAGGGCTTAACAAGGCATATTGACGTAGAGTTAACAGCTATGACCCAGTGTACATAAGGTCTTACAAGGCATATTGACGTAGAGTTAACAGCTATGACCCAGTGTATATAAGGGCTTAACAAGGCATATTGACGTAGAGTTGACAGCTATGACCCAGTGTATATAAAGGCGTAACAAGGCATATTGACGTAGAGTTAACAGCTTTGACCCAGTGTATATAAAGGTTTAACAAGGCATATTGACGTAGAGTTAACAGCTTTGACCCAGTGTACATAAGGGCTTAACAAGGCATATTGACGTAGAGTTAACAGCTATGACCCAGTGTATATAAGGGCTTACAAGGCATATTGACGTAGAGTTAACATCTATGACCCAGTGTTTACAAGGGCTTAACAAGGCATATTAACGTAGAGTTAACAGCTTTGACCCAGTGTATATAGGGGCTTAACAAGGCATATTAACGTAGAGTTTACATCTATGACCCAGTGTACATAAGGTCTTACAAGCCATATTAACGTACTGTCAACATCTATGACCCAGTGTTTATAAGGGCTTAACAAGGCATATTAACGTAGAGTTAACAGCTTTGACATAGTGTATATAAGGGCTTAACAAGGCATATTGACGTAGAGTTAACATCTATGAACCAGTGTATATGATTGCTTGACAAGGCATATTGACGTAGAGTTAACAGCTGTGGCCCAGTGTATATAAGAGCTTAACAAGGCATATTGACGTAGAGTTAACAGCTTTGACATAGTGTATATAAGGGCTTAACAAGGCATATTGACGTAGAGTTAACAGCTATGACCCAGTGTATATAAGGGCTTAAGAAGGCATATTGACGTAGAGTTAACAGCTTTGACCCAGTGTACATAAGGACTTAACAAGGCATATTGACGTAGAGTTAACAGCTATGACCCAGTGTACATAAGGACTTAAGAAGGCATATTGACGTAGAGTTAACAGCTGTGACCCAGTGTATATAAGGGCTTACAAGGCATATTAACGTAGAGTCAACAGCTATGACCCAGTGTACATAAGGGCTTAACAAGGCATATTGACGTAGAGTTAACAGCTATGACCCAGTGTATATAAGGACTTAACAAGGCATATTCACGTAGAGTTAACAGCTATGACCCAGTGTATATAAGGGCTTAACAAGGGATATTAAGGTAGAGTTAACAGCTATGACCCAGTGTACATAAGGGCTTACAAGGCATATTGACGTAGAGTTAACAGCTATGACCCAGTGTATATAAGGGCTTAACAAGGCATATTAACGTAGAGTTATCAGCTATGACCAAGTGTATATAAGGGCTTAACAAGGCATATAAACGTAGAGTCAACATCTATGACCCAGTGTATATAATGGCTTAACAAGGCATATTAACGTAGAGTTAACAGCTATGACCCAGTGTACATAAGGTCTTACAAGGCATGTTGACGTAGAGTTAACAGCTATGACCCAGTGTATATAAGGGCTTAACAAGGCATATTGACGTAGAGTTAACAGCTATGACCCAGTGTATATAAAGGCTTAACAAGGCATATTGACGTAGAGTTAACAGCTTTGACCCAGTGTACATAAGGGCTTAACAAGGCATATTAACGTAGAGTTAACAGCTATGACCCAGTGTGTATAAGGGCTTACAAGGCATATTGACGTAGAGTTAACATCTATGACCCAGTGTTTATAAGGGCTTAACAAGGCATATTAACGTAGAGTTAACAGCTTTGACATAGTGTATATAAGGGCTTAACAAGGCATATTGACGTAGAGTTAACATCTATGACCCAGTGTATATGATTGCTTAACAAGGCATGTTGACGTAGAGTTAACAGCTATGGCCCAGTGTATATAAGGGCTTAACAAGGCATATTGACGTAGAGTTAACAGCTTTGACATAGTGTATATAAGGGCTTAACAAGGCATATTGACGTAGAGTTAACATCTATGACCCAGTGTATATAATTGCTTCACAAGGCATATTAACGTAGAATTAACAGCTATGTCCCAATGTATATAAGGGTTTAACAAGGCACATTAACGTAGAGTTAACAGCTATGACCCAGTGTATATAAGGGCTTAACAAGGCATTTTGACGTAGAGTTAACATCTATGACCCAGTGTATATAAGCGCTTAACAAGGCATATTAACGTAGAGATAACAGCTATGACCCAGTGTACATAAGGTCTTACAAGGCATCTTAACTTAGAGTTAACAGCTTTCACGCAGTGTATATAAGGCTTAAGAAGGCATATTAACGTAGTGTTGACATCTATGACCCAGTGTATATAAGGGCTTAACAAGGCATATAAACGTAGAGTCAACATCTATGACCCAGTGTATATAAGGGCTTAACAAGGCAT